>NC_089988.1:13750000-15000000 GCF_036417845.1 Apteryx mantelli
ACTTCTGGGGGTGATAGAGCAGGAGAAGGCATTAGAAGATTGATGGGGTCATACAAGTCCCGTGCACAAAAGGGTTTCCCTTTCGCCTTTTCTCCCAAGAATGAAATCCTCAGCACTCCACAGAGAAGAAGCTGGGACACAAACTTTGCCACTAACATCCAGGTGGAGAATCTCCTGAGTCCCTTACAGACAGAGGCTGGTCCAAAGGCCACCACCCCAATGGCACCACACCCCCAGGCATGCCTGCCTTGTTGCTGGGCACCCTGCAGCCCCAGGCAGGAAGTGTGTGGGGAACAGAGTGGGGTGTGCAACCTGCAGCCCTGGCCACCCAGCAGGTGTGGTGGGACCCTGCTCCTCTAGATGAGACTGGGCTCTGCTGCATTTCCCCAGTGTGGAGCCTGCGTCCACTCCAGCTGGGAATACAGCCCAGCAGAGAGGGGCAACATGGGAAACAAGATCTCTGTTCCAGGGTGTGAAGAGAGAGGGGAGGGCAGAGGGGGATCTGCTCATGCCCTGGGCTAGTGATTCCCTCCCTGCAGCCAGTACAGCCCTGCTGATGCCCTGTAACCTGTGAGTCCAGGAAATGGGACTCCGATCTGCTCTGGCTCTACAGATTTCTCAGCCCTTCAGACCCTGGATGCAAAGCACCGGTCTGGGGACACCTCAGCAGTCGAAGGGCCTGAATACCCGGCGTGTTCCTGAGAATGTTTCTGCAGTCTCCCGGCACTGCTTTGACTCCTGTTGTCCATGGAGCAGAGACTCCTTTTGAAGATGAACTCGCTTACTTTATAACTGAGGACAGGCTTGACCAGGCAGTCCAAATGCCAGCAAGGCCTCAACCCCACAACAGTGTCCCCTGCTGTCACTCTGCCTTCCAGCCCCTTCCTCCCAGAGGATTTGGGTTGGGAGGGACCACCAGAGATCTCCAGGACCACAGTCTGCTCTGAGCTGGGCTAACTTGACAGACCAGGTTGGTAAGTGATTTCTGCAGGAGAGTTTTTAAAGATCTCCTGTTCCCTGCTCCAGTGCTGCTCAACTACCATGGTCATTTCTTTATTTTTCCTTCAGCTCATTTGAAATTTCCCTTTCTGCATCTTCTCCTTGTTGTCTCTTGACCTTTCCTCCCCTTGGCCCCCACACACACCATCCCACCAGCTTTGACTGAGGACAATCACAGCCTCACCTCCAAGCACAGCCTTGCTGGGATCTCCTGGGACCATGCAGGTGGGCTGTAGTGGCCAGCTCTAAGCAGACATACATGCTGCAGGTCCCTACATGGACTCAGACAGGAGCAAATGGAGACATGACATGACCCAGGGCAGAGCCTGTAGGCTGACACCAAGGCACAGCTGGGACCAGCAGGCGTGAGAAGAGAAGACCTCCAGCAGCTCCTCTCCACACCTGGGCAGGGAGTGACACACCCGGGGGTGTTCCTGAAAGAGGACGTTGACACAGGACGGGGGCACTGTGAGCTGCAGTGCTGGGCACCCACCGTCTGTGCTGGGTCTGGGAATCCTGGCAGGTGGTGCTGGTGGCTGTAGGCATTGAGAAACCCCCAGTCCTGCTTGCAGCAGTGAATCCCCTCCATGACTGTCAGGAGCTTCTGGAGTGTCATGGCTCCCATCTGTGTCTCATCCCTCCACTGACCCAGCCCTGCTGCCCTTCATGTGTCCCCATGGCCCCACTGTGCAGGCACCGCGCTTGACAGGGTGCATTCTGGGGTGGGGAAGCATCCTGCAGGCATGATCCCCATGACAGCATTTGGTGCCCCATCCCCCACGGCCCTCCTGCCTGGCAGCCTCCCAGCAGTTCCCAGGCCCTGCCCAGCCCTGTCCCTGTCCCCTCGGGGTTAGCTGAAGGCATGCTCTGTTTTATGCTGGGGTCTGAGCCCACAGAGAGGCCATGCAGGGCTGGACATTCCCCCATACAGTTGCTGAAGCCAGCAGGCAGACAGAGCTGATCACGTTCAAAGATCACCCCTCACCAGGACCATGGGGAATGGCCAGTGGTAGAAATGACTGATACAAGGAGCTGTATATGTGAGGAGTTTCCTGGGACAGCTTCTCTTCTCTGTTCATACAACAACAATCTAGGCTACATCTTTGCCCTGAGGCACCCTGCTTGAGGGCCCCCATGGGAGGAGGATGGTCTACAGGTCCAGGAGATGGCCCCAGGACCCTGCATGCTCCCTGCCAGCTCTGCAGAGGACCCAGCAGAAGGCTCATCCTCCCAGGGCTCACAGCTGGACATCCAGTCCTCCAGCTAAGCAAGGAGCCTTGTCTGGGGGTAACTTTTGGGATAACAGTCAGCATGCAGGGTGGGGGAGATTGTCTGAAGGAAATGTACTGGGGACAGGGTGTGAGGGACAGCAGCTTTGGAAGAAGAGCCCAGCCTTCAGGCACTGCACCTGCAAGAACCTACTTTATTAAACAGATACTACGATGGAGTCAGCTCTGACCCAGTGTTGGATAGAATCTTAAATAGGTACCAGGTGAGACAGAGCAGTCTCAGTGAAGGTGGAATGAATGCAAGCATTTCTGTAGCAACATGATAACAAGTACTACTAACAATAGTAACAATTGTAATAATAAAAATAAAGTGAACAAACAAAACTCAGTCCTGGTACGGGACACGGGGGAACTCATTTGTGGAGAACAATGGCAATGTTACCAGTGCTGAAAAATATCCATGAAGCCACTTTCCTCAGGGCATCCTTGAGCTCCTTGTTCCTCATGCTGTAGATGAGAGGGTTCACTGTTGGAGGCACCACCGAATACAGAACAGCCACCACCAAATCCAGAGCTGGGGAAGAGATGGAGGGGGGCTTCAGGTAGGCAAAGATGATAGTGCTGACAAAGAGGGAGACCACGGCCAGGTGAGGGAGGCACATGGAAAAGGCTTTGTGACGACCCTGGTCAGAGGGGATCCTCAGCACAGCAGTGAAGATCTGCACGTAGGACAGCACAATGAAAACGAAACACCCAAAGACTAAACAAAGACTAACCACAATAAGCCCAGCTTCCCTGAGGTAGGAGTCTGAGCAGGAGAGCTTGAGGATCTGAGGGATTTCACAGAAGAACTGGTCCACTGTGTTGCCTTGGCAGAGTGGCATTGAAAATGTGTTAGCAGTGTGGAGCGCAGAATAGAGAAAACCACTCACCCAGGCAGCTGCTGCCATTCTAACACAAGCTCTGGTGCCCATGATGTTCCCATAGTGCAGGGGTTTGCAGATGGCAACGTAGCGGTCATAGGCCATGAGAGTGAGAACAGAATACTCTGCTGAAAATAAGAAAAAGAAGAAAAATAGCTGGGCAGCACATCCTGAGTAGGAAATGGCCCTGGTGTCCCACAGAGAATTGGCCATGGATTTGGGGACAGTGGTAGAGACGGAGCCAAGTTCGAGGAGGGAGAGGTTGAGGAGGAAGAAGTACATGGGGGTGTGGAGGTGGTGGTCGCAGACTACGGCTGTGATGATGAGGCTGTTGCCCAGGAGGGCAGCCAGGTAGATGCCCAGGAAGAGCGAGAAGTGCAGGAGCTGCAGCTCCTGTGTGTCCGCAAGTGCCCGGAGGAGGAACTCGTTGTAGGAGCTGCTGTTGGACATTTTGCTATCTTCAGGCATGGGGGACTGTGCAAAGAAGAACAGATAGAGACAAATTAGGACAGACTTCTCTGAGCAAAACCTTCTCATAAAACCCTCCCAAACACATACATGTTACCTCTCCCCATATCAGCAGTATTGGGCTCCATTCCTTGAGCTCTGGTTTGTGCTGGCTGGGTTTGCCGTCAGGAGCAAGGGCCTCTGCCTATGGGCTCCAGAGGAGTCAGCCCTGACCTACAGCAGTAGGTACATGGGAACAGGGGTATCTATACTTTTTTATTCCCAGTTCCAGTCATATTTAATCCACTCAAAATGTTGAAGGCATTTTCAGCATCTTCACTCTCACTTCTAAATTATGTGGGGTCATTAATAATTTTAAGGACGCTTTTGTTTTCCTTAGCTGACCCTGTCACACCTGAGGAGCATTCCTGCAGGTAGAAATCCTCAGCATTGCTGCTGCACTCAGAGTGACCAGCTGTGACTCCTCAGAGGCAAAAGGATTCACTCTGGCTTGAGTGCAGAGGGAGCAGAGCTGGCCTGTCCATCTGCCTTCTTCCCAGCTGCCCTGTGCTCCCACCTCGGAGGTAGAGGACAGTTGCACTCGTGTTACCCCAAAAAGAAATGACACAGCGGAGAGCAGAGGAATGCACTTGCAAAGTGCCCATCAGCACTCTTTCTGAGGGGACATGAGGCAGGTCTCAGCCCTCCCCTTCTAGCCAGCAACACATTGGTCTCCTTCCAGCTGCCCACATCCACCATCCCACCAGCATGTCTCAGTGTGGCCTCAGTATGTATGTGGCTTCTTCCTGGGGCACCTAGATAACACGCAGCTGCAATGGGGGAGCTGTGTCCTTGTGGAGGGCAGCTTGCAGCCCAGCCAGACACCCCAGGGAAATGGCAGAATGTCCTAAGGGTGGGAAGTCCTGGCGAGAGAGTTGGCTCATTCCCAGACCCCCACACTGCATTGCTCAGAGCCCCACAGGTTAGAGGGGCACTTGGGCACCTCACTGTTAACAACACATCTGCAGGGCAGCACCCACAGGGTCTCAGTGTCTGAACTGCATCAGAAACTCCCCCGCCCAGAGAGTCCAAGGGGAAGGACAAGGGCAGCATGGGCAGGTGGGAAACATGGAGCAAATACCATGATATTTGTGCGGAGGGAGGCAGGGCCACAGAGGGACAGAGGGGCACTCAGGACTGTCTTCTCTCCTGCATGTCCAGCTGCTGAGGAAACGACTCCTGCCCTGGACCCCACAGCCTTGAGAGCAGAGGGCTGTGCTGGCTGGGAGAGGAGAGGAGACATTGGAGTTGACAGTTTCCTGTCACACTTTGAGCATGACTCTGCTGACAGGAGCCATCCCTGTGGGGAACTGTTTCTCTGTCCCCACATGTCTTCCCCTCTCAATGCTCACACACCCCATCCCACTTGCTGGGTGCTCAGCTCTGCCCTGCAGAAACCTCCCGGGGGCAGGACACTGCCCAGGGCACCTTTGTGTTTGCCGGTGCTATGGAGCAGGTGAGAGAAACCTTGGTGAATCTGGAAAGGTGATGCTGGTTCTGTCCTTAGGCTGAGGGGTGGATGGAGGCATTTGCTGAGTCCCTCCCAGAACTGCTCTTGTCTCAGTGTCACTGTTTTGGAGCCTCCATCTCCTGTCTGAGCCTGACAGATCTATTCCCATTTTACCCCACCCTAACAGAAAATAACTGAAAGCATAGACTCATGACAGCTCCCTCCCTTTCATGTATCCGCTGCCTTGACCTTCCTTTTGGAAAATTTCCTCCAGAAATGTCCTGGGAGTGAGATGGAGCTGTGGGCAGCCCTGACCCACGCAGTACCCTCCCAAAGGCAAAATGAACCTGCTCCACCAGGGATCACTCCTCCCACCCAGAGCTTCTCCCCACAGCACAGCCGGGAGTTCCCCGGGCAGGCTGAGTGCTGACCCTCGCAGGCAGTAAAGTCAATGCCTGGGACACACAGGACACTTGGCACAGGGCACCGCTCTGAATTAAAGCCCTGGGCAGGCTTGTGTGCACACCCCAGCTTCACACCCCCCCCCCCCCCCCGCAGAGTCCCTGGGAGAAGGTAGCAGGATGCCCTGTCCCTGTGATGGTGTGGCAGGGAATCCCTGCTCTGAAGCATCTCCCCCTCCTCTGCAAAGGAGAAACTGGGAGAGGCATCCTTAAAAATCCAATTGTTTGACTGGATGGGTTTCAAGACCCCTCCAGGAACATCAGTAGCATTGCCCTGCAGACAGAGACTTACTGTGTCAGGGGCTATGAAGATTTCCCCCACAATGAACTGTCAGCCATCCTTGCACTCCACACTGCCTTTCACTTCTCTCTGCCTTGTCACTTCTTATGTCAGCAGCATCAGGCAGTGCCCGGAGCCCTGCTGCCCTTTGCAGAAGAGCTGCTCCTGCACACAGCTGTCTGGGCAGTGCTGCCCAGTTGCCATGAGCTCCCTTCATCCCCGGAGCCTGGCCCCACTCAGGAGCAGAGGCCCAGCTGAGCTCATGAATTTCTCTGTCCCTTGTGCTACCTCCTCCTCAGAAATGGTCACTGGAACAAACTAAAATAATCACCAATGCTCCTCCTGGGAAATCCTTCCTCCTGGGAAACGTTCACTGAAGTAGACTAAAATAGTCAGTTATTTTCCTTTGCTAAAGAGTGGAGAGAGACTGATTCCAGCATTGCAATTTATCTTATCAAAGAAAGGTTATCTACAAAAAGTGGAAATGTCCCACTCAGGAAGCCCCGATTCCCACCTCTTAACTAGGCAGGACACCTAGACAGAGACAGGAATAGAATTTGTTTTCCCATTGTTCAGGAATTGTTTCAGACGAGTCAGTTTGGGCTTCTCAGAGTGCTTTAGAGGGCCCTGGGATGCAGTAGGATTCAGATCCTTCTCATGAGTTACACAAAAAAACACAAAGGAGGTGGGAGTCCCCTTGCCCAGGCAGAAGTGACCACAGCATGGATGTATGCATGAAAGATCTTGGTCTGTGCTCCTATTTTAATCGCTAGAGATGGAGGGCGTGATCAGTTGCTCACATGCAAACACCTGGTGACACTGGAAGACACAGAGGTGGTCGAAGGCATGTGCCTGTGTCTGCTTGCTCTGATCGAGCAAGTGTGACACCCACATCCTTCTAGAGCATGAGTTGGGGGCCAGGCAGGGAACTGCCTTGACCACCTGCAATGATACTAGATGCCCACTGCCGCCAGAGCTCCACCCACTAGGAAGCTGAGACACATGCAGATCCCAACAGTGCAAACAGTTGATGTCATCCAGTGCAGGCACTTGATTCAGTGACACAGAAATAGGCCTGCAGGGCCATGTCGGATGCCTGGGGGTGTCCAGCACAACCACATGTCTCTAGGAGGTACACCATGGGGCCTCTAGGAAAACCATGCCCTTTGGAGTGGTTGCTGGGCAAGCGCCCCAGGGCAACTCAGGTTTCCTACCAGTGTCCAGAGAACTGGATCCCACCACTGCCTTTAGGCCAAGTCCCTCCAATCTACAGCCAAGACTGCTTCACAAATGGGAGAGGCACATCCCACCAAGGTCTCTGCTCTAGTCTTTGCACCCTTAAAACCTTCTAGCTTTCCTCCTCCTGAACCTCTTCTCACCACCAGGTGATATGAACAGGAACTGGGCTAATGATGACCTCAGGGTGCCAAATCAGAGGCTGCCCAGGCCCAGGGACTTCTTCAGTGGCACCTTGTCCTGCCTGGAGATCAGTTCACCTCTGTCACAGGCCACAAGGTGCCACAGAGTCAGCTCAGGCAGCAAATCCCTCTCCTGCCATTCCTGCACAGCCCAGCTCTGCTTCTCCCTGGCCTTGGGCACTGCAGGCTTTGCTCTCTCAGTGGGAACCTCATTCCACCATTACATTGCCACCTGCTATTGATGCCAGCATGTCTGTGCTCTGAAGTGGGGCCATTGCACACACGGTGTCCTTGGCCATTGGTAACAGGTTTCACCATGCACTGTGCCACAGCTGAGGCTCTGCAACCCAAATATACACAAATGCATGCAGTCTGAGATGCACAGAGAGGAGCAGATGGAGATGCACAAGTTGTCACAGGACTGAAACATGGTTGGAATAATTGAGATGCAGTGGGACCGTTAGCATGATTGGAGGGCTGTGATGACAGGGTACAAGCTGTGCAGGCAAGACCATTAGGGAAGATGAGCAGGGGGGATGCCCTTGGTGTGAACGGACAGCTCAGATGGATGGAGCTCTTGCATGGGATGGACAAGGGTTTGGGTGAGAGTGTGTGCGTGAGCATCAGAGCAAAGGCATTGTTGTGATGGGAGTTACAGATCCCTTGATGAAGGTGAGGAGGTGGATGCAGTCTCCTTTAAGCAACCTGAGGAAGTCAGTGGGTCACAGGGCCTGGTTCTTCTGGGGGGACTTTAATCTCACTGACATTCATTGGAAGGGCAAACAGCAGGGTGCAAGGAGTTCAGGAGATTTCTGGAGGGTGTCAGGGACTGCTTCTAAGCACAGCTCCCTGATGGGCCTGTAAGGTGACACTCACATGGATCTGGTACTCACACACAAGGAAGCACAGATCAGGGCTGTGATAATCTGTGGAAACCTTGGCTGCAGTGACTGTGAAATAGTGGAGTCCCAGATCGTGAGGGCAATGAGGAATGCAATAAGGCATTACGATAAGATGGGTAGACACACAGGTGGGTAAAAAGCTGGTTGGATGATGGAGCTCAGAGGGTTTTTTTGAATGGGTTATGCTTTACCAGGAAGCCAGGTAGAGGTGGAATATGGAGGGGTTTATACTGGGACCTGTCCTGTCTAACCGGTTCATCAGTGACCTGGAGGATGCAACTCTCATCACATTTGTAGATGACACTTAGCCAGAAGGAAGAGTCATATGTTTAAGGGCTGCCATTCAGATGGACCTCAACACGCAGGAGGAATGGGCTGTCAGGAAATTCAACAAGGACAAATGCAGGTCCAGCCCCTGGCACAGACCAACACCCTGCAGTGATACGGGCTGGGGAGAGCTCTGCCAAAAAAGGAAATGGGAATCTTTGTGGGCAGCGAGCTGAACATCAGCCAGCAGCGTGCCCTGGCAGCAAAGCAGGCCACAGCATCTTGGGCTGCATGAACAGGAGCACAGCCAGGAGATGGAGGGAAGTGTTTATGCCCCTCTACTCAACACTCGTTAGAGCCCATCCAGAGACTGTGTCCAGTTGGGGCTCCCTGTAGAAGAACGCTGTTTGTCACTTGGAGTGAGCTCAGTGGCAGGCCTCCAAGGTGGCTGGGGGCTGGAGCACTTGTCCTGTGAGGAGAGGCTGAGGGAATGGGTTTGTTCAGTGCAGAAAAGTGAAGGTTTTGGGGAGGACTCATAGCAGCTTCCCAACTGAAGTTTGTCACTGATAATGAACCAGGTTTTTAAAGGGATTCATGGAGGGAGAATGAGAGGCAAAGATTATAAGCTGAAACAAGTGCAGTCAAAATTGTGTATAGGGGAGAAAAATCAGTGAGGATCCTGAAGCATTTGAGGTGGGGTCCAGAGGGACTCTCTCTTCTGGGAGGCTTGCGGGACGCAGCTGGACAAAGGCCTGAGGAACTTGGTGTGAAGTCAGTGTTGATTCCTAAGTGAGCAGGAGGTTGGATGACAGTCCCCCCAGGGTCCCTTCCAGCCTGAATGATTTGGTGATTTTGTCCTCTCTGGCGATAGCCACTGCAATTCTTGCAGGCAGAAAATCCTTTGCTGCATGTGGGTTAGCACCTGACATGGCCTCCCCAGAGCCAGTCCCTCCTAGTGGTGTGAGGTTGCCTCTTGGACCTGAAAAGTTTTCAGTTCAAGGTTTCATATGAGTGACTGCTTCTCCAGAGTGAGTCCTCTTCACAGCCTACAACACCTGAATGTTACAACACGATGCCAAATGCGTATGGCAAATGCAGAAAGTCATGGCATGAGGGTGATTGCACTCTAACATCCATGAGATCCTTTGCTGATCCAAGAATATCCAGAAGGACTGAAAGAGCCTTTAAAGCTCCTAGGCACACCTAGGTAATGCTGACTTTGTCCCTCTGGGAGGTGAGGGAGCTGTGTTTGTTCAGCCTGGAGAAGAGAAGGACTTGGGGAGACCTAGTAACAGCCTCCCCATGCCCACCAGGATGTCATCAAGAAAATGGAGGCAGGCTTTTCACCCTTGTGCATGATGCGAGGGTGAAGGCCAATGGGCATTAGCTGAAAGAAGAAAGGTTCATGCTGGGTGTAAGGAGAAACTTTTGACCCATCCAGAGAGTCAAGCACGGGGGCAGGTTGCCCACAGAGGCTGTGCCATCTCCATCCTCAGAGGTTTTCAAGTCCGAAATGAGTAAAGCCCTGAGAGCCCAGAGACATCCTGGGGTTCCTTCCAGAAGGAATGATTCTGCATTTCCTTCCACCTCGAGTCTTCCCTTGATCTTGGGAAAACATTCAGCTTGTTTGTGATCATGGAGGCAGATCTCACAAAAGTATGACCAGATCAACTGCATGCTCCTTCTTCTGCTCCAGAGTAGTTCAAATTCAGGACTGCTTGGCAGCTACCCCCAAATAGCCTTTTTTTTTTTTTTTTTTTGCTTCACCTTTTATTGCATTTTTCCGTCTTTTCCACATTCCAAGTTGTTTTATTTTACCAACCTGATACCTTCCCATGATGTCAGCCAACCTCTGTTTACCCTTTCCCCCTAGACCCTGAATTTGCTTTCTTTGTACGTTCACTTGGCTTTTCTGAGATGCTTGCCGTGGTGATCCCTACCTTTGCCAGCAGTCCCTTTAAACTACTACCTCCTTTTATTATGTGCAGTGTCCTGCATGTCCTCCTGCTGTTATCCTGTCAGAGGCACCGCAAGGCAGGATGAGCCATCTGCATACACTCATTTACAGCTGATACAAGGGAGCTTCAGTCAAGAGGGTCCTTGAGAAACTTGGGGATTTGGCCAACAGAAACCTCATGCTGTTGTATAAGGAGCACTGGTAGGTCCTGCATCTGGTGGCAGAACAGCCCATGCATCAGGACAGGTTGGCACCTGACTGTCAGAGGAGTGACCCTGAGGAGAAGGGCCTGGACATTACGAGGGATGCCATATGAGCCAGTGGTGCACGCTCACTGCAAATGAGGCCCGCTGCATACAAGGCTGCTTCAGGAAGAGTGTGGCCACCCAGACAAGTGGAAGTATTATGCCCCTTGATTCAGCCCTGATGTGGCCGCATCTGGAATCTTGTGTCCCAGTGTGGGCTGCCCAGTGCTGGAGGAATGGGGAGCAACTGGAGAGGTCCAGAGGAGTCTTCCAAGATGGGGTTGGGGGCCTGAAGGAGAGGCTGAGGGACCTGGGCTTCTTCAGCCTGGTGAAATGGAGGCAAAGGGCAGTAGAGTAGTAGCCTCCAAGTGCTTGAGGAGATCATGGATCTTTTCTTGGTAGTGGGAAACAGCATGAGAAGGGGAAACCAGGCTAAAACGGGAACTCACAACTCAGTTCCAGGGCAATAAGGCAGCATAGAAGAAGCGGAAAGAGGGAGAGGCTGAAAAGGAGGAATTCAAAAATATTGTCCAGTAAAGTAGGGATGGTGTTAGGGAAGCCAAAGTTCTCAGAGGGTACACACTGGCAGGGGACATCAAAGGCAAGGAGAAGAGCTGCTACTGCTCCAGGAATGATAAAGAATAAAAGGAAAATGTTGGCTCTTTGCTGAAGGGGGCAGAGAACCTAGTAAGAGCAGATGTAGGTAGGTCTGAGGAGCTCAGTGCCTTTTTGGCTTCTGTCTTCTCCAGCAAGGTCTCCCGGGCTGTTGTGCCTCGATTCAGGGCTCCAGGCAAGAAAAGCAACCAGCAGGGGATGAGGGCTGAGTGAGGGATGACTTGCAAGAACTCCACCCCTACAAGCCAGTGGGATTGGAACGGCTGCACCCATGGACACTGAGAGAGCTGGCTGCTGTCATAGCAAGGCCGCCCTCTGTCATCTTTGAAAGGTCGTGGAGATGGGGTGAGGTCCCAATAACTGCAGAAAGGCAAACGTTACATCCGCTCTCAAGAAAGGCCCGGAGGGCAACCCAGGGAACGACAGGCCATTCAGCCTCAACTGGTTGAGGAGTGTGTCATGGAGTGAGTCCACTCATTTCTGGGCACGTGAGGGAGAAGAAGGTGATAGGGAAGAGTCAGCATGGATTTTCCCAGGGTAAATTATGCCTCACCAACCTGATTGCCTTCTAGGATTGCATAGCTCTATTTGTGGTTGGAGAGCAGAAAATGTCTTTCAGCTTGATTTGAGCAAGGGGTTTGACACTGTCTCCCACAATAGCCTTGTGCAATACAATTTAGAAATGTACCGCCTAGATGGGTGGACCACCAGATGGTTGATTAGTGACATGGAAGAGGCAATACTCACTATGCTTGTTGAGGACAAAGAAACTGCAGGGGGGCCCAGACATATGCTTGAGGGCTGCTATTCAGAGAGACCTAGGCAGGCAGGAGCAATGGGCTGTCAATACCTGGAGTCCAGGGCATGAGCCACCTCCTCTGCATCCAGACCTCTGCCAGAGGAGAGGGGCATGTCTCCTGCCACAGGCCCATTTCATGCTGCCTGACAAGGGGGCTGAGGGTGACTGCCCTGCCATGTCATTGTCTGTGAGGCAGCATGCCCAGCTGGGTAAGCTGAAGGCTTTCCCAAGCCCCCCCCCCCCCCCCCTTGCCTCCTTTGGCACCAGGATCATGGCTTTGCTCCTTGTTTCCCCTCCTGTCCATGCTGCTCCTCTTCTTGCTCTTGGGACAACTTCTTCACACAGCTACCAGATGGGATGAGAAGTGTAATGCTTTCTTGTACCTGAAAATTTCAAGCAAGGAGGAACTGATCAGGGTTGGGAGAGTAAGCGTCACCCTTCTCTACTGTGACCATGAAAATGTGCATTCCCAGAACCTGAGGAGAGTGAGGAAGGACAGTAGCAGAATACAGACCCTGGACTTGAGAACAGCAGATTTTGGCCTCTTCAGGGGACCAGTGGGGGAACCCATGGGAGGCAGCTGTCAAGGGCCCAGGAGCTCAGGAAAGCCAGCAGGTCTTTAAGGACAGCACCTGCCAAGCACAAGGATGGACCATCCCTATTCTCAGTAAAACTATCAGATTTCTCAGGGGACCAACTCGGCTAAACAGGGACCTCGCACCTTAGCTCCAGGGTGATAGGGCAGCATACGGAAGGGGCAAGAAGGGAGAGGCCAAGGAGGCATTTAGAAATATTGTCCAGGGTCATAGGCTTAGTGTTAGGGAAGAAAAAGCTCCGCTAGCACTGACACTTGCAGGGGATGACAAGGGCATGAAGATGAGCTGCTAGTGCTTCAAGTAAGAATCAAAGAATAAAAAAAGAAAATGTGGCCTCACTGCTAAATGGGACAGGGAATCTTGTAGCAGCAGCTGCAGATAGGTCTGAGCAACTCAACCCCTTACTAGCTTTGGTTTCCACGAGCAAGGTCTTCTGGGCCGTTGTGCCTTGAGTCAGTAGTCCAGAGGAGAAAAGCAGACAACAGTGGACGAGGTTCATGAGGGATTACTTGAGAGAATTCAAATGATACAAGTCAAAGAGGTTGGATGGGCTGCAGATGAGGACATTGGACAAGGACATTGAGAGAGCTGACTGCAGTCCCTGCAAGGCCACTCGCTATCATCTCTGAAAGGTTGTGGAGATGGGGTGAAGATCCAATGACTGCAGAAGAGCAGTTATGTTACGTCCATCTTCCAAAAAGGCCACAAAGGCAACCTGGGGAGTTGCAGGCAGTTCAGCCACACTTTGCTTTAGCAGTGAGTCATGCAGTGAATCCTCTCAAAACACATTTCTGGGCACATGAAGGAGAAGAAGGTGCCTGGGAACAGTTAGCATGCATTTACCAAGGGTAAATTCTGCCTCACCCACCTGATTGACTTCTATGAATAAATAACTGTATTTGTGGATGGAGAAGAGTAAATGTCCTTTACCTAGACTTTAGCAAGGTGTTAGACACTGCCTCCCACAATATTCTTGCATGCACGTTAGAACGTTGGAGTCTAGAAGAGCAGACAACTGGATGGGTTGTAGATGAGGGCTGCCGTTCAGAGGGACCTAGAGAGGCAGGAGGAATGGGCTGCCAGGAGCCTCATGGAATTCAACAAGGACTGTCAAGTGAGTTAAGAGTTAACAGGACTGAAAAAGTCTGCCAACTGATATGCTCAAGGCTGCAGACTAGAAGAGCTAACGGCTAAAGAACTCTGCCGCCTGACAAGGCCAAGGAATCTGCATGGAGCAACAGGGAGGGGAGAAGCGATACGGAGGTGTTGTGGTCTTGCCTCACTAGCAGGGTCCTCCCAAGCAGACAAAAAAAACAGTCCTGTGATTGTGAAACTTGCTAAAAGTCAGCAAAAGCAGTGTTTGCCCAGAGCCCCAGCCGTATAAAAAGAGACTTGGCAGCTAAGAGAGTTTGAGCAGGGACGGGAATGTGACCTGACCATCCTCTCCAGCTGGACCATGAGTATTTCCCCCCTCCCCTTTTCCTGGGACGCTGGGTTAAGGTAACTCCTCGAGGTTGAGAGTCCTCTCGCTAAGAGAGTGAACAAGAAAGCTTTCAAGTAGGGATAAGCAGTGCTTCCAATTACTAGCGCAGTAACTGACGGTTTCGGGTTATCCTTTCTAAAGCAGTAATTGCATTATTTCGGGCTATCCTTTCTAAATCAATAATCGATGATTTCGGGCTATCCTTTTTCAGGCTATCCTTTCTAAATTAGTAATCGCATTATTTTAATGGATGTTACTAATCTAAGAGCTTGCGTGAGGAAGTAAACGTAGCTTTTTATTACTTTACTGTCTCAGTCGTTACTATCAAACCTTCATAGCGTGACATCAGGTCACTTGTTCCTCAGTGCCTGATAGGTCAGTACTGGTGATGTGGCTGCTGTTTGTGGTTGTGAGGTCACTTGTTCCTCAGTGCCTGATAGGCCAGTGATGGTCATGTGGTTGCTGAATGTGGTTGTGAGGTCTGTTGTGCCTCAGTGCCTGATAGGCCAGTGCTAGGTAAATGGCTGCTATTTTTGCTTGGGAGTTCACTGGGCCCTCCTTATCTGATAGGTCCGTGCTCATCATGAGGCTGTTGTTTGTGGTTGTGAGGTCACTTGTGCCTCAGGGCCTGATAGGGGACAGGGCAGAGAAACAAGACCATCCTAGTAGGGAAACCAACCATTGTGACATCCGTGTCATTCTGCTTACGTGGAACCAATGCCCACAAGAGTTTTCCACCATGATGGGCTGGCACCTGCACCATTGGATGCCTGGTCCCTTATGCCTATCAAAACGCCTCAATGTCTCAAAAAATCTACAAATTGAAGTGAACTCTCTCTCTCAATTTGCCGTCCAAAATCGATGGGCTTTAGATTGCCTGTTGGCCACACAGGGAGGAGTGTGTGTGCTGGTAAACACTGCCTGTTGTTTTTAAGCAAACATATCAAAACAAATTAAATATGCTGTAAACGTCATTCAACAATATGTTCAAACCTTCCATCGAATACCCAAAGAGCAGGCCCTGTCTAATAGCCTAGCAGCAGATTGGTCGTGGTTGCAGTCATGGCTACTGGATCTGGGAGTGTGGACCAGATGTGTTTGAATAATTTTAATGTTAATTCTGGCATTAGGAACTATGCTTTTCTGTTGTGTCTCCTGCATGCGTCTAATATGTTCCACTTGCGTCTCGTGTGTAAGGGGACATGAGTCTAGACCAGCATAACATGGAAGGCAGATATGCATAAAAATAAAAGGAGGGAATGTTAAGAAAATGTCCACTATACTCGAGGTTTTGCAGAGGAAGAACAGGCAAAGTCACGGTGCCCGGCAAGCAGAACATCTTATCTGACCTTGTCTTAGCCCTGGTTTTCGTTCGAAGCTGAAGAACTGCAAAGAAGCCAGTTTAACCTAGGCAGCTGGACAAAAGTTATTCAAAGGTACCACCAGAAGAGGTGCAAATCAGCTAATGAGCAGTTATAAGATGGACGATAAAGGCTGGCATGGATCTACATCATACAATAACTCGGCAAGTGGATTGGTAGAAATAAGAGTCGTGGATAGATGTGGTAGTTATGTAAACTGAAGTACTGAATATGTAACAAATTACTATTCCTTAAAAGGTGTAACAGAAAACTGCTTGGGGTCCCTCCTTGTGCTCCAAGCAGTAGGCACCCTATTGCGACCAAGAAAATTAAAAAAAAAAAAAAGAGAGAGAGAATCTAACTGCTTCTGCTCATTACCAGTGCCTGAGAATGAACAAAAGAGAAAAGATAGTTTAATATCAGACAGTGAGCCACAGTTGACCTCAATATTGAAAAGAGCAGGCACATGACCAGCACTGGCCTATCAGGCACTGAGCCACCACTGACCTCACAACCACAAACTGCAGCCACGCACCTAGCACTGGCCTAGCAGGCACTGAGCCACCACTGACCTCACAACCACAAACAGCACCCACGCACTTAGCACTGGCCTAGCAGGCACTGAGCCACCACTGATATCACAACCACAACCAGCACCCACAAACCTAGCACTGGCCTAGCAGGCACTGAGCCACCACTGACCTCACAACCACAAACAGCAGCCACGCACCTAGCACTGGCCTAGCAAGCACTGAGCCACCACTGACCTCACAACCACAAACAGCACCCATGCACCTAGCACTGGCCTAGCAGGCACTGAGGCACAAGTGACCTCACAACCACAAACAGCACCCACGCACCTAGCACTGGCCTAGCAGGCACTGAGCCACCACTGACCTCACAACCACAAACAGCACTCACGCACCTAGCACTGGCCTAGCAGGCACTGAGCCACCACTGACCTCACAACCACAAACAGCACCCACGCACCTAGCACTGGCCTAGCAGGCACTGAGCCACCACTGACCTCAGAATCGCTGACAGTGATATAGTGTTTCCTTGTTGGCTGTCGTTTATAGATGCAGAACTGGCCTAACAGTGTGCTTCAGAGGACGTTGCTTGCTGCTTGCCTATCCCATTCCGAGGAAGTAGTGACTTCACAGGCTTCAGCAAAGCCACGTGCCATCTGCTGGCCTATTATATAGGAAGGCAAGAATGACCTCACAAGCGAAAACCGCAGCCATGTGCCCACCACTGGCCTCTCAATACTGAAACAAAAGTGACTTCACAGTCTGCATTGAAGCCACGTGCATGTTGCTGGCCTAGCATGGACTGAGGCACACCATCCCCAGAAGCACAAACAACACTCATCTCCACACTGCTGCTCTACCAAGTTCTCCTGCACCTGTACAAAAAGAAGCAATGTGTCTGCTGGTGGCCTAGCAGATACTGAGCCCGAATGACTTCACAAACACAAACATCAGCAATATGCATCGAGCTGGTCTGTCAGGTGCTGAGGCTGAAGTGAAAGGAAAGGAGAAGCTCACCTGGGCCACTTGCATGTCCCTTGATTACACTGTTAGCACTCCACACAGAACAGTCTTCTGCAAACGGCTCTCATCTCCTGGCAAGACTCTCTCCAGGTCATGGCACAGCTCCACTCTGTCACCCTGCACACAAATCACAAAAGGGAACGATTGGTCTTGCTTTTCCTTTAGTGCCATCAAGTCCCAGCTGGGAGCCTTTGCACTGCAGCTCCTGCACAATGACAGCAGGACGCCACTTCCATTTCTGGTGCATTTCTAGGGACAGAGACCAGCTGAGGGAGCAGCTGCACTGCAAAGGGTTGCTGACACTGTCACATCAACTCAGCACTGCACCAGGCATCATCCTGACGCCAGACCTCTGCTCTGCCACCTAGTCTACAAACACACTGTCTCTGCCCCACAGAGCTGCCTCTTCTGCTCGATACAACCAGGTGCCACCAAGAAGACATGGATGCAGGACACTCGCCACTTGCACACTCCCCAGCCACTGCTCTGCTCGCTGCCTTCCCTTGGCTCCTCAACCCAGACACACAGCAAAGCTCTTGAGGTGACACCACAAGGTGGCCAAGGCACTCTGGGCTCACAAGGCCTGTGCAAATGAGCAGCACAAGATCAGGCAGGCACAGAGCTGCCTCCTTGGGCAATGCTGCTCTTTTCAGAGGGAAGGATCCTGCTTTCTTTGGGCACAGCAGGCTGCTGCTTTCCACCTCTATCCCTTCACGAACCTCCACCTAGAGATGGCAGAGATGGAGATTTTCTTTAGAAAAACAAAAGTTACAGATATAGTGCAGAAACAGTTGAGAGTCCGGAAGACCTCCTGAGCCAAAGTAACCTCGTTCCTTCCCTTTACTTACTTGGACAAGGAGCCCCAGGGAAGGGAAAAAGGGTGCAGAGGCTTTGACATGAGGCCCAAGCAATGAGACTGCCCCAGCCTGCAGGTCTGCTGAAATGCCAGCTGTCCTGGCTGTGCAGGCTCTGCAGCAGCAGTCGGGCTCCACAGCTGCCTTCACAGAGCACTGAGGGCTGGGTGCCACGGGTAACCCGGCCCTGGGCACATCTTCACCCCTCGTAGAGCCAGGGGCCCAAGAGCTGTCAGACTTCCTCAGGTCAAGCTACGGAGGCTTTGCGGCCCTCACACAAAGGCACCCAAGAGACGCGGGCATTTATTATAAGGGTCTTGCACTCGTTCTACATGGCACCGCAATCATTTAGGAAAAGGAGGGGGCACTACAGCATTTGCTGAGCAGGCCAGCACTAACAGCATTTGTGGGAGGCGGAATTTGTGGGAGAGGAGAGGTACCAGGAGGTGAACCCACACCCAAAGTCTCCCAAAAAAGCCAGGCGCATTTATGGAAGCCTTCGCATCCATACGTAGCCTCAGCTCATCCACTTTCAGCTGCTTTCACAGAGGGCTCACAATGTTGGCAAAGATGTTGACAGGCACAGGGACACACCCTGGCATCCTGCCTCCACCCTCAGGGGCTCCAGGACTGCACTGGGAACCTCCAGGAGTGGAGCAACCTAGAAAGAAAGAAAGAATCGGAGTGTTACTGTCAGTTCTGCTGGCCTCACAGAGTCTCAACAGGCAGGGACAAATGTCTCCCCTCCATGCTGAGCTGTATTGGTGAGAGCCTGATCAAAACTTCCCTGGAAAAGGACCCAATACACCTCATCTACTGGCACCTGCCTTGAGCAGGGCGTTGGAGCCCTACCTCCACATCTCCCCCATTGCAGCCTAAAGGAATCTGCTCTTCTGAGACTCTTGCCAAAGGGATCAGCGGCTTTGGAGATGCCACCTCCACCGCTCACCAAGGACAGGTGTCTCAGTGCCACCCATCGCCCTCAGAGGCCTGACTTCTCCTGAGGTGGCATCTCCCCTGTCTGCAAGGGTCTGCGTAGGCACAAAGTGGAGAAATGCCTCTGACTGCTTTCATTAACTACCCGTCTCTCTGAGGGATCGGAATGGATTAGGGTCTGGGATGGGAAGATGCAATGAGGGTCCAGCTGCAACAGAAAGCCTTTAAGGAGGGAGAAGATGACTTTCTCCAGGGGAGTCAGTAAAATCCCAAAGACTCACGGAAGCATCAAGACCTTCCGAAACTGCAAGCCTGAACCTCAGCTGACAGAAACCACCAAACTGCGAGCAGCCCTGCCTCGCACCACGATGCTCCAAGGAAGCAACACGGTCACCAACAGTCCTCACCCAGGTCTCCCAGAAGGACACCATGATGGCAGGCTGGGCTCTGGGAGCAGAGCACTGCTCTCTCCAGCCACCTCCAACCATGCTGAGCAGCAAAACACTGGGGCCACCACCTGGCTCCACCACAAGGCACCCCGCACTCTGACACGCTGCTATCCCTGCACCTCACAGAGGGTTGGAAGCCAACACGCGCCTCTGCATCAGCAACACACAGGCCACAGCTCCACACATGGCAGCACACAGGGCACCCCCAAGCGCCCCACAACACACAAAGCCCAACTCTCCAGTCCTTCCATTCCCTTCTAGGCCTCCAAGGCCTTGCAACAGGCACTGCCTCTGAACATCCAGTCACAGCCCGGGGCCTGCTCACTTCCCACCTCCAGGACACACAGAGCAAGTGCTCTCACAGCAGCTGATCAGGGCAGCCCTTGCCTCTCTCTTGTGCCTCAACTCCTCTGAACTAGAAATCTCTTTGAAAATGTGGCTGATACTTTTTTTTTTTTTGGGGGGGGGTGACACTCCTTCTGTCTCCTCCAACAGCCTTTGCGCCCATTCTCCAATGATTGCATATGTGGACAGAAAATCAGAGACCTCTAATCTGTTACAGTTCCAAATGTGTCACAAAAGCAGGTGCACACCTCAAAGACAGAGACAGCATTCAGACCTGGCAGGAAAATCTCACAAGCTCCCTGCTGGTTTGGCAGGGGCAAGTTCTAAAGCACACACACCCTAGCAATAAGAGATTACTAACACCACTGCTCACACCACCACTAGATGAATTTAGCAGCCTCAAAAGTCTAGCTCGACTCCCTAGCTGACCAGGAGGAGGTTGCAAGCTTCTACTTAGCAACAAGTGGAAAGTCCAACTCCATGTCCACGTTCACCAGAGAACATCATCCGCACATTAAACGTAGCAGTACTAACTCATGATGACGGAGTGGAATAAAATGTGTGCCAGATGATGTGGAACATCTACTTCTGCTTGATTAATGAGTTGCATTTCTGTATTGCTGTGGAGCTCTGCAGGGCTCAATCCCTCCTCTGAGCACACGCAACAAACCCAGAAGTGACCTCACCACCATGCTCAGAGTGCAGCAAAACACCCATTACAGACCAGTTACTAACCCAAACTAAGATTAGGTTTTGCCTAGGGTGTCTCTACACGTAGACCATAAAACTTAGGATTTGGAAAAAGGCCTGCAAGCAACTATTGGCAACATTTTTGAAAAAGATGATTTCAAGGGAGGAGCAATTATGAGGCTGAAGACAGCAGGGCCTCATGTCCAGGCAGAGGGAGAAGCCTTCCTGCAACTCACAAGTCTGGTTCCTTCCCCAATGCTGAACAGACCAAGCAAATCCTCCACACATCCAGGACAATCAGCATTCTCCTGTTTTATGCCCTGACAACTGGAGACATGTGGAAGGACTCAGGCCAGGGCATCTCAGCTGGTGAAACCAGCAGAGCCACAATTCAGCAACTCTCCACCCTGACCTAGGAGCATGGAAATAACAACGGCAAGTGCAAGCACTGGCCGTTCATCCACTTTCAAGGCCCCTGACAAGCAAAACAGCTCCCACTTACAGAGCTGCTCTGGAAACACCCTTCAGGCTGCTGCCAGGCTCACAGGTCTCGGGGCAAAGCAAGAGACCTGGAGCAAAAACAATGGCTGAGGCATGGCGTGACATGCAGGGACAGCCTCTCTCAGAGCCACTTGGAAATGCTGTTTTCAGAAGAAAACAGACCACTGGGAAGGGCCCCTTGCGAGGACACCAGCAGCCTGCTCACACTTTGCCCAGCAGCTCCCAAACGCAGCTCGGAGCAGTACCTGGGGGCTGCGGTGGCAGCAGCAGCTCAGGGAAATGCTTCCAAATGGCTCTCCAACCCTGGCAGGGGCAAAGCTTGCTGCCTCCAAACCCCAGCAGCCGCCCCGGCCCAGCTGCTCGGGGCAGGCCACCACGTCTGGCTGCAGGTCAGCTTCCCGCTCTGTCCCCGGTCGCTCTGTGCCGTGCTCACAGCCCCACCAGCCCCTGCTGCAGCTCCTGCAGGAAAGCAGCCCCAGGGCCAGCACTGCTGCCCCCTGCCCCGGCGGGAGGGCACCCGCCGGCAGCTGAAGGCAGCCCCACCAGCCCCACTCACACCCGCTCTTGCCCACTCCCTCCCTGAGGCTTGGCTCCTGCTCCATTTTCACGGCTGGATTTCCACATGCCACACTCTGATTGGCTGACAGAGCCACCAGTCAAACCCTGCCCCACCGTCCTCCCCTTGCCGGCCAATAGGAGGGCAGCACTGGGGGCGATGCCATGGCAACACTGCGGCCCTGTGTGACCCCATGGGTGGCTCCTCCCCCTCCCCCGCGGTGAGGCGCCATGTTGTGGGTGGCAGCGCAGGGCAGCGCGAGGCGTCGCAGGGCATGGAGGCAGCGCAGCCCCGTATGGCTAGGCAGTGCGGGGACCTAGGGCACGGCCACTGCCCCGCCGGGCCTGGGCTCTGCCTCAGGGGCCCTGCGGGGCTCCTGGCTGCCCTGCGCCTGGGGCTGTGCCAGGTGCGGTGGAGCATCCCCCCCCCCCGGGGCCTGTGCTGGTGCCGGCCCTGTTGCTATCGTGGGGGCCCTGGGCATGGTTGGGGTGCCAGAGCCAGCGGGCAGCGTCCTGCTGCCCCCAGTGCAGGGCAGGGCAGGTCCCTGTCACCCCTGGGGCCCTGGCAGCCCCGGGGTTCGGCAGCCCTCGCACTGCACCCAGCAGGGCTGGGCCGCGGCCAGGCAGGGACTGCTCTCTGTGGGGCCGGGCTGGGTCCTGGGGGTCACTCTGGAGGGCTGAGGAGCCCCGGGGGCACAGGGCAGCCAGGGCAGAGCAGCTGTGGGCCTGCCGGTGCTGGGCAGCAGAGGTGTGTGGCCGGGAGGGGGCTGGGGCAGATGGCCCTGCTGGACTCCCCCCAGCACTGCCCCCCACGGCTCAGAGAAAAATGCTTGGTGTCAGCAGGGACTTGTGGGGTGGCCATGGCACCCCCACCTGTTTCCAAGCTGCTCCCCCAAGCAGGCTGTCTTTTGGGTGCAGAGGTCTGACCCCCATTTGCAGGAGGACAGGGGTTGTGGTCTTGTGAGGACAACATCTCTGAGCCCAAACCATGCTCTAAGCAGGAAGCATAAAAGGATCCAGGGGGAAGGAAGAGAGGTTCTCCCAAAGAAGTAGACACCTTGGGGTTGTTACAAGGTGAAGGATTCATTTCCAGCATGGGCATTTCCAGTAGGCTGTTGAGAGCCCCACAGGAGCTGCAGGACACCCCAACCTCTGGGACGCAGGACCCCTTTCCTGCCAGAGGCAGATCCCAAAGGAGGACCCACTCCCAGGGAAATCTGGACCTGGATTTCCTCCTGCCATGAGGGGATGGAGCCAACCGCACGGGAGCCTTGGGGCTCAGGGCAGCCCCAGCCCCAGGACCCAGGAGTCTTGGCTGCCACATTGTCCCCTGAGCCAGGTGAGACCCTCAGGCAGGGCTCTCGTGGCAGCCCCCACCCTGTCCAGCCACCCCCAAGGCCCAGGACCCACAGCCATTTTTGGAATTAGCACTCTGTGTGCAACACCTCGGGAAGGAGCTCCCGAAGCCCTTACCCTTGGTGGAGAGCCGCAGGAGCTTTGGGAACAAGGAACTGTGGTCCAGGGTGATGGTCTTAGTCCAGCAGTCCTCCATCTTGCTTGTCCCTTTGTGCTCAACTTGCCTGTCCGACCGGGGAAAAAGGACGTTCTTCCCATCTCGTCACCCAGAACTCCTCTCCAATGTGTCCCTGCTCCTCTGCCTGTCGGTGAGGGGCCCCAACGTGGCCCTGCTGCCTCCTGTCGCCACTCCATGCTGTAGAGCAGCTCTGAAGGGCAGCAGTGGGAAGCACGTAAGCAGTGTCCAGCAGTGCCCAGGCCTCGCAGGGAAGTGAGGACTCTGCCATGGCACCAGGGAGACCTCCCTGTGGTGCGGCACATCCCACTGTGACCTCAGCTGGTGTCATCTTGGGGCTCAGTAGGTCAGCGCCATGGAGATGGCACAGACCAGGAGAGAGCAGAGAGATTTCCCCTCATGTCCTGGAAAGCGGCCATCTCCCTTCAGTTCCCAGTTATGTTCCAAAGCTGCTGATAAATCCTTCTGGAACGTCTCCAGACAGTGCCAAAGACTGTGAAATATCTCAAATGGGGCACTGGAGAGGTCACTTCTGCACCCCTCCACAGACAGGTCTCTGCACTGGGCACAACTGTGTAGTAACCTGGAGTCTGGGAGTTGATTTGGGGTTTGGGATTTTTCAAAGACAGAATCAAAGTCATGTGGGATAAAACAGCACAACGTATGGCCATATGCTGAGATGCTTTGGTGAGCCTCAAAACTGGTAATTACTGTGGGTTGCTCTTTTTGTAGAAGTAGGATGTAGGACAGTTTGGGACAGGATGCAGCCTTCCTCCTTGAGGCACCAAAGCAGGCTCTTTGCTTTTAAAAGTCTCCAGAAAGGTTTCTTGGTCTGCGGTGCTTGAGATAGAGATGATGTAACGGAAAAGAGCAAACATGCCCTTCACACACATCATCTGGAGGGCTTTTTCTGCGACCCTGGTCCCTACTAGGCTCCAAAGCCATGGGCAGGGCCAGGTAGCAAATTTGGGGAAGTTTTCCCATTTCCTGTGAATTTTGCCCAGCTTCCCTTTGGGTTGAGCCTGGGGAAAGCTGTTTTTCCTCTCTGGGGTTCAGTGGATCCTTGGGCTTCTCAGCATGACCTCGAGGCAGCGCTTCTCCCCTGGGTACAGTCCCTGACACTCTGGACCTGCCCTGGGACCCTAGCTCTCTTGGGGCTGTACAGCTCTGGCACCCGGATCCTCCCACCACAGGCACCCCGGCTTTCCTGAGGGGTTGTACAGCCCTGGCTCCCTGCATGTCCCATCGTTTTGACCCTGGGCTTCTCAGGACATGCCCACACACTGCAGGGCTACTGTCCAGGCTCCGGTGCAGAGCCTGGAAGGCAGTGCAATGCCTCCGGACCTGCATTTGGGCTCATTCAGAAATTTGTGAGGTGACCAGCTCCCAGCACTCCAGCTGCTGAAGCTTGAGAATGTCCCTACAACCAGCCTTCCTGCTCTTCCTTGTCTCTGCACAGTCCTGGGACAACTCTTGCAGAAGGGAGGCTCCATCCTCCTTGAATACTTTCAGAGACGGGGCTTTCCAATCACTGCGAAAGGAAGGACTTGTCTACCTCTTTGGGTTGCTCATTCGGCCTGTGGCACCCCCTCTATGGTGCTGTGAGCCCCAGCTCTGTACCCTGGGGTCTGCCCTTTCTCTCTCCCGTCTCCTGTGTGTCCGCCCAAAATCTTCTCTATGCACCAAGGGCATGGCTTCAAATGAGAGAAGTGTTGCTTCAGAGAGCTCACTTGAAGCTGTGACACACTGTGGAGCTGAAGGCCTGACGGAGGCTAGTCTGGGACATGGCTGTGCCCACCACCCCCTCCTCCTCTGGGCCTGAGCACCCAGGAAGGTCCCAGGAAGGGTTTGGTGTGGGTGGGATGGGTTTCCCTCAACATGTCCCAAGTCTGGCATGGGTGTCTCTGAGTGCCCAGGAGAATCCCTCCTGCAAATTGAGGTCAGACCTCTGCACCCAAAAGAGAGCATGTTTGGGGAGCAGCTTGGAAACAGGTGGGTATTCCATCGCCACCCCACAAGTCCCTGCTGACCCCAAGCATCTTTCTCTGAGCCGTGGGGGGCAGTGATGGTGAGGTCACTTCTGAGTAATTAACTGATTGGATAGCAGCAGAGCTGTGGCTGGCAAGGTGCTTGTGAGGTCACTTCCAGCTGAGCAGTTGATGGGGCAGCAGCAGGTCCACAGCTGGAACATGTGCTTTGGAGATCACTTCTGCCTGAGCAGCTGATAAGCCAGGATTTGGCTCATAATTGGGGAAGTTACAGTGAGGTAGCTGCTGTCTCAGAGGCTTGTAGGCCAGTGATGGACACATGGCTGTGGTGGTGAGTGCAAGGTCATCTCTTTCTGAGTCACTGATAGGCCAGCAGCAGGCAGATAGGCATGGACGTGGATTGGAAGGTCTCTTTTGCCAGAGAACCTGATAGGCCAGCAGTAGCAAATGGCTGGGGAAGTTACCTTGAGGAAACTTGTGGCTCTGAAGCCCATAGGCCAGCAGCAGGCACGTGCTGGGGGTACACGCTTGTGAGGTCGCTTTATCTGAGCAGCTGCTAGGGCAGGAGAAGGCACATGGCCTGGATGTTGGTGGTGAGGTCACTTCTGGTTTTACTGAGTGTGCCCAGAGGAGGGACTGACACCTGCAGAGCTCTACAGCAATACAGCAATGCAATTCATTAATCAAGCAGAAGTAGAAGATAATGTTCCACATCATGTGACACAAATGTTATTGCAATCTGTCATCATGAGTTTGTAGTGCTACATTTCAAATGAGGATGATATTCTCTGGTAAACGTAGACATGGAGTTTGACTTTGCGCTTCTTACAACCTGCTATGGGTGGCCAGGGAGTCCAGCTCAAAATTTTAGGCTGCTAAATGAATGTAGCACTGGTGTGAGCAGTGGTGTTAGTAATCTCTGATTTCCAGTGTTCATGTGCTGTAGAAGTTCTGCCCCATCAAAACCCCAGGGATTGTGGGATTTTTCAAGGTCTGAACAGCATCTCTGTGCTTTGATTCCTTGACATGGGAACTGAAGAGGACCTGGTCTGTGCCTGCCTGTTGAGAGGAAGTGCCTGTTGCAAGGCCTTGGAGGACTAGAAGCAACTGGAAGGACTGGAGAGTTGGTCTTGGTGTGTTTTGGGGCCCTTGCGGATCACCTGGCTGCTGTCATGTGTGGTCATGTGCCCTGTGTGTCCCTGCTGCAGACGCCCATGTTGGCTGGCAACCCTCTATGAGGTGTCGGGCAGTGGGTGTGGCATGTCCCAGTGGTGGGTTGGCCTGTGGTGGGGACAGGGGTCGCCCCAGTGTCTTGGTGTTGCACGCAGGAGGAGGTGTCTGGAGAGAGCAGTGTGGTGCATAGGGAGTGCCGCCAGGCTGGGGAGCTGGGGAGCGCTGCAAGGTGAGGAGGTGCCCTGGCTCGCAGGGCCCAGGCTGCCCTGGTGGCATGAGCCAGGGGTGCTGGCAGCCTGCTGCCTTGTGTGCACTGAAGTTCAGGCCTGGAATTTCCTCAGCTCTTGCAGGCTCTGCAGGCAGGATCCAGACTAAAGGCCAGGGAGTGTTTCTGCTTGCTCTGAGATGAAAACCAAGGCTGCTTTTCCCCTGCTTTCATCTCATTTACTTTTCTGAGTGAGAGCTTTCATCTGCAGCAGTGTTTACTGAGGGAGGAGGAGGCTGCGGGCATTGCTCATTGCCGGCTGGGTGTTAGCTTGCTGGCAGCTCTTTGGAGGAGTGAAGGCCTTGTGGAGAGATGTCCTTTGGAGACTGGCAGGTATGTTCTTCGGAGATGAACTGGAAGGGTCTGATGCCTTCCTGTGCACAGTCTCCCTAGACAAGGAGTCCCTTTGAGTAGGCAAGGCAAGACCAGAGTGCCCTGCAAGGGATGCACAGCCCAGGTCTCTCTTCCTTCCTGTTGCAGTTTCAACAAGTTCCTCCACTGTCCTGCTGTGGTGTGACCTTGTTGTGCTGCAGCAGGGCAGTGAGAGAGCACCCCATGTACAAGCATGAGTGTGCTAGGTGTGGTGTCATCAGATGCTGGCACTGCTGCCATGGGCAAGGAGTGTTTTTTTCGCCTGATCTTTGGGTGGCTGTGAGGAGCCCCACTTAGCTCTAGATGCATTGCTGTGAGTAGCTGGAGTCAAGGGAGTGGTGGTGAGCACAGCCATTCTTCAACGAAGCTCATGGCTTTTTGAAGCCATTGCTCACCCTGAGTGCTTGAAGCGCTTGACCCAGGGGGTGTCCTGGCTGCTGCCTTGTCTGGTCATGTCCCCAGTGTGTCCTCGATGCACAGCTGCATGTTTTCTGGCAACCCTCTATGAGGCGTGTGACAGGGGTGTGGTGTGTCACAGTGGGGGGGTAGGCTGAGGTGGGGACAGACGATGGCCCCAGTGTCTTGGTGCTGCATGTGGGAAGAGCTGTCTGGAGAGAGAAGTGATGTGCGCAGGGAGTGCCGCCACACTGAGGGGAGATTCCTAGAGGTTTTCATTGTGACCACTCTTTTTCTCCGACTCGTGCCCCCTGAGTCCCTGATGGGATCATCTCCTGAAGCCCTGAAAAATCCAGGTGCCGATGAGTGGAGTGTTGGGGGTCAATTGCTTGCTAAGGAAAGAGAGAGCAGTGGTCCTTCCTGCAGCCTGCCCCCTGGTGCTGGTTTAGAGGAGAGCTCCTTGTGCCAAAACTGAGGACTAACAAGTTTTGCTCTGCCACAACCAAGCTCCTTCAGTGGGTGACTTTGCTGGTGCTCTCGGACTCTCCCTGGGCCATGCCATGTGGCACCCTGGAGGCCGAGCCTTGGCTGGCTTGTCCATGTGTCACGTGCACTGCTGAAACCTCCTGTCTTGTCTCAAGGCTTTACCCAGGAGAGAAATGGTAGCCCTTGCTGAGAGAGGGGAATGCAAAAGCTTGAGAGCAGCAGAAGCCTTGTGCCATTTTCCTTGTTGGAAGCCTGCTTGTGTGGGACTGGTGCCCTGGCCCTGTGCTTGCTGGTCAGTGTGTGTGTGTATGCCATCATGTGCTCATTTTTGAGCCCCCGGAGCAAATGCAGAGAGAGGGAGAGTGGTGCCAAAGAGACTGCTTCATCTCCATTGAAGCCCCAAAGGGCCCCTCAGTAAGGAGGCAGGTGGGGTGAGTGCCTTGAGGGCATGTGAGGCAAAAGCGAGAGGCAAGAGCTGTCCTGCTGAGCCCCTGTGAGAGTACTGTGGGTCTGCTTCCTGGGACAGACGATGGCCCCAGTGTCTTGGTGCTGCACACAGAAAGACCTGTCTGGAGAGAGCAGTGCTGTGCGTGTGAAGCCCTGCCAGGCTGGGGAGCTGGGGAGTGTTGCGAGGTGAAGAGGTGCCTTGGCTCGCAGGGCCCAGGCTGCCCTGGTGGTGTGAGCCAGGGATGCTGGCAGCCTGCTGCCCTCTGTGCGCTGAGGTTCAGGCCTTGCGTTTCCTCAGCTCTTTTCAGGATGTGCAGCCAGATATCCCACATATGCTGTGAAATACATAGAAATATGCAGCTTACAGTATTTGGAGCATAAGGAGGTCATCATTCAGAAAGGATTCCTTGTCGGAGATTCTTGAAGTTAACACTTCTGAGATCTGTCCAACCACGAGGTTTTTAGGTTGGAGGCATAGCAGTTGCCTCCCTCTCCTATTAACAAAGGCTAAGTGGAGATACTACTTGTATAAATAAATGCCCATGGTATCTCTGGCCGACAGGGGCAGCACGCTGTGCTCGGAGGAGACCTAGGTGAGGAGCTGTGCACTGCTTGGTGGCAGGTCTGCCCCAGAGGCCTAGTCCTGAGCAGGGTGGCCATGAGCCGTGCCTGATGGCCTGCTGGCCACGGGCTGGTGATGTGGATGCAGCAGATTTGCCCTCGCAGTCAGCACCCAGACGGGTCCCTGTTACCTGCGTCAACCCCTCCCCTCCTGAGAGCAGTCATTTCTGCTGAGTGGACTCTCTGAGGCGCTGGGTGACATCCCAAAGCCTGCTGGCCAGCACATCTGCTGAGGGCCAATCAGGCAGCTGCAGCGGAAGTGACCTCACAATCAACACTGCAGCCATGTCCCCTCTGCCTGCCTCTCCCCATCCTCCTGCCTGTATATCATCTCTGGTGGGATGAGCGGTGTTGTGATTCTCTTCTTGTCCTCAGAATGGCTCCTACCAGAACGCAGCCCATGAGGTTGCTGTACAAGAGGTGACCTCACCATCAACACTGCACATGCGTCACTTCTATGATTTTCTCCCCTTCCCCTCTTCTGGGCCCCACATTGAACATCCCAGTCATGTCGCCTTTACTGGCACCTCCGCCTCTCTGTCGCCATGGAATTATGCACACGTGGTGGGACAGCTCATGTGTCAGGATGAAACTGGGCTCCTGGGGAAGGCAGGCCAGGATGTCAAGGAGGTGCAGGTGTGCTCTGTGCAAAGGGGTGCACAGGGCTTTGCCTTGGAGCAGGTGATGAGCCAATTGAGACCTTGTAGTAAGGACAAGAGGACACACCAGTGTGGGTGACATTCTGGTAGTGTTTGCTAACAGCTGCCGGAGGAGGGAAGGGAAGCAGCTGAAACCTTGTGTAGGAAGCGGGGGGAAGCCTTCTGGTCACAGATCATGGTTCTCACAGGACAGTTTAACCACCTTGAAATCTGCTGGCAGGGCAGTCGGCCTGGGCACAAGCAGCCCAGGAGATTCCTGGAGAGTGCTGAAAACAATTTCTTGGCCCAGGCAATCAACGAGCCAACAATGGCTGGACTCTGTCAGTCACAAGCAAAACAGATATAGATGGGGATGTAAAGGCTGATGGCAGCCATGGCTGCAATGATCATGAGATGGTGGAGAAGTAAGACAAAAAGCAGAGCCCAGGGCTGCTGAAGAGCTGATTTCAGCTCATTCAGGATGTGCTTGTCAGGATCCCCCAGGAGACCTCCCTGGAGGGCAGAGGGGCCATGAGGCCTCTGTAAAGACAGAGTAGGCAGAGGAGGAGAGGGCAGAGAGCCAGAAAAAGAGAGAGAAGACATGTCAATTGGAATAAAGTAGTTTCTCAGAAGAAGAATGCTCCATTCAGAGTGTTGGTAGGAAAGGTATCGCATTGACTAACTGTACATCTATATAAATATATACACTCACACAGAGTAATTTCTGTAGTGCATGCATATGGTGCTGCCAATCAAAAAGAAAGAAAATATTCATTGCAATTGATAAAGAAGGTTTAAAGTTCTGAAAATGAAGATTTTTTCTACTCTTGCATAGAGCTATTTTTTGCATAGATTTCACCCAATGACAAGAACTTTACATAAAGGCCTTTATAGACATGTACAGAGGCCATTGCTGCCTGAGATGCCCCGTGTAGCTGTGTTCCCATGTGGTGCTAGGAAATGTGACCCAGGAAGTATGGGGACTTTCTGGAGCATTGGCTGGTCACCAGGAGAAGCATCTCAAGACCTCTGAGTGAGACAACTTTTTCCTTTCCATTGACTAGAAAGGGAAGTCCAGACAACTCGATAAGCCAGAGACATCTGCACTGAAGGGGTCTGTCATCAGGTGAAATAATTCCCATCCCTGTTGTTGCCTAAAATGGAGTCGCACTTCATGACCATGCAGGGAATGAAAAGGGTTAGTGGCTAGATGTGTAGGGACTCCTTTAAGGCATCACTGTAACACAGGTACGTTGAGATTGGTGCATTTTTGCCATCGATAAATAGAGCATTTTCACTGAAGCTGATCAGGCTGCTTCCTCTATCAGTAGTGAGAGCTTGACACCTCATGGTGTGACTCGCTGTGTGCAAAGACTGAGGAGCGGCAAGGAAGGTCCTGGGCAGCGGGTGTTTTGAGCGGGACGGGACTTGTGTGAGACACAAAAATATATTTTTTAATAGTGTAGGCCTTCTTATAAAATAAATCTTTAGAAACTGCCAATAAAAATGAAAGAATAAAGAAATTGGATAAATTATCTAAAGCAAAAAAAAAGGTTTTGTTACACTTTTCACTATTTCAAACTTCTTTGTGTTCTTATTGCCCTTTTTTGTTTGGTTCTTGTTTGATACACCGATCTTTGGGGGAGTTTTTTTTTTTATTTTGAAAGGGAAAGTGATTTTCAGAGCTGGAGTTGGATGCAATCACAGGGTCACAGACTGCTGGTGCCATTGCAGGTGCCCTGGTCCCCTCTGCCCAGCCTTCCCCTCCAACTCTGAGGGGCTCTGGTCTTCTGCATCTCCCCTGTGAGAGCTGCCAGGTCCAGGCAGGTCCCTCACAGACACCGCGGCCTCTCCAAGTGCCACTGAGTGCTTGTGGTTGGACACCAGGGCTCTGCCTGGAAAGGTGAAGAACTGTTTTCAACACTTCAAAAATAAGAACACACTTTCATCAGCTCAAATGATTGGCCAATTTTGATGTCAGTGTTTTCCTATGATGAAAGAGTGGAAATCTTCAGGAATGGTATTAAAATGGGGAGAAGAAATATCGATCTGCCCTTGACCTTGTGTTTCCACTGCTCTGTCTAGTAGGCTGTGGATGTGGTGTAAGTGATCTCTCACATATTTCCACATGTCCTGATTAAATTAATCATTTCTAAAGGCATCTTTGCATCAGACTCTTTGGACATATGCACTTTCCATAGTTTCCCAGTTTTCCTCCTCCCCTTGCTCTTTATCCATTCAGGTACCTCTCAACTCTCTAGTTGCTGCTCTAAGCTGCTGGGAATCTGAAGCTTGCCTCATCTTTCAGCAGTCTCCTTGTCTCTTTAGCCAGCTCCTTTGTTGTGTTTCTTGTGTATCCTTTCCTATCTATGTGTGGAAAACATTTCAAGGAAAGTTATGCCTTGTGGGCAGTGGACCTCACTGGAGGCAGCTTGGACTTACCATACAGTTGATGACTGTCTTGTATCTTTTATTAAACTGTTCCAAATTATAATTTGTTTGTTGGCAGTTAAGAAAAACCCTTCTGTGTCTGCTTGCAGCTAGTTCTCTAAGGAAAGCAGGTGGGAATTAGTGCACATGAGCTGTAACATTCAGCTACAGCCTTGAGCGGCAAAAGGTTCGATTTTCCACAAGAGTGATGTGAAGTCCCCAGTGGCTGATGAGGGCAATGGCAGGGCTGGGGAGCTGGGGAGGAAGGTTCTCCATACAGGTCTCCTATCAAAAATACTGCTTTGCCTACATGCCTGACTTCTTAGGAGACACTGTGGATCACAATGAATTGGGGAATGTGGGTGTGACTTATTCTGAGAACTGAATACTCAAGAAAGCTTAAGAAGCAGACATCTTTCTTTTCAGGTGCTCATTGAAATCTGCCTAATTTCAATACACTCCTGCAAACTTTCCAATTAGCGACACAAGATTTGAAGAGCTGAAGAAAATTATGGCAACAGGCACGGTTCCTTAGGGTTTTTTTGCATTTTAATGACCCCTCGGGTGTATTTGGTGCTAAGCCCATGAAGCTCAGATGCAGAGAAGAGACTGAAGCAACCTCTCAAGAAGAAAATCCCAAGTTTCTTGGAAAGATAATGGGTCCCACTGAGGACCATTACCAACAAAGGCTCCCCAGGGGCTGATTAGAGCCGAAAGTTGGAGGCCCTGATTGCAGGTAGGCAAAGGCAATGTGAGGGTGGCTCTGATGCCAAGTCAACCTTGATGTGTGTTATCAAGCAGAGTGACCAGGCCCTGACAGCCAGCCCCTGGGTAGGGTGGTGCTTTCCATCCTGCATTGCTCAGGGCTCTTCCTGGGGGCAATCTGTGGGTGGGGGTGCACAACGCTAAGTGCAGGACCATGATACGGTATTTTCTGGGCTCCCAAGGGACAAGGAGGCAGCAAGGCCACAGTGCCTTAAGGAAACAGTGTCTTCTCGGGGGTCTCAGTGGCAGAGACACCAGCCATAGCTAACAGGACAAAGACCTAGCTGTGTTGGGAGCTTTCAGCCCTGGCAGTGCCCTTGGCCATCTCCACCAGACTGTCCTATGCTTTCCCATGCCTGTGCCTCTTTCCCTGAAGACTGTCCACACCCAAGGTGCTTCCCCACCTTGCTCTCACCCCACGATCTCCCCACATCTCCTGATGTCTTCCTGTCCTCACTTGCTTTTCCTTGAAACACAAAGCCAGGGGCTGATCACAGACTCCCTCTGGGTGACCTGTTGCACCACAGCACTACCCTACGAGTGACATTCTTTTGACCTGAAGTCCAGTGTGAACCTCTCAAGATGCAGTTTGTGGCTCTTTCTCCTTTGCATGCCATTTCCCACTGCCAAGAAAAACTCCATCATCTCTGAAATCCCCCTCTAGTAGTCACAGGCTCCTACTCTACTGCCCTTTCCCTCCACTTCAGCAGGCTAAAGAAGCCCAGGCCCCTCAACCTCTCCTGATGTATGGGGTTATTCCCACCTAGGCACAGGACTTGACGCTTGTCTTCTAAATCTTCATGAGGTATTTGTTGTCCAACTCACCCGAATTTCTCAAGTTCCTTTGGGACTGAAGCTCCTCCCTGTCAAAATAAAACAAAAAAAAAGAAAATGAACAAATAAACAGAGAAACCAAGCCAGTGCCACTGAGTTAAGGGTGAGCAGGGGTGGGGTGGGCTGTATGGGACAGGATCAGGGTGGTAAAAGGGACAGAGTTAGAAGACATGGGAAAAAAACAAGGATATTAAAAGTGAAGCCAAGGATTGATCAAGTCTGTCTTGGGGATTCCTGCCAAGAAGCCCTGCATCTGAATAATTCAGACTGGAGGAGGACAAGAAAGCTGGCCTGCTTCCACTGTCACAGGGCACCTGCGTGCTTTCACTGACATCGACAAGCAAAGATGGAGAGTGGGAAGAATGATGGACTCCTTCAGGGTAGAAGGGACCTCAGGAGGTCTCTAGTGCAATCTGCTTCCTCACAGCAGCGTCAGCTCTGGGGTCAGACCAGGTTGCTCTGGCCTTCATCCAGTCTGGTCTTGGCAACCTCCAAGGCAGGACACTGCACAGCCTCTCTGGGCAACCACTTCCAATGCTTGACCATCCTCGTAGTGGAAAAGCTTTTCCTTATCTCCTGCACGAACGTCTCGTCTTCCAACTTATGCCCATTGTCTCTTGTCCTCCCACCATGCACCCTGGTGAAGAGCCTGTCCTCACCTTCTTGAGGACCTCCTTGTAGCCATTGGAAGGGTGCTATGAGATCCCTCCAAAGCCATCTCTTCTCCAAGTGGAACCAACCCCATTTCCTCACACACCAAGTGCTCCGTTCTTTGACTACTGTGAGGGCCCTCGGCCAAACTCATTCACACTTATCAACCTCTTTCTTTTCCTGGAAATCCAAACCTGGATGCACTGTTCTAGATGTGGCCTAATGAATACTGACTAGAAGGTGATCACCATTTCCCTCCACCTCCTGGCTGTGCTCCTGCTCATAGAGCCCACAATGCTTCTGGCCTTCTTTGCTGCCAGGGAACGCTGCTGCCTCATGTTTTGCCTCCTGTCCCCCAGCACCCTCACATCCTTTTCCACAGAGCTGCTCCCCAGGCCCTCAGGCCCCAGCCTGTGACACTGTGGGGTGTTGGGTTATCGCAGGTGCAAGACCTGGCATTTGTCGTTCTTGAATTCCATGAGTTTCCTGACAGCCCATTCCTTCTGCCTGTCTAGGTCCCTCTCAATGGCAGCCCTCAAACATGGGACTGGAACCCCCGCCTTCTCTTTGGGGTCATCTGCAAGCATGATGTGTTTTGCCACCTGCATGTAACTAATACAGATGATAAACAGGACAAGTTCCTGGAGAGACCCTGTGGTGCTCCACTTCTCCCTGGCCTCCAGGAAGAGTACTACCCATTCACCACTGCCCTCTGAGCCTCTGGTCCTCCAAGCAGCTTTTTACCCATCCGTTTCTCTACTCTTCTAGACTGTAACGTTCTACATGGATGCAAGAATATTGTGGGAGACAGTGTCAAATACATTGCTAAAGTCTAGGTAAAGGACATTTACCACACATCCAAGCTGCCCCTTCCCACTAAAGACATCCTCTCTCCTCATCTTCTCTAACAGTCTCTCCTGAAGAGATTGTACCCTACAAGCATTGCCCTCCAGTCATGTGAGTGATCCCACCACATCCCAGTCATTCCAATGATGTTTCAGACCTACGAAAGCTTGTACATCTCCATCTGCTCCTGTCTCTACCCCAGGCTGCATACATTTGCATATATTAGTGTTGCAGTGCATCAGCTGTGGCACAGAGAGGGGACTGGTTGTGGTGAAACCTGTTACCAAGAGCCAAAGACATTGTGTGTGCAATGGCCCCACTTCAGAGCAGAGCCATGCTGGCCTAGATAGCAGGTGGCAATGTAATGGTGCAAGGAGATTCCCACTGAGAGAGCAAAGCCTGCAGTGCCCAAGGCCAGGCAGAAACAGAGCTGGGCTGTGCAGGAATGCCAGGAGAGGGGTTTGCTGCCTGAGCTGATTAGTAGCGCCTTGGTGCCCTGTGACAGAGGTGAAGGGATTTCCAGGCAGGACAAGGTGTCCCTGAAGAAGTCCCTGGGCCTGGGCAGCCTGTGATCGGGCCACCCTGAGGTCATCATTAGTCCAGTTCCTGTTCATATCACCTGGTGGTGAGAAGAGGTTCAGGCAGAGAAGAGCAAGAAGTATTTGAGAGTGCAGAGACGAGGGTGGAGACCTTGGCACCCATTTATGCAGCACGCCTGAATGCAGTCAGGATGGACTTTCCCTAAAGGCAGTGGTGGGATGCAGTTGTCTGGGCACAGGTAGGAAAGCCTGAGATAACCTGGGTTGTCTGCCAGCAACCACTCCAAAGGGGCATGGTTTTCCCATAGGTACCAGGTGGTTTTGCTAGAAACCCCAGGCATCTGGCATGGCCCTGCCAGCCTATTTCTAAGCCATTACATCAAGTGTGTGCACTGAATTACATTAGCAGTTTGCACTGCAGGCATCTCCATAAGTCTCAGCATCATAGTGAGGGGTGCTCTAACAGTAGTGGGCATCTAGTGTCATTTGAGATGGCCAAGGGAATTCTCTACCTGGCCCCCACCTCATGCTCTAGAAGGATGTGTGTCTCCCAGTTGCTCCATCAGAGCAAGCAGACCCTGGCACATGCCTTAGACCACCTCTCTCTCCTCAAATGTCCCCAGGTGTTTGTGTGTGAGCACCTGACTCCCACCCTCCATCTCAGGTGATTACAATGGGAGTTTAGAGAAAGAGCTCCCATACAGACATCTATGTTATGCTTCACCTCAGCTTCAGAAGGGGAATCCCACCTGCTGTGTGTTTGTGGAGTTCACAGGAGTTTGCTGAATCCCCCTCCAGCACAGGGCCTTCCAAACCAGAATGAGATGCCCACATTGACTCATCTGAGTCAGCACCTAAACCACGTGTCAATGAGCTCCCTTCTTGCCCCTTTCTATGTGTCCTGCCTAGTTAAGAGATGGGAATCAGGGTTTCCAGATTGGGATTTTTCCACCTCTTGCAGATAACTATCCTCTGATGAAACAGTCTGTAATGCTGGAATCAGTCTTCCTTCAGTGCTTAGAGAGGGACCATTGGTGATTATTTTAGTTTACTGGAGTGAACATTTCCCAGGAGGAAGGAGCACAAGGGACAGGGAAATTCATGAGCTCAGCTGGGCCTTTGTTCCAGCATGGGGACAGGCTCCAGGCATGGAGGGAGCTCATGGCAACTGGGCAGCACTGCCCAGAGACAGCTGTGTGCAGGAGCAGCTCCTCTGCAAAGAGCAGCAGGGCTCCGGGCACTGCCTGCTGCTGCTGACATGAGAGGAGACAAGGCAGAGAGAAGTGGAAGGCAGTGTGGAGTGGGAGGCCAGAGGAGAGCTCCTTGTGGGGGAAATCTTCACAGCCCTTGACACGGTAAGTCTCTGGCTTCAGGGCAATGCTACTGAAGTTCCTGGAGGCATCTCCTAAAAACATCCCATCCCATCCCATAACTGATAGGCTTTTTAAGGATCGCTCTCCTGCCTCCTGCAGTGCATAGGCAGAGGAGGAGTTGCTTCAGAGCAGGGATTCCCTGCCACACTGTCATAGGGACAGGGCATGCAGCTCCATTCTGCCAGGGGTGGCTGCAGGGTGTGGAGCCAGGGAGGACACACAGGTTTGTGCAGGGCTGTGATTCAGAGCAGTGTCCCTGCACCCCAGGGTGATGTGTGCCTGGGGCAGTGACTCTGTTGCCTCTGAGGGTCAGCCCTCAGCCTGCCCAGGGAGCTCCCCAAAGCACTATGGGGAGAACCTCTGGGTGAGAGGAGCGACCCCCAGTAGGGCAGGTTCATTCTCCTGCTGAGAGGGTGCTGTGTGGGTCAGGGCTGCTCACAGCTCTAGCTCATGTGCAGGAGATGTGCAAGGGGTCTTTTCAAGAGGAGATCAAGAGAAGGGCTTCTTGAAAGGGAAGGAGCTTTTCTTCACGTGTCTGACCTTTCAATTTCCTAATTTTTGGCAGAGAGAATGAAGAAATGAGTTTTCTGTTTTGCCAAGGAGGTGGGACTCCTAAACCTTCACTCTCAGAGATTAATAGGTCTGTGAGAAACATCAGGAAGCCACTTCATCCCCACCTTAGCCTACAGACAGCATCAACATCACCCTTGTGGCCTCATAGGAGTTTATGTGATCTGCTGCTTAGGCCGTGCATGCACAGAGATGCCCCTAGAGAGTGCTGTGATGCGGCAGGTTTCTGTAGGGCAGAACTGAGCACCCAGTGGGTGGGATGGTGTCTGTGAGCACTGACCGGGAGAAGATGTTGTGACAGAGAAAGAGCTGCCAGCAGGGACAGCGCCAGGCAGCAGAGATGGGCAGGGAATAAGAGGGAAGTGCAGGGCATGAGCCACCTCCTCTGCAGCCAGACCTGTGGCAGAGGAGAGGGGCATCTCTCCTGCTCTGGGCCTATTTTGGGCTGCCTGACAAAGGGGCTGAGAGTGACTGTCCTGCAATGTCACCATCTGTGAGGTGACATGCCCAGCTGGGTAAGGGGAAGGTTTTCCAGAATGCCTCTCTGTCTCTCTCCTTGCCTCCCTTGGCAGCATGATCATGGTGTTGGTCCTTGTTTCCCCTCCTGTCCATGATGCTCCTCTTCTTGTTCTTGGGCTTTCTGGGGTTGGATGTTTTCAGCTGCAGTTCAGACACTGATGCTGCAAGTTGTAGAACAGAGGAGTCTGAATGGGAATGAGGCTGCCCCAGCCCCCTTCTAACCTGTGGAGCTCCCAGAAATGCAGTCAGTGGGGCTGGGAATTGAGCTGACTCTCCCTTAAGGAGAGCCCATCTTCAGTCCTAACAGCCCTTTGACCATTTCCTTATAGTGTCCTGGCAGACTGCATGATGCCCTCTAGAAAGGCACTGCTGTCTCATAGCACCTCTGTGATATCTGAGAGCCCCATGAGGAAGGTGCAGAGATGGTGAGAGTATGGAGCTGGTGGTGGGAGGCTGTATGTGGGCATCTGAAAAGAGCCCTGTGTGTGCTTGGCTAGAAGGGGAGTGTGGAGAGCTCTGTCAGGTGCCCGGAGAAAGGGTGAGAAATTTGGAGCTGTGCACTTTGAAACTGGACTCGTGTGCTCTCAGCAGGGGCTGGTTTCTTTCAAGGGCAACATATGAGTGTGACCATCCTCTCAGTAAAGAGAGAGACAATGTGGGGGGGAAGTATGAGAACTGCAACATTTGGGGTATTTTTTGCTTGAAAAGTCTGGGGCCTAAAGATGGGGCACCTGAAGATGGGTCCTAACTTCTCAATGTCTTTTCTTCTTTGCACAGTCCCCCATGCCCAGAGATAGCAAAATGTCCAACAGCAGCTCCCTCAACGAGTTCCTCCTCCTAGCATTTGCAGACACACGGCAGCTGCAGCTCTTGCACTTCTCGCTCTTCCTGGGCATCTACCTGGCTGCCCTCCTGGGCAACGGCCTCATCATCACAGCCGTAGCCTGCGACCACCACCTCCACACCCCCATGTACTTCTTCCTCCTCAACCTCTCCCTCCTCGACCTTGGCACCATCTCCAGCACTGTCCCCAAATCCATGGCCAATTCGCTGTGGGACACCAGGGCCATTTCCTACTCAGGATGTGCTGCCCAGGTATTTTCATTTGCCTTTTTCATGTCAGCTGAATATTGTCTTCTCACAGTCATGTCCTATGACCGCTACATTGCCATCTGCAAACCCTTGCACTATGGGACCATCATAGGCAGCAGAGCTTGTGTCAAGATGGCAGCAGCTGCCTGGGCCAGTGGTTTTCTCAATTCTCTCTTGCACACTGCTAACACCTTTTCAATACCACTCTGCCAAGGTAATATGGTGGACCAGTTCTTCTGTGAAGTTCCCCAGATCCTCAAGCTCTCCTGCTCAGACTCCTACCTTGGGGAAATTGGGCTTCTTGTGCTTAGTGTCTGTTTAATGCTTGGCTGTTTCGTTTTCATTGTGCTGTCCTATGTGCAGATCTTCACTGCTGTGCTGAGGATCCCCTCTGAGCAGGGACGACACAAAGCCTTTTCCATGTGCATCCCTCACCTCACCGTGGTCTCCCTCTTTGTCAGCACTGATGCATTTATTTACCTGAAGCCCCCTTCCATCTCTTCCCCAGCTCTGGATCTGGTGGTGGCTGTTCTGTACGCGGTGGTGCCTCCAGCAATGAACCCTCTCATCTACAGCATGAGGAACAAGGAGCTCAAAGATGCCCTGAGGAAAGTGATTTCATGGACATTTTTCAGCACTGGTAACATTGCCATTGCTCTCCACAAATGACTCCCCCTGTGTCCCGTACCAGGACTGAGCTTCATTTGTTTGTTCACTTTGTGTTTTTACTAATATTACTGTTGTTATTATTATTTGTCACCCTGTTGCTACACAAATGTTTGGATTCCTTCCACCTTCACTGAGACTGCTCTGTCTCACCTGGTGCCCATATAAAGTTGTGTCTAACACTGGGTCAGAGCTGACTCCATCACGTTATCTTTGTAATAAAGTAGGTTCTTGCAGGTGCAGTGCCTGAAGGCTGGGCTCTTCATTCAAAGCTGCTGTCCCTTATGCAGGACTCACTGCTGCTAGCAGCATTGGGGGTTTCTCGCAGGCTACAGCCACCAGCACCACCTGCCAGGACTCCCAGACCCAGCACAGACGGTTGGTGCCCACCACTGCAGCTCCCAGTGCCCCCCATCCTTTCTCACCGTCCTCTCTCAGGAGCACTGCCAGGTGCATCACTCCCTGCCCAGGTGTGGAGAGGAGCTGCTGGAGGTCTGCTCTTCTCACGCCTACTGATCTCAGCTCTGCCCTGGTGGCGACCCACAGGCTCTGCCCTTCGCCATGTTATGTCTCCATTAGCTCTCCTCTGAGACCACGTAAGGAGCTGCAGCACATAGCTCTGCTTGGAACTGGCCACCTTGGCCTGCCTATGTGGTCCCAGGAGATCGCAGTAAGGCTGTGCTTGGAGGTGAGGCTGTGTTTGTCCTCAGTCAAAGTTGGCGGGATTGTCTGGGTTGGGGCCAAGGGGAGGAAAGGAGAAGAGACAACAAAGAGAAGATGCAGTAAGGGAAATTTCAAATGAGTTGAAGGAAAAATAAAGAAATATCCATGGTAGTTGAGCAGCACCAGGGCAGGGGACAGGAAATCTTAAAAAACTCTCCTGGAGAAAGCACCTACCAACCTGATCTAACTGTCAAGTTAGCCCAGCTCAGAGCAGATCGCGGTCCTGGAGATCTCTGGTGGTCTCTTCCAACCCAAATCCTCTAGGAGGAAGGGGCTGGAAGGCAGAGTGAGGGTCAGGGGACAGTGTTGTGGGGTTGAGGCCTTGCTGGCATTTGTACTGCCTGGTCAAGCCTGTCCTCAGAGTGACACGGTGAGCGAGTTCATCCTCAGAAGGAGTCTCTGCTCCATGGGCAACAGGAGTCAAACCAGTGCTCTGAGACTGCAGAAAAGTTCTCAGGAACACACCAGACATTCAGGCCCTTTGACTGCTGAGGTGTCCCCAGACCGGTGCTTTGCATCCAGGGTCTTAAGGGCTGAGAAATCTTTAGAGCCGGAGAAGATTGCAGTCCTGTCTCCTGGACTCACAGGTTGTAGGGCATCAGCAGGGCTGTACTGGCTGCAGGGAGGGAATCACTGCCCAGGGCATGAGCAGATCCCCCTCTGCCCTCCCCTCTCTCTTCACACCCTGGAACAGAGACTGTGTTTCCCACGTTGGCCCTCTCTGCCGGGCTGTATTCCCAGCTGGAGGGGACACAGCCTTCACACTGGGGAAATCAGGAGAGCCCAGTCTCCTCTAGAGAAGCAGGGTCCCACCACACCTGCTGGGTGGCCAGGCCTGCAGGCTGAAGACCTCACACTCTTCCCCACACACCTCCTGCCTGGGGCTGCAGGGTGCCCAGCAACAAGGCAGGCATGCCTGGGGATCTGGTGCCATTGGGGTGGTGGTCTCTGGACCAGCCTCTGTGTGTAAGGGACTCAGGAGATTCTCTGCCTCCATGTTAGTGGCAAAGTTGGTATTCCAGCTTCTTCTCTGTGGAGAGCTGAGGATTTCATTCTCAGGAGAAGGGGAAAAAGGAAAGCCTCTTGTCCATGAGATCACCCCGTCAACCCTCTACTGTCTTCTCCTGATCTATCACCCCCAAAATCCTTTGGCAGCAGCATTTTTTTGATTTCTGACCCTCTCTCTGGCTCTGCTTTGAGCAGCACGTTGCACTACAGGCCTCCTGTGATCCCTTCAACCTGAACTATCCTGAACACCTATGATCTCAGGCCCCATTTCAAGCACAGAGCAAATGTCTCTGGGACAGGAGTCCTTTGTGCTTTATGTGACCATCTAAAAGAAGGCAGGTGAACACCTCCTCCTCCCTGTTGACTGTAAGGGCAGCCTGGGAGGCACTGCCTCAGGCATAAGCTACATTACAACGGAAACTCTTTGCATCGACCTTTAACCACCTGAAAGGCCATTGCCTGGACCCCCTCTGTGTGAGGGGAGAAGAGCAAGATTTTCTGCAGTATGATTACCTTTGTAGTTCATGCCTCTAAGTAGATGGTGCCACCCTCCTCTTGGTTTCTTGCCTGAAACACAGCCTGGATGGGGACGTGAATGTGGAGGATGTCTGTCACTGCTGTGACTGTGAGATGGTGGAGAGGTAAGAGGAATAAGAGAGTCACCACACCCAACTGCAGGAGAGAGGATTTCATCTTGTTTGGGATGGAGTTAGGCAAGTCAAAGGTCAGCTGGAGCTGGAGTTGGAGCTGGAGCTTGAACTAGGAAGGGATGGGAGGGTAACCTGAAGGACTTCTGTAAGGATGTCGGCAGCACAAGGCAGCGACACAAGGAAAATGTTTTCTCCCTGCTCAGTGGGGCAGGGGATGTAGTGACAAAGAGGGGAAAGGCTGAGGAGCTCATTGCCTCTTTTACCTTGTCTTTTCCTGGTCTTGTCTACTGTCACACCTCCCTGGTCCCCGAGCCCTTTGGCAGCATCCGTGTTAGCAAAGCCTCACCCATGGTAGAGGACGATGCAGGTGGGGAGGACTTTTGCCCAGTGGGCACACACAAGTCCCTGGGACCAAAAGGGAAGCACCCCAGGGTGCAGGGAGAGGTGCCTGGAGTCACTGCAACATTGTTCCCAATTGTCTATGACATGTCAGGGTAATCAGGGAGGTTCCTGATGACTGGGAAAAGGCAGACATCTCGGCCATTTTCCAGAATAGCAAGGGGGAGGATCTGGGAAATGACAGGCTGGTCCTCTTCATCTCAGTCCCCAGGAAGGTGATGGAGCAAATCCTCCTGGAAACCATCTCCAAGCACATGAAGGGCAAGGACTGGAAGAGGCAGCATGTGTAGACCAAGGGGAAATGGAAACCATGCCTGACCAACCTGATTGCCTTCTACCAGAAGATGAATACCTGTGTGCACAAGGGGAAAGCAGGGGATTTTGTGAACCTTCACTTTAGCAAAGCCTTTGGCACAGTCCCCCAGAGTCTTCTTATAGGCAAATTGTTGAGCTCTGGCCTGGATCAATGGACCATAAGGCAGGTGGAAGACTGGATGCACCATCAGGCTGAAACACTGTTATCAGTGGTAGAAGTTCCAAGTGGCAGCCTAGTACTAGTGGCATCCCTCAGTGATCAGCATGTGGGGCAGGACCATTTAACATCTTTATGAATGGCCTGCACAGTGGATGGAGCGCACTCTCAGCACCCTTGTGGACAATGCATAAGTGGGGGGAGCCCCTGGGCAACCTCATCTAGTTCCCTCTGCATTGACTGGGGGGGCTGGGACTAGGTGACGTCCAGAGGTCTCGTCCACCCTAAGTGCTGTGATTCATTGCACTGTTCCCTGGAGAGCTCTGTAAAGAGAGAAGAGGCCGAGGGAGTAGAAAGGCCAGAGAGGCAGAAGAAGAGAGCTGAAACATGACAGTTAAAATAAAGCAGTTCCTCTGAACAAAGTTTCTCCATTCAGAGTGTTGGTAGCAAAGGTATTTTGATGAATAATATGTATGTGTGTGTATAGATAAATAAATATATATATATATATATACACACTCATAGACAGGCTAATTCCTGTAGTGCATGAACATGGTGCTGTCAATTAATAAAAAAGAAAGAAAAAATATTTGTCAATGGTAAAAACTGTGTGAAGTTTTGGAAACGAGCATTTCTTTTCAATTGCTGCATTGAGTTATTTTTTGAGAAGATCTCAACTTAGGACTAGGATCTCCTTTTGGGGCTTGATTCATTTGACCACATAGAGAGGCTATTGCTGCCTGAGATGCCCTGGGGTAGCTGTGTTGCCATGCGGTGCTGGAAATTTTGGAGGTGGCTCCTGCGGGACCTTAGCTTGTCATTAGGAAGATTATCTATTTTTCATTGTATTCAGTGTCTGCAGGATGAAGCCTGAGTTTAGTCTGAAAGATAAAAGATTAGGACTGACTGTCCTGAGGGTGACTATAAACTGATTGATGCCTTCTCTGCTCTTCAGTGATCCTTCCTCTGGTCCCACCTCAGTCTACCCTGAACTCCATTTTTCCCTTTCCGTAATAGATCAGGACTGTGGAGAAAGAGCTGAGGCCAGGGAAATGCCACACTGGTAATCTGGGGAGCCCACTGAAAAAGGAAATGTGTGCATGAGACCTCACAGTGAAGACCTGGAAAAGCCTTGGACCCTCCTGAGGTGCCAAGGACCCCAAGCCCTGAGCCACGGGGCTGGATACAGGCTCCTCTGCTCATGCCAGGGGCTCCTGACACACTCGCGGAGTGAGATAAATTTCTGTGGGAGAGGTGGAGAAAGAAAGCAGAAATGAATCAAAAGAGGGTGAATTCAGGCCAGGAATCCCACCAGGAAACATCTCCACATGCAGGTGGATTTACTCCCTCTCTGGCAAGGCCATTTCTTCCACGATCAACAGCACCTGGGAGAAGGAGGGTCTTTTCCTGACACCCCTGGTGGGAAGTGGGATGGAGGGCAGCAGGATTTGAGAGACCCCTTCCAGCCAAGGGGCAGTTGCTGGGCACTCAAACAAAGATTTCAGCCTGGGACCTTCAAGTCCTGGGTGGCCGAAGACTATGAGATGCCTCCCATGTGTGGCTCCCAAGGGACCTCAGTCACATTACGGCCACCACTGAAACGCCCCCAGAAGCAGATCCCGTAACATCTGCCCTGAACGAGACCTGCAGTATTTCCCTGCCTTTCTCTGGGCACCTCCAACTTTCTTGTTAGCTCCACAGCACTGGGGAGCAGTCTCGGCTCCTGGAGTGGCGGGGAAGGCACCAGTGACTGCCAGCCCTGCTGCTGCACTCAGAATTGTGTTGTGCTGAACTAAACCAAGCCCCCAGGGTGCTGCCTGCAGCCGGCTGGATGGGCACAGGTGGGACCTGGCCCTTCCTGTTCCTCCCAAGCATGTTGTTTGAGGAAGTGCTGGAAGAACAGGCCTGGCGGGATCCTCATGGCACTGTGTTGCCTGGTGCTGGGATAACTCCCTGCACACGCTTCCTGGGCTAGGCACTTGGGGACAAGCAGGCAGCAGTGCTTCTGGGAGTCCATCAGGACTGTGTCCTCTGGGTGGGCAAGGAGACCTCAGGCTCTTGTCACCCTGTTGGGGAGGAGCTGGCTGCTCAGAGGACTGAGGGGAGGAGGGACAGGTCCCATGGCTTGCAAGGTGAAGGTGCTGAGACGTGCCTGGGGCCAGGGCACTGCTACCTCGTAGGCCCTCTGCCAGCTCCTGGGAAGCCACTGTAGAAGCAATCAAATCCTGGGAAAAAAGACTTCCCTACGTTCCTTGGGACTCAATGTGAGATCGTTTTTGCATCAGCATCTGATATGCCAGAAGCAGGCAGAAGACCGAAGTTTGTGCTGGTGAGGTCACTTCTGCCTGAGTGCTGATAGGCCAGCAGTGGGCACATGGCTTCGATCCTCATTGCGAGGTCACTTATTTCTCTGGAGCTGACAAGCCAACAGGAGGCTCTTGGCTCATGTACGTTCTTGTGTTGTCACCTCAGTCCCTGGTGGTGATAGGCCAGAAACAAGCATATGGCTTGGATGTTCATCGTGAGGTCACTGCTGCCTGAGGACCTGATAGGCCAAAAGTGGGGACATGGCTCTGATGCTGATTGTGAGTTCACTTCCTTCTCTGTAGATTATAGGTCATCAGCAGGCCCTTGGTTGCTGTAGGATCATGTGAAGTCACCTCTGTCTCTGCTGCTGGTAGGTCAGAACCAGGTTGATGGCCTCCATGTAGACTGTGAGGTCACTTCTGCTGAGTCCCGGATAGGCCAGCAGCAGGAAGGGCATCAGCAAAGCAGCTGTGAGGTCACTTCAGCCTGAGCAGCAGCAACAGGGCTGTGAGATGGGTGGTGAGGCCACTTCTGTTTCTGGAGACGACAGGCCAGAAAGGCGCTGGCCTTGCCGGGCTGTTCCCTGCTGGGCTGGGGCTCTCCAGGGAGGCCTGAGCCACCCCCAGGCTGCGCTGGGCAGGGGGCTTGTGCCGGGCTCCCGCTGCTGTGGATCCAGCAGGGTGCCGGAGTCCACTGAATGGACTCATCACCGAGTTCATGCCAGCAGGGATTTGGTTAACTTCTCTGGGGCTTTTTGGACACTGAAAGAAAGAGACCGCTGTTGCATTTAGAAACAAACACTTATCAGCTGGTACAAATGAACCATGCACAGCACAGAGCTACAAAACCACAGTTCCTGCCATTGTGTGGGGAATCTGTTGTTCTACACAAGTGCTCTGTCATGAAATATATATATATATATATATATAAAAAAATGTGCATATTTATAAATATATATACATGCACACATATATGTATATACGTATATACATTCTATATATCATTTAGGAGTCTAGGAAATACAGAAGGCATTCCTGATCATCATCTATTGTTTTTTCTTGGGAGAATAGGTGTTTTCACCTACACTGGAGAAATACACTGAGCCACATCAGGATATTCAGGAGAGCTTCGCAGAGGCTTGTACAGTCTCCTGTGATATGTGGTAGGACGAAGACTTAAGAACATAGTGTGTTCCCATTAAATCACCAAACACAAGAGAATGTATTTCAGCTCTACTTTGGAAGCTGCACTAGTGCAAGTGAGGCATACGGACAATTCACGGAAGTTAACAAACATCTCTTGCCTTTCAGATCATATAAATCATATGTTAACAGAGGATGCAGTGTGTAGTGATGAGGAATCACTTTCAGGGTGCTGAGGCTGAACTGTCACATCAAATGTCTACTAGACAAGAGGAACCATTCCTTAACTGCCACAGGTAAATGTCTGTGTCCTTTGGCTTCAAACTGCTGGGTCCTTGTAAACAGCCCTGGCTGTTGTAAGAGTGAAGGGAGGGAGAGGAGAGAGTAAAGAAGAGTTTGTTGGGGAGGGAGGCTTATATCAATACATGGAAGAAGCAAGCATGAAGCTGAAACTCGGTACTAGAGTTCCAATAAAGTACGTTATTACTGATCAAGTTAAAGGACAGAGCCTCCACCAAAAAGATTTACTGATTCGTAGTCATGTTGATTTAAAACACAGTATTCCTTAAGTGACTCTAGACCAAGGCAATGTGTTATCCATCCTTTTAGGTTAAGAAAAAAAAAAAAGTTATGTGATGGTTGCCTCTGTGGTCATCTACCAATAATGTCTAGTCAGTGCCCGCATTTGCTGCCAGCACTTTCCCTCTGGGGACCAGAACTGCATGAGTGTTGATCGTCTGATCAGACACCCAGAGAAATGCATCCTGGGAAAGGATGCTTGCTGCTTTGGTCATGCGGTAGAGGCTTGTCTGCTTATGTGCTTGAGGTACCACCTGCAGGCCATGGCCTTTGATCTTCCTGAGCAAGGAACCTGGTCAGAAGGAGCCTCTGGAAATGAGACAGCAGCTGTGGGCTGGGGAGCTCTTCAGACAGGCAGAAGTTTGTCACCTCTTATAAAATGAACTTTGAAAATATGACTCATAACCAGGCTCCTTTGACAGTGCCTGCCCTCAGCTTTCCTGACTGTGTGGTGCTGCTGGTGCTCCAGACTGACTTGGACACCAGGATCTGGGAAGCCCAAAGGACAGCACCAACTGTCACTTGTATTCCACATGTCCGTGTATGGTGGGAGAACATTGGAGTCTCATTGAAAGCTACATTTACTACACTATTACAGAACAGTCCAGCATAGGCACCAGTTTTGCAGCTTGCAAGCCCAGCTGGATGCCATGCAAATCTCCCCAAAGAGCTCTTCCTATCAGTGGTTTTCCTTTTTCAGTTTCCTATTCAGTTATGTATCCTTGAAGCACCTGAATGCTGTGCTTTCCCAAGCAAATGGATGCCGTCATCACGAGGGCACCCTACCTGAATCTTCTAGAATTTGCTGCAGCAGTAAACAACACGGAAAATGTTTGTCCAAAAGGTTTTCTGAGTCAAGAGATTCACTCAGACCCGGCAATCCCCCCATTCACCCCTCCCACAGGCTTATTAGACAGATGAATAATTTTGCATGGGAGAATGATTCTGGCAATTTCAAGATAGTTATTTATACCCTGAGTCAAGTGTATGCAATGTTTGCCATGTACAAGGCAATCAAGATCATTTCAATACCTTATCTCCAATATCAGTTCTTTCTTCATAAGGGCCAAATCTCTACAAATTAGGAAGCTGAATTCCATCTTGTGTTTCAGCAACTTGGGGAAGACAACTGCACTGATTTCCATCAGCATACTTCAGCTGGAGTACATCTTCCACTTTCTAGACTTCTGAGAGTTGGCGTTGAAGGAAGGTGTTTAAAAGATGAAGCAGGTTACTCTTCTGGTGATGATGTTTTCCTGAAGACAAAAACACAAATCTTAACTGGATATGTTTATGCCAAGTCCTTTTCTGCAGAGCTGCTGCCCATCTGGGCACTCCCCAGCCTGTATCACTGCAGGGTGTTGGTCTGTCCCAGAGGCAGGACCTGGCATTTATTTCATTTTTGAATTTCACAGAGTTCCTGGCAGCCCATTCCTCCCTCCTGCTAAGGTCCATCTGGAGAGCAGTCCTAAACCTTATGACTGTTCCCTTGATGAGGTGCCGTCTGCAAATGTGATGGAGTTGTGTCCTCCAGGTCACTGATGAACCTGTTAGACAGGACAGGCACCAGTATAGAGCTCTGTGTACTCGTTACTGGCTTCCAGGTAAAGCACAACTCATTCATAAAACCCCTCTGAGCTTGATCATACAACCAGCTTTTTACCCAACCCGTTGTCTACCCAGCCTACTGTAATGCCTTACTTGTATGTAAGAATACAGTGTCAGAGAGTGCCAAACACCTTGCTAAAATCATGGTAAATGACATCCACTACTCTCCTCTCCTCCACAAGTACAGGTCTTCTTTTATCATGAAGGCAATCAGGTTGCTCAGGAATGATTTACGTTCAGTAAATCCATGCTGACTGCTCCCAGGCACCTTCTTCTCCTCCATGTGCCCAGGAGTGTGATGCGAGAGGATTCACTCCATGAAACACTCCCCACCAAAGTGCAGCTGAATGGCCTGAAGCTCTTTGGGTTGTCCTTGTGGCCTTTTTTGAGGATGGGCACAACATATTCCTTCTTCTGGTCATTGGGACCTCCCCTGATCTCCACAACCTTTCTAAGATGATAGAAAATGGCCTTCTTATAGTGTGATAGTGACCAGCCCCCTCAGTGTCTTCTGATGCAGCCCATCCAGACCCATAGACTTGTATGGGTTGAGTCCATGCAAGTCATCCCTCACTCAGTCATCACCCACCTGTGGTTGTTTTCTCCTTCTGGAGGCCTGACTCTAGGCACAACAGCCTGGGAGACCTTGTGGGTAAAGACAGAAGCCAAGAAGGCACTGAGCTGCTCAGACCTACCCATACCTGCTATTACTAGATTCCCTGCCCGATCCAGCAGTGAGTCCACATTTTCCTTTTCACCCTTTTACTGCAACTGAAGCAGCAGCAGCTCTTCTTCATGCCCTTGACATCCCCTGCAAGTGTCTACCCTTGGGGAGCTTTAGCTTCCCGAACACCATCCCTGCTTTGCTGGACAATGTTTCTGAAGTTCTCCATTGCAGCCTCTCCCTCCTCCTGCTTCCTCCATGCTGCCTTCTTGCCCTGGAGCTCATTCCTGAGCTCCCAGTGTAGCCAAGCCGATCTCCTGAGATGTCTGCAAGTTTTACTGACTATTGGGATGGACCATTTTTGTGCTTGGCAGGTGCTGAAATTAAAGACCTGCTGGCTTTAGGGAGCTTCTGGGCCCTTCAGAGCTGCCTCCCATGGTGTCCCCCACTACTCCCCTCAAAAGGCCCAAGTCTGCTCCTCTGAAGTCCAGGGTCTGTGCTCCACTACTGTCCTTCCTCACTCCTCTCAGGATCTGGGACTCCACTTTTTCATAATCACTGTAGGAAAGTATGACAATGACTATCCAATCCCTGATCTGTTCCTCCTTATTTGAAATTTCCGGATACAAGAAAGCTTCACCCTTATCGGCCCATCTGGGAGCTGTGCAAAGAAGTTGTCCTTGATGCCCTCCAGAAACCTCCTGGCCTGCTTGCACTCTGCTGTTTGCCCTTCCAGTTCATGTCAGGGATATTAAAGTCCCCCCAACAAGAACCAGGGCCTGTGATCCACAGACTTGCTCAGGTTGCTTAAAGGAGACTGCATCCACCTCCCTACCCTCGTTAGGTGGTCTGTAGCTCCCACCATGATGTCACCCCTACTGTGATGCTCACCCACAAGCACCCACCCAAACCCTTGCCTCTCCCACGGAAGCACTCCGCACATTCAAGCTGACCCTCCATACAAAAAGCATGTCCCCTGTTCATCTTCCCTGAGAGTCTCACCTGAAGAGCTTGTACCCTACCAGCACAGCCCTCCAGTCATGTGAATGGTCTCAACACATCTCAGTTATTCCAATGATGTTGCAGTCCTGTGAAAGCTTGTGCTCCTGCCTGTGACCCAGGCTACATGCATTTGCATATATTTGGGTGGCAGAGCCTCAGCTGTGGCTCACAGAGCACACTGGTCGTGATGAAACCTGTTACCAAGAGTCAAGCACACCATGTGTACAATGTTCTGACTTCGAAGCAGAGACATGCTGGCATGGATAGTAAGTGGCAATGTAATGGTGAAAGGAGGTTCCCACTAAGAGAGCAAAGCCTGCAGTGCCCAAGGCCAGTGAGAAACAGAGCTGGGCTGTGCCGAAATGGCAGGAGAGGGGTTGGCTGCCTGAGCTGACTGTGCAGCAGGTTGGTGCCCTGTGACAGAGGTGAAGCAATCTCCAGGCAGGACAAGGTGCCACTGAAGAAGTCCCTGGACCTGGACAGCCTGTGATCCAGGCACCCTTTGGTCATCATTAGCCCAGTCCCTGTTCATATTACCTGGGGGTGAGAAGAGGTTCAGGAGGAGGAAAGCTAGAAGGTTTTAAGGGTGCAGAGACTAGAGCAGAGACCTTGGTGTGCTGTGTGGACTGTTTATGAAGCATGCTTGAATGCAGACAGTACAAACTCTGCCTGAAGGCAGTCGCAGGATCCACTTGTTTGGGCACAGGTGGGAAACCTGAGTTGCCCTGGGGCACTTGACCAGCAACCACTACAAAGGGGCCTGGTTCTCCAAGAGGTCCCATGTTCTGTCTGCTAGAAACATGTGGATGTCCTGGACACACCAGGCATCTGACAGGGCCCTGCAGGCCTATTTCTATGTCACTGAATCAAGTGCCAGCACTGAATGACATCAGCTGTTTGCAATATTGAGATCTGCATGTGCCTCAGCTTCCTAGTGAGTGGAGCTCTGGTAGCAGTTGGCATCTAGTATCATTGCAGGTGGCCAAAGAAATTCTCCACCTGGCCCCCACGTCATGCTCTGGAAGGATGTGGGTCTCCCAGTTGCTCCATCAGAGCAAGCAGACACTGGCACATGCCTGGGACCACCTCTGTGTCTCGCAATGTCACCAGGTGTGTGAGCAACTGACTCCCACCCTCAATCTCCAGTGATTATACTGGGAGCATAGACCAAGATCTTGTATGCAGGCATCCCTGCTGTGTTCACTTCTGCCTGGGCAAGGGGTATGCCACCTCCTGTGTGCTTTTTGTGGAGCTCACAGGAAGGATCTGAATCCTGTGTCAGCCCAGGGCCTTCTAAAGTACCCTTAGAAGCGCAGCTGACACATCCGAATCAACATGGCAGAATGAGCTCTGTTCTTGTCCCCATCTAGGTGTCCTGCCTAGCTAAGAGATGGGAACAGGGGCTTCCAGAGTGGGACATTTCCACCTCTTGTAGATAACCATCCTCTGATGAGATAAATTGCAATGCTAGAATCAGTCTTCACTCAGTGTTTAGAGAGGGACCATCAGTGATTATTTTAGTTTATTGCAGTGAACATTTCCCAGGAGGAGGGAGCACAAGGGACAGAGAAAGTAATGCCTTCAGCTACGCCTCTGCTCCTGAGTGGGGCCAGGCTCTTCGGACAGAGGGAACTCATGGCAAACTGGAAGCACTGCCCAGAGACTGCTGTGTGCAGGAGCAGCTCCCCTGCAAAGAGCAGCAGGGCTCCGGGCACTGCCTGCTGCTGCTGCCAGAAGATGAGAGAAGACAGGGACAAGTGAAAGGCAGTGTGGAGTGGGAGGAGAGAGGAGAGCTGCTTGTGGGAGAAATCTTCACAGCCCCTGACACGGTAAGTCTCTGGCTGCAGGGCAATGCTACTGAGGTTCCTGGAGGGGTCTTCTGAACGCATCCCATCCCATCACTGATAGGACTTTCAGCTTCTCTCTCCTGGCTTCTCCAGTGCAGAGGAGGGGGAGGTGCTTCAGAGCAGGGATTCTCTACCATAGCATCTCAGGGACAGGGCATCCTACTACCTTCTGCCAAGGAAGCTGCAGGGGTGTGAAGCTGGGGTGTGCACACAGGTCTGCCCAGGGCTGTAAATCAGAGCAGTGATTCTGCGCCCCAGGGTGCTGCGTTCCTGACTAAGTGACTCTGTCACCTGCGAGGGTCAGCACTCAGCCTGCCCAGGGAGCTCCCCATGGCACTGTGGGGAGAAGCTCTGGGTGGGAGGAGAGTGCCCGTCAGGGCAGGTTGAGTGTGCTGTGGAGAGGGTGGTGCATGGGTTGGGGCTGCTCATAGCTCTAGCTCATGCACAGGACATTTCCGAGGGGACTTTTCAAAAGGAAAGCGAAGGCAGGGATTTCCTGAAAGAGAAGCCAATTTCCTGACATGGTGCTTTGTATTTCACAGAATCACAGAATCACAGAATCACTGAGGTTGGAAGGGACCTCTGGAGATCATCTAGTCCAACCCCCCTGCTCAAGCAGGGTCACCTAGAGCACATTGCACAGGATTGCATCCAGGCGGCTTTTGAATATCTCCAGCGAAGGAGACTCCACCACCTCTCGGGGCAACCTGTTCCAGTGCTCTGTCACCCTCACAGTGAAAAAGTTTTTCCTCATGTTAAGATGGAAGTGTCTGTGTTTCAGTTTGTGCCCATTGCCTCGCGTCCTGTCGCTTGACACCACTGAAAAGAGTCTGGCCCCATCCTCTCGACACCCTCCCTTCAGATACTTGTACACATTGATAAGATCTCCTCTCAGCCTTCTCTTCTCCAAGCTAAACAGGCCCAGCTCTCTCAGCCTTTCCTCATAAGAGAGATGCTCCTGTCCCCTAATCATCTTTGTGGCCCTTCGCTGGACTTGCTCCAGTAGTGCCACATCCCTCTTGTACTGGGGAGCCCAGAACTGGACGCAGTACTCCAGATGTGGCCTCACCAGGGCTGAGTAGAGGGGGAGAATCACTTCCCTCGACCTGCTGGCAACACTCTTCCTGATGCACCCCAGGATACCATTGGCCTTCTTGGCCACAAGGGCACATTGCTGCCTCATACTTAACTTGGTGTCCACCAGCACTCCCAGGTCCTTCTCAGCAGAGCTGCTTTCCAGCAGGTCAACCCCCAACCTGTACTGGTGCATGGGGTTATTCCTCCCCAGGTGCAGGACCCTGCACTTGCCTTTGTTGAACTTCATGAGGTTCCTCTCTGCCCACCTCTCCAGCCTGTCCAAGTCTCTTTGAATGGCAGCACAGCCCTCTGGCGTATCGGCCACTCCTCCCAGTTTTGTATCATCAGCAAACTTGCTGAGTGTGCACTCTGTGCCTTCATCCAGGTCATTGATGAAGAAGTTGAACAAGACTGGACCCAGTACTGACCCCTGGGGGACACCGCTAGCTACAGGCCTCCAACTAGACTCTGTGCCACTGATCACAACTCTCTGAGCTCTGCCATTCAGCCAGGTCTCAATCCACCTCACTGTCCACTCATCTAACCCACACTTCCTGAGCTTGTCTATGAGGATGCTATGGGAGACAGTGTCAAAAGCCTTGCTGAAGTCTAGGTAGACAACATCCACTGCTCTCCCCTCATCTACCCAGCCAGTCATTCCATCAGAGAAGGCTATCAGATTGGTTAGGCATGATTTCCCCTTGGTGAAGCCATGCTGACTACTCCTGATCACCTTCTTTTCCTCCACATGTGTGGAGATGGCTTCCAGGATGAGCTGCTCCATCACCTTTCCAGGGATGGAGGTGAGGCTGACTGGCCTGTAGTTCCCTGGGTCCTCCTTCTTGCCCTTTTTGAAGACTGCGGTGACATTGGCTTTCTTCCAGTCCTCGGGCACCTCTCCTGTTCTCCATGACCTTTCAAAGATGATGGAGAGTGGCTTAGCAATAACATCCGCCAGCTCCCTCAGCACTCGTGGGTGCATCCCATCAGGGCCCATGGATTTGTGGGTGTCAAGTTTGCTTAAATGATCTCTAACCCACTCCTCCTCCACCAAGGGAAAGTCTTCCTTCCTCCAGACTTTCTCTCTTGCCCCCAGGGTCTGGGGTTCCTGAGGGCTGGCCTGACCAGTAAAGACTGAAGCAAAGAAGGCATTCAGTAACTCTGCCTTCTCTGCATCCTTCGTCACCAGGGCACCCACCCCATTCAGCAGTGGGCCCACATTTTCCCTAGTCTTCCTCTTGCTGCTGATGTATTTGAAGAAGCCCTTCTTGTTGTCCTTGACATCTCTAGCCAGATTTAATTCCAAACGGGCCTTAGCCTTCCTCATCGCATCCCTGCATACTCTGACAGCGTTCCTATATTCCTCCCAAGTGGCCTGTCCCCCTTTCCACTTTCTGTATACTTCCTTCTTCTGGTTGAGTTTTGCCAGGAGCTCCTTGCTCATCCATGCAGGTCTCCTACCTCCCTACCACCTGGCAAGGGGTAAATGAAAATGGAGCTGTCAGGCTTGGACAACAGACTGAGACTCATGAACACTTTCCTGGAGCAGCCAATGTGTCTGCTAGGAACTTCTGAAAGTCCCTCCAGCCACCCCTTAGTCTACAGACAGCACCAGCTTCCCCTTTGCTGGCCTCATCTGGGTTTATGTGACCTGCTCCTTAGCACCTGCAACCATGGGGATGGCCCTGGGCAGTGCCCTGCTACTGGGAGCTTTCTGCAGGGGAGACCTGAGCTCCCTGAGGGAGGTGTTGGCACTGCAGGGCCTGACCATGACTTGCTCAACTCCATCCACCCATAATGTTTCTGTTTGCACTTCCCTCTCATTGCCTGCCCATCTCTGCTGCCTGGAGCTGTCCCTGCTGGCAGCTCTTTCTCTGTCCCAGTGTCTTTTCCTGCTCGGTGCTCACAGACTCCCTCCCACACTCTGCTCATTCCTGCCCTCCACAAACCTCCCACAGGCAGGGCCCTGTCCAGGGGCATCTCTGTGCTTGCAGGTTCTAAGGAGCAGGTCAGGCAAACCCTCACGAGGCCAAGAAGGTGATGGTGGTGCTGTCTGTAGGCTGAGGAGGGGATGAAGAGACTTGCTGAGGTTTCTCTCAGAACTTCCGGGGGTGTTCAGCTGCAGTTAAGACACCAGCCCTGAGTGTCCTGCATGGTGTTCCCTTCCTGGCAGTGAGAAGCCCCAATCCCCTTCCAACCTGTGAGGCTCCTGGCAATGCATTTCATCAGGTTGGGGAATGAGCTGACTCTCCTTTTAGGAGAGTCCGTCTTTAGGACCCTTGACTGCTTCTCAGGGCTGTGCTGTTAAGCTGCCCTCCAGAAAAGCACAGCTTCACTGGAGCATTTCTGCAAGATCTGAGAGTCCTTGGTCTGGTCATGTGAATGAGAAACCTTGTCACACTCTTCATCACTCTCTCCATCTCAGGGCTGAGAGCGAAGAATTTGGGAATCTTCACTGTGACACTGAACTCCTCCGCTCCCAGCTCAGTCCAGTGTCCAGTTTCTTTCTTAGAGGAATTTGTGAATGTGGTTGTCCTTCATCCGAGTGATGCGCAAGTGTGGGGCAGTGAGGGGCAAGACTCATGGACAGACCATATCCCGTGAACCTATACAAAGTCACAGCGAGCCCTTTTTTCTCTTGGGATGCACAAGGGCTCATGCTGAGAGCAACTGAAATGCCAAAGATTTCTACCCTGTCAAAGAATGCTCCCACGGTGAGAAGGAGGCATCTAAAATACAGATATATATATGGGGAGGAAAGGGTGTGTGCGTGTACACCATCATATATATCCTCAGACTCCTCCAGTGATCATTTTGCAGAGAAAAATGGGTTTCCAAGAGTTGAACAGCCCTTCCACATACGTGGTGGACATAAACTGCTGTAGAATGTGTGCATCAGAGCTAGTCACTTCCCATTCTCTCTGCAGTGCCCGCAGGAAGGGTGCAGATGGTAAACGGGTGCGAGGACAGGGTCTATCCCATCGGGACAGAGACATCGAGAAAGGGTCAGGTCACCCCCTGCCTTCACTTGACTCTTTCTCTGCCTTGCTGGAGTGGCAGCTGGTGTGGCTGATTCAGATACAGACACCTCTGTTCAAGAGGGCAAGGCTGGGGGATTCATCGTGAATCCCTCACAAAGGGTCTTCTCTTTCAGACACAGCTGCCACGAGAGCTGTATTCAGCTCTCATCATGGTAATTATAGAAACTTCCCACTGGACCAAGTCCTCTGCTCCCAGCTCCCAGAGCCCACCCCAGGTATCCCACCACATTGCAGGGTCAGTTTGACACCTCCATTTACACCCCCCAGCAGAGCAGAATGACTCCTCTGGAGCCCATGGGCAGAGGCCCCTGCTCCGCATGGCACCCTCAGGCCGTGTAAACAGAGCTGCAGAAAGGGAGCTGAGCGAAGGTAAAGGACAGAGGAAAGGTGGGGGTTTCTATGAGAAGCAGAGTGGGTTTGGCTCAGAGAAGCCTGCTCTAACTTGCCACTGTCTTTTCCTCCTTAGACAGTCCACAAAGCCCCAAGGAAGCAAATGTCCAACAGCAGCTCCTTCAATGAGTTCCTCCTCCTGGCATTTGCAGACACATGGGAGCTGCAGCTCATGCACTTCACGCTCTTCCTGGGCATCTACCTGGCTGCCCTCATGGGCAATGGCCTCATCATCACAGCTGTAGCCTGTGACCACTGCCTCCACACCCCCATGTACTTCTTCCTTCTCAACCTCTCCCTCCTCGACATTGGCACCATCTCCACCACTGTCCCCAAATCCACAGCCAATTCCCTTTGGGGCACCAAAGCCATTTCCTACTTGGGATGTGCTGCCCAGGTCTTTTTCTCCTTTTTTTTGTTTACAGCAGAGTTTTATCTCCTCACTGTCATGGCTTATGACCGCTATGTTGCCATCTGTAGACCCCTGCACTATGAGACCCTCATGGGCACCAGAGCTTGTGTCAAAATGGCAGCAGCTGCCTGGGCCAGTGCTTTTCTCAATGCTCTCCTGCACACTGGGAACACATTTTCCATACCACTCTGCCAAGGCAACACAGTGGACCAGTTCTTCTGTGAAATCCCCCAGATCCTCAAGCTCTCCTGCTCTGACTCCTACCTCAGGGAAATTGGGCTTCTTGTGGTTAGTGGCTGTTTAAGCTTTGGGTGTTTCATTTTCATTGTGGTGTCCTATGTGCAGATCTTCACTGCTGTGCTGAGGATCCCCTCTAAGCAGGGACGACACAAAGCCTTTTCCATGTGCCTCCCTCACCTGGCTGTGGTCTCCCTGTTTATTAGCACTGACCTGTTTGCCTACCTGAAGGCCCCCTCCATCTCCTCCCCAGCTCTGGATCTGGTGCTGGCTGTTCTGTATGCGGTGGTGCCTCCAGCAGCAAACCCTCTCATCTACAGCATGAGGAACAAGGAACTCAAGGAGGCACTGAAGAAACTCATTCAGTTGGTACTGTTTCAGCAGCAATGAGCTGCCCATCTCTCCTCACAAGTGATTTCCAAGCCATTTCAGGGAACATTTCCGGTTCGGGTATTCCATCTGTGGTAAACGTGTTTGTACACAAGTGTCCGAATTCATCTTTCTTCTGCAGAGGCACAAACCCCATCTGTCTCACCCAGAGGCTTTGTGTAAATCTGCCCAGACTGTGTCACAGCTGGCCTCCCAAGTAGCATCTCTGTAATAAAAGAAGATCTCCTCAGCACAGTGCCTGAAGTTTGGGCTCTTCTTCCAATGTGGGAGCCAAGAATGCACTCAGGGAATTGCCCCCGAAAAGGCCCTGTTGCCATGCCTGGGTTTTGCATGGTGTAAGGGGGATGCGCTCATAGGGTGATGTGTGAGGGTGCCCAGTATGTGTCCAGTGCCCCTGGGGAGGGTGAGTGCTCAAGCGGTATCTCCTGGGGGCTGTCTCACATATTAGAGGGCTGGTGACAGATTCCTATCCTGGAAGGGAGTATGGAGCCACCTGGAGAGCACAGGAGATCTCCAGGGTCAGCACGTGCCTGGGATGGGCAGTGAGTGGAGATTCCCAAAACCAAGTGGAGTCACCCAAAGGTAAAGGGCCAAATGAGGAATGCACCAAATCTCAGGAGAGGGAGTGGGCTGGGTCTAATGACACCTCTGAACACATCCTGAACAATGTGAAATGCCCTGTGATTGCTCCAAGCATCTTCCACAGCCACAGAGCCTGGGGAGGGGGGTGTCAGGTGCAGTGATGCTGGGCCAGCTGGGCCTGCCCGGACCAGCACAGCCAGGGTGGAGTCACCCCATGCCCCCACAGCACACTCACCCTGCAGAGCAGCACCGCCAGCCCACATCCCTGTGGGGAGCACAGGGGAGGACTGCAGGAATGGCCAGGCAGGCCAGCACGGACACACTGACCTGGGGAAAGGCTCTCTGGAGAACAGGGATGTCTCTGGAGAAGAGCAAAGGGGCAATTGATTGCTTCTGTGGGGGGGAATAAATGAAAACCTGTTTCTGAGTGTGTCAGCTCAGGGCAGGCTGCTCTGTCACTGGAGCTGCCTGAGGAGCCCCAGGGCCAGGACTCTTGTGCTGTCCTGGGGAGAGGGGCTGCCCAGAGGGGCTGCAGGCAGCCAGGGTTAAGGATCTCCTGGTGATGAGAGCAGTGGAGACATGGAGTGAGTGGCCTCCATTTCCTTGGGCCATTGCTAGCTCCCAGCCCTGGTGCTGATGGGGAGGCTGACACCCCTCTCTGCCCCCCACGACCTGCTGTGCCCTTCAGAGGGGCTGTGGAGTGAGTGCCCAGAGCTCTGCAGCCCCCTGTGGTGGGCACTGCTGCTGGTTGCCCCCAGCGTGGGCTGCTCTGCTGGGTGGTCTGGGGAGAGGGCAGGGGAGGTGGGGAGAGCTGGGGAGGGTCTGGGCTGGTCTGGAAAGGGCCCAGGAGAGGAAAAATGCCAGCAGGCAGCTACTGCATGTGAATGGCAGTGTGGGAGGACACGGCCGTGTGCTTGCAGGGCAAATGCAGGTCTCCTGGGAAAGGCACCAGGACATGGCGGGTGCAGGAGAGAAGAGCCCAGGTGGTTCCCTGTGTTGCATGGACACACTGGGGAAGCTGCCCCAAGGCCATCGTCCCACACCAGCCCCTCACATCACCCCTTTCCAGTGCTGGCTGCTCACCCCAGCTGTGGGGTTGTCCATGGCCACCTGTGTCTTCCTGCAGGTTTCTCTATCCCGACGGAGGGGAAAAGGCCAGCCTTGCATGACCTCTCTTCTGCACCAGATCCTGGCAGAACCAGGAGCATGGCTGTTTGCTGACCCCCACGTGGGGCACAAGTCAGGCTGGACAGGGGCCCTCCAGGCTCCAGGGGAATTTTTAAGAGTCATTTAATAATCCACCAGCCCTTTCCACGTCCAAGGTCTCTGGTTGCACCTCCAGCTGAGTTCTGGCTTTCCTCACTCCATCCCTGCATGCACAATGTCTCCATGATCCCTCTGGGCAGCCAGTGCCCCTTCCACCCTCTGTGCACTTCCACCTCGGCACTCTGAGCACGGGCACTGCTGCCAGGGCAGAGGCGAAGGATCCTCCAGAGCTGTTCCTCAGGGATCTTCCCAGGGAAACACTGTGCCCAGCTGCAGACTCAGCCCCAGCCCCAGCATGGCAGAGGAGAGCTGCCCTCTCCTGACCCCCCTGCATGTGCCAACCCCACCTCAGCCCACTCCTGAAAGGTTCCAGCACAGCCCTCGAGGGAGCTGGAGGTGCCTCTCCTAACCGTGCATTGTAAAATCAGACCCAAGTGGCTGCCCTCACTTTTTCGTCCACCTAAGACTCTGCGTGCAGTGTTAGCTGAGTAGGGGTCCAAATGTGAAGCTCTCCTTACACCTTTACATTGGCTGTCAGGCAAGTGTTGCTGTGGATATATGGTCATCTTTTGCATCTAAAACCTTCTCTGGGTGCTGCTCAGGTCCCAGCATCCCTTTCTAAGGCTTTCCTGTCTGTAGTGCAGAGACCGGTTTGAGGTAGAGATGGGGAGTCAGGTCAGCAGGATGGGCACAGGGACGGGTCCAGACATGAGAGGTGCAGGGCCAGGAACAGGCATGTCCACAGCATAACTCAGGCAAGGCTCCAGCCTGTGATTCTTCATTGAGGGTGCAGGAATGACTCTCCAGTGCCCCTTCCCTGGGCTTCCTGGGTCCCCACTGCCTCTCTGGGGACTGCAGAGCCCTCATTTCCCCATGCCTACCTGGATTTAGTGCCCTACCTTCTGGTCACTCCACCACCGTGGACTGTCACTCATTTAGGGAGGCTCCACTCACTGCCCACCCCAGGCACATGTTGTCCCTGGAGATCCCCTGAGCTCTCCTGGCAGCTCCAGATTCCCCTCCAGAAGGATGGGCATCTCTCATCTGCACCTGTGGGACCGCCTCGGGCAGAAAATTCAGAGACCATTCACCAGCTCCACTAGCACTGGTCACTGAGAGATGAACCCTGGATCCAGCCCTCAGTCCCTAACAGATCACATGGAGACTCTGAGCTTGTCCCCCACATCCCATGGAGTCCACAAGCAGAGCAGCAGGCTCTTTTGAGGTGCTTTTTCTTTGGGTGTATTTTTGACTCCACCTTCTGAAGAAAGGCCAGACTTCAGGCACATAATGGAGGGGATCCCCTTTTACTATCACAATATTATTGTGCAGACCAGGTCTGCCCTAAATGCACCCAATGCCTGGTCCTGCCTGAGCTCACAGGAATGCACAGGGAAGCACAAACCTACCACCAGCATGTTACAAGAGCACTGAGACCATACACACACATCGGAGCAAGGCAGGACAGTGTGGAAATGAGGAGAAAAGCCCTGAAAAGAGAAAGTCCTGCTGCTGTTGCTGGACGTGTCTCCAAGAAAGCTGCAGGCCCCACACAAAGGCTGCAGCAAGGAAATGCCTGCTGTGGCAGTGGGGTAATGGTCCTGAGGAGCAGAGGGTCTGTCCCCACAGGCTTTGTCCAGCATCTCCTCCCCTCCACTCCCACTTCGCTTTGGGTGTTGGAGCTCTGTAGAGGCAAGTGACCAGCCCATGGTGACAGCTGGCTGCCACCCTCACAGAAGAGGGGTGTGGGATCACACCCTGAATGTGGCCAGGGGAGCTGAGATCTCCTAATGGACACGGGACCCATGGTCTCACCCTGCCTGTGCTCATGTGAGCCTGACTCTGCGCCCCTGAGCTCCCTTGGTGTTGAAAGAGACAATGCCGAAAGGGACCCTGCAAAGGGAAACTCTTTGCATTGCACTCAGGACATCCATGGGAGCTCAGACTAGTGGGGCTCTGAGGTTCCCCATCTCTGCTGATGAAAGGGGAAGCCTGGCTTCCTGCTTCAACACGGCCTCTGGGTCAGATTCAAATGAGAGATTCCTGACGAGACGTGACACGAACTGGATTTTTTGTTGTTGTTTGTTTTTTTGACATGGATGCAAAAAAGAAAAGTAAGAAAGAAATAAACGCACAACACACAGCCTTGATTCCAGGTACCCTGAGAAATGGATGCACAATGGACAGTTATTGGTGCTGACATTGTACCCATTGGATCACTTTCCTCAGGGCATCCTTGAGCTCCTTGTTCCTCATGCTGTAGATGAGGGGGTTCACTGCTGGAGGCACCACTGAGTACAAAACAGCCAGCACCAGATCCAGAGCTGGGGAGGAGATGGAAGGGGGCTTCAGGTAGGCAAACAAGCCGGTACTGATAAACAGGGAGACCACAGCCAGGTGAGGGAGGCACATGGAAAAGGCTTTGTGTCGTCCCTGCTCAGAGGGGATCCTCAGCACAGCAGTGAAGATCTGCACGTAGGACAGCACAATGAAAATGAAACACCCAAAGGCTAAACAAAGACTAACCACCAGAAGCCCAACTTCCCTGAGGTAGGATTCCAAGCAGGAGAGCTTGAGGATCTGGGGAACTTCACAGAAAAACTGGTCCACTGTGTTTCCTTGGCAGAATGGTATTGAAAATGTGTTAGCAGTGTGCAGGACAGCGTAGAGAAAACCACTGCCCCAGGCAGCTACTGCCATTCTGACACAAGCTCCCGTGCCCATGAGGGTCCCATAGTGCAGGGGTTTACAAATGGCAATGTAGCGGTCATAGGCCATGACTGTGAGAAGAAAATACTCTGCTGAAAATAAGAAAAAGAAGAAAAAGACCTGGGCAGCACATCCCAAGTAGGAAATGGCCCTGGTATCCCTCAGAGAATTGGCCATGGATTTAGGGACAGTGACAGAGATAGAGCCAAGGTCGAGGAAGGAGAGGTTGAGGAGGAAGAAGTACATGGGGGTGTGGAGGTGGTGGTCACAGGCTACAGCTGTGATGATGAGGCCGTTGCCCAGGAGGGCAGACAGGTAGATGCCCAGGAAGAGTGCGAACTGCAAGAGCTGCAGCTCCTGTGTGTCCGCAAATGCCAGGAGGAGGAACTCATTGAGGGAGCTGCTGTTGGACATTTGCTCCTTTGCGACACAGGGGGACTGTGTGAGGAAGAAGAGACATTGACAAGTTAGAACAGGCTTCTCTGAGCAAAACTTTCTCATAACACCCTCCCCCCCCCCCACACACACACACCAAGCACACACACATTACCTCTCCGCATCTCAGTAGCACCGTCATTGATCTCTGTGGCTTGAGCCCTGATTTGTGCTGGCTGATTTTGCCATGCGGAGCAGGGGCCTCTGCCCATGGGCTCCAGAGGAGTCAGCCCTGACCTACAGCACTACGTAGATGGGAACAGGGGGGACTAAAATTTTAAATTACTGACAGTTCCAGTCAGATTTAACCCACTCATAATGTTGAAGGGATTTTCAGGCGAGGAAACGACTCCTGCCCTGGACCCCCCAGCCTTGAGAGCAGAGGGCTGTGCTGGCTTGGAGAGGAGAGGAGGCCTTGGAGTTGACCGTTTCCTCTAACACTGTGAGCATGACTCTGCTGCCTGGAGCCGTCCCTGTGGGGAACTGTTTCTCTGTCCCCATGTCTCTCCCCTCTCAGTGCTCACACACCCCATCCCACCTGCTGTGAGCTCAGCTCTGCCCTGCAGAAACCTCCTGGGGGCAGAACGCTGCCCAGGGGCTGCTCCATGTTTTTAGGTGCTATGGAGCAGGGGAGAGAAACCTTGGTGAGGCTGGAAAGGTGATGCTGGTTCTGTCCTTAGGCTGAGGGGTGCATGAAGGCATTTGCTGAGTCCCTCCCAGAGCTGCTCCTCTCTCAGTGTCACTGTCTCAGTCCCCTGTCTAAACCTGACAGATCCAATCCCATTTCGCCCTAGCCAGAGAGAATCAAAGTGAAAGCACAGACTCATGACAGCTCCTTCCCTTTCATGTATCTGCTGCCTTGACCTTCCTTTTGGAAAGTCTCCTCCAGAAATGTCCTGGGAGTGAGCTGGAGCTGTGGGCAGCCATGACCCGTTCAGCACCCTCACAGCAGGAGAGAATGAACCTGCCCTGCCAGGGTGTCTCTCCTCCCACCCAGAGCTTCTCCCCGCAGTGCTGCGGGGAGCTCCCCAGGCAGCCTGACTGCTGACCCTCGCAGGCGGCAGAGTCACTGCCCCAGGCACACAGCACCCTGGAGCACAAGGACACTGCTGTGAATTACAGCCCTGGACAGACCTGTGTGCACACACCGGCTACACACCCCTGCAGCTGTCCCCAAGAAAAAGGAGCAGGATACCCTGTCCCTTTAATAATGTGGAGGCAAATCCCTGTTCTGAAGCGTCTCTGCCTCCTCTGCAAAAGAAAAACCAGGAGAGACATCCTTAAAAAACAGATGTGGGATTTGATGGGATGGGTTGGGTTTAGAAGAGCCCTCCAGGAACCTCTATAGCATTGCTCCACAGCCAGAGACTTACCGTGTCAGGGGATGTGAAAATTTCTCCCACAAGGAGCTCTCCTCTCTCCTCCCACTCCACACTGCCTTGCACTTGTCCCTGTCTTCTCTCATCTTCTGGCAGCAATTGCAGACAGAGCCTGGAGCCCTGTTGCTCTTTGCAGAGGAGCTGCTCCTGCACACAGCTGTCTTTGGGCAGTGCTGCCCGGTTGCCAGGAGCTCCCTCCATCCCAGGAGCCTGGCCTCACTCAGGTACAGAGGCCCAGCTGAGCTCATGAATTTCTCTGTCCCTTGTGCTCCCTTCTCCTGAGAAATGTTCACTGAGGTAAACCAGAATAATCACTGATGGTTCCTCTCTAAATAATGCAGAGAGACCAGTCACAGCATTGTTGCTTGTTTCATCAGAGGATGGTTATCTACAAGAGCTGGAAATGTCCCACTTTGGAAATCCATATTCCCATGTTTCAACTAGGCAGGACAGCTAAAAGGGGTCAGGAAGGCAGTTCATTTTCCCATTCTTCAGGTCTTGATGCAGATGAGTCAATCTGGGCATCTCATGCCTGTTTAGAAACCCCTGGGATGCAACGGGATTCAGCTAACTCCCGTGAACTCCACAGACACACAGGAGGTGGGATTCCCCTTGCCAAAACTGAAGTGGGCACAACATAGATGTCTGCATGGGAGCTCCTTGCCTAAGCTCTGGTTATAATCACTTTAGATGGAGGGTGGGAGTCAGTTGCTCACATGCAAAAACCTGGTGACCTTGGAAGAGACAGAGGTGGTCCAAGGCATGTGCCAGTGTCTTCTTGCTCTGATGGAGCAACTGGGAAACCCATGTCCTTATGGAGCATCAGCTAGGGGCCAGGTGGAGAATTTCCCTTGGCCATCTGAAATGACCCTAGATGCCTTCTACAACTAGTGTTCCTCTCACTATGAAGCTGAGACATATGAAGATCCCAATGTTACAAACAGCTAATGTAATTCAGTGCAGACACGTGATTTAATGACATAGAAATAGGCCTGCAGGGCCATGTCAAGTGCCTGGGGTGTCCAGCAAAACCACATGTTTCTAGTAGTTCCAGCATGGGACCTCCAGGAAAGCCATGGCCCTTTGGAGTAGCGCTGGGCAAGTGCCCTAGGGCATCTTGGATTATCTACCTGTACCCAAACAACTGAATCCCAGCACTGCCTTTAGGCAAAGTCCATCCCATCTACATCCAAGCATGCTGCATAAATGGGAGGCACATCACACCAAGGTCTCCACTCCAGCATCTGCACTCTCAGACCCTTCTTGCTCCCTGCCCTCTGAACCTCTTCTCAGCCCTCCCCCTCCCCCTCCACCCCCCAGATGATGTGAACAGGGACTGGGCTAATGATGTCCTCAGGGTGGCTGGATCACAGAACCAGGGACCTCTTCAGTGGCACCTTGTCCTGCCTGGAGATTGGTTCAAGCCTGTCACAGGCACCAAGGTGCTGCAGAGTCAGTTCAGGCAGCAAACCCCTCTCCTGCCACTCCTTTGTGGCCCAGCTCTGTTTCTCACTGGCCTTGGGCACTGCAGGCTTTGCTCTCTTAGTGGAAATCTCCTTTCACCATTACATTGCCACCTGCTGTCTAGGCCAGCATGTCACCACTTGCAATCAAAGCCTTTGTATTCCTGAGGTCCTTGCTAAAAGTTTTCCCTGTGACAAATCTTCATTCAGCACCACAGCTGAGGTGCTGAAGCCAAAATATATGCAAACATATGGAGCCTGTCCCAGGACTGCCCCATGGTTGGAATAACTGAGATGTGGTGGGATCAGTCGCATGATGGAGTCCTTCAAAGGCAGGGTGCAAGTTCTTCAGGAGAGACAGCCAGGGAAGATGAGGAGGGGGATGTCCTATGTGTGAAGGGGTAACTTGGATGTATGGAGCTCTTCCATGGGATGGGCAAAGGGAGGCAACTCTGAAGGGCAGAGGAGCTCAGGAAAGCCAGCAGGTCATTAAGCACCCGTCAAGCACAAGAATGCTCCTTATGAACAGTTTGTAGAATTAGCAGACACCTCTGGACCCCAGCTTGGCTAAACAGGGAGCTCCCACGTGAGCTCCAGGGCAATAAGGCAGCATACAGAAAGGGGAAGAAGGCAGAGGCTGCAAAGGAGGAATTTAGAGATATTGTCCAGCAAAGTAGGGATGGTGTTAAGGAAGCCATAGGTCCCCTGGGACAGAGACACTTTCAGGGGATGTGAAGGACAGGAAGAAGAGCTGCTGCTGCTTTAGTAACAGTAGAAGAATAAAAAAGGAAATGTGGTGTCACTGCTGACTGGGGCAGGGATTCTAGCAAAAGTGAATACAGATAAGTTTGGGGAAATCAAGTCCTCCCTGGCTTCAGTCTTCACCAGCAAGCTCTCCTGAGCTGTTGTGCCTAGAGTCAGGACTGCTAAGGAGAAAACCAGCCTGCAGTGCATAAGTCTCTAGAGCTCAACCCCTACAAGTCTATGGGATTGGATGGCTGGCATCAGAGCTAGCTGCTGTGACATCAAGGCTGCTTGCTGTCATCTTTGAAAGGTTGTGGAGATCAGCGGAGGTCCCAATGAGCAGCAGAAGGAATATGTTGTGTCCACCTTCAAAGACAGCCACATGGACAACCTGCGGAGCTGCAGGCTGTTCAGCCTCACGTTGGTGAGGAGTGCGTCATGAGCCAGTCCTCTCAGATCACAGTTCTGGGCACATCATGAAGGTGCCTGGGAACAGTCAGCATGGATTTACCCAAAGTAAATTATTCCTGAACCATCTGATTTCCTTCTGTGATAAAAGACGAGTACCTGTGGAGGAGAGGAGAGTAGTGGATGTCCACTAGACATCCAGATGGGCAAAAAGTTGTTTGGATGATCAAGGTCAGAGGGCTTTCATGAATGGGTCATGCTTTACCAGGAAGCCAGGTAAAGGTGGGGTATGCAGGGATATACCCCACATCCTGTCCTGTTTGAAAGGCTCATCAGCAGGGCAGGACAACCCATGCATCAGGACAGGCAGAGACTTGACCGGCAGAGGAGGGACCCCAAGGTGAAGGTCCTGGACATCATGGGGGAGGCCATATGAGCGTGTGGTGCATGGTCACCACAAATGAGGCCAGCTGCATACAGGACTGCATTAGGAAGAGCCTGGCCACCCAGGCAAGGGCAGTTCTTAACTCCCTCCACTCAGCACTGGTGTGGCCATGTCTGGAACAATGTGTCCCAGTGTGGGGTACCCACTGCTGGAGGAATGGGGAGCAACTGGAGAGGGTCCAGGGGAGGTCTGCCCAGATGGGGTTGGGGACCTGAAGCACATGGCCCATACGGAGAGGTTGAGGGACCTGGGCTTCTTTAGCCTGCTGAAGTGAAGGCTAAGGCCAATATGGTAGTCACCTCTGACTGCTTGAAGAGTGGTTTCAGAGATGAGGGAGCTTTTCTTGGAAGTGGGAAACAGCATGCAAAGGAGAAAGAGCCACAAACTGCATTTTGAATCATTCAGACTGAACTTCATGTTAAAAGGATGTCACTCGTAGGGTAGTGCTGTGGTGCAGCTGGACACCCAGAGGGAGTCTGTGATCAGCCCCGGCTTTGTTTTTCAAGGAGTCACCAACAAGGACTGAGGGATTTCAGTAAAGGTGGGGAGATCCTGCAGTGAGAGCACGGTGGGGAAGGAGGTTGGGTGTGTACAGGCTGCAGTGATACAGGTGCAGGTTTGTGACAGCTAAGGATAGCCTGTGTGGAGACGACGGAGGGCACTGTCAAGGCTAAAAGCCTCCAAAAGAACTGAGGATTTTTTTTCCTTTTGCTATGGCTGGTGTGTCTGCCACCGGGGCCTGCAAGAAGATGATGCTTCCTTACACCACTGGGCCTTGTTGCCTCCTCACCCCCGGGGATCCCAGGAGGTGTTGTAATGTTGTCCTGCACTCGGCATTTTGCACCCTCACCTCACACTGGCCCCAGGAAGAGGCCTGAGCAATGCGTGATGGAAAGCATCACCCTACCCAGGAGCTGGCTGTCAGGGCCTGGTCATTCTGCTTGATAACACACATCAAGGTTGACTTGGCATCACAGCCACCCTCACATTGCCTTTGCCTACCTGCAATCAGGGCTTCCAACTTTAGGCTCTAATCAATCCCTGGGGAGCCTTTCTTGGTAATGGCCCTCAGTGGGACCCATTAACGCTCCAAGAAACTTGGGGATTTTCTTCTGACTTTCTTGAGAGGTTTGTTCAGTCTCAGCACCTGAGGTTCATGGGCTCAGCACCAAATATATTTGAGGGGTCATTAATATGCAAAAAACCCTAAGGAGCCAGGCCTCTTTCCATAATTTTCTTCAATTCTTGTGTGGCTAATTGGGAGGTTTCAGGAGTGTATTTAAAAGAGGAAGATTTCAATGAGCACAAAAAAGAAAAAAAAAAAGGATTTCTGCTTTTGAAGTTTTCCTTAGTTTTCAGCTTTCAAATTAGGGTGATATCCACATTCTCCAACTGATATGGATCCAGAGTGTCTCCTAATGATGTCGGGACATGTAGAAAAAGTAGCATCCTTGATGTCAGACATCCATGGAAAATATTCCTCCCACCTTCCCAGCCCTACCAGTTCTCTCATCAACCACTGGGGACTTCAGATCACTCTTGTGAAAATCGAACCTTTTGCCACTCAAGGCTGTAGCTGAATGTTACAGCTCGTGTGCACCAATTCCCACCTGCTTTCCTTCGAGAACTAGCTGCAAACAGGTGCAGAAGGATTTGTCTTAATTGCAGACAAACAAAAATAATCTTGATCCAGTGTCATAAGAAATAAAATACAATCCTCCACTGTGCACATGCCCAGAAACTCTGATGCAAAGATGACTTTAGAAATGATCAATTAAGCAGGATATATGGAAATATGCAAAAGGTTACTGAGATTAAACCCACAGCATAAGAGACAGAGCAGTGGTAATGCAAGTTAATGAGCAGATCGATATTTCTTCTCCCGAGACTAACACCCTTCCTGAAGATTTCCACTCTTTCATCATAGGAAAACATTGACATTAAAAATTAACCAATCTTTTGTGCTGATGAAAGTGTGCTCCTATTTTTGACATGATGAAAACAGTTCTTCACCTTTCCAAGCAGAGCTCAGGTGTCCAACCACAAGCACCCAGGGGCACTTGGAGAGGCCGCGGCGTCTCTGAGGGACCTGCCTGGGCCTGGCAGCTCTCACAGGGGACCTGTGGGAGACTGGAGCCCCTTGCAGCTGCAGAGGGAGGCTGGGCAGTGGGGACCAGGGCACCTGCAAAGGCACCAGCTGTCCATGACCCTGTGACTGCATCCCACCCCAGCTCTGAAAATCTCTTTCCTTTTTTTTAAAAAAAAGAAAAAACACAGCATTCCCCTGAAAGACCACTATATTAAGAAAAAATAAATAAATGACTCAAGAAAGATAATAGGAACACAAAAAAATTAAAAGCTGGAAAGGATAAAAAAAATTCTTTGCTTTCAATCTATTTCTTAATTTCTTTCGTGTTTCATTTTTAATTCATTTTCTATAACATTTCTGTTATAATCAGCCTTACACCATTAAACAAAATATTTTTGTGTCTCACACAGAGCCCAGGGCTCAGAAAACCACACCCTGCCCACAGCTGTCCATGCCACTCTTCACTCTTTGCGCAGAGCACATCGCACTCTGAGGTGTCAGGCTCTCTCAACTGGTGAGGAAAGCAGGGTGACCAGCTTCAAGGAAATGCTCTACTTCTGGATGGCCAAATTTACACAAATCTCAACATACCTGTGTTACCATGATGTTTTAAAAGAGTCCCTAAAACATCTCGCCACACTCCCTTTTCATTGTGCACACAGGCATTCATCTGATGGTAGAAGGCAATTGGGTTGGTCAGGCATGCTTTCCATTTCCCCTTGGTGAACGCATGCTGCCTCTTCCAGGCCTTCTCCTTCCTATGCTTGGAGATGGTTTCCAGGAGGATTTGCTCCATCACGTTCCCAGGGACTGAGACGAAGAGGACCAGCCTGTTATTCCCCAGATCCTCCCTCTTGCCCTTCTGGAAAATGGGTACAATTTCTGCCTTTTCCCAGTCATCAGGAACTGCCCTGATTACCCTGGCATTTCACAGACAATTGGGAGCAGCGTTGCAGTGACTCCAGCAACCTCTCCCTGCACCCTGGGGTGCTTCCCATCTGGTCCCATGCACTTCTGTGTGCCCACTGGGCAAAAGTCCTCCCCAGATGCATTGTCCTCTACCATGGGTGAGGCTTTGCTACCACAGATGCTGCCAAAGGACTTGGGGGCCAGGGAGGCCTGGCAGTAGACAAGACCAGGAAAAGACCAGGTGAAAGAGGCAATGAGCTCCTCAGCCTTTCCCCTCTCTTTGTCACTACGTCCCCTGCCCCACTGAGCAGGGAGAACACATTTTCCTTGGATGGATGCCTTGTGCTGCCAACATCCTTGCAGAAGCCCTTCAGGTTACACTCCCCATCCCTTCCTAGATCCAGATCTGGCTCCAGCTCGAGCTCCAGCTGAGCTTTGGCTTGCCTAACTCCATCCCAAACAAGATGAAATCCTCTCTGCTGCAGTCCAGGGTGGTGATGCAGTTATTCCTCTTACCTCTCCACCATCTCACGGTCACTGCAGTGACAGCCAACCTCCACATTCACATCCCCATCCAGCCTGAGCTTCAGGCAAGAAACCAAGGGGAGGATGGCACCATCTACTTAGAGGCACAAACTACAGAGGTACAGAAATCACACCGCATAAAAGCCTGCATTTCTCCCCTCACCCCTGAGGGGATCCAGGCAATTGCCTTTCAGGTGGTTAAAGGTGGATGCAAAGAATTTCCGCTGTGATGTAGATATGCCTGAGGTAGTGCCTGCCAGGCTGCCCTTACAGTCAACGGGGAGGAGAAGCTGTTCACCTGCCTTCTTTTAGATGGTCACATAAAGCACAAAGGACTCCTGTCCCAGACATTTGCTCTGTCCTTGAAATGGGGCCTGGGATCAAAGGCGTTCAGGATAATTCAGGTTTTAGGGACCACAGGAGGCCTGCAGTGCAAGGTGCTGCTCAAAGCAGGGTCAGATAGAGGATCAGAAACCAAAAAAATGCTGCTGCCAAAGGATTTTGGGGGTGATACAGCAGGAGAAGGCAGTAGAGGGTTGACAGGGTGATCCCATGGACAAAAGGGTTTCCTTTTTCCCCTTCTCCCAAGAATAAAATCCTCAGCTCTCCAGAGGGAAGAACCTGCGACACAAACTTTGCCGCTAACATGGAGGCGGAGAATCTCCTGATCCCCTTACAGACAGTGGCTGGTCCAAAGGCCACCACCCCAATGGCACCACACCCCCAGGCATGCCTGCCTTGTTGCTGGGCACCCTGCAGCCCCAGGCAGGAGGTGTGCAGGGAACAGAGTGGGGTGTGCAGCCTGCAGCCCTGGCCACCCAGCAGGTGTGGTGGGACCCTGCTCCTCTAGATGAGACTGGGCTCTCCTGCATTTCCCCAGTGTGGAGCCTGCATCCCCTCCAGCTGGGAATACAGCCCGGCAGTGAGGGCCAACACGGGAAATACAATCTGTGTTCCAGGGTGTGAAGAGAGAGGGGAGGGCAGAGGGGGATCTGCTCGCAACCTGGGCAGTGATTCCCTCCCTGCACCCAGTACAGCCCTGCTGATGCCCTCTAACCTGTGAGTCCAGGTGATGGGACTCCGATCTGCTCTGGCTCCAAAGATTTCTCAGCCCTTCAGACCCAGGATGCAAAGCACCAGTCTGGGGACACCTCAGCAGTCAAAGTGGCTGAATGCCTGGTGTGTTCCTGAGAACTTCTCTGTAGTCTCCCGGCACTGCTTTGACTCCTGTTGCCCATGAAGCAGAGACTCCTTCTGAGGATGAACTTGCTCACTGTGTCCCTCTGAGGACAGGCTTGACCAGGCAGTACAAATGCCAGCAAGGCCTCAACCCCACAACAGCGTCCCCTGCCCCTCACTCTGCCTTCCAGCCCCTTCCTCCTAGAGGATTTGTGTTGGGAGGGACCACCAGAGATCTCCAGGACCACGATCTGCTCTGAGCTGGGCTAAATTTGTAGTTAGATCAGGTTGGTAGGTGCTTTCTCCAGGAGAGTTTTTAAAAATCTTCTGGCACCTGCCCCAGTGCTGCTCAAGTACCACGGATGTTTCTTTAATTTTCCTTCAGCTCATTTGAAATTTCCCTTACTGCATCTTCTCCTTGTTGTCTCTCGTCCTTTCCTCCTCTTGGCCCCCACACAGACCATCCCTCCGTCTTTGACTGAGGACAATCACAGCCTCACCTCCAAGCACAGCCTTGCTGGGATCTCCTGGGACCACACAGGCAGGTCGTGGTGGCCATCTCCAAGCAGAGCTATGTGCTGCAGATCCCCACGTTGTCTCAGATGAGAACGTATGGAGACATAACATGACACAGTGCAGAGCCAGTTGGCCAGTGCCATGGCAGACATGGGGGCAGCTGGCATGAGAAGAGAAGACCTCCAGCAGCTCCTCTCCACAGCTGAACAGGGAGTGATACAACTGGAGGTGCTCCTGAGAGAGGATGGTGACACAGGATGGTGGGCACAGTGCAGTGCTGGGCAACGACCATGTGTGCTGGGTCTGGGAGTCCTGGCAGGTGGTGCTGGTGCCTGCAGCCCTAGAGAAAACCCCGATCCTGCTAGCAGGATTGAGTCCCCTCCAAGACTCTTGGGAGTTTCTGGACTTTCGTGGCTCCCATCTGCGCCTCAGCCCTCCAGTGGCCCAGCCCTGCTGCCCTGCACGGGTCCCCACGACCCCACTCTGTAGGCACCACACAGGACAGGGTGTGTTCTGGGGTGGGGAAACATCCCTCCAGCATGGTCCCCATGACAGCCCTTGGTGCCCCGTCCCCCTCAGGCCTCCTGCCTGGCAGCCTCCCACCAGTTCCCAGACCCTGCCCAGCCCTGGTCCTGTCCCCCTAGGCTTAGCAGAAGGCCATGCTCCAGGGTTTGCTGAGGTCTGGGCCCAGAGAGAACCCAGGCAGGGCTGGCCATTCCCCCCATACAGCTGCTGAGCCCAGCAGGCAGACAGAGCTGGTCACATTCAAAGATCACCCCTCACCAGGACCATGGGGAATGGCTGGTGCTGGAAATAGGTGGTATGAGACACTGCGTGTATGAGGAGTTTCATGGGGCAGTTTCTCCTCTCCGTTCATGCAGCGACGAGCTTGGCTGAATCTGTGTTCTGACAGACCCTGTTTGAGGTCCCCCATGGGAGGAGAATGGTCTACAGGCCCAGTAGACAGCCCCAGGACTTCCTCTGCATGCTCCCTGCCAGCCCTGCAGAACCCAGCAGTGGGCAGATCCTCCCAGGGATCACACCTGGATGCCCAGTCCTTCAGCTTGGCGTGGAGCCTTGTCTGGGGGAGACGTTTGGGGTAAGGACCAGCACGCAGGGTGGGAGAGATTGTCCCTAAGAAATGTGCTGGGGACAGTGCTGAGGGACAGCAGCTTTGGCAGCAGAGTGCAGCCTTCAGGCACCGCACCAGGAAGAACCTACTTCATTACAAAGATACTGTGAGGGAGTCAGCTCTGACCCAGTGTTGGACACAGCTTTATATGGGCACCAGGTGAGACAGAGCAGTCTCAGTGAAGGTGGAATGAATCCAAGCATTTCTGTAGCAACATGGTGACAAATATTAATAACAACAGTAATAATAGTCATAGTACAAATAAAGTGAACAAAAAAAGCTTGGTCCTGGTACGGGACACAGGGGGAGTCATTTGTGGAGAGCAATGGCAATGTTACCACTGCTGAAAAATGTCCAAGAAATCACTTTCCTCAGGGCATCTTTCAGCTCCTTGTTCCTCATGCTGTAGATGAGAGGGTTCACTGTTGGAGGCACCACAGCGTACAGAACAGTCACCACCAGATCCAGAGCTGGTGAGGAGAGGGAGGGGGGCTTCAGGTGAGCAAAGATGATAGTGCTGACAAACAGGGAGACAACAGCCAGGTGAGGGAGGCACGTGGAAAAGGCTTTGTGTCGTCCCTGCTCAGAGGGGATCCTCAGCACAGCAGTGAAGATCTGCACATAGGACAGCACAATGAAAATGAAACACCCAAATGTTAAACAGCCACTAACCACAAGAAGCCCAATTTCCCTTAGGTAGGCATCTGAGCAGGAGAGCTTGAGGATCTGGGGGATTTCACAGAAGAATTGGTCCACTGTGTTGCCTTGGCAGAGTGGTATTGAAAATGTGTTAGCAGTGTGCAGCACAGCATTGAAAAAACCACCGGCCCAGGCAGCTGCTGTCATTCTGACACAGGCTCTGTTGCCCATGATGGTCCCATAGTGCAGGGGTCGGCAGATGGCAACGTAGCGGTCATAGGCCATAACAGTGAGAAGTAAATACTCTCCTCCAAACAAGAAGAAAACCAGGAAGACCTGGGCAGTACATCCTGAATAGGAAATGGCCCTGGTGTCCCACAGAGAATTGGCCATAGATTTGGGGACAGTGTTGGAGATGGACCCAAGGTCGAGGAGGGAGAGGTTGAGGAGGAAGAAGTACATGGGGGTGTGGAGGCGGTGGTCACAGGCTACGGCTGTGATGATGAGGCCGTTGCCCAGGAGGGCAGCCAGGTAGATGCCCAGGAAGAGCGAGAAGTGCAAGAGCTGCAGCTCCTGTGTGTCCGCAAATGCCAGGAGGAGGAAGTCGTTGAGGGAGCTGCTGTTGGACATTTTGCTATCTCCAATCATGGGGGACTGTCCGAAGAAGAAAAGACGTTGAGAAGTTAGCAAAGACTTTTCAAGCCAAAAACCCCCCAAATGCTGCAGTTCTCTCTTTGAGCTGGAGCATGATCACACTCATATGTTGCCCTAGAAAGAAAGCAGCCCCTGCTGAGAGCACACGAGTCCAGTTTCAAAGTGCACATCTCCAAACTTCTCACCCTTTCTCCAGGCACCTGAGGGAGCTCTCCACACTCTCCTTCTAGCCAAGGACACACAGGGCTCTTTTCAGATGCCCACATACAGCCTCCCACCACCATCTCCATACTCGCAGCATCTCTGCACCTTCCTCATGGGGCTCTCAGATATCACAGCAATGCTATGAGACAGCAGTGCCTTTTTAGAGGGCAGCATGCAGCCTGGCAGGACACCACAGGGAAAGGGTCAAAGGACCGTTAGGACTGAAGATGGGCTGTCTTTAAGGGAGGATCAGCTCATTTCCCAGCCCCACGGACGGCATTTCCTGGAGCTCCACAGGTTAGAAGGGGGCTGGGGCAACCTCATTCCCATGCAGACCCCTCTGTTCTACAGGTTGCAGCATCAATGTCTGAACTGCAGCTGAAAATACCCAACCCCAGAAAGCCCAAGAACAAGAAGAGGAGCATCATGGACAGGAGGGGAAACAAGGACCAACACCATGATCATGCTGCCAAGGGAGGCAAGGAGAGAGACAGAGAGGCATTCTGGAAAACCTTCCCCTTACCCAGCTGGGCATGTCACCTCACAGATGGTGACATTGCAGGACAGTCACTCTCAGCCCCTTTGTCAGGCAGCCCAAAATGGGCCCAGAGCAGGAGAGATGCCCCTCTCCTCTGCCACAGGTCTGGCTGCAGAGGAGGTGGCTCATGCCCTGCACTTCCCTCTCATTCCCTGCCCATCTCTGCTGCCTGGAGCTGTCCCTGCTGCCAGCTCTTTCTCTGTCACAACATCTTCTCCTGGTCAGTGCTTACAGACAACATCCCACCCGCTGTGTGCTCAGTTCTGCCCTGCAGAAACCTCCTGCATCAGGGTACTGTCTAGGGGCATCTCTGTGCATGCATGTCCTAAGGAGCAGGTCACATAAACTCCTATGAGGCCACAAAGGTGATGTTGATGCTGTCTGTAGGCTAAGGTGGGGATGAAGCAGCTTCCTGAGGTTTCTCACTGACCTATTAATGTCTGAGGGTGAAGGTTTAGGAATCCCACTTCCTTGCCAAACCAGAAATCTTGTTCCTTTTTTCTCCCTGACAAAATTATGGAACTGAAAGCGCTGATACCAGAAGGAAAGCTCCTTCTCTTGCAAGCAGCCCTTCTCTTGATATTCCTCTTGAAAAAGGTTCCTCGGACATCTCCTGTGCATGAGTTAGACCTGTGAGCAGTCCTGACCCACGCAGCACTCTCTCAGGAGGAGAATGAACCTGCCCTGCCAGGGGTCTCTGCTACCACACAGAGTTTCATCCTGCAGTGTCAGGGGAGCTCCTCGGGCAGGCTGAGTGCTGTGCATCTCAGGCAGCAGAGTCTCTGTTCTGAGCGCACAGCACCCTGGGGCACAGGAACACTGCTCTGAATTATGGCACTGGGCAGACCTCTGTGCACACCCTGGCTTCACACCCTTGCAGGATCCCTGGGAGAAGGTAGCAGCATGCCCTATGACAGTCTGGCAGGGAATCCCTGCTCTGAAGCATCTCTCCCTCTTCTGCAAAGGAAAAAAAAAAAAAAGAGAGAGAGAGACATCCTTAAAAAACAGGTGTGAGATGGGATGGGATGGGTTGTTTTTAGAAGAGCCCTCTAGGAACCTCAGTAGCATTGCCCTGCAGCCAGAGACTTACAGTGTCAGGGGCTGTGAAGATTTCTCCCACAAGCAGCTCTCCTCTGTCCTCCCACTCCACACTGCCTTGCACTTCTCTCTGCCCTCTCTCCTCTCATGTCAGCAGCAGCAGGCAGTGCCCGGAGCCCTGCTGCTCTTTGCAGAGGAGCTGCTCCTGCAAACAGCTGGCTTTGGGCAGTGGTGCCCAGTTGCCATGAGCTCCCTCCATCCCAGGGGCCTGGCCCTGCTCAGGAGCAGAGGCCCAGCTGAGCTCATGAATTTCTCTGTCCCTTGTGCTCCCTCCTCCTGGGAAATGTTCACTCCAATAAACTAAAATAGTCGGTTATTTTCCTTTGCTAAAAAGTGGAGAGAGACTGATTCCAGCATTGCAATTTATCTTATGAGAGAAAGGTTATCTACAAAAAGTGGAAATGTCCCACTCAGGAAGCCCCTAGTCCCATCTCTTAGCTAGGCAGGACACTTAGACAGGGACAGGAATAGAATTTGTTTTCCCATTGTTCAGGAATTGGTTCAGATGAGTCAGTTTGGGCTTCTCAGGGTGCTTTTGAAGGCCCTGGGCTGGCATAGGATTCTGATCCTTCTCTTGAACTCCAACAAAAAAACACAAAGGGGGTGGGATTCCCCTTGCCCAGGCAGAAGGGAGCACAGCAGGGATGTCTGCATGAAAGATCTTGGTCTATGCTCCCATTTTAATCACTGGAGATGGAGGGCGCAATCAGTTGCTCACACACAAACACCTGATGACTCTGGAAGAGACAGAGCTGGTCCAAGGCATGTGCCAGTGTCTACTTGCTCTGATGGAGCAAGTGTGACACCTACATCCTTCCAGAGCATGAGTTTGGGTCAGGAGGGGAACTGCCTTGGCCACCTGCAATGATACTAGATGCCCACTACTACCAGAGCTCCACTCACTAGGAAGCTGAGACACATGCAGATCCCAACACTGCAAAGAGTTGATGTCATCCAGTGCAGGCACTTGATTCAGTGACACAGAAATAGGCCTGCAGGGCCATGTCGGATGCCTGGGGGTGTCCAGCACAACCACATGTCTCTAGCAGATACACCATGGGACCTCTAGGAAAACCATGCCCCTTGGAGTGGTTGCTAGGGAAGTGCTCCAGGGCAACTCAGGTTTCCTACCAGTGTCCAGAGAACTGGATCCCACCACTGCCTTTAGGCCAAGTCCCTCCGATCTACAGCCAAGCATGCTTCATAAATGGGAGAGGCACATCCCACCAAGGTCTCTGCTCTAGTCTCTGCACCCTTAAAACCTTCTAGCTTTCCTCCCCCAAACCTCTTCTCACCCCCAGGTCATATGAACAGGGAATGGGCTAATGATGACCTCAGGGTGCCTGGATCACAGGCTGCACAGGCCTAGGGACTTCTTCAGTGGCACCTAGTCCTGCGTGGAGATCGCTTCATCTCTGTCACAGGCCACAAGGTGCTGCAGAGTCAGCTCAGGCAGCAAACCCCTCTCCTGCCATTTCTACACAGCCCAGCTCTGTTTCTCGCTGGCCTTGGGCACTGCAGGGTTTGCTCTCTCAGTGGGAACCTCGTTCCACCATTACATTGCCAGCTGCTATCTAGGCCAGCATGGCTCTGCTCTGAGGTGGGGCCATTGCACGCATGGTGTCCTTGGACCTTGGTAGCATTTTTCGCCATTACAAATCTGTTCTCTGTGCCACAGCTGATGCTCTGCAACCCAAATATATACAAGTGCATGCAGCCTGAGAGGCACAGAGAGGAGCAGATGGAGATGCACAAGGTTTCACAGACCTGAAACATGGTTGGAATAACTGAGATGCAGTGGGATCACTACCATAACTGGAGGGCTGTGGCGGCAGGGTACAAGCTCTGCAGGCAAGACCGTTAGGGAAGATGAGCAGGGGGGATGCCCCTGGTGTGAAGGGACAGCTCAGATGGATGGAGCTCTTGCATGGGATGGACATGGGTTTGGGTAAGAGTGTGTGCATGAGCATCAGAGTAAAGATGACATTGTGATGGGGTTTACAGACCACCCGATGAGGGTGAGGAGGTGGATGCAGTCTCCTTTAAGCAACCTGAGGAAGTCAGTGGGTCACAGCGCCTGGTTCTGATGGGGGGGACTTTAATCTCGCTGACATTCATTGGAAGGGCAAACAGCAGGGTGCAAGCAGTCCAGGAGATTTCTGGAGGGTGTCAGGGACAGCTTCCAAGCACAGCTCCCTGATGGGCCAGTAAGGGTGACGCTCACCTGGATCTGGTACTCACACAAGGAAGCACGGATCAGGGCTGTGATAATCTGTGGAAACCCTGGCTGCAGTGACTATGGAACAGTGGAGTCCCAGATTGTGAGGGCAATGAGGAAGGACAATAAGGCATTATGATAAGATGGGTAGACCATCGGGTGGGTAAAAAGCTGGTTGGATGATCAAGCTTGGAGGGTTTTTTTGAATGGGTCATGCTTTACCAGGAAGCCAGGTAAAGGTGGAGTATGGAGGGGTTTATACTGGGACCTGTCCTGTCTAACCAGTTCATCAGTGACCTGGAGGATGCAACTCTCATCACCTTTGTAGATGACACTTACTCAGGAGGAAGAGTCATATGTTTGAGGGCTGCCATTCAGGTGGTCCTCAGCAGGCAGGAGGAATGGACTGTCAGGAAATTCAACAAGGACAAATGCAGGTCCTGCACCTGGGGCAGACCAAAACCGTGCAGTGATATGGGCTGGGGAGTGCTCTGCAGAAAAAGGACCTGGCAGTCCTTGTGGGCAGCAAGATGAACATCAGCCAGCAGCATGTCCTTGTAGGTTGGCAGGCCACAGTGTCTTGGGCTGCATGAACAGGAGCACAGTCAGGAGATTCAGGGAAGTGATTATCTCCCTCTACTCAACACTCATTACAGCCCATCTAGATACTGCTTCCAATTGGGGCTCCCTGTAGAAGAACGCTGTTGATCACAGGGAGTAAGTCCAGTGGCAGGCCTCCAAGGTGGTTGGGGGCTGGAGCACTTGCCCTGTAAGGAGAGGCTGAGGGAACAGGGCTTGTTCAGCACAGAAAAGGGAAGTTTTTTGGGGGGAACTCATAGCAGGTTCCCAACTCAAGGATGCCACTGATAATGAACAAGGTTTTTACAGGAATTCACAGCAGGAGAATGAGAGGCAAAGGTTATAAGCTGAAACAAGTGCAGTCAAAATTGTATATGAGGAAGAAAACTCAATGAGGATCCTGAAGCATTTGAAGTGGGGTCCAGAGGGTTTATGGACTCTCTCTTCTTGGAGGCTTGCAGGACACAGCTGGACAAAGGCCTGAGGAACTTGGTGTGAATGCAGTGTTGATCCCTAAGTGAGCAAGAGGTTGGAGGACAGTCCCTCCAGGGTCCCTTCCAGTCTGAATGATCTGGTGATTTTGTCCTCTCTGGTGACAGCCACTGCAATTCTTGCAGGCAGCAAATCCTTTGCTGCATGTGGGTTAGCACCTGACATGGCCTCCCCAGAGCCAGCCCCTCCTAGTGGTGTGAGCTTGCCTCTTGGGCCTGAAAGGTTCTCAGTTCAAGGTTTCTTTATGAGTGACTGCTTGTCCAGAGTGAGTCCTCTTCACAGCCTACAACACCTGTACATTACAACACGATGCCAAATGAGTGTGACAAATGCAGAAAGTCATGGTGTAAGGGTGATTGCACTCTAACATCCATGAGGTCCTTTGCTGATCCAAGAACATCCAGAAGGATTGGAAGAGCCTTAAACCTCCTAGGCACACCTAGGTAATGTTGACTTTGTCCCTCTGGGAGGTGAAGGAGCTGTGTTTGTTCAGCCTGGAGAAGAGAAGGCTTTGGGGACACCTAATAACAGCCTCCCCATACCTACCAGGACGTCATCAAAGAGATGGAGCCAGACTCTTCACCATTGTGCATGATGTGAGGGTGAAGGCCGATGGGCATTAGCTGAAAGAAGAGAGGTTCATGCTGGGTGTAAGGAAAAACTTTTGACCCATCCAGACAGCCAAGCACTGGGGCAGGTTGCCCTGAGAGACTGTGCCATCTCCATCCTCAGAGGTTTTCAAGTCCTCAGTGAGTAAAGCCCTGAGAAATCTGGACTTGATGGCTGACCCTGCTGTGGGAAGGAGGTTGGGCTAGGGATATCCTGAGGTCCCTTGTAGCCTGAAAGATTCTGCATTTCCTTCCACACTGCGTCTTCTCTTTTTGACCTTAGGGAAAACCTTCAGCTTCCCCATGACCATGGAAGTATGTCAGAAACAAGTATGACCAGACCAAGTGCATGTTCCTTGCCCTGCTCCAGTCAGTCATTCAGGTTCAGGACTGCTTGGCAGCTGCCCCCAAATAGGTATGTTTTTTCTTTTGCTTCACCTTTTACTGCATTTTTCCCTCTTTTCCACCTTCCAGGTTCTTCTAACATCCTGATACTCCCCCATGCAGGCAGCTGACCCCTCTTTACCCTTTTCCCCTTGACCCTGGATTTGCTTTCTTTGTACATTCACTTGGCTTTTATGAGATGCTTGCCATGGTGATGCCTACCTTTGCCAGCAGTCCCTTTAAACTAGCCTCGGAGTGCTTGAAGAGATCATGGATCTTTTCTTGGAAATGGGAAACAGCATGAGAAGGGGAAGCCAGGCTAAAACAGGAACTCACAGCTCAACTCCAGGGCAGTAAGGCAGCATACAAGAAGCAGAAGGAGAGATATGCAGCAAAGGAGGAATTCAAATACTGTGTCCACCAAAGCAGGGATGGTGTTAGGGAAGCTGGAGCTCTCAGAGAGTAGACACTGGCAGGGGACATCAAAGGCATGAAGAAGCGCTGCTACTGCTTCAGCTATGGTAAAGAATAGAAAGGAAAATGTTGGCTCTTTGCTGAATGGTGGGAGCTCAGTGACTTTTTGGCTTCTGTCTTCTCCAGCAAGGTCTCCCGGGCTGTTGTGCCTAGAGTCAGGGCTCCAGGCAAGAAAAGCAACCAGCAGTGGATGAGGGCTGAGTGAGGGATGACTTGCAAGAACTCCACCCCTACAAGTCAGTGGGAATGGAACGGCTGCACCCAAGGACACTGAGAGAGCTGGCTGCTGTCATAGCAAGGCCACCCACTGTCATCTTTGAAAGGTCGTGGAGATGGGGTGTGGTCCCCCCCCTCAATAACTGCAGAAAGGGAATCGTTACATCCACTCTCAAAAAAGGCCCAGAGGGCTACCGAGGGAATGACAGGCCATTCAGCCTCAACTGGTTGAGGAGTGTGTCATGGAGTGAGTCCACTCATTTCTGGGCACATGAGGGAGAAGAAGGTGATAGGGAAGAGGCAGCATGGATTTTCCCAGGGTAAATTTTGCCTCACCAACCTGATTGCCTTCTAGGATTAAATAGCTCTATTTGTGGTTGGAGAGCAGAAAATGCCTTTCAACTTGATTTGAGCAAGGTGTTAGACACTGTCTCCCACAATAGCCTTGTGGAATACAATTTAGAAATTTACTGCCTACACAGGTGGACAACCAGATGGCTAAAGAACTTGTTAGATGATCAGGCTCAGAGGGCAGTGGTGAATGGGTAGTGCTCCTCCTGGAGGCCAGGGAGAAGTGGAGCGCCACAGGGTCTCTCCAGGAACCTGTCCTGTTCAACAACTTGATTAGTGACATGGAAGAGGCAATACTCACTATGCTTGTTGAGGACAAAAAAACTGCAGGGGGCCCCAGCCATAAGCTTGAGGGCTGCCGTTCAGAGAGACCTAGGCAGGCAGGAGCAATGGGCTGTCAGTACAGGAAGTCCAGGGCATGAGCCACCTCCTCTACAGCCAGACCTCTGCCAGAGGAGAGAGGGGCATCTCTCCTGCCACAGGCCCATTTCATGCTGCCTGACAAGGGGTCTGAGAGTGACTGCCCTGCAATGTCATTGTCTGTGAGGCAGCATGCCCAGCTGGGTAAGGTGAAGGCTTTCCCAAGCCCCCTCTGTCTCTCTCTCCTTGCCTCCTTCGGCACCAGGATCATGGCGTTGCTCCTTGTTTCCCCTCCTGTCCATGCTGCTCCTCTTCTTGCTCTTGGGACAACTTCTTCACACTGCTGCCAGATGGGATGATAAGGATGATGCTTTCTTGTATCTGAAAATTTCAAACAAGGAGGAACTGATCAGGGTTGGGAGAGTAAGCATCACCCTTCTCTACTGTGATCATGAAAATGTGCATTCCCAGATCCTGAGGAGAGTGAGGAAGGACAGTAGCAGAATACAGACCCTGGACTTGAGAACAGCAGATTTTGGCCTCTTCAGGGGACTGCTGGGGGGGAACCCATGGGAGGCAGCTGTCAAGGGCCCAGGAGCTCAGGAAAGCCAGCAGGTCTTTAAGGACAGCACCTACCAAGCACAAGGATGGACCATCCCGATTCTCAGTAAAACTAGCAGATTTCTCAGGGGACCAACTTGGCTAAACAGGGACATCACACCTTAGCTCCAGGGTGATAGGGCAGCATACAGAAGGGGCAAGAAGGGAGAGGCAAAGGAGGCATTTAGAAATACTGTCCAGGGTCATAGGCTTGGTGTTAGGGAAGAAAAAGCTCCCCTAGCACTGACACTTGCAGGGGATGTCATGGGCATGAAGATGAGCTGCTACTGCTTCCATAAGAATCCAAGAATAAAAAAAGAAAATGTGGCCTCACTGCTAAATGGGACAGGGAATCTTGCAGCAGCAGCTGCAGATAGGTCTGAGCACCCAAACCCCTTGTTAGCTTCCGTTCCCACAAGCAAGGTCTCCTGGGCTGTTGTTCCTTCAGTCAGGACTCCATAGGACAAAAGCAGCCAACAGTGGATAAGGTTAGTGAGGGATTACTTGTGAGAACTCAGATGATACAAGTCAAAGAGGTTGGATGGGCTGCAGCCGAGGATGCTGTGAGAGCTGAGTGCTGTCCCTCCAAGGCCACTAACTATCATCTTTGAAAGGTTGTGGAGATGGGGTGAAGTCCCAGTAATGGCAGAAAGGCAATTGTTACATCCATCTTCCAAAAAGGCCACAAGGGCAACCTGGGGAGCTGCAGGCAGTTCAGCCTCCCTTTGGTGAGGAGTGAGTCATGGAATGAATCCTCTCAGATCACATTTCTGGGCACATGAAGGAGAGGCAGGTGCCTGGGAAGAGTTAGCATGGATTTACTCATGGTAAATCCTACTTTGCCAACCTGATTGCCTTCTATGAATAAATAGCTGTATTTGTGGATGGAGAAGAGTAAATGTCCTATACCTAGACTTTAGCAAGGTATTTGACACTGTGTCCCACAATATTTGTGCATTCATGTAAGAATGTTTCAGTCTACAAGAGTAGACAACCGGATGGGTAAAAAAGCTGCTTGGATGATCACAGGCTGAGAGGGCAGTGGTGAATGGTCAGTATTCTTCCTAGAGGCCAGGGAGAAGTGGAGCACCAGAGGGTCTCTCCAGGAACTTGTCCTGTTTATCATCTGCATTAGTTACATGGAGGATGCAACACTCATCATGCTTGTAGAAGATGCCTAACTGGAGGAAGGGAGGGGGGAGGTGGGGGCAGTCATCTGCTTGTGGGCTGCCTTTCAGAGGGACCTAGACCAGCAGCAGGAATGGGCCATCAGGAACCTCATGGAATTCAACAAGGACAAATGCCAGGGCTTGCACCTGCGATAAACCAACACCCCACAGTGTTACAAGCTGGGGCCTGAGTGCCTGGGGAGCAGCTCTTTGGAAAAGGACGTGAGGGTTGCTGGGGGACAGGAGGCAAAACATGAGCCAGCAGCATTCCCTGGCAGCAAAGAAGGCCAGAAGCATCGTGGGCTGTATGAGCAGGAGCACAGGCAGGATGTGTAGGGAAATGGTGATCGCCTTCTAGTCAGTATTCATTAGACACCATCTAGAACACTGCACTGAGGTTTGGGCTCCCAGAACAAGACAGAGGTTGATAACTGGGAGCGAGTCTGGCCCAGGACCCTCACAACAGTCAGGCAGCTGCAGCACTTGCTTTGTGATGACGACTGGAACTTGTTGCCCAGACAGTGTTTTACAGTCTCCTCCTTTGGAGGCTGCCAAGACCAGACTCGATGAAGCCCAGAGCAATTTGTTCTGACCCCAGAGATGACCCTGCTGGGAGCAAGCAGATTGGGCTAGAGACCTCCTGAGGTCCCTTCCACCCTGAAGGTGTCCATGATTCTTCACACTCTCAATCTTCTCTTGTTGATGTCAGGGAAAGCATGCAGGTGTCCTGTGACAGTGGAAGCAGGACAACTTTCTTGTCCTCCTCCAGTCAGAATTATTCAGATGCAGGGCTTCTTGGCAGGAATCCCCAAGACAGCCCTGAGCAATCCTTGGCTTCGCTTTTAATTTCCTTTTTTTTTTTTCTTCCATGCCTTCTGTCTCTTTTACTATTCTGATCCCGTCCCATACAGCACACCCCACTCCTGCTCACCATTAACTCATTGGCACTGGTTTGTTTGTTTGTTTGTTTGTTTGTTTTGTTTTGCTTTATTTTGACACAGAGGAGCTTCATTCCAGAAGGAACTTGAGAAATTCGGGTGATTTGGACAACATATACCTTATTAAGATTTCCAAAAGAAGTGTCAAGTCCTGTGCCTAGGTGGGAATAAACCCATCCATGAGGAGAGGTTGAGGAATCTGGTTTTCTTTAGCCAGGAGGCAAAGGGATGTATAGGAGGAGCCTGTGACTGCTCGAAGGGTGCTTTCAGAGATGATGGAGCTTTTCTTAGTATAGGGAAACAGCATGAGAAGGGGAAAGAGCCAAAAACTGTATCTTGAGAGGTTCAGAATGGACTTCAGGTCAAAAGAATGTCACTTGTAAGGCAGTACTGTGGTGCAACAGGTCACCCAGAGGGAGTCTGTGATCAGCCCCTGCCTTTGTGTTTCAAGGAAAAGCAAGTGAGGACAGGAAGACATCAGGAGAGGTGGGGAGATCGCAGGGTGAGAGCAAGGTGGGGAAGCAGCTTGGGTGTGTACAGTCTGCAGCGAAAGAGGCACAGGCATGGGAAAGCATAGGACAGCCTGTGGTGGAGAAGGCCGAGGGCACTGCCAAGGCTGAAAGCTCCCAACACAGCTAGGTTTTGTCCTTTTGGCTATGGCTGGTGTCTCTGTCACTGAGGCCTATGAGGAGACGTTGTTTCCTTAAAGCACTGTGGCCTTTGCTAAAGTGAAGGTTCACAAAATCCCTTGCTTTCCCCTTGTGCACGCAGGCATTCATCTTATGATAGAAAGCAATCAGGTTGGTCAGGCATGGTTTCCATTTCCCCTTGGTCAACGCATGCTGCCTCTTCCAGGCCTTCTCCTTCATATGCTTGGAGATGGTTTCCTGTCCAGGAAGGAGGATTTGCTCCATCACCTTCCCAGGGACTGAGATGAAGATAACCAGCCTGACGTTCCCCAGACACTCCCTCCTGTCCTCCTGCAAAATGGGTGCAATGTCTGCCTTTTCCCAGTCATCAGGAACCTCCCTGATTACCCTGACATTTCATAGACAATTGGGAGCAGCGTTGCAGTGACTCCAGCCACCTCTCCTTGCACCCCGGGATGCTTCCCGTCTGGTCCCTTGGACTTATGTCTGACCACTGGGCAAAAGTCCTCCCCACCTGCATCATCTTCTACCATGGGTGAGGCTTTGCTACCACAGATGCTGCCAAAGGACTCGGGGGCCAGGGAGGCCTGGCAGTAGACAAGACCAGGAAAAGACAAGGTGAAAGAGGCAATGAGCTCCTCAGCCTTTCGCCTGTCTTTGTCACTATGTCCCCTGCCCCACTGAGCAGGGAGACCACATTTTCCCTGGCTGCCTGCCTTGTGCTGCCAGCATCCTTAAAGAAGCCCTTCAGGTTACCATCCTCATCCCTTCCTAGCTCCAGCTCCAGCTCCAGCTCCAGCTCCAGCTCCAGCTCAGCCTTGACTTGCCTAACTCCATCTCTTCCACCACAGGCCATGTCTGCATCTTCTTCCTGGTTAGCCCATGCCCCTTCCAACCCTCTGTGCATGTACATCTTTCTTTTCCAGCCCTAAATCACAACGTCCCTGCTTATCTGTGCCAGCCTCAAGCCAGGCCCTACGGGACTTTCCTGCAGACTTTTCTGTGTTCCTGTGCTTTAAGGACATTGTCTCTGAAGATCCAAGAGGACTCCATGGCTTCTCTGCCCTCTATGGCAGTCACCTGTGGGAGCCTGTCAAGGATCCTCTTGTTCTTTTCTTCCTCTTCTCTTATTCCTCTAACCTCTCCACCATCTCACCATCGCTGCACTGACAGCCAACCTCCACATTCACATCTCCCATCCAGCCTGAGCTTCAGGTAAGAAAGAGAGGGGAGGATGGCACCCTCTACTTGGAGGCACAAGTACCAAGATGTAACCCATGAGCCCAGGAGATGGGACTGAAATCTGCTCTGGCTCTAAAGATTTCTCAGCCCTTCACACCCAGGATGAAAAGCACTGGTCTGGGGACACCTCAGCAGTCAAAGGGCCGAATGCCTGGTGTGTTCCTGAGAACGTCTCTGTAGTATCCCAGCACTGGTTTGACTCCTGTTGCCCATGGAGCAGAGACTCCTTCTGAGGATGAACTCACTCACTGTGTCACTCTGAGGACAGGCTTGACCAGGCAGTCCAAATGCCTGCAAGGCTTCAACCCTACAACAGTGTCCCCTGCCCCTCACTCTACCTTCCAGCCCCTTCCTCCTAGAGGATTTGGGTTGGGAGGAACCACCAGAGATCTCCAGGACCACGATCTGCTCTGAGCTGGGCTAACTTGACAGGTAGATCAAATTGGTAGGTGCTTTCTCCAGGAGAGTTTTTAAAAATCTCCTATCTCCTGCTCCAGTGCTACTGAACTACCATGGTTATTTCTTTGTTTTTTCCTTCAACTCATTTGGAATTTCCCTTACTGCCTCTTCTCCTTGTTGTCTCTTGTCCTTTCCTCCCCTTGGCCCCCAGACAGACAATCCCATATACTTTGAATGAGGACAATCACAGCCTCACCTCCAAGCACAGCCTTGCTGAGATCTCCTGGGACCACAGAGGCAGGCTGTGGTGGCCATCTCCAAGTAGATCTATGTGCTGCAGGTCCCTATGTAGTCTCAGATGAGAATGTATGGAAACATAATATGCTCGAGGGCAGAGCCTGTGGGCCAATGCCAGGGCAGAGCCAAGGGAAGCTGGCATGAGAAGAGAAGACCACCAGCATCTCCTCTCCACACCTGGGCAGGCAGTGATGCACCTGGCAGTGCTCCTGCAAGACGACAGTGACACAGGACGGGGGGCACCATGAGCTGCATTGCTGGGCACTGACCATCTGTGCTGGGTCTGGGAGTCCTGGCAGGTGATGCTGGTGGTAGCAGCCCTCGAGAACCCTCAACCCTGCTAGCAGCAGCGAGTCCCCTCCATGACCGTTAGGAGCTTCTGGAGTGTCGTGGCTCCTATCTGCGCCTTATCCCTCCACTGACCCAGCCCTGCTGCCTTGCATGCAGCCCCACAACCCCGGCGTGCAGGCATCACACAGGACAGGGAGCGTTCTGGGGTGAGGAAACATCCTGCAGGCATGGTCCCCATGACAGCCTTTGGCGCCCTGGCCACCCCAGCGCACATGCCTGGCAGCTTCCCACCAGCCCCCAGACCCTGCCCAGCCCTGATCCTCTCCCCCCCGGAGTTAGCAGAAGGCAATTCCAGGGTCTGCTGGGATCTGGAGCACAGAGAGAACCCAGGCAGTGCTGGTCATTCCCCCCATACAGGTGCTGAGCCCAGCAGGCGGATGGAGCTGGTCACATTCAGAGATCACCCCTCACCAGGACCATGGGGAAAGGCCAGTGCTGGAAATACCTGGTGTGAAAGGCTGGGTGTGCGAGGAGTTTCCTGGGACAGTTTGTCCTCTCTGTTCATGCAGCAACAAACTGGGCTGCAACTTTGCACTGAGGCACCCTGCTTGAGGGCGCCCATGGGAAGAGAATGGTCTACAGGCCCAGTAGACAGCCCCAGGACTTCCTCTGCATGCTCCCTGCCAGCCCTGCAGAGGACCCAGCAGAGGGCTTGTCCTCCCAGGGATCACAGCTGGACATCCTGTCCTCCAGCTGGGCATGGAGCGTTGTCTAGGGGTGACCTTTGGGGTAAGAACCAGCACGCAGGGTGGGACAGATTTTCTCAAGGAAATGTGCTTGGGACAGGGCATAAGGGACAGCAGCTTTGGAGGAAGAGCCCAGCCTTCAGGCACTGCACCTACAAGAACCTACTTCATTACAGAGACACTGTGAGGGAGTCAGCTCTGACCCACTGTTGGGCACAACTTTATAGGGGCACCAGGTGAGACAGAGCAGTCTCAGTGAAGGTGGAATGAATCCAAGCATTTGTGTAGCAACATGGTGACAAATAATAATAACAACAGTAATAGTAGTAATGATACAAACAAAGTGAACAAACACAGCTCAGTCCTGGTACGGGACACAGGGGGAGTCATTTGTGGAGAACAATGGCAATGTTACCTCTGCTGAAAAATGTCCATGAAATCACTTTCCTCAGGGCATCTTTCAGCTCCTTGTTCCTCATGCTGTAGATGAGGGGGTTCACTGCTGGAGGCACCACCGAGTACAGAACAGCCACCACCAGATCCACAGCTGGCGACGAGACAGAGTGAGGCTTCAGGTAGGCAAACAGGTCAGTGCTGACAAACAGGGAGACCACGGCCAGGTGAGGGAGGCACATGGAAAAGGCTTTGTGTCGTCCCTGCTCAGAGGGGATCCTCAGCACAGCAGTGAAGATCTGCACGTAGGACAGCACAATGAAAACGAAACACCCAAAGACTAAAAAGGCACTAACCGCAAGAAGCCCAACTTCCCCGAGGTAGGAGTCTGAGCAGGAGAGCTTGAGGATCTGGGGGATTTCACAGAAGAACTGGTCCACTGTGTTGCCTTGGCAGAGTGAAACTGAAAATGTGTTAGCAGTGTGCAAGAGAGAATTGAGAAAACCACTGGCCCAGGCAGCTGCTGCCATTTTGACACAAGCTCTGGTGCCCATGATGGTCCCATAGTGCAGGGGTCTGCAAATGGCAATAAAGCGGTCATACGACATGACTGTGAGAAGACAATATTCAGCTGACATGAAAAAGGCAGATGAAAATACCTGGGCAGCACATCCTGAGTAGGAAATGGCCCTGGTGTCCCACAGCGAATTGGCCATGGATTTGGGGACAGTGGTGGAGATGGTGCCAAGGTCAAGGAGGGAGAGGTTGAGGAGGAAGAAGTACATGGGGGTGTGGAGGTGGTGGTCGCAGGCTACAGCTATGATGATGAGGCCATTGCCCAGGAGGGCAGCCAGGTAGATGCCCAGGAAGAGCGAGAAGTGCAAGAGCTGCAGCTCCCGTGTGTCCGCAAATGCCAGGAGGAGGAACTCGTTGAGAGGGCTGCTGTTGGACATCTTGCTATCTCCGGGCATGGGGGACTGTGCAAAGAGGAAAAGACATTGAGAAGTTAGGAGAGACTTTTCAAGCAAATAAACCCCCAAATGTTGCAGTTCTCATACAACCCCCCCACATTGCCTCTCTCTTTACTGAGAGGATCTTTGTGCAGCTCCCATGCTTGAGCTCCGCTTTGCACTGGCTGAGTGTGCTGTGAGGAGCAGGGACCTCTGCCCATGGGCTCCACAGGAGTCAGTCCTGCCGTAAAGCAGAGGGCACAGGGGAATGGGGGTGACCAGCTCTGACAGTCACACTTTCTGTCAGTTGAAATCCAATCATCGTGTAGAAGGGCTTTTAAGCATCTTCACTCTGAATCCTAAAGAAGGAGGGTTGAGGAACAGAGTTTTAAGGATTTTTAAATAGTGTTTATTTTCTTTGAAATGTCCTTGTCACCCCTGGGGAGTGTTCCTTAAAGGCAGAAATTCTCAGCATTTCTGCTGAGAGTCCTGAGAAGATTGAATTCATTGTCACCTACTGCAGAGTGAGGACAGCTTGTCTGTCTGTTAGCCTTGTTCCCAGCTGTCCTTTGCTCTCGCCTGTTTGAGTGAAGGTTAATGTTGCCCTAGAAAAAAAAACAGCCCCTGCTGAGAGCAGAAGAGTCCAGTTTCAAAGTGCACAGCTCCAAACTTCTCACCCTTTCTCAGGGCACCTGACGGAGCTCTCCACACTCCCCTTCTAGCCAAGGACACACGGTGCTCTTTTCAGATGCCCACATACAGCCTCCCACCATCATCTCCATACTCTCAGCATCTCTGCACTTTCCTCATGGGTCTCTCAGATATCACAGAGATGCTATGAGACAGCAGTGCCTTTCTAGAGGGCAGCTCAAAGCCTGGCAGGACACCACAGGGAAACAGCTGAAGGACAGTTAGGACTCAAGATGGGCTCTCCTTAAGAGAGTCAGCTCATTTCCCAGCCCCACAGACTGCATTTTGTGGAGCTCCACAAGTCAGGAGGAGGCTGGGGCAACCTCATTCCCATGCAGACGCCTCTGCTGCACAATTTGTGTCATCCATGTCTGAACAGCAGCTGAAACCCCACAATCCCAGGGAGCCTGAGAGAAGAACAGGAGCAGCATGGGCAGGAGGGGAAACAAGAAGAAGCGTCATGATCTTGCTGCCAAGGGAGGCAAGAAGAGAGAGACAGACAGGAACTCAGGGAAGCCTTCAACTTACCAGCTGTGCATGTCACCTCGCAGACAGTGATATGGCAGGGCAGTCACTCTCAGTCCCTTTGTCGGGCACCTCTCCTCTGCCGGAGGGCTACCTGCAGAGAAGGCAGCTCATGCCCTGGACCCCATGGCTGTCAGGGCAGAGGCTCTGCTGCGTGGGGTAGGAGACACAGGGAGCTTGCTCAGAGGAAGGTGTATGCATCAGAGCTACTGACCATGACTTGCCCAAATCCATCCTCCCATGACGATTCTGTTGGCACTTCCCTCTCACCCCTAGCCCATCTCTACTACCTGGAGATATTCCTGCTGCCTGCAGCTTTCTCTCCCCCAACATCTTTTCCCTGTCTGTACTCACAGACCCTGTCCCACCTTCTGTGTGCAGTTCTGCCCTACAGAAACATCCCGTGACCGGGCACTGTCCAGGTCATCTCTGTGCTCGCATGTACAAAGGAGCAGGTCACATAAACCCTGATAAGTCCATAAAGATGATGCTGGTGCTGCTGTAGGTGGAGGTGGGGTTGGAAGGGTTTGCTGAGCTTTCTCACAGACCTACTGATCTCTGAGAGGGAAGGTCAGTGAGTCCCAGTTCCTTGCCAAACCAGAAAACTCTTTCCTTTTTCCTCCCTGCCAACATTAGGAAACTGAAAGCCCCAGAAGGAAAGCTCCTTCCCTTTCAAGTAGCCTTTTTTTCACCTTCCTCTGCGGTGCAGGGACACTACTCTGAATCACAGCCCTGCACAGACCTCGGTGCCTTTCCCAACTTCACAGCTCTGCAGCCGTCATTGGGAGAAAGTAGCAGCATGCCCTGTCCCTGAGATGGTGTGGCAGGGAATATCTGCTCTGAAGCATCTCCCCCTCCTCTGTAAAGGAGAGCGATCCCAGTCATGGGATGAAATAGGTTTAGAAGACCCTTCCAGGAACCTCAGTAGCATTGCCCTGCAGCCAGAGACTTACTTTCGCCCCACAAGGAGCTCTCCTCTGTCCTCTCACTCCACACTGCCTTGCACTTCTCTCTGCCTTCTCTCATCTCATGTCAGCAGCAGCAGGCAGTGCCCGGAGCCTTGCTGCTCCTTGCAGAGGAGCTGCTCCTGCACACAGCTCTTTCTGGGCAGTGCTGCCCAGTTGCCATGAGCTCCCTCCATCCCAAAAGCCTGGCCCCACTCTGGAGCAGAGGCCCAGCTGAAGACGAGACTTTCTCTGTCCCTCGAGCTCCCTCCTCCTGGGAAATATTCACTGCAACAAGCTAAAATAACCACTGATGGTCCCTCTCTAAACAATACAGAGAGACCAGTTACAGCATTGTCCCTCGTTTCATCAGAGGATGGTTATCTATGAGAGGTGGAAACATCCCACCCTGGAAATCCATATTCCTATGTCTTAACTAGGCAGGACACCTAGAAGCGGACAAGAAGAGAGGTCATTCACCCATGGTTCAGGTTTTCATTCAGATGAGTCAGTCTGGACATTGCATGCCCAGTTAGAAGCCCCTGGGATGGAATACGATTCAGATCCCTCCTGTGAACTCCACAAACACACAAGAGGTGGGATTCCCCTTGCAAAATAATGAAGTGTGCACAACAGAGGTGTCTGCATGGGAGCTCCTTGTCTAAGCTCCCATTGTAATCACTGGAGATGGAGGGTGGGAGTCAGGTGCTCAACACACAAACATGTGGTGACATTGGAAGAGACAGAGGTGGACCAAGGCATGTGCCAGAGTCTTCTTGCTCTGATGGAGCAGCTACGATGTCCCCATCCTTCTGTAGCATGAGTTGGGGGCCAGGCAGAGATTTCCCTTGGCCATCTGAAATGATGCTAGATGCCTACTGCAACTAGAGCTCCACTCACTATGAAGCTTAGACATAGGAAGATCCCAATGCTACAAACAGGTAATGCAATTCAGTGCAGACACTTGATTTAATGACATAGAAATAGGCCTGCAGGGCCATGTTGGATGCCTGGGGTGTCCGGCACATCCACATGTCTCTAGCAGTTCCAGCATGGGACCTACAGGAAGCCATGCCTTTTTGGAGTGCTTGCTGGGCAAGTGCCCCAGGGCACCTTGGGTTTCCTGCCTGTGCCCAAACAAATGAATCCCACCACTGCCTTTAGGCACAGTCTGCACTGTCTACATCCAAGCATGCTGCACAAATGGGAGGCACATCCCACCAAGGGCTCCACTCTAGTCTCTGCACTTTCAAATCCTTCTAGCTCTCCTCTTCCTGAATCCCTTCTCACCCCCCGCTATGATATGAACAGGGACTGGGCTAATGATGTTCTCAAGGTGGCTGGATCACAGAACCAGGGACCTCTTCAGTGGCACCTTGTCCTGCCTGGAGATTGGTTCACCTCTGTCACAGGCCCCAAGGTGCTGCAGAGTCAGCTCAGGTAGCAAACCCCTCTCCTGCCATTCCTGCACAGCCCAGCTCTGTTTCTGCCTGGCCTTGGGCACTGCAGGCTTTGCTCTCTTAGTGGGACCCTCCTTTCACCATTACATTGCCACCTGCTATCCAGGCCAGCATGTCACCACTTGCAATCAAAGCCTTTGCATACATGAGGTCCCTGCTAAAATGTTTCCCTGTGAAAAATCTTCAGTCGGCACCACAGCTGATGCTCTGCTGCCCAAATTTATGCAAGTATATGCAGCCTGGGGTGCAGCGAGCAGCAAATGGAGATGCACAAGCTGTCAGAAGACTGCCACATGGTTGGAATAACTGAGATGTGGTGGGATCACTCACATGACTGCAGTCCTTCAGTGGCAGGGTGCAAGTTCTTCAGGAGAGACCAACGGGGGAGATGAGGAGGGGTATGCCCTATGTGAGAAGATGTATCTTGGATGTACGGAGCTCTTCCATGGGATGGACAAAGGGAGGCAGCTCTGAAGGGATGAAGGAGCTCAGGAAAGACAGCAGGTCATTAAGCACCCGTCAAGCACAAGAATGCCCCATACGAACAGTTTGTAAAATTAGCAGACACCTCTGGACCCCAGCTTGGCTAAACAGGGAGCTCCCACATGAGCTCCAGGGCAATAAGGCATCATACAGAAAGGGGAAGAAGGGAGAAGGGGCAAAGGAGGAATTTAGAAATATTGTCCAGCAAAGTCGGGATGGTTTTAAGGAAGCCAAGCTCCTCTGCGATAGAGACACTTGTGGGGATGTGAAGGACAGGAAGAAGAGCTGCTGCTGCTTCAGTGACAGTAAAAGAATAAACAAGGAAATGTGGGCTCACTGCTAACTGGGGCAGAGATGTAGATGTAGATAGGTTTGGGGAAGTCAAGTCCTTCCTGGCTTCAGTCTTTACCAACAAGGTCTTCTGAGCCGTTGTGCCTAGATTCAGGACTCCTGAGGAGAAAAGCAACCTGCAGTGCCTAAGTCTTGAGTGAGCAATGACTTGCAAGAACTCAACCCCTACAAGTCTATGGGATTGGATGGCTGGCATCCATGGATGTTGAGAGAGCTGGCTGCTTTGACAGCAAGGCTGCTCTCCATCCTCTTTGAAAGGTTGTGGATATTGGGGATGGGGGGTGGGGGGCATGTCTCAAAGACCAGAAGAAGGAATATGTTGTGCTCATCTTCTAAAAAGGCGCCAAGGACAAACCAGGGAGCTGCAGGCCATTCAGCCTCACGTTGGTGAGGAGTGTGTCATTGAGCCAATCCTTTGCTTTCTGGGCACATGAGGGAGAAGAAGATGTCTGGGAACAGTCAGCATGGAGGTACCCAAGGTAAATCATTCCTGACCCACCTGATTGCCTTCTGTGATAAAAGACCAGTACTTGTGGAGGAGAGGAGAGTAGTGGATGTCCAGCTGACATCCAGATGGGCAAAAAACTGCTTGGATGATCGAGATCAGAGGGTTTTCGTGAATGGGTCATGCTTTACCAGGAAGCCAGGTAAAGGTGGGGTATGCAGGGGTCTATACTCCACATCCTGTCCTGTTTGAAAGGCTCATCAGTGACCTGCAGAATGGAAATCCCCTCACGGTTGTAGATGACACCTAATTGGGTGGAACAGTCATAAGCTCAAGGGCTGCCATTCAGAGTGACCTCAGCAGGCAGGAAGAATGGGCTGTCAGGAACTTTGTGAAGTTCAACAAGGACAAATGTCAGGTCCTGCACCTGGACTAGAGCAACACCCTGCAGTGGGAGGGGCTGGGGAGTGCCCAGCTGGCAGCAGCTCTGTGCAGAAAAAGGACCTGGGAATCTCTATGGGCAGGGAGCTGAACATCAGCCAGCAGCGTTCCCTGGTAGCAAAGGAGGCCGCAGTGTCCTGGGCTGCATAGCCAGGAGATCAAAGGAGGTGATTGTCCCCCTCTACTCAGCACCGTTAGAGCCCATCTAGATACTGCATCCAGTTGGACCCCCTGTAGAAGAATGCTGTTTGTGAATTGGAGTGAATTCAGTGGCAGGCCCCAAGGTGGTTGGGGGCTGGAGCACTTGCCCGGTGAGGAGAGGCTGAGGGAACAGGCCTTGTTCAGCGCAGAAAATAGAAGGGTTTTGCAAGCAGCTTCCCAACTCAAGGTTGCCACCAATAAAGAACCAGGTTTTTACAGGAATTCATGGCAGGAGAATGAGACAAAAGAGGTAAAAGCTGAAATATGTGCAGTTAAAATTGTGTATAAGGGAGAAAAATCAGTGAGGATCCTGCAGCATTTAAAGTGGGGTCTAGAGGGGTTATGGACTCTCTGTACTTGGAGGCTTTCAGGAGGCAGCTGGACAAAGCCCTCAAGAACTTGGTGTGAATTCAGTGTTGATCACTGTGTGAGCAGGAGGTTGAATGACAGTCCCCCCAGGGTCCCTTCCAGCCTGAATGATTTGGTGATTTTGACCTCTCTGGCAATAACTACCGCAATTGTTGCAGGCAGGAAACCCTTTGCTGCATGTGGCTTAGCACCTGACATGGCCTCCCCAGAGCCAGCCCCTCCTAGTGGTGTGAGGTTGCCTCTTGGGCCTAAAAGGTTCTCAGTTCAAGGTTTCATTATGAGTGACTGCTTGTCCAGAGTGAACCCCCTCCACAGCCTACAACATTCAGTACATTACAACACGATGCCAAATGGGTGTGACATATGCAGAAAGTCAATGGCACAAGGGTGATTGCACTCTAACATCCATGAGGTCCTTTGCTGATCCAAGAACATCCAGAAGGATTGGAAGAGCCTTAAAGCTCCTAGGCACACCTAGGTAATGTTGACTTTGTCACTCTGGGAGGTGAAGGAGCTGTGTTTGTTCAGCCTGGAGAAGGGATGGCTTTGGGGACACCTAATAACAGCCTCGCCATACATACCAGGACGTCATCAAGAAGTCGGAGCAAGACTCTTCACTGTTGTGCATGAGGCAAGGGTGAAGGCCAATGGGCATTAGCTGAAACAAGAGATGTCAGGCTGGGTATAAGGAGAAACTTTTGACCCATCCAGACAGCCAAGCACTGGGGCAGGTTGCCCTGAGAGGCTGTGCCATCTCCATCCTCAGAGGTTTTCAGGTCCAAAATGAGTAAAGCCCTGAGCAAACTGATTGGACCTGTTAGGTGCCACTGCTGTGGGAAGGAGATTGGGCCAGAGACATCCTGGGGTTCCTTCCAGATGGAATGATTCTGCATTTCCTTCCACCTCAAGTCTTCTCTTGACCTTGGGAAAACATTCAGCTTGCCTGTGATTGTGGAAGCAGATCTCACAAAAGTATGATCAGATCAACTGCATGTTCCTTCTCCTGCTCCGGTTAGTGTCATTCAGATTCAGGACTGTTTGGCAGCTACACCCAAATAGCCCTGATTGTTCTTTTGTTTCACCTTTTATTGCATTTTTCCCTCTTTTCCACCTTCCAGGTTCTTCTAACATCCTGATACTCCCCCATGCAGGCAGCTGACCCCTCTTTACCCTTTTCCCCTTGACCCTGGATTTGCTTTCTTTGTACATTCACTTGGCTTTTATGAGATGCTTGCCATGGTGATGCCTACCTTTGCCAGCAGTCCCTTTAAACGACTACCTCTTTTTTTTATACGTAGTGTCCTGCAGGTCATCCTGCTGTTATCCTGTCAGAGGCACCTCAAGACAGGATGAGCCCTCTGCACACACTCATTTACAGCTGACACAAGGGAGCTTCAGTTCAGAGGGTCCTTGAGAAACTTGGGGATTTGACCAACAGAAACCTCATGCTGTTGTACAAGGAGAAGTGGCAGGTCCTGCACTGGGGGACAGAACAGCCCGTGCATCAGGACAGGTTGGAACGTGACCGTCAGAGGACTGACCCTGAGGAGAGGGCGTGGACGTTACGAGGGATGCCGTATGAACCAGTGGTGCACGCTCACTGCAAATGAGGCCAGCTTCATACGAGGCTGCTTCAGGAAGAGTGTGGCCACCCAGACAAGTGGAAGTATTATGCCCCTCGACTCAGCCCTGGTGTGGCCACATCTGGAATAGTGTGTCCCAGTGTGGGCTGCCCAGTGCTGGAGGAATGGGGAGCAACTGGAGAGGTCCAGAGGAGTCTTCCAAGATGGGGTTGGGGGCCTGAAGGAGAGGCTGAGGGACCTGGGCTTCTTCAGCCTGGTGAAATGGAGGCAAAGGGCAGTAGAGTAGTAGCCTCCAAGTGCTTGAAGAGATCATGGTCCTTTTCTTGGTAGTGGGAAACAGCATGAGGAGGGGAAACCAGGCTAAAACGGGAACTCACAGCTCAACTCCAGGGCAATAAGGCAGCATACAAGAAGCGGAATGTCGGTGAGGCTGAAAAGGAGGAATTCAAAAATATTGTCCACTAAAGTAGGGATGGTGTTAGGGAAGCCAAAGCTCTCAGAGAGTACACACTGGCAGGGGACATCAAAGGCATGAAGAAGAGCTGCTACTGCTTCAGGAACAGTAAAGAATAAAAGGAAAATGTTGGCTCTTTGCTGAAGGGGGCAGAGAACCTAGTAAGAGCAGATGTAGGTAGGTCTGAGGAGCTCAGTGCCTTTTTGGCTTCCGTCTTCACCAACAAAGTCTCCCGGGCTGTTGTGCCTACAGTCAGGGCTCCAGGCAAGAAAAGCAACCAACAGTACATGAGGCTTGAGTGAGGGATGACTTGCAAGAACTCCACCCCTACAAGTCACTGGGATTGGAACAGCTGCACCCAAGGGCACTGAGAGAGCTGGCCGCTATCATAGAAGGGCTGCCCTCTGTCATCCTTGAGAGGTTGTGGAGATGGGGTTAGGTCCCAATAACTGCAGGAAGGCAATTGTTACATCCACTCTCAAGAAAGGCCCAGAGGGCAACCCAGAGAACAACAGGCCGTTCAGCCTCAACTGGTTGAGGAATGTGTCATGGAGTGAGTCCACTCATTTCTGGGCACATGAGGGAAAAGAAAGTGATAGGGAAGAGTCAGCATGGATTTGTCCAGGGTAAATTGTGCCTCAGCAACCTGATTGCCTTCTAGGATTGCATAGCTCTATTTGTGGTTGGAGAGCAGAAAATGTCTTTCAACTTGATTTGAGCAAGATGTTTGACACTGTCTCCCACAATATTCTTGCAGGCATGTTAGAATATTACAGTCTAGAAGAGCAGACAGCTGGATGGGTAAAAAGCTGCTTGGATGACCAGAGGCTCAGAGGGCAGTGGAGAATGGGTAGTACTCCTCCTGGAGGCCAGGGAGAAGTGGAGCACTAGAGGGTCTCTCCAGGAACTTGTCTTGTTTATCATCTGTATTGGTTACATGGGGGATGCAACACTCATCATGCCTGTAGATGAGGGCTGCCATTCGGAGGGACCTAGACAGGCAGGAGGAATGGACTGTCAGGAACCTCATGGAATTCAATAAGGACAAATGACAGGTCTTGCACCTGCGATAAACCAACACCCCACTGTGTTAAAGGCTGTGGCATGAGGACCTGGGGAAAAGCTCTGTGGAAAAGGACGTGAGGATGCTGGGGGACAGGAGGCAAACCATGAGCCAGCAGCATTCCCTGGCAGCAAAGAAGGCCAGAAGCATCGTGGGCTGTATGAGCAGGAGCACAGCCAGGAGATCAAGGGAAATGGTGATCGCCTTCTACTCAGTATTCATTAGACACCACCTAGAACACTACATCGAGGTTTGGGTTCTCAGAACAGGAAAGACATTGATAACTGGGAGCGAGTCTGGCCCAGGACCCTCACAACAGTCAGGGAGCTGGACTACTTGCTTTGTGAGGAAGCATTGGAACCTGTGGCCCAGACAGTGCTGTACTGTCTCCTCCTTTGGAGGCTGCCAAGACCAGACTATATGAAGCCCAGAGCAACTTGTTCTGACCCCAGAACTGACCCTGCTGGGAGCAAGCAGATTGGGCTAGAGACCTCCTGAGGTTCCTTCCATCCTGAAGGAGTTTGTGATTCATCCCATGCTTGATCTTCGCTTGTTGATGTCAGGGAAAGCACATAAGTGCCCTGTAACAGTGGAAGGAGGCCAGCTTTCTTGTCCTCCTCCAGTCAGAATTGTTCAGATGCAGGGCTTCTTGGCAGGAATCCCCAAGACAGCCCTGAGCAATCCTTGGCTTCGCTTTTAATTTCCTTGATTTTTTTTTTCTTCCATGCCTTCTGTCTCTTTTACCATTCTGATCCTGTCCCAAACAGCACACCGCACCCCCTACTCACCCTTAACTCATTGGTTCTAGTTTGTTTATTTGTTTTCTTTTGTTTTGTTTTATTTTGACACAGAGGAGCTTCAGGCCCGAAGGAACTTGAGAAATTCGGGTGATTTGGACAACATATACCTTATGAAGATTTCCAAAAGAAGTGTTAAGTCCTGTGCCTAGGTGGGAATACCTCCATCCATGAGGAGAGGTTGAGGGACTTGGTTTCCTTTAGCCAGGAGGCAAAGGGCAGGAGTGTAGGAGCCTGTGACTGCTTGAAAGGTGGTTTCAGAAATGATGGAGCTTTTCTTGGCAGAGGGAAACAGCGTGCAAAGCAGAAAGAGCCACAAACTGCATCTTGAGAGGTTCAGACTGCACTTCAGGTCAAAAGAATGTCACTCCTAAGGTAGTGCTGTAGTGCAACAGGTCACCAGAGGGAGTCTGTGATCAGCTCCTGGCTTTGTGTTTCAAGGAAAAGCAAGGGAGGACAGGAAGACGTCAGGAGAGGTAGGGAGATCACGGGGTGAGAGCAAGGTGGGGAAGCAGCTTGGGTGTGCACAGTCTGCAGGGAAAGAGGCACAGGCATAGGAAAGCATAGGACAGCCTGTGGTGGAGATGGCCGAGGGCACTGCCAAGGCTGAAAGCTCCCAACACAGCTAGGTCTTTGTCCTTTTGACTATGGCTGGTGGCTCTGACACCGAGGCCCACAAGAAGACGCCATTCCTTAAAGCACAGTGGCCTTGCTGCCTCCTTGTCCCTTGGGAGCCCAGCAGGTGCCATATCATGGTCCTGAATCGGCACTGTGCATCCCCACCTGCACACTGCCCCCAGGAAGAGCCCTGAGCAATGTGGGATGGAAAGCATCACCCTACCCAGGGGCTGGCTGTCAGGGCCTGGTCACTCTGCTTGATAACACGCATCAAGGTTGACTTGGCATCACAGCCACCCTCACATTGCCTTTGCCTACCTGCAATCAGGGCCTCCAACTTTCGGCTCTAATCAGAACCTGGGGAGCCTTTGTTGGTAATGGCCCTCAGTGGGACCTATTAATGCTCCAAGAAAGTTGGGATTTTCTTCTCACTTTAACTTCTTGAGAAGTTGCTTGAGCGTCTTCTCAGCATTGGAGGTTCATGTGCTTAGCACGAAATACACCGAAGGGGTCATTAAAATACAAACCCCCCTAAGGAGCCGTGCCTCTTTCCATAACTTTCTTCAGTTTGTCAATTCTTGTGTGGCTAATTGGAAAGTTTGCAGGAGTGTATTGAAATTAGGAAGATTTCAATGAGCACCTGAACAGAAAGATGTCTGCTTCTTAAGCTTTCTTGATTCTTCAGTCCTCAGAATAAGTCATACCCACATTCTCCAATTCATACTGACCCACAGTGTCTCCTAATGAAGTTTGCACATGTACGAAAAGTAGTATTTTTCATAGAAGACCTGTATGGAGAACCTTCCTCCCCAGCTCCCCAGCCCTGCCATTTCCCTCATCAGCCACTGGGGACTTCACATCACTCTTGTGAAAATCAACCTTTTTCCTCTCAAGGCTGTAGCTGAATGCTACAGCTCATGTGCACCAACTCCCACCTGCTTTCCTTAGGAACTAGCTGCAAGCAGACACAGAAGGGTTTTTTTCTTAACAGCAAACAAACAACAATAAAATATGGAACAGTTTAATAAAAGATACAAAAAAAACAATCCTCAACTGTATGTCCAGTCCAAGCTGCCTCCAGTGAGGTCCACTGCCCACAAGACATAACCTGCCTTGAAATGTTTTTGACAGATCGATTGGAAGGGATAGACCAAAACACAACAAAGGAGCTGGCTAAAGAGACAAGGAGACTGCTGAAAGACGAGGCAAGCTTCAGACTCCCAGCAGCTCAGAGCAGCAACTGAAGAGTTGAGAGGTACCTGAATGGATAAAGATTTAGGGGAGGAGGAAAACTGGGAAACTATGGAAAGTGCATATGCCCAGAGAGTCTGATGCAAAGATGACTTCAGAAATGACCAATTTAATCAGGACATGTGGAAATATGTGAGAGAGCACTGAGATTACATCCACAGCCTAATAGACAGAGCAGTGGAAACAGAAGGTCAAGGGCAGATCGATATTTCTTCTCCCTAGATTAACACCCTTCCTGAAGATTTCCACTCTTTCATCATGTTCATTGAAGTAGACTGAAATAATCACCAATGGGCCCTCTCTAAGCTCTGAAGGAAGACTCATTCCAGCATTACAGATTGTCGCATCAGAGGATGGTTATGTGCAAGAGGTGGAAATGTCCAACTCTGGAAGCCCCGATTCCCATCTCTTAACCAGGCAGGACACATAGAATGGGGCAAGAAGGCAGCTCCTTGAGAACAAGGAGGAGGCTGATCTCACCCCAGGCCAGACCCCGTCAGTGCAGATGTCTCTGTCAAATCCAATTCTCTGGACTTCCCTTTCTTGTCCAAAGAGGGAACTAAGTTTTCTCAACTGAGTTGTTTTGAGATACATTTCCTAATGACAAGATAAGGTCCCACAGGAGTCGCCTCCAAAATTTCCAGCACCACATGGCAACACAGCTGCCCCAGGGCATCTCAGGCAGCAATAGCCTCTCTTTGCGGTCAAATGATTCAAGCCCAAAAAGGAGATCCTAGTCATAAGTTGAGATCTTCTCAAAAAATAACTCACTGCAACAATTGACAAGAAATCCTCGTTTCCAAAACTTCACACAGTTTTTACCATTGCCATATATTTTTTTCTTTCTTATGAATTGTCAGCACCATGTTCATGCACTACAGGAATTAGCCTGTCTATGCAAGTGTATACATATATATATATATATATATACACACACACACACACGTTATTCATCAAAATGCATTTGCTACCAACACTCTGAATGGAGAGACTTTGTTCTGAGGAACTGCTTTATTTAAACTGTCATATTTCAGCTCTCTTCTTCTGCCTCTCTGTTCTTTCTTCTTCCTCGGCCTCTTCTCTCTTTACAGAGCTTTCCAGGGAAAGGTTCACTGAATCACAGCACTTAGGGTGGGGGAGACCTCTGGACATCACCTAGTCCCAGTCGCCCTGGTCAATGCAGAGGGAACTAGATGAGGTTGCCCAGGGCCTCCCCCCACTTATGCATTGTCCACAAGGGTGCTGAGAGTGAGCTCCATCCACTGTGCAGGCCATTCATAAAGGTGTTGAACAGTCCTGCCCCACATGTTGATCACTGAGGAATGCCACTAGTAACCAGCTGCCACTTGGAACTTGTACCACTGATGACAGCGTTCCAGCCTGATGGTCCATCCAATCTTCCACCTGCCTTATGGTCCATTGATCAAGGGCAGAGCTCAACAATTTGGCTCCAAGGAGACTCTGGGGGACTGTGTCCAAGGCCTTGCTAAAGTGAAGGTTCACAAAATCCCCTGCTTTCCCCTTGTGCACATGGGCATTCATTTTATGGTAGAAGGCAATCAGGTTGCTCAGGCATGCTTTCCATTTCCCCTTGGTCTACACATGCTGCCTCTTCGAGTCCTTGTCCTTCATATGTTTGGAGATGGTTTCCAGAAGGATTAGCTGCATCACCTTCCCAGGGACTGAGATGAAGAGGACCAGCCTGTCATTCCCCAGACCCTCCCTCTTGCCCTTCTGGAAAATGGGTGTGATGTTTGCCTTTTCCCAGGCATCAGGAACCTCCCTGATTACCATGACCTTTAGAAGACGATCAACAGCAGCATTGCAATGACTCCGGACACCTCTCCCTGCACGCTGGGGTGCTTCCCGTCTGGTCCCATGGACTTGTGTGTGCCCACTGGGAAAAAGTCCTCCCCAGATGCATCTTCCTCTGCCATGGGTGAGGCTTTGCTAACATGGATGCTGCCAAAGGACTTGGGGGCCAGGGAGGCCTGGCAGTAGACAAGACAAGGAAAAGACAAGGGAAAAGAGGCAATGAGCTCCTCAGCCTTTTCCCTGTCTTTGTCACTACATCCCCTGCCCCACTGAGCAGGGACACCACATTTTCTTTGGATGGCTGCTTTGTGCTGCCCGTGTACTTACAGAAGACCTTCAGGTTACCCTCCCCATCCCTTCCTAGATCCAGATCCATCTCCAGATCCAGCTGAGCTTTCGCTTGCCTAACTCCATCCCAAACAAGATGAAATGCTCTCTGCTGCAGTCCAGGGTGGTGACTCTCTTATTCTTCTTACTTCTCCACCATCTCACGGGCACTGCAGTGACAGCCAACCTCCACATTCACATCCCCATCTTATTTTGTTATTGCTTCAGGCAAGAAACCAAGGGGAGGATGGTACCATCTACTTAGAGGCACAAACTACAGAGGTACAGAAATCACACTGCAGGAAAGCTTGCTCTTCTCCCCTCGCCCCTGAGGGGATCCAGGCAATGGCCTTTCAGGTGGTTAAAGGTGGATGCAAAGAATTTCCATTGTAATGTAGCTATGCCTGAGGCAGTGCCTCCCAGGCTGCCCTTGCAGTCAGTGGGGAGGGGGAGGCAGTCACCTGCCTTCTTTTAGATGGTCACATAAAGCACAAAGGATTCATGTCCCAGAGAGGTTTGCTCTGTGCTTGAAAAGGGGCCTGAGATTATAGGCGTTCAGGATAACTCAGGTTGAAGAGACACAGGAGGCCTGTAGTGCAACCTGCTGCTCAAAGCAGGGTCAGACATAAAGGTCAGAAAGCAAAAAAATGCTCCTGCCAAAGGATTTCCTTTTTCCCCTTCTCCCGAGAATGAAATTCTCAGCTCTCCAGAGGGGAGAAGCTGGGACATGAACTTTGCCACTAACATGGAGGTGAAGAATCTCCTGAGTCCCTTACAGACAGAAGCTGGTGCAAAGGCCACCACCCCAATGGCACCACACCCCCAGGCATGCCTGCCTTGTTGCTGGGCACCCTCCCGCCCCAGGCAGGAGGTGTGCAGGGAACAGAGTGGGGTCTGCAGCCTGCAGCCCTGGCCACCCAGAAGCTGTGGTGGGACCCTGCTCCTCTAGATGAGACTGGGCTCTCCTGCATTTCCCCAGTGTGGAGCCTGCATCCCCTCCAGCTGGGAATACAGCCCGGCAGAGAGGGTCAACATGGGAAACACGATCTCTGTTTCGGGGTGTGAAGAGAGAGGGGAGGTCAGAGGGGGATCTGCTCATGCCCTGGTCAGTGATTGCCTCCCTGCAGCCAGTACAGCCCTGCTGATGCCCTGTAACCTGTGAACCCAGGAGATGGGACTGCAATCTGCTCTGGCTCTAACGATTTTTTCAGCCCTTAAGGCCCAGGATGAAAAGCACTGGTCTGGGGACACCTCAGCAGTCAAAGGGCCAAATGCCTGGTGTGTTCCTGAGAACGTCTCTGTAGTATCCCAGCACTGGTTTGACTCCTGTTGCCCATGGAGCAGAGACTCCTTCTGAGGATGAACTCACTCACTGTGTCACTCTGAGGACAGGCTTGACCAGGCAGTCCAAATGCCAGCAAGGCCTCAAAACCACAACAGGGTCCTCTGCCCCTCACTCTGCCTTCCAGCCCCTTCCTCCTAGAGGATTTGTGTTGGGAGGGACCACCAGAGATCTCCAGGTCCATGATGTGCTCTGAGCTGGGCTAACTTGACAGTTAGATCAGGTTGGCAGGTGCTTTCTCCAGGAGAGTTTTCAAAGATTTCTTGTCCCCTGCCCCAGTGCTACACAACTACTATGGTTATTTAGTTTTTCCTTCAAATCATTTGAAATTTCCCTTACTACATCTTCTCCTTGTTGTCTCTTGTCCTTTCCTTCCCTTGGCCCCCACCCAGACCATCCCACCAACTTTGACTGAGGACAATCACAGCCTCACCTCCAAGCACAGCCTTGCTGGGATCTCCTGGGACCACACAGGCAGGCTGTGGTGGCCATCTCCAAGTAGATCTATGTGCTTCAGGTCCCTACATGGTCTTAGACGAGAACGTATGGAGACATAACACGATCCAGGGCAGAGCCTGTGGGCCAATGCCAGGGCAGAGCTGGGGCAGCAGGTGTGAGAAGGGAAGACCTCCAGAAGCTCCTCTTCACACCTGAGCAGGGAGTGATGCATCCAGAAGTGCTCATGAGAGAGGATGGTGACACAGGACGGGGGCACCATGAGCTGCATTGCTGGGAGACCATCTGTGCTGGGTCTGGGAGTCCTGGCAGGTGGTGCTGGTGGCTGTAGCCCTTGACAAACACCCAACCCAGCTAGCAGCAGTGAGTGCCCTCCATGACCGTCGGGAGCTTCTGGGGTGTCGCAGCTCCCATCTGTGCCACAGCCCTCCATTGGTTCAGCCCTTTTGCCCTTCCTGTGGCCCCACGGCCCCACTGTGCAGGCACCGCACAGGACAGGGTGTGTTCTGGGGTGGGGAAACATCCCCCAGCATGTTCCCCATGACAGCCCTTGGTGCCCCGTCCCCCTCTGCCCTCCTGCCTGGCAGCCTCCCACCAGTCCCCAGACCCTGCCCAGCCCTGTCTCTGTCCCCCCGGGGTTATCAGAATGCCTGCTCTCGGGTCTGCTGGGGTCTGAGCCCAAGGGGAGAGGCTAGGCAGGGCTGGCCATTACCCCCATACAGGTGCTGCAGCCAGCAGGCAGACAGAACAGTTCACATTCAAAGACCACCCCTCACCAGGACCATGGGGAATGGCCAGTGCTGGAAATAGCTGGTATGAGAGGCTGGGTGTGGGGGAAGTTTCCTGGGACAGTTTCTCCTCTCTGTTCATGCACTGACAAGCTGGGCTGCGTCTGTGTTCTGACAGACAATGTTTGAGGCCCCGCATGGGAGGAGGATGGTCTACAGGCCCAGTAGATGGCCCCAGGACCTCCTCTGCATACTCCCTGCCAGCCCTGCAGAGGACCCAGGAGAGGGCTTGACCTCCCAGGGCTCATATCTGGACGCCCAGACCTTCAGCTGGGCGTGGAGCCTTGTCTGGGGGTGACTTTTGGAGTAAGGACCAGCAAGCAGGGTGGGGGAAATTGTCTTAAGGAAATGTGCTTCAGAGAGGGCATGAGGGACAGCAGCTTTGGAGGAAGAGCCCAGCCTTCAGGCACTGCACCTGCAAGAACCTACTTTATTACAGAGATCCTGTGAGGGAGTCAGCTCTGACCCTCTGTTGGACACAATCTAAAACAGGCACCAGGTGAGACAGAGCAGTCTCAGTAACGGTGGAATGAATCCAAGCATTTGTGTAGCAACATGGTGACAAATAATAATAACAACAGTAATAGTAGTAATGATACAACCAAAGTGAACAAAAAAAGCTCAGTCCTGGTACGGGACACAAGGGGAGTCATTTGTGGAGAGCAATGGCAATGTTACCTCTGCTGAAAAATGTCCATGAAATCACTTTCCTCAGGGCATCTTTGAGCTCCTTGTTCCTCATGCTGTAGATGAGAGGGTTCACTGCTGGAGGCATCACCGCATATAGAACAGCCACCACCAGATCGAGAGCTGGGGAGGAGAGGGAGGGGGGCTTCAGGTAGGCAAACAGGTCAGTGCTGACAAACAGGGAGACCACGACCAGGTGAGGGATGCACATGGAAAAGGCTTTGTGTCGTCCCTGCTCAGAGGGAATCCTCAGCACAGCAGTGAAGATCTGCACATAGGACAGCACAATGAAAACGAAACACCCAAAGACTAAAAAGGCACTAACCGCAAGAAGCCCAACTTCCCCGAGGTAGGAGTCTGAGCAGGAGAGCTTGAGGATCTGGGGGATTTCACAGAAGAACTGGTCCACTGTGTTGCCTTGGCAGAGTGGAACTGAAAATGTGTTAGCAGTGTGCAAGAGAGAATTGAGAAAACCACTGGCCCAGGCAGCTGCTGCCATTTTGACACAAGCTCTGGTGCCCATGATGGTCCCATAGTGCAGGGGTCTGCAAATGGCAATAAAGCGGTCATAGGACATGACTGTGAGAAGACAATATTCAGCTGACATGAAAAAGGCAGATGAAAATACCTGGGCAGCACATCCTGAGTAGGAAATGGCCCTGGTGTCCCACAGCGAATTGGCCATGGATTTGGGGACAGTGGTGGAGATGGTGCCAAGGTCAAGGAGGGAGAGGTTGAGGAGGAAGAAGTACATGGGGGTGTGGAGGTGGTGGTCGCAGGCTACAGCTGTGATGATGAGGCCATTGCCCAGGAGGGCAGCCAGGTAGATGCCCAGGAAGAGTGAGAAGTGCAAGAGCTGCAGCTCCCGTGTGTCCGCGAATGCTAGGAGGAGGAACTCGTTGAAGGAGCTGCTGTTGGACATTTTGCTATCTCCAAGCATGGGTGACTGTGCAAAGAAGAAAAGACATTGAGAAGTTAGGACCCATCTTCAGGTGCCCCATCTTTAGGTCCCAGACTTTTCAAGCAAAAAATACCCCAAATGTTGCAGTTCTCATACATCCCCCCCACATTGTCTCTCTCTTTACTGAGAGGATGGTCACACTCATATGTTGCCCTAGAAAGAAACCAGCCTCTGCTGAGAGTACACGAGTCCAGTTTCAAAGTGCACATCTCCAAACTTCTCACCCTTTCTCCAGGCACCTGACGGAGATCTCCACACTCCCCTTCTAGACAAGGACACACAGGTCTCTTTTCAGATGCCCACATACAGCCTCCCACCACCATCTCCATACTCTCTGCATCTCTGCACCTTCCTCATGGGGCTCTCAGATATCACAGAGGTGCTATGAGACAGCTGTGCCTTTCTAGAGGGCAGCACGCAGTCTGCCAGGACACTATAAGGAAATGGTCAAAGGACTCTTAGGACTGAAGATGGGCTCTCCTTAAGGGAGAGTCAGCTCAATTCCCAACCGCACTGACTGCATTTCTGGGAGCTCCACAGGTTAGAAGGGGGCTGGGGCAACCTCATTCCCATTCAGACTCCTCTGTTCTACAACTTGCAGCATCAGTGTCTGAACTGCAGCTGAAAACCCCCAACCCCAGAAAGCCCAAGAACAAGAATAAGAACAGCACGGAGAGGAGAGGAAACAAGGAGCAGCACCATGATCCTGCTGCCAAGGGTGGCAGGGAGAGAGACAGAGAGGCATTCTGGAAAACCTTCCCCTTACCCAGCTGGGCATGTCACCTCACAGATGGTGACATTGCAGGACAGTCACTCTCAGCCCCTTTGTCAGGCAGCCCAAAATGGGCCCAGAGCAGGAGAGATGCCCCTCTCCTCTGCCACAGGTCTGGCTGCAGAGGAGGTGGCTCATGCCCTGCACTTCCCTCTCATTCCCTGCCCATCTCTGCTGCCTGGAGCTGTCCCTGCTGCCAGCTCTTTCTCTGTCACAACATCTTCTCCCGGTCAGTGCTCACAGACACCATCCCACCCACTGGGTGCTCACTTCTGCCCTACAGAAACCTCCCGGATCAGGGCACTGTCTAGGGGCATCTCTGGGCATGCACGGCCTAAGCATCAGATCACATAAACTCCTATGAGGCCACAAGGGTGATGTTGATGCTGTCTGTAGGCTAAGGTGGGGATGAAGTGGCTTCCTGATGTTTCTCACAGACCTATTAATCTCTGAGAGTGAAGGTTTAGGAGTCCCACCTCCTTGGCAAAACAGAAAACTCATTTCTTCATTCTCTCTGCCAAAAATTAGGAAATTGAAAGGTCAGACACGTGAAGAAAAGCTCCTTCCCTTTCAAGAAGCCCTTCTCTTGATCGCCTCTTGAAAAGACCCCTTGCACATCTCCTGCACATGAGCTAGAGCTATGAGCAGCCCTGACCCACACAGCACCCTCTCAGCAGGAGAATGAACCTGCCCTGCTGGGGGTCGCTCCTCTCACCCAGAGGTTCTCCCCATAGTGCTTTGGGGAGCTCCCTGGGCAGGCTGAGGGCTGACCCTCACAGGCAACAGAGTCACTGCCCCAGGCACACAGCACCCTGTGGTGCAGGGACACTGCTCTGAATAACAGACCTGCACAGACCTGTGTGTCCTCCCTGGCTTCACACCCTGCAGCCACCCCTGGCAGAATGGAGCTGCACGGCCTGTCCCTGTGATGGTGTGGCAGAGAATCCCTGCTCTGAAGCATCTCCTCCTCTGACTATGCATTGGATGTGCCGGGAGAGTGATCCTTAAAAAACCTGTCAGTTATGGGATGGGATGGATTTAGAAGACCCCTCCAGGAACCTAAGTAGCATGGTGCTGCAGCCAGAGACTTACCGTGTCAAGGGCTGGGAAGATTTCTCCCACAAGGAGCTCTCCTCTCTCCTCCCACTCCACCCTCCCTTGCACTTCTCTCTGTCATGTCACCTCTCATGTCAGCAGCAGCAAGCAGTGCCCGGAGCCCTGCTGCTCTTTGCAGAGGAGCTGCTCCTGCACACAGCTGTCTCTGGGCAGTGCTGCCCAGTTACCATGAGCTCCCTCCATCCCCAGCGCCTGGCCCCACTCAGGAGCAGAGGCCCAGCTGAGCTCATGAATTTCTCTGTCCCTTGTGCTCCCTCCTCCTGGGAAATGTTCACTCCAATAAACTAAAATAATCACCAACGGGCCCTCTCTAAGCACTGCAGGAAGACTCATTCCAGCATTACAGATTGTTTCATCAGAGCATGGTTATCTGCAAGAGGTGGAAACGTCCCATTCTGGAAGCCCGTATTCACATCTCTTAACTAGGCAGGACACATAGAAAGGAGCAAGAAGGGAGCTGATTGTCACCTGGTTCAGGTGCTGATTCAGATGAGTCAATCTGGGCATCTCAAGCCCATTTAGAAGCCCCTGGAATGCAGTGGGATTCACCAAAATCCTGTGAACTCCACAAACACACAGCAGGTGGGATTCCCCTTGCCTAAGCTGAAGTGAGCATAACAGATGTCTGCACACAAACTTCTTGTCTAAGCTCCGGTTATAATCACCTGAGATGGAGGGTGGGAGTCAGTTGCTCACACACAAACACCTGGTGACATTGGAAGAGACAGAGGTGGTCCCAGGTATGTGCCAGTGTCTGCTTGCTCTCATGGAGCAACTGGGAGACACACATCCTTCTAGAGCCTGAGGTGGGGGCCAGCTGGAGAATTTCCTTGGCCATCTCAAATGACACTAGATGCCCACTACTGTTGGAGCACCCCTCACTATGATGCTGAGACACATGGAGATGCCTACAGTGCAAACTGCTAATGGAATTCAGTGCACACACTTGATGTAATGACATAGAAACAGGCTAGCATGGCCATGCCAGATGCCTGGGGTTTTTAGCATAACCGTCTGGGACCTGTGGGAAAACCATGCCCCTTTGGAGTGGGTGCTGGGCAGACAACACAGGTTATTCTCAGGCTTTCCTACCTGTGCCCAGACACCTGAATCCCACCACTGCCTTTAGGCCAAATCCATGCTGACTGCATTCAAGCGTGCTGCATAAATGGGAGGCACATCACACCAAGGTCTCCGCTCTAGTCTCTGCACTCTCAAGCCCTTCTTCCTCTTCTCTGCCCGAATCTCTTCTCACACCTGGACAACATGAACTGGGACTGGGCTAATGATGACCTCAGGGTGCCTGGATCACAGGCTGCCCAGGCCCAGGAAATTCTTCAGGGACACCTTGTCCTGCCTGGAGATCGCTTCCTCTCTTTCACAGGCTCCAAAGTGCTAAAAATCAGCTCAGGCAGCAAACCCATCTCCTGGCATTCCTGCACAGCCCAGCTCTGTTTCTGCCTGGCCTTGGGCACTGCAGGCTTTGCTCTTTCAGTGAGAACCTCCTTGCACCACTACATTTCCACCTGCTATCTATGGCAGCATGGCTCCGTTCTGAAGTTGGGCCATAGCACACACAGTGTCTTTGGCTCTTGGTAACAGGTTTCACCACAACCAGTCTGCTCTCTGTGCCACAGCTGATGCTCTGCAACACTAATATATGCAAATGCATGCAGCCTGGGGTAAAGACAGGAGCAGATGGAGATGTACAAGCTTTCGCAGATGTGAAACATCATTGGAATGACTGATATGTGATGGGATCACTCACATGACTGGAGGGCAATGGTTGTAGGGTGCAATGTCTTCAGGAGAGACTGTCAGAGAAGATGAGGAGGGAGGATGTCTTTTGTGGGAAGGGACAGCTTGGATGTGTGAAGCTCTTCCTTGGGAGAGGCAAGGGTTTGTGTGAGTGCTTGTGGGTGAGCATCACAGTAGGGGTGACATCATGGTGGGAGCTACGGGCCACCTAGTGAGGGTAGGGAGGTGGATGCAGTCTCCTTTAAGAGCAGCAACCTGAGCAAGTCTGTGGATCACAGGCCCTCGTTCTTATAGGGGGGACTTTAATCCCCCGACATGAAGCATAAGGGCAAACAGCAGAGTGCAAGCAGGCCAGGAGGTTTCTGAAGGGCATCAAGGACAACTTCTTCACACAGCTGACAGATGGGCCGATAAGAGTGATGCTTTCTTGTATCTGGAAATTTCAAACAGGAGGAACTGATCAGGGATGGGATAGTAGGAGAAAGGCAATAGTTACATCCATCTTCCAAAAAGACCACAAGGGCAACCTGGGGAGCTGCAGGCAGTTCAGCCTCCCTTTGGTGAGGAGCGAGTCATGGAACAAACCCTCTCAGATCACATTACTGGGCACATGAAGGGATAGAGACCTCCTGAGGTCCCTTCCACCCTGAAGGTGTCCATGATTCTTCCCACTCTCAATCTTCGCTTGTGGATGTCAGGGAAAGCACGCAGGTGCCCTGTGACAGTGGAAGCAGGCCAGCTTTCTTCTCCTCCTCCAGTCAGAATTGTTCAGATGCAGGGCTTCTTGGCAGGAAGCCCCAAGACAGCCCTGATCAATCCTTGTCTTCACTTTTAATTTCCTTGATTTTTTCTTCCATTCCTTCTAAGTCTGTCTCTTTTACCACCCTGATCCTGTCCCATACAGCCCACCCCACCCCTGCTCACCCTTACCTCATTGGCACTAGATGGTTTGTTTGTTTATTTGTTTGTTTTATTTTTTTTCTTTTATTTTGACACAGATGAGCTTCAGTCTGAAAGGAACTTGAGAAATTCGGCTGATTTGGACAACAAATACCTCATGAAGATTTACAAGAGAAGTGTCAAGTCCTGTGCCTAGTGGGAATAACCCCATCCATGAGGAGAGGTTGAGGGACCTGGCCTTCTTTAGCCTGCTGAAGTGGAGGCAAAGGGCAGTAGAGTCGGAACCTGTGACTGCTTGAAGGGTGGTTTCAGAGATGATGGAGCTTTTCTTGGCAGAGGGAAACAGCGTGCAAAGCAGAAAGAGCCACAAACTGCATCTTGAGAGGTTCAGACTGCACTTCAGGTCAAAAGAATGTCACTCCTAAGGTAGTGCTGTGGTGCAACAGGTCACCCAGAGGCAGTCTGTGACCAGCCCCTGGCTTTGTGTTTCAAGGAAAAGCAAGGGAGGACAGGAAGACATCAGGAGAGCTAGGGAGATCCCAGGGTGAGAGCAAGGTGGGGAAGCAGCTTGGGTGTGTACAGTCTGCAGGGAAAGAGGCACAGGCATGGGAAAGCATAGGACAGCCTGTGGTGGAGATGGCCGAGGGCACTGCCAAGGCTGAAAGCTCCCAGCACAGCTAGGTCTTTGTCCTTTTGGCTATGGCTGGTGTCTCTGCCACTGAGGCCCCCGAGAAGACACCATTCCGTAAAGCACTGTGGCCTTGCTGCCTCCTTGTCCCTTGGCACCAGGAGGTGCCGTATCATGGTCCTGCCCTTAGTGTTGTGCACCCACACCTGCAAACTGCCCACGGGAAGAGCCCTGAGCAATGCAGGATGGAAAGCATCACCCTTCCCAGGGACTGGCTGTCAGGGCCTGGTCATTCTGCTTGATAACACACTTCAAGGTTGACTTGGCATCGCAGACACCCTCACATTGCCTTTGCCTACCTGCAATCAGGGCCTCCAACTTTCGGCTCTAATCAGCCCCTGGGGAGCCTTTGTTGGTAATGGCCCTCAGTGGGACCCATTATCTTTCCAAGAAACTTGGGATTTGCTTCTGGAGAGGTTGCTTCAGTCTCTTCTGTGCATCTGAGTTTCATGGGCTGAGCACCAAATACACCCGAGGGGTCATTAAAATACAAAAAAACCCTAAGGGACTGTGCCTCTTTCCATAATTTTCTTCAGCTCTTCAATTCTTGTGTCACTAATTGGAAAGTTTGCAGCAGTGTATTGAGATTAGGCAGATTTCAATGAGCACCTGAAAAAGAAAGATGTCTGCTTCTTAAGCTTTTTTGATTCTTCACTTTTCAGAATAAGTCATACCCACATTCCCCAATTCATACTGACCCACAGTGTCTCCTAATGAAGTCTGCACATGTAGGCAAAGCAGTATTTTTGATAGGAGACCTGTATGGAGAACCTTCCTCCCCAGCTCCCCAGCCCTGCCATTGCCCTCATCAGCCACTGGGGACTTCACATCACTCTGGTGAAAATCCAACCTTTTGCATATCAAGGCTGTAGCTGAATGGTACAGCTCACGTGCACCAATTCCCACCTGATTTCCTTCGAGAACTAGCTGCAAGCAGACACAGAAGGGTTTGTCTTAATTGCAAACAAACAAATTATAATTTGGAACAGTTTAATAAAAGATACAAAAAAGCTCTCCTCAACTGTATGTCAAGTCCACGCTGCCTCCAGTGAGGTCCACTGCCCACAAGGCATAACCTTCCTTGAAATGTTTTCCACATATAGATAGCAAAGGATAGACAAGAAACACAGCAAAGGAGGTGGCTAAAGAGACAAGGAGACTGCTGAAAGACGAGGCAAGCTTCAGACTCCCAGAAGACCTCCCAGAGAGGTACCTGAATGAATAAAGATTTAGGGGAGGAGGAAAACTGGGAAACTATGGAAAGTGCATATGCCCAGAGAGTCTGATGCAAAGATGACTTTAGAAATGACCAATTTAATCAGGACATGTGGAAATATGTGAGAGATCACTGAGATTACATCCACAGACTACTAGACAGAGCAGTGCAAACACTAGGTCAAGGGCAGATCAATATTTCTTCTCCCGCCATTAATACCCTTCCTGAAGATTTCCACTCTTTCATCATAGGAAAACATTGACATTAAAATTAGCCAATCATTTGAGCTGAGGAAAGTGTGTTCCTATTTTTGAAATTTTGTTCTTCCCTTTTCCAGGCAGAGCTCAGGGGTCCAACCACAAGCACCCAGTGGCATTTGGAGAGGCCCCGGTGTCTCTGAGGTACCTGCCTGGGCCTGGCAGCTCTCACAGGGGACCTGTGGGAGACCGAAGCCCCTTGGAGCTGCAGATGGAGGCTGGGCAGAGGGGACCAGGGCACCTTCAATGGCACTAGCCGTCCATGACCCTGTGACTGCATCCCACCCCAGCTCTGAAAATCTCTTTCCCTTTCAAAAAAAAAAAAAAAAGTCTCCCCAAAAGATCAGTGTATCAAAAACCAAACAAACAAAAAAGGGCAATAAGAGCACAAAGGAGTTGCAAAAGCTGAAAAGTGTAATAAACCTTTTTTTTTTGCTTAAATAATTTATTTAAATTCTTTCTTGTTTCTTTTTTATTGGCAGTTTCTAAAGTTTTGTTTTATAATAAGGCCTACACTATTAAAAATGATATTTTTATGTCTCGCACAAGTCCAGTCCCCCTCAAATCACTCCCTGCACAGGATCTTCCTTGCCACTCCTCAATCTTTGCACACAGCGAGTTGCAACATGGTGTGTTGAGCTCTCACAACTGATAGAGGAAAGCAGCCTGATCAGCTTCAGTGAAAATGCTCTATTTATCAATGCCCTAATTTGCACCAATCTCAACGTACCTGTGTTACAGTGATGCTTTAAGGGAGTCCCTACACATCTAGCCACAAACCTGTTTCGTTCCCTGCATGGTCATGAAGTGCGACTCCATTTGAGGCAACAACAGGGATGGGAATTAGCTCACCCTCCACCAGACCCCTTCAGTGCAGATGTCTCTGACTAACCCAGGTGTCTGGACTTCCCTTTCTAGTCAATGGAAAGAAAAAAGTTGTCCCACTGAGAGGTCTTGAGATGCTTCTCCTGCTGACCAGCTAATGCTCCAGGAAGGCTCCCATAGTTCTTGGCTCACATTTCCCAGCACCACACGGAAATACAGCTACACAGGGCATCTCAGGCAGCAATGGCCTCTAGATGTGTCTATAAAGGCCTGAATGTAAAGTTCTCGTCATTGGGTGAAATCTATGCAAAAAATAGCTCCTTGCAAGAACTGAAAAAAGTCTTCGTTTTCAGAGCCTCAAACATTCTTTATCAATTCTAATGAACATTTTCTTTCTCTTTTATTGGCAGCACCATATGCATGCACTACAGAAATTACTCTATGTGAGTTTACATGTTTATATAGATGTACATGTTATTCAACACGATACATTTCCTGCCAACACTCTGAATGGAGAAACTTGGTTCTGAGAAACTATTGTATTCCAATGGACATGTCTCCTCTCTCTTCTTCTGCCTCTCTGTCCTCTCTTCCTCTGCCTAGTGTGTCTTTACAGAGGCCTAACAGCCCCTCTGCCCTCCAGGGAAGTCTCCTGTGGGATCCTGCCAAGCAGATCCTGAAAGAGCTGAAATCGGCTCTCCTGCAGCCCTGGGCTGTGCTTCGCCTTTTTGTCTTACTTCTCCACCATCTCATGATCCTTGCAGCCATGGCTGCCCTCAGCCTTTACATCCCCATCTGGTTCTGTTTTGTTTGTGACTGACAGAGTCCACTCTCCAGGAATCTCCTGGGCTGCTTGTGCCCTGGCCGACTGCCCTGCCAGCAGATTTCAAGGTGCTTAAATTACCCTGTGAGAACCAGGATCTGTGACCAGGAGGCTTCCCCCAGCTGCCTACACAAGGTTTCAGCTGCTTCCCTTCCCTCCTCAGGCTGCTGTTAGCAAACACTACCAGAATGTCACCAAGACTGCTGTGTCCTCTAGTCCTTACTACAAGGTCTCAACTGGCTCATCACCTGCTCCAAGGCAAAGCCCTGTGCACTCCAGCCACCCCTTTGCACAGAGCACTCCTGCACCTCCTCACCATCCCAGCCTGCCTTCCCCAGGAGCTCATTTTCATCCTCCCACATGAGCTGTCCCACCACGTGTGTGTAATACCACGGGGATAGGGGAGAGGGAGGTGCCAGCAAAGGGGACACAGGCGAGATGTTGAATGTGGGGCCCAGAAGAGAGGACAACTCAGAAGAGGGGCAGGGGAGAAAATCAAAGAAGTGACACATGTGCAGTGTTGGTGGTGAGGTCACCTCTTGTACAGGAACCTCATGGGCTGGGTTCTGGTAGGAGCCATTCTGAGGACAAGAAGAAAATCACACCACCACTCATTCCACCAGACATGATATACGGGCAGGAGGATGGGGAGAGGCAGGCAAAGGGGACATGGCCGCAGTGCTGATTGTGAGGTCACTTCCACTGCAGCAGCCTGATTGGCCCTCAGCAGATGTGCTGGCCAGCAGGCTTTGGGATGTCACCCAGCACCTCAGAGAGTCCACCCAGCAGAAATGACTGGTCTGGGGAAAGGAGGGGGTGACACAGGTGACAGGGACCCATTTGGATGCTGATTGTGAGGGCAAATCTGCTGCAGCCACCCCACCAGCCCATTATCTGGACATTATCTGGAGACCTCCTTTGGCAGATCAACCTTCCCAAAGTAGCATATGATGTAGTATTGCCAGCCAGAGGGTTTTTTTGAGTGTGTGATGCCAAGGAGTCATTCTGCAGGCTCCAATGTAAACTCTGATGATAGGTGGCTGAGCTGAACTGTGCAAGGCCTGCTGGGACAGCCCTGCACCACCCTACAAGGAACTGACCCTCACTTCCTTTTATCCACATCTCGCTGCCAAGAGGGGACCTATGTCCAAATCAGCCTCAGATCCACACTTGCGATATCATCTCAGAGGGGCTTCACTTGCAAAGAAGAGTCCAGGAGTGAGCTAATGCCCAGGCTGTGCCTGAGCTGGTCAGGCAAGAGCTTCCGAACCTGCAGGCCTCAACCAGCTCAGGGACACAGTGCAAAAGGTGCTCAGCTGAGTTGGACACCTCAACTGTCAGGTCAGAAATGACTGCCTTAGAGAAGAGAGGAGCATGTGGAAAGGTGAGGAACATCATTCTGAAGGGGCTTGCAAGTTATCTGCATAAAACAACTTCAGCTTTGCAAGCTGATTCTCAGCTATGACCCGTGAGGTATTTCCTGCTGACTTGCAGGCAAGTGCTGGAGTATCTCTGCTCACTGTAGTCACTGCGCATCTGGGAGAAGTGTTTTCAAAGGCCAATTTTTTTCTGAAGAAATACTTTGTCTTTGGAAGTTTCCCTTATTCTGCCCATTTCAAAAGCTAATGACTGTGGCACTGCTGCTTGAAAGGGCACCTCTGAGTGCTCCACCTTGGCAAGACCATTTCCTTGTTAACTGTGTGCGTGGGAAAAGTCCCACATGATCTAAAGTGCTCTCTGAGTCCTCCTGCTGCATGTCAGCCCCTGGATGTCTTGTGTCAGAGTCCAGGGCAGTGCGCAGGGTGCAGCAGGGAGCCCCAAAACAGCGAGACCTTCAGCAGGAAGAGCTCAAGACCCTCTCCAGAATTCACTGGATTGGAGGGGGGTTAATCAGGAGGTTAAGTAAGGGCTAATTGGGGGATACTACTGCATTATAAGCAAAGAGTTTCTAGGGTCCTGTCACATGAGAAGAAAAGAGTGTCTGCACCAAATATGGATTCGGGTCATATCCCCATTAGCCTTTGCTCATAGGAAACAGAGGCAACTGCTATGCCTCTAGCCTAAAAAACTTGCCTGCTAGGCATAAAAAAATTCTTGTGTTTGGACAGATCCCAGAAGTGTTAACGTCAAGAATCTCCAACAAGGAACCCTTTCTGAAAGATGACCTCCTCTACTCCAAATACTCTAAGCTGCATATCTGTATGTATTTCACAGCATATGTGGGATATCTGGCTGCACATCCTGAAAAGAGCTTTGGAAACTCAAGGCCTGAACCTCAGTGCACAGAAGGCAGCAGGCTGCCAGCTCCTCCGGCTCATGCCACCAGGGCAGCCTGGGCCCTGAGAGCCAAGGCACCTCCTCACCTCACAGCGCTCCCCAGCTCCCCAGCCTGGCAGGGTTCTCCACGCATAGCACTGCTCTCTCCAGACACCTCCTCCTGCGTACAGCACCAAGACACTGGGGTCATCGTCTGTCCCCACCACAGGCCACCCCCCACTATGACACGCCCCACCCCCACCTCGCGCCTCACAGAAGGTTGCCAGCCAACACGTGCCTGTGTCTCTGGGACACACAGGGCACACGACCAGACATGGCAGCAACCAGGACACCCCCAAAGGGTCTAAAACACAGGCCAGATCTCCAGACTTTTAATTTGCTTCTAGTTCTCCAAGGCCTTACAACAGGCACTTCCTCTCAACAGCCACGCACAGCCCTGCTCAGGCTCACTTCCCACCTCCAGGAAGCAGAGCCACAGTGCTCTCCCAGGGGCTCAGCACGCCAGCTCTTGCCTCTTGCTTTTGCCTCACATGTCCTCAAGGCACTCACCCCACCAGTCTCCCTACTGAGGGGCTCTTTGGGGCTTCAATGGAGGAGGTCGAATCCGTTTAGCACTACTTGCCCTCTCTCAGGCCTTGCTCAGTGGGCTCACAAAGGAGCACATGGAGGCACATGGACATGCTGACCAGCATGCACAGGGCCAGGGCACCACTCCCACACAAGCAGGCTTCCAACGAGCAAAATGGACCAAGGCTTCTGCTCCTCTCAAGCATTTGCATCCCCCTGTCTATGCAAGGACTGCCATTTCTCTCCCAGGAAAAGCCTTGAGACAAGACAGCAGGCTTCAGCAGTGCACGTGACACATGGAGAAGCCAGCAAAGGTTCAGCCTCCAGGGTCCCACATGGCATGGCACAGGGAGAGTCCAAGGGCACCACCAAAGTCACTCACTGAAGGAGTCCGGTGTGGGAGAGCAAAGCTTGTTAGTCCTCAGTTTTGGTACAAGGAGCTCTCCTCTAAACCAGCACCAGGGGGGCAGGCTGGAGGAAGGACCACTTCTCTCTCTTTCCTTAGCAAGCAATTGACCCCCAATGCTCCTCTCACTGGCACCTGGATTTTTCAGGGCTGCAGGGAGATGATGCCATCAGGGCCTCAGGGGGCACGAGTCGGAGAAAAAGAGTGATCACAATGCAAAAGCTCTAGGAATCTCCCCTCAAAATGGAGCAGAAACTCTAAAAGTGATCAGGTAGAAAACGCCAAGGGTTAAGTGCTTCAAGCACTCAGGGTCAGCAATGCCTGCCAAAAAGCCAGGAACCTCGTTGGAGGATGGCTGTGTTCGCCACCACTCTCTTAACTCTAGCTACTCGCAGCAATGCATCTAGAGCTAAGTGGGGCTCCTCACATCCACCTAAAGATCAGGCAAAAAATAGCGCTTTGCCCATGTCAACAGTGGCAGCACCGAACGACACCACAATTAGCACTCTCATTCCTACACATGGGCTGCTCTGTCATTTCCCTGCTGCATCACAGGATGGTCACACTACAGCAGGACAGTGGAGGTACTTGTCGAAACTGCAACGGGAAGGAAGAGAGACCTGGGCTGTGCATCCCTTACAGGGCACTCTGGCCTTGCCTTGCCTACTCAAAGGGACTCCTTGTCTAGGGAGATTGTGCACAGGAAGGCATCAGACCCTTCCAGTTCATCTCCCAAGAACATACCTGCCAGTTGTTATGGAAAATCAGGCTCGCCAGCCTCTATAGCAGGGTCCGACCCTAGGTTCCTGCTGAGGCAGAAGTTCGAAGTCAGATTGAAGAAAAATAAAATTTAATGACACACGTGCGGTAATTACAGCTCGAGCTGGGTGCCTCTGAAGAGGGACCCCGAACAAAGAAATCCTTGGGCAATTACACCCTTACAATCTAAATTCCCCACCCCTTAAGTGATAGTTTGGACCAATAGCAATAGTTAGGTCTGGGTTCTTCCCCTTCTTCACTGGGCCCCTTCATTGTCTCTACGCAGGCTGCTTCTTATCTTCAAGGCTGGCTACTCCTGCTGTCCGTGTAACTTCTTTATCTCTCTAGCTTGAACCGGCTCTGGGGCCCCCTTATACTTATCTAAGTAAAAGTTCACAGCAATTTCACAGCCTGAGGCCTAAGGCTTCAGCAAATTTAGCTACTAATGCTAAGCAAGTCATGCTAAGCAATTAATTCTAGACAGCTTCAGTTCAATATTCTCTAACAGCAGGCACTGAGCCACCACTGACCTCACAACCACAAACAGCAGCCACGCGCCTAGCACTGGCCTAGCATCCACTTGCATCTGCTTTCACAGAGGGCTCACGATGTTGACAAAGATGTTGACAGGCACAGGGACACACCATGGCATCCTGCCTCCACCCTCAGGAGCTCTAGGACTGCACTGGGAACCTCCAGGAGTGGAGCTACCTAGAAAGAAAGAAAGAAAGAATCGGAGTGTTACTGTCAGTTCTGCTGGCCTTACAGAGTCTCAACAGGCAGGGGCAAATGTCTCCCCTCCATGCTGAGCTGTATTGGTGAGAGCCTGATCAAAACTTTCCTGGAAAAGGACCCAAGACACCTCATCTACTGGCACCTGCCTTGAGCAGGGCATTGGATCCCTACCTCCACATGTCTCCCCCATTGCAGCCTCAAGGAATCTGCTAGACTGAGACTCTTGCCAAAGGCACCAGCGGCTTTCGAGATGCCGCCTCCACCGCTCACCAAGGACAGGTGTCTCAGAGCCACCCATCGCCCTCAGAGGCCTGACTTCTCATGAGGTGGCATCTCCCCTCTCTGCAAGGGTCTGGGCAGGCACAAAGAGGAGAAATGGCTCTGACTGCTTTGATTAACTACCCATCTCTCTGAGGGATCGCAATGGATTATGGTCTGGGGTGGGAAGATGTAATGAAGGTCCAGATGCAACAGAAAGCCTTTAAGGAGGGAGAAGATAAGTTTTTCCAGGGGAGTCAGTAACATCCCAAAGACTCCGGGAAGCATCAAGACCTTCCGAAACTGCAAGCCTGAACCTCAGCTGACAGAAACCACCAAACTGCAAGCAGCCCTGCCTCGCACCACGATGCTCCAAGGAGGCAATGCGGTCACCAACAGTCCTCACCCAGGTCTCCCAGAAGGACACCGTGATGGCAGGCTGGGCTCTGGGAGCAGAGCACTGCTCCCTCCAGCCACCTCCTCCCATGCTGACCAGCAAAACACTGGGGCCACCATCTGGTTCCACCACAGGGCACCCTGCACTGTAACACGCCGCTACCCCTGCACCTCACAGAGGGTTGGCAGCCAGCACACGCCTCTGCATCAGCGACACACAGGTCACAGCTCCACACATGGCAGCACACAGGGCACCCCAAGCGCCCCACAACACACAAAGCCCAACTCTCCAGCCCTTCCATTCCCTTCTAGGCCTCCAAGGCCTTGCAACAGGCACTGCCTCTGAACAGCCACTCACAGCCCAGGGCCTGCTCACTTCCCACCTCTAGGACTCTCAGAGTCACTCACAAATGCCATTTTCACAACAAAAGAGACCATTGGGAAACGCCCTGGTGAGGACACCAGCAGCCTGCTCACACTTTGCCCAGCAGCTCCCAAACGCAGCTTGGAGCAGCACCTGGGGGCTGTGGTGGCAGCAGCAGCTCAGGGAAACGCTTCCAAATGGGTCTCCGACCCCCAGCAGGGGCAAAGCTTCCTGCCCCCCAACCCCAGCAGCCGCCCCGGCCCAGCTGCTCGGGGCAGGCTGCCACATCTGCCTGCAGGGCATCTCCCTGCTCTGTCCCCGGTCGCTCTGTGCCGTGCTCACGGCCCCACCAGCCCCTACTACAGCTCCTGCAGGAAAGCAGCCCCGTTGCCAGCACCACTGCCCCCGTCCCCAGCGGGAGGGCACCCACCAGCAGCTGAAGGCACCCACAGCCCTGCCAGTCCTGCTCACACCCACTCCCTCCCTCCGGCTTGGCTCCTGCTCCCTTTTCTGGGCTGCTTTTTCCACATGCCGCACTCTGATTGGCTGACAGAGCCGTCAGTCAAACCCTGCCCTACCCTCCTCCCCTGTCCGGCCAATAGGAGGGCAGCACTGGGGGCAATGCCATTGCAACGCTGCGGCCCTGTGTGACCCCACGGGTGGCTCCTCCCCCTCCCCTGCGGTGAGGCGCCATGTTGTGGGCAGCAGTGCAGGGCAGCACGAGGCGTCGCAGGGCATGGAGGCAGCACGGCCCCGTGTGGCTGGGCAGTGCGGGGCCCTGGGGCACGGCTGCTGCCCCACCGGGGCTGGGCTCTGCCTCAGGGGCCCTGCCGGGCTCCTGGCTGCCCTGCGCCTGGGGCTGTGCCAGGTGTGGGGGAGCAGCCCCCCCAGGGCCTGTGCTGGTGCCGGCCCTGGTGCTGTCATGGGGGCCCTGGGCATGGCTGGGGCGCCAGAGCCAGCGGGCAGCATCCTGCTGCCCCCAGTGCAGGGCAGGGCAGAGCCCTGTCACCCCTGGGGCCCCGGCAGCCCCGGGGTTCGGCAGCCCTCGCGCTGCACCCAGCAGGGCTGGGCCGCGGCCAGGCAGGGACTGCTCTCTGTGGGGCCGGGCTGGGTCCTGGGGGTTGCTCTGGAGGGCTGAGGAGTCCCGGGGGCACAGGGCAGCCAGGGCAGAGCAGCTCTGGGCCTGCTGGTGCTGGGCAGCGGAGGTGTGTGGCTGGGAGGGGGCTAGGGCAGATGGCCCTGCTGGACACCCCTCAGCACTGCCCCCCATGGCTCAGAGGAAGATGCTTGGGGTCAGCAGGGACTTGTGGGGTGGTGATGGCACCCCCACCTGTTTCCAACCTGCTCCCCCAAACAGGCTGTCTTTTGGGTGGAGAGGTTTGACCCCCATTTGCAGGAGGACAGGGGCTGTGGCCATCTGAGGACAACATCTCTGAGCCCAAACCATGCTCTGCAAATTTGGAAGCATAAAAGGATCCAGGGGGAAGCAGCAGAGGTTCTCCCAAAGGAGCAGACACCTTGGGGTTATTACAAGATGAAGGATCCATTCCCATATGGGCCTTTCCAGCAGGCTCTTGAGAGCCCCACGGGAGCTGCAGGACACCCCAGTTGCAGGACACAGGACCCCTTTTGTGCCAGAGCCAGATCCCAAAGGGGGGACCTACTCCCAGAGAAGCCTGGCCATGGATTGCATCCTACCCTCCACAAGGGGATGGAGCCAGCCCCACAGGAGAGTTTGGGCTCAGGGTATCCCCATCCCCAGGACCCAGGAGTCCTGGCTGCCACACTGTCCCCCCGAGCCAGACGGGACCCTCAGGCAGGGCTCTTGTGGCAGCCCCATCTTTACACCCCCACAGCCCGGGATCCACAGTAGTTTTTGCAATTAACTGTCTCTGTGCGACACCTTGGGAAGGATCTCCCGAAGCCCTTACCCTTGGTGGAGAGCCACAGAAATGTTGGGAACAAGGAACCGCACTCTGTGCTGATGGTCTTGGTCCAGCAGTTCTCCCTCTCTCTTACCCCCTTGCCCTCGGATTGTCTCTCCAGCCGAGTAGGAGGGACGGTCTTCCTGTCTCATCACCCAAATTCCTCTCCAATGTGTCCCTTCTCCTCTGCCTATCAGCGAGGAGCCCCAGCGTGGCCCCGCTGCCTCCTATCCCGAATCCTTGCCATGGAGCGGCTCTGAAGAGTATCAGTGGGGAGCTCGTGAGCAGTGCCCAGCAGCTCCTGGACCTTGCAGGGAAGTGAGGGCACCGCCACGGCACCATGGAGACCTCCCTGTGATGTGGCACATCCTGCTGTGACCTCAGCTCATGTCATCTGGGGGCTCAGTAGGTCACTGCCATGGAGATGGCACAGCCAGGGAGAGAGCTGAGAGATTTCCCCTCATGTTCTGGAAAGCAGACACCTCCCGTCACCCCAGTTATTTTCCAAATCTTGCTGATAAATCCTTCAGGAACATCCCCAGACGGTGCCAAAGGCTGTGAGATATGAAAAAGGGAGCCCCGGAGAGGACACATCTGCGCCCCTGCACTGAGAGGTCTCTGCACTGGGCAGACCTGTGTGGGAAGCTGGGGTTTGGGGTTGCTTTGGGATTTGGTGTTTTTCAAGGACAGGATCAAAGTCATATGGGATGAAACAGCACAAAACATGGCCACAAGCTGAGATCCTTTGGTGAGCCTCAAAACTGATTTCTCCTCTGGGTCGCTTTTTTTTGTAGAAGCAGGATGTAGGACAATGTGGGACAGGATGCAGCCTTCCTCCTAGAGGCACCAAAGCAGGCTCTTTGGTTTTAGAAGTGCTCAGCAAGGTTTCTCGGTCTGTGGTGCTTAAGATAGAGATGATAGGCCAGAAAAGAGCAAAGGTGCCCTTAACACACATCATCCTGAGAGCTTTATCTGGGACCCTGCTCCCTGCCATGCTTCATAGCCATGGTTATTGTAGTGCGCAAACATGGTGCTGCCAATTATTAAGAACAAAAACATATTTGGCAATGGTAAAAACTGTGTGAAGTTTTGGAAACGAGGATTTTTGAAGATTTCAACTTCTGACTAGAATCCACTTTGGGGCTTGATTCATTTGACCAAACAGTGAGGCCGTTGCTGCCCGAGATGCCCTGGGGTAGCTGTGTTGCCATGTGGTGCTGGAAATTTTGGAGGCAGCTCCTATGGGACCTTAGCTTGTCATTAGGAAATGTATCTCAAAACAACTCAGTTGAGACAACTTAGTTCCCTGCATTGACTAGAAAGGGAAGCCCAGACAGCTGGGTTAGGCAGAGACATCTGCACTGATGGGGTCTGGCATGGGGTGAGATCAGCCTCCTCCCTGTTGTCCCCAAAAATGAAGTTGCACTTCATTGACCGTGCAGGGAATGAAAAGGGAGTGGGTCTACGTGTTTTAGGCAGTCCTTTAAAACAGAATGGAAACACAGATATGTTGAGATTTGTGCAAATTTGGCCACCCAAAAGAGATGAAGCTGGTCACCCTGCTTTCCTCACCAGTCAAGAGAACCCGGCACCTCAGAGTGCGACATGCTCTGTGCAAAGAGTGAGGGGTGGCACGGACAGCCATGGGCAGGGGGTGGTTTTCTGAGCACCAGGCTCTGTGTGAGACACAAAAATCTCCTGTTTAGTGGTGCAGGCCTGATTGTAACAGAAAAGTTTAGAAAATGACATTAAAAATGAAACAAGAAAGAAATTAAGACAAAGATTGCAAGCAAAGAAATGCTGTGTTATATTTTCCAGCTTTTTGTTTTTTTGTGCTCTTATTGTCTTTTCTGATTTGTTCTGTTTTAGTACGCTGGTGTTCTGGGGAGATTCTGCATTATCTTTTTGTCTGAAAAGGAAAGTGATTTTCAGAGCTGGGGTGGGATGCAGTCACAGGGTCATGGGCAGCTGGTGCCATTGCAGGTGCCCTGGTTCCCTCTGCCCAGCCTCCTTCTGCAGCTCTGGGGGGCTCCAGTGTCCCACAGGTCCCCTGTGAGAGCTGCCAGGCCCAGGCAGGTACCTCAGAAACACTGGGACTTCTCCAATTGCCACTGCATTTTATGCTTAGACAGCTGAGCTCTGCCTGGAAAGGTAAAGACCTGTTTTCAACATTAGGAAAAAATATATATATATGAGCCCACTTGCATCAGCTGAAATGACTGAGTAATTTTAATAAAATGTCAGTGTTTTTGCATGATGACATAATGGAAATTTTGAGGAAGGGCATGAATCTCAGGAGAAGAAATGTTGGTCTGCCCCCTAACTTGCGTTACCACTGCTCTGTCTGTTATGCTGTGGATTTAACCGCTGGCATATGCACTTTCCATAGTTTTCCAGTCTTCCTCCTCCCCTTGCTCTTTATAATTTAGATACTTCTCAGCTCTCTAGCTGCTGCTTTGAGCTTGAGGGAGTCTGAAGCTTGCCTCGTCTTTCAGCAATCTAATTGTCTCTTCAACCAATTCCCTCACTGTGTGTCTATCCAGCCTTTCCTATCTATTTGTCAAGAACATTTCAAGGAATGTTATTCCTTGTAGACTGTGCACCTCAGTGGAGGCAACTTGGACTTGACATACAGTTGAGGAGTGTATTCTATTTCTTATGACACTGGATCAAGTTTATTTTTGTTTGATCGCAGTTAATACAAATCCTTCTGTGCCTGTTTGCAGCTAGTTGTCTCCGGAAAGCAGGTGGGAATTGATGCACATGAGCTGTACCATTCAGCTACAGCCTTGAGTGGCAAAAGGTTCGATTTTCACAAGAGTGATCTAAGTCCCCAGTGACTGATGAGAGAAATGGCAGTGCTGGGGAGGTGGGGGGGAATATTTTCCATGGATGTCTGACTTCAAGGATGGTGCTTTTCCTACACGTCCAGACCTCATTAGGAGAAATTCTGGATCAATATCAGTTGGAGAAGGTGGATATCACTCTAGGTTGTAAGATGAAAAATAAGGAAAACTTTGAAAGCAGAAATCCTTTTTTTTTTTTTTTTTGATGCTCATTGAAATCTTTCTCTTGTAAATACACTCCTGAAACCTCTCTGATAGCCACAGCACAAGAATTGAAGAGCTGAAGAAAATTATGGGGAGAGGCATTGCTCCTTAGGGGTTTTTGCATTTTAATGACCCCTCGGCTGTATTTGGTGCTGAGCCCATGAACCTCAGATGCTGAGAGGAGACTGAAGAAACCTCTCAAGAAGTTTACGTCAGAAGCAAATTACCAAGTTTCTTGGAGCCTTAATGGGTCCCACTGAGGGCCATTATCAACAAAAGTTCCCTGGTGGCTGATTAGACCTGAAAGTTGGAGGCCCTGATTGCAGGTAGGCAGAGACAACGTGCAGGTGGCTCTGATGCCAAGACAACCTTGATGTGTGTTATCAAGCAGAATGGCCAAGCCCTACAGCCAGCCCCTGGGTAGGGGGATGCTTTCCCTCACATGTCGCACAGGGCTCTTCCTGAGGGCAGTGTCAGGGTGTGTGGGGGGGTGTGCAATGCCAAGTGCAGGACAAGAACACGGCACCTCCTGGGCTCCGTGGAGGTGAGGAGGCAGCAAGGCCACAGTGCTGTAAGGAAACACCATCTTCTCGTAGTCCTCAGTGGCAGATATGCTGGCCATAGCAAATGGGACAAAGACCTCAGTTCTTTTGGAGGCTTTCAGCCTTGTCATTGCCATCTGTCATCTCCACCACAGACTGTCCTATGCTGTCCCAAATCTGCACCTGTTTCCCTGCAGCCTGTACACACCCAATCTGCTTCCCCACCTTGCTCTCACTGCAGGATCTCCCCACCTTTACTGATGTCCTGCTGTCCTTGCTGGCTGTTCCTTGAAACAAAAGGCAAGGGGCTGATCACATAGTCCCTCTGGGTGACCAGTTGCACCACAGCACTACCCTATGTTTGACATTCTTGTTACCTGAAGTGCAGTCTGAACCGTTCAAGATGCATTTTGTGGCTCTTTCCCCTTCTCATGTGGCTTCCTACTACCAAGAAAAGCTCCATCATCTCTGAAACCACCCTGTCACAGGTGACTACTGTATTTGCCTTAGCCTCCACTTCAGCAGGCTAAAGCAGCCCAGGTCCCTCAGCCTCTCCATGCAGGCCATGTGCTTCAGACCCCCAACGCCAGCTTGGAAGACCTCCTCTGAACCCTCTCCAGTTGCTCCCCATTCCTCCAGCACTGGGCGTACCACACTGGGATACACTGTTCCAGACATGTGGCCACACCAGTGCTGAGTGCAGGGGGATAAGAACTGCCCTGGCCTGGGTGGTCACGCTCTTCCTAATGCAGTGCTGTATGCAGCTGCCCTCATTTGTGGTGAGCATGCACCACTGGCTCGTATGGCACCCCTTGTAATGTCCAGGCCTTCTCCTCAGGGTCTCTCCTCTGCCGGTCAGGTCTCTGCCTGTCCAGATGCACGGGTTGTTCTGCCCCACTGATGAGCCTTTCAAACAGGACAGGGTGCGGGGTATACCCCTGCATAGCCCACCTTTACCTGGCTTCCTGGTCAAGCATGACCCATTAATGAAACCCCTCTGAGCTCCATCATCCAACCAGCTTTCTGCCCATCTGGATGTCCACTGGACATCCACTACTCTCCTCTCCTCCACAAGTGCAGGCCTTTTATCACAGAAGGCAATCAGGTGGGTCAGGAACGATTTACCTAACCGTATTGTTGTGCTGCACTAGGCATTGTGCTCCACTGTAATGGTGCAAGGAGGTTCCCACTAAGAGAGCAAAGCCTGCAGTGCCCAAGGCCAGGGAGAAACAGAGCTGAGCTGTGCAGGAATGCCAAGAGAGGGGTTGGCTGCCTGAGCTGACTCTGCAGCACCGTTGGGCCTGCAACAGATTTCTTCAACCAATCCCCAGGAAGGACAAGGTGCCACTGAAGAAGTCCTTGGGCCTGGGCAGCCTGTGATCCAGCCACCCTGAGGTCATCATTAGCCTAGTCCCTGTTCATATCATCTGGCAGGGTGAGAAGAGGTTCAGGAGGAGAAAAGTGAGAAGGGTTTGAGAGTGCAGGGACTAGAGCAGAGACCTTGGTGTGATGTGCCTCCCATTTATGAATCACTCTTGGATGCAGACAGGATGGACTTTCCCTAAAGGCAGTATTGGGATTCATTTGTTTGGACACATGTAAGAAAGCCAAGATGCCCTTGGACACTTGCCCAGCAATCACTGCGAAGGGGCCTGGTTTTCCCATAGGTCCCATGTTGTATCTGCTACAGCCATGCAGTTGTGCTGGACACCCCAGGCGTCTGAAATGGCCCTGCAGGCCTATTTCTATGTCATTAGATCAACTGTCTGCACTGAACTACAATAGCTGTTTGTAACATTGGGATCTTCCTATGTCTCAGCTTCATAGTGAGTGGGTCTCTACTTGTAGTAGGCATCTAATATCATTTCAGATGGCCAAGGCCATTCCCCACCTGGTCCCCACATCATGCTCCAGAAGGATGCAGGTCTCACAGTCACTCCATCAGAGCAAGCAGACACTGGCACATGCCTGGGACCACCTCTGTCTCTTCAAGTGTCCCCAGGTGTTTGTGTGTGAGCAACTGACTCTCATCCTCCATCTCCAGTGATTACAATGGCAGCTTAGACAAGGAGCTCCCATGCAGACCTCTATGTTGTGCTCACTTCAATTCCAGCAAGGGGAATCCCACCTCCGGTGTGTTTGTGGAGCTCATGGGATGGATCTGAATCCCCCTCCAGCCCAGGGCCTTCCAAAGCAGAATGAGATGCCCTGATTGACTCATCTGAATCAACACCTGAACCATGTGTCAATGAGCTCCCTTCTTGTCCCCATCTAGGTGTCCTGCCTAGTTAAGAGATGGGAATAGGAGCTTCCAGAGTGGGACAGTTCCACCTTTCCGAGATAGCCATCCTCTGATGAAATAAATTGCAATGCTGGAATCAGACTCTCTGCACTCTTCAGAAAAGGAGAACAGGTGATTATTTTAGTCGACTTCAGGGAACATTTCCCAGGAGGAGGGAGCACAAGGGACAGAGGAAGTCATACCTTCAGCTGGGCCTCTGCTCCTGAGTGGGGCCAGGCTCCTGGGATGGAGGGAGCTTATGGCAAGTGGGCAGCACTGCCCAGAGACAGCTGTGTGCAGGAGCAGCTCCTCTGCAAAGAGCAGCAGGGCTCCGGGCACTGCCTGCTGCTGCTGACATGAGAGGTGACATGACAGAGAGAAGTGCAAGGCAGTGTGGAGTGAGAGGACAGAGGAGAGCTCCTTGTGGGAGAAATCTTCACAGCCCTTGACACAGTAAATCTCTGGCTGCAGGGCAATGCTACTGAGGTTCTTGGAGGGGTCTCCTAAACCCAACCCATCTCCGTTCCCATCCCACATCTGTTTTTTTAAGGAAGTCTCTGCTGGTTTTTCCTTTGCAGAGGAGGTGGAGATGCTTCAGAACAGGAATTTGCCTTAACACTATCAAAGGGACAGGGCATCCTGCTCCTTTTTCTTGGGGACAGCTTCAGGGGTGTGAAGCCGGGGTGTGCACACAGGTCTGCCCAAGGCTGTTATTCAGAGCAGTGTCCCTGTGCCCCAGGGTGCTGTGTGCCCAGGGCAGTGACTCTGCCACCTGTGAGGGTCAGCACTCAACCTGCCTTCAGAGCTCCCCACAGTGCTTTGGGGAGAAGTGGGATGGGTGGGTGGGATGGGCGATCCCTGGCAGGACAGGTTCATTCTCCTGCTGAGAGGATGCTGCATGGGTCAGCTCCAGACAGCTCCAGCTCATTCCCAGGACATTTCTGGAGGGGACTTTCCAAAAGGGAGGTCAAGGCATGGGATACATGAAAGGGAAGGAGCTGTCATGAGTCTATGCTTTCAGTTTGATTCTCTCTGGGTGGGGTGAAATTGGATTGGATCTGTCAGGTTTAGACAGGGGACTGAGACAGTGACACTGAGAGAGGAACAGTTCTGGGAGGGACTTGGCAAATGCCTCCATCCACCCCTCTGCCTAAGGACAGAACCAGCATCACCTTTCCAGCCTCAGCAAGGTTTGTCTCCCCTGCTCCTTAGCACCTGCAACCACGGAGGTGCCCTGGGCAGTGTCCTGCCCCCAGGAGGTTTCTGCAGGGCAGAGCTGAGCTCTCAGCGGGTGGGATGGGGTGTGTGAGCACTGAGAGGGGAGAGACGTGGGGACGGAGAAACAGGTCCCCGAAGGGACGGCTCCAGGCAGTGGAGTCATGCTCAAAGTGTGAGAGGAAACTGTCAACTCCAAGGCCTCCTCTCCTCTCCCAGCCAGCACAGCCCTCTGCTCTCAAGGCTGGGGGGTCCAGGGCAGGAGTCGTTTCCTCGGCAGCTGGACATGCAGGAGAGGAGACACTCCTGAGTGCCCCTCTGCCCCTCCCTGTCCCTGCCTCCCTCACCACAAATATCATGCTATTGCTCCATGTTTCCCACCTGCCCATTCTGCCCTTGTCCTTTCCCTTGGACTCTCTGGGCAGGGGAATTTCTGATGCAGTTCAGACACTGACCCTGGGGGTCCTGCCATGCAGATGTGTCCTTGACAGTGAGGTGCTCTTCCAGCCTGTGGGGCTCTGGGCAGTGCAGTGTGGGAGTCTGGGAATGAGCCAACTCTCTCGCCAGGACACCCCATCCTTAGGATGTTCCGCCATTTCCCTGGGGTGTCTGTCTGGGCTGCAAGCTGCCCTCCACAAGGACACAGCTCTCCCATTGCAGCTGTGTGTTATCGAGGTGCCCCAGGCAGAAGCCACCTAGATACTGAGGCCACGCTGAGAAATGCTGGGGGGGGGGAGGCTGGATGTGGGCAGCTGGAAGGAGCCTGATGTGCTGCTGGCTAGAAGGGGAGGGCTGAGACCTGCCTCACGTCCCCTCAGAAAGAGTGCTGATGGGCACTTTGCAAGTGCATTCCTCTGCTCTCCGCGGTGTCGTTTCTTTTTGGGGTAACACGAGTCCAACTGTCCTCCACCTCCGAGGTGCAAGCACAGAGCAGCTGGGAAGAAGGCAGATGGACAGGCCAGCTCTGCTTCCTCTGCACTCAAGCCAGAGTCAATCCTTTTGCCTCTCCAGAATCACAGTTGCTCACCCTGAGTGCAGCAGCAATGCAGAGGATTTCTACCTCCAGGAATCCTCCTCAGGTGTGACAGGGTCAGCTAAAGGAAACAAAAGAAGCCTTAAAACTCTTAATAACCCCACATTATTTAGAAGTGGGAGTGAAGATGCTGAAAATGCCTTCAACATTATGGATGGATGAAATCTGACTGGAACTGGGAATATAGCATTTTAGTCTCCCCTGTTCCCATGTACACAGTTCTGTAGGTCAGGACTGACTCCACTGGAGCCCACGGGCAGAGGCCCCTGCTCCTCACAGGAAACTTAGCCAGCGCAAACCAGAGCCCATGCCACGGAGCTCAGTGATGGTGCTGCTGATTTGGGGAGAGGTAATGTGTGTGTTTGGGGGAGGTTATGAGAAAGTTTGCTCAGAGAAGTCTGCCCTAACTTGTCAATGTGTCTTCTTCATCACACAGTCTCCCTGTGCCCTAAAGGATCGAAATGTCCAACAGCAGCTCCCTCAACGAGTTCCTCCTCCTGGCATTTGCGGACACACGGCAGCTGCAGCTCTTGCACTTCTCACTCTTCCTGGGCATCTACCTGGCTGCCCTCCTGGGGAACAGCCTCATCATCGCAGCTGTAGCCTGCGACCACCGCCTCCACACCCCCATGTACTTCTTTCTCATCAACCTCTCCCTCCTCGACCTTGGCTCCATCTCCACCACTGTCCCCAAATCTATGGCCAATTCTCTGTGGGACACCAGGGTCATTTCCTACTCAGGATGTGCTGCCCAGGTCTTCCTCGTTTTCTTCTTGTTTGGAGGAGAGTATTCTCTTCTCACTGTCATGGCCTATGACCGCTACGTTGCCATCTGCAGACCCCTGCACTATGGGACCCTCACGGGCAGCAGAGCTTGTGTCAGAATGGCAGCAGCTGCCTGGGCCGGTGGTTTTTTCAATGCTGTGCTGCACACTGCTAACACATTTTCCATACCACTCTGCCAAGGCAACACAGTGGACCAGTTCTTCTGTGAAGTTCCCCAGATCCTCAAGCTCTCCTGCTCAGACTCCTACCTCAGGGAAGTTGGGCTTCTTGTGGTTAGTGCTTGTTTAATATTTGGGTGTTTCATTTTCATTGTGCTGTCCTACGTGCAGATCTTCACTGCTGTGCTGAGGATCCCCTCTGAGCAGGGCCAAAACAAAGCCTTTTCCATGTGTACCCCTCACCTGGCCGTGGTCTCCCTGTGTGTCAGCACTGACATGTTTGCTTACCTCAAGCCCCCCTCCATCTCCTCCCCAGTTCTTAATCTGGTGGTGACTGTTCTGTACGCAGTGGTGCCTCCAATGATGAACCCCCTCATCTACAGCATGAGGAACAAGGAGCTCCAAGACGCAGTGAGGAAACTGATTCAGCTCTTGCTATTTCAGCATCAATAAGCTGCCCATCCCTCTTCACAAGTGATTTCCCATTCATCTCAGACAACTTGTATGCTTGGGGAATTCTCTCTCTGATAATCATGTTTGTGCAGAAGTGTTTGAATTCATCCTACTTCTCCAGAGACATGAACCCAGTCTGTCTGACCCAGAGGCCTTCTGTGAATGTGTCTGTCAGACCTGGCCTCTCTCTAATTAAAGGTGATTTCCTCAGTGCAGTCCTTGAAGGTTGGGCTCTTCTTCCCAAGCTGGAGACAAGAATGCACTCAAGGACTTTCACCTTGGAGGGGAGTGTTGCTTTTCCAGGGCTCTCCTTGGGCTCAAGGTGATGAGCTCATAGGTGATGTGTTAGGGAAGGAGGGCTGGATTCAGCTCTCACTTGTGGGTGCCCAGTGCTCCTGGAGGTGGTGAATGGTCAAGCAGTATCTGCCATATGAAAGGGATGGAGACTGATGCCCGTCCTTCTCCAAGGGAGTATGGAGCCCCCAGGAGAGCACAGGGCATCTCCAAGGGCACCATGTGCCTAGGGGAGAATGGAGCTTCACAAAGTCAAGTGGAGTCACCCAAAGATAAAGGGCAAAAGCAAGGAATGTCCAGGCTAGTGAGAGCTCTGCAATCCCACAAGAGGCAGTGTGGACCTTGCAGGCAGAGGGAAGGGAGCCTGGAGAGTTGTTCATGTCAGCCTCAGTGAAAACCGTGGGCTGGATCTTGGGACATGCCTGAACACAGCCTGAGCCATTTGAAATGCCCTGTGATTGCTCAGAGTATTGTCCACAGCCACAGACCCCTTGGTAGGGGTTGTCAGGTGCAATGAGGCCTGTCTGACTGGGTCTGCTTCCCACCCTGGCTTCCACGACCAGTGTGGAAACACCTCGTGGCCCCAGGGCCCCACAGTCTAATCACTCTGCAGGGCAGCCCTGCCAACCTGGGGTCCTGTGGGGAGCACAGGAGAGGGTCCAGGAATGGCCAACTAGGCCAGCATGGACACACTGACCTGGGGAAAGGCTCTCTGGGGAGCAGGGACATCCCTGGAGAAGAGCAAAGGAGCAGTTGTGTGCTGACCAGGAGGAATAAATGAGAGAGAGAAATCTGTTTCTAAGTAGGTCAACTAAGGGCAGGCTGCTGTGCCCCTGGGGCAGCAGGAGGTGACGGAGGAGCCCCAGGGCAGGGACTCCTGTGCTGTCCTGGAGAGAGGGGCTGGCACGGGGGGCTGCAGGCTGCCTTGGGCTAGGGAGTCTCCTGGACACCAGAAGAAGGGGCACAGAGAGTGTCACTGTGCTCTGCCTCTTTGTGCCACTGGGGCCAGTCCCAGCTTGGAGGCTGATGGGGCAGCTGACATACATCCCCCTGATCCCCAGAGCTTCTGTGCCCTTCAGAGGGTCTGTGGCTGTGGAGTGAGTGCCCAGAGCTCTGCAACCCCTGCAGTGGGCAGTGCTGGGGGCCACCGCCAGCCTGGGTTGCTCTTCTGGGTGGACTGGGGAGAGGGCAGGGGAGGTGGGGAGAGCCGGGGAGGGTCTGGGCTGGTCTGGAAAGGGGCCAGGAGAGGAAATCACCACTGTCAGCTCAGCTGTGTGAAGGGGCAGGGAGAGGATGCACACCAAGGGCTTGTGGTACAGAGCCAGGTCTCGTGGAGGGGAACCAAGACATGCCAGGTGTAGAAGAGAGGAGGTTGGTCTGTGCCCTTGTTTGACAAAGCAGGAGGGTTGTGGGGGGACGGGGCACCGAAGGCTGTCATGGGGACCGTGCCTGCAACCCTGAATGCACCCTACCCTGTGCGGTGCCTGCACAGCAGCTCCATGGGCCATGTGCGAACGCAGGGACAGGGCACAGATGGGAGCCCCGATGCTCCTCACCGCTCCACTGCAAAAGAGAAACTCCCAGGAGAGCTCTCCCAGCCCGGCCCCACGAGCTCTAGTCCATGCTCCAGCCATGCCACAGCAGAGTCAAGGACCAAGAGGTCCCTCAGGCAAAGCTGGGACAGCCTCATGGAGCTGGCCTCAGCACCAGGACAAGCAGAGGACCCTCCTCCTATGTCCCCATGCTTCTGGGAGGATGGCACTGGCACCAGGGAAATGACCTGTTTCTGCCTGGGGTCAGTGCAGGACTTTTGCATGTGAGGTGAACGTGACAGCCGCTGTGCTGCAGAAACACTGGCCATGACCCCTCGCTGCAGCCCCCACTGCCCCCTGCCCCTGCCCTGCTGACCTGCTGCCACCCCCGTGCTGCCCTGTCTTCCGTCGCCTCTCCCCACTCCGCAGGGACCGGTGGTGCAGCAGGAGCTGGCACAGCCCCACAGGTGCTACCCGGCCCCCGGCCTTCCCCACCTCCCCCCCAAATATGACATCCACCTTCAAGGACAGGAAAGAGGATATGGGGAATGATAGACTGGTCAGTGTCACCTCAGTCCCTGGGAAGCAAATCTTCCTGGGAGCTAGTTCCAGCCACATGAAGGGATTGGAAACAGCCAGCATAAAGTCATGCCTGACCACCCATATTGCCTTCTGTGGTGAGATGGGTGACTGTGCAGATAAGGAGAGTGCAGTGCATGTTGTACACCTTGAATTTCAGAAGGCCTTTGGCACGCTCTTCCATAACATCTTTGTAGCCAAAATGGGGAGATGTGGGATGGAGGAGGAAGCACTGGAGGGTGTGGGAAATGAGCTGGAGGCTGCCTGGCTCAAAGAGTGGAGGACAGTGATACAAAGTCCAACTGACTAATGGTTACCAGTGATGTTCTCCAGAGGTCCATACTGGAGCCAGTGCTGTTTGTCTTTATGAATAGTTTACATGATGGGATGAAGTGCACTCCCAGCCAGTTCAGGGACAGTACCAGATTGGGGTGAGTGGTGGACATGCTGGAGGGCAGGGCTGCTAAGCAGAGAGGCAGTGACAGGCTGTGAAATGGGCTGACAGGGACACGGGGAGTTCAACCAAGTCCTGTCCCTGGAATGCAATAACCCCATGCAGCCGGACACGCTGGGGCAGATTGGTTAGAAAGCAGCTTTGCAGGAAAGGACCTGGGGGTCCTGGTGGACATCAAGTTGACAAGGAGTCCTCAGGGTGCTCTTGTAGCAAAGACGTCTGCCCATACCCTGAGTTGTATTAGCAAGAGTGCAGGCAGCAGGGTGAGTGCAGTGGGACACATGAAATATCCTGGCAGCCTCAACCAAAGAGAAGCAAAATAAAGAAAGGGCAGAATTGGCAGATTACCCATGTTGGAGAGAGCGGTATGATCAGTGCTGTGCCCAGGTACTGCAAACAGTTTAAAACATCCTCCCCACCACCACCCCCCCCCCCCCCCAAAAAAAAAGGCATTTCTGCTAGTTGCCAAGTGGCTGGAGCCAGATATGCCCAGAATTGTTCACAGGAGAGAACTCCAGGGGATTTCTGATTTACTCTACCTCTGATAGCACAGCCAGGATTATGATTTTTAAGTGATAGAACATGTTTTTGTAAGTGTAACTTTTTAGTTAAAGCATTAGGAGTCATGCTCAAGCACACCCGTGAGGGCTGCATTTGCTTTCCATTGTCTTCATTAGCTGCAGGGTGAAGCCTGAGTTGGCTCTGAAAGAGAAAAGATTAGGACTGAATGTCCTGGGGGTGGCTATAAACTGATGCTTTCTCTGCTCTTCAGTGATACTTCATCCGGTCCCACCTCAGTCTGCCCTGAACTCCATTTTTCCCCTTGCATAATAGATCAGGACTATGGAGCAAGAACTGAGTCCAGGGAAATGCCACGCTGATAATCTGGGCAGCCTGGGGAGCCCACTGAAAAAGCAAGTGTATACGTGAGACCTCACAGGGAAGACCTGGAAAAGTCAAGCGGCAGTGACCCTCCTGAGGTGCCAAGGATCCCAAGCCCTGAGCCACGGGGCTGGATACGGCTTCCTCTGCTCATGCCAGAGGCTCCTGACACACCTCACAGAGTAAGGTAAATTTCTGTGGGAGAGGTGGAGGAAGAAAGAAGAAATGAATCAAAAGAGGGTGAATTCAGGCCAGGAATCCCACCAGGAAACACCTCCAAATACAGGTGGATTTACCCCCTCTCTGGCAAGGCCATTTCTTCCATGACCAGCAGCACCTGAGGGTGTGCTCCTGATGGACTCTCATAAGCACTCAAGACATCCCATCCCATCACTGATAGGATTTTTAGCTTCTCTCTCCTGGCTTCTCCAGTGCAGAGGAGGGGGAGGTGCTTCAGAGCAGGGAGTCTGTACCATATCATCTCAGGCACAGGGCATCCTACTACCCTCTCCCAAGGAAGCTGCATGGTTGTGAAGCCGGGGTGTGCACACAGGCCTGCGCAGGACTGTAATTCAGAGTGCTGCCCCTATGCCCCACGTTGCTGTGTTCCTGTCTAAGTGACTCTGCTGCCTGTGAGGGTCAGCACTCAGCCTGCCCAGGGAGCTCCCCACGGCGCTGCCAGGAGCTCTGGGTGGGAGGAGCAACCTCTGTCAGGGCAGGTCATTCTCCTGCTGAGAGGGTGCTATGTGGGTCAGGGCTGCTCATAGCTCTAGCTCATGCACAGGACATTTCCGAGGGGACTTTTCAAAAGGAAAGTGAAGGCAGGGATTTCCTGAAAGAGAAGCCAATTTCCTGACATGGTGCTTTACATTTCCTACCACCTGGCAAGGGGAAAATGGAAAGGGAGCTGTCAGGCTTGGACAACAGACTGAGACTCATGAACAATTTCCAGGAACAGCCAATGTGTCTGCTAGGAACTTCTGAAAGTCCCTCCAGCCACCCCTTAGTCTATAGACAACATCAGCTTCCCCTTTGCTGGCCTCATCAGGGTTTGTCTGACCTGCTCCTTAGCACCTGCAACCATGGGGATGGCCCTGGGCAGTGCCCTGCTACTGGGAGGTTTCTGCAGGGCAAAACTGAGCTCCCTGGGGGAGGTGTTGGCCCTGCAGGGCCTGACCATGACTTGCTCAACTCCATCCACCCATAATGTTTCTGGTTGCACTTCCCTCTCACTGCCTGCCCATCTCCGCTGCCTGGAGCTGACCCTGCTGGCAGCTCTTTCTCAGTCCCAATGTCTTTTCCTGGTCGGTGTTCACAGACCCCCTCCCACCCTCTGTGTGCTCATTCCTGCCCTCCACAAACCTCCCACAGGCAGGGCCCTGCCCAGGGGCATCTCTGTGCTTGCAGGTTCTAAGGAACAGGTCAGGCAAACCCTCACAAGGCCAAGAAGGTGATGGTGGTGCTATCTGTAGGCTGAGGTGGGGATGAAGAGACTTGCTGAGGTTTCTCTCAGACCTTCTGGGGGTGTTCAGCTGCAGTTAAGACACCAGCCCTGAGTGTCCTGCATGGTGTTCCCTTCCTGGCAGTGAGAAGCCCCAATCCCCTTCCAACCTGTGAGGCTCCTGGCAATGCATTTCATCAGGGTGGGGAATGAGCTGACTCTCCTTTTAGGAGAGTCCGTCTTTAGGACCCTTGACTGCTTCTTGGGGCTGTGCTGTCAAGCTGCAAGTTGCCCTCCGGAAAAGCACAGCTTCCCTGGAGCACTTCTGTAAGATCTGAGAGTCCCTGGTCTGGTCATGTGAGTGAGAAACCTTGTCACACTCTTCATCACTCTCTCCATGTCGGGGCTGAGAGCGTAGAATTTGGAAATCGTCACTGTGAAACTAAACTCCTTCACTCCCAGCTCAGTCCCGTTTCTTTCTTAGAGGAACTTGTGTGTGTGGTTGTCCTTCATCTGAGTGAGGTGCAAGTACGGGGCAGTGAGGGGCAAGACTCATGGACAGACCAGGTCCCGTGACCCTATTCAAAGTCACAGCAAGTTCTTTTTTGCTCTTGGGATGCACAAGGGCTCATGCTGAGAGCAATTGAAATGCCAAAGATTTCTACCCTGCCAAAGAATGCTCCCACGATGAGAAAGAGGCATCCAAAACACATATGTACGTGTGTGTGTGTGTGTGTGTGTGTGTACACCACCATACATGTATATGTGTATATATATATATAATACATATATATGTGTGTGTGTGTATATATATACACACACATATTAGTATATATTTATATGTATCCTCAGACTCCTCCACTGATCATTTTGCAGAGAAAAATGGGTTTCCAAATGTTGAACAGCCCTTCCACATACACAGTGGACATAATCTGCTGCAGGATGTGTGCATCAGAGTTAGTCGCTTCCCATTCCCTCTGCAGTGCCTGCAGGAAGGGCGCACATGGCAAACTGGTGTGAGGGCAGGGTCTATCTCATAGGGACAGAGACATCTAGAAAGGGTCGGGTCAGTCCCTGCCTTCACTTGACTGTTTCTCTGCCTTGCTGGAGTGGCAGCTGGTGTGACTGATTCAGATACAGACACCTCTGTTCAAGAGGGCAAGGCTGGGGGAGATGAATCCTTCACAAGGGCCGTCTCTTTCAGACATAGCCCTGTTCAGCTCTCATCATGGTAAACAGAGAAACTTCCCACTGGTACCTGGACCAAGTCCCCTGCCCCCAGCTCCCAGCTCCCATCCCCAGGTATCCCACCACATAGCAGGGTCAGTTTGACACCTCCATTTACACCCCCCAGGAGAGCAGGACTGACTCCTCCGGAGTCCATGGGCAGAGGCCCCTGCTCCTCATGGCACCCTCAGTCAGTGTAAAGAGAGCTGCAGAAAGGGAGCTGAGCAAAGGTGAAGGGCAGAGGAAAGGTGGGGGTTTCTATGAGAAACAGAGTGGGTTTAGCTCAGAGAAGCCTGCTCTAACTTGCCCCTGTCTTTTCCTCCTTGCACAGTCCACAAAGCCCTGAGGAAGCAAATGTCCAACAGCAGTTCCTTCAATGAGTTCCTCCTCCTGGCATTTGCGGACACAAGGGAGCTGCAGCTCTTGCACTTCTCGCTCTTCCTGGGCATCTACCTGGCTGCCCTCCTGGGCAACGGCCTCATCATCACAGCTGTAGCCTGCGACCACCACCTCCACACCCCCATGTACTTCTTCCTCCTCAACCTCTCTGTTCTGGAACTTGGCAACATCTCCACCACTGTCCCCAAATCCATGGCCAATTCCCTGTGGGACACCAGGGCCATTTCCTACGTGGGATGTGCTGCCCAGCTTTTTTTCTCCATTTTTTATTTACAGCAGAGTTTTATCTCCTCACAGTCATGGCCTATGACCGCTTTGTTGCCATCTGCAGACCCCTGCACTATGGGACCCTCATGGGCAGCAGAGCTTGTGTCAGAATGGCAGCAGCTGCCTGGGCCAGTGCTTTTCTCAATGCTGTGCTGCACACTGCTAACACCTTTTCAATACCACTCTGCCAAGGCAACACAGTGGACCAGTTCTTCTGTGAAGTTCCCCAGATCCTCAAGCTCTCCTGCTCAGACTCCTACCTCACAGAAGTTGGGCTTATTGTGGTTAGTGCCTGTTTAGGCTTTGGGTGCTTTGTTTTCATTGTGCTGTCCTACGTGCAGATCTTCACAGTCGTGCTGAGGATCCCCTCTGAGCAGGGCTGGCACAAAGCCTTTTCCATGTGCCTCCCTCACCTGGCCGTGGTCTCCCTGTTTATCAGCACTATCATCTTTGCCTACCTGAAGCCCCCCTCCATCTCCTCCCCAGCTCTGGATCTGGTGGCGACTGTTCTGTATGCGGTGGTGCCTCCAGCAGTGAACCCTCTCATCTACAGCTTGAGGAACAAGGAACTCAAGGAGGCACTGAAGAAACTGGTTCAGTTGGTGCTGTTTCAGCAGCAATAAGCTGCCCATCTCTTCTCACAAGTGATTTTCAAGCCATTTCAGGGAACATTTGTGGTTGAGGCATTCTATCTGTGATAAGCGTGTTTGTACACAAGTGTCTGAATTCATCTCTCTTCTCCAGAGGCACAAACCCCATCTGTCTGACCCAGAGGCTTTGTGTAAATCTGCTGACCACTGTGTCAGAGCTGGACTCCCAAGTAGCATCTCTATAATAAAAGGGGATCTCCTCAGCACAGTGCCTGAAGTTTGGGCTCTTCTTCCCAAGCTGGAGCCAAGAATGTGCTCAGGGATTTGCACTCAAAAAGGCCCTGTGGCCGTGCCTGGGTTTTCCATGGGCTAAGGAGGATGCGCTCATAGGGTGATGTGTTAGGGTGTCCAGTGGGTGTCCAGTGCCCTGGAGAGTGTGAGTGGTCAAGTGGTATCTGCCAGGGACTGTCTCACATATCACTAGGTTGCTCACAGATGCCCGTCCTTCTGGAAGGAAATATGGAGCCACCCGGAGAGCAGAGGGGATCTCCAGGGCGGCGTGTGCCTGGGATGGGCAGTGAGTGGAGACTCTGAAAACCATGTGGAGTCACCCAAAGGTAAAGGGCCAAACTGAGGAACGTACCAAATCTCAGGAGAGGGAATGGGCTGGGTCTAATGACACCTCTGAACACATCCTGAGCTATGTGAAATGCCCTGTGAGTGTTCCAAGCATCCTCCACAGCCACAGATCCTGGGGAGGGGGGGGGTGTCAGGTGTAATGATGCTGGGCCAGCTGGCTCTGTCCTGACCATCACGACCAGTGTGGAGTCACCCCAGTGTGGGCCCGCTAACCGTGCAGAGCAGCACCGCCAGCCCATGGCCCTGTGGGAACACAGGGGAGGGCTGCAGGAATAACTGGCCAGGACAGCATGGACACACTGACCTGGGGAAAGGCTCTCTGGGGAGCAGGGACATCCCTGGAGAAAAGCAAAGGCGCAATTGTTTGCTTCTGTGGGGGGGAATAAATGAAAACCTGTTTCTGAGTGTGTCAGCTCAGGGCAGGCTGCCCTGTCACTGGAGCTGCCTGAGGAGCTCCAGGGCCAGGACTCGTGTGCCGTCTTGGGGAGAGGGGCTGCCCAGAGGGGCTCCAGGCAGCTACGGTTAAGGATCTCCTGGTGATGAGAGCAGTGGAGACATGGAGTGAGTGCCCTCCATTTCCTTGTTCCATTGCTGGCCCCCAGCCCTGGGGCTGATAGGCTCACACCTCTCTCTGCCCCCCAGGACCTGCTGTGCCCTTCAGAGGGTCTGGGGCTGTTCAGTGAGTGCCCAGAGCTCTGCAGCCCCCTGCAGTGGGCACTGCTGCGGCCACCGCCAGCTTGGGCTGCTCTGCTGGGTGGTCTGGGGAGAGGGCAGGGGAAGTGGGGAGAGCCGGGGAGGGTCTGGTCTGGTCTGGGAAGGGCCCAGGAGAAGAAAAATGCCAGCAGGCAGCTGCTCTGTGTGAACGGCAGTGTGGGAGCACAGAGCTGTGTGCTTGGAGGGCAAATGCAGGTCTCCTGGGAAAGGCACCAAGACATGGCAGGTGCAGGAGAGACGAGCCCAGGTTGTTCCCTGTGTGGCACGGACACACTGGGGAAGCTGCGCCAGGGCCATCGTCCTAGAGCAGCCCCTCACATCACCCCTTTCCAGTGCTGGCTGCTCACCCCAGCTGTGGGGTTGTCCGTGGCCACCTCCATCCTGCTGCAGGTTTGTCTATCCCAATGGAGGGGAAAAGGCCAGCCTTGCATGACTTCTCTTCTGCACCAGACCCTGGCAGATCCCGGAGCGTGGCTGTTTGCTGACCACCACGTGGAGCACAGCCCTGGCTGGGTAAGGATATTTTTACATTTACTAAAGACCTTAGGCGCATTAGAGTGCCATCACCCTCATGCCATGACTTTCTGCATTTGCCATACTCATTTGGTATCATGTTGTAATGTACAGGAGTTGTAGGCTGTGAGGAGGGCCCATTCTGGACAAGCAGTCACTCGTAAAGAAACCTTGAACTGGAAACCTTTCAGGCCCAAGAGGCAACCTCACACCACTAGGAGGGGATGGCTCTGGGGAGGCCATGTTAGGTGCTAACCCACATGCAGAAAAGGACTTCCTGCCTGCAAGAATTGCAGTGCCTATCACCAGAGAGGACAGAATCACAGAACCATTCAGGCTGGAAGGGACGTTGGGACGACTGTAGTCCAACCTCCTGCTCACTTAGGGATCAGCACTGAATTCACACCAAGTTCCTCAGGCCTTTGTCCAGCTGCATCCTGAAAGCCTCCAAGAAGAGTCCACAGTCCCTCTGGATGCCACTTCAAATGCTTCAGGATCCTCATCGATTTTTCTCCCTTATATACAATTTTAACAGCACTTGTGTCAGCTTTGAACTCTTTCCTCTCATTCTCATGCCACAAATTCCTTTAAAAACCTTGTTCATTATCAGTGGCAACTTTCACTTGGGAAGCTGCTATGAGTTCCCCCAGAAACCTTCCCTTCTCTGAGCTGAACAAGCCCTGTTCCCTCAGCCTCTCCTCACAGGGCAAGTGCTCCAGTCCCCAACCACCTTGGGGCCTGCCACTGAGCTCACTCCATGTGATCAACAGTGTTCTTCTACAGGCAGCCCCACCTGGACACAGTCTCTGGATGGGCTCTAATGAGTGGTGAGTAGAGGGAGATAATCACTTCCCTCCATCTCCTGGCTGTGTTCCTGTTCACGCTGCCCGGGACACTGTGGCCTCCTTTGTTGCTGGGGCAAGCTGCTGGCTGATATTCAGCTCCCTGCCTGCAAAAACTCCCCAGCCCGTATTATTGCAGGGTGTTGGTCTACCCCAGGTGCAGGACCTGCATTTCTCCTTGTTGAATTTCACAAAGTTCCTGACAGATCGTTCCTCCCGTCTGATGAGGTCCCTCTGAATGGCAGCCCTCAAACATGTGACTCTTCCTCCTGATGAGGTGTCATCTACAAACGTGATGAGAGTTGCATCCTCCAGGTCACTGGTGAATCTATTAGACAGGACAGGTCCGAGTATAGACCCCTGCATACTCCACCTTTACCTGGCTTCCTGGTAAAGCATGACCCATTCGAAAAACCCTCTGAGCTCCATCATCCAAACAGCTTTTTACCCAACCGAGTGTCTACCCATCTTAACATGATGCCTTATTGTATTCAAGAATATTCATGGAGACAGTGTCCAACACCTTGCTAAAATCATGGTAAACGACATCCAGTGCTTTCTGCTCCTCCACAGTCACAGGTCTTTTATCACAGAAAGCAATCAGGTTGTGCAGGAATGATTTACCTTGGGTAAATCCATGCTGACTGTTCCCAGGCACATTCCTCATGTGCCCAGAAATGTGTTCCAAGAGGATTTACTCCATGACACACTCTTCACCAAAGTGAGGCTGAAGGGCCTGCAGCTCCCCAGGTTGTCCTTGTGGCCTTTCTTGAAGATGGGCACAACACATTCCTTTTTCTGGTCATTGGGTCCTCCCCTGATCTACACAACCTTTCAAAAGGTGATAGAGACTGGCCTTGTTATGACGTTGGCCAGCCCTCTCAATGTCCTCATGTGCAGCCCATCGCATCCCAGAGACTTGCATGGGCTGAGTACTTACAAGCAGTCCCTCAGCCCTCATCCCCTGCTGGCTGTTTTTCTCTTCTGGAGCCCTGACTCAAGGCACAACAGCTCAGGAGACCTTGCTGGTGAAGACTGAAGCCAAGAAGGCACTGAGCTCCTCAGACCTATCTGCATCTGCTATTACTAGAGCCCCTGCCCCATTCATCAGTGAGACCAGACGTTCTTTGATTATTCTTTCTGTGTTAGCAGAGTAGTAGCAGCTCTTCTTCATGCCCTTGACATCCCCTGCAAGTGTTGACCCTCAGGGAGCTTTGGTTTCACCATTCCTACTTTGGTGGACAAGAGTATCCTGTTTAACCAAGCCGATCTCCCAGGATGTCTCCCAGTTCTAATGGGTATCGCTATGGATCATTCTTGTGCTTGGTGGCTGCTGTCTTTAAAGACCTGCTGCCTTTCCTAAGCTCCATTTCCCCTCAGAGCTGCCTCCAATGGGATCCCCCACCAGTCCCCTGGAGAGGACAAAGTTTCCTCCTGTAATGGCTGGAGTCTGTACACTACTATTGTCCTTCCTCACTGCCCTCATGATCTGGGACTCCACTGTTCCATAGTCACTGCAGCCAAGGTTTCCACAGATTATCACAGCCCTCATCCGTGCTTCCTTATATGCGAGTACCAGATCCAGGTGAGCGTCACCCTTACTGGCCCATCAGGGAGCTGTGCTTGGAAGCTGTCACTGACAGCCTCCAGAAATCTCCCGGACTGCTTGCACCCTGCTGTTTGCCCTTCCAGTGAATGTCAGCGAGATTAAAGTCCCCCCAGAAGAACCAGGCCTCTGACCCACTGACTTCCTCAGGTTGCTTAAAGGAGACTGCATCCACCTCCTCACCCTCAGTCCATGGTCTGTAACCCCCATCACAACGTCACCTTTACTCTGATGCTCACACACAAGCTCTCACCCAAACCCTTGTCCATCCCATGCAAGAGCTCCATCCATCTGAGCTGTCCCTTCACACTCAGGGCATCCCCCCTGCTCATCTTCCCTAACGGTCTTCCCTGCAGAGCTTGTACCCTGCCATCACAGCCCTCCAGTCATGGTAGTGATCCCACCGCTTCTCAGTTATTCCAAACATGTTTCAGTCCTGTGACAGCTTGTGCAGCTCCATCTGTTCCTCTCTGTGCCTCTCAGGCTGCCTTCACTTGTGTATATTTGGGTTGCAGAGCCTCAGCTGTGGCACAGAGAACAGACTGGTCATGGTGAAACCTGTTACCAAGAGCCAAGGACACTGTGTGTGCAATAGCCTCACTTCAGAGCAGAGCCATGCTGGCCTAGATAGCAGGTGGCAATGTGATGGTGAAAGGAGGTTCCCACTAAGAGGGCAAAGCCTGCAGTGCCCAAGGCCAGGGAGAAACAGAGCTGGGCCATGCAGGAGTGGCAGTAGGGGGGTTTGGCTGCCTGAACTGATTTGTAGCACCTTGTGGCCTGTGACAGAGGTGAAGTGATCTGCAGGAAGGACAAGGTGCCACTGAAGAAGTCCCTGGGCCTGTGTGGCCTGTGATCCAGGCACCCTGAAGTCATCATTAGCCCAATCCCTGTTCATATCATCTGCTGGTGAGAAGAGGTTCAGGCAGAGAAAAGCAAGAAGGGTTTGAGAGTGCAGAGACTAGAGCAGAGACCTTGGTGGGATGTGCCTCTTCCATTTATGAAGCACATTGAATGCAGTCAGGATGGACTTTGCCTAAGGCAGTGGTGGGATCCAGTTGTTTGGGCACTGGTAGGAAACCTGAGTTGCCCTGGGGCACTTGCCCAGCAGCCACTCTAAAGGGGCATAGTTTTCCTTTAGACCCCATGGTGTATCTGCTAGAGACATGCGGATGGGTTGGACACCCCCAGGCATCTGACACGGCCCTGCAGGCCTGTTTCTATGTCATGGAATCAAGTGTCAGCACTGTACGACATCAACTGTTTGCAATGTTGGGATCTGCATGTGTCTCAGCTTCCTAGTGAGTCGAGCTCTGGCAGCAGTGGGCATCTAGTATCATTGCAGGTGGCCAAGGCAATTCCCCTCCTGGCCCCCACCTCGTGCTCTAGAAGGATGTGGGTGACACACTTGCTCCATCAGAGTAAGCAGACACTGGCACATGTTTTTGACCATCTCTGTCTCTTCTAATGTCACCAGGTGTTTGTGTGTGAGCAACTGACTACCACCCTCCATCTCCATTGATTGCAATAGGAGCATGGACCAAGATCTCATATGCAGACATCCATGCTGTGCTCCCTTCTGCCTGGGCAAGGGGAATCCCACCTCCTCTGTTTTTTTTTGTGGAGCTCACGGGAACGATCTGAATCCTACTGCATCCCAGGACCTTCTAAAGCACCCTTAGAAGCCCAGACTGACTCATGTGAATCAATACCTGAACAATGGGAAAAGGAGCTCTATTCTTGTCCCCATCTAAGTGTCCTGCCTAGCTAAGAGATGGGACTAGGGGCTTCCAGAATGGGACATTTCCACTTTTCATAGATAACCATCCTCTGATGAGACAAATTGTAATGCTGGAATCAGTCTTCCTTCAGTGTTTGGAGAGGGATCATCAGTGATTATTTTAGTCTACTTCAGTGAACATTTCCCAGGAGGAGGGAGCAGAAGGGACAGAAAAAATCATGCCTTCAGCTGGGCCTTTGGTCCTGAGTGGGACCAGACTCCTGGGATGGAGGGAGCTCATGGCAACCAGGCAGCACTGCTGAGACACAGCGCTGTCAGGAGCAGCTCCTCTGCAAAGAGCAGCAGGGCTACAGGCACTGCCTGCAATTTCTGCCAGAAGAAGAGACAAGACAGAGAGAAGTGAAAGGCAGTGTGCAGCGTAAGGACAGAAGAGAGCTCCTTGTGGGAGAAATCTTCGCAGCCCTTGACACAGTAAGTCTCTGGCTGCAGGGCAATGCTACTGAGGTTCCTGGAAAGGTCTTGAAACCCATCCGGTCACACGATTGGATTTTTAAGGATAGTTTTATCAGTTTCACTTTTACAGAGGAGGAGGAGATGCTTCCGAGCAGGGATTCCCAGTCACAGTGCCACAGGGACAGGGCATGCTGCTACCTTCTCCCAGGGACGCTGCAGGGGAGTGAAGCCTGGGTGTGCTCGCAGAGCTGTCCAGGACTGTAATTCAGAGCAGTGTCTCTGTGCCCCAGGGTGCTGTGTGCCCAGTGCAGTGACCCTGATGCCCGCGAGGGTCAGCACTCAGCCTGCCCGGGGAGCTCCCCACAGGGAGAAGCTCTGGGTGGGAGGAGAGACCCGTGGCAGGGCAGCTTGAGCCTCCTGTCAAGAGGATGCTGCATGAGTCAGGTCTGCCTACAGCTCCATCTCACTCGCAGGCCATTTCTGGAGGAGACTTTCCAAATGGAAGGTCAAGGCAGGGGATACATGAAAGGGAAGGAGCTGTCATGAGTCTGTGCTTTCAGTTTGATTCTCTTTGGGTGGGGTGAAATGGGTTTGGATCTGTCAGGTCTAGACAGGGGACGGAGGCTCCAAAACAGTGACAGTGAGAGAGAAGCAGTTCTGGGAGGGACTCGGCAAATGCCTTCATCCACCCCTCCATCTAAGGACAGAACCAGCATCACCTTTCCAGCCTCACCAAGGTTTGTCTCACCTGCTCCATAGCACCTGCAGACACAGAGGTGCCCTGGGCAGTGTCCTGCTCCCTCAGGTTTTTGCACCGCAGAGCTGAGCTCTCAGCAGGTGGGATGGGGTGTGTGAGCACTGAGAGGGGAGAGATGTGGGGACAGAGAAACAGCTCCCCGCAGGGACTGCTCCAGGCAGCAGAGTCATGCTCCAAGTGGGAGAGGAAACTGTCAACTCCGTCTCCTTTCCTCCCCCAGCCAGCACAGCCCTCTGCTCTCAAGGCTGGGGGGTCCAGGGTGTGAGTCGTTTCCTTGGCAGCTGGGCATGCAGGAGAGGAGACACTCCTGAGTGCCCCTCTGCCCCTCCCTGACCCTGCCTCCGTCGCCACAAATATCATAGTATTGATGCATGTTTCCCACCTGCCCATGCTGCCCTTGTCCTTCCCCTTGGACTCTCTGGGCCGGGGGGTTTCTGATGCAGTTCAGACACTGAGACCCTGCGGGTGCTGCCATGCAAATGTGTCCTTGGCTGTGAGGTGCTCTTCTAGCCTGTGGGGCTCTGGGCAGTGCAGTGTGTGTGGGGGGTGCTGGGAATGAGCCAACTCTCTTGTCAGGACACCCCATCCTTAGGACATTCCGCCATTTCCCTGGGGTGTCTGGCTGGGCTGCAAGCTGCCCTCCACAAGGACACAGCTCTCCCATTGCAGCTGTGTGTTATCGAGGTGCCCCAGGCAGAAGCCACCTAGATCCTGAGGCCACGCTGAGACATGCTGGTGGGAGGGTGGATGTGGGCAGCTGGAAGGAGTCCGATGTTTTGCTGTCTAGAAGGGGAGGGCTGAGACCTGCCTCACGTCCCCTCAGAAAGAGTGCTGATGGGCACTTTGCAAGTGCATTCCTCTGCTCTCCGCGGTGTCGTTTCTTTTTAGGGTAACGCAAGTGCAACTGTGCTCCACCTCCGAGGTGTGAGCGCAGGGCAGCTGGGAAGAAGGCAGATGGACAGGCCAGCTCTGCTCCCTCTGCACTCAAGCCAGAGTGAATCCTTTTGCCTCTCTGGAATCACAGCTGCTCACTCTGAGTGCAGCAGCAATGCTCAATGCAGAGGATTTCTACCTCCAGGCATGCTCCTCAGGTGTGACAGGGTCAGCTAAAGGAAACCAAAGAAGCCTTAAAACTATTAATGCACCCACATTATTTAGAAGTGGCAGTGAAGATGCTGAAAATCCCTTTAGCATTAGGATTGGATTAACTCTGACTGGATCTGGGAATATAACAGTTTATTCACCCCTATTCCCATGTATGCAGTGCTGTCGGTCAGGGCTGGCTCCTTTGGAGCCCACCGGCACAGGCCCCTGCTCCTCATGTCAAACTCAACAAGCACAAACCAGAGCTCAAACGATGGAGGTCAGTGACATTGCTGCTGTGATAGGGAGAGGTAATGTGTGTGTTGGGGGAGGTTTTAAGAAAGTTTTGCTCAGAGAAGTCTGTCCTAATTTGTCAATGTGTCTTCTTCATCAGACAGTCCCCCTGTGCCCTAAATGAGCAAATGTCCAACAGCAGCTCCCTCAATGAATTCCTCCTCCTGGCATTCGCGGACATGCGGGAGCTGCAGCTCTTGCACTTCTCGCTCTTCCTGGGCATCTACCTGGCTGCCCTCCTGGGCAACGGACTCATCATCACAGCTATAGTCTGCGACCACCGCCTCCACACCCCCATGTACTTCTTCCTCCTCAACCTCTCCCTCATCGACCTTGGCTCCATCTGTTCCACTGTCCCCAAATCCATGGCCAATTCCCTGTGGGACACTACAGCCATTTCCTATTCAGGATGTGCTGCACAGATATTTTTCATTGTCTTTTTCATGTTGGCTGAGTATTCTCTTCTCACTATCATGGCCTATGACCGCTACGTTGCCATCTGCAGACCCCTCCACTATGGGACCCTCATGGGCAGCAGAGCTTGTGTCAGAATGGCAGCAGCTGCCTGGGCCAGTGGTTTTCTCAGTGCTGTGCTGCACACTGCTAACACATTCTCCATACCACTCTGCCAAGGCAACACAGTGGACCAGTTCTTTTGTGAGATTCCCCAGATCCTCAAGCTCTCCTGCTCAGACTCCTACCTCAGGGAAGCTGGGGTTCTTGTGGGCAGTGCCTGTTTACGCTTTGGGTGTTTTCTTTTCATTGTGCTGTCCTACGTGCAGATCTTCACTGCTGTGCTGAGGATCCCTTCTGAGCAGGGCCGGCACAAAGCCTTTTCCATGTGCCTCCCTCACCTGGCTGTTGTCTCCCTCTTTGTCAGCACTGTAATATATGCCACCCTGAAGCCCCCCTCCTTCTCCTTGGCATCTGTGGATCTGGTGGTGGCTGTTCTGTACGCGGTGGTGCCTCCAGCAATGAACCCCCTTATCTACAGCATGAGGAACAAGGAGCTCAAAGATGCCCTGAGGAAACTCATTCAATGGGTACAATGTCAGCACCAGTAACAATCCCATGAACATTTGCTCCTCATTTCCAGGGTATATTTTGCATCATAGCTATGTGTTGCTCGTGTCTTTCTTTCTTTCTTATTTTTCTGTTATATTCTTGTAAAAGAAAAGATATTCTGCTTTGTGCCGCTTGTCCTCAGGAATGTCTCATTTGAATCTGACCCAGAGGCCGTGTTGAAGCAGGAAGCCAGGCTTCCCCCTTCATCAGCAGAGATGGGGGAACCTCAGAGCCCTCTAGTCTGAGCTCCCTCCAATGCCCCCAGTGCAATGAGCAGGGTTTCCCTTTGCAGGGTCTCTTTCAGCACTGTCTCTTTCAACACCAAGGGAGCTCAGGGGCACAGAGTCAGGCTCAGATGAGCACAGGCAGGGTGAGACCATGACTCCGGTGTCCGTTAGGAGAGCTCAGCTCCCCTGGCCACATTCAGGGTGTGATCCCACACCCCTCTTCTGTGAGGGTGGCAGCCGGCTGTCACCATGGGCTGGTCCCTTCCCTCTACAGAGCTCCAACACTCCAAGTGGAGTGGGAGTGGAGGGGAGGAGATCCTGGACAGAACATGTGGGAACAGACCCTCTGCTCCTCAGGACTCTTCCTCCACTGCCACAGCAGGCATTTCCTTGCTGCAGCCTTTGCGTGGGGGCTGCAGCTTTCTTGGAGATACATCCACCAACAGCAGCAAGACTTTCTCTTCTTAAGGCCTTTCCAAGTCTGCCCTTTCTTCAGAAGATGGAGTCAAAAATACACCCAAACAAATTGCACCACAAAAGGGCCTGCTGCTCTGCTTGTGAACTCCATGGGATGCGGGGGACAAGCTCAGAGTCTCCATGTGATATGTTAGGGACTGAGGGCTGGATCCAGGGTTCATCTCTCGGTTACCAGTGCCAGTGGAGCTGGTGAATGGTCTCTGAATTTTCTGCCCAAGGCTGTCCCACAGGTGACAGTGCTGATGAGAGATGCCCATCCTTCTGGAGGGGAATCTGGGCCCCCAGGAGAGCTCAGGGGATCTCCAGGGACAGCATGTGCCTGGTGTGGGCAGTGAGTGGAGCCTCACAAAGTGAGGGATAGTCCACGGTGGAGTGACCAGAAGGTAGAGCACTAAATGCAGGTATGCATGAGGAAATGAGGGCTCTGCAGTCCCCAGAGAGGCAGTGGGGACCCAGGAGGCCCAGGGAAGGGGCACTGGAGTGATTCCTGCATCATCAGTGAAACACCACAGGCTGGAGCCTTGCCTGAGTTATGCTGCGGATGTGCCTGTTCCTGGCCCTGCACCTCTCACTTCTGGACCTGTCCCTGTGCCCATCCTGCTGACCTGACTCCCCATCTCTGCCTTGAACCGGTCTCTGCACTACAGTCAAGAAAGCCTTAGAAAGGGATGCTGGGACCTGAGCAGCACCCAGAGAAGGTTTTAGATGCAAAAGATGACCATATATCCACAGCAACACTTGCCTGACAGCCAAAGTAAAGGTGTAAGGAGAGCTTCAGATTTGGACCCCTACTCAGTTGGGTCAGATTTTACGATGCATGGTTAGGAGAGGCACCTCCAGCTCCCCTGAGGGCGGCACTGAAGACTTTCAGGAGTGGGCTGAGGTGGGGTTGGCACATGCAGGGGGGTCAGGAGAGGGCAGCTCCCCTCTGCCCTGCTGGGGCTGGGGCTGGGGCTGAGTCTGTAACTGGGCACAGCGTTTCCCTGGGGAGATCCCTGAGGAATGGCTGCAGGGATCCTCCACCTCTTCCCTGGCAGCAGCACCAGCATTCAGGGTGTTGGGGTGGACGTGCACAGAGGGTGGAAAGGGGACGGGCTGCCCAGAGGGATCATGGAGACATTGTCTGTGCACGTAGGGATGGAGTGAGGAAAGCCAGAGCACAGCTGGAGGTGCAACCAGAGACCTTGGACATGGAAAGGGCTGGCGGATTATTAAATGACTCTTAAAAATTCCCCTGGAGTCTGGAGGGCCCCTACTCAGCCTGACTTGTGCCCCACGTAGGGGTCAGCAAACAGCCATGCTCCAGGATCTCCCAGGATCTGGTGCAGAAGAGAGGTCATGTAAGGCTGCCCTTTTCCCCTCCGTTGGGACAGAGAAACCTGCAGGAGGATGGAGGTGGCCATGGACAACCCCACAGCTGGGGTGAGCAGCCAGCACTGGAAAGGGGTGATGTGAGGGGCTGCTCTAGGACGATGGCCCTGGGGCAGCTTCCACAGTGTGTCCGTGCAACACAGGGAACAACCTGGGCTCTTCTCTCCTGCGCCCACCATGTCCTGGTGCCTTTCCCAGGAGACCTGCATTTGCCCTCCAAGCACATGGCCCTGTGCTCCCACAATGCCTTCACACAGAGCAGCTGCCTGCTGGCATTCTTCCTCTCCTGGCCCCTTTCCAGCCCAGCCCAGATCCTCCCTGACACTCCCCACCTCCCCTGCCCTCTCCCCAGACCACCCAGCAGAGCAGCCCAGGCTGGGGTGGTCCCACAGCAGTGCCCACTGCAGGGGGCTGCAGAGCTCTGGGCACTCACTCTACAGCCACAGCCCCTCTGAAGGGCACAGCAGGTCCTGGGAGGCACAGAGGGGTGTCAGCCTCCACATCAGCACCAGGGTTGGGGGCCAGCAATGGCCTAAGGAAATGGAGGCCACTCACTCCATGTCTCCACTGCTCTCATGACCAGCAGATCCTTAACCCTGGCTGCCTGCAGCCCCTCTGGCCAGCCCCATACCCAGGACAGCACACGAGTCCTGGTCCTGAAGCTCCTCAGACAATTCCAGTGACAGGGCAGCCTTCCCCGAGCTGACACACACAGAAACAGGTTTTCATTTATTCCTCTCCACAAACACACAGTTGCTCCTTTGCTCTTCTCCGGGGATGTCCCTGCTCCTCAGAGAGCCTTTCCCCAGGTCAGTGTGTCCGTGCTGGACTCACCAGCCATTCATGAACCTCTTCCCTGTGCTCCCCACAGGGCCCTGCATTGACAGGGCTGCTCTGCAGAGTAAGCGGGCTGTGGGGCCCCGGGGTGACTCCGCACTGGCCATGCTGGTCAGGGCAGGCCCAACTGCACCACCATCATTGCACCTGACAATCCCCTCCCCAGGGTCTGTGGTTGTGAAGAATGCTTGGAGCAATCACAGGGCATTTCCAATGGCTCAGGTGTGTCATAGACCCAGCCCACTGTCTCTCCTGAGATTGCAGAGCCCTGATTTCATGCATTCTTTGGCTTAGCCCTTTGCTTTGGGTGACTCCACTTGGTTTTCTGAGACTCCACTCACTGCCCATCCCAGGAATGTGCTGTCCCTGGAGATCCCCTGTGCTCTTCTGGTGGCTCATACTCCCTTCCAGAAGGATGGGCATCCGTCACCAGCCCTCTAATACGTGAAACCGTCCCTGGCAGAGACCTCTTGACCACTCACTCTCCTCAAGGGCACTGGGCACCCTCAAGAGAGGGATGAATCCAGCCCTCATTCCCTCATACATTACCCAAAAGAGCTGATGCCCCTTAGCCCATGGAAAATCCAAGCACAGCAACAGGGCCTTTTCAGGTGCAATTCCCTGAGTGCATTCTTGGCTCCTGCTTGGGAAGAAGAGCCCAACCTTCAGGCACAGTACTAAGGAGATCCCCTTTTATTACAGTGGTGCTACTTGGGAGGCCAGCTCTGACACAGTGATCAGCAGATTTACAGAAGACCTCTGGGTCAGACAGCAGGGTTTGTGCCTCTGGAGAGGTGGGATGAATTCAAACATTTGTGCACAAACATGGCTATCACAGACAGAACTCCGAAAGCACAAGAGTTGCCTGACATAAACTGGAAATCACTTGTGAGGAGAGATGGGCAGCTCATTGCTGCTGAAATAGTAACAGCTGAAACAGTTTCTTCAATGAGTCCTTGACCTCCTTGTTCCTCATGCTGTAGATGAGAGGGTTCACTGTTAGAGGTACCAAGGAGTACAGCACAGCCACCACCAGATCCAGAGCTGGGGAGGAGATGGAAGGGGGCTTCAGGTAGGCAAAAAATGTGGTGCTGATGAACAGGGAGACCACGGCCAGGTGAGGGAGGCATGTGGAAAAGGCTTTGTGCCAGCTCTGCTCAGAGGACATCCTGAGAACAGCAGTAAAGATCTGCACGTAGGACAGCACAATGAAAATGAAACACCCCAAAGTTAAAGAGGCACTAACCACAATGAGCCCAACTTCCCTGAGGTAGGAGTCTGAGCAGGAGAGCTTGAGGATCTGGGGGATTTCACAGAAGAACTGGTCCACTCTGTTGCCTTGGCAGAGTGGTATGGAAAATGTATTAGCAGTGTGCAGGAGAGCATTGAGAAAACCACTGGCCCAGGCAGCAGCTGCCATTTTGACACAAGCTGTGCTGTCCATGATGGTCCCGTAGTGCAGGGGTTTGCAGATGGCAACGTAGCGGTCATAGGCCATGACAGTGAGAAGAAAATACTCTGCCAACATAAAGAAGACCAAGAAAAAGACCTGGGCAGCCCATTCCGAGTAGGAAATGGCCCTGGTGTCCCTCAGGGAATAGGCCATGGATTTGGGGACAGTGGTGGAGATGGTGCCAAGGTCAAGGAGAGAAAGGTTGAGGAGGAAGAAGTACATGGGGGTACCAAACCAAAAAATGGTCCTGCCAAAGGACTTCTGGGATGATACAGCCGGGAAAGGCAGTAGAGGGTTGACGGGGTGCTACAAGTCCCATGGACAAAAGGCTTTCCTTTTTCTCCTTCTCCCGAGAATGAAATCCTCAGCTCTCCAGAGAGAAGAAGCTACGACATGAATTTTGCCACTAACATGGAGGCAGAGAAGCTGCTGAGTCCCTTACAGACAGAGGCTGCTCCAAAGGCCACCACGCCAATGGCACCACACCCCCAGGCATGCCTGCCTTGTTGCTGGACACCCTCCAGCCCCAGGCAGGAGGTCTGTGGGGAACAAAGTGGGGTCTGAAGCCTGCAGGCCTGGCCACCCAGCAGGTGTGGTGGGATCCTGCTCCTCTAGATGAGACTGGGCTCTCCTGCATTTCCCCAGTGTGGAGCCTGCATCCCCTCCAGCTGGGAATACAGCCTGGCAGGGAGGGCCAACGTGGGAAACACAATCTCTGTTCCACGGTGTGAAGAGAGAGGGGAGGTCAGAGGGGGATCTGCTCATGCCCTGGGCTAGTGATTCCCTCCCTGCACCCAGTACAGCCCTGCTGATGCCCTGGAACCTGTGAGTCCAGGGGAGGGGACTCTGATCTGCTCTGGCTCTAAAGATTTCTCAGCCCTTCAGACCCTGGATGCAAAGCACCGGTCTGGGGACACCTCAGCAGTCAAAGGGCCTGAATGCCTGGTGTGTTCCTGAGAACTTTTCTGCAGTCTCCTGGCACTGGTTTGACTCCTGTTGCCCATGGAGCAGAGACTCCTTTGGAGGATGAACTCACTCACTGTGTCACTCTGAGGACAGGCTTCACCAGGCAGTACAAATGCCAGCAAGGCCTCAACCCCACAACAGTGTCCCCTGCCCCAGACTCCACTTTCCAGCCCCTTCCCCCTAGAGGATTTGGGTTGGGAGGGAGCACCAGAGATCTCCAGGACCACGATCTGCTCTGAGCTGGACTAACTTGACAGTTAGATCAGGGTGGTAGGTGCTTTCTCCAGGAGAGTTTTTATAGATCTCCCGTCCCCTGCTCCAGTGCTGCTCAACTGCCATGGTCATTTCTTTATTTCTCCTTCAGCTCATTTGAAATTTCCTGTACTGCATGTTCTCCTTGTTGTCTCTTGTCCTTTCCTCCCCTTGGCCCCAGACAGACCATCCCACCAACTTTGACTGAGGACAATCACAGCCTCACCTCCAAGCACAGCCTTGCTGGGATCTCCTGGGACCATGCAGGCGAGCTGTGGTGGCCAGCTGCAAGCAGAGCTATGTGCTGCAGATCCCTATGTGGTCTTAGACGAGAATGTATGGAGACATAACATGACCCAGGGCAGAGCCTGTGGGCTGATGCCAGGACAGAGACAGGATCAGCAGGCGTGAGAAGAGCAGACCTCCAGCAGCTCCTCTCCACACCTGGGCAGGTAGTGATGCACCTAGCGGTGCTCCTGAGACAGTGACACAGGACGGGCGGCACTGTGAGCTGCAGTGCTGGGCACTGACCATCTGTGCTGGATCTAGGAGTCCTGGCAGGTGGTGCTGGTGGCTGTAGCCCTTGGGAAACCCCCAACCCTGCTAGCAGCAGTGAGTTCCCACCATGACTGTCGGGAGCTTCTGGAGTGTTTTGGCTCCCATCTGCGCCTCATCCCTCCACTGGCCCAGCCCTGCTAACCTCCCCACAGCCCCACTGTGCAGGCACCACATAGGACAGGGTGCACTCTGGGGTGGGGAAACATCCCCCCCCACCATGGTCCCCATGACAACCCTTGCTGCCCCGTCCCCCTCCGCCCTCCTGCCTGGCAGCCTCCCACCAGTCCCCAGCCCCTGCCCAGCCCTGATCCTGTCCCCCCCGGAGTTATTAGAATGCATGCTCTGGGGTTTGCTGGGGTCTGAGCCCAAAGGGAGAGGCCAGGCAGGGTTGGCCGTTCCCCCCATATAGCTGCTGAGCCCAGCAGGCAGGTGGAGCTGGTCAAATTCAGAGATCACCCCTCACCAGGACCATGGGGAATGGCCAGTGCTGGAAATAGCTGGTATGAGAGGCTGGGTGTGTGAGGAGTTTCCTGGGACAGCTTCTCTTCTCTGTTCATGCAGCAACAAGCTGGGCTGCATCTTTGCCCTGAGGCACCCTGCTTGAGGGCCCCCATGGGAGGAAGATGGTCTACAGGCCCAGTAGACGGCCTCAGGACCTCCTCTGCATGCTCCCTGCCAGCCCTGCAGAGGACCCGCAGAGGGCTCATCCTCCCTGGGCTCACAGCTGGACATCCAGTCCTTCAGCTGGGCATGGAGCCTTGTCTGGGGGTGACTTTTGGGGTGAGGATCAGCATGCAGGGTGACGGAGACTGTCTCAAGGAAATGTGCTGCGGACAAGGCCTGAGGGACAGCAGCACACTGATATGGCTCTCGGGTCCCGCTTCCTTCAACGCAAGCTCCCACAAGGGGTCCCAGCCTTCTTTTTGGTGCCTCCCTTCAGGAGGGACAATGGCACTAGGAGCTGGGAGGGTGGGGAGCATTAATCCTTCTTCAGCTACTTCCCAGGCCATGTGGAGAGCTAGGACAGCAAGGACTTCTGGCTCTGCACCATGAGCTCACTTTAGTGTACCCACACTCTGAACATCATTGTCTTGGATTTAAAGTTGGCATTTCTCTCTCCGAGACAATTTCAAGGCCAGATCCACTTCCTTCTCATCTCTCCCAGTCCATCCTCTGATCTCGCTGGCCATTTCTGCACCACCTTCCCTGTTCTTCTGCGGTGCCCTGAGCTCGCAGTGCTACTGTTCAGAGCGAGCAGGCTGTGGGGCTACAGGGCCACAGGGTGACTCTGCACTGGCAGTGCTGGTCAGGGTGGGAGGCAGATCCAACCAAATGGGGATCACGGCCTTTAATCCCTCCCGGGGACTGCAGATGTGGCAGGTGTTTGGAGGGACTATGGAGCATTTCCAAAGCTACTAGCTGTGCCCATGTGTGCCTCTAGATCCTGCCCCTGGTATTTCACAGAGGGTTACACAGAGGGCTCTCTAGTCTCCCTTCCCTGTGCCAGCTGGGTCCCCACTGCCTCTCCGGACATTGCAGAGTCCTCTTTTGCCTGTGGATATCGGGGTTTAGTGCTTTACCTTTAAGTGACTCCACCTTGGAGGATTTCTCACTTTGTGGGGGCTCTACTCACTGCCCACGCCAGGCACACGCTGTCCCAGGAGATGCCCTGTACTCTCCTTGCACCTCCAGATTCCCCTCCAGAAGGATAGACATCTGACACTGGGCCATAACATGTTGGGCAGCTGTCTGTATGTAAATCCATGACCATTCATCCCCTCCACTATCACTGGACACTGATGGGTGAGTCCTAAATCCAGGCCTTGCTCTCTAAGAAATCATAACGGATTATGAGTTTTTTGCTCGTGAAACCATGGCGAACCCTGTGCAACAGGTCGTTCTGGAGTGCAGTTCCTTGGGGCTATTCTTGCCAACAGCTTTGGAGGAAGTGCAGCCTTCAGCAACTGCACCAGGAAGAACGTACTTTATTACAGAGATACTGTGAGGGAGCCAGCTCTGACCCACTGTTGGACACAACTTTATATGGGCACCAGGTGAGACAGAGCAGTCTCAGTAAAGGCAGAATGAACCCAACAATTTGTGCAGCAACATGATAACAAATACTACTAATAATAGTAATAATAGCAATAATAAAAATAAAGTGAACAACGCTCAGTCCTGGTACAGGACACAGTGGGAGTCATTTGTGGAGAGCAATGGCAATGTCACCAGTGCTGAAAAATGTCCATGAAATCACTTTCCTCAGGGCATCTTTGAGCTCCTTGTTCCTCATGCTGTAGATGAGAGGGTTCACTGCTGGAGGCACCACCGAGTACAGAACAGCCACCACCAGATCCAGAGCTGGGGAGGAGATGGAGGCAGGCCTCAGGTAGGCAAAGGTGCCAGTGCTGACAAACAGGGAGACCACAGCCAGGTGAGGGAGGCACATGGAAAAGGCTTTGTGTCGTCCCTGCTCAGAGGGGATCCTCAGCACAGCAGTGAAGATCTGCACATAGGACAGCACAATGAAAATGAAACACCCCAAACAGAGACAGACAGTAACCACAAGAAGCCCAACTTCGCTGAGGTAGGCGTCTGAGCAGGAGAGCTTGAGGATCTGGGGGATTTCACAGAAGAACTGGTCCACTGTGTTGCCTTGGCAGAGTGGTATGGAAAATGTGTTAGCAGTGTGAAAGAGAGAATTGAGAAAAGCACTGGCCCAGGCAGCTGCTGCCATTTTGACACAAGCTCTGCTGCCCATGAGGGTCCCATAGTGCAGGGGTTTGCAGATGGCAACATAGCGGTCATAGGCCATGACTGTGAGGAGAGAGTATTCTCCTCCTAATAAGAAGACAAGCTCAAAGACTTGAGCAGCGCATCCTGAGTAGGAAATGGCCCTGGTGTCCCTCAGAGAATTGGCCATAGATTTGGGAACAGTGATGGAGATGAAGCCAAGGTCGAGGAGGGAGAGGTTGAGGAGGAAGAAGTACATGGGGGTGTGAAGGCGGTGGTCGCAGGCTACAGCTGCGACGAGGAGTCCGTTGCCCAGGAGGGCAGCCAGGTAGATGCCCAGGAAGAGTGAGAAGTGCCAGAGCTGCAGCTCCCGCGTGTCTGTGAACGTCAAGAGGAGGAACTCTTTGAGGGAACTGTTGTTGGACATTTTGCTCCGTCTGGGCTTTGGGGACTGTCCAAAGGAGAAAATACATTGAGAAGTTAGTTCAAGCAAAAAAACCCCAAATGTTGCAGTTCTCATACAACCCCCCACATTGCCTCTCTCTTTTCTGAGAGGATCTTTGTGCAGCTCCCGTGCTTCAGCTCCGCTTTGCACTGGCTGAGTGTGCTGTGAGGAGCAGGGACCTCTGCCCATGGGCTCCACAGGAGTCAATTGTGCTGTAAAGCAGTGGGCACAGGGGAATGGGGGTGACCAGCTCTGACATTCACACCTTTGGTCAGGTGAAAGCCACATATTGCATAGAAGAGCTTTTCAGCACTGTCAGTCCCAATTCTAAAGAATGAGGTTTGAGGAAGAGAGTTTCAGGGATTTTTTATTTTCTTTCAGATGTCCTTGTCACCCCTGGGGAGTGTTCCTCAAAGGTAGAAATCCTTGGCATTTCCACTCTGAGTCCTGAGAAAAACGGATTCACTGTCATTTGGTGCAGAGTGAGGACAGCTAGTCTGTCTATTAGTCTCATTCCCAGCTGCCTTCTGCTTGCAACTCATTGAGCTGGAGGATGATCACACTCATATGTTGCCCTAGAAAGAAACCAGACCCTGCTGACAGCAGACGAGTCCAGTTTCAAAGTGCACAGCTCCAAACTTCTCACCCTTTCTCCGCGCACCTGAGGGAGCTCTCCACACTCCCCTTCTAGCCAAGCACACACAGGGCTCTTTTCAGATGCCCACATACAGCCTCCCACCACCAGCCCCATACTCTCAGCATCTCTGCACCTTCCTCATGGGCCTCTCAGATAGCACAGAGGTGCTATGAGACAGCAGTGCCTTTCTAGAGGGCAGCACGCAGTCTGGCAGGACACTATAAGGAAATGATCAAAGGAATGTTAGGACTGGAGATGGGCTCTCCCTAAGGGAGAGTCAGCTCATTTCCCAGCCTCACAGACTACATTTCCTGGAGCTCCACAGGCAAGAAGGAGGCTGGGACAACCTCATTCCCATGCAGAACCCTCTGCTGCACAACTGGTAGCATCAGTGTCTGAACTGCAGCTGATACTTCCCACTCCAGAGAGCCCGAGAGCAAGAACAGGAGCAGCATGGACAGGAGGGAAAACAAGGAGCAGCACCATGATCCTTCTGCCAAGGGAGGCAAGAAGAGAGAGATAGACAGGAACTCAGGAAAGCCTTCACCTTACCAGCTATGCATGCTGCCTCACAGGCAGTGACATCGCAGGGCAGTTACTCTCAGTCCCTTTGTCGGGCACCTCTCCTCTGCCGGAGGGCTGGCTGCAGAGAAGGCAGCTCATGCCCTGGACCCCATGGCTGTCAGGGCAGAGGTTCTGCTGCATGGGAGAGGAGACACAGGGAGCTTGCTCAGAGGAAGGTGTCTCCATCAGAGGGACTGACCATGACTTGCCCAAATCCATCCTCCCATGATGATTCTGTTGGCACTTCCCTCTTATTCCCTGCCCATCTCTACTGCCTGGGGCTGTTCCTGCTGCCTGCAGCTTTCTGTCTCCCAACATCTTTTCCCTGTCTGTACTCACAGACCCTGTCCCACCCTCTCTGTGCACAGTTCTGCCCTACAGAAACCTCCCAGATCAGGGCACTGTCCAGGGCATCTCTGTGCTCACAGGTCCTAAGCAGCAGGTCACATAAGCCCTGATAAGTCCATAAAGGTGCTGCTGGTGCTGCTGTAGGTGGAGGTGGGGTTGAAAGGGTTTGCTGAGCTTTCTCACAGACCTCCTGATCTCTGAGAGGGAAGGTCAGTGAGTCCCAGTTCCTTGCCAAACCACAAAACTCTTTCCTTTTTTCTCCCTGCCAACATTAGGAAACTGAAAGCCCTGGAAGGAAAGCTCCTTCCCTTTCAAGTGGCCTTTTTTGCACCTTCCTCTGCGGTGCAGGGGCACTGCTCTGAATCACAGCCCTGCGCAGACCTGGGTGCATATACCAGCTTCACAGCCCTGCAGCTGTCCTTGGGAGAAAGAAGCAGCATGCCCTGTCCCTGTGACGCTGTGGCGGGGAATGCCTGCTCTGAAGCATCTCCTCCTCCTCTGCAAAGGAGAGCAATCCTTCAAAAACCTATCAGTCATGGGATAGAATAGGTGTAGAAGATCCCTCCAGGAACCTCAGTAGCATTGCCCTGCAGCCAGAGACTTACCACGTCAAGGGCTGTGAAGATTTCCCCCACAAGGAGCTCTCCTCCCTCCTCCCACTCCACACTGCCTTGCACTTCTCTCTGCCTTCTCTCATCTCATGTCAGCAGCAGCAGGCAGTGCCCAGAGCCCTGCTGCTCTTTGCAGAGGAGCTGCTCCTGCACACAGCTGTCTCTGGGCAGTGCTGCCCCGTTGCCGTGAGCTTCCTCCATCCCCAGAGACTGGCCTCACTCAGGAGCAGAGGCCCAGCTGAGCTCATGAATTTCTCTGTCCCTTGTGTTCCCTCCTCCTGGGAAATGTTCACTGCAACAAACTAAAATAATCACTGATGGTCCCTTTAGAAACAATGCAGAGAGACCAGTTACAGCATTGTCTCTTGTTTCATCAGAGCATGGTTTCATCAGAGGATGGTTGTCTATGACAGGTGGAAACATCCCACCCTGGAAATCCATATTCCCATGTCTTAACTAGGCAGGACACCTAGAAGCGGACAAGAAGGGAGGTCATTCACCCATGGTTCAGGTTTTGATTCTGATGAGTCAGTCTGGACATTGCATGCCCATTTAGAAGTCCCTGGGATGCCGTGGGATGCAGATCCCTCCTGTGAACTCCACAAAAAACACACAGGAGGTGGGATTCCCCTTGCAAAAAAATGAAGTGGGCACAACAGAGGTGTCTGCATGGGAGCTCCTTGTCTAAGCTCCCATTATAATCACTGCAGATGGAGGGTGGGAGTCAGTTGCTCAACACACAAGCACCTGGTGACATTGGAAGAGACAGAGGTGGACCAAGGCATGTGCCAGAGTCTTCTTGCTCTGATGGAGCAGCTATGACACCCTCATTCTTCTAGACCATGAGTTGGGGGTCAGGTGGAGAATTCCCTTGGCCATCTGAAATGACTCTAGATGCCTCCTACTACTAGAGCTCCACTCACTATAAAGCTGAGACATAGGAAGATCCCAATGTTGCAAACAGCTAATGCAATTCAGTGCAGACACTTGATTTAATGACATAGAAATAGGCCTGCAGGGCCATGTCAGATGCCTGGGGTGTCCAGCACATCCACATGTCTCTAGTAGTTCCAGCATGGGACCTACAGGAAGCCATGCCTTTTTGGAGTGCTTGCTGGGCAAGTGCCCCAGGGCATCTTGGGTTTCCTGTGTGTGCCCAAACAAATGAATCCCACTGCTGCCTTTAGGCACAGTCTGCACTGTCTACATCCAAGCATGCTGCACAAATGGGAGGCACATCACACCAAGGGCTCCACTCTAGTCTCTGCACTTTCAAACCCTTCTAGCTCTCCTCTTGCTGAACCCCTTCTCAGCCCCCAGGATGATATGAATAGGGGCTGTGCTGATGATATCCTCAGGGTGGCTGGATCACGGAACCAGGGACTTCTTCAGTGGCACTTTCTCCTTCTTGGAGTTTGGTTCACCTCTGTCACAGGCCCCAAGGTGCTGCAGAGTCAGGTCAGGCAGCAAACCCCTCTCCTGCCATTCCTGTATGGCCCAGCTCTGTTCCTCCATGGCTTTGGGCACTGCAGGGTTTGCTGTCTTAGTGGGAACCTCCTTTCACCATTACATTGCCACCTGCTATCTATGCCAGCATGTCACCACTTGCAATCAAAGCCTTTGCATACATGAGGTCCCTGCTAAAATGTTTCCTTGTGACAAATCTTCAGTCAGCACCACAGCTGATGCTCTGCCACCCAAATGTATGCAAGTATATGCAACCTGAGGTGCAGCCAGGAGCAGATGGAGATGCACAAGCTGTCAGAAGACTGCCACATGGTTGGAATAACTGAGATGTGGTGGGATCACTCACATGACTGCAGTCCTTCAGTGGCAGGGTGCAAGTTCTTCAGGAGAGACCAACGGGGGAGATGAGGAGGGAGATACCCTATGTATGAAGGGCTAGCTTGGATGTATGGAGCTCTTCCATTGGATGGACAAAGGGAAGCTGCTCTGAAGGGCAGAGGAGCTCAGGAAAGCCAGCAGGTCATTAAGCACCCATCAAGCACAAGAATGCTCCCTATGAACAGTTTGCAAAATTAGCAGCCATCTCTGGACCGCAGCTTGGCTAAACAGGGAGCTCCCACGTGAGCTCCAGGGCAATAAGGCAGCATACGGAAAGGGGTAGAAGGCCAAGGCTGCAAAGGAGGAATTTAGAGATATTGTCCAGCAAAGTAGGGATGGTTGTTAAGGAAGGCAAAGCTGCTCTGTGATAGAGACACTTGTGGGGATGTGAAGGACAGGAAAATGAGCTGCTGCTGCTGCTTTAGTGACAGTAAAAGAATAAACAAGGAAATGTGGTCTCACTGCTGACTGGGACAGAGAGTCTAGTAAAAGCGGATGTAGATTATCTGGGGAAGTCAAGTCCTTCCCAGCTTCAGTCTTCACCAGCAAGGTCTCCTCAGCTGTTGTGCCTAGAGTCAGGATTCCCAAGGAGAAAACCAACCCACAGTGCCTAAGTCTTGAGTGAGGAATGATTTGCAAGAACTCAACCCAGAGAAGTCTATGGGATTGGATGGCTGGCATCCATGGACATTGAGAGAGCTGGCTGCTATGACAGCAAGGCTGCTTTCTACCATCTTTGAAAGGTTTTGGAGATCGGGGATGGGGAGGGGTCCCAAAGAAATACAGTCCCAAAGGAATACGTTGTGTCCATCTTCTAAAAAGGCCCCAAGGAGAGATCAGGAAGCTGCAGGCCATTCAGCCTCATGTTGATGAGGGGTGTGTCACGGAACCAGTCCTCTCCGATCACATTTCTGGGCACATGAGGGAGAAGAAGGTGTCTGGAAACAGTCAGCATGGAGTTACGCAAGGTGAATCATTCCTGACCCACCTGATTGCCTTCTGTGATAAAAGACCAGTACTTGTGGAGGAGAGTAGTGGATGTCCAGCTGACATCCAGATGGGCAAAAAACTGCTTGGATGATGAACTCAGAGGGTTTTCTTGAATGGATCATGCTTTACCAGGAAGCCAGGTAAAGGTGGGGTATGCAGGGCTCTACACTCCACATCCTGTCCTGTTTGAAAGGCTCATCGGTGACCTGCAGAATGGAAATCCCCTTGTTATAGGTAAACGCGACAAATTGACAACCACTCGGGCCGGGTTGCATAAACTCCAATTTAATAAAATAATTGAGCAAGTCACAAGTAAGCAAAACAGCGCTGGGCGGCCGGGGAGTCTCCTGCTCCACCAACGGCGCGCGCGATCCCCCCCTCACAGTCTCCTTATATGCAATTCCAGCCCCGGGTATATGTGGCACTTCCTGTAACTTCTGCGGCTGCGCCGGCTGTTGCTAGGGGGTCTTCTTCAGCCTTCTGGTGGTCGTGGGGATGAAGGCTGGAGTCTTCCTCTGCGTTGTGTGTGGTGACCCTCAGGTCATGCATATATTTTACAATTGTGTGACCTCGCCATTGCCATATTAGGCTATCTAAACTAACATCGCCGCCTCGCTGGCTCCACTTAATTATCTCAGGCAGGGTACATGCCCTCATTGCAGGATGTTGTGGTTTTAGCCCGTAACTAGCGCCTCGTTTCACCGTAAAATCACTTCCCGATTTGATGTAACAAACTAGCACCTATCACACCCTCACGGTTGTAGATGACACCTAATTGGGTGGAACAGTCATAAGCTCAAGGGCTGCCATTCAGAGGGACCTCAGCAGGCAGTAAGAATGGGCTGTGAGGAACTTTGTGAAGGTCAACAAGGACAAATGCCAGGTCCTGCACCTGGAATAGAGCAACACCCTGCAGTGATATGGGCTGGGGAGCACCCGGCTGGGCAGCAGCTCTGTGGAGAAGGACGTGGGATTTTTGTGGGCAGGAAGCTGAACATCAGCCAGCAGCATGCCCTGGCAGCAAAGGAGGCCACAGTGTCCTGGGCTGCATAACCAGGAGATCGAAGGAGGTGATTATCCCCCTCTACTCAGCATCGTTAGAGCACATCTAGATACTGCGTCCAGTTGGGCCCCCTGTAGAAGAATGCTGTTTGTCCCTTGGATTGAGTCCAGTGGCAGGCCCCCAAGGTGGTTGGGAGCTGGAGCACTTGCCCTGTGAGGACAGGCAGAGGGAATGGTTTTGTTCAGCGCAGAGAAGGGAAGGTTTTGGGGAGGACTCATAGCAGCTTCCCAACTCAAGGTTGCCATTGATAATGAACCAGGTTTTTACAGGAATTCACAGCAGGAGAATGAGAGGCAAAGGCTATTAGCTGAAACAAGTGCAGTGAAAATGGTATATAAGCAAGAAAAATCAATGAGTATCCTGCAGCATTTGAAGTGGGGTCCAGAGGGGTTATGGCCTCTCTGTTCTTGGAGGCTTGCAGGATGTAACTGGACAAAGCCCTGAGGAACTTGGTGTGAATTCATTGTTGATCTCTATATGAGCAAGAGGTTAGATGACAGTCCTCCCAGGGTCCCTTCCAGCCTGAATGATTTGGTGAATTTTCCTCTCTGAAACACGAGAGGTTCAGGCTGGGTGTAAGGAGAAACTTTTGACCCATCCAGACAGCCAAGCACTGGGGCAGGTTGCCCTGAGAGGTTGTGCCATCTCCATCCTCAGAGGTTTTCAAGTCCTCAGTGAGTAAAGCCTTGAGAAATCTGGACCTGATAGCTGACCCTGCTATGGGAAGGAGGTTGGGCTCGGGATATCCTGAGGTTCCTTCTAGCCAGAAAGATTCTACATTTCCTTCCACACTGTGTCTTCTCATTTGACATTAGGGAAAACCTTCAGCTTCCCTGTGACCATGGAAGTAGGTCGCCCAACAGTATGACCAGATCAACTGCATGTTCCTTGTCCTGCTCCAGTCAGAGTCCTTCAGGTTCCAGACTCCTTGGCAGGCACTGACAAATAGCCCTGATTTTTCTTTTGCATCACCTTTTATTGCATTTTTCCCTCTTTTCCACCTTCCAAGTTCTTCTCTTTTAACATCCTGATATCCTCCCATGAGGTCAGCCAACTCCTCTTTAGCCTTTTCCCATTGATCCTGGATTTGCTTTCTTTGTACATTCACTTGGCTTTTCTGAGATGCTTGCCATGGTGATGCCTACCTTTGACAGCAGTACCTTTAAACTAGCCTCTGAGTGCTTGAAGAGATCAAGGATCTTTTCCTGGAAATGAGAAGCAGCATGAGAAGGGGAAGCCAGGCTAAAACAGGAACTCACAGCTCAGTTCCAGGGCAGTAAGGCAGCATACAAGAAGCAGAAGGAGGGATATGCAGCAAAGGAGGAATTCAAATACTGTGTCCACTGAAGCAGGTATGGTGTTAGAGAAGCCAAAGCTCTCAGAGGGTACGCACTGGCAGGGGACATCAACAGCATGAAGAAGAGCTGCTACTGCTTCAGGAATGGTAAAGAATAAAAAGGAAAATGTTGGCTCCTTGCTGAAGGGAGCAGAGAATCTAGTAAGTGCAGATGTAGGGAGGTCTGAAGAGCTCAGTGCCTTTTTGGCTTCCGTCTTCTCCAGCAAGGTCTCCCGGGCTGTTGTGCCTAGAGTCAGGGCTCCAGGCAAGAAAAGCAACCAGCAGGGGATGAGGGCTGAGTGAGGGATGACTTGCAAGAACTCCATCCCTACAAGTCAGTGGGATTGGAACGGCTGCACCCAAGGACACTGAGAGAGCTGGCTGCTGTCATAGCAAGGCTGCCCTCTGTCATCTTTGAAAGGTTGTAGAGATGGGGTGAGGTCCCAATAACTGCAGAAGGGCAAATGTTACATCCACTCACAAGAAAGGCCCAGAGAATGACAGGCCATTCAGCCTCAGTTGGTTGAGGAGTGTGTCATGGAGTGAGTCCACTCATTTCTGGGCACATGAGGGAGAAGAAGGTGATAGGGAAGAGGCAGCATGGATTTACCCAGGGTAACCTGTGCCTCACCAACCTGATTGCCTTCTAGGTTTGCATAGATCTATTTGTGGTTGGAGAGCAGAAAATATCTTTCAACTTGATTTGAGCAAGGGGTTTGATACTGTCTCCCACAATAGCCTTGTGGAATACAATTTAGAAATGTACCGCCTAAATGGGTGGACAACCAGATGATTGATTAGTGACATGGAAGAGGCAATACTCACTGTGCTTGTTGAGGACAAAAAAACTCCAGGGGGCCCCAGCCATATGCTTGAGGGCTGCGATACAGAGGGCCCTAGACAGGCAGGAGGAAAGGACTGTCAGGAAGCTCATGAAATTCAACAAAGACAAAAGCGAGGTCTTGCACCTGCGATAAACCAACACCCAGCAGTGTTACTGGCTGGGACCTGAGGGCCTGGGGAGCAGTTCTGTGGAAAAGGACGTGAGGGTGCTGGGGGACAGGAGGCAAAACACGAGCCAGCAGCGTTCCCTGGCAGCAAAGAAGGCGAGAAGCATCATGGGCTGTATGAGCAGCAGCACAGCCAGGAGGTTAAGGGAAATGGAGATCGCCTTCTAGTCAGAATTGACTAGACCACATCTAGAACACTGTATCCAGGTTTGGGTTCCCAGAATAAGAAGGAGGTTGATAACTGGGAGCGAGTCTGGCTGAGGGCCCTCACAGTAGTTGAGTAGCTGGAGCACTTTTTCTGTGAGGAAATGGGGCTGGTTCAACTTGGTGAAGAGATGGCTTTGGAGGGATCTCATAGCAGCCTTCCAATGGCTACGAGGAGGTCCTCAAGAAGATGGAGGCAGGCTCTTCACCAGGGTATATGGTGGGAAGACAAGAGACAGTTGGTATAAGTTGGAAGAAGAGACATTCGTGCAGGAAATAAGGAAAAGCTTTTCCACTACGAGGATGGTCAAGCTTTGGAAGCGGTTGCCCAGAGAGACTGTGCAGTTTCCTGCCTTGGAGGTTTCCAAGACCACACTGGATGAAGCCCAGAGCAACCTGCTCTGACACCAGAGCTGACCCTGCTGGGAGCAAGGAGATTGGGCTAGAGACCTCCTGAGGTCCCTTCCACCCTGAAGGAGTCCATGGTTCTTCCCACTCTCCATCTTCTCCTGTGGATGTGAGGGAAAGCATGCAGGTGCTCTGTGACAGTGGAAGCAGGCCAGCTTTCTTGTCCTCCTCCAGTCAGAATTCTTCAGATGCAGGGCTTCTTGGCAGGAATCTCCAAGACAGCCCTGAGCAATCCTTGACTTCACTTTTAATTTCTTTGTGTTTTTTTTCCTTCCCCCCCTCCTAAGTCTGTCCCTTTCACCATTCTGATCCCATCCCATACAGCTCACCCTTAATTCATTGGTGCTGGTTTGTCTGTTTGTTTTCTTTTTTTTTGTTTTATTTTGACATACAGGAGCTTCAGTCCTGAAGGAACTTGAGAAATCCGCGTGATTTGGACAACAAATATCTCTTGAAGATTACAAGAGAAGTTTTAATTCCTGTACCTAGGTGGGAATAACCCCATCCATGAGGAGAGGTTGAGGGACCTGGTTTTCTTTAGCCAGGAAGCAAAAGGCAGTAGACTATAAGCTTGTGACTGCTCGAAGGGTGGTTTCAGAGATGATGGAGCTTTTCTTGGTAGTAGGAAAAAGCATGAGAAGGAGAAAGATCCACGAAGTGCATCTTGAGAGGTTCACATTGGACTTCAGGTCAAAAGAATGTCACTCGTAGGGTAGTGCTGAAGTGCAACAGGTCACTCAGAGGGAGCCTGTGATCAGCCCCTGCCTTTGTGTTTCAAGGAAAAGCAAGGGAGGACAGGAAGACATCAGGAGTGGTGGGGAGATCCCAGGGTGAGACCAAGGTGGAGAAGCAGCTTGGGTGTGTACAGTCTGCAGGGAAACAGGCACAGGCGTGGGAAGGCATAGGACAGCCTGTGGTGGAGATGGCCGAGGGCACTGCCAAGGCTGAAAGCTCCCAACACAACTAGGTTTTTGTCCTCTTGGCTATGGCTGGTGTCTCTGACACTGAGGCCCATGAGAAGACACCATTCCTTAAAGCACTGTGGCCTTGCTGCCTCCTTGTCCCTTGGGAGCCCAGGAGGTACCGTATCATGGTCCTGCACTTAGCGTTGCATACCCCCACCCACACACTGCCCCCAGGAAGAGCCCTGAGCAATCCCTGATCCCTACCCTGCAAGGCATCACCCTTCCCACGGGCTCGCTGTCCGTGCCTGGTCACTCTGCTTGATAACACACAGGCTGACTTGGCATCACAGCCACCCTCACATTGCCTTTGCCTACCTGCAATCAGGGCCTCCAACTTTCAGCTCTAATCAGCCCCTGGGGAGACTTTCCTGGTAAGGGCCCTCGGTGGGACATAATAATGCTCCAAGAAATTTGGGCATTTTCTTCTGACTTTAACTTCTTGAGAGGTTGCTTCAGCCTCCTCTCAGTATCTGAAGTTCATGGGCTCAGCCCCAAATACACCGAGGGATCATCAAAATACAAAAATCCCTAAGGAGCCATGCCTCTTTCCATAACTTTCGTCAGTTCACCAATTCTTGTGTGGTTAGTTGGAAAGTTTGCAGGAGTGTATTTAGAAGAGGAAGATTTCAATGAACCCCTGAAAAGAAAGATGTCTGCTTCTTAAGCTTTCTTGATTCTTCAGTTCTTGGAAGAAGTCACACCCACATTCCCCAATTCATACTGACCCACAGTGTCTCCTAATGAAGTCAGGACATGTAGGAAAAGGAGTATTTTTGATAGGAGATCTGTATGGAGAACCTTCTTCCGCAGCTCCCCAGCCCTGCCATTTCCCTCATCAGCCACTGGGGACTTCAGATCACTCTTGCGAAAATCGAACCTTTTGCCACACATGTCTGTAGCTGAATGGTACAGCTCATGTGCACCAATTCCCACCTGCTTTCCTTAGAGAACTAGCTGCAAGCAGACACAGAAGGGTTTTTCTTATTGCAAACAAACAAATTATAATTTGGGACAGTTTAATAAAAGATAAAAGACACTCGTCCACTGTATGTGAAGTCCAAGCTGCATCCAGTGAGGTCCACTGCCCACAAGACATAACCTTCCTTGAAATGTTTTCCACACATAGATAGGAAAGGATACACAAGAAACACAACAAAGGAGCTGTCTAAAGAGACAAGGAGACTGCTGAAAGACGAGGCAAGCTTCAGACTCCCAGCATCTCAGAGCAGCAACTGGAGAGTTGAGATGTACCTGAAAGGGTAAAGAGCAAGGGGAGAAGGAAAACTGGGAAACTATGGGAAGTGCATGTGCCCAGAAAGTCTGATGCAAAGATGCCTTTAGAAATGACCAGTTTAATCAGGACATGTGGAAATATGTGAGAGAGCACTGAGATGACATCCACAGCCCAATAGACAGAGTAGTGGAAACACACAGTCAAGGGCAGATCGATATTGCTTCTCCCACGATTAATACCCCTCCTGAAGATTTCCACTCTTTCAGCATGTTCATCGAAGTAGACTAAAATAATCACCAATGGGCCCTCTCTAAGCACTGAAGGAAGACTGATTCCAGAATTACAAACTGTGGCATCAGAGGGTGGTTATGTGCAAGAGGTGGAAATGTCCCAGTCTGGAAGCCCCGATTCCCATCTCTTAACTGGGCAGGACTCAGAACGGGGCAAGAAGGGAGCACATTGACATCTCGGCACACTCCCTTTTCATTCCCTGCACAGTCAACAAAGTGTGACTTCATTTTTGGGGACAACAAGGATGAGGTTGATCTCACCCCAGGCCAGACCCCATCAGTGCAGATGTCTCTGTCAAATCCAGTTCTCTCAACTTCCCTTTCTCGTCCAAAGAGGGAACTTAGTTGTCTCAGCTGATTTGCTTTGAGATACATTTCCTAATGACAAGCTAAGGTCCTGCAGGAGCCGCCTCCAAAATTTCCAGCACCACATGGCAACACAGCTACCCCAGGGCATCTCAGGCAGCAATAGCCTCTCTATGAGGTCAAATGAATCAAGCCCAAAAAAGGAGATCCTAGTCATAAGTTGAGATCTTCTCAAAAGATAACTCACTGCAACAACTGACAAGAAATGCTCGTTTCCAAAACTTCACACAGTTTTTACCATTGCCAGATATTTTTTTCTGTCTTATGAATTGGCAGCACCATGTTCATGCACTACAGGAATTAGCCTGTCTATGCGAGTGTACATGCAAATATACACACGGTATTCATCAAAATACATTTGCTACCAACACTCGGAATGGAGAAACTTTGTTCTGAGGAACTACTTTATTTAAACTATCATGTTTCAGCTCTCTTCTTCTGCCTCTCCAGCCTTTCCTCTTCCTAGGACTCTTCTCTCTTTACAGAGCACTCCAGGGAACGGTTCACTGAATCACAGCACTTAGGGTGGACGAGACCTCTGGATGTCACCTAGTCCCAGCTCCGCTGGTCAATGCAGAGGGAACTAGATGAGGTTGCCCAGGGGCTCCCCCCACTTATGCATTGTCCACAAGGGTGCTCAGAGTGCGCTCCATCCACTGTGCAGGCCATTCATAAAGGTGTTAAACAGTCCTGCCCCACATGTTAATCACTGAGGGATGCCGCTAGTAACCGGCTGCCACTTGGAACTTGTACCACTGATGACAGCGTTTCAGCCTGATGGTCCATCCAGTCTTCCACCTGCCTTATGGTCCATTGATCCAGGGCAGAGCTCAACAATTTGCCTATAACAAGATTCTGGGGGACTGTGCCAAAGGCTTTGCTAAAGTGAAAGTTCACAAAATCCCCTGCTTTTCCCCTTGTGCACACACGCATTCATCTTAAGGTAGAAGGCAATCAGGTTGGACAGGCATGCTTTGCATTTCCCTTGGTCAACGCATGCTGCCTCTTCCAGGACTTCTCCTTCATATGCTTGGAGGTGGTTTCCAGGAGGATTTGCTCCATCACCTTCCCAGGGACTGACATGAAGAGGACCAGCCTGTCGTTCCCCAGATCCTCCCTCCTGTCCTTCTGCAAAATGGCTGAGTTGTCTGCCTTTTCCCAGTCATCAGGAACCTCCCTGATTACCATGACATTTCATAGACAATTGGGAGCAGCAATGCAGTGATTCCAGCTACCTCTCCCTGCACGCTGGGGTGCTTCCCTTCTGGTCCCGTGGACTTATGTGTGCCCACTGGGCAAAAGTCCTCCCCAGCTGCATTTTCCACTACCATGGGTGAGGCTTTGCTAACACAGATGCTGCCAAAGGACTTCGGGGTCAGGGAGGCCTGGCAGTAGACAGTACCAGGAAAAGACAAGGTGAAAGAGGCAATGAGCTCCTCAGCCTTTCCCTTCTCTTTGTAACTGTGTTCCCTGCCCCACTGAGCAGGGAGAACACATTTTCCTTGGCTGCCTGCCTTGTGCTGCCAACATCCCTGCAGAAGCCCTTCAGGTTACCCTCCCCATCCCTTCCTAGATCCACCTCCAGCTCCAGCTGAGCTTTGACTTGCCTCACTCCTTCCCAAACAAGATGAAATCCTCTCTGCTGCAGTCCAGGGTGGTGACTCTGTTGTTCCTCCTACATCTCCACCATCTCACGGGCACTGCAGTGACAGACAACCTCTACGTTCACATGCCCATCCAGCCTGAGCTTCAGGCAAGAAACCAAGGGGAGGGTGGCACCTTCTACCTAGAGGCACAAACTACAAAGGTAATCATACCGCAGAAAAGTTTGCTCTTTTCCCCTCACCCCTGAGGGGATCCAGGCAATGGCCTTTCAGGTGGTTAAAGGTGGATACAAAGAATTTCCATTCTAATGTAGCTATGCCTGAGGCAGTGCCTCCCAGGCTGCCCTTACAGTCAACAGGGAGGAGGAGGTGTTGGCCTGCCTTCTTTTAGATGGTCACATAAAGCACAAAGGACTCCTGACCCAGAGACATTTGCTCTGTGCTTGAAAAGGGGCCTGAGATCATAGGCGTTCAGGATAATTCAGGTTGAAGAGACCACAGGAAGCCTGCAGTGCAACATGCTGCTCAAAGCAGGGTCAGAGAGAGGGTCAGAAACCAAAAAATGCTCCTGCCAAAGGACTTCTGGGGGTGATAGAGAAGGAGAAGACAGTAGAGGGTTGACAGGGTGATCTCATGGACAAGAGGCTTTCCTTTTCCCCCTTCTCCCAAGAATGAAATCCTCAGCTCTCCAGAGGGAACAAGCTGGGACACGAACTTTGCCACTAACATGGAGGTGAAGAATCTCCTGAGTCCCTTACAGACAGAGGCTGGTCCAAAGGCCACCAACCCCAATGGCACCACACCCCCAGGCATGCCTGCCTTGTTGCTAGGCACCCTCCAGACCCAGGCAGGACGTCTTTTGGAAACAGAGTGGGGTGTGCAGCCTGCAGCCCTGGCCACCCAGCAGGTGTGGTGGGACCCTGCTCCTCTAGATGAGACTGGGCTCTCCTGCATTTCCCCAGTGGGAAGCCTACGTCCCCTCCAGCCGGGAATACAGCCCGGCAAGGAGGGCCAACACAGGAAACACGATCTCTGTTCTGGGGTGTGAAGAGAGAGGGGAGGGCAGAGGGGGAATCTGCTCATGCCCTGGGCAGTGGTTCCCTCCCTGCAGCCAGTACAGCTCTGCTGATGCCCTGTAACCTGTGAGTCCAGGAGATGGGACTCCAATCTGCTCTGGCTCTAAAGATTTCTCAGCCCTTAAGACCCTGGATGCAAAGCACCGCTCTGGGGACACCTCAGCAGTCAAAGGGGCTGAATGCCTGGTGTGTTCCTCAGAACTTCTCTGTAGTCTCCCAGCACTGCTTTGACTGCTGTTGCCCATGGAGCAGAGACTCCTTTTGAGGATAAACTCACTCACTGTGTCACTCTGAGGACAGGCTTGACCAGGCAGTACAAATGCCAGCAAGGCCTCAACCCCACAACAGTGTCCCCTGCCCCTCACTCTGCCTTCCAGCCCCTTCCTTCTAGAGGATTTGGGTTGGAAGGGACTGCTGGAGATCTCCAGGACCATGATCTGCTCTGAGCTGGGCTAATTTGACAGTTAGATCAGGTTGGTAGGTGCTTTCTCCAGGAGAGTTCTTAAAGATTTCCTGTCCCCTGCTCCAGTGCTACTCAACTACCATGGTTATTTCTTTATTTTTCCTTCAACTCATTTGAAATTTGCTTTACTGCATCTTCTCCCTTGTTGTCTCTTGTCCTTTCCTCCCCTTGGCCCCCAGCCAGACCATCCCACCAACTTTGACTGAGGACAATCACAGCCTCATCTCCAAGCACAGCTTTACTGCGATCTTCTGGGACCACATAGGCAGGCCAAGGTGGCCAGCTCTAAGCGTAGCCACACGCTGTGGGTCCCTACATGGTCTCAGAGGAGAGTGTATGGAGACATAACATGACCCAGGGCAGAACCTGTGGGTCGCCACCAGGGTGGAGCTGGGATCAATAGGTGTGAGAAGAGCAGACCTCCAGCAGCTCCTCTCCACACATGTGCAGGCAGTGGTGCACCCAGCAGTGCTCCTGAGAGAGGACGGTGACACAGGACGGGGGGCACAGTGCAGTGCTGAGCACCAACCATCTGTGCTGGGTCTGGGAGTCCTGGCAGGTGGTGCTGGTGGCTGTAGCCCTTGAGAAACCCCCAACCCTGCTAGCAGCAGTGAGTCCCCTCCATCACTGTCAGGAGCTTCTGGAGTGTCGTGGCTCCCAATCAGCACCTCATCCCTCCACTGACCCAGCCCTGCTACCCTGCATGTGTCCCCACAACCCCACTGCGCAGGAATCGCACAGAACAGGGTGTGTACTGGGGTGGGGAAACATCCCCCCAGCATGGTCCCCATGACAGCCCTTGGTGCCCTGGCGTCCTCGGCCCTCCTACCTGGAAGCCTCCCACCAGTCCCCAGACCCTGCCCAGGCCTGACACTGTCCGCTGGGGTAGCAGAAGTCCATGCTCTGGGTTCTGCTGAGGTCTGAGCTTGCAGAGGCCAGGCAGGGCTGGACATTGCCTCCACACACGTGCTGAGCCCAGCAGGCAGATGGAGCTGGTCACATTAAGAGATCACCCCTCACTGGGACCATGGGGAATGGGCACTGCTGGAAATAGCTGGTGTGAGAGGCTGGGTGTGCGAGGAGTTTCCTGGGGCAGTTTCTCCTTTCTGTTCATGCAGCAACAAGCTGGGCTGCATCTTTGCACCGAGGCACCCTGCTTGAGGGCCCCCATGGGGGAGGAGGATCTACAGGCCCAGGAGATGACCCCAGGACCTCCTCTGCATGCTCCCTGACAGCCCTGCAGAGGACCAAGCAGAGGGCTTGTCCTCCCAGGGATCACAGCTGGATGCCCAGTCCTCCAGCTAGGCATGAAGCCTTGTCTGGGGGGGACTTCTGGGGTAAGGACCAGCGTGCAGGGTGGGCGAGGTTGTCCGAAGGAAACATGCTGGGGACAGGGTGCGAGGGACAGCAGGTTTGGAGGAAGAGACATCCTTCAAGGACTGCACCGGGTAGAACCTACTTTATTACAGAGATACTGCGATGGAGTCAGCTCTGACCCAGTGTTGGACACAACTTTATATGGGCACCAGGTGAGACAGAGCAGTCTCAGTGAAGGTGGAATGAATCCAACCATTTGTGTAGCAACAGGGTGACAAATAATAATAACAACAGTAATAGTAGTAATGATAAAAATAAAGTGAACAAACAAAGCTCAGTCCTGGTAAAGGACACAGGGGGAGTCACTTGTGGAGAGCAATGGCAATGTTATCACTGCTGAAAATTGTCCATGAAATCACTTTCCTCAGGGCATCTTTGAGCTCCTTGTTCCTCATGCTGTAGATGAGGGGGTTCAGTGTTGGAGGCACCACTGAGTACAGAACAGCCACCAGCAGATCCAGAGCTGGGGAGGAGAGGGAGGGGGGCTTCAGGTAGGCAAACAGGTCAGTGCTGACAAACAGGGAGAACACGGCCAGGTGAGGGAGGCATGTGGAAAAGGCTTTGTGTCGTCCCTGCTCAGAGGGCATCCTCAGCACAACTGTGAAGATCTGCACATAGGACAGCACAATGAAAATGAAACACCCAAAGGCTAAACAGGCACTAACCACAAGAAGCCCAACTTCGCTGAGGTAGGCGTCTGAGCAGGAGAGCTTGAGGATCTGGGGGATTTCACAGAAGAATTGGTCCAATGTGTTGCCTTGGCAGAGTGGTATGGAAAATGTGTTAGCAGTGTGAAGCACAGAATACAGAAAACCACTAGCCCAGACAGCTGCTGCCATTTGGACACAAGCCCTGCTGCCCATGAGGGTCCCATAGTGCAGGGGTCTGCAGATGGCAACATAGCGATCATAGGCCATGACAGTGAGAAGACAATATTCTCCTCCTAACAAGAGGGCAACCAGAAAGACTTGAGCAGCACATCCTGAGTAGGAAATCGCCCTGGTGTCCCACAGGGAATTGGCCATGGATTTGGGGACAGTGGTGGAGACAGTGCCGAGGTCGAGGAGGGAGAGGTTGAGGAGGAAGAAGTACATGGGGGTGTGGAGGTGGTGGTCACAGGCTACAGCTATGATGATGAGGCCATTGCCCAGGAGGGCAGCCAGGTAGATGCCCAGGAAGAGCGAGAAGTGCAAGAGCTGCAGCTCCCATGTGTCCGCAAATGCCAGGAGGAGGAACTCGTTGAGGGAGCTGCTGTTGGACATTTTGTTATCTCCGAGCATGGGGGACTGTCCAAAGGAGAAGAGACATTGAGAAGTTAGGAGAGACTTTTCAAGCAAAAATGCCCCGAATGTTGCAGTTCTCATACAACCCCCCACATTGCCTCTCTCTTTACTGAAAGGGTCTTTGAACAGCTCCCTTGCTGGAGCTCCACTTTGCCCTGGCTGAGTGTGCTGTGAGGAGCAGGGACCTCTGCCCATGGGCTCCACAGGAGTCAGTCCTGCTGTAAAGCAGTGGGCACAGGGGAACAGGGGTGACCTGCTCTCACAGTCACAAGTTCTGTCAGGTGAAATCCACTCATTGTGTAGAAGGGCTTTTCAGCATCTTCTCTCTGAATTGTAAATGAGGTTTGAGGAACAGAGTTTCAGGGATTTTTTATTTTCTTTCAGATGGTCTTGTGACCCCTGGGGAGTGTTCCTCAAAGGTAGAAATCCTTGGCATTTCCACTGAATCCTGAGAAAAATGGATTCACTGCCCCGTGTTGCAGAGTGAGGACAGCTAGTCTGTCTATCAGTCTCATTCCCAGCTGTCATGTGCTTCCACCTCTTTGAGCTGGAGGATGATCGCACTCATATGTTGCCCTTAAAGAAATGAGCCCCTACTGACAGCAGACGAGTCCAGTTTCAAAGTGCACATCTCCAAACTTCTCACCCTTTCTCCGCGCACCTGAGGGAGCTCTCCACACTCCCCTTCTAGCCAAGCACACACAGGGCTCTTTTCAGATGCCCACATACAGCCTCCCACCACCATCTCCATACTCTCAGCATCTCTGCACCTTCCTCATGGGGCTCTCAGATATCACAGAGATGCTATGAGACAGCAGTGCCTTTCTAGAGGGCAGCACGCAGCCTGGCAGGACACGACAGGGAAACGGTCAAAGCACTCTTAGGACTGGAGATGGGCTCTCCGTAAGGGAGAATCAGCTCATTTCCCAGCCCCACAGACTGCATTTTCTGGAGCTCCACAGGTTAGAAGGGAGCTGGGGCAACCTCATTCCCATGCACACCCCTCTGTTGCACAACTTGCAGCATCAGTGTCTGAACTGCAGCTGAAAAGGCTCCAACGCCAGAAAGCCTGAGAAGAACAGGAGCAGCATGGCCAGGAGGGGAAACAAGGAGCAACACCATGATCCTGCTGCTAAGCGAGGCAAGAAGAGAGACAGAGAGGCATTCTGGAAAGCCTTCACCTTACCTAGCTGGGCACGTCACCTCGCAGACAGTGACATCGCAGGGCAGTCAATCTCAGCCCCTCTGTCAGACAGCATGAAATGGACCCAGAGCAGGAGAGTTGCCCCTCTCTTCTGCTGGAGGTCTGGCTGCAGAGGAGGCAGCTCATGCCCTGGAGTTCCCTCTCATTCCCTGCCCATCCCTGCTGCCTGGAGCTGTCCCTGCTGACAGCTCTTTCTCTCTCCCATCTTTTCCTGGACAGTGCTCACAGATCCCATCCACCCGCTGTGTGCTCACTTCTGCCCTACAGAAACCTCCCGGATCAGGGCACTGTCTAGGGGCATCTCTGTGCATGCACATCCTAAGGAGAAGAAGGAGAACTCCTATGAAGCCAAAAAATGTGATCCTAATGCTGTCTGTAGGCTAAGGTGGAGATGAAGCAACTTCCTGTGGTTTCTCACAGACCTATTAATCTCTCAGAGTGAAGGTTTAAGAGTCCCACTTCCTTCCCAAAACAGAAAACTCATTCCTTCATTCTCCCTGCCAAAATTAGGAAACTGAAAGTGAAGACACCCGAAGGAAAGCTCCTTCCCTTCAAGAAGCCCTTCTCTTGATGTCCTCTTGAAAAGACCCTTTGGACATCTCCTGTGCATGAGCTAGAGCTGTGAGCAGTCCTCAACCATGCAGCATCCTGTCAGCAGGAGAATGAACCTGCCCTGCTGGGGGTCACTTCTCTCTCCCAGAGTTTCTCCCCATAGTGCTGTAGGGAGTTCTCTGGACAAGCTGAGGGCTGACCCTTGCTGACAGCAGAGTCACTGCCCTGGGCACACACCACCCTGGAGTGCAGCGACACTGCTCTGAATCACAGCCATGCGCAGACCTGTGTGTCCTCCCAGGCTTAACACCCCTGCAGCCACCCCGGCAGAATGGAGTTTCACGCCCGGTCGCTGTGATGGTGTGGCAGGAAATCCCTGCTCTGAAACATTTCCCCCTCCTCTGCAAAGGAGCAACCAGGAGAGCGATCCTTAAAAATCCAGTCGTGTGACTGGATGGGTTTCAAGACCTTTCCAGGAACCTCAGTAGCATTGCCTGCAGCCAGAGACTTACCGTGTCAAGGGCTGTGAAGATTTCTCCCACAAGGAGCTCTCCTCTCTCCTCCCACTCCACACTGCCTTGCACTTCTCTCTGCCTTGTCTCCTCTCATGTCAGCAGCAGCAGGCAGTGCCCGGAGCCCTGCTGCTCTTTGCAGAGGAGCTGCTCCTGCACACAGCTGTCTCTGGGCAGTGCTGCCCACTTGCCATGAGCTCCCTCCTTCCCCAGAGCCTGGCCCTGCTCAGGAGCAGAGGCCCAGCTGAGCTCATGAATTTCTCTGTCCCTTGTGCTCCCTCCTCCTGGGAAATGTTCACTCCAATAAACTAAAATAATCACCAACGGGCCCTCTCTAAGCACTGAAGGAAGATTGTTTCCAGCATTACAGATTGTCTCATCAGAGGATGGTTATCTGCAAGAGGTGGAACTGTCCCACTCTGGAAGCCCCGATTCCCATCTCTTAACTAGGCAGGACATGTAAAAAGGAGCAAGAAGGGAGCTTATTGACACATGGTTCAGGTGCTGATTCAGATGAGTCAATCTGGGCATCTCAAGCCCATTTAGAAGCCCCTGGAATGCAGTGGGATTCAGCTAATGCCTGTGACTTCCAGAAACACACAGCAGGTGGGATTCCCCTTGCCTAAGCTGAAGTGAGCATAACAGATGTCTGCACACAAACTCCCTGTCTAAGCTCCGGTTATAATCCCTGGAGATGGAGGGTGGGAGTCAGTTGCTCACACACAGACACCTGGTGACATTGGAAGTGACAGAGGTGGTCCCAGGCATGTGCCAGTGTCTGCTTGCTCTCATGGTGCAACTGAGAGACACACATCCTTCTAGAGCATGAGTTGGGGGCCAGGTGGAGAATTTCCTTGGCCATCTGAAATGATACTAGATGCCTACTACAATTAGAGCCCCAATCACTATGAAGCTGAGACATATGGAGATGCCTACAGCGCAAACTGCTAATGGAATTCAGTGCACACACTTGATGTAATGACTTAGAAATAGGCTGACAGACATCTCAGAGGCTTGGGGTTCCTAGCACAACTGCCTGGGACCTATGGGAAAACCATGCCCCTTTGGAGTGGCTGCTGGGCAGACAACCCAGGTTATCTCAGGCTTTCCTACCTGTGGCCAGACAACTGAATCCCACCACTGCCTTTAGGCAAAGTCCATCCTGACTGCATTCAAGTGTGCTGCATAAATGGGAGGCACATCACACCAAGGTCTCCGCTCTAGTCTCTGCACTCTCAAACCCTTCTCGCTCTTCTCTGCCCGAATCTCTTCTCACACCTGGACAACATGAACTGGGACTGGACTAATGAGGACCTCAGGGTGGCTGGGTCACAGGCTGCGCAGGCCCAGGGACTTCTTCACTGGAACGATGTCCTGCCTGCAGATCGCTTCACCTCTGTCACAGGCCACAAGGTGCTATAAATCACCTCAGCCAGCCAACCCCTATCCTGCCATTTCTGCACAGCCCAGCTCTGTTTCTCCCTGGCCTTGGGCACTGCAGGCTTTGCTCTCCTAGTGGGAACCTCCTTTCACCATTACATTGCCACCTGCTATCCATGCCAGCATGGCTCTGCTCTGAAGTGGGGCCGCTGCACACACAGTGTCTTTGGCTCTTGGTAACAGGTTTCACCACAACCAGTCTGCTCTCTGTGCCACAGCTGATGCTCTGCAGTCCAAATATATGCAAATGCATGCAGCCTGGGGTAGAGACAGGAGCATATGGAAATGTACAAGCTGTCACAGGTGTGAAACATCACTGGAATGACTGAGATGTGGTGGGATCACTCACATGGCTGGAGGGCAAGGCTTTTGGGTACAATGTCTTCAGGAGAGACTGTCACAGAAGATGAGGAGGGAGGATGTCTTTTGTGTGAAGGGGCAGCTCAGATGTGCGGAGCTCTTCCATGGGAGAGGCAAGGGTTTGGGTGAGTGCTTGTGGGGGAGCATCACAGTAGGGGTGACATCATGGTGGGAGCTACAGACCACCTAATGAGGGTAGGGAGGCAAATGCAGTCTCCTTTAAGCAACCTGAGCAAGTCTGTGGATCACGGGCCCTGGTTCTTGTTGGCAGGACTTTAATCCCCCTGACATGAACTGGAAGGGCAAACAGCAGAGTGCAAGCAGGCCACAAGGTTTCTGGGGGCCATCAAGGACAACTTCTTTGCACAGCTGCCAGATGGGCCAATAAGGATGATTCTTTCTTGTATCTGGAAATTTCAAATAAGGAGGAACTGATCAGGGATGGGGCAGTAGGAGAAAGGCAATAGTTACATCCATCTTCCAAAAAGGCCACAAGGGCAACCTGGGGAGCTGTAGGCAGTTCAGCCTCACTTTTGTGAGCAGTGAGTCATCAGGTGAATCCTCTCAGATCACATTTCTGGGCACATGAAGGGATAGAGACCTCCTGAGGTCCCTTCCACCCTGAAGGAGTCCATGGTTCTTCCCACTCTTCATCTTCGTTTGCTGATGTCAGGGAAAGCACACAGGTGCCCTGTGACAGTGGAAGCAGGCCAGCTTTCTTGTCCTCCTCCAGTCAGAATTATTCAGATGCAGGGCTTCTTGGCAGGAATCTCCAAGACAGCCCTGAGCAATCCAAATCACTTTTAATTTCCTTGATTTTTTCTTCCATTCCTTCTAAGTCCTTCTCTTTTACCACCCTGATCCTGTCCCATACAGCCCACCCCACCCCTGCTCACCCTTAACTCAGTGGCACTGGCTTGGTTTCTCTGTTTATTTGTTCATTTTCTTTTTTTTTTTTTGTTTTATTTTGACAGGGAGGAGCTTCAGTCCCAAAGGAACTTGAGAAATTCGGGTGAGTTGGACAACAAATACCTCATGAAGATTTACAAGAAAAGCATCAAGTCCTGTGCCTAGGTGGGAATAACCCCATCCATGAGGAGAGGTTGAGGGACCTGGTTTTCTTTAGCCAGGAGGCAAAGGGCAGTAGAGTAGTTGCCTGTGACTGCTTGAAGGCTGATTTCAGAGATGATGAAAATTTTCTTGGCAGTGGGAAATGGCATGCAAAGGAGAAAGATCCACAAACTGTATCTTGAGAGGTTCGGAATGGACTTCAGGTCAAAAGAATGTCACTCGTAGGGCAGTGCTGTGGTGCAACAGGTCACCCAGAGGGAGTCTGTGATCGGCCACTGGCTTTGTGTTTCAAGGAAAAGCAAGTGAGGACAGGAAGACATCAGGAGATGTGGGGAGATCGCGGGGTGAGAGCAAGGTGGAGAAGCAGCTTGGGTGTGTACAGTCTTCAGGGAAAGAGGCACAGGCATGGGAAAGCATAGGACAGCCTGTGGTGGAGATGGCTGAGGGCACTGCCAGGGCTGAAAGCTCCCAACACAACTAGGTTTTTGTCCTCTTGGCTATGGCTGGTGTCTCTGACACTGAGGCCCATGAGAAGACACCATTCCTTAAAGCACTGTGGCCTTGCTGCCTCCTTGTCCCTTGGGAGCCCAGAAGATACCGTATCATGGTCCTGCACTTAGCGTTCTGCACCCCCACCCATAGATTGCCCCCAGGAAGAGCCCTGAGCAATGCAGGATGGAAAGCATCACCTTACCCAGGGACTGGCTGTCAGTGCCTGGTCTCTCTGCTTGATAACACACATCAAGGTTGACTTGGCATCGCAGACACCCTCACATTGCCTTTGCCTACCTGCAATCAGGGCCTCCAACTTTCAGCTCTAATCAGCCCCTGGAGAGACTTTGTTGGAAATGGCCTTCTGTGGGACCTCTTAATGCTCCAAGAAACTTGGGATTTGCTTCTTGAGAGGCTGCTTCACTCTCTTCTCTGCATCAGAGGTTCATGGGCTCAGCACCAAATACAGCCAAGCGGTCATTAAAATGCAAAAAAAACCCTAAGGAGCCATGCCTCTCCCCATAATTTTCTTCAGCTCTTCAATTCTTGTGTCACTAATTGGAAAGTTTGCAGCAGTGTATTGAGATTAGGCAGATTTCAATGAGCACCTGAAAAAGAAAGATGTCTGCTTCTTAAGTTTTCTTGATTCTTCACTTTTCAGAATAAGTCACACCCACATTCCCCAATTCCTACCGACCCACACTGTCTCCTAATGAAGTCTGGACATGTAGAAAAAGCAGTATTTTTGATAGGAGACCTGTATGAAGAACCTTCCTCCCCAGCTCCCCAGCCCTGCCATTTCCCTCATCAGCCACTGGGGATTTCACATCACTCTTGTGAAAATCTGACCTTTTTCCTCTCAAGCCTGCAGCTGAATGTTACAGCTCATGTGCACCAATTCCCACCTGCTTTCCTTCGAGAAATAGCTGCTAACAGGCACAGAAGATTTTGTCTTAAAAGCAAACAAAGAAATTATATTTTGGAACAGTTTAATAAAAGATACGAGACAGTCCTCAAGTGTATGCCAAGTCCAAGCTGCCTCCAGGGAGGTCCACTGCCCACAAGGCATAACCTTCCTTGAAATGTTTTCCACACATAGATAGGAAGGGATAGACAGGAAACACAACAAAGGAGGTGGCTAAAGAGACAAGGAGACTGCTGAAAGACGAGGCAAGCTTCAGACTCCCAGCATCTCAGAGCAGCACCTGGAGAGCTGAGAGGTATCTGAATGGATAAAGAGGAAGGGGAGGAGGAAACTGGGAAACTATGGGAAGTGCATATGCCCAGAGAGTCTGATGCAAAGATGCCTTTAGAAATGACCCGTTTAATCAGGACATGTGGAAATATGTGAGATATCATTGAGATTAAATCCACAGCCTAATATGCAGAGCAGTGGAAACACAAGGTGAAAGGCAGATCGATGTTTCTTCTCCCCAGATTCATACCCTTCCTGAAGATTTACACTGTTTCATCATAGGAAAACATTGACATTAAAATTAACCAGTCATTTGAGCTGAGCAAAGTGTGCTCATATTTTTGAAATGGTGAAAACAGTTCTTCACCTTTCCAGGCAGAGCTCAGCGGTCCAACCACAAGCACCTAGTGAAACTTGGAGAGGCCCTGGTGTCTCTGAGGGACCTGCCTGGGCCTGGCAGCTCTTACAGGGGAGATGCAGAAGACCGGAGCCCCTCGGAGTTGGAGGGGAAGGCTGGGCAGAGGGGACCTGGGTGCCTGCAATGGCACCAGCAGTCTGTGAGCCTGTGATTGCATTCAACTCCAGCTCTGAAAATCACTTTCCCCTTCAAAAAAAAAAAAAAAATCTCCCCAAAAGATCGGTGTATCAGACAAGAATCAAAAAAAAAGGGCAATAAGAACACAAAGAAGTTTGAAATAGTGAAAAGTGTAACAAAACTTTTTTTTTTGCTTTAGATAATTTATCCAATTTCTTTATTCTTTTGTTTTTATTGGCAGTTTCTAAAGATTTATTTTATAAGAAGATCTACACTATTAAAAAAGATATTTTTGTGTCTCACACAAGTCCCATCCCGCTCAAAACACTCGCTGCCCAGGACCTTCCTTGCTGCTCCTCAGTCTTTGCACACAGCGAGTCACACCATGAGGTGTCGAGCTCTCACAACTGATAGAGGAAGCAGCCTGATCAGCAGCAATGAAATGCTCTATTCAGTGAAAACACTCTATTTATCGATGGCAAAAACTGCACCAATCTCAACGTACCTGTGTTACAGTGATGCCTTAAAAGAGTCCCTACACATCTAGCCACAAACCCTTTTCATTCCCTGCATGGTCATGAAGTGCGACTCCATTTGAGGCAACAACAGGGATGGGAATTAGCTCGCCCGATGCCAGACCCCTTCAGTGCAGGTGTCTCTGGCTAACCCAGGTGTCTGGACTTCCCTTTCTAGTCAATGGAAAGAAAAAAGTTGTCCCACTGAGAGGTCTTGAGATGCTTCTCCTGGGGACCAGCTAATCTCCAGAAAGTTCCCATAGTTCCTGGGTCGCATTTCCCAGCACCACATGGGAACACAGCTACACAGGGCATCTCAGGCAGCAATGGCCTCTGTACATGTCTATAAAGGCCTTTATGTAAAGTTCTTGTCATTGGGTGAAATCTATGCAAAAAATAGCTCTATGAATAGAAAATATCTTCATTTTCAGAACTCCAAACCTTCTTTATCAATTGTAATGAATATTTTCTTTCTTTTTGATTGGCAGCACCACATGCATGCACTACAGAAATTACTCTGTGTGAGTGTATATATTTATATAGATGTACAGTTAATCAACGCAATACCTTTCCTACCAACACTCGGAATGGAGAATTCTTCTTCTGAGAAACTACTGTATTCAAATTGACATGTCTTCTCTCTCTTCTTCTGCCGCTCTGTCCTCTCCTCCTCTGCCTAGTCTGTCTTTACAGAGGCCTCATGGCCCCTCTGCCCTCCAGGGAGGTCTCCTGGGGGATCCTGACAAGCGCATCCTGAATGAGCTGAAATCAGCTCTTCAGCAGCCATGGGCTCTGCTTTTTGTCTTACTTCTCCACCATCTCGTGATCATTGCAACCATGGCTGCCCTCAGCCATTACATCCCCATCTGGTTCTGCTTTGCTTGTGAGTAACAGAGTCCAGCCATTGTTGGCTCATTGATTGCCTGTACCAAGAAATTGTTTTCAGCACTCTCCAGGAAACTCCTGGACTGCTTGTGCCCAGGTCAACTGCCCTTCCAGCAGATTTCAAGGTGGTTAAACTACCCTGTGAGAACCATGATCTGTGACCAGGAGGCTTCCCCCAGCTGCCTACACAAGGTTTCAGCTGCTTCCCTTCCCTCCTCAGGCTGCTGTTAGCAAACACTACCAGAATGTCACCCACACTGGTGTGTCCTCTAGTCCTTAGTACAAGGTCTCAACTGGCTCATCACGTGCTCCAAGGCAAAGCCCTGTGCACTCCAGCCACCCCTTTGCACAGAGCACACCTGCACCTCCTCACCATCCCAGCATGCCTTCCCCAGGAGTTCATTTCCATCCTCCCACATAAGCTGTCCCACCACGTGTGTGTAATACCACGGGGATAGGGGAGAGGAAGGTGCCAGTAAAGGGACATAGCTGGGATGTTGAATGTGGGGCCCAGAAGAGAGGACGACTCAGAAGAGGGGCAGGGGAGAAAATCATAGAAGTGACACATGTGCAGTGTTGATGGTGAGGTCACCTCTTGCACAGGAACCTCATGGGCTGGGTTCTGGTAGAGCCATTCTGAGGACAAGAAGAGAATCACACCACCACTCATCCCACCACCAGAGATGATATACAGGCAGGAGGATGGGGAGAGGCAGGCAAAGGGGACATGGCTGCAGTGTTGATTGTGAGGTCACTTCCACTGCAGCAGCCTGATTGGCCCTCAGCAGATGTGATGGCCAGCAGGCTTTGGGATGTCACCCAGTGCCTCAGGGAGTCCACCCAGCAGAAACGACTGGCCTGGGGAGGGGAGAGAGTGACACAGGTGACAGGGACCCATCTGGGTGCTGACTACAAGGGCAAATCTGCTGCAGCCACGCACCAGCCCGTGGCCGGCAGGCCATCAGGCACGGCTCATGGCCACCCTGCTCAGGACTAGCCCTCTGCAGCAGACCTGCCACCAAGCAGTGCGCAGCTCCTCGCCTATGTCTCCTCTGAGCCCAGCGTGCTGACCCTGCATCCCAGAGACACCATGGACATTATCTGGAGGTTTTCTCTGGCAGCTTGACCTTCCCAAAGTAGCACGTGATGTATTACTACCCAGCAGAGAGTTGGGTTTATTTGTTTGTTTGTTTGTTTGTTTTTATAGTGTGATGCCAAGAAGGAGTCATTCTGCAGGCTCCAATGGACACTTTGATCATGGGTGGGGGAGCTGAACTGTGCAAGGCCTGCTGGGACAGCCCTGCACCACCCTACATGGAACCGACCCTCACTTGCTCTTGTCCACACCTCACTGCCAAGAGGGGACCTTTGTCCAAATCAGCCTCAGATCCACACTTGCGATTTCATCTCAGAGGGGCTTCACTTGCAAAGAAGAGTCCACGAGTGAGCTAATGCCCAGGCTGTGCCTGAGCTGGTCAGGCAAGAGCTTCCGAACCTGCAGGCCTCAACCAGCTCAGGGACACAGTGCAAAAGGTGCTCAGCTGAGTTGGACACCTCAACTGTCAGGTCAGAAATGACTGCCTCAGAGAAGAGAGGAGCATGTGGAAAGGTGAGGAACATAATTCTGAGGGGGCTTGCAAGTTATCTGCATAAAATAACTTCAGCTTTGCAAGCTGATTCTCAGCTATGACCCATGAAGTATTTCCTGCTGACTTGCAGGAAAGTTCTTAAGCATCACTACTCACCGTAGTAGGCACATCTGGGAGAAGTGGTTCAAAGGCCAATTATTTTCTGAAGAAATACTTTGCTTTTGGCAATCTCTCTTATTTTGCCCACTTGAAAAGCTAATGACTGTGACACTGCCACTTGAAAGGGCACCTCTAAGTGCTCCACCTTGGCAAGACCATTTCCTTGTTAACTGTGTGGGTGAAAAAAGTCCCACATGATCCAAACTGCTCTCTGAGGCCTCCTGCTGGATGTCAGCCCCTGCATGTCTTGTGTCAGAGTCCAGGGCAGTGCGCAGGGTGCAGCAGGGAGCCCCGAAAAAGCGAGGCCTTCAGCAGGAAGAGCTCAAGACCCTCTCCAGAATTCAGTGGATTGGAGGGGGGTTAATTGGCTGATTAAGTAAGGTCTAATTGGGGGATACTACTGCATTATAAGCAAAGAGTTTCTAGGGTCCTGCCACATAAGAAGAAAAGAGGGTCTGCACCAAGTATGGATACAGGTCGTATCCCCTCTTAGCCTTTGCTAATAGGAGAGGGAGGCAACTGGATGCCTCTAGACTAAAAAATGGTTGTGGTTGGACAGATCCCAGAAGTGTTAACTTCAAGAATCTCCAACAAGGAACCCTTTCTGAAAGATGACCTCTTCTACTCCAAATACTCTAAGCTGCATATTTCTATGTATTTCACAGTCTATGTGGGATATCTGGCTGCAGATCCTGGCAAGAGCTGAGGAAACACAAGGCCTCAACCTCAGCACACAGAAGGCAGCAGGCTGCCAGCATCCCTGGCTCACACCACCAGGGCAGCCCGGGCCCTGCCAGCCAAGGCACCTCCTCACCTCGCAGTGCTCCCAATCTCTCCATCCTGGCAGCACTCCCCACGCACAGCGCTGCTCTCTCCAGACAGCTCTTCCTGTGTGCAGCTCCAAGACACTGGGGTCATCGTCTGTCCCCACCTCAGCCTACCCCACCACTGTGACATGCCATGTGAAACCCCCAAAGGCCCCAAAATATACAAAGGCCACCTCTCCAGACCTTCCAGTTGCTTCTAGTCCTCCAAGGCCTTGCAACAGGCATTTCCTCTCAACAGCCACGCACAGCCCTGCTCACGCTCACTTCCCACCTCCAGGAAGCAGACCCACAGTGCTCTCCCAGGGGCTCAGCAGGACAGCTCTTGCCTCTCACTTTTGCAAAAATATGCCCTCAAGGCACTCACCCAACCAGCCTCCCTACTGAGGTCTCCTTTGGGGCTTCCATGGAGATGGACCAATCTCTTTGGCACCACTCTCCCTCTCCCTGCATTTGCTCTGGGGGCTCACAAATGACCACATGGCTGCACACACACACACTGACCAGCATGCACAGGGCCAGGGCACCAGTCCCACACAAGCAGGCTTCCAACAAGGAAAATGGCACAAGGCTTCTGCTGCTCTCAAGCATTTGCATTCCCCTGTCTCACCAAGGGCTGCCATTTCTCTCCCAGGCAAAGCCTTGAGACAAGCCAGAAGGCTTCAGCAGTGTGCAGGACACATGCAGAAGGCAGCAAATGCTCTGCCTCCAGGTTCCCACATGGCATGGCACAGGGAGAGTCCGAGAGCACCAGCAAAGTCATCCACTGAAGGAGCTTGGGGTGTGGCAGAGAAAACTTGTTAGTACTCATTTTTGGCACAAGGAGCTCTCCTCTAAACCAGCACCAGGGGGCAGGCTGCAGGAAGGACCACTGCTCTCTCTTTCCTTAGCAAGCAATTGACCCCCAACGCTCCACTCATTGGCACCTGGATTTTTCAGGGCTTCAGGAGATGATCCCATCAGGGACTCAGGGGGCACGAGTCGGAGAAAAAGAGTGGTCACAATGAAAACCTCTAGGAATCTCCCCTCAGTGTGGAGGCACTCCCTGCGCACATCACTTCTCTCTCCAGACAGCTCTTCCCACATGCAGCACCAAGACACTGGGGCCATCGTCTGTCCCCACCTCAGCCTACCCCCCCACTGTGACATGCCGCACCCCTGTCACACGCCTCATAGAGGGTTGCCAGAAAACATGCAGCTGTGCATTGAGGACACACTGGGGACATGACCAGACAAGGCAGCAGCCAGGAAACCCCCTTCAAGCTTCAAGCTTGAAGTGCTTCAAGCACTCAAGGTGAGCAATGGCTTCAAAAAGCCAGGAGCTTCGTTGGAGGATGGGTGCACTCACCACCACTCCCTTGACTCCAGCTACTCGCAGAAATGCATCTAGAGCTAAGTGGGGCTCCTCACACCCACACAAAGATCAGGCGAAAAAAACGCTCCTTGCCCTTGGCAGCAGTGCCAGCACCTGATGACACCACACCGAGCACAATCAGGCTTGCACAAGGGCTGCTCTCTCATTGCCCTGCTGTGGCACAGACAGGTCACAATACAGCAGGACAGTGGAGGAACTTGCAGAGGCTGCAACGGGAAGGAAGAGAGATCTGGGCTGCGCATCCCTTGCAGGGCACTCTGGCCTTGCCCTGCCTACTCAAAGGGACTCCTTGTCTAGGGAGCTTGTGCACAGGAAGACATCAGTCTCCCTTAGAAGTCATCTCCCAAGAACACACATGCCCGTCTCCAAAGGCCATCTCTCCACAAGGCCTTCACACCTCCAGAGAGCTGCAGCATGCTAACACCCAGCCAGCAATGAGAAACCCCCACAGCCTCCTCTTCCCTCAGCAAACACTGCTGCAGAGGAAAGCTCTCACTAGGAAAAGCAAATGAGATGAAAGCAGGGAAAAAGCATGCCAGGTTTTCATCTCGGAGCAAGGAGAAACACTCCTTTGCCTTTAATCAGCATCCTGGCTGGACATCCTGGCAAGAGCTGAGGAAAGTCAAGTCCTGAATCTCAGCGCACAGAAGGCAGCAGGCTGCCACCATCCCTGCCTCACGCCACCAGGGCAGCCTGGGCCCTACAAGCCAAGGCACCTCCTCACCTCGCAGTGCTCCCCAGCCTGGCAGGGCTCCCCACACACAGCACTGCTCTCTCCAGACACCTCCTCCCATGTGCAGCACCAAGACACTGTGGCCACTCCCGTCCCCACCATAGGCCACCCCCCACTATGACACGCCGCACCCCCACCTTGCGCCTCATAGACGGTTGCCAGCCAACACATGGCTGTGCATCAGGGACACACAGGGCACACGACCAGACATGGGAGCAGCCAGGGCACCCACAAAGGCTCTAAAACACAGGCCAAATCTCCAGAACTTAAATTCATTTCTAGTTCTCCAAGGCCTTGGAACAGGCACTTCCTCTCAACAGCCAGGCACCGCCCTGCTCAGGGTCACTTCCCACCTCAAGGAAGCAGACCCACAGTGCTCTCACAGGGGCTCAGCAGGCCAGCTCTTGCCTCTCGGTTTTGCCTCACATGCCCTCAAGGCACTCACCCAACCAGCCTCCCTACTGAGGGGCCCTTTGGGCCTTCAGTGGAGGAGGCCAAAACCCTTCGGACCACTCGCCCTCTCTCGGGCCTTGCTCAGCGGGCTCACATAGGAGCACATGGAGGCACAAAAATTGAGGGGCAGCTCTAAAAGCGCTTGGGTAGAAAACGATAAGAGTCAAGTGCTTCGAGTACACAGGGTCCACAATGCCTTCCCCAGAAGCTGTGAGACTCATTGAAGGATGGGTGCGTGGAGGATGGGATGCTCCCTTGGCTCCAGCTACTCGCAGCAATGCATCTAGAGCTCCTCACACCCACCCAAAGCTCCGGCAAAAAAACAGTGCTTTGCCCACATCAGCAGTGGTAGCACCTAATGACATCACACCTACCACACTCATGCCTGCACGTGAGCTGCTGTCTCGTTGCCCTGCTGCATGACAGACAGGTCACACTCCAGCAGGACAGTGGAAGAACTTGCAGAGACCTGGGCTGCACATCCTTTGCAGAGCACTCTTGCCTGGGCTTTCCTCCTCAAAGGGACTCCTTCTCTAAGGAGATTGTGCGCAGGAGGGCAGCAGACCCTTTCAGTTCATCTCCCAAGAACATACCTGTCCATCTCCAAACACCACCTCACCACAAGGCCTTCATTCCTCCAAAGAGCTTCCAGCATGCTAACACCCAGCCAGCAATGAGCAACGCCCACAGCCTCCTCCTCCCTCAGCAAACACTGCTGCAGAGGAAAGCTCTCACTAGGAAAAGTAAATGAGATGAAAGGAGGGAAAAAGCAGGCTTGGTTCACATCTCAGAGCAAGCAGAAACACTCCCTGGCCTTTGGTCAGCACCCTGCCTGCACATCCTGGCAAGAGCTGAGGAAACTCAAGGCCTCAGCCTCAGCACACAGAAGGCAGCAGGTTGCCAGCATCCCTGGCTCACGCCACCAGGGCAGCCTGGGCCCTGCCAGCCAAGGCACATCTTCACCTCGCAGTGCTCCCCAGCTCCCCAGCCTGGCAGGGCTCCCCACGCACAGCACTGCTCTCTCCAGACACCTCCTCCCATGTGCAGCACCAAGACACTGGGGCCACCATCCATCCCCACCACAGGCCACCCTCCACCACTGTGACATGCTGCACCCCCACCCCATGCCTCACAGAGGGTTGCCAGCCAACACGCAGCTGTGCATCGGGGACTCACAGGGGACACAACCAGACATGGCAGCAGCCAGGAAACCCCCAGGGATGCCAAAACATACCAAGGTCACCTCTCCAGACCTTCTGTTTCCTTCTAGTCCTCCAGGGACACACAGGGCACATAACCAGACATGGCAGCAACCAGAAGATGCCAGCATGTTAATGCCCACTCTCATGCCCCCTCCTCTCTCCGCAAACACTGCTGCACAGGAAAGCTCTCTTTAGGAAAAGCAAATGGAAAATCCCTGGCTCACGCCACCAGGGCAGCCTGGGCCCTGCAAGCCAAGGCACCTCCTCACCTCGCAGCGCTCCCCAGCTCCCCAGCCTGGCAGGGCTCCCCACGCACAGCACTGCTCTCTCCAGACACCTCCTCCCATGTGCAGCACCAAGACACTGGGGCCACCATCCATCCCCACCACAGGCCACCCTCCACCACTGTGACATGCTGCACCCCCACCCCATGCCTCACAGAGGGTTGCCAGCCAACACGCGCCAGTGTCTCAGGGACACACAAGGCACAGCACCACACATGGCAGCAGCCAGGGCAATCCCAAGGGCCTCAAATCACACAAAGATCAACTCTACAGCCCTTCCAGGTGCTTCTAGCCCTCCAAGACCTTGCAACAGGCATTTCATCTCAACAGCCAGGCACAGCCAGGGTCCTCTTCAGTTCCCACATTGAGGAATCAGAGCACAGAGATGCCATTCAGACCTTGAAGATAAATGTCACAGCCCCTGGGGTTTGGATGGGGCAGAATTTCTGCAGCACATGGACACTGGACATCAGAGATTAATAACACCACTGCTCACACCAGTGCTAGATTCATTTAGCAGCCTAAAAATTCAAGCTGGACTCCCTGGGCACCCGTAGAAGGTTGTAAGAAGTGCAAAGTCAAACTCCCTGTCTATGTTTACCAGAGAACATCATCTTCATTTGAAATGGAGCACTACGAACTCATGATGACAGAGTGGAATAAAATATGTGCCAGATGATGTGGAACATTATCATCTACTTCTGCTTGATTTATTAGCTGCATTTCTGTATTGCTGTAGAGCTCTGCAGGTGTCAATCCCTCCTCTGGGCCCAATCAGCAAACCCAGAAGTGACCTCACCACCATCATCCAAGCCATGCGCCTTCTCCTGCCCTATCAGCTGCTCAGGTATAGCAACCTCACAAACACCTACCCCCAGCATGTGCCTGCTGCTGGCCAATGGGCTTCAGAGCCAGAACTTTCCTCAAGGTAACTTCCCCAGCCATTTGCTACTGCTGGCCTATCAGGTACTTTGACAAAAGAGACCTCCCAATCAATGTCCATGCCTATCTGTGTGCTGCTGGCCTATCAGGGACTCAGAAGGAGATGACCTCCCAGTCACCACCACAGCCATGTGTCTGTCACTGGCCTACAAGCCTTTGAGACAGCAGTTACCTCACTACAGCTTCCCCAGCCAGGAGCCAAATGCTGACCTATCAGCTGCTCAGGCAGAAATGATCTCCAAAGCACATGTCCCAGCCGGGGACCTGCTGCTGCCCCATCAACTGATCAGCTGCAAGTGACCTCACAAGCACCTTTCCAGACACAGGTCTCCTGCTGTGCAATCAGTTCATCACTCAGAAGTGACCTCATCATCAACATCCAAGCCTTGCTCCTGCTGCTGGCCCGTCAGGTCCTTGGGCAGAAGTGACCTCATCCTCACCAGCCGAGCCACGTGCCTCCTGCTGGCCTGTCAGCTGCTGACACAGAACTGATTTGACCCTGGTGATTTCCTGGCACAGCTCTCGCACACAGCCGTGACCTCCCTGCCCACAGCCCGGCCACGCGGCTGTTGCCGCCTGCAGCTGCCCCTGCCCTGCCCCAAGGCTGAGGCAGCTCCTGAGCGGCCTCCCTGACTCACCCTGGGGCCTCACAGCCATCAGTGCAGCCCCGCCCTCCTCCCCTGGCCGGCCAATAGGAGGGCAGCACTGGGGGCAATGCCATGGCAATGCTGCGGCCCTGTGTGACCCCCATGGGCAGCCCCATCCCCTCCCCCGCAGTGGGGCGCCATGTTGTGGGTGGCAGCAAGGGGCAGCGCAGGGTGGTGCGGGGCGGCGGGGCAGTGTGGCCCCATGTGGCCGGGCATTGTGGGGCCCCTGGGCCTGGCCGCTGCCCTGCCGGGGCTGCCCTACGCCACAGGGACTTGTGAGGTGGCGATGGCACCCCCACCTGTTTCCAAGCTGCTCCCCCAAACAGGCTGTCTTTTTAGTGCAGAGGTCTGACCTCAGTTTGCAGGAGGACAGGGGCTGCAGCCATCTGAGGACAACATCTCTGAGTCCAAACCATGCTCTGCCAAGTTGGAAGCGTAAAAGGATCCACAGGTAAGGAGCAGAGGTTCTCCCAAAGAAGTAGATGCCTTGGGTTTATTACAAGGTGAAGGATCCATTTCCTATATGGGCATTTCCATCAGGCTCTTGAGAGCCCCACAGGAGCTGCAGGACATCCCAGGCTCCAGGATGCAGGACCCCTTTTGTGCCAGAGCCAGAGCCCAAAGGGGGACCCACTCCCAGGGAAACCTGGACCTGGATTTCCCCCTGCCATGAGGGGATGGAGCTGGCCCAACAGAAGCCTTGGTGCTCAGGGCAGCCCCAGCTACAGGACCGAGGAGTCCTGGCTGCCACATTGTCCCCTGAGCCAGGCAGGACCCTCAGGCAGGGCTCCTGTGGCACCTCCAGCCCTGTCCAGCCACCCCCACATCCCAGGATCCACCGCAGTTTTTGCAGTTAACAGTCTCTGTGCAACACCTCAGGAAGGAGCTCCTGAAGCCCTTACCCTTGGTGGAGAGCCCCAGAAGTGCTGGGCACAAGGAACTGCAGCGCGGGCTGACGGTGTCAGTCCAGCAGTCCTCCATCTTGCTTGCCCCCTTGCCCTCGGCTCTCCTGTCCATCCAGGAAAAAGGACACTCTTCCCGTCTCTTCACCCAAAACTCTTCAAAGCACCCCTGCTCCTCTGCCTATTGGCAAGGGGCCCCAACTCAGCCCCACTGCCTCCTGTCTCCACTCCTTGCCCTGGAGTTGCTCCAAAGGGCAGCAGTGGGGAGTGTGTGAGCAGTGCCCAACAGCGCCCAGGCCTCGCAGGGAAGCGAGGACACCACTGCAGCACTGGGTAGTCCTCCCTGTGATGCAGCACATGCCACTGTGACCTCAGCTGGTGTCATCCGGGGGCTCAGTAGGTCACTGCCATGGAAATGGCAGAGCCAGGGAGAGAGCTGAGAGGTTTCCCCTCATGTCCTGGAAAGCAGTCACCTCCCTTAACCCCAGTTATTTTCCAAAAAATTCTGATAACTCCTTCAGGAACATCTCCAGATGGTGCCAAAGGCTGTGAAGTATCTAAAATGGGGCCCCTGGAGAAGTCACTTCTGTGCCCCTGCACCGTCAGGTGTCTGCACTGGGCAGACCTGTGTGGGAAGCAGGGGCCTGGGGTTGCTTTGGGATTTAGTGTTTTTCACAGATGGGGTCAAAGTCATGTGGGATGAAACAGCACAAAGTATGGCCACAGGCTGAGATGCTTTGTAAGTCTCAAAACTGGTTTCTCCTGTGGATCGCTCTTTTTGTAGAAGCAGGATGTAGGACAATCTGGGACAGGACACAGCCTTCCTCCTTGAGGCACCGAAGCAGGCTCTTTGTTTTTAAAAGTCCTTGGCAAGGCTTTTTGGTCTGGAGTGCTTAAGATAGAGATGATGCTGCAGAAAAGAGCTAATGCCCTTAACACACATCCTCTGGAAGGCTTTTGCCAGTTCCCTGGTCCCTGCCAGGCTCCAAAGCCATGGGCAGGGCTAGGTATCAAACCTGGGGAAGTTCTCCCATTTCCCATGACTTTTGCCCAGCTTTCCTTTGGGCTGAGCCTGGGGAAAGCCATTTCTCATCTTGGACCTTAGTTGGTCCTTGGGCTTTTCCATGTCACCTTGGGGCAGTGCTTGTCCCCTGGGTACAGTCCCTGGCACCCTGGATCCCCCCAGCATCCTGGCTCTGCCAGGGGGCTGTACAGCCCTGGCTCCCTGGATCTCCCACAGTTTTGACCCTGGGCTTCTCAGGGCTTGCCCACGCACTGCAGGGCTGCTGCCCAGGCTCTGGTGCAGAGCCTATAATTCATTGCAATGCCGCACAAGCATTTTGGCTTGGTCAGAAATTTGTGAGAGGAAGTTTGAGGACATCCCTACAACCAACCTTCCTGCTCTTCCTAGTCTCTGCAGAGTCACGGGGTGACTCTTGCAGAAGGAAGACTATTCCCCTCGTATAATGTTGGAGATGGGGCCTTCCAAAAATCACTGAAAAAGGAAGGACTCGTTGACTTCTTTGGGTTGCTTATTCAGCCTGTGACATCCCCTCTGTGGCACTGGGAGCCCCAGCTCTGCACCCTGCGGTCTCTGCCGTTTCTCCCCCGTCTCCTGTGTGTCTACCCCAAGTCTTCTCTATGCACCATGGGCACGGCTTCAAATTATGGAAGTGTTGCTTTAGAGAGCTCACTTGAAGCTGTGACACATGGAGTTGAAGGGCTGATGGAGACTAATCTGGGACGTGGTCATGTCCCCACATCCCCTCCTACTCCAGGCTAAGGTCCCAGGAAGGTCTCTGGGGACAGCAGCAGGTTTGGTACATGTGGGATGTGTTTCCCTCCACATGCCCGAATCCTGCATGGGTTGCTCTGAACACCCGCGAAAATCCTTCTTCTCTAGGGCCTCATATCAAGGCTTTTCCAATCCTTTGTACAGAAACATATCCCAGTCCAGGATCCCCAAGAGCAGCACAGCCCTCAGTACAGCCCGGGCCTCCCAGGAGCCCTGACTAAATAGGGAACTTCTGCCATCACCTTTACAGCACACTAGCTGGACATTGTAACTTTCCATTTTTTCCACTTTTCCTCCTCCCCTTACTCTTGGTTCATTCAGGTACCTGGTTGCTGATTTGCACTTCAGGATGTTTCAAGCTTCCTCCAGCTTTCACTAGTCTGTCCCTTTAGCCAAGTCTTTACTTGTGTTTCTATCTACTGTTTCCTACCTATCCAAAAGGTTTCTAGCAGGACTATCCCATGAGGAAAGTGGACCTCATTGGAGGCAGCTGGAACTTAACATACTGTTGAGGAATGTAATTATTTTTTAAGAAACTATACCATGCTTTATTCTTTGCTTGCAGTTAAAAAAACAAAGCCCAAACCTCTGTGTCTATTTGCAGCTAGTTGTCTACGGAAAGCAGGTGGGAATTGGGGCATGTGAGCTGTGACAGTCAGTTGCAGATTTCAGGGGAAGAAGGTTAGCTTTTAACAAGAGTGATGCAAGTCCCAGGTGGCTGAAGAGAGCAATGGCAGGGTTGGGGAGATGGGGAGGAAGATTGTCCATAAGATGTCTGACCTCCAGGGCACTGCTTTTCCTACACATCCAAACTTCATTAGGAGACACTCTGGATCAGTATCAACTGGAGAATGTTGCTGTCACTTATTCTGAAACCTGAAAAATCCTAAAAAAAACTTTCAAAGCAGAAGTACTTGTATATTATTGGAGTCTGCATCTTTCAGTTACACTCCCAAAGCCTCTCCAATTAACCTACAAGACTTGAAGAAAATTGTAGGGAGAGACATGGTTCATCAGGGCTTTTTGCATTTTAATGAGCCCCATGATGTATTTGGTGCTGAGTCCATGAACCTCAGCTACTGAGAGAAGCTTGAACAAAACATTCAAGAAGTCAAAGTCAGAAGCAGAGCCCAAATTACACATAGCGTTAAGGGGTCCCACTGAGGGCCATTAGCAACAAAGGCTCCCCAGGGGCTGATTAGAGCCGAAAGTTGGAGGCCCTGATTGCAGGTAGGCAAAGGCAATATGAGGGTGACTCTGATGCCAAGTCAACCCTTGCTGTGTTTTATCAAGCAAAATGGCCAAGCACAGACACCCAGCTCCTGAGAAGGGAGATCCTTTCCCCCATGTGGTGCCCAGGGCTGTTCCTGGGGGCAGTGTGCAGCTGGGGGTGTGCAATGCCGAGTACAGGACAATGACAGGACACCTCCTGGGATCCCCCGGTGGGCAAGGGGACAATGAGGCCCCACTGTCTCCTGGCAGGCCTCAGTGACAGAGACAACAGCCATAGGACAAAAACCTCTGTTCTTTTGGGCCCTTCAGCCTTGCCAATGCCCTCAGCTGCCTCCACCACAGACTGTCCTACACTGTCCATGCCTGCTGCTGGGTGCCTGCAGACTGTAGGCACCCAACCTGCTTCCCCACCTTGCTCTCACCTCCGGATCTCCCTCCCTTTGCTGATGTCTCTCCATCCTCACTGCTTGTTCCTTGAAACACAGAGCCAGGGGCTGATCACAGACTCCCTCTGGGTGACCTTTTGCACCACAGCACTACTCTTTGAGTGACATTGATTCATATTAATGTCTGGTTTGAACCTCCCAAGCTGCAGATTGTGACTGTTTCCCCTTCTTGTGCTGCTTGCCACTACCAAGAAAAGCTCCTGGGAGCCCCTCACTGGGACACGCTACTCCAGCTGTGGCCACCCCAGTGCTGAGTCAAGGGGATAATGGATCCCCTTGTGTGGGTGGCCACACTCCTCCTAATGCAGCCCATGGTCATTTGGCCTTATTCGCAATGAGTGTGCCCCACTGGCTCTTATGGCATTTCTCATGGCACCCAGGACCTTCTCCTCAGGTTCACTCTTCAGCCAGTAAAGTTCCAGCCTGGCCTGACGCATGGAGTTATCCTTCCCCAGGTGCAGGACTTGCCCCTTCTCCTTGTAAAACCTCATGAGGTTTCTGTTGGCCAAATCCCCAAGTTTCTCAAGGTCCTCCAGACTGAAGCTCTCTTGTGTCAGCTGTGAATGTGTGTGTGCAGATGGCTCACCCTGACTTGTGGTGCCTCTAAGAAGATAACAGCATGCGGAATTGCAGGAAAACACAAGTAATAAAAGGAGGTTCTAGTTTAATGGAATTCCTGGCCGAAATAGAAATTACCCGGGGAATAATCTCAGAAACCCCAAATGAGGGTGCAAGGCAAACAAAACCAGGGACAATGGGGAAAGAATAAACACAGGTGGGATGTTTGTATGGGAAGGTATTGCCTCTTGTCCTCCCAACATGGACCATGATAAAGAGCCTTGCTTCATCTTCTTGATGGCCTCCTCATACATATTGCAAGGCTGCTGTTAGGCCCCCCCAAAGCCATCTCTTCTCCAGGCTGAACAAGCCCTGTTCACTCACAAAGCTAGTGCTCCAGCTCTGCAACCATGTTGGGGGCCCTCTGCTGAACTCGCTCCCAGTTATCAACATCTTTCTTGTACCAGGGAGCACCAAACTGCATGCAGTAGTGTCCATTTGGTCTAAGGAGTGAGTAGTAGAGGAGGGTTATCACTTCCATGGATCTCCTGGCCGTGCTCCTGTTCACACGGCCAAGGATGTTGTTGGCCTTCCTTGCTGCCTTGGCACACAGCTGTCTCATATTTTGCCTTTTGTCCACCAGGACCCTCAGGTCCTTTGCAGCAGAGCTGCTCTATGGCAAGCCAGTCCCTGGCCTGTATCTTTGCAGGGTGTTGGTCTGTCCAGGTGCAGGAAGCTGGCATTTGCCCTTGTTGAATTTCATGAGATTCCTGGCAGCCCATTCCTCCTGCCTGTCCAGGGCCCTCTCAGTGGCAGCCCTCAAGCATAAGACTGGTGCCCCTCGCCCACTTTGGAGTCATCTACAAATGTGATGAAAGTTACCTCCCCCAGGTCACTCATCAAAGTGTTAAAGAGGACAGGTCCCAGCAGAGACCCTGTGGTGCTCCATTGCTCTTCTGGCCTCCAGGAAAAGAACAACCCTATTCACCACAACCCTCTGAGCCTGATCATCCAACCAGTTCTTAGCTACCTGGTTGTCTACCCATGCAGTCCTTAATGTCCAAGCTTGTATGCAAGTGTATTGAGAGAGACAGCGTAAAAAGCCTTGTTAAAGTCAGGGTAACTGTTCTGCATTGTTCTCCGATGATCCACCAATACAGTTCTTTTAACACAGAAGGCCATGAGGTTAGGGAGGCATGTTTTACCCTCAGTAAATCCATGCTGACTGTTCCCAGTAGCCTTCTTCTGCTTCAGGGACCCAGAAATGCAATCAGAGAGGACTCGCTCCATGACACACTCCTGATCCAAGTGAAGCTGAACAGCCTGTAGTTCCCCAAATTGTCCTTTTGGCTTTTCTTGAAGTGGAATACAACGTTTGCGTTCCTCCTGTCATTGGGACCTCCCCCAGTCTCCACAGCCTTCCAAAGACAATGAAGAGTGACCTTGTGAGATAGCAGCCAGCTCTCAGCATCCTCGGCTGTAGCCCATGCAATCCCATACACTTGTATGGGTTGAGTTCTCCCAAGTAAACCCTGACTCAACGCTCATGCCCTGCTGGTTGTTTTTCACCTTGGCAGTCCTGACTCTAGGACAATGGCCTGGAAGACCTTGTTGGTGGGGACTGAAGCAAAGGCTTTGAGTTCCCCAGACCTATCTAACATCTGCTGTTACTGAAGCAACAGCAGTTCATCTCTGTGCCCTTGACATCCCTTGCAAATGTCAGTCTTAGAGGGGCTTTGGCTTTCCTATCCGCTTCCCAACTTCCTTGGACAATCTTTCTAAATTCTTCCTTTGCAGCCTCTCCATGCTTCCCATTCCCTCCTGTTGCTCAGTCGTGAGTTCCCTGTTCAGCCACCCTGTCTCCTGAGACATCTACTTGCTTTCCTCAGTAACAGCATGGCCATTCTTGAGCTTGGAGGATGCTGTCCTTAAAGACTGGCCAGCTTTCCCGAGCTCCCCTGCCCTTCAGAGCTGCCTCCCATGGGATCCCTCTACCAGACCTCCCAGTAGGCCAAATTCTGCTCCTCTGACATCCTCAGCTTCATAGTGAGTGGAGCTCTTGCAGTAGTAGGCAGCACGTGTCATTTCAGATGGCCAAGGATATCCTCCTCCAGGTCCCCAGCTGGTGCTCTAGTAGGATGTGGGTCTCACAGTTGCTCCATCAGAGCTAGCAGACACTTGCACATGTCTTGGACCACCTCTGGCACTTCAAATGTCCAAAGGGGGGTGTGTGTGTGTGTGTGTGCGTGTGTGTACAGCTGCCTCGCTCTCTCCATCTCCACTGATTACAGTGGGGGCTTAGACAAGGAGCTCCCATGCAGACAGGCATTTTGCGCACACTGAAACTTGGGCAAGGGGAATCCCATGTCATATGAGATTGTGGAGTGCACGGGAGGGAACTGAATTCCACTCCATCCCAGGGGCTTCTCAATGGGCATTAGATGTAATGATTAACTCCTCTAAATCAGTCCCTGAAGCACAAGTAAATGAACTCCCTTCTTGTCATTCTGCAGGTGTCCTGTCTTCTTATGAGATGGAAGCAGGGCCTTCTAGAGTGGGATGTTTCCGCCTCTCTTAGAAAACCATCCTGTGATGAGACAAACTGCAGTGCTGGACTGAGTCTCTCCCCATGGTTTAGGGAGGGACCTTTGGGGATTACTTTAGTCTACTTCAGTGGACATTTCTCAGGGGGGACCCTGCTGCCTTTCAAGAACTTTCAGCCCCAGTGTCCCAGGAACATTTTGAGGGTGTGCAGGGGACAGAGAAAGTAACGTCTTCAGCTGAGCTTCTGCTCCTGAGCTGCGCCTGGCTCCTGGGACCACAGGAGCCCATGGCAACCTGGCAGGCGCTGCAGAGCGACAGCTCTGTCCAGGAGCAGCTCCTCTTAAAAGAGCAGCAAGACTCAGGGCACTGCCTGCAGGGGCCCGGATGAGATGAGCGACTCAGAAGTTAAAGACAGTTGGGAATGGGAGGATGGCTGAGAGCTTCCTGCGGGGAGAAATCTTCACAGCCCCTTACACAGTAAGTCTCCAGCTGCAGAGCAACACTGCTGTGGTTCCTGGATGGTTCTTCTGCAGCTGGCACCTTCCACAGCTGAAAGGGTCTGTCAGGGCAGCTCTCCCAGCTTCTCCTGTTTGGAGCAGGTGGTGCTTTAGAGCAGAAATTCATTGCTACATGGTCAGAGGGACAGGGCATCACAGCTACCTGCTTCCAGGGACACTGCAGGGGTGTGAAGCCAGGGAGTGCACCCAAGTCTGCCCAGGGCTGTAATTCAGAGCACTGTCACTGTACCCCAGGGTGCTGTGTGCTCAGGGCATTGACTGTGTCACCTGTGAGGGTCAGCCCTCAGCCTGCCCAGCCAGCTCCCCATGGCACTGTGGGGAGAAGCTCTGGGTGGCAGGAGTGACCCCCAGCAAGGCAGGTTCATTCTCCTGCTGAGATGGTGCTGCATGGGTCAGGACTGCTCTCAGCTCCAGTTCACCCCCAGGATATTTCCAAGGGACCTTTTCTAGAGGACAGTCAAGGCAGGGACAGGGGTTACCTTAAAGATAAGGGTTCTTCTGAGTCAGTGCTTTCATTTTCCTCCTGTTTGCAGAGTGCTGGCAGGGAAAAGCCATGGGAAAGAGAAACAGCTCCCAGGAGATAAAGCTCTGAGCAGTGAAGATATGATCAGTGAATGAGAGGAAACTAGAACCATAAATGCTGTGGGAGGGGGAATTTGGAGACCTCTCTGTCATCCCCTTCAATGCAGACATCTTCCTCTAAGCAAGTCCCACTGTGTCTCCTCTCCCACCCAGTGGAGCCTCTGCCCTCAAGGCCAGGGGGTCCAGGGCATGAGCTCCCTCCTCAGCAGCCTGAGCTCCAGCAAAGAAAGGGGCATCTCTCCTGCAACGTGCCCATTTCCCACTGTGTGACAAAGGGGCTGAGAGCAACTGTCCTGTCATGTTGCCATCTGGGAGGTGGTGTGCACCTTCTAAGGGTGGGTGAGGTGAAGGCTTTCCTGAGCGCCTGTCTGTCTCTCGCTCCTGGCTTTCCCTTTGGTAGGAGCATCACAGTGTTGCCCTTTGCTTCTTCACCTCTCTGTGCTGGTCTGGTTCTTGCTCTTGTGTTCTCTGGGCTGAAGGAGGGGGGTTCAGCTGCAGTTACGGCATTGACCCTGTGGGTCCTGCATGGATTTGTCTTCAGGGCAGTGACATGTTCAGTTCCCCTTCCAACCTTCTAGGCAATACATTTCATCTGGTGGGGGAATGATCTGACTCTCCCTTAAGGAGAAGCCCCATCTTTAGCACTCTTGACTGTTTCTCTGGGGTGTCCTGCCAGGCTGCAAGCCGCCCTCCAGAAGACCACAGCTCTCCTCTAACATCCTTGTGGTAGCTGAGAGTCTTTGTGCTGGTCATCTGAGTCAGACAAGTCATCAAATGCTCTGAAGAGCTCTCCATAGCACTCTCTCCGTATGTGGGCTGAGAGAGAAGAATTTGGAAATCTTCACTTTGAAACGGAACTCCTCCACTATCAGTTCCATCCTGTTTCTTTCTTAAAGTAATTTGCGAGTGTGATTGTCCTTTAGCTGGGAGAGGTGAGAAGACAGGGCAGTGGGGAGCAAGATTCATGGACAGACCCGATCCCCTGACTCCATACAAGGTCACCATGAGCACTTTTTCCTCTTGGGGTGCACAAGTGCTCATGCTGAGAGCAACTGAAATGCCAAAGATTTCTACCCCATCAAAAAATGCTCCCACAGTGTGATAGAGGCATCTAAAAACAAAAGAATATAGAAACAGACCCCTCCACTACAGCCCATTTTCTGGAGAAAATCAGTGTTTAAATGTTCACACCTTTCTACCAAACAGGTGGACATAATCTGCTGCAGGATGTGTACTGCAGAGCTAGTCACTTCCCACGCCCACTACAGTATCTGGAGAAAGAGTGACGATGGCAAATTGACATGAGGACAGGGTCCATCTCATTGGGACAGAGACATCTAGAAAGGGTCGGGTCACCCCCTGCCTTCACTGCACTGTTTCTCTGCCTTGCTGGAGTGGCAGCTGGTGTGACTGATTCAGATACAGACACCTCTGTTCAAGAGGGCAAGGCTGGGGCAGATGAATCCTTCACAAGTATCTTCTCCTTCAGACACAGCTGCCAGGAGTGCACAAAGATAAAAAGTGAACATTCCCGCTGCGTCACTGGACCAAATCACCTTCACTCAGTTCATGGCACCCATCCCCAGTTCTCCCCACCAAATACACAGGGCAGTCTGACCCCTCCATTTACACCCCCCCCCCCAGGCAGAGCAGGACTCCTCTGGAGCCCCTGGGCAGAGGCCCCTGTGCTGGATGCCACACTCGGCACAAGCCGGAGGTCAGAAAAGGAGCTGAACAAGGTAAAGGAGAGGGGTGATGTGGGGGGTACTTTGAGGACTGGGATGGGTTTTGCTCAGAGAAGCCTGTTCTAACTGGTCAATGCCTTTTCCTCCTCGGACAGTGCCCTGAACCAAGACAGAGCAAATGTCCAACAGCAGCTCCATCAACCAGTTCCTCCTCCTGGCGTTCACGGACACACAGGAACTGCAGCTCTTGCACTTCTCGCTCTTCCTGGGCATCTACCTGGCTGCCCTCCTGGGCAACAGCCTCATCATCACAGCCATAGCCTGCGACCACCGCCTCCACACCCCCATGTACTTCTTCCTCCTTAACCTCTCTGTTCTGGATCTTGGCTCCATCACCACCACTGTCCCCAAATCCATGGCCAATTCCCTGATGGACACCAGGGCCATTTCCTACTCAGGATGTGCTGCCCAGATATTTGTATTTGCCTTTTTCATGTCAGCTGAGTATTCTCTTCTCACTGTCATGGCCTATGACCGCTTTGTTGCCATCTGCAGACCCCTGCACTACAGCACACTCATGAGCACCAGAGCTTGTGTCAGAATGGCAGCAGCTGCCTGGGCCAGCGGTTTTCTCAAAGCTGTCTTGCACACTGGGAACACATTTTCAATACCACTCTGCCAAGGCAACACAGTGGACCAGTTCTTCTGTGAAGTTCCCCAGATCATCAAGCTCTCCTGCTCAGACTCCTACCTCAGGGAAGTTGGACTTCTTGTGGTTAGTGGCTGTTTATTCATTGGGTGTTTTATTTTCATTGTGCTGTCCTACGTGCAGATCTTCGCTGTTGTGCTGAGGATCCCCTCTGAGCAGGGCCGGCACAAAGCCTTTTCCCTGCGCCTCCCTCACCTGGCCGTGGTCTCCCTGTTCATCAGCACTGGCATGTTTGCCCACCTGAAGCCCCCCTCCCTCTCATCCCCAGCTCTGGATCTGGTGGTGACTGTTCTGTACTCGGTGGTGCCTCCAGCAATGAACCCCCTCATCTACAACATGAGAAACAAGGAGCTCAAGGACGCACTGAAGAAACTGATTCAGCTGGTACTAGTTCAAGAGCAATAAGCTCCCCATCACTCTTCATAAGTGATTTCCCATTCATCTCAGACAACTCTTATGCTTTGGGCAGTCTCTCTGTGATAATCATGTTTGTGCAGAAGTGTTTGAATTCATCCCACTTTTCCAACAACACAAACCCGGTCTATCTTACGGAGAGGCCTTCTGTGAATGTGTCTATCACTGTGTCAGAGCTGGCCTCTCTCTAATAAAAGGGGATTTCCTCAGTGCAGTGCTTGAAGATTGGGCTCTCCTTTCAAAGCTGGAGCCAAGAATGCACTCAAGGAGTTTCACCTGGGAGAGGGCTATTGCTTTTCTGGGGCTCTCCTTGGTCTCAAGGCGATGAGATCATAGGTGATGTGTTAGGGAAGGAGGGCTGGATTCAGCTCTCACTTGTGGGTGCCCAGTGCTCCTGGAGGTGGTGAATGGTCAAGCAGTATCTGCCATATGAAAGGGATGGAGACTGATGCCTGTCCTTCTCCAAGGGAGTATGGAGTCTGCAGGAGAGCACCGGGCATCTCCAAGGGCACCATGTGCCTAGGGGTGAACAGAGCTTCACAAAGTCAAGTGGAGTCACCCAAAGATAAAGGGCAAAAGCAAGGAATGTCCAGGCTAGTGAGAGCTCTGCAATCCCGCAAGAGGCAGTGGGGACCTTGCAGGCAGAGGAAGGGAGCCTGGAGAGTTGTTCATGTCAGCCTCAGTGAAAACCATGGGCTGGATCTTGGGACATGCCTGAACACAGCCTGAGCAATTTGAAATGCCCTGTGATTGCTCAGAGTATTGTCCATGGCCACAGACCCCTTGGTAGGGGTTGTCAGGTGCAATGAGGCCTGTCTGACTGGGTCTGCTTCCCACTCTGGCCACCATGGCCAGTGTGGAATCACCGTGTGGCCCCGGGGCCCCACAGTCTAATCGCTCTGCAGAGCAGCACTGACAGCTCGGGGCCCTGTGGGGAGCACAGCAGAGGGTCCAGGAATGGTCAACCAGGCCAGCATGGACACACTGACCTGGGGAAAGGCTCTCTGGGGAGCAGGGATGTCCCTGGAGAAGAGGAAAGGAGCAGCTGTGTGCTGACCAGGAGGAATAAATGAGAAAGAGAAATCTGTTTCTAGACAGGTCAACTAAGGGCAGGCTGCTGTGCCCCTGGGACAGCAGGAGCTGCTGGACGAGCTCCAGGGCAGCGACTCCTGTGCTGTCCTGGAGAGAGGGGCTGGCACAGGGGGGCTGCAGGCAGTCTGGGGGTAGGGAGTCTCCTGGACACCAGAACAAGGGGGACAGAGTGTCACTGTGCTCTGCCTCCTTGTGCCACTCCTGCCAGTCCCCGCTTGGAGGCTGATGGGGCAGCTGACACACATCCCCCTGATCCCCGGAGCTGCTCTGCCCTTCAGAGGGGCTGTGGCTGTGGAGTGAGTGCCCAGAGCTCTGCAGCCCCCTGCGGCGGGCACTGCTGCGGGGCCACCGCCAGCCTGGGCTGCTCTGCTGGGTGGTCTGGGGAGAGGGCAGGGGAGGTGGGGAGGGTCTGGGCTGGGCTGGAAAGGGCCCAGGAGAGGAAAGCACCGATGTCAGCTCAGCCGTGTAAACGGGCAGGGTGAGGACACACACCAGGGGCTTGTGGTGCAGAGCCAGGTCTCAAGGAGGGGAACCAAGACATGCCGGGCACAAAAGAGAGGAGGTCGGTCTGTGCCCTTGGTTGCCAAAGCAGGAGGGCTGTGGGGGGACGGGTCACCGAGGGCTGTCGTGGGGACCATGCCAGGGGGACGTTTCCCCAACCCTGAATGCACCCTGCCCTGTGCGGTGCCTGCACAGAGGGGCCATGGGGCCGTGTTCAGGCACTGGGACGGGGCACAGATGGGAGCCCCGATACTCCTCACCGCTCCACTGCAAAAGAGAAACTCGCAGGAGAGCTCTCCCAGCCTGGCCCCACGAGCTCTTGTCCCTGCTCCAGCCATGCCAGAGCAGAGCCGAGGACCAAGAGGTCCCTCAGGCAAAGCTGGTCCGGCCTCATGGAGCTGGCCCTGAGCACCAGGAGAAGCAGAGTGCCCTGCTCGTATGTCCCCATCCTGCTGGGAGGGTGGCACCAGCACCAGGGAAATGGCCTGTTTCTGCCTGGGGTCAGTGCAGGACTTTTGCATGTGAGGTGAACGTGACAGCCGCTGTGCTGCAGAAACACTGGCCATGACCCCTCGCTGCAGCCCCCACTGCCCCCTGCCCCTGTCCTACCGACCTGATGCTACCCCTGTGCTGCCCCATGTCCCATCCCCTCTCCCCACACCACAGGGACTGGTGGTGCAGCAGGACCTGGCACAGCGCACAGGTTCTGCCCGGCCCTCGGCCCTCCCCACCTCGCCCCCCCAAACATGACATCCATCTTCAAGAAAGGAGAAGGAAGAGGGTCTGGGGAATGACCTGCAGGTCCTGGTGGACATCAAGTTGACAAGAAGTCAGCAGGGTGCTCCTGCAGCAAAGATGGCCACCCTTAACTTGGCTTGTATTAGCAAGAGTGCAGGCAGCAGGGTGAGTGCAGTGGGACAGATGAAATATCCTGGCAGCCTCAACCAAAGAGAAGCAAAATAAAGAAAGGGCACAACTGGCAGAGTAGCAGTCTTGGAGAGAGCGGTATGATCAGTGTTGTGCCCAGATACTGCAAACATTTCAAAACACCCCCCTGCCCGCCGCCCGCCCCCCAAAAAAAGACATTTCTGCTAGTTGCCAAGTGGCTGGAGCCAGATGTGCCCAGACTTGCTCACAGGGGAGAGCTCCAGGGGGACTTCTGATTTACTCAACCTTTGATAGCACAGCCAGGATTATGATTTTTAAGTGATAGCACCTGTATTTGCAAGTGTAACTTTTTAGTCAAAGCATTAGAAGTCATGCTCAAGCACACCCATGCGGGGTGCATTGGCTTTTCATTGGCTTCAGCGGCTGCGGGATGAAGCCTGAGTTGGGTCTGAAAGAGGAAACATTAGGACTAAATGTCCTGAGGGTGACTATAAACTGATTGATGCCTTCTATGCTCCTCAGTGATTCTTCCTCTGGTCCCACCTCAGTCTACATTGAACTCTATTTTTCCCCTTGCATCAGGATTGTGGAGAAAGAACTGAATCTAAGGAAATGCCACACTGATAATCTGGGCAGCCTGGGGAGCCCACTGAAAGAGTAAGTATGTGCGTGAAACCTCACAGCACAGGCCTGGAAAAGCCAAGTGGCCGTGACCCTCCCAAGGTGCTGAGGATCCCAAGCCCTGAGGCAAAGGGCTGGATACGGCCTCCTCTGCTCATGCCAGGGGCTCCTGACACACCTCACAGAGTAAGGTAAATTTCTGTGGGAGAGGTGGAAGAAGAAAGTGGAAATGAATCAAAAGGTGGAATTCAGGCCAGGAATCCCACCAGGAAACATCTCCAAATACGGGTGGATTTACCCCCTCTCTGGCAAGGCCAATTCTTCCACAATCAACAGCACCTGGGAGAAGGAGGGTCTTTTCCTGGCAACCCTGGTGGGAAGTGGGATGGAGGGCAGCAGGATTTGAGAGACCCCTTCCAGCCAAGGGGCAGTTGCTGGGCACTCAAAGATTTCAGCCCGAGACCTTGAAGTCCTGGGTGGTTGAAGACGACGAGATGCCTCCCATGTGTGGCTCACAAGGGACCTCAGTCACATCACAGCCACCACTGAAACACCCCCAGAAGCAGATCCCATAACATTTGGACTGAACGAGACCTGCAGTATTTCCCTGCCTTTCTCTGGGCACCTTCAACTTTCTTGGTAGCTCCTCAGCACTGGGGAGCAGTCTCAGCTCCTGGAGTGGTGGGGAAGGCACCAGTGACTGCCAGCCCTGCCACTGCACTCAGAATTTTGTTGTGCTGAACTGAACCAATTCCCCAAGTTGCTCCCTGCAGCCGGCTAGATGTTCCTCCCAAGCATGTTGCTTGAGGAAGCGCTGGAAGAACAGGCCTGGCAGGATCCTCATGGCACTGCACTGCCTGGCGCTGGGATAACCCCCTGCACACACTTCCAGGGCCAGGCGCTTGTGGACAAGCAGCCAGCAGTGCTTCTGGGAGTCCATCAGGAGCATGCCCTCTGGGTGGACAAGGAGACCTCAGGCTCTTGTCACCCTGTTGGAGAGCAGCTGGCTGCTCAGAGGACTGAGGGGAGGAGGGACAGGTCCCATGCCTCATGAGGGGAAGGTGCTGACACGTGCCTGGGGCCAGGGCACTGCTACCTCCTAGGCCCTCTGCAAGATCCTGGGAAGCCACTGCAGAAGCAAGCCAGTCCCAGAGAATAACCTTCCCCATGTTCCTGGGAGCCAATGACAGGGTCACTTCTGTGTGAGAACATGACAGGCAGGCAGCAGGGACATGGCTGGGGTTTGTGCTTGTGAGGTCAGTGCTGCCTGAGTCCTGACGGGCGAGTAGCAGGAACATGGCTTAGATCCATATTGTGAGGTCACTGCTCTCTCAGTACCTGATAGGCCATCAGCAGACTCTTGGCTCATGTAGCTTCTTTTCATGTCTCCTCTGTCTGCTGCTCAGAGGCCAGGAAGAGGCTTGTGGCTTCGATGCTAAGTGTGAGAAAATGTTTGTTCAAAAGGTTTTCTGAGTCAAGAGATTCACTCAGACCCAGCCTTCCCCGCATTGCCACCCCACACAGGCTTATTAGACAGATGAATAATTTTGTCTGGGAGAATAATTCTGGCGATTTTGAGATTGTTATTTATATCCTGAGTCAAATGTATGCAATATTTGCCATTTACAAGGCAATCAAGATCTGTTGACCAATAGCATGCTTTCTGACAGTCTGCCATTGCAAAAGATAGGGGTTACAGTGTTCGTAATAGAAATGGATTTAGCATTTCAATGCCTTAACTACAATATCAGTTCTTTCTTCATAAGGGACAAACCTTAACAAACGAGGAAGCTAAATTGCATCATGTTTCAGCAACTTTGGGAAGACAACTACACCAATTTCCATCAGCAGACTTCAGTAGGAGTACGTCCTTGGCCTTCTAGTCTTCTGGGAGTTGGCATCTAAGGAAGGTGCTTAAAAGATGGAGCAGCTTACTCTTCTGGTGATGGTGTTTTCCTGAATACTGGCAACGCATTCCTCCCTCCTGCTGAGATCCATCTGGAGGGCAGCCCTCAACAGTACAAGTCCCAGTATAGAGCCCTGCATCCTCCACTTGTCACTGGCTTCCAGGTAAAGCACAACCCATTCACAAAAGCCCTCTGAGCTTGATCATCCAACCAGCTTTTTACCCAACCCGTTGTCTACCCAGCCTACTCTAATGCCTTACTCGTATGGAAGGGTATTCTTGGAGACAGTGTCAAACACCTTGCTAAAATCATGGCAAATGACATCCACTCCTCTCCTCTCCTCCACAGGTACGGGCCTTTTATCATGAAGGCAATCAGGTTGCTCAGGAATGATTTACGTTCAGTAGCTCCATGCTGACTGCTCCCAGGCACCTTCTTCTCCTCCGTGTGCCCAGGAGTGGGATGCGAGAGGATTCACTCCATGAAACACTCTTCACCAAAGTGCGGCTGAATGGCCTGCAGCTCCTTGGGTTGTCCTTATGGCCTTTTTTGAGGATGGGCCCAACATATTCCTTCTTCTACTCATTCAGACCTCCCCTGATCTCCACAGTCTTTCTAAGATGATAGAAAATGGCCTTGTTATAGCGCGATAGTGGCGAGCCCCCTCAGTGTCTTCTGATGCAGCCCATCCAGACCCATAGACCTGTATGGGTTGAGTCCATGCAAGTCATCCCTCACTCAGTCATCAGCAACCTGTGGTTGTTTTTCTTTCCCTCTGGAGGCCTGACTCTAGGCACAACAGTCTGGGAGACCCTTTTGGCAAAGACTGAAGCCAAGAAGGCACTGAGCTTCTCAGACCTACCCGTACCTGCTGTTACTAGATTCCCTGCCCGATTCAGCAGTGAGACCACATTTTCCTTTTCACCCTTTTCCTGCAACTGAAGCAGTAGCAGCTCTTCTTCATGCCCTTGACATCCCCTGCAAGTGTCTACCCTTGGGGAGCTTTACCTTCCCGAACACCATCCCTGCTTTGCTGGACAATGGTTCTGAATTTCTCCACTGCAGCGTCTCCCTCCTCCTGCTTCCTCCATGCTGCCTTCTTACCCTGGAGCTCATTCCTGAGCTCCCAGTATAGCCAAGCCGATCTCCTGAGATGTCTGCAAGTTTTACTGAGTATTGGGATGGACCATTTTTGTGTTTGGCAGGTGCTGAACTTACAGACCTCCTGGCTTTAGGGAGCTTCTGGGCCCTCCAGAGCTGCCTCCCATGGCATCCCCCGCCACTCCCCTCACCAGGCCCAAGTCTGCTCCTCTGAAGTCCAGGGTCTGTGCTCCACTACTGTCCTTCCTCACTCCTCTCAGGATCTGGGACTCCACTTTTTCATGGTCACTGTAGGAAAGTATGACACTGACTATCCCACCCCTGATCAGTTCCTCTCTTTTTGAAATTCTAGATAAAAGAAAGCATCACCCTTATCGGCCCATCATGCAGCTGTGCTAAGAAGTTGTCCTTGATGCCTTCCAGAAACCTCCTGGCCTGCTTGCACTCTGCTGTTTGCCCTTCCAGTTCATGTCAGGGGGATTAAAGTCCCTCCTACAAGAACCAGGGCCTTTGATCCACAGTTGCTCAGGTTGCTTAAAGGAGACTGCATCCACCTCCTCACACTGATTGGGTGGTCTGTAGCTCTCATCATGATGTCACCCCTACTGTGATGCTCCCCCACAAGCACTCACCCAAACCCTTGCCTCTCCCATGGAAGTGCTCCACAAACCTGACCTGACCCTCCACACAAAGGGCATGTCCCCTGCTCGTCTTCCCTGACAGTCTCTCCTGAAGAGCTTGTACCCTACCAGCACAGCCCTCCAGTTGCGTGAGTGGTCCCAACACATCTCAGTTATTCCAATGATGTTGCAGTCCTGTGACAGCTTGTGCTCCTGGCTGTGCCCCAGGCTGCATGCACTTGCATATATTTGGGCTACAGAGTCTCAGCTGTGGCAGAGAGAACAGGCTGATCATGGTGGAACTTGTTACCAAGAGCCAAGGACACCGTGTGTACAATGGTCCGACTTCAGAGCAGAGACATGCTGGCCTAGAGAGCAGGTGGCAATGTAATGGTGGAATGAGGTTCCCACTGAGAGGGCAAAGCCTGCAGTGCCCAAGGCCAGGCAGAAACAGAGCTGGACTGAGCAAGAATGCCAAGAGAGGGGTTGAATGCCTGAGTTGACTGTGCGGCACCTTGGTGCCCTGTGACAGAGGTGAACCGATTTCCAGGCAGGACAAGGCACCACTGAAGAAGTCCCTGGGCCTGGGCAGCCTGTGATTTGGCACCCTGTGGACATTGTTAGCCCAGTCCCTGTTCATATCACCTGGTGGCGTGAGAAGAGGTTGTAGGCGAGGAAAGCTAGAAGGTTTTAAGAGTACAGAGACTAGAGTGGAGCCCTTGGTGGGATGTGCCTCTCCCATTTATGAAGCATGCTTGGCTGTAGATCAACAGGACTTGGCCTAAAGGCAGTGGTGGGATCCAGTTGTGGGGGCACTGGTAGGAAACCTCAGTTGCCCTGGGGCACTTGTCCAGCAACCACTACAAAGGGCCATGGTTTTCCTAGAGGTCCCGTGGTGTATCTGCTAGAGACATGTGGATGGGCTGGACACTCCAGGCATCTGACATGGCCCTGCAGGCCTATTTCTGTGTCACTGAATCAAGTGCCAGCACTGGATGACATTAACTGTTGGCAATGTTGGGGTCTACATGTACCTCAGCTTCCTAGTGAGTGGAGCTCTGGTAGCAGTGGGCATCTAGTATCATTGCAGGTGGCCAAGGCAATTCCCCGCCTGGCCCCCAACTCACGCTCTAGAAGGATGTGGGTGTCACACTTGCTCCATCAGAGCAAGCAGACACTGGCACAGGTCTTCCAGCGCCTCTGTCTCTTCCAATGTCACCAGGTGTTTGTGTGTGAACAACTGATTCCCAACCTCCATCTCCAGTGATTATAATGGGAGCATAGACCAAGATCTTGCATGCAGACATCCGTGCTGTGCTCACTTCTGCCTGGGCAAGGGGAATCCCACCCACTTTGTGTTTTTTATGAAACTCACAAGGAGGTCTGAATCCCACACCAACTCAGGGCCTTCTAAAGCACCCTGAGAAGCCCCAAATGACTCATCTGAATCAACACCTGAACCATGTGTCAATGAGCTCCCTTCTTGTCCCCATCTAGGGGAGATGGGAACAGGGGCTTCCAGAGTGGGACGCTTCCACCTTTCCGAGATAGCCATCCTCTGATGAAATTAATTGCAGTGCTGGAGTCAGTCTCTATTCACTCTTTAGAAAAGGACAATACCTGATTATTTTAGTCTACTTCAGTGAACATTTCCCAGGAGGAGGGAGCACAAGGGACAGAGAAGGTCATGAGCTCAGCTGGGCCTCTGCTCCTGAGCAGGGCCAGGCTCCTGGGATGGAGGGAGCTCATGGTAACCTGGCAGTACTGCCCAGAGACAGCTGTGTGCAGGAGCAGCTCCTCTGCAAACAGCAGCAGGGCTCCGGGCACTGCCTGCTGCTGCTGACATGAGAGGAGACAAGGCAGAGAGAAGTGCAAGGCAGTGTGGAGTGGGAGGCCAGAGGAGAGCTCCTTGTGGGAGAAATCTTCACAGCCCTTGACACAGTAAGTCTCTGGCTGCAGGGCAATGCTACTGAGGTTCCTGCAGGGCTCTTCTAAAAACAACCCATCCCATCCCATCTCACACCAGTTTTTTAAAGATGTCTCTCCCTTTTTTTTTTTTTTTTTCCTTTGCAGAGGAGGGAGAGATGCTTCAGAGCAGGGATTCCCTGCCACACTGTCCCAGGGACAGGGCATGCTGCTACCTTCTCCCAGGGATCCTGCAAGGGTGTGAAGCTGAGGTGTGCACACAGGTCTGCTCAGTGCCATAATTCAGAGCAGTGTTCCTGTGCCCCAGAGTGCTGTGTGACCAGAACAGAGACTCTGCTGCCTGCAAGGCTCAGCACTCAGCCTGCCCGAGGAGCTCCCCATGGCACAGCAGGATGAAACTGTGGGTGGTAGGAGAGACCCCTGGCAGGGCAGGTTCATTCTCCTCCTGAGAGGGTGCTCTGTGGATCAGGATTGCTCACAGCTCCAAATCAATGCGCAGGATATGAGCAAGGGGTCTTTTCAAGAGGAGATCAAGAGAAGGGCTACTTGAAAGGGAAGGATCTTTCCTTCTGGTATCTCTGCACTTTCAGTTTCCTAATTTTGGCAGGAAGAAAGAAGAAATGAGTTTTCTGTTTTGTCAAGGAAGTGGGACTCCTAAACCTTCACTCTGAGAGATTAAGGCAGCATAGATGGGCAAGGATTGAGAGGGAACTCCAGGGCATGAGGAGCCTCCTCTGCAGAGAGACCTCCGGCAGAGGAGAGGGGCATCTCTCCTGCTATGGGACCATATCATGCTGCCTGACAAAGGGGCTGAGAGCGACTGTGCTGTGATGTCACTGTCTGCGAGGTGGCATGCCCAGCTGGGTAAGGAGAAGGCTTTCCAGAATGCCTCTCTGTCTCTCTCCTTGCCTCCCTTGGAAGCAGGATCATGGTGTTGCTCCTTGTTTCCCCTCCTGTCCATGCTGCTCCTGTCCTTGTTCTCGGGCTTTCTGGACTTGGGTGAGATGGAGAGCCCATCCTCAGTCCTAATGGTCCTTTGACCTTTTCCCTGTGGTGTCCTGCCAGGCTGCAACCTGCCCTCTAGAAAGGCACAGCTGTCTCATAGCACCTCTGTGATATCTGAGAGACCCATGAGGAAGGTTCAGAGATGGTGAGAGTATGGAGATGGTGTTGGGAAGCTGTATGTGGGCATCTGAGAAGAGCCCTGTGTGTCCTTGTCTAGAAGGGGAGTGTGGAGAGCTCCCTGAGGTGCCCGGAGAAAGGATGAGAAGTTTGGAGCTGTGCACTTTGAAACTGGACTCGTATGCTCTCAGCAGGGGCTGGTTTCTTTCTAGGGCAACATATGAGAGTGATCATCCTCCAGCTCAAAGAGAAAACTGCAACATTTGGGGGTTTCTTTGCTTGAAAAGTCTCTCCTAATTTCTCAATGTCTTTTCTTCTTTGCACAGTCCCCCATGCCTGGAGACAGCAAAATGTCCAACAGCAGCTCCTTCAATGATTTCCTCCTCCTGGCATTTGCGGACACATGGGAGCTGCAGCTCTTGCACTTCACTCTCTTCCTGGGCATCTACCTGGCTGCCCTCCTGGGCAACGGCCTCATCATCACAGCTGTAGCCTGCGACCACCACCTCCACACCCCCATGTACTTCTTCCTCCTCAACCTCTCCCTCCTTGACTGTGGCACCGTCTCCACCACTGTCCCCAAATCCATGGCCAATTCTCTGTGGGACACCAGGACCATTTCCTATTCAGGATGTGCTTCCCAGATGTTTTTATGTGCCTTTTTCATGTCAGCTGATTTTTCTCTTCTCACTGTCATGGCCTACGACCGCTACATTGCTATTTGCAAACCCCTGCACTATGGGACCCTCATGGGCAGCAGAGCTTGTGTCAAAATGGCAGCAGCTGCCTGGAGCAGTGGTTTTCTCAATGGTCTCCTGCACACTGGGAACACATTTTCAATACCACTCTGCCAAGGCAACACAGTGGACCAGTTCTTCTGTGAGATTCCCCAGATCCTCAAGCTCTCCTGCTCAGACTCCTACCTCAGGGAAGTTGGGCTTATTGTAGTTACTGCGTTTTTAGTCTTTGGGTGTTTCATTTTCATTGTGCTGTCCTACGTGCAGATCTTCACTGTTGTGCTGAGGATCCCCTCTGAGCAGGGTCGGCACAAAGCCTTTTCCATGTGCCTCCCTCACCTGACTGTTGTCTCCCTGTTTGTCAGCACTGCAGTGTTTGCCTGTCTGAAGCCCCCCTCCATCTCCTCCCCAGCTCTGGATCTGGTGCTGGCTGTTCTGTACGCAGTGGTGCCTCCAACTCTGAACCCTCTCATCTACAGCATGAGGAACAAGGAGCTCAAAGATGCCCTGAGGAAAGTGATTTCATGGACATTTTTCAGCAGTGGTGACATTGCCATTGTTCTCCACAAATGACTCCCACTGTGTCCTGCACCAGAACTGACTCTTTTTTGTTCACCTTTTGTTATTACTATTGTTACTATTTTTAGTGGTATTTATTATCATCTTGCTGCACAAATGCTTGTGTTCATTCCACCTTTCCTGAGACTGCTCTGTCTCACCTGGTGCCCATATAAAGTTGTGTCCAGCACTGGGTCAGAGCTGACTCCCTCACAGTATCTCTGCAGTAAAGTAGGTTCTTCCAGGTGCAGTGCTTGAAGGCTGGGCTTTTCTTCCAAAGCTGATGTCAAGAATAGGCCCAAGGAATTGCACCCCAGAAGGGCCTACTGCACAGCGTTGCCCATGGGTCTAGGAACAAAAAGCTCATTATCATGTTATGATCTCTTAGAGACCAAGGGTTGGATTTAGAACTCACCCATCAGTGTCCAGTGACAGTGGAGGGGATGAATGGTCACAGATTTACATACCCACAGCTGTCCCACATTTTAAGGCTCAGTGTCAGATGTCCACCCTTCTGGAGGGGAATCTGGAGGTGCAAGGAGAGCACAGGGCATCTCCTGGGACAGCGTGTGCCTGGCATGGGCAGTTAGTAGAGCCCCATAGGGTGAGAAATCCTCCAAGGTGGAGTCACTTAAAGGTAAAGCACTAAACCCAGGTATCCGTGGACAAAGGAGGACTCTGCAATCCCAAGAGGCAGTGGGCACCTAGCTGGCATGGGGAAGGGACACTGGAGAGTGATTCCTGTCACCCTCTGTGAAATACCAGGGGCAGGATATAGAGGCTCACCTGGACACAACTAATACCTTTGGAACGGCTCTATAGTCCCTCCAAGCACCTGCCACATCTGCAGACCCCTGGAGGGATTAGAGGCTGTGATCCTCATTTGTTTGGATCTGCCTCTCACCCTGACCAGCACGGCCAGTGCAGAGTCACCCCGTGGCCGTGAGGCCCCACAGCCTGCTCACTCTGCAGAGCAGCACTGTCAGCTTGGTGCCCAGTGGGGAGAGCAGGGAAGGAAGTGCAGAAATGGCCAGCGAGATCAGAGGAGGGATTGGGAAAGATGAGAAGGAAGTGGAACTGGGCTTGAAAGTCTCTTGGAGAGAAAAAATGTTGACATTTAATCCAAGACAATGTTCAGAGTGTAGTACACTAAAGAGCGCTCACAGTGCAGAACCAGAAGTCCTTGCTGTCCTAGCTCTTGACATGGCCTGGGAAGTGGTTGAAGAAGGATTAATGCTCCCCACTCTCCCAGCTCCTAGTGCCATTGTCCCTCCTGAAAGGAGGCACCAAAAGGAAGGCTGGGACCTCTTGTGGCAGCTTGTGTTGAAGGAAGCAGGACCCAGGAGCCATATCAGTGTGCTGCTGTCCCTTACGCTGTGTCCCCAGCACGTTTTTCAGATAATCTCCCCCACCCTGCACGGTGGTCCTCACCCCAAAAGTCACCCCCAGACAAGGCTCCATGCCCAACTGGAGGACTGGATGTCCAGCTGTGAGCCCTGGGAGGATGAGCCCTCTGCTGGGTCCTCTGCAGGGCTGGCAGGGAGCATGCAGAAGAGGTCCTGGGGCTGTCTACTGGGCCTGTAGACCATCCTCCTCCCATGGGGGCCCTCAAGCAGGGTGCCTCAGTGCAAAAATCCAGCCCAGCTTGTCACTGCATGAACAGAGAGGAGAACCTGTCCCAGGAAACTCCTCACATACCCAGACCCTCACACCAGCCATTTCCATCACTGGCCATTCCCCACGGTCCTGGAGAGGGGTCATCTCTGAGTGTGACCAGCTCCATCTGCCTGCTGGGCTCAGCAGCTGTATGGGGGGAATGCCCAGCCCTGCCTGGCCTCTCCCTTTTGGCTCAGATCCCAGCAGACACTGAAGCAGGCATTCTGATAACCCTGGGGGGACAGGATCAGGGCTGGGCAGGGGCTGGGGACTGGTGGGAGGCTGCCAGGCAGAAGGGCCGAGGGGGATGGGGCAGCAAGGGCTGTCATGGGGACCATGCTGGGGGGATGTTTCCCCACCCCAGAATGCACCCTGTCCTGAGCGGGGCCTGCACAGTGGGGCTGTGGGGCCAAATGGAGGTTAGCAGGGCTGAGACAGTGGAGGGCTGAGGTGCAGATGGGAGCCACGATACTCCAGAAACTCCTGACAGTCATGAAGGGGACTCACTGCTGCTAGCTGGATCAGGGTTTTCTCTAGGGCTGCAGGCACCAGCACCACCTGCCAGGACTCCCAGACCCAGCACAGATGGTCAGTGCCCAGCAGTGCAGCTCACGGTGCCCCCCGTCCTGTGTCAGTCTCTCAGGAGCACCGCTAGGTGCATCACTACCTGCCCAGGTGTGGAGAGGAGCTGCTGGAGGTCTTCACTTCTCACGCCTGTAGATCCCGTCTCTGTCCTGTCATCGGCCCACAGGCTCTGCCTGGGTCATGTCATGTATCCATACATTCTTGTCTAAGACCACGTAGGGATCTGCAGCACATAGCTCTGCTTGCAGCTGGCCACCACAGCCCACCTGCGTGGTCTCAGGAGATCCCAGCAAGGCTGTGCGTGGTGGTGAGGCTGTGATTGTCCTCAGTCAAAGTTGGTGGGATGGTCTGGCTGGGAGCTAAGGGCAGGAAAGGTCAAGAGACAACAAGGAGGAGATGCAGTAAGGGAAATTTCAAAGGAGTTGAAGGAAAAATAAAGAAACATCCATGGTAGTTGAGCAGCACTGGGGCAGGGGACAGGAAATCTTATAAAAACCCTCCTGAAGAAAGCACCTACCAACCTGATCTAACTGTCAGGTTAGCCCAGCTCAGAGCAGATCATGCTCCTGGAGATCTCTGGTGGTCCCTCCCAAACCAAATCCTATAGGAGGAAGGGGCTGAAAAGTGGTGTCCTGGGCAGGGGACCCTGTTGTGGGGTTGAGGCCTTGCTGGCATTTGTACTGCCTGGTCAAGCCTGTCCTCAGAGTTACACAGTGAGCGAGTTCATCCTCAAAAGGAGTCTCTGCTCCAGGGACAACAGGAGTCAAAGCAGTGCCAGGAGACTCTAAAAAAGTTCTAGACAACACGCCAGGCATTCAGGCTCTTCGACTGCTGAGGTGTCCCCAGACCGGTGCTTTGCATCCAGGGTCTGAAGGGCTGAGAAATCTTTAGATTCAGAGCAGATTGCAGTCCCATCTCTGGACTCACAGGTTAGAGGGCATCAGCAGGGCTGTACTGGCTGCAGGGAGGGAATCACTGCCCAGGGCATGAGCAGATCCCCCTCTGCCCTCCCCTCTCTCTTCACAACCCGGAAAGAGATTATGTTTCCCGTGTTGGCCCTCTCTGCTGGGTTGTATTCCCAGCTGGAGGGGATGCAGGCTTCACACTGGGGAAATGCAGGAGAGCCCAGTCTCATCTCATCTAGAGGAGGAGGGTCCCACCACACCTGCTGGGTGGCCAGGGCTGCAGGGGGCAGACACCAGTCTGTTCCCTGCACACCTCCTGCCTGGGGCTGCAGGGTGCCCAGCAGCAAGGCAGGCATGCCTGTGCATCAGGTGCCATTGTGGTGGTGGCCTTTGGATCAGCCTCTGTCTGTAAGGGATTCAGGAGATTCTCTGGCTCCATGTTAGTGGCAAAGTTCGTGTCCCGGCTTGTTCTCTGTGGAGAGCTGAGGATTTCATTCTCGGGAGAAGGGGAAAAAGGAAAGCCTTTTGTCCATGGGATCACCCCATCAACTCTCTACTTCCTTCTCCTGCTGCATCACCCCCCAAATCCTTTCACGGGAGCATTTATTGGTTTCTAACCCTATATATGACCCTGCTTTGAGTAAGCAGCATGTTGCACTACAGGCCTCTTGTGGACCCTTCCACTTGAATTATCCTGAACGCCTATGATCTCAGGCCCCTTTTCAAGCACAGAGCAAATGTCTCAGGGACAGGAGTCCTTTGTGCTTTATGTGATCATTCAAAAGCAGGCAGGTGAACACCTCCTCCTCCCCATTGACTCTAAGGGCAGCCTAGGAGGCACTGCCTCAGGAATAGCTAAATTACAATGGAAATTCTTTGCATCCACCTTTAACCACCTGAAAGGCCATTGCCTGGATCCCCTCAGGGATGAGGGGAGAAGACCAAGCTTTTCTGCAGTTTGTAGGTTGTGCCTCTAAGTAGATGGTGCCATCCTCCCCTTGGTTTCTTGCCTGAAGCTCAGGCTGGATGGGGATGTGAATGTGGAGGTTGTCTGTCACAGCAGTGACTGTGAGATGATGGAGAGGTAAGAGGAATAACAGAGTCACCACCCTGGACTGCAGCAGCAAGGATTCCATAATCTTTGGGATGGAGATAGGCAAGCCAAAGCTCAGCTGGAGCTAGAGCTAGGAAAGGATGGGGAGGGTAACCTGAAAGGCTTCTGTAAGTACATGGGTAGCACAAGGCATCCATCCAAGGAAAATGTGTTCTCCCTGCTCAGTGGGGCAGGGGACCTAGTGACAAAGAGAGGGGAAAGGCTGAGGAGCTCATTGCCTCTTTCACCTTGTCTTTTCCTGGTCTTGTCTACTGACAGGCCTCCCTGGCCCCCGAGTCCTTTGGCAGCACCTGTGTTAGCAAAGCCTCACCCATGGTAGAGGAGGATGCTGCTGGGGAGGACTTTTGCCCAGTGGACACACACAGGTCCATGGGATCAGAAGGGAAACACCCCAGGGTGCAGGGAGAGGTGCCTGGAGTCACTGCAGTGCTGCTCCCAATTGTCTATGAAATGTCAGGGCAATCAGGGAGGTTCCTGATGACTGGGAAAAGGCAGACATCTCAGCCATTTTGCAGGAGGGCAAGAGGGAGGGTCTGGGGAATGACAGGCTGGTCCTCTTCATCTCAGTCCCTGGGAAGGTGATGGAGCAAATCCTCCTGGAAACCATCTCCCAGCCTATGAAGGAGAAGGACTGGAAGAGGCATCATGAGTTGATCAAGGGGAAATGGAAACCATGCTTGACCAACCTGATTGCCTTCTACCATAAGATGAATGCCTGTGTGCACAAGGGGAAAGCAGGGGATTCTGCAAACCTTCATTTTAGCAAAGCCCTTGGCACAGTCCCCCAGAGTCTCCTTATAGGCAAATTGTTGAGCTCTGCCCTGGATCAATGGACCATAAGGCAGGTGGAAGATTGGCTGGACCATCAGGCTGAAACACTGTCATCGGTGATACAAGTTCCAAGTGGCAGCCAAGTACTAGAGGCATCCCTCAGTGATCAACAGGTGGGGCAGGACTGTTTAACATCTTGATGAATGGCCTGCACAATGGATGGAGCACACTCTAAGCACCCTTGTGGACAATGCAGAAGTGCGGGGAGCCCCTGGGCAACCTCATCTAGCTCTCCCTGCACTGACCAGGGGAGTTGGGACTAGATGGCATCCAGAGGTCTCATCCACCCTAAGTGCTGTGATTCAGTGAACAGTTCCCTGGAGATCTGTGTTACAGAGAGAAGAGGCCGAGGAAGAAGAAAGGACGTAGAGGCAGAAGAAGAGAGCTGAAACATGACAGTTTAAATAATTAGCTCCTTCGAACAAAGTTTCTCCATTCAGAGTGTTGGTAGCAAATGTATTTTGATGAATACCGTGTGTATATTTGCATGTACACTCGCATAGACAGGCTAATTCCTGTAGTGCATGAACATGGTGCTGCCAATCAACAAGAAAGAAAAAGATATTTGGCAGTGGTAAAAAACTGTGTTTTGAAGTTTTGGAAACGAGGATTTCTTGTCAATTGTTGCAGTGAGTTATTTTTTGAGAAGATCTCAACTTAGGACTAGGATCTCCTTTTGGGGCTTGATTCATTTGACCACATAGGGAGGCTACTGCTGCCTGAGATGCCCTGGGATAGCTGTGTCGCCATGTGGTGCTGGAAATGTTGGAGGCGACTCCTGTGGGACCTTAGCTTGTCATTAGGAAATGTATCTCAAAACAAGTCAGTTGAGACAACTTAGTTCCCTCCATAGAGTAGAAAGGGAAGTGCAGAGAACTGGATTTGGCAGAGACATCTGCACTGACAAGGTCTGGCCTGGGGTGAGATCAGCCTCCTCCTTGTTCTCAATGAGCTCCTTTCTTGCTCCTTTCTACATGTCCTGCCTGGTTAAGAGATGGGAATCAGGGCTTCCAGACTGGGACATTTCCACCTCTTGCACATAACCATCCTCTCATAAGACAATTTGTAATGCTGGAATCAGTGTTCCTTCAGTGCTTAGAGAGGGCCCATTGGTGACTATTTTAGTCTACTTCAATGAACATGATGAAAGAGTGGAAATCTTCAGGAAGGTTAGTAATGGTGGAGAGAAGAAATCTTGATCTGCCCTTGACCCTGTGTTTCCACTGCTCTGTCTATTAGGTTGTGGATAAAACCTAAGTACTCTCTCACATATTTCCACATGTCCTGATTAAATTGTTCATTTCTAAAGGCATCTTTCCATCAGACTCTCTGGGCACATGCACTTTCCATAGTTTCCCAGTTTTCCTCCTCCCCTTGCTCTTTAGCCATTCAGGTACCTCTCAACTCTCCAGTTGCTGCTCTGAGCTGCTGGGAGTCTGAAGCTTGCCTCATCTTTCAGCAGCCTCCTTGTCTCTTTAGCCACCTCCTTTGTTGTGTTTCTTGTCTATCCCTTCCAATCTATCTGTGGAAAACATTTCAAGGAAGATTATGCCTTGTGGACCTCACTGGAGGCAGCTTGGACTTGACATACAGTTGACGAGTGTCTTTTATCTTTATAAGCTGTTCCAAATTTTATTTTTCTTTGTTTGCTATTAAGAAAAACCCTTCTGTGTCTGCTTGCAGCTAGTTCTCTAAGGAAAGCAGGTGGGAATTGATGCACATGAGCTGTACCATTCAGCTACAAACTTGTGTGGAAAAAGGTTTGATTTCCACAAGAGTGATCTGAAGTTGCCAGTGGCTGATGAGGGAAATGGCAGGGCTGGGGTGCTGGGGAGGAAGGGTGTCCATAAGTTGTCCTATCAAGTATACTGCTTTGCCTACATGTCCAGACTTCATTAGGAGACACTGTGGGTCAGTATGAATTGGGGAATGTGGGTGTGACTTATTCTGAGAACTGAAGAATCAAGAAAGCTTAAGAAGCAGACATTTTTCTTTTTCAGGTGCTCATTGAAATCTTCCTAATTTCAATACACTCCTGCAAACTTTCCAATTAGTGACACAAGAATTGATAAACTGAAGAAAGTTATGGAAAGAGGCATGGCTCCTTGGGGGGTTTTGCATTTTAATGACCCCTCAGGTGTATTTGGTGCTGAGTCCATGAACTTCAGATACTGAGAGGATGCTGAAGCAACCTCTCAAGAAGTTAAAGTCAGAAGCAAATCCCAAGTTTCTTGGAGAATTAATGAGTCCCACTGAGGGCCATTGCCAAGAAAGGCTCCCCAGGGGCTGATTAGAGCCGAAAGTTGGAGGCACTGATTGCAGGTAGGCAAAGGAAATGTGCAGGTGCCTCTGATGCCAAGTCAACCCTTGCTGTGTTTTATCAAGCAAAATGGCCAAGCACAGACACCCAGCTCCTGAGAAGGGAGATCCTTTCCCCCCTGTGGTGCCCAGGGCTGCTCCTGGGGGCAGTGTGCAGGTGGGGGTGTTCAATGCTGAGTGCAGGACAATGACAGCACACCTCCTGGGATCCCCTGGTGGGCAAGGGGACAATGAGGCCCCACTGTCTCCTGGCAGGCCTCAGTGACAGAGACAACAGTCATAGGACAAAAACCTCTGTTCTTTTGGGCCCTTCAGCCTTGCCAATGCCCTCAACTCTCTCCACCACTGACTTTCTTATACTGTCCATGCCTGCTGCTGGGTGCCTGCAGACTGTAGGCACCCAACCTGCTTCCCCACCTTGCTCTCACCTCCGGATCTCCCTCCCTTCACTGATGTCTCTCCATGCTCACTGCCTGTTCCTTGAAACACAGAGCCAGGGGCTGACCACAGACTCCCTCTGGGTGACCTTTTGCACCACAGCACTACTCTCTGAGTGACATTGATTCATGTTAATGTCTGGTTTGAACCTCCCAAGCTGCAGATTGTGACTGTTTCCCCTTCAAATGAGGGTGCAAGGCAAACAAAACCAGGGCCAATGGGGAAAGAATAAACACAGGTGGGATGTTTGTATGGGAAAGTATTTTCTATTGTCCTCCCAACACGGACCATGATAAAGAGCCTTGCTTCGTCTTCTTGATGGCCTCCTCATAGGTATTGCAAGGCTGCTATTAGCACCCCCCCCCCCCCAAAGCCAGTTCTTCTCCAGGCTGAACAAGCCCTGTTTGCTCACAAAGTTAGTGCTCCAGCTCTGCAGCCATGTTGGGGGCCCTCTGCTGAACTCGCTCCCAGTTATCAACATCTTTCTTGTACCAGGGAGCACCAAACTGCATGCAGTAGTGTCCATTTGGTCTAAGGAGTGAGTAGTAGAGGAGGGTTATCACTTCCATGGATCTCCTGGCCATGCTCCTGTTCACACGGCCAAGGATGTTGTTGGCCTTCCTTGCTGCCTTGGCACACAGCTGTCTCATATTTTGCCTTCTGCCCAGCAGGACCCTCAGGTCCTTTGCAGCAGAGCTGCTCCATGGCAAGCCAGTCCCTGGCCTGTATCTTTGCAGGGTGTTGGTCTGTCCAGGTGCAGGAAGCTGGCATTTGCCCTTGTTGAATTTCATGAGATTCCTGGCAGCCCATTCCTCCTGCCTGTCCAGGGCCCTCTCAGTGGCAGCCCTCAAGCATAAGACTGGTGCCCCTCGCCCACTTTGGAGTCATCTACAAATGTGATGAAAGTTACCTCCTCCAGGCCACTCATCAAAGTGTTAAAGAGGACAGGTCCCAGCAGAGACCCTGTGGTGCTCCATTGCTCTTCTGGCCTCCAGGAAGAGAACGACCCATTCACCACAACCCTCTGAGCCTGATCATCCAACCAGTTTTTAGCCATCTGGTTGTCTACCCATGCAGTCCTTAATGTCCAAGCTTGTATGCAAGTGTATTGAGGGAGACAGCGTAAAAAGCCTTGTTATAGTCAAGGTAACTGTTCTGCATTGTTCTCCGATCATCCACCAATACAGTTCTTTTAACACAGAAGGCCATGAGGTTGGGGAGGCATGTTTTACCCTCAGTAAATCCATGCTGACTGTTCCCAGTGGCCTTCTTCTGCTTCAGGGACCCAGAAATGCAATCAGAGAGGACTCGCTCCATGACACACTCCTGATCCAAGTGAAGCTGAACAGCCTGTCATTCCCCAAGTTGTCCTTTTGGCCTTTTTTGAAGTGGAATACAATGTTTGCCTTTCTCCTGTCATTGGGACCTCCCCCAGTCTCCACAGCCTTCCAAAGACAATAGTGACCTTGTGAGATAGCGGCCAGCTCTCAGCATCCTCGGCTGTAGCCCATGCAATCCCATACACTTGTATGGGTTGAGTTCTCTCAAACAAACCCTGACTCAACGCTCATGCCCTGCTGGTTGTTTTTCACCTTGGCAGTCCTGACTCTAGGACAATGGCCTGGGAGACCTTGTTGGTGGGGACTGAAGCAAAGGCTTTGAGTTCCCCAGACCTATCTAACATCTGCTGTTACTGAAGCAACAGCAGTTCATCTCTGTGCCCTTGACATCCCTTGCAAATGTTAGTCTTAGAGGGGCTTTGGCTTTCCTATCCGCTTCCCAACTTCCTTGGACAATCTTTCTAAATTCTTCCTTTGCAGCCTCTCCATGCTTCCCATTCCCTCCTGTTGCTCAGTTGTGAGTTCCCTGTTCAGCCACCCTGTCTCCTGAGACATCTACTTGTTTTCTTCGGTAACAGCATGGCCATTCTTGAGCTTGGAGGATGCTGTCCTTAAAGACTGGCCAGCTTTCCTGAGCTCCGCTGCCCTTCAGAGCTGCCTCCCATGGGATCCCTCTACCAGGCCCCCCAGTAGGCCAAATTCTGCTCCTCTGACATACTCAGCTTCATAGTGAGTGGAGCTCTTGCAGTAGTAGGCAGCACGTGTCATTTCAGATGGCCAAGGATATCCTCCTCCAGGTCCCCAGCTGATGCTCTAGAAGGATGTGGGTCTCACAATTGCTCCATCAGAGCAAGCAGACACTTGCACATGTCTTGGACCACCTCTGGCACTTCAAATGTCCAAAGGGGGGTGTGTGTGTGTGTGTGTGTGCGTGTGTGTACAGCTGCCTCGCTCTCTCCATCTCCACTGATTACAGTGGGGGCTTAGACAAGGAGCTCCCATGCAGACAGGCATTTTGCGCACACTGAAACTTGGGCAAGGGGAATCCCATGTCATATGAGATTGTGGAGTGCATGGGAGGGAACTGAATCCCACTCCACCCCAGGGGCTTCTCAATGGGCATTAGATGTAATGATTAACTCCTCTAAATCAGTCCCTGAAGCACAAGTAAATGAACTCCCTTCTTGTCATTCTGCAGGTGTCCTGTCTTCTTATGAGATGGGAGCACGGCCTTCTAGAGTGGGATGTTTCCTCCTCTCTTAGAAAACCATCCTGTGATGAGACAAACTGCAGTGCTGGACTGAGTCTCTCCCCATGGTTTAGGGAGGGACCTTTGGGGATTACTTTAGTCTACTTCAGTGGACATTTCTCAGGGGGGACCCTGCTGCCTTTCAAGAACTTTCAGCCCCAGTGTCCCAGGAACATTTTGAGGGTGTGCAGGGGACAGAGAAAGTAACGTCTTCAGCTGAGCTTCTGCTCCTGAGCTGCGCCTGGCTCCTGGGACCACAGGAGCCCATGGCAACCTGGCAGGCGCTGCAGAGCGACAGCTCTGTCCAGGAGCAGCTCCTCTTAAAAGAGCAGCAAGACTCAGGGCACTGCCTGCAGGGGCCCGGATGAGATGAGCGACTCAGAAGTTAAAGACAGTTGGGAATGGGAGGATGGCTGAGAGCTTCCTGCGGGGAGAAATCTTCACAGCCCCTTACACAGTAAGTCTCCAGCTGCAGAGCAACACTGCTGTGGTTCCTGGATGGTTCTTCTGCAGCTGGCACCTTCCACAGCTGAAAGGGTCTGTCAGGGCAGCTCTCCCAGCTTCTCCTGTTTGGAGCAGGTGGTGCTTTAGAGCAGAGATTCATTGCTACATGGTCAGAGGGACAGGGCATCACAGCTACCTGCTTCCAGGGACACTGCAGGGGTGTGAAGCCAGGGAGTGCACCCAAGTCTGCCCAGGGCTGTAATTCAGAGCACTGTCACTGTGCCCCAGGGTGCTGTGTGCTCAGGGCATTGACTGTGCCGCCTGTGAGGGTCAGCACTGAGCTTGCCTGCGGAGCTCCCCATGGCACTGTGGGGAGAAGCTCTGGGTGGTAGGAGTGACCTCCCACAGGGCAGGTTCATTCTCCTGCTGAGAGGGTGCTGTGTGGGTCAGGGCTGCTCTCAGCTCCAGCTCACCCCCAGGATATTTCCAAGGGACCTTTTCTAGAGGACAGTCAAGGCAGGGACAGGGATTACCTTAAAGGTCGGAGCCCTCCTTAGTCAGTGCCTTCATTTTCCTGCTGTTTGCAGAGTGCTGGCAGGGAAAAGCCATGGGAGAGAGAAACAGCTCCCAGGAGATAAAGCTCTGAGCAGTGAAGATATGATCAGTGAATGAGAGGAAACTAGAACCATAAATGCTGTGGGAGGGGAAATTTGGAGACCTCCCTGTCATCCCCTTCAATGCAGACCTCTTCCTCTAAGCAAGTCCTTCTGTGTCTCCTCTGCCACCCAGCAGAGCCTCTGCCCTGAAGGCCAGGGGGTCCAGGGCATGAGCCACCTCCTCAGCAGCCTGAACTCCAACAGAGGTTAGGGTCATCTCTCTGACAACGTGCCCATTTCCTACTGTGTGTCAGAGGGGCTGAGAGCAACTGTCCTGTCATGTTGCCACCTGGGAGGTGGTGTGCACAGCTGGGTGAGGGGAAGACTTTCCTGAGTGCCCGTCTGTCTTGCTCCTGGCTTTCCCTGTGGTAGGAGTGTCACAGTGTTGCTCCTTGTTTCCTCACCTCTCTGTGCTTCTCTGGTTCTTGCTCTCCTGCTCTCTGGGGTCAAGAAGGGGGTTCAGCTGCAGTTAAGGCAGTAACATCCTACTCCCACTACATTGCCTGAAGAAAGAGTGCAGATGGTAAACTGATGTGAAGGCAGGGTCCATCTCAATGGGACAGAGATGTCTAGGAATGGTCCAGATACAGACATCCCTGTTCAAGAGGGCAAATTTGGGGGAGGTGAATCCCTCTCAAGGACCTTCTCTTTCAGATACAGCTGCCATGAGTGCTTTATTTGTCTCTCACAGAGATAAAAAGAGAATATTCCTCCTGGGTCACCAAACCAAATCCCCTTCACTCAGCTCAGGGCACCCATCCCCAGGTATCCCCAGCAAATACACAGGCAGTCTAACACCTCCATTTACACCCCCCAGCAGAGCAGGGCTGACTCCTGTGGAGCTCGTGAGCAGAGGCCCCTGCGCTGCACGGCACCCTCAGCACAAAGCTGAGTCGGGAAAGGGAGCTGAACAAGGTGAAGGAGAGAGTCAGTGTGTGTGGGGGTGCTATGAGGAGTGGAGTGGGTTTTGCTCAGAGAAGCCTGTTCTAACTGGTCATTGCCTTTTCCTCCTTGGACAGTGCCCTGAACCAAGACAGAGCAAATGCCCAACATCAGCTCCCTCAACGAGTTCCTCCTCCTGGCATTCGCAGACACACGGGAGCTGCAGTTCTTGCACTTCTCGCTCTTCCTGGGCATCTACCTGGCTGCCCTCATGGGCAACGGCCTCATCATCACAGCCGTAGCCTGTGACCACCGCCTCCACACCCCCATGTACTTCTTCCTCCTCAACCTCTCCCTCCTTGACCTTGGCACCATCTCCACCACTGTCCCCAAATCCATGGCCAATTCTCTGTGGAACACCAGGGCCATTTCCCACTTGGGATGTGCTGCCCAGCTATTTTTGTTTGCCTTTTTCATGTCAGCTGAGTATTCTCTCCTCACAGTCATGTCCTATGACCGCTATGTTGCCATCTGCAAACCCCTGCACTATGGGACCCTCATGGGCAGCAGAGCTTGCGTCAAAATGGCAGCAGCTGCCTGGGCCAGTGGTTTTCTCAATGCTCTCCTGCACACTGGGAACACATTTTCAATACCACTCTGCCAAGGCAATGTCCTGGACCAGTTCTTCTGTGAGATTCCCCCGCTCCTCAAGCTCTCCTGCTCAGACGCCTACCTCAGGGAAGTTGGGCTTATTGCGATTAGTGCCTGTTTATTCTTTGGGTGTTTCGTTTTCATTGTGCTGTCCTACGTGCAGATCTTCACAGTTGTGCTGAGGATCCCCTCTGAGCAGGGCCGGCACAAAGCCTTTTCCATGTGCCTGCCTCACCTGGCCGTGGTCTCCCTGTTCATCAGCACTGTCATGTTTGCCTACCTGAAGCCCCCCTCCATCTCCTCCCCAGGTCTGAATCTGGTGGTGACTGTTCTGTACTCAGTGGTGCCTCCAACTCTGAACCCTCTCATCTACAGCATGAGGAACAAGGAGCTCAAGGATGCACTGAGGAAACTGATTCAGCTTGTACTAGTCCAGCAAAAATAACCTGCCCATCCCTCTTCACAAGGGGTTTCTAATTTCTCTCAGACAACTCTTGTGCTTTGTGCATTCTCCCTGTGATAAGCGTTTTAGTCCACAAATGTCTGAATTCATTCCACTTCTCCAGGAGCACAAACCCAGTCTGTCTGACCCAGAGGCCTTCTGTGAATACGTCTATCACTGTGTCAGATGCAGTCTCTTTAAAAAAAGAGGATATCTCCACTTCAGTGCATGAAGGTTGGGCTCTTCTTCCAAAGCTGGAGCTGAGAATGTGCTCAAGGACTTTCACCCTGAAAGAGGCAGCGAACAGACGCAGCAGTTTGCGCAGCAGTGGTTGGGCTCTGACTAGAACTTGAGGATCTTGTGGAAGTTGTGGGCTTTCTGAGGACCCCCGAGGACCTAGAAGGTGATTGCTGTGAACAGGAAAGGGGAAGCTAGGCAAGGACAACTGCAGGAGGCCTTGACTTCTCCTGGGAAAAGCTCGTGGGAAAAGCTCCAGCTAGGAGTGGCTGCTGCTAACGAGCTCTCTGGGTTGCCCCTGACCAGAGGGGGTTGGGGCCTTTGATCCCTTTGATCCCAGTGGCCCTTGATTGGGCGGTCAAGCACCCTGTGAGTCAGTGCTAGGGAGAGGCCTATATGAGAGCCAGGCCTAGAGCACAGCTCCCAGAGCGCAGCTAACAGAGGCAGCGAACAGACGCAGCAGTTTGCGCAGCAGTGGTTGGGCTCTGACTAGAACTTGAGGATCTTGTGGAAGTTGTGGGCTTTCTGAGGACCCCCGAGGACCTAGAAGGTGATTGCTGTGAACAGGAAAGGGGAAGCTAGGCAAGGACAACTGCAGGAGGCCTTGACTTCTCCTGGGAAAAGCTCGTGGGAAAAGCTCCAGCTAGGAGTGGCTGCTGCTAACGAGCTCTCTGGGTTGCCCCTGACCAGAGGGGGTTGGGGCCTTTGATCCCTTTGATCCCAGTGGCCCTTGATTGGGCGGTCAAGCACCCTGTGAGTCAGTGCTAGGGAGAGGCCTATATGAGAGCCAGGCCTAGAGCGCAGCTCCCAGAGCGCAGCTAACAGAGGCAGTGAACAGACGCAGCAGTTTGCGCAGCAGTTCGCGCAGAAGGGCGCGCGAAGGGATGTGCGAAGGGACCTTCATTTCTGTTCCCTGTGGTGTACACTTCCTCAAGTATGGTCGTGACACGCCGCACAGCGCGTTCCCCAGCGGCTGCTGGAGTTGCTGTGTCAGAGGCTTGGACCCAGACTGGCCCTCTGACAGTAGATGCAGCTCTACAGGTCTCAGGCTGCAGGGAGTGCTTGGGGCCTCTCCGGGAGGCCTGGGCTGGCAGTCAGCTCTCCTGCAGGAGGTGTGCTGCTGTTGACGAGTTGTGTTGTCAGGTAAGGGAGTTACGGGAGGAGGTCAGTAGGCTGCGCAGCATCCGAGAAGCAGAGCAAGAGATAGACAGGGTATTCTCGGAGACTGTACAGCTCCAGGAGTCCCAACCCCCTGCAGCAGTGGAGTTGCCAGAGGGCTCTGTGCCGTGTGAAACGGTACATCATAACATCACAGAAGAAGGCTGGAAACTGGTCACTGCTCGTGGGAGGAGAAAGGCTCCTACTCCTCCTGAAGACCTGAAGCTGAAGAACAGGTTTAGTGCCCTCCAGGATGAGGAGGAGAGGGGCATGGCTGCCAGGGAAGTAACCGGGACAACAGACCCTGTGCCCTGCCGGAACACCCGGAAAAAGCGGCGGGTGATTGTTGTGGGGGACTCCCTGCTACAGGGGACGGAGGCATCTATCTGCCGACCAGACCTCATGTCTAGAGAGGTTTGTGGCCTGCCGGGGGCTCGTGTGAGAGATGTCATGCAAAGACTGCCTAGGCTTGTCCATGCTTCGGACTATTACCCACTGCTGCTCTTCCATGTGGGCGCCAATGACACCAAGGGCAAACTGGAGACCATCAAGCAGGATTTCAGAGCTCTGGGCATGGTGGTCAAGGGTCTGGGAGCCCAGGTCATCTTCTCCTCAATCCTGCCAGTGAGGGGGATGGATGAGAGGAGGAGGAGACGGACTTTCCAGGTTAACGACTGGCTGCGCCGCTGGTGTTGGCAACAGGGTTTTGGTTTCTACGACCATGGGACCCTGTTTGAAGATCAACAACTGATGGCGAGAGATGGGATCCACCTCACGAGGCGGGGCACACAGGTCTTTGCCAACAGGTTGGCCAACCTGGTAAGGAGGGCTTTAAACTAGGAAAGATGGGGGAAGGGGAGAGTTATAGTGACAGGGTAGTTGGCAAAAGACTGCTCAAGTCAGGATGCCTCCAACAGGTGAATGCAGCCAGGGAAGTGCGCATGGGATGTGGCTATGGAGGACCCTCTTTTAGCCCTCCTGGGAAACCTGCATGCTCGATCACCTCCCTGAAATGCCTGTACACCAATGCACGCAGCTTGGGGAACAAACAGGAAGAACTAGAGATATGTGTGCGGTCGCAGGGCCATGATCTCATTGCCATTACAGAGACATGGTGGGATAGCTCGCATGACTGGAGTGCTGTCATGGATGGCTACGTGCTTTTTAGGAAAGACAGGCCAGGAAAGCGAGGTGGTGGAGTTGCTCTTTATGTGAGAGAGCAACTGGAATGTATTGAGCTGTGCCTAGGGGTGGATGAAGAGCGAGTCGAGAGCTTATGGGTAAGGATGAAAGGGCAGGCTAGCATGGGTGACACTGTTGTGGGTGTTTACTACAGGCCACCTGATCAGGATGAGGAAGTCGATGAGGCCTTCTACAGACAGCTGGAAGTAGCCTCACGATCCCAGGCCCTGGTTCTCATGGGGGACTTCAACCACCCCGATATCTGCTGGAAAGACAACACAGCTAGGCACAAACAGTCCCAGAGGTTCCTGCAGAGCACTGGTGACAACTTCTTGACACAGGTGGTGGAGGAGCCAACAAGGAGAGGTGTGCTGCTGGACCTCGTACTAACAAACAAAGAAGGACTGGTGGAAGATGTGAAGGTTGGGGGCTGCCTTGGCTGCAGTGACCATGAGATGGTGGAGTTCAGGACCCTGCAAGGAGGCAGCAGGGCACCAAGTAGGATCGCAACCCTGGACTTCAGGAGAGCAAACTTTGGCCTCTTCAGGGACCTACTTGGAGGAATACCATGGGTGAGGGCCCTGGAAGGAAGGAGTGTTCAAGAGAGTTGGTTAATATTCAAACATCACTTCCTCCAGGCTCAAGAGCGGTGCATCCCTATGAGTAGGAAGTCAAGCAAAGGAGGTAGGAGACCTGCATGGATGAGCAAGGAGCTCCTGGCAAAACTCAACCAGAAGAAGGAAGTCTACAGAAAGTGGAAAGGGGGACAGGCCACTTGGGATGAATATAGGAATGTTGTCAGAGTATGCAGGGATGCGACGAGGAAGGCTAAGGCCCGTTTGGAATTAAATCTGGCTAGAGATGTCAAGGACAACAAGAAGGGCTTCTTCAAATACATCAGCAGCAAGAGGAAGACTAGGGAAAATGTGGGCCCTTTGCTGAATGGGGTGGGTGCCCTGGTGACGAAGGATGCAGAGAAGGCAGAGTTACTGAATGCCTTCTTTGCTTCAGTCTTTACTGCTCAGGCCAGCCCTCAGGAACCCCAGACCCTGGAGGCAAGAGAGAAAGTCTGGAGAGAGGAAGACTTTCCCTTGGTGGAGGAGGAGTGGGTTAGAGATCATTTAAGCAAACTTGACACCCACAAATCCATGGGCCCTGATGGGATGCACCCACGAGTGCTGAGGGAGCTGGCGGACATTATTGCTAAGCCACTCTCCATCATCTTTGAAAGGTCATGGAGAACAGGAGAGGTGCCCGAGGACTGGAAGAAAGCCAATGTCACCCCAGTCTTTAAAAAGGGCAAGAAGGAGGACCCAGGGAACTACAGGCCAGTCAGCCTCACCTCCATCCCTGGAAAGGTGATGGAGCAGCTCATCCTGGAAGCCATCTCCACGCATGTGGAGGAAAAGAAGGTGATCAGGAGTAGTCAGCATGGCTTCACCAAGGGGAAATCATGCCTAACCAATCTGATAGCCTTCTATGATGGAATGACTGGCTGGGTAGATGAGGGGAGAGCAGTGGATGTTGTCTACCTAGACTTCAGCAAGGCTTTTGACACTGTCTCCCATAGCATCCTCATAGACAAGCTTAGGAAGTGTGGGCTAGATGAGTGGACAGTGAGGTGGATTGAGAACTGGCTGAACGTCAGAGCTCAGAGAGTTGTGATCAGTGGCACAGAGTCTAGTTGGAGGCCTGTAGCTAGCGGTGTCCCCCAGGGGTCAGTCCTGGGTCCAGTCTTGTTCAACTTCTTCATCAATGACCTGCATGAAGGCACAGAGTGCACCCTCAGCAAGTTTGCTGACGATACAAAACTGGGAGGAGTGGCCGATACGCCAGAGGGCTGTGCTGCCATTCAAAGAGACTTGGACAGGCTGGAGAGGTGGGCAGAGAGGAACCTCATGAAATTCAACAAAGGGAAGTGCAGGGTCCTGCACCTGGGGAGGAATAACCCCATGCAGCAGTACAGGTTGGGGGTTGACCTGCTGGAAAGCAGCTCTGCGCAGAAGGACCTGGGAGTGCTGGTGGACACCAAGTTAAGTATGAGGCAGCAATGTGCCCTTGTGGCCAAGAAGGCCAATGGTATCCTGGGGGGCATCAGAAAGAGTGTTGCCAGCAGGTGGAGGGAGGTGATTCTCCCCCTCTACTCAGCCCTGGTGAGGCCCCATCTGGAGTACTGCGTCCAGTTCTGGGCTCCCCAGTACAAGAGGGATGTGGCACTACTGGAGCAAGTCCAGCGAAGGGCCACAAAGATGATTAGGGGACTGGAGCATCTCTCTTATGAGGAAAGGCTGAGAGAGCTGGGCCTGTTTAGCTTGGAGAAGAGAAGGCTGAGAGGAGATCTTATCAACGTGTACAAGTATCTGAAGGGAGGGTGTCGAGAGGATGGGGCCAGACTCTTTTCAGTGGTGCCGAGCGACAGGACGCGAGGCAATGGGCACAAACTGAAACACAGACACTTCCATCTTAACATGAGGAAAAACTTTTTCACTGTGAGGGTGACAGAGCACTGGAACAGGTTGCCCCGAGAGGTGGTGGAGTCTCCTTCTCTGGAGATATTCAAAATGCGCCTGGATGCAATCCTGTGCAATATGCTCTAGGTGACCCTGCTTGAGCAGGGGGGTTGGACTAGATGATCTCCAGAGGTCCCTTCCAACCTCAGTGATTCTGTGATTCTGTGATTCTGTGAAAGGGCCTGTTGCTTTTCAGAGGCTGTCCTTGGGCTCAAGGCGATGAACTCAAGAGGTGAATTGTTAGGGAACAAAGGCTGGATTCAGCTCTCACTTGTGGGTGCCCAGTGCTCCTGGAGGTGGTGAATGGTCAAGCAGTATCTCCCATTTGACAGGGCAGGAGACTGATGCCTGTCCTTCTCAAAGGGAGTATGGATTCCCCCAGGAGAGCACAGGGCATCTCCAGGGGCACCATGTGCCTCAGGGTGGGCAGTGAATGGAGCTTCACAAGATCAAGTGGAGTCACCCAAAGGTAGAGGGACAAAACAATGAATGTCCAGGCTAGTGAGAGCTCTCCAATCCCAACATGACAGTTTAAATAAAGCAGTTCCTCCGAACAAAGTTTCTCCATTCCAAGTGTTGGTAGCAAATGTATTTTGATGAATAGTGTGTGTGTGTGTGTGTGTGTGTGTGTGTGTGTGTGTGTGTATAAGTGTGTATATATATATATACACACACACACACTCGCATAGAAAGGGTTCTACCTGTAGTGCATGAACATGGTGCTGCCAATTAATAAGAAAGAAAAAAAATATATGGCAGTGGTAAAAAACTGTGTTTTGAAGTTTTGGAAACGAGGATTTCTTGTCAATTGTTGCAGTGAGTTATTTTTTGAGAAGATCTCAACTTAGGACTAGGATCTCCTTTTGGGGCTTGATTCATTTGGCCACATAGGGAGGCTATTGCTGCCTGAGATGCCCTGGGATAGCTGTGTTGCCATGTGGTGCTGGAAATTTTGGAGGCGACTCCTGTGGGACCTTAGCTTGTCATTAGGAAAAGTATCTCAAAACAAGTCAGTTGAGACAACTTAGTTCCCTCTTTGGACAAGAAAGGGAAGTGCAGAGACCTGGATTTGACAGAGACATCTGCACTGATGAGGTCTGGCCTGGGGTGAGATCAGCCTCCTCCTTGTTCTCAATGTTGTCAACCCCTTCTTGCCCAGTTCTACGTGTCCTGCCTGGTTAAGAGATGGGAATCAGGGCTTCCAGACTGGGACATTTCCACCTCTTGCACATAACCATCCTCTCATAAGACAATTTGTAATGCTGGAATCAGTCTCCCTTCAGTGCTTAGAGAGGGCCCATTGGTGATTATTTTAGTCTACTTCAATGAACATGATGAAAGAGTGGGAATCTTCACAAAGGGTATTAATCTTGGGAGAAGAAATATCGATCTGCCCTTGACCTTGTGTTTTCACTGCTCTGTCTAATAGTCTGTGAATAAAATCTCAGTGACCTCTCACATATTTCCACATGTCCTGATTAAATTGTTCATTTCTAAAGGCATCTTTCCATCAGACTCTCTGGGCACATGCACTTTCCATAGTTTTCCAGTTTTCCTTTTCCCCTTGCTCTTTATCCTTTCAGGTACCTCTCAACTCTCCAGTTGCTGCTCTGAGCTGCTGGGAATCTGAAGCTTGCCTCATCTTTCAGCAGCCTCCTTGTCTCTTTAGCCAGCTCCTTTGTTGTGCTTTGGTCTATCCCTTCCAATCTATCTGTCAAAAACATTTCAAGGAAGGTTATGTCTTGTGGGCAGTGGACCTCACTGGAGGCAGCTTGGACTTGACATACAGTTGACGAGTGTCTTGTATCTTTTATTAAAGTGTTCCAAATTTTAGTTTTGTTTGTTTGCTTTTAAGAAAAACCCTTCTGTGTGTGTCTGCAGCTAGTTCTCTAAGGAAAGCAGGTGGGAATTGGTGCCCATGAGCTGTACCATTCAGCTACAGCCTTGAGTGGAAAAAGGTTTGATTTTCACAAGAGTGATGTGAAGTCCCCAGTAGCTGCTGAGGGCAATGGCAGGGCTTGGGAGCTGGGGAGGAAGGTTCTACATACAGGTCTCCTATCAAATATATTGCTTTGCCTGTATGTCCAGACTTCATTAGGAGACACTGTGGGTCAGTATGAATTGGAGAATGTTGGTGTGACTTATTCTGAAAAGTGAAGAATCAAGAAAGCTTAAGAAGCATACATCTTTCTTTTCAGGTGCTCATTGAAATCTGCCTAATCTCAATACACTCCTGCAAACTTTCCAATTAACCACACAAGAATTGAAGAGCTGAAGAAAATTATGGAAAGAGGCATGGCTCCTTAGGGATTTTTGCATTCTAATGACCCCTCAGGTGTATTTGGTGCTGAGCCCATGAACTTCAGATGCTGAGAGGAGGCTGAAGCAACTTCTCAAGGAGTTAAAGTCAGAAGAAAGGGATCCCAGTGAGGCCCATTACCAAGAAAGTCTCCCCAGGGGCTGATTAGAGACGAAAATTGGAGGCCCTGATTGCAGGTAGGCAAAGGCAATGTGAGGGTGGCTGTGATACCAAGTCAGCCTTGATGTGTGTTATCAAGCAGAGTGACCAGGCACTGACAGCCAGCTCCTGGGAAGGCTGATGCTTTCCATCATGCATTGGTCAGGGCTCTTCCTGGGGCCAGTGTGTGGGTTTGGGTGCACAATGCTAAGTTCAGGACCATGATATGGCACGTCCTGGGCTCTCAAGGGACAAGAAGACAACAAGACCACAGTGCTTTAAGGAATGGCATCTTCTCGTGGGCCTCAGTGGCAGAGACACCAGCCGTAGCCAAAAGGACAAAGATCTAGCTGTGTTGGGAGCTTTGAGCCTTGGCAGTGCCCTTGGCCATCTCTACCACAGGCTGTCCTCTGCTTTCCCACACCTCTGCCTGTTTCCCTGCAGCCTGTACACACCCAAGCTGCTTCCCCACCTTGCTCTCAGTCTGGGATCTCCCCACCTCTCCTGATGTCTTCCTGTCCTCACTTGCTTTTCCTTGAAACACAAAGGCAGGGGCTGATCCCAGACTCCCTCTGGGTGACCTGTTGCACCTCAGCACTACCCTAGGAGTGACATTCTTTTGACCTGAAGTCCAGTCTGAACCTCTCAAGATGCAGCTTGTGGATCTTTCCCCTTCTCATGCTTTTTCCCACTGCCAAGAAAAGCTCCATCATCTCTGAAACCACCCTTCGAGCAGTCACCGGCTAATAGTCTACTGCCCTTTGCCTCCTGGCTAAAGAAAGCCAGGTCCCTCAACCTCTCCTCATGGATGCGGTTATTCCCACCTAGGCACAGGAATTAACACTTCTCTTGTAAATCTTCAAGAGATATTTCTTGTCCAAATCACCCAAATTTCTCAAGTTCCTTCGGGACTGAAGCTCCTCTGTGTCAAAGTAAAACAAAACAAAACAAACAGACAAACCAGCACCAATGAATTAAGGGTGAGCTGTATGGGACGGGATCAGAATGGTAAAAGAGACAGACTTAGGAGGGGTGGAAGAAAAAAAACAAAGAAATTAAAAGGGAAGCCAAGGACTGATAAGGGCTGCCTTGAGGATTCCTGCCAAGAAGCCCTGCATCTGATGAATTTTGACTGCAGGAGGACAAGAAAGCTGGCCTGCTTCCACTGTCACAGGGCACCTGCATGCTTTCCCTGACATCCACAAGAGAAGATGGTGAGTGGGAAGAATGATGGACTCCTTCAGGATGGAAGGGACCTCAGGAGGTCTCTAGCCCAATCTCCTTGCTCACAGCAGTGTCAGCTCTGGGGTCAGAACAGACTGCTCTGGGCTTCATCGAGTCTGGTCTTGGCAGCCTCCAAATGAGGAGACTGTACAGCACTGTCTGGACAACAAGTTCCAATGATTCCTCACAAAGCAAGTGCTCCAGCTCCCTGACTGTTGTGAGGGTCCTGGGCCAGACTCACTCCCAGTTATCAACCTCTTTCTTGTTCTGGGAACCCAAACCTGGATGCAGGGTTCTAGATGGTGTCTAATGAATACTGACTAGAAGGCGATCACCATTTCCCTCCACCTCCTGGCTGTGCTCCTGTTCATACAGCCCACGATGCTTCTGGCCTTCTTTGCTGCCAAGGAATGCTGCTGGCTCATGTTTTGCTTCCTGTCCCCCAGCACCCTCACGTCCTTTTCCACACAGCTGCTCCCCAGGCCCTCAGGCCCCAGCCTGTGACACAGTGGGGTGTTGGTTTATCGCAGGTGCAAGCCCTGGCATTTGTCCTTGTTGAATTCCATGAGGTTCCAAACAGCCCATTCCTCCTGCCTGTCTAGGGCCCTCTGAATGGCAGCCCTCAAGCATATGAGTGCCCCCCCCCCCACGCACACCTCCAGTTAGGGACCATCTACAGGCATGAGGAGTATTGCATCCTCAGTGTAACCAATTAAGTTGATAAACAGGACAAGTTCCTGGAGAAACCCTGTGGTGCTCCACTTCTCCCTGGCCTCCAGGAAGAGTATTACCCATTAACCACTGCCCTCTCAGCTTCTGATCATCCAAGCAGTTTTCTACCCATCCGGTTGTCTGCTCTTCTAAACTGAAACCTTCTAATGTTCATGCAAGAATACTGTGGGAGAAAGTGTCAAACACCTTGCAAAAGTCTAATTAAAGGACATTTATTCTTCTCCATCCACAAATAGAGGGTTTTTTTTTAATCACAGAGGTCAATCAGGTTGGCGAGGCAGAATTTACCTTGGGTAAATCCATGCTAACTGTTCCCAGGCACCTTCTTCTCCCTCATGTGCCCAGAAATGTGATCTGAGAGGCTTCGCTGCATGACTCCCTCCTCACCTAAGGGAGGCTGAACTGTCTGCAGCTCCCCAGGTTGCCCTTGTGGCCTTTTTGGAAGATGGATGTAACAGTTGCCTTTCTGCAGTCATTGGGACTTCACCCCGTCTCCACAACCTTTCAAAAATGATAGTGAGTGGCCTTGCAGGGACAGCACTCAGCTCTCACAGCATCCTCAGCTGCCGCCCATCCAACCTCTTTGACTTGTATAGTTTGAGTTCTCACAAGTAATCTCTCACTAGCCTCGTCCACTGTTGGCTGCTTTTCTCCTCTGGAGTCCTGGCTCAAGGCACAACACTCCAGGAGACCTTGCTTGTGGAAACGGAAGCTAACAAGGGGTTCAGTTGCTCAGACCTATCTGCATCTGCTGCTACAAGATTCCCTGTCCCATTTAGCAGTGAGACCACATCTTCTTTTTTATTCTTTGATTCTTACGGAAGCAGTAGCAGCTCATCTTCATGCCCTTGACATGCCCTGCAAGTGTCAATCCTCGGGGAGCTTTTTCTTCCCTGACACCAAGCCTATGACCCTGGACAATATTTCTAAATGCCTCCTTTGCCTCTCCCTTCTTGCCCCTTCTGTATGCTGCCCTATCACCCTGGAGCTAAGGTGCGAGGTCCCTCTTCAGCCAAGTTGGTCCCCTGAGATATCTGCTAGTTTTACTGAGTATCAGGATGGACCATCCTTGTGCTTGGCAGGTGCTGTCCTTAAAGACCTGCCGGCTTTCCTGAGCTCCTGGGCCCTTGACAGTTGCCTCCCATGGGTTCCCCCCCAGCAGTCCCTTGAACAGGCCAACATCTGCTCCTCTGAGTTCCAGGGTCTGTACTCTGCTACTGTCCTTCCACACTCCCCTCAGGATTTGGGACTCCACTTTCTCATGGTCACTCTAGGCAAGGCTGACACTGTCCTGTCCCTGATCACTTCCTCTGTATTTGCAATTTCAAGATCCAGGAAAGCATCACCCTTATCTGGCTTCTGCATGTCCATTTGCTCATGCCTGTGCCCCAGGCTGCATTCACTTGTGTATATTTGGGCTGCAGAGCCTCAGCTGTGGCACAGAGAACAGATTTGTAATGGTGAAACCTGTTACCATGAGCCAAGGACACCATGTGTGCAATGGCCTGACTTCAGAGCAGAGCCATGCTGGCCTAGATAACAGGTGGCAATGTAATGGTGAAAGGAGGTTCCCACTAAGAGAGCAAAGGCTTCAGTGCTCAAGGCCAGGGAGAAACAGAGTTGGGCTGTGCAGAAATGGCAGGAGAGGGGTTTGCTGCCTGAACTGACTTGTAGCACCTTGTGACCTGTGACAGAGGTGAACCAATTTCCAGGAAGGACAATTGCCACTGGAAGATTCCCTGGGCCTGGATGTCCTGTGATCCAACCAACCTGTGGACATCACTAGCACAGTCCCTGTTCACACGATCCTGGGGGTGAGAAGTTGTTCATGGAGAGAAAAGCTCAAAGTGTTTGCGAGTGCAGAGACTAGAGCAGAGACCTTAGTGTGATGTGTCTCCCATCTATGCAACACTGTTGGATGCAGACAAGATGGATTTTGCCTAAAGGCAAAGGAGGGATTCAGTTTTTGGTCCCTGGCAGGAAACCGGAGTTGCCCTGGGGTGCTTTCCCAGGAACCACTCCAAAAGGATATGGCTTTCCTGTAGGTCCCATGCTATGTTTCCTAGAGAGCTGGGGTTGTGCTACCCTGCCTATGGCCTATCTTGATGTCAGTGAATAGTGTCTGCACTGAATTGCATTTGCTGTTTGCATTGTGCAGTTCTGCTTGTGTCTCAGCCTCATAATGAGTGGAGTTCTAGTTGCAGTAGGTATCTAGGGTCATTTCAGATGGCCAAGGCCATTCCCCACCTGGCCCCCACCTCAGGCTCTAGAAGGATGTGGGTGTCATAGTTGCTCCATCAGAACAAGCAGACACTGGCACATGCCTTGGACCACCTCTCTCTCTTCAACTGTCAACAGGTGTTTGTGTGCAACCAGATGACTCTCACGCTCTGTCTCCAGTGATCACAATGGGAGCTTAGACAAGGAGCTCCTATGCAGACACCTCTGTAGTGCTCACTTCAGGTTTGGCAAAGGGAATCTCACCTCCTGTGTGTTTGTGGAGTTCACAGGAGGGATCTGAATCCCACTCCAGCCCAGGGGTTTCTAACCTGGCATAAGGTGCGCAGACTGACTCATCTGAACCAACACCTGAACCATGGGTAAATGGACTCCCTTCTTGTACACTTCAAGGTGTCCTGCCTAGTGAAGGCATAGGAATAGGGGCTTCCAAAATGGGACGTTTCCACCTTTCATAGATAACCATCCTCTGATGAGACAAATTGCAATGCTGGAATCAGTCTTCCTTCAGTGCTTTCAGAGGGACTATCAGTGATTATTTTAGTTTATTGCAGTGAACATTTCCCAGGAGGAGGGAGCACAAGGGACAGGGAAATTCATGATTTCAGCTGGGCCTCTGCTCCTGAGCAGGCCAGGCCCCTGGGATGGAGGGAGCTCATGGCAACTGGGCAGCACTGCCCAGAGACAGCTGTGTGCAGGAGCAGCTCCTCTGCAAAGAGCAACAGGGCTCAGGGCACTGCCTGCTGCTCATGACATGAGAGGTGACAAGGCAGAGAGAAGTGCAAGGCAGTGTGGAGTGGGAGGAGAGAGGAGAGCTCCTTGTGGGAGAAATCTTCACAGCCCTTGACACGGTAAGTCTCTGGCTGCAGGGCAATGCTGCTGAGGTTCCTGGAGGGGTCTTCTGAACCCATCCCATCGCATCACTGATAGGATTTTTAGTTTCTCTCTGCTGGCTTCTCCAGTGCAGAGGAGGGGGCAGACGTGCTTCAGAGCAGGGACTCTCTATCATACCATCTCAGGGACAGGGCATCCTGCTACCATCTCCCAGGGATCCTGCAGGGGTGTGAAGCTGAGGTGTGCACACAGGTCTGCCCAGTATTGTAACTCGGAGCAGTGTCCCTGTGCCCCAGGTTGCTGCGTTCCTGTCTAAGTGACTCTGACGTCTGCTAGGGTCAGCACTCAGCCTGCTCAGGGAGCTCCCCATGGGGCTGCTTTGTCAGGGCAGGTTCATTCTCCTGCTGAGAGGGTGCTGTGTGGGTCAGGGCTGCTCATAGCTCCAGCTCATGCACAGGACATTTCCGAGGGGACTTTTCAAAAGGAAAGTGAAGGCTGGGATTTCCTGAAAGAGAAGCCGATTTCCTGACATGGTGCTTTACATTTCCTGCCACCTGGCAAAGGGAAAATGAAAATGGAGCTGTCAGGCTTGGACAACAGACCGAGACTCATTAACAGTTTCCAGGAGCAGCCAATATGTCTGCTAGGAACTTCTGAAAGTCCCTTCCTTAGACCCCTTAGTCTATAGACAGCACCACCTTCCCCTTTGCTGGCCTCATCCGGGTTTATGTGACCTGCTCCTTAGCACTTGCAACCATGGGGATGGCCCTGGGCAGTGCCCTGCTACTGGAAGGTTTCTGCAGGGCAGACCTGAGCTCCCTGAGGGAGGTGTCAGCACTGCAGGGCCTGACCATGGCTTGCTCAGCTCCATCCACCCATAATGTTTCTGTTGGCAATTCTCTCTCATTGCCTGCCCATCTCTGCTGCCTGGAGCTGTCCCTGCTGGCAGCTCTTTCTCAGTTCCAATGTCTTTTCCTGCTCGGTGCTCACAGACCCCCTCCCACCCTCTGTGTGTTCATTCCTGCCCTCCACAAACCTCCCACAGGCAGGGTCCTGTCCAGGGGCATCTCTGTGCTTGCAGGTTCTAAGGAGCAGGTCAGGCAAACCCTCCCGAGGCCAAGAAGGTGATGGTGGTGCTGTCTGTAGGCTGAGGTGTGGATGAAGGGACTTGCTGAGGTTTCTCTCAGACCTTTCGGGGCTGTTACCAGCCCTGTATGTCCTGCATGGTGTTCCCTTCCTGGCAGTGAGAAGCCCCAATCCCCTTCCAACCTGTGAGGCTCCTGGCAATGCATTTCATCACATTGGGGAATGAGCTGACTCTCCTTTTGGGAGAGTCCATCTTTAGGACCCTTGACTGCTTCTTGGGGCTGTGCTGTCAAGCTGCAAGCTGCCCTCCAGAAAAGCACAGCTTCCCTGGAGCATTTCTGTAAGATCTGAGAGTCCCTGGTCTGGTCATGTGAGTCAGAAACCTTGTCACACTCTTCATCACTCTCTCCATCTCGGGGCTGAGAGTGTAGAATTTGGGAATCTTCACTGTGACACTGAACTTCCCCGCTCCCAGCTTAGTCCCATTTCTTTCTTAGAGGAATTTGTGAATGTGGTTGTCCTTCATCTGAGTGAGGTGCAAGTTTGGGGCAGTGAGGGGCAAGACTCATGGACAGACCAGGTCCTGTGACCCTATTCAAAGTCACAGCAAGTCCTTTTTTCCTCTTGGTATGCACAAGGGCTCCTGCTGAGAGCAAATGAAATGCCAAAGATTTCTACCCCCTCAAAGAATGCTCCCACTGGGAGATGGAGGCATCTAAAATACATATATACGTGTGTGCGTGTGCATGTGTGTGTGTGTGCGCATATATATATATATATATATATATATATATATATGCATGTATGTATATCCTCAGACTCCTCCAGTGATCATTTTGTAGAGAAAAATGGGTTTCCAAATGTTGAACAGCCCTTCCACATACGCGGTGGACATAATCTGCTGCAGGATGTGTGCATCAGAGCTAGTCACTTCCCATTCTCTCTGCAGTGCCTGCAGGAAGGGCGCACATGGCAAACTGGTGTGAGGACAGGGTCTATCCCATTGGGACGGAGACATCTAGAAAGGGTCAGGTCACCCCCTGCCTTCCCTTGACTGTTTCTCTGCCTTGCTGGAGTGGCAGCTGGTGTGGCTGATTCAGATACATACACCTCTGTTCAAGAGGCAAGGCTGGGGGAGATGAATCCCTCACAAGGGTCTTCTCTTACAGACACAGCTGCCACGAGAGCTGTATTCAGCTCTCATCATGGGAAACAGAGAAACTTCCCACTGGTACCTGGACCAAGTCCCCTGCTCCCAGTTCCCAGCGCCCATCCCCAGGTATCCCACCACATAGCAGGGTCATTTTGACACCTCCATTTACACCCCCCAGCAGAGCAGGACTGACTCCTCTGGAGCCCATGGGCAGAGGCCCCTGCTCCGCATGGCACCCTCAGCCACTGTAAACAGAGCTGCAGAAAGGGAGCTGAGCGAAGTTAAAGGGCAGAGGAAAGGTGGGGGTTTCTATGAGACACAGAGTGGGTTTGGCTCAGGGAAGCCTGCTCTAACTTGCCCCTGTCTTTTCCTCCTTGAACAGTCCACAAAGCCCCGAGGAAGCAAATGTCCAACAGTAGCTCCTACAACGAGTTCCTCCTCCTGGCATTTGCGGACACACGGGAGCTGCAGCTCTTGCACTTCTCGCTCTTCCTGGGCATCTACCTGGCTGCCCTCCTGGGCAACGGCCTCATCATCACAGCTGTAGCCTGTGACCACCGCCTCCACACCCCCATGTACTTCTTCCTCCTCAACCTCTCCCTCCTTGACCTTGGCACCATCTCCACCACTGTCCCCAAATCCACAGCCAATTCCCTGTGGGCACCAAAGCCATTTCCTACTTGGGATGTGCTGCCCAGGTCTTTTTCTCATTTTTTTTATTTACAGCAGAGTTTTATCTCCTCACTGTCATGGCCTATGACCGCTATGTTGTCATCTGTAGACCTCTGCACTATGGGACCCTCATGAGCCACACTGCTTGTGTCAAAATGGCAGCAGCTGCCTGGAGCAGTGGTTTTCTCAATGCTGTGCTGCAAACTGGGACCACATTTTCCATACCACTCTGCCAAGGCAACACAGTGGACCAGTTCTTCTGTGAGATTCCCCAGATCCTCAAGCTCTCCTGCTCAGACTCCTACCTCAGGGAAGTTGGGCTTATTGTGGTTGCTGCCTGTTTAGTCTTTGGGTGTTTCATTTTCATTGTGCTGTCCTACGTGCAGATCTTCACTGCTGTGCTGAGGATCCCCTCTGAGCAGGGCCGGCACAAAGCCTTTTCCATGTGCCTCCCGCACCTGACCGCGGTCTCCCTGTTCATCAGCACTGTCATGTTTGCCTACTTGAAGCCCCCCTCCCTCTCCTCCCCAGCTCTGGATCTGGTGCTGGCCATGCTGTACGCGGTGGTGCCTCCAACAGTAAACCCTCTCATCTACAGCATGAGGAACAAGGAACTCAAGGAGGCACTGAAGAAATTGGTTCAGTTGGTGCTGTTTCAGCAGCAATAAGATGCCCATCTCTCCTCACAAGTGATTTCCAAGCCATTTCAGGGAACATTTCCAGTTCGCGTATTCCGTCTGTGATAAGCGTGTTTGTACACAAGTGTCTGAATTCATCTTTCTTTTCCAGAGGCACAAACCCCATCTGTCTCACTCAGAGTGTTTGTGTAAATCTGCTGACCACTCTGTCAGAGCTGGCCTCCCAAGTAGCATCTCTGTAATAAAAGGGGATCTCCTCAGCATACTGCCTGAAGACCAGGCTCTTCTTCCAAAGTGGGAGCTAAGAATGTGCTCAGGGAATGGCACTCGAATAGGCCCTGTGGCCGTGCCTGGGTTTTCCATGGGCTAAGGGGGATGTGCTCATAGGGTGATGTGTTAGGGTGCCCAGTGGGTGTCCAGTGCCCCTGGAGAGGGTGCGTGGTCAAGTGGTCTTTGCTGGGCACTGTCCCACATATCACTAAGTTGCTCACAGATGCCCATCCTTCTGGAAGGGAGTATGGAGCCACCCGCAGAGCAGAGGGGATCTCCAGGGCAGTGTGTGCCTGGCATGGGCAGTGAGTGGATACTCCCAAAACCAAGTGGAGTCACCCAAAGGTAAAGGGCCAAACTGAGGAACGTACCAAATCTCAGGAGAGGGAGTGGACTGGGTCTAATGACACCTCTGAACACATCCTGAACAATGTGAAATGCCTTGTGATTGTTCCAAGCATCTTCCACAGCCACAGATCCTGGGGAGGGGTTTGTCAGGTGCAATGATCCTGGTCCAGCTGGGTCTACCCAGACCAGCACAGCCAGGGTGGAGTCACCCCATGGCCCCACAGCACACTCAACCTGCAGAGCAGCACCGCCAGCCCGGATCCCTGCGGGGAGCACAGGGGAGGGCTGCAGGAATGGCCAATGAGGCCAGCACAGACACACTCCCCTGGGGAAAGGCTCTCTGGGGAGCAGGGATGTCCCTGTAGAAGAGTAAAGGAGCAACTGTGTGCTTGTGGGGAAGAATAAATGAAAACTTGTTTGTGTGCGTGTCAGCTTGGGGCAGGCTGCTGTGTCACTGGAGCTGTGTGAGGAGCCCCGGGGCCAGGACTCTTGTGCTGTCCTGGGGAGAGGGGCTGCCCAGAGGGGCGGCAGGTAGCCAGGGTTAAGGATCTCCTGGTCATGAGAGCAGTGGAGACATGGAGTGAGTGGCCTCCATTTCCTTGTGCCATTGCTGGCCCCCAGCCCGGGAGCTGATGGGGAGGCTGACACCCCTCTCTGCCCCCCACGACCTGCTGTGCCCTTCAGAGGGGCTGGGGCTGAGGAGTGAGTGCCCAGAGCTCTGCAGCCCTCTGTGGTGGGCACTGCTGTGGGCCACCACCAGCCTGGGCTTCTCTGCTGGGTGGTCTGGAGAGAGGGCAGGGAAGGTGGGGAGAGCTGGGGAGGATCTGGGCTGGGCTGGAAAGGGCCCAGGAGAGGAAAAATGCCAGCAGGCAGCTACTGCATGTGAATGGCAGTGTGGGAGCACAGAGCTGTGTGCTTGCAGGGCAAATGCAGGTCTCCTGGGAAAGGCACCAGGACATGGCAGGTGCAGGAGAGAAGAGCCCAGGTGGTTCCCTGTGTTGCATGGAGACACTGGGGAAGCTGCCCCAGGGCTATCGTTCCACACCAGCCCCTCACATCACCCCTTTCCCATGCTGGCTGCTCACCCCAGCTGTGGGGTTGTCCATGGCCACCTGCGTCCTCCTGCATGTCTCCGTATCCTTACAGAGGGGAAAAGGGCAGCCTTGCATGAACTCTCTTCTGCACCAGAGCCTGGCAGATCCTGGAGCACGGCTGTTTGCTGACCCCCAAGTGGGGCCCAGCCCAGACTGGGCAGGGTGCAGGTGCTCAGACCCCCCAGACTCCGGGGGATAATTTAAGAGTCTTTTAATAATACCACAGCCCTCTCCATGTCTGAGGTCTCTGGTGCCAGCTCCAGCTGAGATCTGCCTTTCCTCACTCCATCCCTGCATGCACAGACAACATCTGCATTATCCACCCAGGCAGCCCGTCCCCTTTCCACCCTCTGTGCATGTCCACCGCAACACTCTGAGTGCTGGTGGTGCTGCCAGGGCAGAGGTGGAGGATCCCCCGGAGTGGCTCCTTAGGGAGCTCCCCATGGAAACGCTATGCCCAACCGCAGCCCCAGTGTGGCTGAGGGGAGCTGCCCTCTCCTGACCCACCCTGGCAGTACCAGCCCCACCTCAGCCCACCCCAGAAAGACTCCAGCGCAGCCCTGGAGGGAGCTGGAGCTGCCTCGGGCCTGGGGCAGTCTGGCAGCAGAAGAGTTTGACATGGGCACAGCAGCAGAGGTGCAAGGAGCAGGGGGAGGAGCAGGGAAATTGGAGCGAAGATCCCTGCCCTCATCTGCAAGGCTGGGACACTGGCCAGGCTCCAGGTTCAGGGTGGATGCCAGCTCAAGGATAGGAGTGCCGGGACTTTCATGGGCTTCCAGTGCAGTGAGCTTCCAGTGCTTCCAAAGCAGATGCTGAGGAGCAAGAATTCATGGAATCACAGAGGAGTTTTGGTGGGAAGGGGCCTCTGGAATTTTCCAGTGCAACCTCCCACACAAAGCAGGGCTGGATGGAGTCCACCAGTCTTGTCTTGCTATCACTGGACTGTGCCTGAGCCCAGTTAGCATTCCCAAACTTGCTCTTCTCCTCTTGTCCAGACACCGTGGGATGGCATCTCTCATTGGTGGGGCACTGCCTTCTTGCCTTGCCGGCACCTTCAGCTCCTGGTTCCCCTTCCTGCATGGAGCAGCCCCACTCTTGCTGCTCCCGACAACATCCTCTTTCTAGCAGGAACCCAGTCACAAATGGTCCATAAACAGTCGAGCTGTGACACAGAAAGACCTGTTGTCATAACTGGGCATCATCAAACCAGACAACAGGTGACTGCTTTTGCTTCTTCATGCAGCTAAGACTCTGCATGCAGTGTTCCCTGGGTAGAGGGTCCAAATCTGAAGCTCTCCTGACACCTTTAAGTTGCCTGTCAGACAAGAGTTGCTGCTATGGATATAGGGTCACCTTTTGCATTTACAGCCTTCTTTGGGATCTCCTTGGATCCCAGCTTCCCTTGCCAAGGTCTTCTTGGCTGCAGTTGGAGGCAAGTCGGGGGTTGAGATGGGGAGTCAGTTCAGCAGGATGGGGACAGGGACAGGTCAGGACTCGAGAGGTGCAGGGCCAGGCACAGCCATGTCCACAGTGTAACTCTGGCATGGCCCAAGGCCCCCAGCAGGGGCAAGAGGCCCCTCAATGAGGCCGGTCACTCTTGGTCTCCCCTGCTCTTGTGCCCAGCACATCCCCCTCCCTCTCTGCCTGCAGCCCCTCCATGCCCACCCCACTGCCCAGCACAGCATGAGAGCTCCGACCCTGCAGCCCTTCCAGCAGCTCCTGCTGCCTTGGGGACAGAGCTGCCTGCCACCAGCTGCTGCACAGGGAAACCTGCTTCTCGTTCTCATTTCCTATCTCTGAATGCTGCCCTGCTTCTCTTCTGGGACATCCCTGCTCCCCAGAGAGCCTTTCCCCAGGTCACTGTGTCCATGCTGGCCTGGCTGTTCCTGCAGCCCTGCTCTGTGCTCCCCAGGCTGGCAGTGCCGCTCTGCAGAGTGAGTGCCTGTGGGGTCATGAGGCCATGGGGTAGCTCCTGACTCGGCTCTGGCCGTGCTGGTCAGGGAGGGAAGCAGATCCAGCAGGACAGGGATCAACACCACTAATACTGCTGACACATGTCTGTGCTCATGGACGGTGCTCAGAGTGACCCCCAGGGCATTTGCAATGGCAGGGGATGTGTTTGGGCATGCGCTAGCTCCAGCCTGTGGTGTTTCACTGAGGGTGCAGGAATCACTCTCCCGTGCCCCTTCCCTGGGCCTCCTGGGTCACCACTGCCTCTCTGGGGATTGCAGAGCCCTCGTTTCCCCATGCGTACCTGGGTTTAGTGCTTTACCTTCTGGTTACTCCATCATGGACTGTCTCTCACTTTGTGAGGCTCCACTCACTGCCCACCCCTGGCACATGCTGTCCCTGGAGATCTCCTGAGCTCTCCCAGAGCCTCAGATTCCCCTCCAGAAGGATGGGCATCTCTCATCAGCACTGTCACCTGTGGGACAGCCCAGGGCAGGCAATTCAGAGACCATTCCCCATCTGCACTGACAATGGTTGCAGAGAAATGATATCTGAGTGCAGCCCTTGGTCACTAACAAATCACACAGAGATTGTCCCCCGGATCCCATGGAGTTTACAAGCAGAAGAGCAGGCCCTTTTAGCGTGCAATTTCCTTTGGCATATTTTTGGTTCGAGCTTCTGAAGAAAGGCTAGACTTCAGGCATGTCACAGGGGCCATGTTCTTTTATTACGGAAATGTTACTCTGGAGGCCAGGTCTGGCATAAGGATGCCCACTGCCTCATCCTGCCTGTGCTCACAGGACACATAAACATAGAAACACAACTCTACCACCACCAGGTTATGAGAACTCTGGGGCCATATCCATGGAATGGAGCACAGAAATACAGCATGGAAATGAACAGGAGGAACAACTCTAAAAAGAGAGAGTCCTACTGCTGCGTGAGGATGTGTCTCCAGGAAAGCTGCAGCCCCCATGGGAAGGCTGCAGTGAGGAAATGCCTGCTGTGGTAGTATGGGGTGATACTGTCAAGCACGGGGTCTGTCCCCACAAGCTGCTGCCTGACTCCCCTCCCCTCCACTCCCCCTCCACTTGTAGTGTTGGAGTGCTGGAGAGGGAAGGGACCAGCCCGCGGTGACACTTGCCTGCTGCCCTCACAGGAGAGGGGTTTAAGATCATATCTGACTGTAGCCAGTGGGAACTGAGCTCTCCTAATGGACATGGGACCCATGGTCTCACCCCACCTCTACTAGTCTGAGCCTGACTCTGTGCCCCTGAGCTCCCTCGGTGAGTGCCGAAGGAGACCCTGCAAAGGGAAACTCTCCTCATTGCATTGGGGGCATCAGAGGGAGCTCAGACTAGTGAGCTCTGAGGTTCCCCATCTCTGCTGATGAAGGGGGAAGCCTGGCTTCCTGCTTCAACATGGCCTCTGGGTCATGTTCAAATGAGGCATTCCTGAGTAGACATAACATGAACCTGATTTTTTTTTTAAGGAAAAAGAGAAAAACAAGAAAGAAAGAAATGCAAAACACATTGCATTGATGCCAGACGCCCTGAGGAGCGTATGCACAATGGACAGTTACTGGTGCTGACATTGTACCCATTGAATGAGATTCTTCAGCGCATCTTTGAGCTCCTTGTTCCTCATACTGTAGAGGAGCGGGTTCACTGTTGGAGGCACCACTGCATACAGAACGGACAGGACCAGATCCAGAGCTGGTGAGGAGATGGAGGGGGGCTTCAGGTAGGCAAACATGACAGTGCTGATGAACAGGGAGACCACGGCCAGGTGAGGGAGGCACATGGAAAAGGCTTTGTGCTGGCCCTGCTCAGAGGGGATCCTCAGCACGACTGTGAAGATCTGCACGTAGGACAGCACAATGAAAATGAAACACCCAAAGCCTAAACAAAGACTAACTGCAATAAGCCCAACTTCCCTGAGGTAGGAGTCTGAGCAGGAGAGCTTGAGGATCTGGGGAACTTCACAGAAGAACTGGTCCACTGTGTTGCCTTGGCAGAGTGGTATGGAAAATGTGTTAGCAGTGTGCAGGAGAGCATTGAGAAGACCACTGCTCCAGGCAGCTGCTGCCATTTTGACACAAGCTCTGGTGCCCATGATGTTCCCATAGTGCAGGGGTTTGCAAATGGCAACAAAGCGATCATAGGCCATGACAGTAAGAAGAGAAAATTCTGCTGAAAATAAGAAAAAGAAGAAAAAGACCTGGGCAGCACATCCCAAGTAAGAAATGGCCCTCATTCTCCAGAGGGAATTGGCCATGGATTTGGGGACAGTGGTGGAGATGGTGCCAATGTCAAGGAGGGAGAGGTTGAGGAGGAAGAAGTACATGGGGGTGTGGAGGCGGTGGTTGCAGACTACGGCTGTGATGATGAGGCCGTTGCCCAGGAGGGCAGCCAGGTAGATGCCCAGGAAGAGCGAGAAGTGCAAGAGCTGCAGCTCCCGTGTGTCCGCAAATGCCAGGAGGAGGAACTCATTGAGGGAGCTGCTGTTGGACATTTGCTCCTTTGCAGCACAGGGGGACTGTCCGAGGAAGAAAAGACATTGAGAAATTAGGACAGACTTCTCTGAGAAAAACTTTCTTATAACTGCCCCCAAATACACACAATACCTCTCCCCATCTCGGCACTGCATGGCTTGAGCTCTGGCTTGTGCTGGCTGAGTTTGACAAGAGGAGCAGGGGCCTCTGCCCATGGGCTCCAGAGCAGTCAGCCCTGACTGACAGCACTGCAGACATGGGAACAGGGGTGACTAAAGTTTTAAAATTCTGACAGTTCTCGTCAGATTTAATCTACTCGTAATGCAGAAGGGATTTTCAAAATCTTCATTCCCACTTCTAAATAATGTGGATTCATTCATAGTTTTAAGGCTTCTTTTGTTTCCTTTAGCTGACCCTGTCACACCTGAGGAGCATTCCTGCAGGTAGAAATCCTCAGCATTGCTGCTGCACTCAGGGTGACCAGCTGTGACTCCTCAGAGGCAAAAGGATTCACTCTGGCTTGAGTGCAGAGGGAGCAGAGCTGCCTGTCCACCTGCCCTGTTCCCAGCTGCCCTGTGTTCCCACCTCAGAGGTGGAGGACAGTTGCACTCCTGTTACCCGAAAAAGAAACAACACTGCGGAGAGCAGAGGAATGCACTTGCAAAGTGCCCATCAGCACTCTGTCTGAGGGGATGTGAGGCAGGTCTCAGCCCTCCCCTTCTAGCCAGCAACACGTCGGGGTGCTTCCAGCTGCCCACATCCACCCTCCCACCAGCATGTCCATGGCCTCAGTATCTAGGTGGCTTCTGCCTGGGGCACCTAGATAACACGCAGCTGCAATGGGGGAGCTGTGTCTTTGTGGAGGGCAGCTTGCAGCCCAGCCAGACACCCCAGGGAAATGGCGGAATGTCCTAAGGATGGGGTGTCCTGGCGACAGAGTTGGCTCATTCCCAGCCCCCTACACTGCGTTGTCCAGAGCCCCACAGGTTAGAGGGGCACTTGGGCACCTCACTGTCAAGGACACGTCTGCATGGCAGCACCCACAGGGTCAGTGTCTGAACTGCATCAGAAAGCCCCCTGCCCAGAGAGTCCAAGGGCAAGGACAAGGGCAGCATGGGCAGGGGGGAAACATGGAGCTATACCATGATATTTGTGTGGATGGATGCAGGGCCAGGGAGGGACAGAGGAGCACTCAGGAGTGTCTCCTTCCTGCATGTCCAGCTGCCAAGGAAACGACTCCTGCCCTGGACCCCCCAGCCTTGAGAGCAGAGGGCTGTGCTGGCTGGGAGAGGAGAGGAGGCCTTGGAGTTGATGGTTTCCTCTCGCACTCTGAGCATGACTCTGCTGCCTGCAGCCATCCCTGTAGGGAGCTGTTTCTCTGTCCCCATGTCTCTCCCCTCTCAGTGCTCACACACCCCATCCCATCCGCTGAGAGCTCAGCTCTGCCCTGCAGAAACCTCCCGGGGGCAGGACGCTGCCCAGGGCACCTCTGTGTCTGCAGGTGCTATGGAGCAGGTGAGAGAAACCTTGCTGAGGCTGGAAAGGTGATGCTGGTTCTGTCCTTAGGCTGAGGCGTGGATGAAGGCATTTGCTGAGTCCCTCCCAGAACTGCTCCTCTCACAGTGTCACTCTTTTGGAGCCTCAGTCCCCTGTCTAAAGCTGACAGATCCAATCCCATTTTACCCCACCCTAACAGAAAAGAACTGAAAGCACAGACTCATGACAGCTCCTTCCCTTTCATGTGTCCCCTGCCTTGAACTTCCTTTTGGAGAGTCCCTTCCAGAAATATCCTGGGAGTGACCTGGAGCTGTAAGCAGACCTGACCCATGCAGCATCCTCTGGAGAGGATGCTCAACCTGCCCTGCCAGGGATCACTCATCTCACGCAGAGCTTCTCCCAGCAGTGCTGTGGGGAGCAACCTGGGCAGGCTGAGTGCTGACCCTCACACACAGAAGAGTCACTGCCCCAGACACAGAGCACCCTGCAGCGCAGGGACACTGCTCTAGATGACAGCCGTAGGCAGATCTGTGTGCACACCCAGGCTTCACCCCCCTGCAGCATCCCTGGGAGAAGGTAGCAGGATGCCCTGTCCCTCTGACTGTGTGGCAGGGAATCTCTGCTCTGAAGCATCTTCTCTTCCTCTGCAAAGGAGAAGCCAGGAGAACAATCCTTAAAAATCCAATCCTGAAGACCGGAATGATTTCAAGACCTTTCCAGGAACCTCAGTAGCATTGCCCTGCAGACAGAGACTTACCGTGTCAGGGGCTATGAAGATTTCTCCCACAATGTGCTCTCCTCCCTCCTCCCACTCCACACTGCCTTGCACTTCTCTCTGTCATGTCACCTCTCATGTCAGCAGCAGCAGGCAGTTGCCGGAGTCCTGCTGCTCTTTGCAGAGGAGCTGCTCCTGCACAAAGCTGTCTCTGGGCAGTGCTGCCTGGTTGCCATGACCTCCCTCCATCCCTGGATCCTGGCCCCGCTCAGGAGCAGAGGCCTAGCTGAAGACGTGACTTTCTCTGTCCCTTGTGCTCCATCCTCCTGGGAAACGTTCACTGAGGTAGACTAAAATAATCACTGATGGTCCCTCTCTAAGCACTGAAGGAAGACTGATTCCATCATTGCAATTTGTCTCATCAGAGGTTGTTTATCTATGAAAAGTGGAAATATCCCACTCAGGAAGCCCCTATTCCCATCTCTTAGCTAGGCAGCAAACCTAGATGGGCAGAAGAATAGAGTTCCTTTTCCCAGAGTTTAGGGAATAATTCAGATGTGTCACTTTGGGCTTCTCAGGCTGCTTTAGAAGGCCCTGGAATGGCATAGGATTCAGATTCTCCCATGAGCTCGACAAAAAACACACAGGAGGTGGGATTCCCCTGTCGCAGGCAGAAGTGAGCACAGCATGGATGTCTGCATGTGAGATCTTGGTCTGTGCATGACCATGCAGGTCTTCTGCTCCATCCTCCTGGGAAATTTTCACTGAGGTAGACTAAAATAATCAGCTATTGCCCTTTGCTAAAGAGTGGAGAGACACTGATTCCAGCATTGCAATTTATTTCATCAGAGGATGGCTATCTATGGTGGAAATATCCCACTCTGGAAGCTCCTATTCCCATCCGTTAAGTAGGCAGGACACCTAGGTGGGGACAAGAAGGGAGTTCATTGACACATGGTTCAGGTGTTGATTCAGATGACCTGGTTTGGGCCTCTCAGGATGCTTTAGAAGTCCCTGGGCTGCTGTGGGATTCAGATCCTTCTCATGAGCTCCATAAAAAACACAGAGGGGGTGGGATTCCCCTGTCCCAGGCAGAAGTGAGCACAGCACGGATGTCTGCATGCAAGATCTTGGTCTATCTTCAATGGAGATGGAGGGTGGGAGTCAGTTGCTCACACACAAACACCTGATGACATTGGAAGAGACAGAGGTGGTCCAAGGCATGTGCCAGTGTCTGCTTGCTCTGATGGAGCAAGTGTGACACCTACATCCTTCTAGAGCATGAGTTGGGGTCAGGTAGGGAATTTCCTTGGCCACCTGCAATGATATTAGATGCCCACTGCTACCAGAGCTCCATTCACTAGGAAGCTGAGACACATGCAGATCCCAACATTGCAAACAGCTGATGTCATCCAGTGCAGGCACTTGATTCAGTAACACAGAAATAGGCCTGCAGGGCCGTGTCGGATGCCTGGGGGTGTCCAGCACATCCACATGTCTCTAGAGATAAAACATGGGACCTCTAGGAAAACCATGGCCCTTTGTAGTGGTTGCTGGGCAAGTGACCCAGGGCATCTTGGGGTTCCTACCAGTGCCCAAACAACTGGATCCCACCACTGCCTTTAGGCCAAGTTTTCCGATCTACAGCCAAGCGTGCTTCATAAATGGGAGAGGCACATCCCACCAAGGTCTCTGCTCTAGTCTCTGCACCCTTAAAACCTTCTAGCTTTCCTCCCCCGATCTTCTTCTCACCCCCAGATGATATGAACAGGCACTGGGCTAATGATGACCTCAGGGTGCCTGGATCACAGGCCACCCAGGCCCAGGGACTTTTTCAGTGGCACCTTGTCCTGCCTGGAAATTGGTTCACCTCTGTCAAAGGCCACAAGGTGCTGCAGAGTCAGCTCAGGTAGCAAAACCCTCTCCTGCTATGGCTGCACAGCCCAGCTCTGTTTCTCGCTGGCCTTGGGCACTGCAGGCTTTGCTCTCTCAGTGGGAACCTCCTTTCACCATTACATTGCCATCTGCTATCTAGGCCAGCATGGCTCTGCTCTGAAGTGAGGCCATTGCACACACAGTGTCCTTGGCCCTTGCTAACAGGTTGCACCATTACAAATCTGCTCTCTGTGCCACAGCTGAGGCTCTGCAACTCCAATACACACAAGTGCATGCAGCCTGGGGCACACAGAGGAGCAGATGGAGATGCACAGGCTGTCACAGGACTGAAACTTGGTTGGAATAACTGAGATGTGGAGGGACCGCTAGCATGACTGGAGGGCTGTGATGGCAGGGTACAATCTCTGCAGGCAAGACCGTTAGGGAAGATGAGGACGGGGGATGCCCTCTGTGTGAAGGGAAAGTTCAAATGTATGGAGCTCTTGCATGGGATGGACAAGGGTTTGGGTGAGAGTGTGTGCGTGAGCATCAGAGTAAAGGTGACGTTGTGATGGGGGTTACAGACCACCCGATGAGGGTGAGGAGGTGGATGCAGCCTCCTTTAAGCAACCTGAGGAAGTCAGTGGGTCACAGGGCCTGGTTCTTCTGGGGGGACTTTAATCTCGCTGACATTCATTGGAAGGGCAAACAGCAGGGTGCAAGCAGTCCAGGAGATTTCTGAAGGGTGTCAGGGACAGCTTCCAAGCACAGCTCCCTGATGGTCCAGTAAGGGTGATGCTCATGTGGATCTGGTACTCACACAAGGAAGAATTGATCAGGGCAGTGATAATCCGTGGAAATGTTGTCTGCAGTGACTATGGTAGAGTGGAGTCCCAGATCGTGAGGACAATGAGGAATGCAATAGGCATTATGATAAGATGGGTAGACAACCAGGTGGGTAAAAAGCTGTTTGGATGATCGCGCTCAGAGGGTTTTTTGGAATGGGTCATGCTTTACCAGGAAGCCAGGTAAAGGTGGAGTATGCAGGGGTCTATACTCGGACCTGTCCTGTCTAACAGATTCACCAGTGACCTGGAGGATGCAACACTCATCACGTGTATAGATGACACCTAATCAGGAGAAAGAGTCATATATTTGAGGGCTGCCATTCAGGTTGTCCTCAGCAGGCAGGAGGAACGGACTGTCAGGAAGTTCAACAAGGTCAAATGCAGGTCCTGCCCCTGGCACAGACCAACATCCTGCAGTGATATGGGCCGGGGACTGCCCAGCTGGGCAGCAGCTCTGCAGAAAAAGGACCTGACAGTCTTTGTGGGCAGCGAGCTGAACATCTGCCAGCAGCGTGCCCTGGCAGCAAAGCAGGCCACAGCATCTTGGGCTGCATGAACAGCAGCACAGCCAGGAGATGGAGGGAAGTGATTATTCCCCTCTACTCAACACTCATTAGAGCCCTTCTAGATACTGCCTCCAGTTGGGGCTCCCTGTAGAAGAACGCTGTTGATCACATGGAGTGAGTCCAGTGGCAGGCCCCAAGGTGGTTGGAGGCTGGAGCACTTGCCCTGTGAGGGAACAGGGCTTGTTCAGTGCAGAAAAGGGAAAGTTTTGCAGAGGACTCATAACAGCTTCCCAGCTGAAGGTTGCCACTGATAACGAACCAGGTTTTTACAGGAATTCATGGAGGGAGAATGAGAGGCAATGGCTATAAGCTGAAACAAGTGCAGTGAAAATTGTATAGAAGGAAGAAAAATCAATGAGGACCATGAAGCATTTGAGGTGGGGTCCAGAGGGGTTATGGACTCTCTCTTCTTGGAGGCTTGCAGGATGCAGCTGGACAAAGCCCTGAGGAACTTGGTGTGAATTCAGTGTTGATCCCTATGTGAGCAGGAGGTTGGACTGGAACCTCCCAAGGTCCCTTCCAGCCTGAATGATTGGGTGATTTTGTCCTCTCTGGCGATAGCCACTGCAATTCTTGCAGGCAGGAAATCTTTTGCTGCACGTGGGTTAGTACCTGACATGGCCTCCCCAGAGCCAGCCCCTCCTAGTGGTGTGAGGTTGCCTCTTGGGCCTGAAAGGTTTTCAGTTCAAGGTTTCTTTATGAGTGACTGCTTGTCCAGAGTGAACCCCCTCCACAGCCTACAACACCTGCACATTACAACATGATGCCAAATGAGTGTGACAAATGCAGAAATTCATGGCGTGAGGGTGATTGCACTCTAACATCCGTGAGGTCCTTTGCTGATCCAACAATATCCAGAAGGACTGAAAGACCCTTAAAGCTCCTAGGCACACCTAGGTAATATTGACTTTGTCACTCTGGGAGGTGAGGGAGCTGCATTTGTTCAGCCTGGAGAAGAGAAGGCTTTGGGGACACCTAATAACAGCCTCCCCATGTCCACCAGGACGTCATCAAGGAGATGGAGCCAGACTCTTCACTGTTGTGTATAATGCAAGGGTGAAGGCCAATGGGCATTAGCTAAAAGAAGTGAGGTTCAGGCTGGGTGTAAGGACAAACTTTTGACCCATCCAGACAGCCAAGCACTGGGATAGGTTGCCCTGAGAGGTTGTGCTATCTCCATCCTCAGAGGTTTTCAAGTTCTAAATGAATAAAGCCCTGAGAAATCTGGAGCTGATAGCTGAGCCTGCTGTGGGAAGGAGGTTGGGCTAGGGATATCCTGAGGTCCCTTCTCGCCTGAAAGATTCTGCATTTCCTTCCACACTGCATCTTCTCTTTTTAACCTTAGGGAAAACCTTCAGCTTCCCCATGTCCATGGAAGTATGTCAGAAACAAATATGACCAGACCAACTGCATGTTCTTCTCCTGCTCCAGTCAGAGTCACTCGGACAAAGGACTGCTTGGCAGTTCCCCCCAAATAGCCTTGATTTTTCTTTTGCTTCACCATTTATTCCATTTTCCCTCTTTTCCACCTTCCAAGTTTTTCTCTTTTAACATCCTGATACCCTCCCATGAAGTCAGCTGACCCCTGTTTACCCTTTCCCCCTTGACCCTGGATTTGCTTACTTTTTACATTCACTTGGCTTTTCCGAGATGCTTGCCATGGTGATCCCTACCTTTGCCAGCAGTCCCTTTAAACAACTACCTCCTTTTATTACCCGTAGTGTCCTGCAGGTCCTCCTGCTTTTATCCTGTCAGAGGCACCGCAGAACAGGATGAGCCATCTGTGCACACTCATTTACAGCTGACACAAAGGAGCTTTATTCAAGAGGGGCCTTGAGAAACTTGGGGATTTGACCAACAGAAACCTCATGCTGTTGTACAAGGAGAAATGGCAGGTCCTACATCGGGTGGCAGAACAGTCCATGCATCAGGACAGGCTGGCACCTGACCGTCAGAGGAGTGACCCTGAGGAGGAGGGCCTGGACATTATGAGGGATGCCATATGAGCCAGTGGTGCATGCTCACTGCAAATGAGGCCAGCTTCATACAAGGCTGCTTCAGGAAGAGTGTGGCCACCCAGACAAGTGGAATTATTATGTCCCTCAACTCAGCCCTGGTGTGGCCGCATCTGGAATAGTGTATCCCAGTGTGGGCTGCCCAGTGCTGGAGGAATGGGGAGCAACTGGAGAGGGTCCAGAGGAGTCTTCCAAGATGGGGTTAGTGTCCTGAAGCACATGGCCTGTATGGAGAGGCTGAGGGACCTGGGCTTCTTCAGCCTGGTGAAATGGAGGCGAAGGGCAGTACAGTAGTAGCCTCCAAGTGCTTGAAAAGATCTTGGATCTCTTCTTGGGAGTGGGAAACAGGATGAGAAGGAGAAAGAGCCACAAATTGCATCTTGAGAGGTTCAAATTGAACTTCGGGTCAAAAGAATGTCACTCCTAGGGCAGTGCTGAGGTGCAACAGGTCACCCAGAGGGAGTCTGTGATCAGCCACTGGCTTTCTGTTTCAAGGAAAAGCAAGGGAGGATAGGAAGACATCAGGAGAGGCAGGGAGATCCCAGGGTGAGAGCAAGGTGGGGAAGCAGCTTGGGTGTGTACAGTCTGCAAGGAAAGAGGCACAGGCATGGGAAAGCATAGGACAGCCTGTGGTGGAGATAGCTGAGGTCACTGCCAAGGCTGAAAGATCCCAGCACAGCTAGGTCTTTGTCCTCTTGGCTATGGCTGGTGTCTCTGACACTGAGGCCCACGAGAAGATGCTGTTTCCATAAAGCACTGTGGCCTTGCTGCCTCCTTGTCCCTTGGGAGCCCGGCAGGTGCCCTATCATGCTCCTGCACTTGGCATTGTTCACCCCCACCTGCACACTGCCCACAGGAAGAGCCCTGAGCAATGCAGGATGGAAAGCATCACCCTACCCAGGGGCTGGCTGTCAGTGCCTGGTCACTCTGCTTGATAACACACATCAAGGTTGACTTGGCATCAGAGCCACCCTCACATTGTCTTTGCCTACCTGCAATCAGGTCCTCCAGCTTTCGGATCTAATCAGCCCCTGGGGAGCCTTTGTTGGTAATGGCCCTCAGTGGGACCCATTAATGCTCCAAGAAAATTGGAATCTTCTTCTGACTTTAACTGCTTGAGAGGTTGCTTCAGCCTCCTCTCAGGATCTGAAGTTCATGGGCTCAGCACCAAATATACCCGAGGGGTCATTCAAATGTGAAAATCCTTAAGGAGCCATGCCTCTTTCCATAACTTTCTTCAGCTCTTCAATTCTTGTGTCACTAATTGGAAAGTTTGCAGCAGTGTATTGAAAGTAGGCAGATTTCAATGAGCACCTGAAAAGAAAGATGTCTGCTTCTTAAGCTTTCTTGATTCTTCAGTTCTCAGAATAAGTCACACCCACATTCCCCAATTCATACTGACCCACAGTGTCTCCTAATGAAGTCTGGACATGTAGGCAAAGCAGTATTTTTGATAGGAGACCTGTATGGAGAACCTTCCTCCCCAGCTCCCCAGCCCTGCCATTGCCCTCATCAGCCACTGGGCACTTCACATCACTCTTGTGAAAATCGAATCTTTTTCCTCTCAAGTCTGCAGCAGAATGTTACAGCTCATGTGCACCAATTCCCACCTGCTTTCCTGCGAGAAGTAGTTGCAAGAAGACACAGAAGGGTTTTTCTTAATTGGAAACGAACAAATTATAATTCGGAACAGTTAATAAAAGATACAAAAAAACAACTCGTCCACTGTATGTCAAGTCCAAGCTGCCTCCAGTGAGGTCCACTGCCCACAAGGCATAACCTTCCTTGAAATGTTCTCCACAGATAGATAGGAAAGGATAGGCAAGAAACACAACAAAGGAGGTGGCTAAAGAGACAAGGAGACTGCTGAAAGACGAGGCAAGCTTCAGACTCCCAGCAGCTCAGAGCAGCAACTGGAGAGTTGAGAGGTACTTGAAAGGATAAAGAGCAAGGGGAGGAGGAAAACTGGGAAACTATGGGAAGTGCATATGCCCAGAGAGTCTGATGCAAAGATGCTTTTAGAAATGACCAATTTAATCAGGACATGTGGAGATTTGTGAGAGATCACTAAGATTTTATCCACAGCCTAATAGACAGAGCAGTGGAAACACAAGGTCAAGGGCAGATCAAGATTTCTTCTCCCCAGATTAATACCCTTCCTGAAGATGTCCACTCTTTCATCATGTTCATTGAAGTAGACTAAAATAACCCCCTAAGGGCCCTCTCTAAGCACTGAAGGGAGACTGATTCCAGCATTACAAATTGTCGCATCAGAGGATGGTTATGTGGAAATGTCCGGCTCTGGCAGCCCAGATTCCCATCTCTTAACTAGGCAGGACACATAGAACAGGGCAAGAAGAGAGCTCCTTGAGAACAAGGAGGAGGCTGATCTCACCCCAGGCCAGACCTCGTCAGTGCAGATGTCTCTGTCAAATCCAGTTCTCTGCACTTCCCTTTCTACTCTATGGAGGGAACTAAGTTGTCTCAACTGACTTGTTTTGAGATACCTTTCCTAATGACAAGCTCAGGTACTGCAGGAGCTGCCTCCAAAATTTCCAGCACCACATGGCAACACAGCTACCCCAGGGCATCTCAGGCAGCAACAGCCTCTTTCTGTGGTCAAATGAATGAAGCCCCAAAAGTGGATCCTAGTCATAAGTTGAGATCTCAAAAAATAACTCACTGCAACAATTGACAAGAAATCCTCGTTTCCAGAATTTCACACAGTTTTTACCATTGCCATATATTTTTTTCTTTCTTATTCCTCTTACTTCTCCACCATCTCACGGTCACTGCAGTGACAGGCAACCTCCACATTCACATCCCCATCCAGCCTGCGCTTTAGGCAAGAAACCAAGGGGAGGATGGCACCATCTACTTAGAGGCACAAACTACAGAGGTACAGAAATCACACTGCAGAAAAGCTTGATCTTCTCCCCTCACCCCTGAGGGGATCGAGGCTATGGCCTTTCAGGTGGTTAAAGGTGAATGCAAAGAATTTCCATTGTAATGTAGCTATTCCTGAGGCAGTGCCTCCCAGGCTGCCCTTACAGTCAACAGGGAGGAGGAGGTGTTCACCTGCCTCCTTTGAGATGGTCACATAAAGCACAAAGGACTCCTGTCCCAGAGACATTTGCTCTGTGCTTGAAATGGGCCCTGAGATCATAGGCATTCAGGATAATTCAGGTTGAAGGGACACAGGAGGCCTGTAGTGCAACGTGCTGCTCAAAGCAGGGTCAGATAGAGGGTTAGAAACCAAAAAAATGCCCCTGCCACAGGACTTCCGGCAGTGATAGAGAAGGAGAAGACAGTAGAGGGTTGACAGGGTGATCCCATGGACAAAAAGCTTGCCTTTTTCCCCTTCTCCCAAGAATGAAATCCTCAGCTCTCCAGAGAGAAGAAGCTGGGAAACAAACTTTGCCACTAACATGGAGGCAGTGAATCTCCTGAGTCCCTTACAGACAGAGACTGGTCCAAAGGCCACCACCCCAATGGCACTCGACCCCCCCAGGCATGCCTGCCTTCTTGCTGGGCACCCTGCAGCCACAGGCAGGAGGTGTGTGGGGAACAGAGTGGGGTCTGAAGCCTGCAGGCCTGGCCACCCAGCAGGTGCGGTGGGACCCTGCTCCTCTAGATGAGACTGGGCTCTCCTGCATTTCCCCAGTGTGGAGCCTGCGTCCCCTCCAGCTGGGAATACAGCCTGGCAGGGAGGACCAACATGGGAAACACGATCTCTGTTCTGGGGTGTGAAGAGAGAGGGGAGGGCAGAGGGGGATCTGCTCATGCCCTGGGCAGTGATTCCCTCCCTGCACCCAGTACAGCCCTGCTGATGCCCTGTAACCTGTGAACCCAGGAAATGGGACTCCGATCTGCTCTGTACAGATTTCTCAGCCCTTCAGACCCTGGATGCAAAGCACTGGTCTGGGGACACCTCAGCAGTCGAAGGGCCTGAATGCCTGGTGTGTTCCTGAGAACTTCTCTGTAGTATCCCAGCACTGGTTTGACTCCTGCTGCCCATGGAGCAGAGACTACTTTTGAGGATGAACTTGCTCACTGTGTCACTCTGAGGACAGGCTTGACCAGGCAGTACAAATGCCAGCAAGGCCTCAACCCCACAATAGTGTTCCCAGACCCTCACTCTGCCTTCCAGCCCCTTCGTCCTAGAGGATTTGGGTTGGGAGGGACCACCAGAGATCTCCAGGACCACGATTTGCTCTGAGCAGGGCTATCTTGACAGTTAGAGCAGGTTGTTAAGTGCTTTCTCCAGAAGAATTTCTTAAATTCTCCTGTCCCCTGCCCCAGTGCTGCTCAACTACCATGGATATTTCTTTATTTTTTCCTTCAACTCATTTGAAATTTCCCTTCCTGCATCTTCTCCTTGTTGTCTCTTGTCCTTTCCTCCCCTTGGCCCCCACCCAGACCATCCCGCCAACTTTGACTGAGGACAATCACAGCCTCATCTCCAACCACAGCTTTGCTGAGATCTCCTTGAACTGTGCAGGTGGGTTGTGCTGGCCAACCCCAAGCAGAGCCATGTCCTGCAGACCTCTCCGTGGTCTCAGACGAGAGCGTATGGAGACATAACATGACCCAGGGCAGATCCTGTGGGCCAGTGCCAGCGCAGAGCCTGGATCAGCAGGCATGAGAAGAGAAGACCTCCAGCAGCTCCTCTCCATACCTGGGCAGGGAGTGATGCACCCAACAGTGCTTCTGAGAGAGGACAGTGACACAGGACAGGGGGCACTGTGATCTGCAGTGCTGGGCACTGACCATCTGTGCTGGCTTTGGGAGTCCTGGCAGGTGGTGCTGCTGGTAGTAGCCCTTGAGAAGCCCCCAACCCTGCTAGCAGCAGTGAGTCCTCTCCATGACTGTCAGGAGCTTCTGGAGTGTTGTGGCTCCCATCGGCACCTCATCCCTCACTGGCCCAGCCCTGCTGCCCTGCATGTGGCCCCATGGCCCCACTGTGTGGGCATTGCACAGGACAGGGCGCATGCTGGGGTGGGGAAACATTCCCCCCAGCATGGTCCCCATGACAGTCCTTGGTGCCCTGTTGCCCACGGCCCTCCTGCCTGGCAGCCTCCCACCAGTCCCCAGACCCTGCCCAGCCATGATTCTGTCCCCTGGGGTAGCAGAAGTCCAGGATCTGGGGTCTGCTGAGGTCTGGGCCTGCAGAAAGTCCAGGCAGGGCTGGACATTGCCTCCACACACGTGCTGAGCCCAGCAGGCAGATGGAGCTAGTCGCATTCAGAGATCACCCCTCACCAGGACCACAGGGAACGGCCAGTGCTGGAAATAGCTGGTGTGAGAGGCTGAGTCTGGGAGGAGTTTCCTGGGGCAGTTTCTCCTCTCTGTTCATGCAGCAACAAGCTGGGCTGGATCTTTGCCCTGAGGCACCCTGCTTGAGGCCCCCATGGGAGGAGGATGGTCTACAGGCCCAGCAGATGGCCCCAGGGCCTCCTCTGCATGCTCCCTGCCAGCCCTGCAGAGGAACCAGCATTGGTCGCATCTTCCCAGGGCTCACAGCTGGACATCCAGTCCTCTAGCTGGGCATGGAGCCTAGTTTGGGGGTGACATTTGGGGTGAGAACCAGCATGCGGGGTGGGGGAGATTGTCTCAAGGAAATGTGCTGGGGACAGGGCGTGAGGGACAGCAGCTTTGGAGGCAGAGCCCAGCCTTCAGGCACTGCACCTGCAAGAACCTACTTTATTACAACGATACTGCGATGGAGTCAGCTCTGACCCAGTGTTGGACACAAATTTCTATGGGCACCAGGTGAGACAGAGCAGTCTCAGTAAAGGCAGAAAGAATCCAACCATTTGTGTAGCAACATGGTGACAAATAATAACAACAGTAATAATAGTCATAATAAAAATAAAGTGAACAAACAAAGCTCAGTCCTGGTACAGGACACAGTGGGAGTCATTTGTGGAGAGCAATGGCAATGTCACCACTGCTGAAAAAGGTCCATGAAATCACTTTCCTCAGGGCATCTTTGAGCTCCTTGTTCCTCATGCTATAGATGAGAGGGTTCAGAGTTGGAGGCACCACCGAGTACAGAACAGTTACCACCAGATCCATAGCTGGGGAGGAGATGGAGGGGGGCTTCAGGTAGGCAAAGATGATAGTGCTGACAAACAGGGAGACCACAGCCAGGTGAGGGATGCGCGTGGAAAAGGCTTTGTGCCGACCCTGCTCAGAGGGGATCCTCAGCACAGCAGTAAAGATCTGCACGTAGGACAGCACAATGAAAATGAAACACCCAAAGCCTAAACAAAGACTAACTGCAATAAGCCCAACTTCCCTGAGGTAGGAGTCTGAGCAGGAGAGCTTGAGGATCTGGGGAACTTCACAGAAGAACTGATCCACTGTGTTGCCTTGGCAGAGTGGTATGGAAAAATGTGTTTGCAGTGTGCAGGAGAGCATTGAGAAAAGCACTGGCCCAGGCAGCTGCTGCCATTCTGACACAAGCTCTGGTGCCCATGAGGGTCCCATAGTGCAGGGGTCTGCAGATGGCAACAAAGCGGTCATAGGCCATGACAGTGAGGAGATAAAATTCTGCTGAAATGAAGAAAAAGAAGAAAAATAGCTGGGCAGCACATCCTGAGTAGGAAAAGGCCCTGGCGTCCCACAGGGAATTGGCCATGGATTTGGGGACAGTGGTGGAGATGGAGCCAAGGTCCAGAACAGAGAGGTTGAGGAGGAAGAAGTACATGGGGGTGTGGAGGCAGTGGTCACAGGCTACGGCTGTGATGATGAGGCCGTTGCCCAGGAGGGCAGCCAGGTAGATGCCCAGGAAGAGCGAGAATTGCAACAGCTGCAGCTCCTGTGTGTCTGCGAACGGCAGGAGGAGGAACTCGTTGACGGAGCTGCCATTGGACATTGGCTTCCACTGCACATGGGGGACTGTCCAAGGAGAAAAAGACAGGGACAAGTTAGGAAAGACTTTGAAAGGAAAATAAATACATTAATAAAACATTCCATTTCTTATTAAAAATCCCACATTGCTTCTTTCTTTTTTGGGAGGCCCTTTGCCTAGTTCCCTTGCTTGAGCTCTGCTTTGTGCTGCCTGAGTGTGTCATGAGGAGCAGGGACCTCTGCCCATGGGCTCCGGAGGAGTCAGTCCTGCTGTACCTGAAGAGGGTTCCTGGGCATGGAGGTGACTAGCTCTGACACTCACAATTTCTGTCAAATGAAATCCACTCATTTGTGTAAGGTCTTTTCAGCATCTTCACTCCCAATTCTAAAGAATGAGGTTTGAGGAACAGAATTTTAGGGATTTTTAAATATTGCTTATTTTCTTTGAGATGCCCCTGTCACCCTTGGGGAGTGCTCTTTAAAAGTAAAAATCCTTGGCATTTCTACTGTGAGTGCTGAGAGGGAAGCATCCACTGCCACTTGGTGCAGAGTGAGGACAGCCAATGGGTCTATTAGTCTCATTCCCAGCTGTCCTGTGCTTCCACCACTTTGAGCTGGAGGATGATGTTACCCTAAAAAGAAACCAGCCCTTGCTGAGAGCACACGAGTCCAGTTTCAAAGTGCACATCTCCAAACTTCTCACCCTTTCTCTCGGCACCTGAGGGAGCTCCCCACACTCTCCTTCTAGCCAAGGACACACAGGGCTCTTTTCAGATGCCCATCTACAGCCTCCCACCACCATCTCCATACTCAGCATCTCTGCACCTTCCTCCTGGGGGTCTCAGATATCACAGAGGTGCTATGAGACAGCAGTGTCTTTCCAGGGGACAGGTGGCAGTCTGCCAGGACACTATAAGGAAACGGTCAAAGGACTCTTAGGACTGGAGATGGGCTCTCCTTAAGGGAGAGTCAGCTCATTTCCCAGCTCAACAGACTGCATTTCCTGGAGCTCCACAGGTTAGAAGGGGGCTGGGGCAACCTCATTCCCATGCAGACCCCTCTGTTCCACAACTTACAGCATCAGTGTCTGAACTGCAGCTGAAAACCCCCAACCCCAGAGAGCCCAAGAGCAAGAAGAGGAGCAGCATGTACAGGAGGGGAAACAAGGAGCAAAATCATGATCCTGGTGCTGAAAGAGGCAAGGAAAGAGAGACAGAGGGGGACTCGGGAAAGCCCTCACCTTGCCCAGCTGGGCATGCCGCCTCGCAGATGGAGACATTGCGGGGCAGTCACTCTCAGCCCCTTTGTCGGGCAGCATGAAATGGGCCTATGGCTGGAGAGATGCTCCTCTCCTCTGCCAGAGGTCTGGCTGCAGAGGAGGTGGCTTAAAGCAAGGGACTCCATGCCTTTTAGGGCAGAGGCTCTTCTGGGCTTCCCTACACATCTCTGCTGCCTGGAGTTGTCCCTGCCGGCAGCTCCTTCTCTGTCCCAAGAGCCAAACTTGCTTCTGTGTGCTTAGTTTTACCTCACAGAAAACTCCTGGGACAGGGCACTGGCCAGGGGCATTGCTGTGCTCAGAAGTCCTAAGGAGCAGGTCACATAAAGCCTGATAATGCCATAAAGGTGATGCTGATGCTGTCTGTAGGACGGGTGAAGATGAAGGGGCTTGCTGAGGTTTTTCACAGACCTATTGATCTCAGAGAGGGGAAGTTTAGGAGTCCCAGTTGTTTGTCAAACCAGAAAACTCTTTCCTTTTGTCTTCCTGCCAAAATTAGGGAACCGAAAGCACATACCCTAATAGGAAAGCTCCTTCCACTTCAAGTAACCCTTGTCCTGAGCTCCCTCTTGAAAAGTCCCCTTAGGAATGTCCTGGGAGTGAGCTGGAGCTGTGAGCAACCATGACCCTGAGCCACGCAGCACCTTCCCAGCAGGAGAATGAACCTGCCCTGCTGGGGGGGGGGTCTCTCCTCTCATCCAGAGCTTCTCCCCACACTGCTTTGGGGAGCTCCCCAGGCAGGACCCTCGCAGGCATCAGACTCACTGTGCTGGGTACACAGCAACCTGGGGCACAGGGACACTGCTCTGAATGACAGCACTGCGCAGACCTGTGTGTGCTCCCTGGCTTCACACCCCTGCAGAATGGAGCTGCACGCCCTGTCCCTATGACAGTGTGGCAGGGAACCCCTGCTCTGAAGCATCTCCCCCTCCTCTGCACAGGATAAGCCAGGAAAGTGATCCTTAAAAATCCAATAATTGAATGGGCTGGGTTCAGAAGACCCCTCCAGGAACCTCAGTAGCATTGCCCTCCAGCCAGAGACTTACCGCGTCAAGGGCTGTGAAGATTTCTCCCACAAGGAGCTCTCCTCTGGCCTCCCACTCCGCACTACCTTTCACTTCTCTCTGTCATGTCACCTCTCATGTCAGCAGCAGCAGGCAGTGCCCGGAGCCCTGCTGCTCTTTGCAGAGGAGCTGCTCCTGCACACAGCTGTCTCTGGACAGTGCTCTCAGGTTGCCATGAGCTCCCTCCAACCCAGGAGCCTGTCCCTGCTCAGGAGCAGAAGCCCAGCTGAGCTCATGAATTTCTCCGTCCCTTGTGCTCTCTCCTCCTGGGAAATGTTCAATCCAATAAACTAAAATAATCACTGATGGGCCCTCTCTAAGCACTGAAGGAAGACTGATTCCAGGATTGCAATTTGTCTCATCAGAGGACAGTTATCTGCAAGAGGCCTCCAAAACTTCCAGCATCACATATGAACATAGGTACCCCAGGACATCACAGGCAGCAATACCCTCCCTCTGTGGTCAAATGATTCAAGCCCCAAAAGAAGACCTAATCATAATTTGAAATCTTCTCAAAAAATAACTCAATGCAACAATTGACAAGAAATCCTCATTTCCAAAACTTCACACAGTTTTTACCATTGCCAGTATTTTTTTCTTTCTTATGAATTGGCAGCACCATGTTCCTGCACTACAGGAATTAGCCTTTCGATGCGAGTGTACATGCATATATACACACATTATTCATCAAACTACATTTGCTACCAACACTCTGAATGGAGAAACTTTGTTTGGAGGAACTGCTTTATTTAAACTATAATGTTTCAGCTCTCTTCTTCTGCCTCTTTGGCATTTTTTCTTCCTCAGCCTCTTCTCTCTTTACAGAGCTCTCCAGGGAAAGATTCACTGAATCACAGCACTCAGGGTGGACGACACCTCTGGACATCACCTGGTCCCAACCCCCCTGGTCAACGCAGAAGGAACTAGATGAGTTTGCCCAGGGGCTCCCACCACTTATGCATTGGCCACAAGGGTCCTGAGAAAACACTCCATCCACTGTGCAGGCCATTCATAAAGGTGTTAAACAGTCCTGCCCCACATGTTGATCACTGAAGAATGCTGCTAATAACCAGCTGCCACTTGGAACTTGTACCGCTGATGACAGCGTTTCAGCCTGATGGTCCAGCCAATCTTCCACCTGCCCTATGGTCCGTTGATCCAGGGCAGAGCTCAACAATTTGCCGATAAGGAGACTCTGGGGGACTGTGCCAAAGCCTTTGCTAAAGTGAAGGTTCACAGAAATCCCCTGCTTTCCCCTTGTGCACACAGGCATTCATCTTATGGCAGAAGGCAACCAGGTTGGTCAAGCATGGTTTCCATTTCCCCTTAGTCAACCCATGCTGCCTCTTCCAGGCCTTCTCCTTCATAAGCTTGGAGATGGTTTCCAGGAGGATTTGCTCCATCACCTTCCCAGGGACTGAGATGAAGAGGACCAGCCTGACGTTCCCCAGACCCTCCCTCTTGCCCTTCTGGAAAATGGCCGAGATGTCTGTCTTTTCCCAGTCATCAGGAACCTCCCTGATTACCATGACACTTCATAGACAATTGGGAGCAGCATTGCAGTGACTCCAGGCACCTCTCCCTGCACCCTGGGGTGCTTCCCATCTGGTTCTGTGCACTTCTGTGTGCCCACTGGGCAAAAGTCCTCCCCAGCTGCATCCTCCTCTACCATGGGTGAGGCTTTGCTAACACAGATGATGCCAAAGGACTCGGGGGCCAGGGAGGCCTGTCAGTAGACAAGACCAGGAAAAGACAAGGGAAAAGAGGCAATGAGCTCGTCAGCCTTTCCCCTCTCTTTGTCACTACGTCCCCTGCCCCACTGAGCAGGGACACCACATCTTCCTTGGCTGGCTGCTTTGTGCTGCCAACATCCTTGCAGAAGCCCTTCAGGTTACCCTCCCTATCCCTTTCTAGATCCAGCTCCAGCTCCAGCTCCAGCTGAGCTTTGGCTTGCCTAACTACAACCCAAACAACATGAAATCCTTTCTCCTGCAGTCCGGGGCCGTGATTCTGTTATTCCTTTTACTACTTCACCATCTCACGGTCATGGCAGTGACAGACAACCTCCACATTCACATCCCCATCCAGCCTGAGCTTCAGGCAAGAAACCAAGGGGGAGGATGGCACCATCTACTTAGAGGTGCAAACTACAGAGGTACAGAAATCACACCAGAGAAAAGCATGTTGTTTTCACCTCACCCCCTGAGGGGATCCTCCAGGCAATGGCCTTTCAGGTGGTTAAAGGTGGATGCCAAGAATTTCCGGTGTAATGTAGCTATGCCTGAGGCAGTGCCTTCCAGGCTGCCCTTACAGTCAAAGGGGAGGAGGAGGAGGTGTTCACCTGCCTTCTTTTAGATGGTCACATAAAGCACAAAGGACTCCTGTCCCAGAGACATTTACTCTGTGCTTGGAATGGGGCCTGAGATCATAGGCATTCAGGATAATTCAGGTTGAAGGGACCACAGGAGGCCTGTAGTGCAACGTGCTGCTCAAAGCAGGGTCTGATAGAGGGTCAGAAACCAAAAAATGCCTCTGCCAAAGGACTTCTGGGGGTGATAGAGCAGGAGAAGGCATTAGAAGATTGATGGGGTCATACAAGTCCCGTGCACAAAAGGGTTTCCCTTTCGCCTTCTCCCAAGAATGAAATCCTCAGCACTCCACAGAGAAGAAGCTGGGACACAAACTTTGCCACTAACATCCAGGTGGAGAATCTCCTGAGTCCCTTACAGACAGAGGCTGGTCCAAAGGCCACCACCCCAATGGCACCCGATAAACAGGCATGCCTGCCTTGTTGCTGGGCACCCTGCAGCCCCAGGCAGGAAGTGTGTGGGGAACAGAGTGGGATCTGCAGCCTGCAGCCCTGGCCACCCAGCAGGTGCGGTGGGACCCTGCTCCTCTAGATGAGACTGGGCTCTCCTGCATTTCCCCAGTGTGGAGCCTGTGTCCCCTCCAGCTGGCAATACAGCCCGGCAGAGAGGGACAACATGGGAAACAAGATCTCTGTTCCAGGGTGTGAAGAGAGAGGGGAGGGCAGAGGGGGATCTGCTCATGCCCTGGGCAGTGATTCCCTCCCTGCAGCCAGTACAGCCCTGCTGATGCCCTGTAACCTGTGAACCCAGGAAATGGGACTCCGATCTGCTCTGGCTCTACAGATTTCTCAGCCCTTCAGACCCTGGATGCAAAGCACTGGTCTGGGGACACCTCAGCAGTCGAAGGGCCTGAATACCCGGCGTGTTCCTGAGAATGTTTCTGCAGTCTCCCGGCACTGCTTTGACTCCTGTTGTCCATGGAGCAGAGACTCCTTTTGAAGATGAACTCGCTTACTTTATAACTGAGGACAGGCTTGACCAGGCAGTACAAATGCCAGCAAGGCCTCAACCCCACAATAGTGTCCCCAGACCCTCACTCTGCCTTCCAGCCCCTTCGTCCTAGAGGATTTGGGTTGGGAGGGACCACCAGAGATCTCCAGGACCACAGTCTGCTCTGAGCTGGGCTAACTTGACAGACCAGGTTGGTAAGTGATTTCTGCAGGAGAGTTTTTAAAGATCTCCTGTTCCCTGCTCCAGTGCTGCTCAACTACCATGGTCATTTCTTTATTTTTCCTTCAGCTCATTTGAAATTTCCCTTTCTGCATCTTCTCCTTGTTGTCTCTTGACCTTTCCTCCCCTTGGCCCCCACACACACCATCCCACCAGCTTTGACTGAGGACAATCACAGCCTCACCTCCAAGCACAGCCTTCCTGGGATCTCCTGGGACCATGCAGGTGGGCTGTAGTGGCCAGCTCTAAGCAGACATACATGCTGCAGGTCCCTACATGGACTCAGACAGGAGCAAATGGAGACATGACATGACCCAGGGCAGAGCCTGTAGGCTGACACCAAGGCACAGCTGGGACCAGCAGGCGTGAGAAGAGAAGACCTCCAGCAGCTCCTCTCCACACCTGGGCAGGGAGTGACACACCCGGGGGTGTTCCTGAAAGAGGACGTTGACACAGGATGGGGGCACTGTGAGCTGCAGTGCTGGGCACCCACCATCTCTGCTGGGTCTGGGAATCCTGGCAGGTGGTGCTGGTGGCTGTAGGCATTGAGAAACCCCCAGTCCTGCTTGCAGCAGTGAATCCCCTCCATGACTGTCAGGAGCTTCTGGAGTGTCGTGGCTCCCATCTGTGTCTCATCCCTCCACTGACCCAGCCCTGCTGCCCTTCATGTGTCCCCATGGCCCCACTGTGCAGGCACCGCGCTTTACAGGGTGCATTCTGGGGTGGGGAAGCATCCTGCAGGCATGATCCCCATGACAGCATTTGGTGCCCCATCCCCCATGGCCCTCCTGCCTGGCAGCCTCCCAGCAGTTCCCAGGCCCTGCCCAGCCCTGTCCCTGTCCCCTCGGGGTTAGCAGAAGGCATGCTCTGTTGTAGGCTGGGGTCTGAGCCCACAGAGAGGCCATGCAGGGCTGGACATTCCCCCATACAGGTGCTGAAGCCAGCAGGCAGACAGAGCTGATCACGTTCAAAGATCACCCCTCACCAGGACCATGGGGAATGGCCAGTGGTAGAAATGACTGATACAAGGAGCTGTATATGTGAGGAGTTTCCTGGGACAGTTTCTCCTCTCTGTTCATACAACAACAATCTAGGCTACATCTTTGCCCTGAGGCACCCTGCTTGAGGGCCCCCATGGGAGGAGGATGGTCTACAGGTCCAGGAGATGGCCCCAGGACCCTGCATGCTCCCTGCCAGCCCTGCAGAGGACCCAGCAGAAGGCTCATCCTCCCAGGGCTCACAGCTGGACATCCAGTCCTCCAGCTAAGCATGGAGCCTTGTCTGGGGGTAACTTTTGGGGTAACAGTCAGCATGCAGGGTGGGGGAGATTGTCTGAAGGAAATGTACTGGGGACAGGGTGTGAGGGACAGCAGCTTTGGAAGAAGAGCCCAGCCTTCAGGCACTGCACCTGCAAGAACCTACTTTATTAAACAGATACTACGATGGAGTCAGCTCTGACCCAGTGTTGGATAGAATCTTAAATAGGTACCAGGTGAGACAGATCAGTCTCAGTGAAGGTGGAATGAATGCAAGCATTTCTGTAGCAACATGATAACAAGTACTACTAACAATAGTAACAATTGTAATAATAAAAATAAAGTGAACAAAAAAACTCAGTCCTGGTACGGGACTCGGGGGAACTCATTTGTGGAGAACAATGGCAATGTTGCCAGTGCTGAAAAATATCCATGAAGCCACTTTCCTCAGGGCATCCTTTAGCTCCTTGTTCCTCATGCTGTAGATGAGAGGGTTCACTGTTGGAGGCACCACCGAATACAGAACAGCCACCACCAAATCCAGAGCTGGGGAAGAGATGGAGGGGGGCTTCAGGTAGGCAAAGATGATAGTGCTGACAAAGAGGGAGACCACGGCCAGGTGAGGGAGGCACGTGGAAAAGGCTTTGTGACGACCCTGGTCAGAGGGGATCCTCAGCACAGCAGTGAAGATCTGCACGTAGGACAGCACAATGAAAACGAAACACCCAAAGACTAAACAAAGACTAACCACAATAAGCCCAGCTTCCCTGAGGTAGGAGTCTGAGCAGGAGAGCTTGAGGATCTGAGGGATTTCACAGAAGAACTGGTCCACTGTGTTGCCTTGGCAGAGTGGCATTGAAAATGTGTTAGCAGTGTGGAGCGCAGAATAGAGAAAACCACTCACCCAGGCAGCTGCTGCCATTCTAACACAAGCTCTGGTGCCCATGATGTTCCCATAGTGCAGGGGTTTGCAGATGGCAACGTAGCGGTCATAGGCCATGAGAGTGAGAACAGAATACTCTGCTGAAATGAAGAAAAAGAAGAAAAATAGCTGGGCAGCACATCCTGAGTAGGAAATGGCCCTGGTGTCCCACAGAGAATTGGCCATGGATTTGGGGACAGTGGTAGAGACGGAGCCAAGTTCGAGGAGGGAGAGGTTGAGGAGGAAGAAGTACATGGGGGTGTGGAGGTGGTGGTCGCAGACTACGGCTGTGATGATGAGGCCGTTGCCCAGGAGGGCAGCCAGGTAGATGCCCAGGAAGAGCGAGAAGTGCAGGAGCTGCAGCTCCCGTGTGTCCGCAAGTGCCCGGAGGAGGAACTCGTTGTAGGAGCTGCTGTTGGACATTTTGCTATCTTCAGGCATGGGGGACTGTGCAAAGAAGAACAGATAGAGACAAATTAGGACAGACTTCTCTGAGCAAAACCTTCTCATAAAACCCTCCCAAACACATACATGTTACCTCTCCCCATATCAGCAGTATTGGGCTCCATTCCTTGAGCTCTGGTTTGTGCTGGCTGGGTTTGCCGTCAGGAGCAAGGGCCTCTGCCTGTGGGCTCCAGAGGAGTCAGCCCTGACCTACAGCAGTAGGTACATGGGAACAGGGGTATCTATACTTTTTTATTCCCAGTTCCAGTCATATTTAATCCACTCAAAATGTTGAAGGCATTTTCAGCATCTTCACTCTCACTTCTAAATTATGTGGGGTCATTAATAATTTTAAGGACGCTTTTGTTTTCCTTAGCTGACCCTGTCACACCTGAGGAGCATTCCTGCAGGTAGAAATCCTCAGCATTGCTGCTGCACTCAGAGTGAGCAGCTGTGACTCCTCAGAGGCAAAAGGATTCACTCTGGCTTGAGTGCAGAGGGAGCAGAGCTGGCCTGTCCATCTGCCTTCTTCCCAGCTGTCCTGTGCTCCCACCTCGGAGGTAGAGGACAGTTGCACTCGTGTTACCCCAAAAAGAAATGACACCGCGGAGAGCAGAGGAATGCACTTGCAAAGTGCCCATCAGCACTCTTTCTGAGGGGACGTGAGGCAGGTCTCAGCCCTCCACTTCTAGCCAGCAAGCAACACATCAGGCTCCTTCCAGCTGCCCACATCCACCCTCCCACCAGCATGTCTCAGTGTGGCCTCAGTATGTATGTGGCTTCTTCCTGGGGCACCTAGATAACACGCAGCTGCAATGGGGGAGCTGTGTCCTTGTGGAGGGCAGCTTGCAGCCCAGCCAGACACCCCAGGGAAATGGCAGAATGTCCTAAGGGTGGGAAGTCCTGGCGAGAGAGTTGGCTCATTCCCAGACCCCCACACTGCATTGCTCAGAGCCCCACAGGTTAGAGGGGCACTTGGGCATCTCACTGTCAAGGACACATTTGCATGGCAGCACCCGCAGGGTCTCAGTGTCTGAACTGCATCATAAATTCCCCTGCCCAGAGAATCCAAGGGAAAGGACAAGGGCAGCACAGGCAGGTGGGAAACGTGCAGCAATACCATGATATTTGTGGTGAGGGAGGCAGGGGCAGGGAGGGACAGAGGGGCACTCACGAGTGTCTCCTCTCCTGCATGTCCGGCCGCTGAGGAAACGACTCCTGCCCTGGACACCCCAGCCTTGAGAGCAGAGGGCTGTGCTGGCTGGGAGAGGAGAGGAGGCCTTGGAGTTGACAGTTTCCTCTCACACTTTGAGCATGACTCTGCTGCCTGGAGCCATCCCTGCAGGGAGCTGTTTCTCTGTCCCCACGTCTCTCCCCTCTCAGTGCTCACACACCCCATCCCACCTGCTGTGAGCTCAGCTCTGCCCTGCAGAAATCTCTCGGGGGCAGGATGCTGCCCAGGGCACCTCTGTGTCTGCAGGTGCTATGGAGCAGGTGAGAGAAACCTTGCTGAGGCTGGAAAGGTGATGCTGGTTCTGTCCTTAGGCTGAGGGGTGGATGAAGGCATTTGCTGAGTCCCTCCCAGAACTGCTCCTCTCGCAATGTCACTGTTCTGGAGCCTCCGCCCCCTTTCTAAACCTGACAGATCCAATCCCATTTCACTGCACCCAAAGAGAATCAGACTGAAAGCACAGACTCATGACAGCTCCTTCTCTTTCATGTGTCCCCTGCCTTGACCTTCCTTTTGGAAAGTCTCCTCCAGAAATGTCCTGCGAGTGAGATGGAGCTGTGGGCAGCCCTGACCCACGCAGCACCCTCTCAAAGGAAGAATGAACCTGCCCTGCCAGTGGTCTCTCCTCCCACTCAGAGCTTCTCCCCACATTGTCGTTATGAGCTCCCCAGGCAGGTTGAGTGCTGACCCTTGCAGGCAGCAGGGTCACTGCCCCAGGCACACAGCACCATAGGGCACAGGAACACTGCTCTGAATCACAGCCCTGGGTGAACCTGTGTGCACACCCAGGCTTCACTCCCCTGCAGGATCCCTGGGAGAAGGTAGCAAGATGCCCTGTCCCTGTGACGGTGTGGCAGGGAATCCCTGCTCTGAAGCATCTCCCCCTCCTCTGCAAAGGAGAAGCCGGGAGAGACTTCCTTAAAAATGTAATGGTGAGATTGGAATGATTTGAAGACCTTTCCAGGAACGTCAGTAGCATTGCCCTGCAGCCAGAGACTTACCCTGTCAGGGGCTGTGAAGATTTCTTCCACAAGGAGCTCTCCTCTCTCCTCCCACTCCACACTGCCTTGCACTTCTCTCTGTCATGTCACCTTTCATGTCAGCAGCAGCAGGCAGTGCCCGGAGCCCTGCTGCTCTTTGCAGAGGAGCTGCTCCTGCACACAGCTGTCTCTGGGCAGTGCTGTCAGGTTGCCATGATCTCCCTCCATCCCCGGAGCCTGGCCCCACTCAGGACCAAAGGCCCAGCTGAAGGCATGAATTTTCCTGTCCCTTGTGCTCCCTCCTCCTGGGAAATGTTCACTGAAATAAACTAAAATTGTCACTGATGGTCCCTGTCTGAACACTGAAGGAAGACTGATTCCAGCATTACAATTTGTCTCATCAGAGGATGGTTATCTGTGAAAGGTGGAAATGTCCCACTCTGGAAGCCCCTATTCCCACCTCTTAACTAGGCAGGACACCTAGATGGGGACAAGAACAGAGCTCCTTTTCCCATTGTTCAGGTATGGATGCAGATATGTCAGTTTAGGCTTCTCAGTCTGGTTTAGAAGGCTCTGGGATGGAGTGGGATTCATATCCATCCCGTGAGCTGTGCAAAAAACACAGAATAGGTGGCATTCCCCTTGCCCAGGCAGAAGTGAGCACAGCACGGATGTCTGAATGCAAGACCTTGGTCCATGCTCCTGTTATAATCAAAGGAGAGGGAGGGTGGGAGTCAGTTGCTCACACACAAACACCTGGTGACATTGGAAGAGACAGAGGTGGTTGAAGGCATGTGCCAGTGTCTGCTTGCTCTGATGGAGCAACTGTGACACCCACATCCTTCCAGAGCATGAGTTGGGGGCCAGGTGGGGAATTGCCTTGGCCACCTGCAATATGAGATGCCCACTGCTACCAGAGCTCCACTCACTAGGAAGCTGAGACACATGCAGATCCTGACACTGCAAAGAGCTGATGTCATCCAGTGCTGGCACTTGATTCAGTGACACAGAAATAGGCCTGCAGGGCCATGTCGGATGCCTGGGGATGTCCAGCCCATCCACAAGTCTCTAGCAGATACACCACAGGACCTCTAGGAAAACCATGGCCCTTTGAAGTGGTTGCTGGGCAAGTGTCCCAGGACAAGTCAGGTTTCCTACCAGTGCCCAAACAAGTGGATCCCACCACTGCCTTTAGGCTAAGTCCATCCCATCTGCATTCAAGCGTGCTTCATAAATGGGAGAGGCACATCATACCAAGGTCTCTGCTCTACTCTCTGCACCCTTAAAACCTTCTAGCTTTCCTCCTCCTGATCCTCTTCTCACTCCCAGGTGATATGAACATGCACTGGGCTAACGATGACCTCAGGGTGGCTGGATCACAGGCTGCCCATGACCAGGGACTTCGTCAGTGGCACCTTGTCCTGCCTGGAGATCGCTTCACCTCTGTCACCGGCCCCAAGGTGCTACAAATCAGCTCAGGCAGCCAACCTCTCTCCTGCCATTTCTACACAGTCCAGCTCTGTTTCTCCCTGCTCTTGGGTACTGCAGGCTTTACTCTCTCAGTGGGAACCTCCTTGCACCATTACATTGCCACCTGCTATCTAGGCCAGCATGGCTCTGCTCTGAGGTGGGGCCACTGCACACAGTGTCTTTGGCTCTTCGTAACATGTTTCACCACGACCAGTCTGCTCTCTGTGCCATAGCTGAGGCTCTGCAACCCAAATACACACAAGTGCATGCAGCCTGGGGCACACAGAGGAGCAGATGAAGACACACAAGCTGTCACAGGTCTGAAACATGGTTGGAATAACTGAGATGTGGTGGGACCACTACCATGACTGGAGGGCTGTGATGGCATGGTACAATCTCTGCAGGCAAGACCGTTAGGGAAGATGAGCAGGGGGGATGCCCTTGGTGTGAAGGGACAGCTCAGATGGATGGAGCTCTTGCATGGGATGGACAAGGGTTTGGGTGAGAGCTTGTGGGGAAGCATCAGAGTAAAGGTGACGTTGTGATGGTGGTTACAGATCCCCCAATGAGGGTTGAGGAGGTGGATGCAGTCTCCTTCAAGCAACCTGAGCAAGTCTGTGGATCACAGGGCCTGGCTCTTATGGGGGGACTTTAATCTTGCTGACATTCATTGGAAGGGCAAACTGCAGGGTGCAAGCAGTCCAGGAGATTTCTGGAGGGTGTCAGCAACAGCTTCCAAGCACAGCTCCCTGATGGGCCAGGAAGGGTGATGCTCACCTGGATCTGGTACTCACCCAAAGAAGCACGGATCAGGGCTATGATAATCTGTGGCAACCTTGTCTGCAGTGACTATGGAATAGTGGAGTCCCAGATCATGAGGGCAGTGAGGAAGGACAATGGTAGTGTACAGACACCGGCCTTCAGAGGAGGAAACTTTGTCCTCTCCAGGGGACTGGTGGGGGATACCAATGGAGGCAGCTATGAGGGGCAATGGAGCTTGGGAAAGCCAGCAGGTCTTTAAGGACAGCAGCCACCAAGCACAAGGATGGTCCATAGAGATACCCATTAGAACTGGGAGACATCTTGGGAGAGCGGCTTGGCTAAACAGGACACTCTAGTCCACCAAAGTAAGCATGGTGAAACCAAAGCTCCCTGAGGGTAGACACTTGCAGGGGATGTCAAGGGCATGAAGAAGAGCTGCTACTACTCTGCTAACACAGAAAGAATAATCAAAGAACACCAGGTCTCACTGATGAATGGGGCAGGGGCTCTAGTAATAGCAGGTGCAGATAGGTCTGAGCAGCTCAGTGCCTTCTTGAATTCAGTCTTCACCAGCAAGGTCTCCTGAGCTGTTGTGCCTCGAGTCAGGGCTCCAGAAGAGAAAAACAGCCAGCAGGGAATGAGGGTTGAGTGAGGGACTGCTTGTAAGTACTCAGCCCATGCAAGTTTCTGGGATGCGATGGGCTGCATCCAAGGACACTGAGAGGGCTGGCCAACGTCATAACAAGGCCAGTCTCTATCACCTGTTGAAAGGTTGTGTAGATCAGGGGAGGTTCCAATGACCAGAAAAAGGAATGTGTTGTGCCCATCTTCAAGAAAGGCCACAAGGACAACCTGGGGAGCTGCAGGCCCTTCAGCCTCACTTTGGTGAGGAGTGTGTCAGGAAATCATTCCTGCACAGCCTGATTGCCTTCTGTGATAAAAGAATTGTGCTTGTGGAGGAGCAGAAAGTACTAGATGTCATTTACCATGATTTTAGCAAGGTGTTGGACACTGTCTCCATGAATATTCTTGAATACAATAAAGCATCATGATAAGATGGGTAGACAACCAGGTGGGTAAAAAGCTGTTTGGATGATGGAGCTCAGAGGGTTTTTTGAACGGGTCATGCTTTACCAGGAAGGTGGAGTATGCAGTGGTCTATACTTGGACCTGTCTTGTCTGACAGGTTCACCAGTGACCTGGAGGATGCAGCTATCATCACGTTTGTAGATGACACCTCATCAGGAGGAAGAGTCATATGTTTAAGGGCTGCCATTCAGAGGGACCTCAGCAGGCGGGAGGAATGGGCTGTGAGGAACTTTGTGAAATTCAACAGGGACAAATGCAGGTCCTGCACCTGGGGTAGACCAACACCCTGCAATAATATGGGCTGGGGAGTCTTTGTGGGCAGGGAGCTGAACATCAGCCTGCAGCTTGCCCTAGCAACAAAGGAGGCCACAGTGTCCTGGGCAGCGTGAAAAGGAGCACAGCCAGGAGATGGAGGGAAGTGATTATCTCCCTCTACTCGCCACTCATTAGAGACCATCCAGAGACTGTGTCCAGTTGGGGCTGCCTGCAGAAGAACACTGTTGATCACATGGAGTGAGCTCAGTGGCAGGCCCCCAAGGTGGTTGGGGGCTGGAGCACTTGCCCTGTGAGGAGAGGCTGAGGGAATGGGTTTATTCAGCACAGAGAAGGGAAGGTTTTGGGGAGGACTCATAGCAGCTTCCCAAGTGAAAGTTGCCACTGATAATGAACAAGGTTTTTACAGGAATTCATGGCAGGAGAATGAGAGGAAAGAGTTCAAAGCTGACACAAGCGCTGTTAAAATTGTATATAAGGAAGAAAAATCGATGAGGATCCTGAAGGATTTGAAGTGGTGTCCAGAGGGACTGTGGACTCTTCCTGGAGGCTTTCAGGATGCAGCTGGACAAAGGCCTGAGGAACTTGGTGTGAATTCAGTGTTGATCCCGAAGTGAGCAGGAGGTTGGGCTAGAGTCCTCCCAAGGTCCCTTCCAGCCTGAATGGTTCTGTGATTCTGTCATCTCTGATGACAGGCACTGCAATTCTTGCAGGCAGCAAGTCCTTTGCTGCACGTGGGTTAGCACCTGACATGGCTTCCCCAGAGCCAGCCCCTCCTAGTGGTGTGAGGTTGCCTCTTGGGCCTGAAAGGTTTCCAGTTCAAGGTTTCATTATGAGTGACTGCTTGTCCAGAATGGGCCCTGCTCATAGCCTACAACTCCTGTACATTACAACATGATACCAAATGAGTATGGCACAAACAAAAAGTCATGGCATGAGGGTGATGGCACTCTAATGTGCCTAAGGTCTTTAGCAAATGCAAAAATATCCTTACCCAGCCGGGGCTGTGCTCCACGTCGTGGTCAGCAAACAGCCATGCTCTGGGATCTGCCAGGGTCTGGTGCAGAAGAGAGGTCATGCAAGGCTGCCCTTTTCTCCTCCATTGGGATAGAGAAACCTGCAGGAGGACGCAGGTGGCCATGGACAACCCCACAGCTGGGGTGAGCAGCCAGCACTGGAAAGGGGTGATGTGAGGGGCTGGTGTGGGACGATGGCCCTGGGGCAGCTTCCCCAGTGTGTCCATGCAACACAGGGAACCACCTGGGCTCTTGTCTCCTGCACCTGCCATGTCCTGGTGCCTTTCCCAGGAGACCTGCATTTGCCCTCCAAGCACACAGCTGTGTGCTCCCACACTTCCGTTCACACGCAGTAGCTGCCTGCTGGCATTTTTCCTCTCCTGGGCCCTTTCCAGCCCAGCCCAGACCCTCCCCAGCTCTCCCCACCTCCCCTGCCCTCTCCCCAGACCACCCAGCAGAGCAGCCCAAGCTGGGGGCAGCCAGCAGCAGTGCCCGCTGCAGGGTGCTACAGAGCTCTGGGCACTCACTCCTCAGCCCCAGACCCTCTGAAGGGCACAGCAGCTTCTGGGGGGCAGAGAGGGCTGTCAGCCTCCCCATCAGCCCCAGGGTTGGGGGCCAGCAATGGCACAAAGAAATGGAAGCCAGTCACACTGTGTCTCTACTCCTCTCGTGACCAGGAGATCCTTAACCCTGGCTGCCTGCAGCCCCTCTGGGCAGCCCCTCTCTCCAGGACAGCACAAGAGTCCTGCCCCGGGGCTCCTCAGGCAGCTCCAGTGACACAGCAGCCTGCCCCGAGCTGACACACTCAGAAACAGGTTTATTTATTCTTCCCCACAAGCATACAGTTGCTCCTTTGCTCTTCTCCAGGGATGTCCCTGCTCCCCAAAGAGCCTTTCCCCAGGTCAGTGTGTCTGTGCTGGCCTTGCTGGCCATTCCTGCAGCCCTCCCCTGTGCTCCCCACAGGACCCCAGGCTGGCAGTGCTGCTCTGCAGGGCGAGCGGGCTGTGGGGCCCTGGGGTGACTCCACCCTGGCTGTGCTGGTCCAGGCAGACCCAGCTGGCCCAGCATCATTGCACCTGACACCCCCCTCCCCAGGGTCTCTGTATGTGGAGGATGCCTGGAGCGATCGCAGGGCATTTCACATTGCTCAGGATGGGGGGGGTCAGAGGTATCATTAGACCCAGCCCACTCCCTCTCCTGAGACTGCAGAGCCCTGATTTGGTGCATTCCTCAGTTTGACCCTTTACATTTGGGTGACTCCACTTGGTTTTGGGAGTCTCCACTCACTGCCTGTCCCAGGCACACGCTGCCCCTGGAGATCCCCCGTGCTCACCTGGTAGCTCCGTGCTCCCTTCCAGAAGGATAGGAGTCCGTCACCAGCCCTCTAATATGTGGGACAGTCCCTGGCAGATACCGCTCACTCCCTCCAGGGCCACTGGGCACCCACCAGTGACAGCTGCATCCAGCGCTCATTCCCTCACACATCACCCTATGAGCACATCCTGCTTAGCCCATGGAAAACCCAGGCACAGCAACAGGGCCTTTTCAGGTGCAATTCCCTGAGTGCATTCTTGGCTCCTGCTTGGAAAGAAGAGCCCAAACTTCAGGCAGTGTACTGAGGAGATCCCCTTTTATTACAGTGGTGCTACTTGGGAGGCCAGCTCTGACACAGTGATCAGCAGATTTACAGAAGGCCTCTGGGTCAGAAGGGCAGGGTTCGTGCCTCTGGAGAGGTGGGATGAATTCAAACATTTCTGCACAGACATGGCTATCACAGACAGAACTCTGAAAGCACAAGAGTTGCCTGAGATAAACTGGAAATCACTTGTGAGGAGAGATGGGCAGCTCATTGCTGCTGAAATAGTAAGAGCTGAAACAGTTTCTTCAATGAGTCCTTGACCTCCTTGTTCCTCATGCTGTAGATGAGAGGGTTCACTGTTGGAGGTACCAAGGTGTACAGAACAGCCAGCACCAGATCCAGAGCTGGGGAGGAGAGGGAGGGGGGCTTCAGGTAGGCAGAAAATGTGGTGCTGATGAGCAGGGAGACCACGGCAAGGTGAGGGAGGCACATGGAAAAGGCTTTGTGCCTGCCCTGCTCAGAGGGGATCCTGAGAACAACAGTAAAGATCTGCACGTAGGACAGCACAATGAAAATGAAACACCCAAAGACTAAACAAAGACTAACCACAATAAGCCCAGCTTCCCTGAGGTAGGAGTCCGAGCAGGAGAGCTTGAGGATCTGGGGAATCTCACAGAAGAACTGGTCCACTATGTTGCCTTGGCAAAGTGGTATTGAAAATGTGTTAGCAGTGTGCATCACAGAATAGAGAAAACTAGCGCCCCAGGCAGCTGCTGTCATTTTGACACAAGCTCTGCTGCCCATGATCGTCCCATAGTGCAGGGGTCTGCAGATGGCAACGTAGCGGTCATACGCCATGACTGTGAGAACAGAATACTCTCCACCTAACAAGAAGAAAAGCAGGAAGACTTGAGCAGCACATCCTGAGTAGGAAATGGCCCTGGTGTCCCACAGGGAATTGGCCATGGATTTGGGGACAGTGGTGGAGATGAAGCCAAGGTCCAGAACAGAGAGGTTGAGGAGGAAGAAGTACATGGGGGTGTGGAGGTGGTGGTCACAGGCTACGGCTGTGATGATGAGGCCGTTGCCCAAGAGGGCAGCCAGGTAGATGCCCAGGAAGAGTGCGAACTGCAAGAGCTGCAGCTCCCATGTGTCTGCAAATGCCAGGAGGAGGAACTCATTGAGGGAGCTGCTGTTGGACATTTTGCTGTCTCCAGGCATGGGGGACTGTGCAAAGACATTGAGAAGTTAGGAGAGACTTTTCAAGCAAAGAAACACCCAAATGTTGCAGGTCTCATACGAACCCCCACATTGCCTCTCTCTTTACTGAGAGGATCTTTGTGCAGCTCCCTTGCTGGAGATCCGCTTTGCACTGGCTGAGTGGGCTGTGAGGAGCAGGGACCTCTGCCCATGGGCTCCACAGGAGTCAGTCCTGCTGTAAAGCAGTGGGCACAGGGCAACGGGGGTGACCTGCTCTCACAGTCACAAGTTCTGTCAGGTGAAATCCACTCATCGTGTAGAAGGGCTTTTCAGCATTGTCACTCCCAATTCTAAAGAATGAGGTTTGAGGAACAGAGTTTCAGGGATTTTTTATTTTCTTTGAGATGGTCTTGTCACCGCTGGGGAGTGTTCCTCAAAGGTAGAAATCCTTGGCATTTCTACTGTGAATCCTGAGAGGAAAGCATCCACCGTCCCTTCTTGCAGAGTGAGGACAGCTAGTCTATGTATTACTCTTTTTCCCAGCTCTCCCTGTGATGGTGTGGCAGGAATCCTGCTATGAAGCATCTCCCCCTCCTTTGCACAGGATAAGCCAGGAGAGTGATCCTTAAAAAGCCTATCAGTTATGGGATGGGAGGGGTTCAGAAGACCCCTCCAGGAACCTCAGTAGCATTGCCCTGCAAACAGAGATTTACTGTGTCAAGGGCTGTGAAGATTTCTCTCACAAGGAGCTCTCCTCTGGCCTCCCACTCCACACTGCCTTGCACTTCTCTCTGCCTTGTCTCCTCTTATGTCAGCAGCAGCAGGCAGTGCCCGGAGCCCTGCTGCTCTTTGCAGAGGAGCTGCTCCTGCACACAGCTGTCTCTGGGCAGTGCTGTGAGGTTACCATGAGCTCCCTCCGTCCCTGGAGCCAGGGCCGCTGGAATGCAGTGGGATTCACCGAAATCCTGTGAACTCCACAAACACACAGCAGGTGGGATTCCCTTTGTCCAAGCTGAAGTGTGCACAACACAGATGTCTGCATGGGAGCTCTTTCTCTAAGCTGCCTTTGTAATCACCTGAGATGGAGGGTGGGAGTCAGTTGCTCACACACAAACACCTAGTGACATTGGAAGAGACAGAGGTTGTCCCAGGCATGTGCCAGTGTCTGCTTGCTCTCATGGAGCAACTTGGAGACCCATATCCTTCTAGAGCATGAGTTGGGGGCCATCTGGAGAATTTCCTTGGCCATCTCAAATGACACTAGATGCCCACTACTGTTAGAGCACCCCTCACTATGATGCTGAGACACATGGAGATGGCTACAGTGCAAAATGCTAATGGAATTCAGTGCAGACACTTGATGTAATGACATAGAAATAGGCTGGCAGGGCCATGTCAGATGCCTGGTTTTTTTAGCACAACCGCATGGATGGGACCCATGGGAAAACCATGCCCCTTTGGAGTGGTTGCTGGGCAGACAACCCAGGTTATCTCAGGCTTTCCTACCTGTGCCCAGACAACTGCATCTAACCACTGCCTTTAGGCCAAGTCTTTCCCATCTGCATTCAAGCATGCTGCATAAATGAGAGGCACATCACACCAAGGTCTCCACTCTAGTCTCTGCACTCTCAAACTCTTCTAGCTCTTCTCTGACTGAACCTCTTCTCACCCCCCAAGAGGATATGAACCAGGACTGGGCTAATGATGACCTCAGGGTGCCAAATCACAGGCTGCCCAGTGCCAGGGACTTCTTCAGGGGCACCTTGTCCTGCCTGCAGATCGCTTCACCTCTGTCACTGGCCCCAAGGTGCTACAAATCAGCTCAGGCAGCCAAACCCTCTCCTGCCAGGACTGCATGGCCTAGCTCTGTTTCTCCCTGGCCTTGGGCACTTCAGGCTTTGCTCTCTTAGTGGGAATCTCCTTTCACTACCATATTGCCACCTGCTATGTAGGCCACCATGGCTCTGCTCTGAATTGGGGCCATTGCACACACACTGTCTTTGGCTCTTGGTAACAGGTTTCACCACAACCAGTCTGCTCTCTGTGCCACAGTTTATGCTCTGCAGCCGAAATATATGCAAATGCATGCAGCCTGGAGTAGAGACAGGAGCAGATGGAGATGTACAAGCCTTTGCAGATGTGAAACATCATTGGAATGACTGAGATGTGGTGGGTTCACTCACAGAACTGGAGGGCTGTGCTTGTAGGGTACAATGTCTTCAGGAGAGACTGTAAGAGAAGATGAGGAGGGAGGATGCCTTTTGTGTGAAGGGGCAGCTCAGATGTGTGGAGCTCTTCCATGGGAGAGGCAAGGGTTTGGGTGAGTGCTTGTGGGGGAGCATCACAGTAGGGGTGACATCATGGTGGGAGCTACAGACCACCTAGTGAGGGTAGGGAGATGGATGCAGTCTCCTTTAAGCAACGTGAGGAAGTCTGTGGATCACAGGGCCTGGTTCTTGTCACAGGGACTTTAATCCCTCTGGCATGAACTGGAAGGGCAAACAGCAGAGTGCAAGCAGGCCAGGAGGTTTCTGGAGGGCATCAAGGACAACTTCTTTGCACAGCTGCCAGATGGGCTGATAAGGGTGAAGCTTTCTTGTATCTGGAAATTTCAAAGAAGGAGGAACTGATCAGGGATGGGATAGCAGGAGAAAAGCAATAGTTGCATTCATCTTCCAAAAAGGCCACAAGGGCAACCTGGGGAGCTGCAGGCCATTCAGCCTCCCTTTGGTGAGGAATGAGTCATGGAGCGAACCCTCTCAGATCGCAGTTCTGGACACATGAAGGAGAAACAGGTGCCTGGGAACAGTTAGCATGCATTTACCCAGGGTAAATTCTGCCTAACCAACCTGATTGACTTCTATGATTAAAAAAAAAATCTATTTGTGGATGCAGAAGAGTAAATGTGTTTTTCCTGGACTTTAGCAAGGTGTTTGACACTGTCTCCCACAATATTCTTGCATGCAAGTTAGAAGGTTTCAGTCTAGAAGAGCAAACAAGCAGATGGGTAAAAAGCTGCTTGGATGACCAGAGGCTCAGAGGGCAGTGGAGAATGGGTAGTACTCTTCCTGGAGGCCAGGGAGAAGTGGAGCACCACAGGGTCTCTCCAGGAACTTGTCCTGTTTATCATCTGTATTAGTTACACTCAGGATGCAAGACTCATCATGCCTGTAGATGACCCCTAACTGGAGGCAGGGGTATGGGGGGGCAGTCCTATGCTTGAGGGCTGCCATTCAGAGGGACCTAGACAGGCAGGAGGAATGGGCTGTCAGGAACCTCATGGAATTCAACAAGGACAAATGACAGGGCTTGCACCTGCGATAAAGCAAAATCCTGTAGTGTTACATGCTGCGGCCTGAGGACCTGGGGAGTGGCTCTGTGGAAAAGGACGTGAGGGTGCTGGGGGACAGGAGGCAAAACATGAGGCAGCAGCATTCCCTGGCAGCAAAGAAGGCCAGAAGCATCGTGGGTTGTATGAGCAGGAGCACAGGCAGGAGGTCAAGGGAAATGGTGATCGTCTTCTAGTCAGTATTCATTAAACACCATCTAGAACCCTGCATCCAGGTTTGGATTCCCAGAACAAGAAAGAGGTTGATAACTGGGAGCAAGTTTGGCCAAGTGCCCTCACAGTAGTAAAGGAGCTGGAGCATTTTTTTGTGGGAGAATGGTTAAGCGAGAGAGGGCATGATCTCTTAGAAGTGAGCAATCCTGCTTTCATGATGAAGGGAGGATCCCACGGCTATGTGAACTGTCCTTGAGCATTCCTAAACCATTACAGAAGGGGAAGGCAAGTAGTGGTAAACAAGTCAAGGAGGGGGCTGACAAGCCCCTCCACAGGAACAGCAACTTTGCACCAATCGTGTATTCGCTTTAGGCGCGTGAACAGACTGTAAATCAATCATACAGCTATTGCTAGTGCGTGCTTATTGCCTGTCTATATATACTCTGTGTAAGCTCTAATAAAGGGAGAACGACCATACTCACATTGAGACTCATCGTTACTCCGGGTCCGTCCCCCCACTCCGACAGGACACCACTTTTCAGCCCCTTCCTCCTAGAGCATTTGGGTTGGGAGGGACCACCAGAGATCTCCAGGAGCATGATCTGCTCTCAGCTGGGCTAACTTGACAGTTAGATCAGGTTGGTAGGTGCTTTCTCCAGGAGGGTTTTTATAAGATTTCCTGTCCCCTGCCCCAGTGCTACTCAACTACCATGGATGTTTCTTTATTTTTCCTTCAACTCCTTTGAAATTTCCCTTACTGCATCTTCTCCTTGTTGTCTCTTGACCTTTCCTGCCCTTAGCTCCCAGCCAGACCAGCCCACCAACTTTGACTGAGGACAATCACAGCCTCACTTCCAAGTGCAGCCTTGCTGGGATCTCCTGAGACCGCGCAGGTGGGCTGTGGTGGCCAGCTCCAAGCAGAGCTATGTGCTGCAGATCCCTGTGTGGTCTCAGACGAGAATGTATGGATACATGACATGACCCAGGCAGAGCCTGTGGGCCGATGCCAGGGCAGAGACGGGATCTACAGGCGTCAGAAGTGAAGACCTCCAGCAGCTCCTCTCCACACCTGGGCAGGGAGTGATGCACCTAGCGGTGCTCCTGAGAGACTGACACAGGACGGGGGGCACCGTGAGCTGCACTGCTGGGCACTGACCATCTGTGCTGGGTCTGGGAGTCCTGGCAGGTGGTGCTGGTGCCTGCAGCCCTAGAGAAAACCCTGATCCAGCTAGCAGCAGTGAGTCCCCTTCATGACTGTCAGGAGTTTCTGGAGTGTCGTGGCTCCCATCTGCACCTCAGCCCTCCACTGTCTCAGCCCTGCTAACCTCCATTTGGCCCCACAGCCCCACTGTGCAGGCCCCGCACAGGACAGGGTGCAGTCTGGGGTGGGGAAACATCCCCCCAGCATGGTCCCAATGACAGCCCTTGCTGCCCCGTCCCCCTCGGCCCTTCTGCCTGGCAGCCTCCCACCAGTCCACAGACCCTGCCCAGCCCTGATCCTGTCCCCCCAGGGTTATCAGAATGCCTGCTTCAGTGTCTGCTGGGATCTGAGCCAAAAGGGAGAGGCCAGGCAGGGCTGGGCATTCCCCCCATACAGCTGCTGAGCCCAGCAGGCAGATGGAGCTGGTCACACTCAGAGATGACCCCTCTCCAGGACCGTGGGGAATGGCCAGTGATGGAAATGGCTGGTATGAGGGTCTGGGTATGTGAGGAGTTTCCTGGGACAGCTTCTCCTCTCTGTTCATGCAGCAACAAGCTGGGCTGCATCTTTGCACTGAGGCACCCTGCTTGAGGGCCCCCATGGGAGGATGATGGTCTACAGGCCCAGTAGATGGCCCCAGGACCTCTTCTGCATGCTCCCTGCCAGCCCTGCAGAGGACCCAGCAGAGGGCTCATCCTCCCAGGGCTCACAGCTGGACATCCAGTCCTCCAGTTGGGCATGGAGCCTTGTCTGGGGGTGACTTTTGGGGTGAGGACCACCGTGCAGGGTGGGGGAGATTATCTGAAAAATGTGCTGGGGACACAGCGTAAGGGACAGCAGCACACTGATATGGCTCCCAGGTCCTGCTTCCTTCAACACAAGCTGCCACAAGAGGTCCCAGCCTTCCTTTTGGTGCCGCCCTTCAGGAGGGACAATGGCACTAGGAGCTGGGAGAGTGGGGAGCATTAATCCTTCTTCAACCACTTCCCAGGCCATGTCAAGAGCTAGGACAGCAAGGACTTCTGGTTCTGCACTGTGAGCGCTCTTTAGTGTACTACACTCTGAACATTGTCTTGGATTAAATGTCAACATTTTTTCTCTCCAAGAGACTTTCAAGCCCAGTTCCACTTCCTTCTCATCTTTCCCAATCCCTCCTCTGATCTCGCTGGCCATTTCTGCACTTCCTTCCCTGCTCTCCCCACTGGGCACCAAGCTGACAGTGCTGCTCTGCAGAGTGAGCAGGCTGTGGGGCCTCACGGCCACAGGGTGACTCTGCACTGGCCGTGCTGGTCAGGGTGAGAGGCAGATCCAAACAAATGAGGATCACAGCCTCTAATCCCTCCAGGGGTCTGCAGATGTGGCAGGTGCTTGGAGGGACTATAGAGCCGTTCCAAAGGTATTAGTTGTGTCCAGGTGAGCCTCTATATCCTGCCCCTGGTATTTCACAGAGGGTGACAGGAATCACTCTCCAGTGTCCCTTCCCCATGCCAGCTAGGTGCCCACTGCCTCTTGGGATTGCAGAGTCCTCCTTTGTCCACGGATACCTGGGTTTAGTGCTTTACCTTTAAGTGACTCCACCTTGGAGGATTTCTCACCCTATGGGGCTCTACTAACTGCCCATGCCAGGCACACGCTGTCCCAGGAGATGCCCTGTGCTCTCCTTGCACCTCCAGATTCCCCTCCAGAAGGGTGGACATCTGACACTGAGCCTTAAAATGTGGGACAGCTGTGGGTATGTAAATCTGTGACCATTCATCCCCTCCACTGTCACTGGACACTGATGGGTGAGTTCTAAATCCAACCCTTGGTCTCTAAGAGATCATAACATGATAATGAGCTTTTTGTTCCTAGACCCATGGGCAACGCTGTGCAGTAGGCCCTTCTGGGGTGCAATTCCTTGGGCCTATTCTTGACATCAGCTTTGGAAGAAAAGCCCAGCCTTCAAGCACTGCACCTGGAAGAACCTACTTTACTGCAGAGATACTGTGAGGGAGTCAGCTCTGACCCAGTGCTGGACACAACTTTATATGGGCACCAGGTGAGACAGAGCAGTCTCAGGAAAGGTGGAATGAACACAAGCATTTGTGCAGCAAGATGATAATAAATACCACTAAAAATAGTAACAATAGTAATAATAAAAGGTGAACAAAAAAGAGTCAGTTCTGGTACAGGACACAGTGGGAGTCATTTGTGGAGAACAACGGCAATGCTACCACTGCTGAAAAATGTCCATGAAATCACATTCCTCAGGGCATCTTTCAGCTCCTTGTTCCTCATGCTGTAGATGAGAGGGTTCAGAGTTGGAGGCACCACTGCGTAGAGAACAGCCACCACCAGATCCAGAGCTGGGGAGGAGATGGAGGGGGGCTTCAGACAGGCAAACACTGCAGTGCTGACAAACAGGGAGACAACAGTCAGGTGAGGGAGGCACATGGAAAAGGCTTTGTGTCGTCCCTGGTCAGAGGGGATCCTCAGCACAGCAGTGAAGATGTGCACGTAGGACAGCACAATGAAAATGAAACACCCAAAGACTAAAAACGCAGTAACTACAAGAAGTCCAACTTCCCTGATGCAGGAGTCTGAGCAGGAGAGCTTGAGGATCTGGGGAATCTCACAGAAGAACTGGTCCACTGTGTTGCCTTGGCAGAGTGGTATGGAAAATGTGTTCCCAGTGTGCAGGAGACCATTGAGAAAACCACTGGCCCAGGCAGCTGCTGCCATTTTGACACAAGCCCTGCTGCCCATGATGGTCCCATAGTGCAGGGGTTTGAAAATAGCAATGTAGCGGTCGTAGGCCATGACAGTGAGAAGAGAATACTCAGCTGACATGAAAAAGGCACATAAAAACATCTGGGCAGCACATCCTGAATAGGAAATGGCCCTGGTGTCCCACAGGGAATTGGCCATGGATTTGGGGACAGTGGTGGAGATGGAGCCAAGGTCAAGGAGGGAGAGGTTGAGGAGGAAGAAGTACATGGGGGTGTGGAGGCGGTGGTCGCAGGCTACAGCTGTGATGATGAGGCCGTTGCCCATGAGGGCAGCCAGGTAGATGCCCAGGAAGAGCGAGAAGTGCAAGAGCTGCAGCTCCCGTGTGTCCACAAATGCCAGGAGGAGGAACTCGTTGAAGGAGCTTCTGTTGGACATTTTGCTGTCTCCAGGCATGGGGGACTGTGCAAAGAAGAAAAGACATTGAGAAATTAGGAGAGACTTTTCAAGGAAAAAAAAACAAATGTTGCAGTTCTCTCCTTGAGCTGGAGGTTGATGACTCTCATATGTTGCCCTAGAAAGAAACCAGCCCCTGCTGAGAGCATACGAGTCCAGTTTCAAAGTGCACAGCTCCAAACTTCTCATCCTTTCTCCGGGCACCTCAGGGAGCTCTCCACACTTCCCTTCTAGCCAAGGACACACAGGGCTCTTTTCAGATGCCCACATACAGCTTCCCACCACCATCTCCATACTCTCACCATCTCTGCACCTTCCTCATGGGTCTCTCAGATATCACAGAGGTGCTATGAGACAGCAGTGCCTTTCTAGAGGGCAGGTTGCAGCCTGGCAGGACACCACAGGGAAAAGGTCAAAGGACCATTAGGACTGAGGATGGGCTCTCCATCTCACCCAAGTCCAGAAAGCCCGAGAACAAGGACAGGAGCATCATGGACAGGAGGGGAAACAAGGAGCAACACCATGATCCTGCTTCCAAGGGAGGCAAGGAGAGAGACAGAGAGGCATTCTGGAAAGCCTTCTCCTTACTCAGCTGGGCATGCCACCTCGCAGACAGTGACATCACAGCACAGTCGCTCTCAGCCCCTTTGTCAGGCAGCATGATATGGTCCCATAGCAGGAGAGATGCCCCTCTCCTCTGCCGGAGGTCTCTCTGCAGAGGAGGCTCCTCATGCCCTGGAGTTCCCTCTCAATCCTTGCCCATCTATGCTGCCTTAATCTCTCAGAGTGAAGGTTTAGGAGTCCCACTTCCTTGACAAAACAGAAAACTCATTTCTTCTTTCTTCCTGCCAAAATTAGGAAACTGAAAGTGCAGAGATACCAGAAGGAAAGATCCTTCCCTTTCAAGTAGCCCTCCTCTTGATCTCCTCTTGAAAAGACCCCTTGCACATATCCTGTGCATTGATTTGGAGCTGTGAGCAATCCTGATCCACACAGCACCCTCTCAGGAGGAGAATGAACCTGCCCTGCCAGGGGTCTCTGCTACCACCCAGAGTTTCATCCTGCAGTGCCGGGGAAGCTCCTCGGGCAGGCTGATTGCTGAGCCTCGCAGGACGCAGAGTCTCTGTTCTGGGCACACAGCACTCTGGGTCACAGGAACACTGCTCTGAATTATGGCACTGAGCAGACCTGTGTGCACACCCCAGCCTCACACCCTTGCAGGATCCCTCGGAGAAGGTAGCAGCATGACCTGTCCCTGGGACAGTGTGGCAGGGAATCCCTGCTCTGAAGCAACTCTCCCTCCTCTGCAAAGGAAAAAAAAAAAAAAGGGGGGGGGGAGACATCCTTAAAAAACAGGTGTGAGATGGGATGGGATGGGTTGTTTTTAGAAGAGCCCTCCAGGAACCTCAGTAGAATTGCCCTGCAGCCAGAGACTTACCGCGTCAGGGGCTCTGAAGATTTCTCCCACAAGGAGCTCTCCTCTCTCCTCCCACTCCACACTGCCTTGCACTTCTCTCTGCCTTGTCTCCTCTCATGTCAGCAGCAGCAGGCAGTGCCCGGAGCCCTGCTGCTCTTTGCAGAGGAGCTGCTCCTGCACACAGCTGTCTCTGGGCAGTGCTGCCTGGTTGCCATGAGCTCCCTCCATCCCCGGAGCCTGGCCCCACTCAGGAGCAGAGGCCCAGCTGAGCTCATGAATTTATCTGTCCCTTGTGCTACCTCCTCCTGGGAAATGTTCACTGAGGTAGACTAAAATAATCAGGTATTGTCCTTTTCTAAAGAGACTGACTCCAGCACTGCAATTAATTTCATCAGAGGATGGCTATCTTGGAAAGGTGGAACTGTCCCACTCTGGAAGCCCCTGTTCCCATCTCCCCTTGATGGGGACAAGAAGGGAGCTCATTGACACATGGTTCAGGTGTTGATTCAGATGAGTCGTTTTGGGCTTCTCAGGGTGCTTTAGAAGGCCCTGAGCTGCTGTGGGATTCAGACCTTCTCGTGAGCTCCATAAAAAACACAAAGTGGGTGGGATTCCCCTGTCCCAGGCAGAAGGGAGCACAGCATGGATGTCTGCAGACGGGATCTTGGTCCATGCTCCTGTTATAATCAATGGAGATGGAGGGTGGGAGTCAGTTGCTCACACACAAACACCTGGTGACACTGGAAGAGACAGAGGTGCTCCAAGGCATGTGCCAGTATCTGCTTGCTCTCATGGAGCAACTGTGAGACGCACATCCTTCTAGAGCATGAGGTGGGGTCCAGGAGGGGAATTGCCTTGCCCACCTGCAATGATACTAGATGCCCACTGCTACCAGAGCTACACTCACTGGAAAGCTGAGATACATGCAGATCCCGACATTGCAAACAGTTGATGTCATCCAGTGCAGGCACTTGATTCAGTGACACAGAAATAGGCCTGCAGGGCAATGTCAGATGCCTGGGGTGTCCAGCATAACCACATGTCTCTAGCAGAGACACCACGGGACCTCTAGGAAAACAAGGCCCCTTTGTAGTGGTTGCTGGGCAAGTGCCCCAGGGCAACTCAGGTTTCCTACCAGTGCCCCCACAACTGGATCCCTCCACTGCCTTTAGGCCAAGTCCTTCCAACCTACAGCCAAGTGTGCTTCATAAATAGGAGAGGCACATCCCACCAAGGTCTCCGCTCTAGTCTCTGTACTCTTAAAACCTTCTAGCTTTCCTCGCCTTCAACCTCTTCTCACGCCACCAGGTGATATGAGCAGGGACTGGGCTAACAATGTCCACAGGGTGCCAAATCACAGGCTGCCCATGCTCAGGGACTTCTTCAGTGGCACCTTGTCCTGCCTGGAGATCACTTCAACTCTGTCACAGGCACAACAGTGCCGCACAGTCGGCTCGGGCAGCCAACCCCTCTCCTGGCATTCTTGCTCAGCCCAGCTCTGTTTCTCGCTGGCCTTGGGCACTGCAGGCTCTGCTCTCTTAGGGGGAACCTCCTTGCACCATTACATTGCCACAAGCTATCTAGGCCAGCATGTCTCTGCTCTGAAGTTGGACCACTGTACACACAGTGTCTTTGGCTCTTGGTAACAGGTTTCACCATGACCAGTCTGTTCTCTCTGCCACAGCTGAGGCTCTGTAGCCTAAATATATGCAAATGCATGCAGCCTGGGGCACAGCCAGGAGCACAAGCTGTCACAGGACTGCAACATCGTTGGAATAACTGAGATATGTTGGGACCGCTCACACGACTGGAGGGCTGTGCTGGTAATGTACAAGCTCTCCAGGAGAGACTGTCAGGGAAGACGAGCAGGGGGCATGACCTTTGTGTGGAGGAGCAGCTCAGATGTGCACAGTGCTTCCATGGCAGAGGCAAGGGTTTGGGTGGGTGCTTGTGGGTGAGCATCACAGTAGGAGTGACATCATGGTGGGAGCTACAGACCACCTAGTGAGGGTAGGGAGATGGATGCAGTCTAACCGGAGCAAGTCTGTGGATCACAGGGCCTGGTTCTTGTTGGGGGGACTTTAATCTTTCTGACATGAACTGGAAGGGCAAACAGCAGAATGCAAGCAGGCCAGGAGGTTTCTGGAGGGCATCAGGGAGAACTTCTTAGCACAGCTGCATGATGGGCCAATAATCATGATGCTTTCTTTTATCTAGAATTTCAAAAAGAGAGGAAATGATCAGTGGTGGGATAGTCAGTGTCATACTTTCCTACAGTGACCATGAAAAAGTGGCGTCCCAGATCCTGAGCAGAGTGAGGAAGGACAGTAGTGGAGCACAGACCCTGGACTTCAGAGGAGCAAACTTGGGCCTGGTGAGGGGAGTGGTGGGGGATGCCATGGGAGGCAGCTCTGGAGGGCCCAGAAGCTCCCTAAAGCCAGCAGGTCTTTAAGTTCAGCACCTGCCAAGCACAAAAATGGTCCATCCCAATGCTCAGTAAAACTTGCAGACATCTCAGGAGATTGGCTTGGCTACACTGGGAGCTCAGGAATGAGCTCCAGGGCAAGAAGGCAGCATGGAGGAAGCAGGAGGAGGGAGAGGCTGCAATGGAGAAATTCAGAAACATTGTCCAACAAAGCAGGGATGGTGTTCGGGAAGCCAGAGCTCCCCGAGGGTAGACACTTGCAGTGGATGTCAAGGGCATGAAGAAGAGCTGCTACTGCTTCAGTTGCAGTAAAAGGGTGAAAAGGAAAATGTGGTCTCACTGCTGGATCGGGCAGGGAATCTAGTAACAGCAGGTACAGGTAGGTCTGAGGAGCTCCATGCCTTCTTGGCTTCAATCTTCACCAACAAGGTCGGCCAGACTGTTGTGCCTGGATTGAGGCCTCCAAAGGGAAAGAAAAACAACCACAGCTTGGTGATGACAGTGAGGGATGACTTGCATGGACTCAACCCATACAAGTCTATGGGTCTGGATGGGCTGCATCAGAAGACACTGAGGGGGCTGGCTGCTATCACCGCGAGGCCATTCTCTATCATCTTAGAAAGACTGTGGAGATCAGGGGAGGTCCCAAGGACCAGAAGAAGGAATATGTTGTGCCCATCCTCAAAAAAGGCCACAAGGACAACCCAAGGAGCTGCAGGCCGTTCAGCCTCACTTTGGTGAAGAGTGTTTCATGGAGTGAATCCTCTCGCATCACACTCCTGGGCACGTGGAGGAGAAGGTGGTGCCTGGGAGCAGTCAGCATGGAGCTACTGAACGTAAATCATTCCTGAGCAACCTGATTGCCTTCATGATAAAAGACCTGTACTTGTGGAGGAGAGGAGAGGAGTGGATGTCATTTACCATGATTTTAGCAAGGTGTTTGACACTGTCTCCAAGAATATCCTTCCATGTGAGTAAGGCATTAGAGTAGGCTGGGTAGACAACGGGTTGGGTAAAAAGCTGGTTGGATGATCAAGCTCAGAGGGCTTTTGTGAATGGGTTGTGCTTTACCTGGAAGCCAGCGACAAGTGGAGGATGCAGGGCTCTATACTGGGACTTGTACTGTTTATCACGTTCATCAGTGACCTGGAGGACACAGCTCTCATCACATTTGCAGATGGCACCTAATCAGGAGAACAGTCATAAGGTTGAGGACTGCCCTCCAGATGGATCTCAGCAGGAGGGAGGAATGCGTTGCCAGTACTCAGAAAAACACCATCACCAGAAGAGCAACCTGCTTCATCTTTTAAGCACCTTCCTTCAATGCCAACTCCCAGAAGCCTAGGAAGTGGAGGACGTACTCCTACTGAAGTCTGCTGATGGAAATTGGTTTACTTGTCTTGCCAAAGTTACCAAAACACAAGATGCAATTTAGCTTCCTTATTTGTTAAGGTTTGTCCCTTATGAAGAAAGAACTGATATTGTAGTTAAGGCATTGAAATGGTAAATCCATTTCTGTTACAAATGTTGTAACCCCTATCTTTTGCAATGGCAGACTGTCAGAAGGCATGCTATTGGTAAAAAGATCTTGATTGCCTTGTACATGGCAAACATTCCATACACTTGACTCCGTATATAAATAACTATCTCAAAATCGTCAGAATTATTCTCCCAGGCAAAATTATTCATCTGTCCAATAAGCCTGTGTGGGGTGGCAATGCGGGGAAGGCTGGGCCTGAGTGAATCTCTTGACTCAGAAAACCTTTTGAACAAACATTTTCTCACGCTTAGCATCGAAGCCACAATCATCTTCCTGGCCTCTGAGCAGCAGACACAGAGGAGACATGAAAAGAAGCTACATGAGCCAAGAGTCTGCTGATGGCCTATCAGGTACTGAGAGAGCAGTGACCTCACAATATGGATCTAAGCCATGTTCCTGCTACTCGCCCGTCAGGATTCAGGCAACACTGACCTCACAAGCACAAACCCCTGCCATGTCCCTGCTGCCAGCCTGTCATGTTCTCACACAGAAGTGACCCTGTCATTGGCTCCCAGGAACATGGGGAAAGTTGTTCTCTGGGACTGGCTTGCTTCTGCAGTGGCTTCCCAGGATCTTGCAGAGGGCCTACAAGGTAGCAGTACCCTGGCCCCAGGCACACGTCTGCACCTTCACCTTGCAAGCCATGGGACCTGTCCCTCCTCCACTCAGTCGTCTGAGTGGCCAGCTTCTCTCCAACAGGGTGACAAGAGCCTGAGGTCTCCTTGTCCACCCAGAGGGCATGCTCCTGATGGATTCCCAGAAGCACTGCTGGCTGCTTGTCCACAAGCGCCTGGCCCAGGAAGTGTGTTGAGGGACTTATCACAGCACCAGGCAGTGCAGTGCCATGTGGATCCCGCCAGGCCTGTTCTTCCAGCACTTCCTCAAACAACATGCTTGGGAGGAACAGGAAGGGCCAGGTCCCACCTGTGCCCATCCAGCCGGCTGCAGAGAGCACCCTGGGGACTTGGTTTAGTTCAGCACAACACAATTCTGAGTGCAGCGGCAGGGCTGGCAGTCACTGGTGCCTTCCCCACCACTCCAGGAGCCGAGACTGCTCCCCAGTGCTGAGGAGCTACCAAGAAAGTTGGAGGTGCCCAGAGAAAGGCAGGGAAATACTGCAGGTCTCATTCAGGCCAGATGTTATGGGATCTGCTTCAGGGGGCGTTTCAGTGGTGGCCGTGATGTGACTGAGGTCCCTTGTGAGCCACACACTGGAGGCATCTCGTAGTCTTCAGCCAGCCAGGACTTCAAGGTCCCAGGCTGAAATCTTTGTTTCAGTGCCCAGCAACTGCCCCTTGGCTGGAAAGGGTCTCTCAAATCCTGCTGCCCTCCATCTCACTTCCCACCAGGGGTGTCAGGAAAAGGTCCTCCTTCCCACAGGTGCTGTTGATCATGGAAGAAATGTCCTTGCCAGAGAGGGGGTAAATGCACCCAGATTTGGAGATGTTTCCTGGTGGGACTCCTGGCCTGAATTCCTCCTCTTTTGATTCATTTCTTCTTTCTTCCTCCACCTCTCCCACAGAAATCTATCTTACTCTGTGGGGTGTGTCAGGAGCCCATGGCATGAGCAGAGGAGGCCGTATCCAGCCCCGTGGCTCAGGGCTTGGGGTCCTTGGCGCCTTGGGAGGGTCACGGTGACTTGGCTTTTCCAGGCCTGTGCTGTGAGGTCTCAGGCACACATTTCCTTTTTCAGTGGGCTCCTCAGATTACCAGCGTGGCATTTCCCTGGCCTCAGCTCTTTCTCCACAGTCCTGATCTATTACAGAAGGGGAAAAATGGAGTTCAGGGTAGACTGAGGTGGGACCAGAGGAAGGATCACTGAAGAGCACAGAAGGCATCAAGTAGTTTATAGTCACCCTCAGGACATTCAGTCCTAATCTTTTATCTTTCAGACTAAACTCAGGCTTCATCCTGCAGACACTGAATACAATGAAAAAGAGATATTCTTCCTAATGACAAGCTAAGGTCCCGCAGGAGCCACCTCCAAAATTTCCAGCACCACATGGCAACACAGCTACCCCAGGGCATCTCAGGCAGCAATAGCCTCTCTCTGTTGTCAAATGAATCAAGCCCCAAAAGGAGATCCTAGTCATAAGTTGAAATCTTCTCAAAAAATAACTCACTGCAACAATTGACAAGCAATCCTCATTAACAAAACTTCAAAACACAGTTTTTACCATTGCCAAAGATTTTTTTCTTTCTTATGAATTGGCAGCACCATGTTCATGCACTACAGGAATTAGCCTGTCCATGTGAGTGTATATATATGTATATATATATATATATATTTATACACACACACATTATTCATCAAAATACATTTGCAACCAACACTCTGAATGGAGAAACTTTGTTCGGAGGAACTACTTTATTTTAAAAGTCATGTTTCAGCTCTCTTCTTCTGCCTCTCTGGCCTTTCTTCTTCCTCAGCCTCTTCTCTCTTTACAGAGCTCTCCAGGGAACAGTGCACTGAATCACAGCACTTAGGGTGGACGAGACCTCTGGATGCCACCTAGTCCCAGCCACCCTGGTTAATGCAGAGGGAAGTAGATGAGGTTGCCCAGGGGCTCCCCCCACTTATGCATTAGCCACAAGGGTGCTGAGAGTGAGCTCCATCCACTGTGCAGGCCATTCATCAAGATGTTAAACAGTCCTGCCCCACATGTTGATCACTGAAGAATGCCACTAGTACTTGGCTGCCACTTGGAACTTTTACCACTGATGACAGCATTTCAGCCTGATGGTCCAGCGAGTCTTCCACCTGCCTTCTGGTCCATTGATCCAGGGCAGAGCTCAACAGTTTGCGTCTAAGGAGACTCTGGGGGACCGTGCCAAAGGCTTTGCTAAAATGAATGTTTGCAGAATCCCTGCAAAATCCCCCTTGTGCACGCAGACATTCATCTGATGGTAGAAGGCAATCAGGTTGGTCAGGCATGCTTTCCATTTCCCATTGGTCAACCCATGCTGCCTCTTCCAGGCCTTGTCCTTCCTGTGCTTGGAGATGGTTTCCAGGAGGATTTGCTCCATCACCTTCCTAGGGGCTGAGATGAAGAGGACCAGCCTGTCATTCCCCAGACCCTCCCTCTTGCCCTTCTGGAAAATGGCTGAGATGTCTGCCTTTTCCCAGTCATCAGGAACCTCCCTGATTACCATGACCTTTAGAAGACGATCAACAACAGCGTTGCAATGACTCCGGACACCTCTCCCTGCACCCTGGGGTGCTTCCCATCTGGTCCCATGGACTTGTGTGTGCCCACTGGGCAAAAGTCCTCCCCAGATGCATCTTCCTCTACCATGGGTGAGACTTTGCTAAGATGAATGCTGCCAAAGGACTCGGGGGCCAGGGAGGCTTGGCAGTAGACAAGACCAGGAAAAGAAAAGGGAAAAGAGTCAGTGAGCTCCTCAGCCTTTCGCCTGTCTTTGTCACTACGTCCCCTGCCCCACTGAGCAGGGAGAACACATCTTCCATTGGGTGGATGCTTTGTGCTGCCAGCGTCCTTGCAGAAGCCCTTCAGGTTACCCTCCCCGTCCTTTCCTAGATCCAGCTCCAGCTCCAGCTCCAGCTCCAGCTGAGCTTTCGCTTGCCTAACTCCATCCCAAACAGGATGAAATCCTCTCTGCTGCAGTCCAGGGTGGTGACTCTGTTATTCCTCTTACCTCTCCACCATCTCACAGTCACTGCAGTGACAGACAACCTCCACATTCACATCCCCATCCAGACTGAGCCTCTGGCAAGAAACCAAGGGGAGGATGGCACCATCTACTTAGAGGTGCAAACTACAGAGGAACAGAAATCACACTGCAGAAAAGCCTGTTGTTCTCCCCTCACCCCTGAGGGGATCCAGGCAATGGCCTTTCAGGTGGTTAAAGGTGGATGCAAAGAATTTCCGTTGTAATGTAGCTATGCCAGAGGCAGTGCCTCCCAGGCTGCCCTTACAGTCAACAGGGAGGAGGAGGTGTTCACCTGCCTTCTTTTAGATGGTCACATAAGCACAAGTGCCCTACGGCCCCACTGTGCAGGCACCACACAGGACAGGGTGCATTCTGGGGTGGGGAAACATCCCCCCAGCATGGTCCCCATGACAGCCCTTGTTGCCCTGGCCACCACGTCCCTCCTTCTCTGCAGCTTCCCACCAGTCCCCAGCCCCTGCCTAGCCCTGTCCCTGTCTCCCTGGGGTTAGCAGAAGGCATGCTCTGGAGTTTAATGAGTTCTGAGGACGCAGAGATGCCAGGCAGGGATGGCCATTCCCCCCCCCCAATACAGGTGTTGAGCCCAGCAGGCAGACAGAGCTGGTCACAGTCAAAGATCACCCCTCACCAGGACCACGGGGAATGACCAGTGATGGAAATGGCTCCTAGAGGGAGCTGGGTGTGTGAGAAGTTTCCTGGGACAGTTTCTCCTCTCTGTTCATGCAGCAACAAGTTGGGCTGCATCTTTGCACTGAGGCACCCTGCCTGAGGCCCCCATGAGAGGAGGATGGTCTACAGGCACAGGAGATGGCCCCAGCACCTCCTCTGCATGCTCCCTGACAGCCCTGCAGAGGACCCAGCAGAGGGCTTATCCTCCCAGGGCTCACAGCTGGACATCCAGTCCTCCAGCTGGGCAGGGAGCCTTGTCTGGGGATGACTTTTGGGGTATGGATCACCACACAGGGTGGGTGAGATTGTCTGAAGGAAATGTGCTGGGGACAGGGCCTGAGGGACAGCAGCAAACTGATATGGCTCTCGAGTCCTGCTTCCTTCAACACAAGCTGCCACAAGAGGTCCCAGCCTTCCTTTTGGTGCCTCCCTTCAGGAGGGACAATGGCGCTATGAGCTGGGAGGATGGGAAGCATTAATCCTTCTTCAACCATTTCCCAGGCCATGTGGAAAGCTAGGACAACAAGGACTTCTGGCTCTGCACCATAAGCTCGCTTTTGTATACCCACACTCTGAACATTTTCTTGGATTAAATGTCAACATTTTTCTCTCCAAGACACTTTCAAGCCCAGTTCCACTTCCTTCTCATCTCTCCCAATCCCTCCTCTGATCTCGCTGGCCATTTCTGCACTTCCTTCCCTGATCTCCCCACTGGGCACCAAGCGGACGGTGCTGCTCTGCAGAGTGAGCAGGCTGTGGAGCCACAGGGCCACAGGGTGACTCTGCACTGGCCGTGCTGGTCAGGGTGGGAGGCAGATCCAAACAAATGTGGATCATGACCTCTAATCCCTCCAGGGGACTGCGGATGTGATATGTGCTTGGAGGGACTATGGAGTATTTCCAAAGCTACTACTTGTGTCGAGGTGCACCTCTAGATCCTGCCCCTGGTATTTCACAGAGGGTGACAGGAATCACTCTCCAGTCTCCCTTCCCTGTGCCAGTTGGGTGCCCACTGCCTCTTCTGGGATTGCAGAGTCCTCCTTTGTCCACGGATACCTGGGTTTACTGCTTTACTTTTAAGTGACTCCACCTTGGAGGACCTTTCCCTTTCTGAGGCTCCACTCACTGCCCGCGCCAGGCACACGCTGTCGCAGGAGATGCCCTGTGTTCTCCTGGCAGCTCCAGCTTCGCTTCCAGAAAGATGGTGATCAGACACTGGGCCTTAAAATGTGGGACAGCTGTGGGTATGTAAATCTGTGTCCATTCATCCCCTCCACTGTCACTGGACACCGATGGGTGAGTCCTAAATTCAGCCCTCGGTCTCTATGAGCTCATTACACGATTAAGAGCTTTTTGCTCCTGAACTCATGGAAAATCCTGTGCAGTAGGCCCTTCTGGAGTGCAATTCCTTGGGCCTATTCTTGACACCAGCTTTGGAAGAAAAGCCCAGCCTTCAAGCACTGCACCAGGAAGAACCTACATTATTAAAGAGATACTGTGAGGGAGTCAGCTCCGATCCAGTGTTGGACACAACTTTATACAGGCACCAGTTGAGAAAGAGCAGTCTCAGTAAAGGGGAAATGAATCCAACCATTTGTGTACCAACAGGGTGACAAATAATAATAACAACAGAAATAGTAGTAATAATACAAATAAAGTGAACAAACAAAGCTCAGTCCTGGTAGAGGACACAGGGGGAGTCATTTGTGGAGAGCAATGTTACCAGTGCAGAAAAATGTCCATGAAATCACTTTCCTCAGGGCATCTTTGAGGTCCTTGTTCCTCATGCTGTAGATGAGGGGGTTCACTGTTGGAGGCACTACCACGTACAGAACAGCCACAACCAGATCCAGAGCTGGGGAGGAGATGGAGGGAGGTTTCAGGTAGGCAAACATGCCAGTGCTGACAAACAGGGAGACCACGGCCAGGTGAGGGAGGCACATGGAAAAGGCTTTGTGCCGGCCCTGCTCAGAGGGCATCCTCAGCACAGCAGTGAAGATCTGCACGTAGGACAGCACAATGAAAATGAAACACAGAAAAACTAAACAAAGAGTAACCACAAGAAGCCCAACTTCCCTGAGATAGGAGTCTGAGCAGGAGAGCTTGAGGATCTGGGGGATTTCACAGAAGAACTGGTCCACTGTGTTGCCTTGGCAGAGTGGTATTGAAAATGTGTGAGCAGTGTGCAGGAGAGCATTGAGAAAACCACTGGCCCAGGCAGCTGCTGCCATTCTGACACAAGCTCCGGTGCCCATGAGGATCCCATAGTGCAGGGGTTTGCAGATGGCAACAAAACGGTCATAGGCCATGACTGTGAGAACACAACACTCTCCTCCTAAAAAGAAGAGAACCAGGAAGACCTGGGCAGCACATCCTGAGTAGGAAATGGCCCTTGTGTCCCACAGGGAATTGGCCATGGATTTGGGGACAGTGGTGGAGATGGTGCCAAGGTCGACGAAGGAGAGGTTGAGGAGGAAGAAGTACATGGGGGTGTGGAGGCGGTGGTCGCAGGCTACGGCTGTGATGATGAGGCCGTTGCCCAGGAGGGCTGTCAGGTAGATGCCCAGGAAGAGCGAGAAGTGCAAGAGCTGCAGCTCCTGGGTGTCTGCAAATGCCAGGAGAAGGAACTCGTTGAGGGAGCTGCTGTTGGACATTTGCTCCCGTGGGCACAGGGTGACTGTCTGATGAAGAAAAGACATTGAGAAGTTAGGACAGACTTCTCCGAGCAAACATTTCTCATAACCTCCCTCAAACACACACATTACCTCTCCCCATCTCGGCAGCACTGTCATTGACCTCCATGACTTGAGCTCTGGTTTGTGCTGGCTGAGTTTGCTGTGAGGAGCAGCAGCCATTGCCTGTGGGCTCCAGATGAGTCAGCCCTGACATACAGCACTGCAGACATGGGAACAGGGGTGACTAAGCTGTTATATTCCCAGTTCCACCCAGATTTCATCAACACATAAGGTTGAAGGCATTTTCAGCATCTTCACTCCCACTTCTAAATAATGTGGGGTCATTAAGAGTTTTAAGGACACTTTTGTTTTCTTTAGCTGACCCTGTCCCACCTGAGGAGGATTCCTGGAGGTAGAAATCCTCAGCATTGCTGCTGCACTCAGGGTGAGCAGCTGTGATTCCTCAGAGGCAAAAGGATTGACTGTGGCTTGAGTGCAGAGGGAGCAGAGCTGGTCTGTCCATCTGCCTTCTTCCCAGCTGCCCTGTGCTCCCACCTCAGAGGTGGAGGACAGTTGCACTCCTGTTACCCCAAAAAGAAATGACACCGCAGAGAGCAAAGGAATGCACTTGCAAACTGCCATCAGAACTCTTTCTGAGGGGATGTGAGGCAGGTGTCAGCCCTCCCCTTCTAGCCAGCAACGCATCGGGCTCCTTCCAGCTGCCCACATCCACCCTCCTAACAGCATGTCCCAGCATGGCCTCAGTATCTAGGTGGCTTCTGCCTGGGGCACCTAGATAACACACAGCTGCAATGGGAGAGCTGTGTCCTTGTGGAGGGCAGCTTGCAGCCCAGCCAGACACCCCAGGGAAATGGCGGAATCTCCTAAGGATGGGGTGTCCTGGTGAAAGAATTGGCTCATTCCCAGACTCCCAGACTGCATTGCCCAGAGCCACACAAGCTAGAAGGGAACTTTGGCACCTCACTGTCAAGGACACATTTGCGTGGCAGCACCTGCAGGGTCAGTGTCTCAACTGCATCGGAAATCCCCCTGCCCAGAGATTCCAAGTGGAAGCACAAGGGCAGCATGGGCAGGTGGGAAACATGGAGCAATACCATGATATTTGTGGTGAGGAAGGCAGGGCCAGGGAGGGACAGAGGGACACTCAGGAGTGTCTCCTCTCCTGCATGTCCGGCTGCCGAGGAAACGACTCCTGCCCTGCACCCCCCAGCCTTGAGAGCAGAGGGCTGTGCTGGCTGGGGGAGGAAAGGAGATGGAGTTGACAGTTTCCTCTCACACTTGGAGCATGACTCTGCTGCCTGGAGCAGTCCCTGCAGGGAGCTGTTTCTCTGTCCCCACATCTCTCCCCTCTCAGTGCTCACACACACCATCCCACCTGCTGGGTGCTCAGCTCTGCCCTGCAAAAACCTCTGAGGGAGCAGGACACTGCCCAGGGCACCTCTGTGTTTGCAGGTGCTACAGAGCAGGTGAGACAAACCTTGCTGAGGCTGGAAAGATGATGCTGGTTCTGTCCTTAGGCTGAGGGGTGCACGAAGGCATTTGCTGAGTCCCTCCCAGAACTGTTCCTCTCTCAGTGTCACTGTTTTGGAGCCTCCGTCCCCTGTCTAAACCTGACAGATCCAATCCCATTTCACCCCACCCAAAGAGAATCAAACTGAAAGCACAGACTCATGACAGCTCCTTCCCTTTCATGTATCCCCTGCCTTGACCTACCATTTGGAAAGTCTCCTCCAGAAATGTCCTGAGAGTGAGATGGAGCTGTAGGCAGACCTGACTCATGCAGCATCCTCTTGACAGGAGGCTCAAGCTGCCCTTCCACGGGTCTCTCCTCCCACCCAGAGCTTCTCCCTGTGGGGAGCTCCCCGGGCAGGCTGAGTGCTGACCCTCGCAGGCAGCAGAGTCACTGCTCCAGGCTCACAGCACCCTGGGGCACAGAGACACTGCTCTGAATTACAGTCCTGGACAGCTCTGCGAGCACACCCAGGCTTCACTCCCCTGCAGCGTCCCTGGGAGAAGGTAGCAGCATGCCCTGTCCCTGTGGCACTGTGACTGGGAATCTCTTCTCTGAAGCATCTCCTCCTCCTCTGTAAAAGTGAAACTGATAAAACTATCCTTAAAAATCCAATCGTGTGACCGGATGGGTTTCAAGACTTTGCCAGGAACTGCAGTAGCACTGCCCTGAAGCCAGAGACTTACTGTGTCAGGGGCTGTGAAGATTTCTCCCACAAGGAGCTCTCCTCTCTCCTTACGCTGCACACTGCCTTTCACTTCTCCCTGTCTTGTCTCATCTTCTGGCAGAAATTGCAGGCAGTGCCTGGAGCCCTGCTGCTCTTTGCAGAGCAGCTGCTCCTGACAGCGCTGTGTCTCAGCAGTGCTGCCTGGTTGCCATGAGCTCCCTCCATCCCAGGAGTCCAGCCCCACTCAGGAGCAGAGGCCCAGCTGAAGACGTGACTTTCTCTGTCCCTTCTGCTCCCTCCTCCTGGGAAATGTTCACTGAAGTAGACTAAAATAATCATTGATGGTCCCTCTCCAAACACTGAAAGAAGACTGATTCCAGCATTACAATTTGTCTCATCAGAGGATGGTTATCTATGAAAAGTGGAAATGTCCCACTGAGGAAGCCCCTATTCCTATCTCTTAGCTAGGCAGCACATCTAGATGGGGACAAGAACAGAGCTGATTTTCCCATTGTTCAGGTATTGATTCACATGAGTCAGCCTGGGTTTCTCAGGCTGGTTTAGAAGGCCCTGGGCTGACATAGGATTCAGAGCCTTCCCGTGAGCTCCGTAAAAAACACAAAGGGGGTGGGAGTCCCCTTGCCCAGGCAGAAGGGAGCACAGCATGGATGTCTCCATATGAGATCTTGGTCCATGCTCCTATTGCAATCAATGGAGATAGAGGGTGGGAGTCAGTTGGTCACACAGAAATACCTGGTGACATTGGAAGAGACAGAGGTGGTCAAAAACACGTGCCAGTGTCTGCTTCCTCTGATGGAGCAAGTGTGACACCCACATCCTTCTAGAGCATGAGGTGGGGGCCAGGAGGGGAACTGCCTTGGCTACCTGAAATGATACTAGATGCCCACTGCTACCAGAGCTCGACTCACTGGGAAGCTGAGACACATGCAGATCCCAACATTACAAACAGCTGCAAACATTGCAAACACAGTGCTGACACTTGATTCCATGACACAGAAATAGGCCTGCAGGGCCATGTCACATGCCTCGGGGTGTCCAGCCCATCCGCATGTCTCTAGCAGATACACCATGGGGTCTAAAGGAAAACCATGGCTCCTTTGGAGTGGCTGCTGGGCAAGTTCCCCAGGGTAATTCAGGTTTCCTACCAGTGCCCAAACAACTGGATCCCACCACTGCCTTTCGGGAAAGTCCATCCTGACTGCATTCAAGTGTGCTGCATAAATGAGAGAGGCACATCCCACCAAGGCCTCTGCTCTAGTCTGTGCACTCTCAAACCCTTCTTGCTTTTCTCTGCCTGAACCTCTTCTCACCCCCAAGATGATATGAACAGGGATTGGGCTAATGATGACCTCAGGGTGCCTGGATCACAGGCTGCCCAGGCCCAGGGACTTCTTCAGTGGCACCTTGTCCTGCCTGGAGATCGCTTCACCTCTGTCACAGGCCCCAAGGTGCTACTAATCAGTTCAGGCAGCCAACGCCTCTCCTGGCATTCCTGCTCAGCCCAGTTCTGTTTCTCGCTGGCCTTGGGCACTGCAGGCTTTGCTCTCTTAGTGGGAACCTCCTTGCACCATTACATTGCCACCTGCTATCTAGGCCAGCATGGCTCTGCTCTGAGGTGGGCCACTGCACACAGTGTCTTTGGCTCTTCGTAACATGTTTCACCATGACCAGTCTGCTCTCTGTGCCATAGCTGAGGCTCTGCAACCCAAATACACACAAGTGCATGCAGCCTGGGGCACACAGAGGAGCAGATGAAGACACACAAGCTGTCACAGGTCTGAAACATGGTTGGAATAACTGAGATGTGGTGGGACCACTACCATGACTGGAGGGCTGTGATGGCAGGGTACAAGCTCTGCAGGCAAGACCGTTAGGGAAGATGAGCAGGGGGGATGCCCCTGGTGTGAAGGGACAGCTCAGATGGATGGAGCTCTTGCATGGGATGGACAAGGGTTTGGGTGAGAGCTTGTGCGTGAGCATCAGAGTAAAGGTGACATTGTGATGGGAGTTACAGACCACCCGATGAGGGTGAGGAGGTGGATGCAGTCTCCCTTAAGCAACCTGAGGAAGTCAGTGGGTCACAGGGCCTGGTTCTTATGGGGGGACTTTAATCTACCTGACATTCACTGGAAGGGCAAACAGCAGGGTGCAAGCAGTCCGGGAGATCTCTGGAGGCTGTCAGCGACAGCTTCCAAGCAATGCTCCCTGATGGGTCAGGAAGGGTGACGCTCACCTGGATCTGGTACTCGCACATAAGGAAGCACAGACCAGGGCTGTGATAATCTGTGGAAACCTTGGCTGCAGTGACTATGGAAAAGTGGAGTCCCAGATCGTGAGGGCAGTGAGGAAGGACAATAGTAGTGTACAGACTCCAGCCATGAAAGGGGGAAACTCCTCTCCAGGGGACTGGTGGGGGATCCCATTGGAGGCAGCTCCGAGGGGCAATGGAGCTTGGGAAAGCCAGCAGGTCTTTAAGGACAGCAGCCACCAAGCACAAGGATGGTCCATAGCGATACCCATTAGAACTAGGAGACATCTTGGGAGATCGGCTTGGTTCAACAGGATGCTGTTGTCCACCAAAGTAGGAATGGTGAAACCAAAGCTCCCCGAGGGTAGACACTTGCAGAAGATGTCAAGGGCATGAAGAAGAGCTGCTACTACTCCACTAACACAGAAAGACTAAGCAAAGAACACCTGGTCTCACTGCTGAATGGGGCAGGGGCTCTAGTAATAGCAGATACAGATGGGTCTGAGCAGCTCGGTGCGTTCTTGGCTTCAGTCTTCACCAGCAAGGTCTCCTGAGCTGTTGTGCCTCGAGTCAGGACTCCAGAAGAGAAAAACAGCCAGCAGGGTATGACGGTTGCGTGAGGGATTGCTTGTAAGTACTCAGCCCATGCAAGTCTCTGGGATGCGATGAGCTGCACATGAGGACACTGAGAGGGCTGGCCAACATCGTAACAAGGCCAGTCTCTATCACCTTTTGAAAGGTTGTGTAGATCAGGGGAGGTCCCAATGACCAGAAAAAAGGAATGTGTTGTGCCCATCTTCAAGAAAGGCCACAAGGACAACCTGGGGAGCTGCAGGCCCTTCAGCCTCACTTTGGTGAGGAGTGTGTTATGGAGCAAATCCTCTTGGAAAACATTTCTGGGCACATGAAGAATGTGCCTGGGAACAGTCAGACTGGATTCACTGAAGGTAAATCATTCCTGCACAACCTGATTGCTTTCTGTGATAAAAGACCTGTGATTGTGGAGGAGCAGAAAGTTCTGGATGTCATTTACCATGATTTTAGGAAGGTGTTGGACACTGTCTCCATGAATATTCTTGAATACAATAAGGCATTACAATATGATGGGTGGACACCCGGGTTGGACGATTGAGCTCAGAGGACTTTTTGAATGGGTCATGCTTTACCAGGAAGCCAGGTAAAGGTGGAGTATGCAGGGGTCTATACTGGGACCTGTCTTGTCTAACAAACAGGTTCACCAGTGACCTGGAGGATGCAACTCTCATCACGTTTGTAGATGACACCTCATCAGGAGGAAGAGTCATAAGTTTGAGGGCTGCCATTCAGAGCAACCTCAGCAGGCAGGAGGAATGGGCTGTGAGGAACTTTGTGAAATTCAACAAGGACAAATGCAGGTCCTGCACCTGGGACAGACCAACACCCTGCAGTGATACAGGCTGGAGAGTGCCCGGTTGGGCAGCAGCTCTGCAGAAAAAGGACCGGACGGTCTTTGTGGGCAGCGAGCTGAACATCAGCCAGCAGCGTGCCCTAGCAACAAAGGAGGCCACAGTGTCCTGGGTGGCAAGAACAGGAGCACAGCCAGGAGATGGAGGGAAGTGATTATTCCCCTCTACTCAACACTCATTAGAGCCCATCTAGATACTGTGTCCAGTTGGGGCTGCCTGTAGAAGAACACTGTTGATCACATGGAGTGAGTCCAGTGGCAGGCCCCAAGGTGGTTGGAGGCTGGAGCACTTGCCCTGTGAGGAGAGGCTGAGGGAACAGGGCTTGTTCAGCGCAGAAAAGGGAAGGTTTTGGGGAGGATTCATAGCAACTTCCCAACTCAAGGTTGCCATTGATAATGAACCAGGTTTTTACAGGAATTCACGGCAGGAGAATGAGAGGAAACAGCTATAAGCTGAAACAAGTGCAGTCAAAATTGTATATGAGGAAGAAAAATCAATGAGGATCCTGAAGCATTTGAAGTGGGGTCCAGAGGGGTTAGGGACTCTCTCTTCTTGGAGGTTTGCAGGATGCAGCTGGAAAGAGGCCTGAGAAACTTGGTGTGAATTCAGGGTTGATCCCTATGTGAGCAGGAGGTTGGACTCGAGACCTCCCAAGGTCCCTTCCAGCCTGAATGATTTGGTGATTTTGTCCTCTCTGCCGATAGCCACTGCAATTCTTGCAGGCAGCAAATCCTTTTCTGACATGGCCTCCCCAGAGCCAGCCCCTCCTAGTGGTGTGAGGTTGCCTCTTGGACCTGAAAGGTTTTCAGTCAAGGTTTCATTATGAGTGACTGCTTGTCCAGAGTGAGTCCTCTTCACAGCCTACAACATCTGTACATTACAACACGATTCCAAATGAGTGTGACATATGCAGAAAGTCATGGTGTAAGGGTGATTACACTCTAACATCCATGAGGTCCTTTGCTGATCCAAGAATAGCCAGAAGGACTGAAAGAGCCTTAAAGCTCCTAGGCACGCACAGGTAATGTTGACTTTGTCACTCTGGGAGGTGAGGGAGCTGCGTTTGTTCAGCCTGGAGAAGGGATGGCTTTGGGGACACCTAATAGTAGTCTCGCCATAGCTACCAGGACGTCATCAAGGAGATGGAGCCAGACTCTTCACTGCTGTGCTCTCAGAGGGTGCACACTGGCAGGCGACATCAAAGGCATGAAGGAGGGCTGCTACTGCTTCAGCTATGGTAAAGAATAGAAAGGAAAATGTTGGCTCTTTGCTGAACGGTGGGAGCTCAGTGCCTTTTTGGCTTCAGTCTTCTCCAGCAAGGTCTCCCAGGCTGTTGTGCCTAGAGTCAGGGCTCCAGGCAAGAAAAGCAACCAGCAGGGGATGAGGGCTGAGTGAGGGATGACTTGAAAGAACTCCACCCCTACAAGCCAGTGGGAATGGAACGGCTGCAACCAAGGACACTGAGAGAGCTGGCCACTATCATAGCAAGGCCGCCCTCTGTCATCTTTGAAAGGTCGTGGAGATGGGGTGAGGTCCCAATAACTGCAGAAAGGCAAACGTTACATCCACCCTCAAGAAAGGCCCAGAGGGCAACCCAGGGAACGACAGACCGTTCAGCCTCAATTGGTTGAGGAGAGTGTCATGGAGTGAGTCCACTCATTTCTGGGCACATGAGGGAGAAGAAGGTGATAGGGAAGAGGCAGCATGGATGTTCCCAGAGTAAATTGTGTCTCACCACCTCATGGCCTTCTAGGATTAAATAGCTCTATTTGTGTTTGGAGAGCAGAAAATGCCTTTCAACTTGATTTGAGCAAGGGGTTTGACACTGTCTCCCACAATAGCCTTGTGGAATACAATTTAGAAATTTACCGCCTAGATGGGTGGACAACCAGATGATTGATTAGTGACATGGAAGAGGTAATACTCACTATGCTTGCTGAGGACAAAAAAACTGCAGGGGGGGCCCAGCCATATGCTTGAGGGCTGCCATTCAGAGAGACCTAGGCAGGCAGGAGGAATGGGCTGTCAATACATGGAGTCCAGGGCATGAGCCACCTCCTCTACAGCCAGACCTCTGCCAGAGGAGAGAGGGGCATGTCTCCTGCCACAGGCCCATTTCATGCTGCCTGACAAGGGGGCTGAGGGTGACTGCCCTGCCATGTCATTGTCTGTGAGGCAGCATGCCCAACTGGGTAAGCTGAAGGCTTTCCCAAGCCCCCTCTCTCTCTCTCCTTGCCTCCTTCGGCAGCAGGATCATGGTGTTGCTGTTTGTTTCCCCTCCTATCTATGCTGCTGCTCTTCTTGCTCTTGGGACAACTTCTTTGCATTGCTGCCAGATGGGATGAGAAGCGTGATGCTTTCTTGTATCTGAAAATTTCAAACAAGGAGGAACTGATCAGGGATGGGATAGTAAGCGTCACCCTTCTCTACTGTGACCATGAAAATGTGCATTTCCCAGATCGTGAGGAGAGTGAGGAAGGACAGTAGCAGAATACAGACCCTGCACTTGAGAGGAGCAGACTTTCGCCTCTTCGAGGGACTGGTGGCAGAACCCATGGGAAGCAGCTGTCAAGGGCCAGGAGCTCAGGAAAGCCAGCACGTCTTTAAGGACAGCACCTGCCAAGCACAAGGATGGTCCATCCCAATTCTCAGTAAAACTATTAGATTTCTCAGGGGACCAACCTGGCTAAACAGGGACCTCACACCTTAGCTCCAGGGTGATAGGGCAGCATACAGAGGGGCAAGAAGGGAGAGGCCAAGGAGGCATTTAGCAATATTGTCCAGGGTCATGGGCTTGGTGTTAGGGAAGAAAAAGCTCCCCTAGCACTGACATTTGCAGAGGATGACAAGGGCATGAAGATGAGCTGCTACTGCTTCTGTAAGAATCAAAGAATAAAAAAAGAAAATGTGGCCTCACTGCTAAATGGGACAGGGAATCTTGTAGCAGCAGATGCAGATAGGTCTGAGTAGCTCAACCTCTTGTTAGCTTCCGTTTCCACAAGCAAGGTCTCCTGGAGTGTTGTGCCTTGAGTCAGGACTGCAGAGGAGAAAAGCAGCCAACAGTGGATGAGGGTCATGAGGGATTACTTGTGAGAACTCAAACTATACAAGTCAATGAGGTCGGAGGGGCTGCAGCCAGGGATACTGTGAGAGCTGACTGCTGTCACCGCAAGGCCACTCGCTATCATCTTTGAAAGGTTGCGGAGATCAGGTAAATCCCAACGACTTCAGAAAGGCAATTGTTACATCCATCTTCCAAAAAAGCCACAAGGGCAACCTGGGGAGCTGCAGGCAGTTCAGCCACACTTTGGTTAGCAGTGAGCCATGGAATGAATCCTCTCAGATCAAATTTCTGGGCACATGAAGGAGAAGGTGCCTGCGAACAGTTAGCATGCATTTACCAAGGGTAAATTCTGCCTCACCGACCTGATTGTCTGCTAAGAATAAATAACTGTATTTGTTGATGGAGAAGAGTAAGTGTCCTTTAAATAGAGTTCAGCAAGGTGTTTGAGAGTCTCCCACAATATTCTTGCATGCACGTTAGAATGTTACAGTCTAGAAGAGCAGACAACTGGATGGGTTGTAGATGAGGGCTGCCATTGAGAGGGACCTAGGCAAGCAGGAGGAATGGGCTGTCAGGAACCTCATGGAATTCAACAAGGACAAATGCCAGGGCTTGCACCTGCCATAAACCAACACCCCACTGTGGCACAGGCTGGGGCCTGAGGGCCTGGGGAACAGCTCTGTGGAAAAGGACATGAGGGTGCTGGGGGACAGGAGGCAAAACATGAGCCAGCAGCGTTCCCTGGCAGCAAAGAAGACCAGAAGCATCGTGGGCTGTATGAGCAGGAGCACAGGCAGGAGGTGGAGGGAAATGGTGATCACCTTCTAGTCAGTATTCATTAGACACCATCTAGAAAACTGCATTCAGGTTTGGATTCTCAGAACAAGAAAGAGGATGATAACTGGGAGCGAGTTTGGCCGAGGGCCCTCACAACAGTCAGGGAGCTGGAGCACTTGCTTTGTGAGGACGCATTGGAACTTGTTGCCCAGACAGCGCTGGACAGTCTCCTCCTTTGGATGTTGCCAAGACCAGACTGGATGAAGCCCAGAGCAACCTGGCCTGACCCCAGAGCTGACTCTGCTGGGAGCAAGGAGTTTGGGCTGAAGACCCCAGAGGTCCCTTCCACCCTGAAGGTGTCCATGATTCTTCCCACTCTCAATCTTCACTTTTGATGTCAGGGAAAGCATACAGGTGCCCTAAGACAGTGGAAGCAGGCCAGCTTTCTTGTCCTCCTCCACTCAGAATTATTCAGATGCAAGGCTTCTTGGCAGGAATCCCCAAGACAGCCCTGATCATTCCTTTGCTTCATTTGGAATTTCCTTGTTTTTTTCTTCCATTCCTTCTAAGTCTGTCTCTTTTACCACCCTGATCCTGTCCCATAAAGCCCACCCCACCCTGCCTTACCCTTAACTCATTGGCACTGGCTTGTTTTGTTTGGTTAGTTGGTTGGTTGATTTTTTTTTTGGGGGGGGGGGATTCGGACAACAGACGCATCATGGAGATTTCCAAGAGAAGTGTCAAATCCTGTGCCTCAGGGAGAATAACACCATCCATGAGGAGAGGTTGAGGGACCTGTGCTTCCTTATCCTACTGAAGTGGAGGCAAAGGGCAGTAGAGTAGGAGCCTATGACTGCTCGAAGGGTGCTTTCAGAGATGATACAGCTTTTCTTAGGATGGGGAAACAGCATGAGAAGGGGAAAGAGCCACGAACTGCATCTTGAGAGGTTCAGACTGCACTTCAGGTCAAAAGAATGTCACTCCTAGGGTAGTGCTGTGGTGCAACAGGTCACCCAGAGGGAGTCTGTGATCAGCCCCTGCCTTTGTGTTTCAAGGAAAACCAAGGGAGGACAGGAAGACATCAGGAGAGGTAGGGAGATTGTGGGGTGAGAGTAAGGTGAGGAAGCAGCTTGGGTGTGTACAGTGTGCAGGGAAACAGGCACAGGCATGGAAAAGCATAGGACAGCCTGTGGTGGAGATGGCCGAGGGTACTGCCAAGGCTGAAAGCTCCCAACACAGCTAGGTTTTTGTCCTCTTGGCCGTGGCTGTTGTCTCTGCCACTGAGGCCTATGAGGAGACACTGTTTCCTTAAAGCACTGTGGCCCTGCTGCCTCCTTGTCCCTTGGGAGCCCAGCAGGTGCCATATCATGGTCCTGAACTTCGTGTTGTACACCCCATGTCCACACTGCCCACAAGAAGAGCCCTGAGCAATGTGTGAGGGAAAGCATCACCCTACCCAGGGGCTGGCTGTCAGGGCCTGGTCACTCTGCTTGATAACACACATCAAGGTTGACTTGGCATCACAGCCACCCTCACATTGCCTTTGCCTACCTGCAATCAGGGCCTCCAACTTTCGGCTCTAATCAGCCCCTGCGGAGCTTTTGTTGGTAATGGCCCTCACTGGGACCTGTTAGCACTCCAAGAAACTTGGGATTTTCTTCTGACTTTAACTTCTTGAGAGGTTTCTTCAGTGTCTTCTCAGCATCTGAAGTTCATGGGCTCAGCACCAAATACAGCCGAGGGGTCATTAAAATGCAAAAAAAAAAAAAAAAAACCCAGACCTCTTTCCATAACTTTCTTCAGTTTGTCAATTCTTGTGTGGCAAATTGGAAAGTTTGCAGGAGAGTATTGAAATTAGGAAGATTTCAATGAGCACCTGAAAAGAAAGATGTCTGCTTCTTAAGCTTTCTTGAGTCTTCAGTTCTCAGAATAAGTCATACCCACATTCCCCAATTCATACTGACCCACAGTGTCTCCTAATGAAGTCTGGACATGTAGGCAAAGCAGTATTTTTGATAGGAGACATGTATGGACACCCTTCCTCCCCAGCTCCCCAGCCCTGCCATTTCCCTCATCAGCCACTGGGGACTTCACATCACTCTTGTGAAAATCGAATCTTTTTCCTCTCAAGTCTGCAGCAGAATGTTACAGCTCATGTGCACCAATTCCCACCTGCTTTCCTGCGAGAAGTAGTTGCAAGAAGACACAGAAGGGTTTTTCTTAATTGGAAACGAACAAATTATAATTCGGAACAGTTAATAAAAGATACAAAAAAACAACTCGTCCACTGTATGTCAAGTCCAAGCTGCCTCCAGTGAGGTCCACTGCCCACAAGGCATAACCTTCCTTGAAATGTTCTCCACAGATAGATAGGAAAGGATAGGCAAGAAACACAACAAAGGAGGTGGCTAAAGAGACAAGGAGACTGCTGAAAGACGAGGCAAGCTTCAGACTCCCAGCAGCTCAGAGCAGCAACTGGAGAGTTGAGAGGTACTTGAAAGGATAAAGAGCAAGGGGAGGAGGAAAACTGGGAAACTATGGGAAGTGCATATGCCCAGAGAGTCTGATGCAAAGATGGCTTTAGAAATGACCAATTGAATCAGGACATGTGGAAATATGTGAGAGAGCACTGTGACTACATCCACAGACTAATAGACAGAGCAGTGGAAACACAAGGTCAAGGGCAGATCAATATTTCTTCTCCCCAGATTAATACCCTTCCTGAAGATTTCCATCTTTCATCATGTTCATTGAAGTAGACTAGAATAATCACCAATGGGCCCTCTCTAAGCACTGAAGGAAGACTGATTCCAGCATTACAAATCGTCTCATCAGAGGGTGGTTATGTGCAAGAGGTGGAATGTGGCTCTGGAAGCCCCGATTCCCATCTCTTAACTAGGCAGGACACACAGAATGGGCAAGAAGGGAGCTCATTGAGAACAAGGAGGAGGCTGATCTCACCCCAGGCCAGACCCCATCAGTGCAGATTTCTCTGTCAAATACAGTTCTCTGGAGTTGCCAGTTCCCTCTATGGAGGGAACTAAGTTGTCTCAACGGAGTTGTTTTGAGATACATTTCCTAATGACAAGCTCAGATCCTGCAGGAGCCGCCTCCAAAATTTCCAGCACCACATGGCAACACAGCTGACCCAGGGCATCTCAGGCAGCAATAGCCTCTCTCTGTGGTCAAATGAATCAAGCCCCAAAAGGAGATCCTAGTCATAAGTTGAGATCTTCTCAAAAAAATAACTCACAGCAACAATTGAGAAGAAATCCTTGCTTCCAAAACTTCACACAGTTTTTACCACTGCCAGATATTTTTTTCTTTCTTATTAATTGGCAGCACCATTTTCATGCGCTACAGGAATTAGCCTGTCTATGCGAGTGTACATATACATATGTATATATACACATTATTCATCAAAATGCATGTGCTACCAACACTTGGAATGGAGAAACTTTGTTCTGAGGAACTACTTTATTCAAACTGTCATGTTTCAGCTCTCTTCTTCTGCCTCTCTGGCCTTTCTTCTTCCTTGGCCTCTTCTCTATTTACAGAGCCCTCCAGGGAAAGATACACTGAATCACAGCACTTAGGGTGGGGGAGAACTCTGGACGTCATCTAGTCCCAGCCGCCCTGGTCAATGCAGAGGGAACTAGATGAGGTTGCCCAGGGGCTCCCCCCACTTATGCATTGTCCACAAGGGTGCTGAGAGTGCGCTCCATCCATTGTGCAGGCCATTCATAAAGGTGTTAAACAGTCCTGCCCCACATGTTGATCACTGAGGGATGCTGCTAGAAACTGGCTGCCACTTGGAACTTGTACCACTGATGACAGAGTTCCAGCCTGATGGTCCATCCAATCTTCCACCTGCCTTATGGTCCATTGATCCAGGGCAGAGCTCAACAATTTGCCGATAAGGAGACTCTGGGGGACTGCGCCAAAGGCCTTGCTAAAGTGAAGGTGCACAAAATGCCCTGCTTTCCCCTTGTGCACACAGGCATTCATCTGATGGCAGAAGACAATCAGGTTGGTCAAGCATGCTTCCATTTCCCATTGGTCAACCCATGCTGCCTCTTCCAGGCCTCGTCCTTCATAAGCTTGGAGATGGTTTCCAGGAGGATTTGCTCCATCACCTTCCCAGGCACTGAGATGAAGAGGACCAGCCTGTTATTCCCCAGACCCTCCCTCTTGCCCTTCTGGAAAACGACTGCGATGTCTACTTTTTCCCATTCATCAGAAACCTCCCTGATTACCCTGACATTTCATAGACAGTTGGGATCAGCATTGAAGTGACTCCAGCCACCTCTCCCTGCACCCTGGGGTGCTTCCCGTCTGGTCCCATGGACTCGTGTGTGCCCACTGGGCAAAAGTCCTCCCCACCTGCATCATCCTCTACCAGGGGTGAGGCTTTGCTAACATGGATGCTGCCAAAGGACTGGGGAGCCAGGGAGGCCTGTCAGTAGACAAGACCAGGAAAAGACAAGGTAAAAGAAGCAATGAACTCCTCAGCTTTTCCCCTGTCTTTGTCATTATGTCCCCTACCCCACTGAGCAGGGAGACCATATTTTCCTTGTCTGGCTGCCTCGTGCTGCCAGCGTCCTTGCAGAAGTCCTTCAGGTTACCCTCCCCATCCCTTCCTAGATCCAGCTCCAGCTCCAGCTGAGCTTTGGCTTGCCTAACTCCATCCCAAACAGGATGAAATCCTCTCTGCTGCAGTCCAGGGTGGTGACTCTGTTATTCCTCTTACCTCTCCACCACCACACAGTCACTGCAGTGACAGACAACCTCCACATTCACATCCCCATCCAGCCTGAGCCTCTGGCAAGAAACCAATGGGGAGGATGGCACCATCTACTTAGAGATGCAAACTACAGAGGTACAGAAATCACACTGCAGAAAAGCTTGATCTTCTCCCCTCACCCCTGAGGGGATCGAGGCTATGGCCTTTCAGGTGGTTAAAGGTGAATGCCAGGAATATCAGGAGTAATGTAGGTATGCCTGAGGCAGTGCCTCCCAGGCTGCCCTTACAGTCAACAGGGAGGAAGAGCTGTTCACCTGCCTCCTTTGAGATGGTCACATAAAGCACAAAGGACTCCTGTCCCAGAGACATTTGCTCTCTGCTTGAAATGTGGCCTGAGATCATAGGCATTCAGGATAATTCAGGTTGAAGGGACACAGGAGGCCTGTAGTGCAACGTGCTGCTCAAAGCAGGGTCAGATAGAGGGTTAGAAACCAAAAAAATGCCCCTGCCACAGGACTTCCGGCAGTGATAGAGAAGGAGAAGACAGTAGAGGGTTGACAGGGTGATCCCATGGACAAAAAGCTTGCCTTTTTCCCCTTCTCCCAAGAATGAAATCCTCAGCTCTCCAGAGAGAAGAAGCTGGGAAACAAACTTTGCCACTAACATGGAGGCAGTGAATCTCCTGAGTCCCTTACAGACAGAGACTGGTCCAAAGGCCACCACCCCAATGGCACCAGACCCCCCCAGGCATGCCTGCCTTGTTGCTGGGCACCCTCCAGCCACAGGCAGGAGGTGTGTGGGGAACAGAGTGGGGTCTGAAGCCTGCAGGCCTGGCCACCCAGCAGGTGTGGTGGGACCCCGCTCCTCTAGATGACACTGGGCTCTCCTGCATTTCCCCAGTGTGGAGCCTACGTCCCCTCCAGCTGGGAATACAGCCTGGCAGGGAGGACCAACATGGGAAACACGATCTCTATTCAAGGGTGTGAAGAGAGAGGGGAGGGCAGAGGGGGATCTGCTCATGCCCTGGGCAGTGATTCCCTCCCTGCACCCAGTACAGCCCTGCTGATGCCCTGTAACCTGTGAACCCAGGAGATGGGACTCCGATCTGCTCTGGCTCTAAAGATTTCTCAGCCCTTAAGACCCAGGATGCAAAGCACCGGTCTGGGGACACCTCAGCAGTCGAAGGGCCTGAATGCCTGGTGTGCTCCTGAGAACTTCTCTGTAGTCTCCCAGCACTGGTTTGACTCCTCTTGCCCATGGAGCAGAGACTACTTTTGAGGATGAACTTGCTCACTGTGTCACTCTGAGGACAGGCTTGACCAGGCAGTACAAATGCCAGCAAGGCCTCAACCCCACAATAGTGTTCCCAGACCCTCACTCTGCCTTCCAGCCCCTTCGTCCTAGAGGATTTGGGTTGGGAGGGACCACCAGAGATCTCCAGGACCACGATTTGCTCTGAGCAGGGCTATCTTGACAGTTAGAGCAGGTTGTTAAGTGCTTTCTCCAGAAGAATTTCTTAAATTCTCCTGTCCCCTGCCCCAGTGCTGCTCAACTACCATGGATATTTCTTTATTTTTTCCTTCAACTCATTTGAAATTTCCCTTCCTGCATCTTCTCCTTGTTGTCTCTTGTCCTTTCCTCCCCTTGGCCCCCACCCAGACCATCCCGCCAACTTTGACTGAGGACAATCACAGCCTCATCTCCAACCACAGCTTTGCTGAGATCTCCTTGAACTGTGCAGGTGGGTTGTGCTGGCCAACCCCAAGCAGAGCCATGTCCTGCAGACCTCTCCGTGGTCTCAGACAAGAGCGTATGGAGACATAACATGACCCAGGGCAGATCCTGTGGGCCAGTGCCAGCGCAGAGCCTGGATCAGCAGGCATGAGAAGAGAAGACCTCCAGCAGCTCCTCTCCATACCTGGGCAGGGAGTGATGCACCCAACAGTGCTTCTGAGAGAGGACAGTGACACAGGACAGGGGGCACTGTGATCTGCAGTGCTGGGCACTGACCATCTGTGCTGGCTTTGGGAGTCCTGGCAGGTGGTGCTGCTGGTAGTAGCCCTTGAGAAGCCCCCAACCCTGCTAGCAGCAGTGAGTCCCCTCCATGACTGTCAGGAGCTTCTGGAGTGTTGTGGCTCCCATCGGCACCTCATCCCTCACTGGCCCAGCCCTGCTGCCCTGCATGTGGCCCCATGGCCCCACTGTGTGGGCATTGCACAGGACAGGGCGCATGCTGGGGTGGGGAAACATTCCCCCCAGCATGGTCCCCATGACAGTCCTTGGTGCCCTGTTGCCCACGGCCCTCCTGCCTGGCAGCCTCCCACCAGTCCCCAGACCCTGCCCAGCCATGATTCTGTCCCCCGGGGTAGCAGAAGTCCAGGATCTGGGGTCTGCTGAGGTCTGGGCCTGCAGAAAGTCCAGGCAGGGCTGGACATTGCCTCCACACACGTGCTGAGCCCAGCAGGCAGATGGAGCTAGTCGCATTCAGAGATCACCCCTCACCAGGACCACAGGGAACGGCCAGTGCTGGAAATAGTTGGTGTGAGAGGCTGGGTCTGGGAGGAGTTTCCTGGGGCAGTTTCTCCTCTCTGTTCATGCAGCAACAAGCTGGGCTGGATCTTTGCACTGAGGCACCCTGCTTGAGGCCCCCATGGGAGGACGATGGTCTACAGGCCCAGCAGATGGCCCCAGGGCCTCCTCTGCATGCTCCCTGCCAGCCCTGCAGAGGAACCAGCATTGGTCGCATCCTCCCAGGGCTCACAGCTGGACATCCAGTCCTCTAGCTGGGCATGTAGCCTAGTTTGGGAGTGACATTTGGGGTGAGAACCAGCATGCGGGGTGGGGGAGATTGTCTCAAGGAAATGTGCTGGGGACACGGCATGAGGGACAGCAGCTTTGGAGGCAGAGCCCAGCCTTCAGGCACTGCACCTGTAAGAACTTACTTTATTACAACGATACTGCGATGGAGTCAGCTCTGACCCAGTGTTGGACACAAATTTCTATGGGCACCAGGTGAGACAGAGCAGTCTCAGTAAAGGCGGAAAGAATCCAACCATTTGTGTAGCAACATGGTGACAAATAATAATAACAACAGTAATAATAGTCATAATAAAAATAAAGTGAACAAACAAAGCTCAGTCCTGGTACGGGACACAGTGGGAGTCATTTCTGGAGAGCAATGGCAATGTCACCACTGCAGAAAAATGTCCATGAAATCACTTTCCTCAGGGCATCTTTGAGCTCCTTGTTCCTCATGCTATAGATGAGAGGGTTCAGAGTTGGAGGCACAACTGCGTACAGAACAGTTACCACCAGATTCAGAGCTGGGGAGGAGATGGAGGGGGGCTTCAGGTAGGCAAAGATGATAGTGCTGACAAACAGGAAGACCACAGCCAGGTGAGGGATGCACGTGGAAAAGGCTTTGTGTCGGCCCTGCTCAGAGGGGATCCTCAGCACAGCAGTAAAGATCTGCACGTAGGACAGCACAATGAAAATGAAACACCCAAATATTACAGAAGCACTAAATGCAATAAGCCCAACTTCGCTGAGGTAGTAGTCTGAGCAGGAGAGCTTGAGGATCTGGGGAACTTCACAGAAGAACTGGTCCACTGTGTTGCCTTGGCAGAGTGGTATGGAAAAATGTGTTTGCAGTGTGCAGGAGAGCATTGAGAAAACCACTGGCCCAGACAGCTGCTGCCATTCTGACACAAGCTCTGGTGCCCATGATGGTCCCATAGTGCAGGGGTCTGCAGATGGCAACAAAGCGGTCATAGGCCATGACAGTGAGGAGATAAAATTCTGCTGAAATGAAGAAAAAGAAGAAAAAGACCTGGGCAGCACATCCTGAGTAGGAGATGGCCCTGGTGTCCCACAGGGAATTGGCTATGGATTTGGGGACAGTTGTGGAGACGATGCCAAGGTCGAGGAGGGAGAGGTTGAGGAGGAAGAAGTACATGGGGGTGTGGAGGTGGTGGTCACAGGCTACAGCAGTGATGATGAGGCCGTTGCCCAGGAGGGCAGCCAGGTAGATGCCCAGGAAGAGGGAGAAGTGCAAGAGCTGCAGCTCCCATGTGTCCAAAAATGCCAGGAGGAGGAACTCGTTGAGGGAGCTGCTGTTGGACATTTTCCTATCTCCGGGCATGGGGGTCTGTGCAAAGGAGAAGACATTGAGAAGTTAGCAGAGACTTTTCAAGCAAAGAAACCCCCAAACGTTGCAGTTTTCTGTTTGAGCTGGAGGATGATCACACTCATATGTTGCCCTAGAAAGAAACCACCCCTGCTGAGAGCAGACGAGTCCAGTTTCAAAGTGCACATCTTCAAGTTTCTCACCTTTTCTCAGGGCACCTGAGGGAGCTCTCCACACTCCCCTTCTAGACAAGGACACACAGGGCTCTTTTCAGATGCCCACATACAGCTTCCCACCACCATCTCCATACTCTCAGCATCTCTGCACCTTCCTCATGGGGCTCTCAGATATCACAGAGCTGCTATGAGGCAGCAGTGCCTTTCCAAAGGGCAGGATACCACATGGAAACGGTCAACGGACTATCAGGAGTGAAGATGTGTACGCCTTATCGGAGATTCAGCTCATTTCCCAGCCCCACAGACTGCATTTCCTGGAGTGCAATAGGTTAGAAGGGGCCTATAGCAACCTCATTCCCATGCAGACCCCTCTGTTCCACAACTTGCAGCATCGGTGTCTGAACTGCAGCTGAAAACCCCCAACCCGTGAAAGCCCGAGAGCAAGAACAGGAGCAGCATAGACAGGAGGGGAAACAAGGAGCAACACCATGATCCTGCTGCCAAGGGAGGCAAGGAGAGAGACAGAGAGGCATTCTGGAAAGCCTTCCCCTTACCCAGCTGGACATGCCACCTCGCAGACGGCAACATTGCAGGAGAGTCGCTCTCAGCTCCTTTGTCAGGCAGCATGAAATGGGTCCATGGCAGGAGAGATGCCCCTCTCCTCTGTCGGAGGTCTGGCTGCAGAGGAGGTGGCTCAGGCCCTGCAGTTCCCTCTCATTCCCTGCCCATCCCTGCTGCCTGGAACTGTCCCTGCTGGCAGCTCTTTCTCTGTCACAACATCTTCTCCCTGTCAGTGCTCACAGACACCATCCCGCATGCTGGGTGCTCACTTCTGCCCTGCAGAAACCTCCCGGATCAGGGCACTGTCTACAGGCATCTCTGTGCATGCACGTCCTAAGGAGCAGGTCACAAAACTCCTATGAGGCCACAACGTGATGGTGATGTTGATGCTGTCTTTAGACTAAGGTGGAGAAGAAGCATCTTTCTGAGGTTTCTCACTGACCTATTAATGTCTGAGAGTGAAGGTTTAGGAGTCCCACTTCCTTCACAAAATAGGAAGCCTGTTCATTCATTCTCCCTGCCAAATGTAGGAACCTGAAAGTGCAGACACCTGAAGGAAAGCTCCTTCCCTTTCAAGAAGCCCTTCTCTTGATCTCCTCCTGAAAAAAACCCTTGCACATATCCTGCGCTTCAGCTAGAGCTGTGAGCAGCCGTGACCCACGCAGCACCCTCTCAGCAGGAGAATGAACCTGCCCTGCCGGGGGTCGCTCCTCTCTCACAGTGTTTCTCCCTGTAGTGATGTGGGGAGCTCCCCAGGCAGGCTGAGGGCTGACCATCGCTGGCAGCACAGTCACTGTCCCAGGCACACAGCACCCTGGGGTGCACAGACACTGCTCTGAATCACACCCCTGCGCAGACCTGTGTGTGCTCCCTGGCTTCACACTCTGCAGCCACCCCTGGCAGAATGGAGCTACACGCCCTATCCCTGTGATGGTGTGTCAAGGAATCCCTGCTCTGAAGCATCTCCTCCTCTGCCTATGCACTGGAAGAGCTGGGAGAGCGATCCTTAAAAAGCCTATCAGTTATAGGATGGGATGGGTTCAGAAGACCTGTCCAGGAACCTCAGTAGCATTGCCCTGCAGCCGGAGACTTAACGTGTCAAGGGCTGTGAAGATTTCTCCCACAAGGAGCTCTCCTCTGGCCTCCCACTCCACACTGCCTTGCACTTCTCTCTGCCTTGTCTCCGCTCATGTCAGCAGCAGCAGGCAGTGCCCAGAGCCCTGCTGCTCTTTGCAGAGGAGCTGCTCCTGCACACAGCTGTCTCTGGGCAGCGCTGCCCGCTTGCCATAAACTCCCTCCATTCCTGGAGCCTGTCCCCATGCTGGAACAGAGGCCCAGCTGAGCTCATGAATTTCTCTGTCCCTTGTGCTCCCTCCTCCTGGGAAATGCTCACTCCAATAAACTAAAATAATCACCAGTGGGCCCTCTCTAAGCACTGAAGGAAGACTCATTCCAGCATTACAGATTGTTTCATCAGAGCATGGTTATCTGCAAGAGGTGGAAATGTCCCACTCTGGAAGCCCCTATTCCCATCTCTTAACTAGGCAGGACATGTAGAAAGAAGCAAGAAGGGAGCTCATTGACCCATGGTTCAGGTGCTGACTCAGATGAGTCAATGTGGGCACCTCATTCTGGTTTGGATGGTCCTGGACTGGAGGGGGATTCAGATCCCTCCTGTGAACTTCACAAACACACAGCAGGTGGGATTCCCCTTCCCAAGCTGAAGTGAGCATAACATAGATGTCTGCACACGAGCTCCTTGTCTAAGCTCTGGCTATAATCACTGGAGATGGAGGGTGGGAGTCAGTTGCTCACACACAAACACCTGGTGACATTGGAAGAGACAGAGGTGGTCCCAGGCATGTGCCAGTGTCTGCTTGCTCTGATGGAGCAACTGGGAGACACACATCCTTCTAGAACATGAGTTGGGGGCCAGCTGGAGAATTTCCTTGGCCATCTCAAATGACACTAGATGCCCACTACTGTTAGAGCACCCCTCACTATGATGCTGAGACACATGGAGATGCCTACAGTGCAAACTGCTAATGTAATTCAGTGCAGACACTTGATTTAATGACATAGAAACAGGCTGGCAGGGCCATGTCATATGCCTGCGGTTTCTAGCACAACTGCATGGATGGGACCTATGGGAAAACCATGCCCCTTTGGAGTGGTTGCTGGGCAGACAACACAGGTTATCTCAGGCTTTCTACCTGTGCCAAGACAACTGAATCGCACCACTGCAAAGTCCATCCTGACTCCATTCAAGCGTGCTGCATAAATGGGAGGCACATCACACCAAGGTCTCCGCTCTAGTCTCTTCACTCTCAAACCCTTCTTGCTCTTCTCTGCCTGAATCTCTTCTCACATCTGGACGACATGAACTGGGACTGGGCTAATGATGACCTCAGGGTGCCTGGATCACAGGCTGCCCAGGCCCAGGGACTTCTTCAGTGGCACCTTGTCCTGCCTGGAGATCGCTTCACCCCTGTCACAGGCACCATGGTGCTACAAATCAGCTCAGGCAGCAAACCCCTCTCCTGGCATTCCTGCACAGTCCAGCTCTGTTTTTCGCTGGCCTTGGGCACTGAAGGCTTTGCTCTCTCAGTGGGAACCTCCTTGCACCATTACATTGCCACCTGCTGTCTATGCCAGCATGGCTCTGCTCTGAAGTGGGGCCATTGCACACAGTGTCTTTGGCTCTTGGTAACAGGTTTCACCACAACCAGTCTGCTCTCTGAGCCACAGCTGATGCTCTGCAACCCTAATATATGCAAATGCATGCAGCCTGGGGTAGAAGCAGGAGCAGATGGAGATGTACAAGCTTTCGCAGGTGTGAAACATCACTGGAATGACTGAGATGTGGTGGGATCACTCACATGACTGGAGGGCAATGCTTGTGGGGTACAATGTCTTCAGGAGAGACTGTCAGAGAAGCTGAGGAGGGAGGATGTCTTTTGTGTGAAGGGGCAGCTTGGATGTGTGGTAAATGTCCTTTACCTAGACTTTAGCAATGTATTTGACACTGTCTCCCACAATATTCTTGCATGCACGTTACAACGTTACAGTCTAAAGAGCAGACAAGCGGATGGGTAAAAAGCTGCTTGGTGACCAGAGGCTCTGAGGGCAGTGGTGAATGGGTAATATTCTTCCTGGAGGCCAGGGAGAAGTAGACCACCTGAGGTTCTCTCCAGGAACTTGTCCTGTTCATCATCTGTATTAGTTACACGCAGGTGGCAACACTCATCATGCTTGCAGATGACCCCAAACAGAAGGCGAGGGTTCCAGTCCCATGTTTGAGGGCTACCATTCAGAGGGACCTAGACAGGCAGGAGGAATGAGCTGTCAGCAACCTCATGGAATTCAACAAGGACAAATGCCAGGGCTTGCACCTGCCATAAACCAACACCCCACTGTGGCACAGGCTGGGGCCTGAGGGCCTGGGGAATAGCTCTGTGGAAAAGGACGTGAGGGTGCTGGGGGACAGGAGGCAAAACATGAGCCAGCAGCGTTCCCTGGCAGCAAAGAAGGCCAGAAGCATCGTGGGTTGTATGAGCAGGAGCACAGCCAGGAGGTGGAGGGAAATGGTGATCGCCTTCTAGTCAGTATTCATTAAACCACATGTAGAACACCGCATCCAGGTTTGGGTTCCCAGAAAAAAGAAAGAGGTTGATAACTAGGAGAGAGTTTGGCCGAGGGCCTTTGCAGTACTTGAAGAACTGGAGCACTTGTTCTGTGAGGAAATGGGGCTGGTACACTGTGGAGAAGAGATGGCTTTGGAGGGATCTCATAGCACCCTTCCAATGACTATGAGGAGGTCCTCAAGAAGATGGAGCCAGGCTCTTCACCAGGGTGCAAGAGACCATGGGCATAATTTGGAAGAAGAGACGTTCGTGCAGGAGATAAGGGAAAGCTTTTCCACTACAAGGATGGTCAAGCTTTGGAAGTGGTTGCCCAGAGAGGCTGTGCAGTTTCCTCCCTTGCAGGTTTCCAAGACCACACTGGATGAAGCCCAGAGCAACCTGCTCTGACCCCAGAGCTGACCCTGCTGTGAGTGAGGAGATTGGCCTACAGAACTCCTGAGGTCCCTTCCACCCTGAAGGAGTTTGTGATACATCCCATGCTCGATCTTCTCTTGTGGACGTCAGGGAAAGCACGCAGGTGCCCTGTGACAGTGGAAGCAGGCCAGCTTTCTTGTCCTCCTCCACTCAGAATTATTCAGATGCAGGGCTTCTTGGCAGGAATCTCCAAGACAGACACGATCAGTCCTGGGCTTCACTTTTAATATGCTTGCTTTTTTTCTTCCATGTCTTCTAAGTCTGTCCCTTTTACCACCCTGATCCTGTCCTATACAACCCACCCCACCCCTGCTCATCCTTAACTCATTGGCACTGGTTTGGTTAGTTTCGTTCGTTACCTGTTTTGTTTTTTTTTTTTTAATTTGGACAACAGATACCTCATGAAGATTTACAAGAGAAGTGTCAAGTTCTGTGCCTAGGTGGAAAATAAACCCATTCATGAGGAGAGGTTAAGGGGCTTTGTTTCCTTTAGCCTGCTGAAGTGGAGGCAAAGGGCAGTAGAGTAGGAGCCTGTGACTGCTCGAAGGGTGGTTTCAGAGATGATGGAGCTTTTCTTAGTATCGGGAAACAGCATGTGAAAGAGAAAGATCCACAAACTGCATCTTGAGACGTTCAGACTGGAGTTCAGGTCAAAAGAATGTCACTCCTAGGGCAGTGCTGAGGTGCAACAGGTCACCCAGAGGGAGTCTGGGATCAGCCCCTGGCTTTGTGTTTCAAGGAAAAGCAAGGGAGGACAGGAAGACATCAGGAGACGCAGGGAGATCGTGGGGTGAAAGCAAGGTGGGGAAGCAGCTTGGGTGTGTACAGTCTGCAGGGAAAGAGGCACAGGTGTGGGAAAGCATAGGACAGCCTGTGGTGGAGATGGCCGAGGGCACTGCCAAGGCTGAAAGCTCCCAACACAGCTAGGTTTTGTCCTTTTGGCCATGGCTGTTGTCTCTGCCACTGAGGCCTATGAGGAGATGCTGTTTCCTTAAAGCACTGTGGCCCTGCTGCCTCCTTGTCCCTTGGGAGCCCAGGAGGTGCCATATCATAGTCCTGAACTTAGTGTTGTGCACCCCATGTCCACACTGCCCACAAGAAGAGCCCTGAGCAATGCAGGATGGAAAGCATCACCCTACCCAGGGACTGGCTGTCACTGCCTGGTCACTCTGCTTGATAACACACACCAAGGTTGACTTGGCATCACAGCCACCCTCACATTGCCTTTGCCTACCTGCAATCAGGGCCTCCAACTTTCGGCTCTAATCAGCCCCTGGGGAGCCTTTGTTGGTAATGGCCCTCAGTGGGACTCATTATCTTTCCAAGAAACTTTGGATTTGCTTCTTGAGAGGTTTCTTCAGCCTCTTCTCAGCATCTGAGGTTCATGGGCTTAGCACCAAATACACCGAGGGGTCATTAAAATGCAAAAAAAACCCTAGGGAGCCATGCCTCTTTCCATAATTTTCTTCAGCTCTTCAATTCTTGTGTCGCTAATTGGAAAGTTTGCAGCAGTGTATTTAGAAGAGAAGGAGGTCAATGAGCACCTGAAAAAGAAAGACGTCTGCTTCTTTAGCTTTCTTGATTCTTCAGTTTGCAGAATAAGTCATACCCACATTCCCCAAATCATACTGGCCCACAGTGTCTCCTAATGAAGTCTGGACATGTAGGCAAAGCAGTATTTTTGATAGGAGACCTGTATGGAGAACCTTCCTCGCCAGCTCCCCAGCACTGCCATTTCCCTCATCAGCCACTGGGGACTTCACATCACTCTTGTGAAAATCAAACCTTTTGCCACTCAAGGCTGTAGCTGAATGGTACAGCTCATGTGCACCAATTCCCACCTGCTTTCCTTCGAGAACTAGCAGCAGACAGACACAGAAGGGTTTGTCTTAAGAGCAAACAAACAAATTATAATTTGGAACAGTTTAATAAAAGATACAAAAAAGCACTCCTCAACATTATGGTAAGTCCACACTGCCTCCAGTGAGGTCCACTGCCCACAAGGCATAACCTTCCTTGAAATGTTTTCCACACATAGATAGGAAAGGATAGACAAGAAACACAACAAAGGAAGTGGCTAAAGAGACAAGGAGACTTCTGAAAGACGAGGCAAGCTTCAGACTCCCAGAAGACCTCCCAGAGAGGTATCTGAAAGGATAAAAAGCAAGGGGAAAAGGAAAACTGGGAAACTATGGAAAGTGCATATGCCCAGAGAGTCTGATGCAAAGATGCCTTTAGAAATGATTAATTTAATCAGGACATGTGGAAATATGTGAGAGAGCACTGAGAATACATCACAGACTAATAGAACTGATGAGGTGTCCCCAGACCAGTGCTTTAATCCTGGGTCTTAATGACTGAGAAATCTTTAGAGCCAGAGCAGATCGAAGTCCCATCTCGGACTCACAGGTTACAGGGCATCAGCAGGGCTGTACTGGCTGCAGGGAGGGAATCACTGCCCAGGGCATGAGCAGATCCCCCTCTGCCCTCCCCTCTCTCTTCACACCCTGGAACAGAGATTGTGTTTCCCATGTTGTTCCTCTCTGCTGGGCTGTATTCCCAGCTGGAGGGGACGCAGGCTTCACCCTGGGGAAATGCAGGAGAGCCCGGTCTCATCTAGAGGAGCAGGGTCCCACCACACCTGCTGGGTGGCCAGGAATGCAGGCTGCAGACACCACTCTGTTCCACACACACCTCCTGGCTGGGGCTGCAGGGTGCCCAGCAAGAAGGCAGGCATGCCTGGGGATCTGGTGCCATTGGGGTGGTGGCCTTTGGACCAGCCTCTGTCAGTGAGGGACTCAGGAGCTTCTCTGCCTCCATGTCAGTGGCAAAGTTTGTTTCCCAGCTTCTTCTCTGTGGAGAGCTGAGGATTTCATTCTCGGGAGAAGGAGAAGAAGGAAGCCCTTTTGTCCATGGGACTTGTAGCACCCTGTCAACCCTCTACTGACTTCTCCTTCACTATCATCCCCAGAAGTCCTTTGACAGGGGCATTTTTTGGTTTCTGACCCTATATCTGACCCTGCTTTGAGCAGCAGGTTGCACTACAGGTCTCCTGTGGTCCCTTCAACCTGAATTATCCTGAACACCTATGATCTCAGGGCCCATTTCAAGCACAGAGCAAATGTCTCTGGGACAGGAGTCCTTTGTGCTTTATGTGACCGTCTAAAAGAAGGCAGGTGATCACCTTCTCCTTTCTATTGTCTGTAAGGGCAGCCTGGGAGGCACTGCCTCAGGCATAGCTACAATACAATGGAAATTCATTGCATCCACCTTTAACCACCTGAAAGGCAATTGCCTGGATCCCCTCAGGGGTGAGGGGAGAAGAGCAAGTTTTTCTGCAGTGTGATTTCTGTACCTCTGTAGTTTGCACCTCTAAGTAGATGTTGCCATCCTCCCCTTGGTTTCTTGCCTGAAGCTCAGGCTGGATGGGGATGTGAATGTGGAGGTTGGCCGTCACTGTAGTGACCATGAGATGGTGGAGAAGTAAGAGGAATAACAGAGTCACCTCCCTGGAGTGCAGAAGAGAGTGCTTCATCCTGTTTAGGGTGGAATTAGGCAAGCCAAAGCTCAGCTGGAGCTGGAGCTGGAGCTGGAGCTAGGAAGGGATGGGGAGGGTAACCTGAAGGACTTCTGTAAGGACGTTGGCAGCACAAGGCAGCCATCCAAGGGAAATGTGGTCTCCCTGCTCAGTGGGGCAGGGGACATAGTGGCAAAGACAGGGGAAAGGCTGAGGAGGTCATTGCCTCTTTTCCCTTGTCTTTTCCTGGTCCTGTCTACTGCCAGGCTTCCCTGGCCCCCAAGTCCTTTGGCATCATCTGTGTTAGCAAAGCCTCACCCATGGTAGAGGAGGATGCAGGTGGGGAGGACTTTCGCCCAGTGGGCACACACAGGTCCACAGGACCAGAAGGGAAGCACCCCAGGGTGCACGGAGAGGTGGCTGGAGTCACTGCAACGCTGCTCCCAATTGTCTGTGAAATGTCAGGGTAATCAGGGCAGTTCCTGATGACTGGGAAAAGGCAGAAATTGTACCCATTTTGCAGAAGGGCAAGAGGGAGGATCTGGGGAATAACAGGCTGGTCCTCTTCATCTCAGTCCCTGGGAAGGTGATGGAGCAAATCCTCCTGGAAACCATCTCCAAGCATAGGAAGGAGAAGGCCTGGAAGAGGCAGCATGCGTTCACCAAGGGGAAATGGAAAGCATGCCTGACCAACCCAATTGCCTTCTACCATCAGATGAATGCCTGTGTGCACAATGAAAAGGGAGTGTGGCGAGATGTTTTAGGGACTCTTTTAAAACATCATGGTAACACAGGTATGTTGAGATTTGTGTAAATTTGGCCATCCAGAAGTAGAGCATTTCCTTGAAGCTGGTCACCCTGCTTTCCTCACCAGTTGAGAGAGCCTGACACCTCAGAGTGCGACGTGCTCTGCGCAAAGAGTGAGGAGTGGCATGGACAGCTGTGGGCAGGGTGTGGTTTTCTGAGCCCTGGGCTCTGTGTGAAACACAACAATATCTTGTTTAATGGTGTAGGGCTGATTATAACAGAAATGTTTAGAAAATGAATTAAAAATGAAACACGAAAGAAATTAAGAAATAGATTGAAAGCAAAGAAATTTTTTTATATACTTTCCAGCTTTAATTTTTTTGTGTTCCTATTATCTTTCTTGAGTCGTTTATTTATTTTTTCTTAATATAGTGGTCTTTCAGGGGAATGTTGTGTTTTTTCTTTTTTTAAAAAAAGGAAAGAGATTTTCAGAGCAGGGGTGGGATGCAGTCACAGGGTCATGGACAGCTGGTGCCTTTGCAGGTGCCCTGGTCCCCTCTGCACAGCCTCCCTCTGCAGCTCCGAGGGGATCCGGTCTCCCGCAGGTCCCCTGGGAGAGCTGCCAGGCCCAGGCAGGTCCCTCAGAGACACCAGGGCCTCTCCAAGGGCCACTGGGTGCTTGTGGTTGGACCTCTGAGCTCTGCCTGGAAAGGTGAAGAACTGTTTTCAACATTCCAAAGATAGGAACACACTTTCATCAGCTCAAAAGATTGGTTAATTTTTAATGTCAATGTTTTCCTGTGATGAAAGAGTGGAAATCTTCAGGAAGGGTGTTAGTCTCGGGAGAAGAAATATCGATCTGCCCATTAACTTGCATTACCACTGCTCTGTCTCTTATGCTGTGGGTTTAATCTCAGTAACCTTTTACATATTTCCATATATCCTGCTTAATTGATCATTTCTAAAGTCATCTTTGCATCAGACTCTCTGGGCATGTGCACAGTTGACGATTGTATTTTATTTCTTATGACACTGGATCAAGATTATTTTTGTTTGTCTGCAATTAAGACAAATCCTTCTGTGCCTGTTTGCAGCTAGTTTTCGAAGGAAAGCAGGTGGGAATTGGTGCACACGAGCTGTACCATTCAGCTACAGCCTTGAGTGGCAAAAGGTTTGATTTTCACAAGAGTGATCTGAAGTCCCCAGTGGCTGATGAGAGAACTGGTAGGGCTGGGGAGGTGGGAGGAATATTTTCCATAGATGTCTGACATCAAAGATGCTGCTTTGCCTGCATGTCCTGACTTCATTAGGAGACACTCAGGATCAATATCAGTTGGAGAATGTGGATATCACTCTAGTTTGTAAGCTGAAAAAGAAGGAAAACTTTAAAAACAGAAATCCTTTTTTTTTTTTCTTTTTTCTGCTCATTGAAATCTTCCTCTTTTAAATACACTCCTGAAACCTCCCGATTAGCCACACAAGAATTGAAGAAAATTATGGAAAGAGGCCTGGCTCCTTAGGGGTTTTTGCATTTTAATGACCCCTCGGCTGTATTTGGTGCTGAGCCCATGAACCTCAGGTGCTGAGACTGAACAAACCTCTCAAGAAAGTCAGAAGAAAATCCCCAAGTTTCTTGGAGTGTTAACAGGTCCCACTGAGGGCCCTTACCAAGAAAGGCTCCCCAGGGATTGATTAGAGCCTAAAGTTGGAGGCCCTGATTGCAGGTAGGCAAAGGCAATGTGAGGGTGGCTGTGATATCAAGTCAACCTTGATGTGTGTTATCAAGCAGAGTGACCAGGCACTGACAGCCAGCCCCTGGGTAGGGTGATGCTTTCCATCACGCATTGCTCAGGCCTCTTCCTGGGGGCAGTGTGAGGTGACGATGCAAAATGCCGAGTGCAGGACAACATTACAGCACCTCCTGGGATCCCCGGCGGTGAGGAGGCAACAAGGCCCAGTGGTGTAAGAAAGCATCATCTTCTTGTAGGCCCCGGTGGCAGACGCACCAGCCATAGCAAAAGGAAAAAAAATCCTCAGTTCTTTTGGAGGCTTTCAGCCTTGACAGTGCCCTCCGTTGTCTCCAACACAGGCTGTCCTTAGCTGTCACAAACCTGCACCTGTATCATTGCAGGCTGTACACACCCAACCTCCTTCCCCACCGTGCTCTCACTGCAGGATCTCCCCACCTTTATTGAAATCCCTCAGTCCTTGTTGGTGACTCCTTGAAACACAAAGCCAGGGGCTGATCACAGACTCCCTCTGGGTGTCCAGCTTCATCACAGCACTACCCTACGAGTGACATCCTTTTAACATGAAGTTCAGTCTGAATGTTTCAAAATGCAGTTTGTGGTTCTTTCTCCTTTGCATGCTGTTTCCCACTGCCAAGAAAAGCTCCCTCATCTCTGAAACCACTCTTCAAGCAGTCACAGGTGACTACCGTATTGGCCTTAGCCTTCACTTCAGCAGGCTAAAGAAGTCCAGGTCCCTCAACCTCTCCACACAGGCCACGTGCTTCAGGCCCCCAACCCCATCTGGGCAGACCTCCCCTGGACCCTCTCCAGTTGCTCCCCATTCCTCCAGCACTGGGCAGCCCCCACTGGGACACATTGTTCCAGACGTGGCCACACCAGTGCTGAGTGGAGGGAGTTAAGAACTGCCCTTGCCTGGGTGGCCAGGCTCTTCCTAATGCAGTCCTATATGCAGCTGGCCTCATTTGTGGTGAGCATGCACCACACGCTCATATGGCATCCCCTGTAATGTCCAGGACCTTCACCTTCGGGTCCCTCCTCTGCTGGTCAGGTCTCTGCCTGTCCTGATGCACGGGTTGTTTCCCCACTGATGAGCTTTTCAAACAGGACAGGATGTGGGGTATAACCCTGCATACCCCACCTTTACCTGGCTTCCTGGTAAAGCATGACCCATTCATGAAAGCCCTCTGACCTTGATCATCCAAACTGCTTTTTGCCCATCTGGATGTCTACTGGACATCCACCACTATCCTCTCCTCCACAAGTACTCATCTTTTATCACAGAAGGAAATCAGATGGTTCAGGAATGATTTATTTTGGGTAAATCCATGCTGACTGTTCCCAGTCACCTTCATGAAGTGCCCAGAAATGTGATCTGAGAGGACTGGCTCATGACACACTCCTCACCAACGTGAGGCTGAATGGCCTGCAGCTCCCCAGGTTGTCCATGTGGCTGTCTTTGAAGGTGGACACAACATATTCCTTCTGCTGCTCATTGGGACCTTCGCTGATCTCCACAACCTTTCAAAGATGACAGCAAGCAGCCCTGCTGTCACAGCAGCCAGCTCTGATGCCAGCCATCCAATCCCATAGACTTGTCTGGGTTGAGTTCTAGAGACTTAGGCACTGCAGGCTGGTTTTCTCCTTAGCAGTCCTGACTCTAGGCACAACAGCTCAGGAGAGCTTGCTGGTGAAGACTGAAGCCAGGGAGGACTTGATTTCCCCAAACTTATCTGCATTCACTTTTGCTAGAATGCCTGCCCCAGTCAGCAGTGACACCACATTTCCTTTTTTATTCTTCTACTGTTACTGAAGCAGCAGTAGCTCTTCTTCCTGTCCTTCACATCCCCTGCAAGTGTCTCTGTCCCAGGGGACCTATGGCTTCCTTAACACCATCCCGCTTTGCTGGACAATATTTCTGAATTCCTCTTTTGCAGCCTCTCCCTCCTTCCCCTTTCTGTATGCTGCCTTATTGCCCTGGAGCTCACATGGGAGATCCCTATTTAGCCAAGCTGGGGTCCAGAGGTGTCTGCTAATTCTACAAACTGTTCATAAGGAGCATTCTTGTGCTTGATAGGTGCTTAATGACCTGCTGGCTTTCCTGAGCTCCTCTGCCCTTCAGAGTTGCCTCCCTTTGCCCATCCCATGGAAGAGCTCCATACATCCAAGTTACCCCTTCACACATAGGACATCCCCCTCCTCATCTTCCCTGGTGGTGTCTCCTGAAGAACTTGCACCCTGCCATTGAAGGACTCCATCATGCGACTGATCCCACCACATCTCAGTTATTCCAACCATGGGGCAGTCGTGGGACAGGCTCCATATGTTTGCATATATTTTGGCTTCAGCACCTCAGCTGTGGTGCTGAATGAAGATTTGTCACAGGGAAAACTTTTAGCAAGGACCTCAGGAATACAAAGGCTTTGATTGCAAGTGGTGACATGCTGGCCTAGACAGCAGGTGGCAATGTAATGGTGAAAGGAGATTTCCACTAAGAGAGCAAAGCCTGCAGTGTCCAAGGCCAGTGAGAAACAGAGCTGGGCCACAAAGGAGTGGCAGGAGAGGGGTTTGCTGCCTGAACTGACTCTGCAGCACCTTGGTGCCTGTGACAAGCTTGAACCAATCTCCAGGCAGGACAAGGTGCCACTGAAGAGGTCCCTGGTTCTGTGATCCAGCCACCCTGAGGACATCATCAGCCCAGTCCCTGTTCACATCATCTGGGGTGCGGAGGGGGAGGGGGAGGGTTGAGAAGAGGTTCAGAGGGCAGGGAGCAAGAAGGGTCTGAGAGTGCAGATGCTGGAGTGGAGACCTTGGTGTGATGTGCCTCCCATTTATGCAGCATGCTTGGATGTAGATGGGATGGACTTTGCCTAAAGGCAGTGGTGGGATTCAGTTGTTTGGGTACAGGTAGATAATCCAAGATGCCCTAGGGCACTTGCCCAGCGCTACTCCAAAGGGCCATGGCTTTCCTGGAGGTCCCATGCTGGAACTGCTAGAAACGTGGTTTTGCTGGACACCCCAGGCACTTGACATGGCCCTGCAGGCCTATTTCTATGTCATTAAATCACGTGTCTGCACTGAATTACATTAGCTGTTTGTAACATTGGGATCTTCATATGTCTCAGCTTCATAGTGAGAGGAACACTAGTTGTAGAAGGCATCTAGGGTCATTTCAGATGGCCAAGGGAAATTCTCCACCTGGCCCCTAGCTGATGCTCCATAAGGACGTGGGTTTCCCAGTTGCTCCATCAGAGCAAGAAGACACTGGCACATGCCTTGGACCACCTCTGTCTCTTCCAAGGTCACCAGGTGTTTGCATGTGAGCAACTGGCTCCCACCCTCCATCTAAAGTGATTATAACCGGAGCTTAGGCAAGGAGCTCCCATGCAGACATCTATGTTGTGCCCACTTCAGTTTTGGCAAGGGGAATCCCACCTCCTGTGTGTCTGTGGAGTTCACGGGAGTTAGCTGAATCCCGTTGCATCCCAGGGGTTTCTAAACAGGCATGAGATGCCCAGATTGACTCATCTGCATCAAGACCTGAAGAATGGGAAAATGAACTGCCTTCCTGACCCCTTCTAGCTGTCCTGCCTAGTTGAAACATGGGAATATGGATTTCCAAAGTGGGACATTTCCAGCTCTTGTAGATAACCATGCTCTGATGAAACAAGCAACAATGCTGTGACTGGTCTCTCTGCATTGTTTCTAGAGGGACCATCAGTGATTATTTTGTTTTACCTCAGTGAACATTTCCCAGGAGGAGGGAGCACAAGGGACAGAGAAATTCATGAGCTCAGCTGGGCCTCTGTACCTGAGTGAGGCCAGGCTCCTGGGATGGAGGGAGCTCCTGGCAACCGGGCAGCACTGCCCAAAGACAGCTGTGTGCAGGAGCAGCTCCTCTGCAAAGAGCAACAGGGCTCCAGGCTCTGTCTGCAATTGCTGCCAGAAGATGAGAGAAGACAGGGACAAGTGAAAGGCCGTGTGGAGTGGGAGGAGAGAGGAGAGCTGCTTGTGGGAGAAATCTTCACATCCCCTGACACGGTAAGTCTCTGGCTGTGGAGCAATGCTATAGAGGTTCCTGGAGGGCTCTTCTAAACCCAACCCATCCCATCAAATCCCATATCTGTTTTTTAAGGATGTCTCTCCTGGTTTTTCTTTTGCAGAGGAGGCAGAGACGCTTCAGAACAGGGATTTGCCTCCACATCATTAAAGGGACAGGGCATCCTGCTCCTTTTTCTTGGGGACAGCTGCAGGGGTGTGCAGCCAGTGTGTGCACACAGGTCTGTCCAGGGCTGTAATTCACAGCAGTGTCCTTGTGCTCCAGGGTGCTGTGTGCCTGGGGCAGTGACTGTGCCGCCTGCGAGGGTCAGCACTCAGCCTGCCTGGGGAGTTCCCTGCAGCACTGTGGGGAGAAGCTCTGGGTGGGAGGAGAGACGCCCTGGCAGGGCAGGTTCATTCTCTCCTGCTGTGAGGGTGCTGAACGGGTCATGGCTGCCCACAGCTCCAGCTCACTCCCAGAACATTTCTGGAGGAGACTTTCCAAAAGGAAGGTCAAGGCAGCAGATACATGAAAGGGAAGGAGCTGTCATGAGTCTGTGCTTTCACTTTGATTCTCTCTGGCTAGGGCGAAATGGGATTGGATCTGTCAGGTTTAGACAGGGGACTGAGACAGTGACACTGAGAGAGGAGCAGCTCTAGGAGGGACTCAGCAAATGCCTTCATGCACCCCTCAGCCTAAGGACAGAACCAGCATCACCTTTCCAGCCTCAGCAAGGTTTCTCTCCCCTGCTCCATAGCACCTGCAAACACAGAGGTGCCCTGGGCAGCGTCCTGCCCCCAGGAGGTTTCTGCAGGGCAGAGCTGAGCTCACAGCAGGTGGGATGGGGTGTGTGAGCACTGAGAGGGGAGAGACATGGGGACGGATAAACAGTTCCCCACAGGGGCGGCTCCAGGCAGCAGAGTCATGCTCCAAGTGTGAGAGGAAACTGTCAACTCCAAGGCCTCCTCTCCTCTCCCAGCCAGCACAGCCCTCTGCTCTCAAGGCTGGGGGGTCCAGGGCAGGAGTCGTTTCCTCGCCTGAAAATCCCTTCAACATTATGAGTGGGTTAAATCTGACTGGAACTGTCAGTAATTTAAAATTTTAGTCCCCCCTGTTCCCATCTACGTAGTGCTGTAGGTCAGGGCTGACTCCTCTGGAGCCCATGGGCAGAGGCCCCTGCTCCGCATGGCAAAATCAGCCAGCACAAATCAGAGCTCAAGCCACAGAGATCAATGATGGTGCTACTGAGATGCGGAGAGGTAATGTGTGTGTGTTTGGTGTGTGTGTGTGTGGGGGGGGAGGGTGTTATGAGAAAGCTTTGCTCAGAGAAGCCTGTTCTAACTTGTCAATGTCTCTTCTTCCTCAGACAGTCCCCCTGTGTCGCAAAGGAGCAAATGTCCAACAGCAGCTCCCTGAATGAGTTCCTCCTCCTGGCATTTGCGGACACACGGGAGCTGCAGCTCTTGCACTTCTCACTCTTCCTGGGCATCTACCTGGCTGCCCTCCTGGGCAATGGCCTCATCATCACAGCTGTAGCCTGTGACCACCGCCTCCACACCCCCATGTACTTCTTCCTCCTCAGCCTCTCCCTCCTCGACCTTGGCATCATCTCCACAACTGTCCCCAAATCCATGGCCAATTCCCTGTGGGACACCAGGGCCATTTCCTACTCAGGATGTGCTGCCCAGGTCTTCCTGGTTCTCTTCTTTTTAGGAGGAGAGTGTTGTGTTCTCACAGTCATGGCCTATGACCGTTTTGTTGCCATCTGCAAACCCCTGCACTATGGGATCCTCATGGGCACCGGAGCTTGTGTCAGAATGGCAGCAGCTGCCTGGGCCAGTGGTTTTCTCAATGCTCTCCTGCACACTGCTCACACATTTTCAATACCACTCTGCCAAGGCAACACAGTGGACCAGTTTTTCTGTGAAGTTCCCCAGATCCTCAAGCTCTCCTGCTTGGACTCCTACCTCAGGGAAGTTGGGCTTCTGGTGGTTAGTCTTTGTTTAGCCTTTGGGTGTTTCATTTTCATTGTGCTGTCCTACGTGCAGATCTTCACTGCTGTGCTGAGGATGCCCTCTGAGCAGGGACGAAACAAAGCCTTTTCCATGTGCCTCCCGCACCTGGCAGTGGTCTCCCTGTTTATCAGTACCGGCTTGTTTGCCTACCTGAAGCCCCCTTCCATCTCCTCCCCAGCTCTGGATCTGGTGCTGGCTGTTCTGTACTCAGTGTTGCCTCCAACTCTGAACCCCCTCATCTACAGCATGAGGAACAAGGAGCTCAAGGATGCCCTGAGGAAAGTGATCCAATGGGTCCAATGTCAGCACCAATAACTGTCCATTGTGCATCCATTCCTCAGGGTATCTGGAATCAAGGCTGTGTGCTGTGCGTTTATTTCTTTCTTACTTTTCTTTTTTGCATCCATGTCAAAAAACAAACAACAACAACAAAAAAATCCAGTTTGTGTCATGTCTCGTCAGGAATCTCTCGTTTGAATCTGACCCAAAGTCCATGTTGAAGCAGGAAGCCAGGCTTCCCCTTTCATCAGCAGAGGTGGGAGAACCTCAGAGCCCCACTAGTCTGAGCTCCCATGGATGTCCTGAGTGCAATGCAAAGAGTTTCCCTTTGCAGGGTCCCTTTCGGCATTGTCTCTTTCAACACCAAGGGAGCTCAGGGGCACAGAGTCAGGCTCACATGAGCACAGGCAGGGGGAGGCCATGGGTCCCGTGTCCATTAGGAGAGCTCAGCTCCCCTGGCCACAGTCAGGGTGTGATCCCACACCCCTCTTCTGTGAGGGTGGCAGCCGGCTGTCACCATGGGCTGGTCACTTGCCTCTGCAGAGCTCCACCACCCAAAGCGAAGTGGGAGTGGAGGGGAGGAGATACTGGACAAAGCCTGTGGGAACAGACCTTCTGCTTCTCAGGACCATTCCCCCACTGCCACAGCAGGCATTTCCTGTGCAGCCTTTGTGTGGGGGCTGCAGCTTTCTTGGAGACGTGTCCACCAACAGCAGCAGGACTTTCTCTTTTCAGGGCCTTTCCAAATCTGCCCTTTCTTCAGAAGATGGAGTCAAAAATACACCCAAAGAAATTGCACCACAAAAGGGCCTGCTGCTCTGCTTGTGAACTCCATGGGATGCGGGGAACAAGCTCCGACTCTACATGTGGTCTGATAGGGACTGAGGGCTGGATCCAGGATTCATCTCTTGGTGACCAGTGCCAGTGGAGATGGGGAACGGTCTCTGAATTTTCTGCCTGGGACTGTCCTACAGGTGACAGTGCTGATGAGAGATGCCCATCCTTCTGGAGGGGAATCTGAGCCCCAGGAAAGTTCAGGGGATCTCCAGGGACAGCGTGTGGTGGGGGTGGGCAGTGAGTAGAGCCTCGCAAAATGAGGGATGGTCCACGGTGGAGTGACCAGAAGGTGAAGCACTAAATTTAGGCAAGCATGGGGAAAGGAGGGCTCTGCAATCCCCGGAGAGGCATTGGGGACCCAGGAGGCCCAGGGAAGGGGCACGGGAGAGTGATTCCTGCACCCTCAATGAAACACCACAGGCTGGAGCTAGTGCACAACCAAACACATCTGCTGCCATTGCAAATGCCCTGGGGTCACTCTGAGCACTGTCCATGAGCACAGAGATGTGTCAGCAGTATCAGTGGTGTTGATCCCTGTCCGGATGGGTCTGCTTCCTGCCGCGACCAGCATGGCCAGGGCTGAGGCAGTAGTCACCCCACGGCCTCATGACCCCACAACCTAATCGCTCTGCAGAGCAGCACCACCAGCCCAGGGCCCTGCAGGGAGCACAGGGCAGGGGTGCAGGAACAGCCAGGCCAGCATGGACACACTGACCTGGGGAAAGGCTCTCTGGGGAGCAGGGATGTCCCAGGAGAGAAGCAGAGCAGCGCTCAGAGATAGGAAATGAGAACAAGAAGCAGGTTTTCCTGTGCACCAGCTGGCGGCAGGCAGCTCTGTCCCCAAGGCAGCAGGAGCTGCCGGAGGGGCTGCAGGGCCGGAGCTCTCATGCTGTGCTGGGCAGCAGGGTGGGCATGAAGGGGCTGCAGGCAGACAGGGAGGGGGATGTGCTGGGCACAAGAGCAGGGGAGACAGAGAGTGAGCAGCCTCATTGAGGGGCCTCTTGCCCCTGCTGGGGGCCTTGGACCGTGCCTGTGATACACTGTGGACATGGCTGTGCCTGGCCCTGCACCTCTCGGGTCCTGACCTGCTCCTGTCCCCATCCTGCTGACCTGACTCCCCATTTCTACCTTGGAACAAAGTCAAGAAAGCCTTGGCAAGGGAAGCTGGGATCCAAGGAGATCCCAAAGAAGGCTGGAAATGCAAAAGGTGACCCTATATCCATAGCAGCAACTCCTGCCTGACAGGCAATTTAAAGGTGTCAGGAGAGCTTCAGCTTTGGACCCTCTACCCAGGAGACACTGCATGCGGTGTCTTAGCTGCATGAAGAAGCAAAAGCAGTCACTTGTTGTCTGATTTGATGATGCCCAGTTATGACAGCAGGTCTTTCTATGTCACAGCTCGACTGTTTATGAACCATTTGTTATTGGGTTCCTGCTAGAAAGAGGATGTTGTTGGGAGCAGCAAGAGTGGGGCTGCTGCCTGCGGGAAGCGGAGCCGGGAGCTGAGGGTGCCGGGAAGGCAGGCAGGGCAGGGACCCACCGATGAGACGTGCCATCCCACAGTGCCCAGACAAGAAGAGCAGAGCAAGTTTGGGGATGGTAACTGGGGTCAGGCACAGTTCAGCAATTGCCAGACAAGACTGGAGGGCTCCCGCTAGCCTTGGTTTGCACTGGAGCGTGGACTGGAGAGCTCCAGAGGTCCATTCCCACCAAAACTCCTCTGTGACTCCATGAATTCTTGCTCCTCAGTCTCTGCTCCGGCACAACTGGCAGGGAGATGAGAGCACGCAGGCAGGACAGAATGAGCCCCATTCTCAGCTGGGGTCTTCACCCCAATTTCCCTGCTCCTCCCCCTGCTCCTGGCACTTCTGCTGCTGTGCCCATGTCAAACCCTCCTGCCCCCAGACTGCCCTGGGCCCGAGGCAGCTCCAGCTCCCTCCAGGGCTGCGCTGGAGCCTTTCTGGGGTGGGCTGAGGTGGGGCTGGCACTGCCAGAGTGGGTCGGGAGAGGGCAGCTCTCCTCAGCCACACTGGGGCTGCAGCTGGGCATAGCATTTCCATGGGGAGCTCCCTGAGGAGCCGCTCCGGGGGATCCTCCACCTCTGCCCTGGCAGCAGCACCAGCGCTCAGGGTGCTGGGGTGGACGTGCACAGAGGGTGGAAAGGGGATGGGCTGCCCAGGGGGATAATGCAGATGTCTGTGCATGCAGAGATGGAGTGAGGAAACGCAGAGCTCAGCTGGAGCTGGCACCAGAGACCTCAGACATGGAGAGGGCTGCGGTATTATTAAATGACTCTTAAATAATCCCCCAGAGTCTGGGGGGTCTGAGCAACTGCACCATGCACAGTCTGTGCTGCGCCCCACTTGGGTGTCAGCAAACAGCCGTGCTCCAGGATCTGCCGGGATCTGGTGCAGAAGAGAGGCCATGCAAGGCTGCCCTTTTCCCCTCCATCGGGATACAATGACCTGCAGGAGGACGCAGCTGGCCAAGCACCACCCCACAGCTGGGGTGAGCAGCCAGCACAGGAAAAGGGTGATGTGAGGGGCTGGTGTAGGATGATGGCCCTGGGCAGCTTCCCCAGTGTGTCCATGCATCACAGGGAACAACCTGGGCTCGTCTCTCCTGCGCCCGCCATGTCCTGGTGCCCTTCCCAGGAGACCTGCATTTGCCCTGCAAGCACATGGCTCTGTGCTCTCACACTGCCATTGACACGCAGTAGCTGCCTGCTGGCATTTTTCCTCTCCTGGGCTCTTTCCAGTCCAGACCAGATCCTCCCCAGCTCTCCCCACCTCCCCTGCCCTCTCCCCAGCCCACACAGCAGAGCAGCCCAAGCTGGGGGCACACAGCAGCAGTACATATCACAGGGGGCTGCAGAGCTCTGGGCACTCACCCGACAGCCCCAGACCCTCTGAAGGACACAGCAGGTCCTGGGGGGCAGAGAGGGGTGTCAGCCTCCCCATCAGCTGCCAGGCTGGGGGCCAGCAATGGCACAAGGAAATGGAGGCCACTCACTCCATGTCTCCACTGCTCTCATCACCAGGAGATCCTTAACTCTGGCTGCCTGCAGCCCCTCTGGGCAGCCCCTCTCCCCAGGACAGCACACGAGTCCTGGCCCCGGGGCTCCTCAGGCAGCTCCAGTGACACAGCAGCCTGCCCTGAGCTGACACACACAGAAACAGGTTTTCATTTATTGCTCCCCACAAGCACACAGTTGCTCCTTTGCTCTTCTCCAGGGATGTCCCTGCTCCCCAGAGAGCCTTTCCCCAGGTCACTGTGTCCGTACTGGCCTGCCTGGCCATTCCTGCAGCCTTCCCCTGTGCTCCCCACAGGACCCCAGGCTGGCGGTGCTGCTCTGCAGGGCGAGTGGGCTGTGGGGCCCTGGGGTGACTCCACCCTGGCTGTGCTGGTCCGGGCAGACCCTGCTGGCCCAGCATCACTGCACCTGACACCCCCCCCCCCCTCGCCAGGGTCTGAGGCTGTGGAGGATGCCTGGAGCGACCGCAGGGCATTTCACATTGCTCAGGATGGGGGGTCAGAGGTATCATTAGACCCAGCCCACTCCCTCTCCTGAGATTGCAAAGCCCTGATTTGGTGCATTCCTCAGTTTGACCCTTTACATTTGGGTGACTCCACTTGGTTTTGGGAGTCTCCACTCACTGCCTGTCCCAGGCACACGCTGCCCCTGGAGATCCCCTGTGCTCACCTGGTGGCTCTGTGCTCCCTTCCAGAAGGATAGGAGTCCGTCACCAGCCCTCTAATATGTGGGACAGTCCCTGGCAGATACCGCTTACCCCCTCCAGGGCCACTGGGCACCCACCAGTGACAGCTGCATCCAGCCCTCATTCCCTAACACATCACCCTATGAGCACATCCTGCTTAGCCCATGAAAAAAGCAGGCACAGCAACAGGGCCTTTTCAGGTGCAATTCCCTGAGGGCATTCTTGGCTCCTGCTTGGGAAGAAGAGCCCAACCTTCAGGCAGTGTACTGATGAAATCCCCTTTTATTACAGTGGTGCTACTTGGGAGGCCAGCTCTGACACAGTGATCAGCAGATTTACAGAAGGCCTCTGGGTCAGATGGACAGGGTTCGTGCCTCTGGAGAGGTGGGATGAATTCAAACATTTGTGCACAAACATGGCTTTCACAGACAGAACTCTGAAAGCACAAGAGTTGCCTGACATAAACTGGAAATCACTTGTGAGGAGAGATGGGAAGCTCATTGCTGCTGAAATAGTAACAGCTGAAACAGTTTCTTCAATGAGTCCTTGACCTCCTTGTTCCTCATGCTGTAGATGACAGGGTTCACTGTTGGAGGTACCAAGGAGTACAGAACAGCCAGCACCAGATCCAGAGCTGGGGAGGAGAGGGAGGGGGGCTTCAGGTAGGCAGAAAATGTGGTGCTGATGAACAGGGAGACCACGGCCAGGTGAGGGTGGCACGTGGAAAAGGCTTTGTGACGACCCTGCTCAGAGGGCATCCTCAGAACAACAGTAAAGATCTGCACGCAGGACAGCACAATGAAAATGAAACATCCAAAGATTAAACAGCCACTAACCACAAGAAGCCCAGCTTCTCTGAGGTAGGAGTCTGAGCAGGAGAGCTTGAGGATCTGGGGGATTTCACAGAAGAACTGGTCCACTGTGTTGCCTTGGCAGAGTGGTATGGAAAATGTTTGAGCAGTGTGCAGGAGAGCATTGAGAAAAGCACTGGCCCAGGCAGCTGCTGCCATTTTGACACAAGCTCTGCTGCCCATGAGTTTCCCGTACCGCAAGGGTCTGCAGATGGCAACAAAACGGTCATAAGCCAAAACAGTGAGAAGAAAATACTCTGCCAACATAAAGAAGACCAAGAAAAAGACCTGGGCAGCAGATCCTGAGTAGGAAATGGCCCTGGTGTCCCTCAGGGAATTGGCCATGGATTTGGGGACAGTGGTGGAGATGGTGCCAAGGTCAAGGAGGGAAAGGTTGAGGAGGAAGAAGCACATGGGGGTACCAAACCAAAAAATGCTCCTGCCAAAGAACTTCTGGGATGATACAGCAGGACAAAGCAGTAGAGGGTTGACGGGGTGGTATAATTCCCATGGACAAAAGGCTTTCCTTTTTCCCCTTCTCCTGAGAATAAAATCCTCAGCTCTCCACAGAGAAGAAGCTGGGAAACAAACTTTGCCACTAACATGGAGATAGAGGAGCTCCTGAGTCCCTTACAGACAGAGGCTGCTCCAAAGGCCACCACCCCAATGGCACAAGACCACCAGGCATGCCTGCCTTGCTGCTGGGCACCCTGCAGCCCCAGCCAGGAGGTCTGTGAGAAACAGAGTGGGGTGTGCCGCCTGCAGCCCTGGCCACCCAGCAGGTGTGGTGGGACCCTGCTTCTCTAGATGAGATGAGACTGGGCTCTCCTGCATTTCCCCAGTGTGAAGCCTGTGTCCCCTCCAGCTGGGAATACAGCCCGGCAGAGAGGGCCAACATGGGAAACACAATCTCTGTTCTGGGGTGTGAAGAGAGAGGGGAGGTCAGAGGGGGATCTGCTCATGCCCTGGGCAGCGATTCCCTCCCTGCAGCCAGTACAGCCCTGCTGATGCCCTGTAACCTGTGGGCCCAGGATGGGTGACTCCGATCTGCTCTGGCTCTAAAGATTTCTCAGCCCTTAAGACCCAGGATTCAAAGCACCATTCTGGGGACACCTCAGCAGTTGAAGGGCCTGAATGCCTGGTGTGTTCCTGAGAACTTCTCTGTAGTCTCCCGGCACTGCTTTGACTCCTGTTGCCCATGGAGCAGAGACTCCTTCTGAGGATGAACTCACTCACTGTGTGACTCTGAGGACAGGCTTGACCAGGCAGTCCGAATGCCAGCAAGGCCTCAACCCCACAACAGTGTCCCCTGCCCAGAACTCTGCCTTCCAGCCGCTTCCTCCTAGAGGATTTGATTTGGGAGAGACCACCAGAGATCTCCAGGAGCATGATCTGCTCTCAGCTGGACTAACTTGACAGTTAGATCAGGGTGGTAGGTGCTTTCTCCAGGAGAGTTTTTTTTAAGATTTCCTGTCCCCTGCCCCAGTGCTGCTCAACTGCCATGGTCATTTCTTTATTTCTCCTTCAGCTCATTTGAAATTTCCTGTACTGCATGTTCTCCTTGTTGTCTCTTGTCCTTTCCTCCCCTTGGCCCCAGCCAGACCATCCCATCTGCTTTGACTGAGGAGAATCACAGTCTCGCCTCCAAACACAGCCTTGCTGGGATCTCCTGGGACCATGCAGGCGAGCTGTGGTGGCCAGCTGCAAGCAGAGCTATGTGCTGCAGATCCCTATGTGGTCTTAGACGAGAATGTATGGATACATGACATGACCCAGGGCAGAGCCTGTGGGCCGATGCCAGGGCAGAGACGGGATCAACAGGCGTGAGAAGCGAAGACCTCCAGCAGCTCCTTTCCACACCCAGGCTGGGAGTGATGCACCTGGTGGTGCTCCTGAGACAGTGACACAGGACCGGGGGCACTGTGAGCTGCAGTGCTGGGCACTGACCATCTGTGCTGGGTCTGGGAGTCCTGGCAGGTGGTGCTGCTGGTAGTAGCCCTTGAGAAGCCCCCAACCCTGCTAGCAGCAGTGAGTCCCCTCCATGACTGTCAGGAGTTTCTGGAGTGTCGTGGCTCCCATCTGCACCTCATCCCTTCACTGGCCCTGCCCTGGTGCCCTGCACGTGGCCCCACTGCCCCACTGTGCAGGAATCGCACAGGACAGGGTGCACTCTGGGGTGGGGAAACATCCCCCCAGCATGCTCCCCATGACAGCCCTTGCTGCCCCATTGCCCGTGGCCCTCCTTCCTGGCAGCCTCCCACCAGTCCCCAGACCCTGCCCAGCCATGATCCTGTCCCCTGGGGTAGCAGAAGGCCATGCTCTGGGGTCTGCTGAGGTCTGAGCCCACAGAGAGGCCAGGCAGGGCTGGACATTGCCTCCACACACGTGCTGAGCCCAGCAGGCAGATGGAGCTGGTCACATTCCAAGATCACCCCTCACTGGGACCATGGGGAATGGCCAGTGCTGGAAATAGCTGGTGTGAGAGGCTGGGTGTGTGAGGAGTTTCCTGGGGCAGTTTCTCCTCTCTGTTCATGCAGCAACAAGCTGGGCTGCATCTTTGTTCTGACAGACCCTGTTTGAGTCCCACCATGGGAGGAGGACAGTCTACAGACCCAGCAGATGGCCCCAGGACCTCCTCTGCATGCTCCCTGACAGCCCTGAAGAGGACCAGCAGAGGGCTTGTCCTCCCAGGTCTCACAGTTGGACTTCCAGTCCTCCAGCTGGGCATGAAGCCTTGTCTGGGGGGGACTTCTGGGGTAAGGACCAGAGTGCAGGGTGGGCAAGGTTGTCCGAAGGAAACGTGCTGGGGACAGGGTGTGAGGGACAGCAGCTTTGGAGGAAGAGACATCCTTCAAGGACTGCACTGGGTAGAACCTACTTTATTACAGAGATACTGTGATGGAGTCAGCCCTGACCCAGTGTTGCACAAAAGTTTATATGGGCACCAGGTGAGACAGAGCAGTCTCAGTGAAGATGGAATGAATCCAAGCATTTGTGCAGCATCATGGTGACAAATAATAATAACAACAGTAATAATAGTAATGATAAAAATAAAGTGAACAAACAGAGCTCAGTCCTGGAATGGGACACAGGGGGAGTCATTTGTGGAGAGCAATGGCAATGTTATCACTGCTGAAAAATGTCCAGGAAATCACTTTCCTCAGGGCATCTTTGAGCTCCTTGTTCCTCATGCTGTAGATGAGAGGGTTCAGAGTTGGAGGCACCACCGCATATAGAACAGCCACCACCAGATCCAGAGCTGGTGAGGAGAGGGAGGGGGGCTTCAGGTAGGCAAACAGATCAGTGCTGACAAACAGGGAGAACACAGCCAGGTGAGGGAGGCATGTGGAAAAGGCTTTGTGTCGTCCCTGCTCAGAGGGGATCCTCAGCACAGCAGTGAAGATCTGCACATAGGACAGCACAATGAAAATGAAACACCCAAAAGCTAAACAGCAACTAACCACAAGAAGCCCAACTTCCCTGAGGTAGGAGTCTGAGCAGGAGAGCTTGAGGATCTGGGGGATTTCACAGAAGAATTGGTCCAATGTGTTGCCTTGGCACAGTGGTATGGAAAATGTATTAGCAGTGTGCAGCACAGAATACAGAAAACCACTGGCCCAGACAGCTGCTGCCATTTTGACACAAGCTCTGGTGCCCATGATGGTCCCATAGTGCAGGGGTCTGCAGATGGCAACAAAGCGGTCATAGGCCATGACTGTGAGAAGACAATATTCTCCTCCTAACAAGAAGGCAACCAGAAAGACTTGAGCAGCACATCCTGAGTAGGAAATGGCCCTGGTGTCCCACAGGGAATTGGCCATGGATTTGGGGACAGTGGTGGAGATGATGCCAAGGTCCAGAACAGAGAGGCTGAGGAGGAAGAAGTACATGGGGGTGTGGAGGCGGTGGTCACAGGCTACAGCTGTGATGATGAGGCCGTTGCCCAGGAGGGCAGCCAGGTAGATGCCCAGGAAGAGCGAGAAGTGCAAGAGCTGCAGCTCCCGTGTGTCTGCAAATGCCAGGAGGAGGAACTCGTTGAGGGAGCTGCTGTTGGACATTTTGTTATCTCCGTGCATGGGGGACTGCTCAAAGAAAAAAGGAAATTGAGAAGTTAGGAGAGACCTTTCAAGCAAAGAAACCCCCAAATGTTGCAGTTCTCATACAAGCCCCCACATTGCCTCTCTCTTTACTGAGAGGATCTTTGTGCAGCTCCCGTGCTGGAGCTCTGCTTTGCCCTGCCTGAGTGTGCTGTGGGGAGCAGGGACCTCTGCCCATGGGCTCCACAGGAGTCAGTCCTGCTGTAAAGCAGTGGGCACAGGGGAATGGGGGTGACCAGCTCTGACATTCACACTTTTGGTCAGGTGAAATCCACTCATCGTGTAGAAGGGCTTTTCAGCATCTTCACTCTGAATTCTAAAGAATGAGGTTTGAGGAAGAGAGTTTCAGGCATTTTTTATTTTCTTTGAGATGGTCTTGTGACCCCTGGGGAGTGTTCCTCAAAGGTAGAAATCCTTGGAATTTCTACTGTGAATCCTGAGAGGAAAGCATCCACCGTCCCTTCTTGCAGAGTGAGGACAGCTAGTCTGTCTATTAGTCTCATTCCCAGCTGCCTTGTGCTTGCCACTATTGGACCTGGAGGATGATCACTCTCATATGTTGCCCTAGAGAGAAACCAGCCCCTGCTGAGAGCACACGAGTCCAGTTTCAAAGTGCACAGCTCCAAATTTCTCACCCTTTCTCCGGGCACCTCACAGAGCTCTCCACGTTCCCCTTCTAGCCAAGGACACACAGGGCTCTTTTCAAATGCCCACATACAGCCTCCCACCACCATCTCCTTACTCTCAGCATCTCTGCACCTTCCTCATGGGGTTCTCAGATATCACAGAGGTGCTATGAGACAGCAGTGCCTTTCTAGAGGGCAGCACACAGCCGGGCAGGACACGACAGGGAAATGGTCAAAGGACCGTTAGGACTGGAGATGGGCTCTCCCTAAGAGAGGGTCAGCTCATTTCCCAGCCCCACAGACTGCATTTCCTGGAGCTCCTCAGGTTAGAAGGGGGCTGGGGTAACCTCATTCCCATGCAGACCCCTCTGTTCCACAACTTGCAGCATCCATGTCTGAACTGCAGCTGAAAACACCCAACAACAGAAAAGCCCAAAATAAGACCAGGAGCTGCATGGACCGGAGGGGAAACAAGGAGCAACACCATGATCCTGCTGCCAAGGGAGACAAGGAGAGAGGCAGGAGGCATTCTGGAAAGCCTTCCCCTTACCCAGCTGGGCATGCCACTTCACAGACAGCAACATTGCAGGACATTCTCTCTCAGCCCCTTTTTCAGGAAGCATGAAATAGGCCCATAGCAGGAGAGATGCCCCTCTCCTCTGACGCAGGTCTGGCTGCAGAGGAGGTGGCTCATGCCCTGCACTTCCCTCTCATTCCCAGCTCATCTCTGCTGCCTGGAGCTGTCCCTGCTGGCAGCTCTTTCTCTGTCACAACATCTTCTCCCGGTCAGTGCTCACAGACCCCATCCCACCTCCTGGGTGCTCAGTTCTGCCCTACAGAATACTCCCGCATCAGGGCACTGTCTAGGGGCATCTCTGTGCATACACGTCCTAAAGAGCAGGTCACATAAACTCCTATGAGGCCACAAAGGTGATGTCGATGCTGTCTTTAGACTAAGGTGGGGATGAAGTGGCTTCCTGAGGTTTCTCACTGACCTATTAATCTCTGAGAGTGAAGGTTTAGGAGTCCCACTTCCTTGACAAAACAGAAGACTCTTTCCTTCATTCTCCCTGCCACAATTAGGAAACTGAAAGTGCAGACACCTGAAGGAAAGCTCCTTCCCTTTCAAGAAGTCCTTCTCTTGATCTCTTCTTGAAAAGACCCCTTGGATATATCCTGCGCATGAGCTAGAGCTGTGAGCAGCCCTGACCCACGCAGCACCCTCTCAGCAGGAGAATGAAGCTGCCCTTCTGGGGGTCTCTCCTCTCTCCTAGAGGTTCTCCCCGTAGTGCTGTGGGGAGCTCCCTGGGCAGGCTGAGGGCTGACCCTCACAGGCAGCAGAGTCACTCTCCCAGGCACACAGCACCCTGGGGCACAGCGACACTGCTCTGAATCACAGACCTGCACAGACCTGGGTGTGCTCCCTGGCTTCACACCCCTGCAGCCACCCCCGGCAGAATGGAGCTGCACACCCTGTCCTTGTGACAGTGTGGCAGGGAATCCCTGCTCTGAAGCATCTCCCCCTTCTCTGCAAAGGAGAAGCTGGGAGAGACATCCTTAAAAATCTAATCATGTGACTGGAATGATTTCAAGACCCCTCCAGGAACCTCAGTAGCATTGCCCTGCAGCCAGAGACTTACCGTGTCAGGGGCTGTGAATATTTCTCCCACAAGGAGCTCTCCTCTGGCCTCCCACTCCACACGGCCTTGCACTTCTCACTGTCTTGTCACCTCTCATGTCAGCAGCAGCAGGCAGTGCCCGGAGCCCTGCTGCTCTTTGCAGAGGAGCTGCTCCTGCACACAGCTGTCTCTGGGCAGTGCTGCCCACTTGCCATGAGCTCCCTCCAACCCAGGAGCCTGGCCCCGCTCAGGAGCAGAGGCCCAGCTGAGCTCATGAATTTCTCTGTCCCTTGTGCTCCCTCCTCCTGGGAAATGTTCACTCCAATAAACTAAAATAATCACCAATGGGCCCTCTCTAAGCCCTGAAGGAAGACTCATTGCAGCACTACAGATAGTTTCATCAGAGGATGGTTATCTGCAAGAGGTGGAAATGTCCCACTCAGGAAGCCCCGATTCCCATCTCTTAACTAGGCAGGACAGGTAGAAAGTGGCAAGAAGAGAGCTTATTGACACCTGGTTCAGGTGCTGATTCAGATGAGTCAATGTGGGCACCTCATTCTGGTTTGGAAGTCCCTGGGTTGGAGTGGCATTCAGATCCCTCCCATGAACTCCACAAACACACAGCAGGTGGGATTCCCATTGCCCAAGCTGAAGGGAGCACAACACAGATGTCTGCATGGGAGCTCTTTCTCCAAGCTCCAGTTGTAATCACCTGAAATGGAGGGTGGGAGTCAGTTGCTCACACACAAACACCTGGTGACATTGGAAGAGACAGAGGTGGTCCCAGGCATGTGCCAGTGTCTGCTTGCTCTCATGGAGCAACTGGGAGACGCATATCCTTCTAGAGCATGAGGTGGGGGCCAGGTGGGGAATTCCCTTGGCCATCTTAGACGACGCTAGATGGCCACTACTGTTAGAGCACCCCTCACTATGATGCTGAGACTCATGGAGATGCCTACAGTGCAAACTGCTAATGGAATTCAGTGCTGACACTTGATGTAATGACATAGAAACAGGCTGGCAGGGCCATGTCAGATGCCTGGGGTTTTTAGCATAACCACATGGATGGGACCTATGGGAAAACCATGCCCCTTTGGAGTGGCTGCTGGGCAGACAACCCAGGTTATCTCAGGCTTTCCTACCTGTGCCCAGACAACTGCATCCCACCACCGCCTTTAGGCAAAGTCCATCCTGACTCCATTCAAGCATGCTGCATAAATGGGAGGCACATCACACCAAGGTCTCTGCTTTACTCTCTGCACTCTCAAACCCTTCTTGCTCCTCTCTGCCTGAACCTCTTCTCACACCGGGACAATATGGACCAGGACTGGGCTAATGATGACCTCAGGGTGCCAAATCACAGGCTGCCCAGTGCCAGGGACTTCTTCAGTGGCACCTTCTCCTGCCTGGAGATTGGTTCACCTCTGTCATAGGCCACAAGGTGCTACAAGCCCTTTCCTGCCATTTCTGCACAGCCCAGCTCTATTTCTCCCTGGCCTTGGGCACTGCAGGCTTTGCTCTCTCAGTGGGAACCTCCTTTCACCATTACATTGCCACCTGCTATCTGGGCCAGCATGGCTCTGCTCTGAAGTGGGGCCACTGCACACACAGTGTCCTTGGCTCTTGGTAACAGGCCTCACCACAACCAGTCTGCTTTCTGTGCACACCTGATGCTCTGCAACACTAATATATGCAAATGCATGCAGCCTGGGGTAGAGAAAGGATCAGATGGAGATGTACAAGCTTTCACAGGTGTGAAACATCATTGGAATGACTGAGTTGTGGTGGGATCGCTCACATGACTGGAGGGCAATGGTTGTAGGGTACAATGTCTTCAGGAGAGACTGTCAGAGAAGATGAGGAGGGAGGATGTCTTTTGTGTGAAGGGGCAGCTCAGATGTGTGGTAAATGTACTTTACCTCGACTTTAGCAATGTATTTGACACTGTCTCCCACAATATTCTTGCATGCACGTTAGAATGTTACAGTCTAGAAGAGCAGGCAACCGGATGGGTAAAAAGCTGCTTGGATGATCAGAGGCTTAGAGGGCGGTCATGAATGGGTAGTGCTCTTCCTGGAGGCCAGGGAGAAGTAGAGCACCACAGGGTCTCTCCAGGAAGATGTTCAGTTTATCATCTGTATTACTTACACGCAGTAGGCAATACTCATCATGCTTATAGATGACCCCTAAATGGAAGTGGAGGGTTAGGGGTCACTCATATGCTTGAGGGCTGCCATTCAGAGGGACCTAGACAGGCAGGAGGAATGGGCTGTCAGGAACCTCATGGAATTCAACAAGGACAAATGACAGGTCTTGCACCTGCCATAAACCAACACCCCACAGTGTCACAGGCTGGGGCCTGAGGGCCTGGGGAACAGCTCTGTGGAAAAGGACGTGAGGGTGCTGGGGGACAGAGGCAAAACATGAGCCAGCAGCGTTCCCTGGCAGCAAAGAAGGCCAGAAGCATCGTGGGCTGTATGAGCAGGAGCACAGCCAGGAGGTTAAGGGAAATGGAGATCGCCTTCTAGTCAGTATTCCTTAGACCACATCTAGAACACTGCCACCAGGTTTGGGGTCCCAGAAGAAGAAGGAGGTAGATAACTGGGAGCAAGTTTGGCTGAGGTCCCTCACAGTAGTCGGGGAGCTGGAACACTTGCTGTGTGAGGAAATGGGGCTGGTTCAACTTGGAGAAGAGATGGCTTTGGAGGGATCTCATAGCACCCTTCCAATGGCTATGAGGAGGTCCTCAAGAAGATGGAGCCAGGCTCTTCACCAGGGTGCATGGTGGGAGGACAAGAGACAATAGCCATAAGCTGGAAGAAGAGATGTTTGTGCAGGAGATAAGGAAAAGCTTTTCCACTGCAAGGATGGTCAAGCATTGGAAGTGGTTGCCCAGAGAGGCTGTTTAGTCTTCTGCCTTGGAGGTTTCCAAGACCAGACTGCATGAAGCCGAGAGCAACCTTGTCTGACACCAGAGATGACCCTGCTGTGAGCAAGGAATTTAGACTGGAGACCTCCTGAGGTCCCTTCCACCCTGAAGGAGTCCATGGTTCTTCCCACTCTCAATCTTCTCTTGTGGATGTCAGGGAAAGCACGCAGGTGCCCTGTGACAGTGGAAGCAGGCAGCTTTCCTGTCCTCCTCCAGTCAGAATTATTCCAATGCAGGGCTTCTTGGCAGGAATCCCCAAGAGAGCCCTGAGCAATCCTTGGCTTCACTTTTAATTGCCTTGTTTTTTTTCTTCCACCCCTCCTAAGTCTGTCTCTTTTACCATACTGATCCTGTCCCATTCTGCTCATCCTAACCTGCTCACCCTTAGCTCATTGGCACTGGATTGTTTTGTTGTTCTTGTTGTTGTTTTGTTTTGTTTTTCTTTTCTTTTGTTTTTTGTTTTGTTTTGACACAGAGGAGCTTCAGTCCTGAAGGAACTTGAGAAATTCGGGTCATTTGAACAACAGATACCTCATGAAGGTTTACAAGTGAAGTGTCAAGTTCTGAGCCCAAGTGGGAATAACCCCATCCATGAGGAAAGGTTGAGGGACCTGGGCTTCTTTAGCCTGCTGAAGTGGAGGCAAAGGGCAGTAGACTATTAGCCTGTGACTGCTTGAAGGGTGGTTTCAGAGATGATGGAGCTTTTCTTAGTATGGGGAAACAGCATGAGAAGGGGAAAGAGCCACAAAGTGCATTTTGAGAGGTTCAGACTGGACTTCAGGTCCAAAGAAGGTCACTTGTAGGGCAGTGCTGAGGTGCAACAGGTCACCCAGAGGGAGTCTGTGATCAGCCCCTGCCTTTGTGTTTCAAGGAAAAGCAAGTGAGGACAGGAAGACATCAGGAGAGGTAGGGAGATCGCGGGGTGAGAGCAAGGTGGGGAAGCAGCTTGGGTGGGTACAGGCTTCAGGGAAAGAGGCACAGGCATGGGAAAGCATAGGACAGCCTGTGGTGGAGATGGCCAAGGGCACTGCCAAGGCTGAAAGCTCCCAACACAGCTAGCTTTTTGTCCTCTTGGCTATGGCTGGTGTCTCTGTCACCGAGGCCCACGAGAAGATGCCATTCCTTAAAGCACTGTGACCTTGCTGCCTCCTTGTCCCTTGGGAGCCCAGCAGGTGCCATATCATGGTCTTGCATTTGGCATTGTGCAACCCCCCCCCAAACACACACACTGCCCCCAGGAAGAGCCCTGAGCAATGTGGGATGGAAAGCATCACCCTTCCCACAGACTGGCTGTCAGGGCCTGGTCGCTCTGCTTGATAACACACATCAAGGTTGACTTGGCATCACAGCCACCCTCACATTGCCTTTGCCTACCTGCAATCAGGGCCTCCAACTTTCGGCTCTAATCAGCCCCTGGGGAGCCTTTGTTGGTAATGGCCCTCAGTGGGACCCATTATCTTTCCAAGAAACTTGGGATTTGCTTCTTGAGAGGTTTCTTCAGCCTCTTCTCTGCATCTGAGGTTCATGGGCTCAGTACCAAATACACCCGAGGGGTCATTAAAATGCAAAAAAAACCCTAAGGAGTCATGCCTCTTGCCATAATTTTCTTCAGCACTTCAATTCTTGTTTCGCTAATTGGAAAGTTTGCAGGAGTGTATTTAGAAGAGAAAGATTTCAATGAGCACCTGAAAAAGAAAGATGTCTGCTTCTTAAGCTTTCTTGATTCTTCAGTTCTCAGAATAAGTCATACCCACATTCCCCAATTCATAATGACCCACAGTGTCTCCTAATGAAGTCTGGACATGTAGGCAAAGCAGTATTTTTGATAGAGGACATGTATGGAGAACCTTCCTCCCCAGCTCCCCAGCCCTGCCATTTCCCTCATCAGCCACTGGGGACTTCACATCACTCTTGTGAAAATCCGACCTTTTTCCTCTCAAGGCTGTAGCTGAATGTTACAGCTCATATGCACAAGTTCTCACCTGCTTTCCTTTGAGAACTAGCTGCAGACAGACACAGAAGGGTTTGTCTTAATTGCAAACAAACAAATTATAATTTGGAACAGTTTAATAAAAGATACAAAAAAACCCCACTCGTCGACTGTATGTCAAGTCCAAGCTACATCCAGGGAGGTCCACTGCCCACAAGACATAACCTTCCTTGAAATGTTTTCCACAGATAGATAGGAAAGGATAGACAAGAAACACAACAAAGGAGGTGGCTAAAGAGACAAGGAGACTGCTGAAAGACGAGGCAAGCTTCAGACTCCCAGCATCTCAGAGCAGCAACTGGAGAGCTGAGAGGTACCTGAAAGGATAAAGAGCAAGGGGAAGAGGAAAACTGGAAAGTATGGAAAATGCATATGTCCAGATGCAAAGATGCCTTTAGAAATGACCAGTTTAATCAGGACATGTGGAAATATGTGAGAGAGCACTGAGATTACATTCACAGCCTAATAGACAAGGCAGTGGAAACACAAGGTCAAGGGCAGATCGATGTTTCTTCTCCCCAGACTAATACCCTTCCTGAAGATTTTCACTATTTCAACACAGGAAAACATTGACATTAAAATTAGCCAATTGTTTGAGCTGAGGAAAGTGTGTTCCTATTTTTGAAATGTTGAAAACAGTTCTTCACCTTTCCAGGCAGAGCTCAGGGGTCCAACCACAAGCACCCAGGGGCACTTGGAGAGTCCCTGGTGTCTCTGAGGCACCTGCCTGGGCCTGGCAGCTCTCACAGGGGACCTGCAGGAGACTTGAACCCCTTGGAGCTGCAGAGGGAGGCTGGGCAGAGGGGACCAGGGCACCTGCAATGGCACCAGCTGTTCATGACCCTGTGAGTGCATCCCACCCCAGCTCTGAAAATGACTTCCCCTTAAAAAAAAAAAAAGAAAAGAAAAATGAAAGAAGAAAGAAGAATTTTCCCAAAAGGCCAGTGTATCAAAAAAGAACTAAACAAAAAAAAGAAAAGCAAAAGAAGAAAATAAGATCACAGTGATACTAAGAATAATAAAATAAGAACACAAAGAAGTTTCAAATGCTGAAAAGTGTAACAAAACATTTTTTGCTTTAGATAATTTGTCTAATTTCTTTCTTCTTTCATTTTTATTGACAGTTTCTAAAGATTTCTTTTATAATAGGGTCCACACTATAAAAATAATATTTTTGTGTCTCACACAAGTCCAGCGCCCTTCAAACCACTCCCTGCCCAGGATTTTCCTTGACATTCCTGGATGTTTGCACATGGCAAGTCACACCGTGAGGTGTTGAGCTCTCACAACTGATAGAGGGAAGCAGTCTGATCAGCTTCAATGAACTGTTGTATTTATCGATGGCCAAAATTGCACCAATCTCAGCGTACCTCTGTTACACTGACATCTTAAAGGATTCCCCAAACATCTAGCCACAAACCCTTTTCATTCCCTGCATGGTCATGAAGCGCGACTCCATTTTAGGTGACAACAGGGATGGGAATTAACTTGCTCGATGCCAGACCCCTTTTGTGCAGATGTCTCTGGCTAACCCAGGTGTCTGCACTTCCCTTTCTAGTCAATGGAAACAAAAAGTTGTCCCACTGAGAGGTTTTTGAGATGCTTCTCCTGCTGAACAGCTAATGCTCCAAAAAGGCTCCCATAGTTCCTGTGTCACATTTCCCAGTACCACACAGGAACACAGCTACACAGGGCATCTCAGGCAGCAATGGCCTCTATGTGTGTCTATAAAGGCCTGAATGTAAAGTTCTCGTCATTGGGTGAAATCTATGCAAAAAATAGCTCCTTGAAAGAAATGAAAAAAGTCTTCATTTTCAGAACTTCAAACATTCTTTATCAATTGCAATGAATATTTTCTTTTTTTCTATTGGCAGCACCATATGCATGCACTACAGAAATTACTCTACGTGAGTTTACATGTTTATATATATGTACATGTTATTCAACACGATACATTTCCTGCCAACACTCTGAATGGAGAAACTTGGTTTTGAGAAACTACTGTATTCCAATTGACAAGTCTCCTCTCTCTTCTTCTGCCTCTCTGTGATCTCTTCCTCTGCCTAGTGTGTCTTTACAGAGGCCTCATGGCCCCTCTGCCCTCCAGGGAAGTCTCCTGTGGGATCCTGCCAAGAACATCCTGAACGAGCTGAAATTGGCTCTCCTGCAGCCCTGGGCTGTCCTTCGCCTTTTTGTCTTACTTCTCCACCATCTCATGATCATTCCAGCCATGGCGGCCCTCAGCCTTTACATCCCCATCTGGTTCTGTTTTGTTTGTGACTGACAGAGTCCAGCCGTTGGTGGCTCATTGATTGCCTGTGCCAAGAAATTGTTTTCAGCACTCTCCAGGAATCTCCTGGGCTGCTTGTGCCCTGGCCGACTGCCCTGCCAGCAGATTTCAAGGTGGTTAAACTACCCTGTGAGAACCACGATCTGTGACCAGGAGGCTTCCCCCAGCTGCCTACACAAGGTTTCAGCTGCTTCCCTTCCCTCCTCAGGTGGCCATTAGCAAACACTACCAGAATGTCACCCACACTGGTGTGTCCTCTTGTCCTTACTACAAGGTCTCAACTGGCTCATCACCTGCTCCGAGGCAAAGCCCTGTGCACTCCAGCCAACCCTTTGCACAGAGCACACCTGCACCTCCTCACCATCCCAGGAGCCAAGTTTTTCCCTTCCACGTGAGCTGTCCCACCACGTGTGTGTAATTCCACAGGAATAGGGGAAAGGGAGGTGCTAGTAAAGGGGACATGACTGGGATGTTGACTGCCCAGAAGAGAGGACAACCCAGAAGAGGGGTAGGGGAGAACAAGACAGAAGTGACACATGTGCAGTGTTGATGGTGAGGTCACCTCTGGTACAGGAACCTCATGGGCTGGGTTCTGGTAGAGCCATTCTGAGGACAAGAAGAGAATCACAGCACCACTCATCCCACCACCAGAGATCATATACGGGCAGGAGGATGGGGAGAGGCAGGCAAAGGGGACATGGCTGCAGTGTTGATTGTGAGGTCACTTCCACTGCAGCTGCCTGATTGGCCCTCAGCAGATGTGCTGGCCAGCAGGTTTTGAGATGTCACCCAGCACCTCAGAGAGTCCATCCAGCAGAAATGACTGCCCTGAGGATTGAAGGAGGTGATGCAGGTGACAGGGACCCATCTGTGTGCTGATTGTGAGGGCACCTCTGCTGCAGCCACCCCACCAGACCGCAGCCGGCAGGCATGCAGACATGGCTCATGACCACCCTGCTCAGGACTAGCCCTCTGCAGCAGACCTGCCACCAAGCAGTGCACAGCTCCTCACCTAGGTCTCCTCCGAGCCCAGCATGCTGCCCCTGTTGGCCAGAGACACCATGGACATTTATTTACACGAGTAGTATCCCCACGTAGCCTTTGCTAATAGAAGAGGGAGGCAACTGCTATGCTTCTAGCCTAATAAAACTTGTGGTTGGACAGATCCCAGAAGTGTTAACTTCAAGAATCTCCAACAAGGAACCCTTTCTGAAAGATGAACTCCTATACTCCATATAATCTAAGCTGCGTATTTATATGTATTTCACAGCACATGTGGGATATCTTGCGGAGATCCTGGCAAGAGCTGAGGAAATGCAAGGCCTCAACCTCAGAAGGCTGCCAGCATCCCTGGCTCACACCACCAGGGCAGCCTGGGCCCTGCAAGCCAAGGCACATCCTCACCTCGCAGTGCTCCCAATCTCTCCAGCCTGGCGACACTCCCCACGCACAGCACTGCTCTCTCCAGACATCTTCTCCCACATGCAGCACACAGACACTGGGGCCATCGTCTGTCCCCACCTCAGCCTACCCCACCACTGTGACATGCCGCACCCCCATCCCACGCCTCATAGACAGTTGCCAGCCAACGTGCAGCTGTGCATCAGGGACACACAGGGGACAGGGCCAGACAAGGCAGCAGCCAGGCAACCCCCAGGGGCCCCAAAACACACCAAGGCCACCTCTCCAGACCTTCCATTCCCTTCTAGTCCTCCAAGGCCTTGCAACAGGCACTTCCTCTCAACAGCCAGGCACAGCCCTGCTCAGGGTCACTTCCCACCGCCAGGAAGCAGACCCACAGTGCTCTCACAGGGGCTCAGAGGCCAGCTCTTGCCTCTCGTTTTTGCCTCACATGCCCTCAAGGCACTCACCCAACCAGCCTCCCTACTGAGGGGCCCTTTGGGCCTTCAATGCAGGAGGTCGAATCCCTTTGGCACCACTTGCCCTCTCTCACGCCTTGCTCAGCAGGTTCACAAAGCAGCACATGGAGGCACACGGACACACTGACCAGCATGCACAGGGACTGGGCACCAGTCCCACACAAGCAGGTTTTGAATGAGGAAAATGGCACAAGGCTTCCACTCCTCTCAAGCATTTGCATTCCCCTGTCTCACCAAAGGCTGCCATTTCTCTCCCAGGAAAAGCCTTGAGACAAGCCAGCAGGTTTCAACAGTGCGCGTGACACATGGAGAAGCCAGCCAAGGCTCGGACTCCAGGGTCCCACATGGCATGGCACAGGGAGAGTCCGAGAGCACCACCAAAGTCACCCACTGAAGGAGCTTGGGGTGTGGCAGAGCAAAGCTTGTTATTCCTCAGTTTTGGTACAAGGCGCTCTGCTCTAAACCAGCACCAGGGGCAGGCTGCAGGAAGGACCACTTCTCTCTCTTTCCGTAGCAAGCAATTGACCCCCAACGCTCCACTCACTGGCACCTGGATTTTTCAGGGCTGCAGGCAGACAATCCCATCAGGGCCTCAGGGGGCACGAGTCAGAGAAAAAGAGTGGTCACAATGCAAAAGCTCTAGGAATCTCCCCTCAAAAAAGGAGGGGAAACTCTAAATGTGCTCAGGTAGAAAACACCAAGGGTCACGTGCTTCAAGCACACAGGGTCAGCAATGCCTGTCCAGAAGCCAGGAGCCTCGTTGGAGGATGGGTGTGTTCACCACCACTCCTTTGGCTTCAGCTACTCGCAGCAATGCATCCAGAGCTAAGTGGGGCTCCTCACACGCACCCAAAGATTAGGCAAAAAAAAAGTGCCTTGCCCATGTCAGCAGTGGCAGCACCTGATGACACCACACCTAGCACACTCATGCCTGCACATGGGCTGTTCTCTCACTGCCCTGCTGCAGCACAAGGTAACACCACAGCAGAACGGTGGAGGAACTTGCAGAGGCTGCAAGGGGAAGGCAGAGAGACCTGGGCTGCACATCCCTTGCAGGACACTCTGGCCTTGCCTTGCCTACTCAAAGGGACTCCTTGTTGAGGGAGATTGTGCACAGGAAGGCATCAGTCTCCCTTAGAACTCATCTCCCAAGAACACACCTGCCCATCTCCAAAGACCACCTCTCCACAAGGCCTTCACTCCTCCAAAGAGCTGCCAGCATGCTAACACCCAGCCGGCAACGAGCAACCCCCACAGCCTCCTCTTCCCTCAGCAAACACTGCTGCAGAGGAAAGCTCTCATTAGGAAAAGCAAATGAGAGGAAAGCAGGCGAAAAGCATGCTAGGTTTTCCTCTTGGAGCAAGGAGAAACACTCCTTTGCCTTTACTCTGGATCCTGCCTGCACATCTTGGAAAGAGCTGAGGAAAGTCAAGTCCTGAAGCTCAGCGCACACAAGGCAGCAGGATGCCAGCATCCCTGGCTCACACCACCAGGGCAGCCTGGGCCCTGCAAGCCAAGACACATCCTCACCTCTGAGTGCTCCCCAGCTTCACATCCTGGCAGGGCTTCCCATGCACAGCACTGCTCTCTCCAGACACCTCCTCCCGCGTGCAACACCCAGACACTGGGGCCACTCCCGTCCCCACCACAGGCCATCCCCCACTATGACACGCCGCAGTCCTGTCTCGCGCCTCATAGATGGTTGCCAGCCAACACATGGCTGTGCATCAGGGACACACAGGACACACGAGCAGACATGGCAGCAGCCAGGAAATCCCCGAAGGCTCTAAAACACAGGCTAGATCTCCAGACTTTTAATTTGTTACTAGTTCTCCAAGGCCTTGCAACAGGCATTTTCACTGAATAGCCACACACAGCCCTGCTCAGGGTCAGTTCTCACCTCCAGGAAGCAGACCCACAGTGCTCTCCCAGGGGCTCAGCAGGCCAGCTCTTGCCTCTCGTTTTTGCCTCACATGCCCTCAAGGCACTCACCCAACCAGCCTCCCTGCTGAGGGGCCCTTTGGGCCTTCAGTGCAGGAGGACCAGTCCCTTCGGCACCACTTACCCTCTCTTGGGCCTTGCTCAGTGGGCTTACAAAGGAGCAGAAGGAGGCACAAAAATCGAGGGGCAGCTCTAAAAGCGCTCAGGTAGGAAACACCAAGAGTCAAGTCCTTCAAGCACACGGAGTCCACAATGCCTTCCTCCAAAGCAGGGAGCCTCATTGGAGGATGGGTGTGTGGAGGATGGGATGCTCCCTTGGCTCCAGCTACTCACAGCAATGCATCTAGGGCTAAGTGGGGCTCCTCACACCCTCCCAAATCTCTGGCAAAAGCCAGTGCTTTGCACGTGGCAGCAATGGCAGAACCTAACAACACCACACCTAGCACACTCATGCCTGCACGTGGGCTGCTGTCTCGTTGCCCTGCTGCAGCACAGACAGGTCACACTCCAGCAGGACGGTGGAAGAACTTGCAGAGACGGCAAGTGGGAGGAAGAGAGACGTGGGCTGCACATCCTTTGCAGAGCACTCTTGCCTGGGCTTTCCTCCTCAAAGGGACTCCTTCTCTAAGGAGCTTGTGCACAGGAAGGCATCAGCCCCTTTCAGTTCATCTCCCAAGAACACACCTGCCCATCTCCAAAGACCACCTCACCACAAGGCCTTCACTCCTCCAAAGAGCTTCCAGCACGCTAATGACTAGCTGGAAATGAGCAATACCCACAGCCTCCTCCTCCCTCAGCAAACACTGCTGCAGAGGAAAGCTCTCACTAGGAAAAGTCAATGAGATGAAAGCAGGGAAAAAGCAGGCTTGGTTCACATCTCAGAGCAAGCAGAAACACTCCCTGGCCTTTGGTCAGCACCCTGCCTGCACATCCTGGCAAGAGCTGAGGAAATTCAAGGCCTCAACCTCAGCGCACAGGTGGCAGCAGGCTGCCAGCATCCCTGACTCATGCCACCAGGGCAGCCTGGGCCCTGCAAGCCAAGGCACCTCCTCACCTCTGAGTGCTCCCAATCTCTCCATCCTGGCGGCACTCCCCACGCACAGCACTGCTCTCTCCAGACATCTCCTCCCACATGCAGCACACAGACACTGGGGCCATCGTTTGTCCCCACCTCAGCCTACCCCACCACTGTGACATGCTGCACCCCCATCCTGAACCTCATAGAAGGTTGCCAGCCAGCACATGGCTGTGCATCAGGGACACACAGGGCACAGTACCAGACATGGCAGCAGACAGGGCACCCCCAAGGGCCCCAAATCACACAAGCACCAACTCTCCAGACTATCCAGTTGCTTCTAGTCCTCCAAGGCCTTGCAGGAGGAACTTCCTCTGAACAGCCACTCACAGCCCAGGTCCTCTTCAGTTCCCACGTCAAGGAATCAAAGCATAGAGATGCTGTCCAGATCTTGAAGGAAAATCTCACAACCCCTGGGGTTTTGACAGGGCATAATTTCTACAGCACACGGACACTGGAAATCTGAGATTACTAACTTCACTGCTCACACCAGTGCGAGATTCATTTAGCAGCCTAAATAGTCTAGCTGGACTCCCTGGCCACCCGTAGCAGGTTGTAAGAAGTGCAAAGTCAAACTCCATGTCTGCGTTTACCAGAGAACATCATCCTCATTTCAAATGTAGCACTACAAACTCATGATGATGGAGTGGAATATAATTTCTGTCACATGATGTGGAACATTATCATCTACTTCTGCTTGATTTATTAGTTGCATTGCTGTATTGCTGTAGAGCTCTGCAGGCGTCAGTCCCTCCTCTGGGCACACTCAGTAAAACCAGAAGTGACCTCACCACCAACATCCAAGCCATGTGCCTTCTCTTGCCCTATCAGCTGCTCAGATAAAGTGACCTCACAAGCGCATTACCCCAGCATGTGCCTGCTGCTGGCCTATGGGCTTCAGAGTGACAAGTTTCCTCAAGGTAACTTCCCTATCCATTTCCTACTGACAACCTGTCAGGTACTGTGACAAAAGAGACCTCCCAATCCACGTCCACGCCTACCTGCCTGCTCCTGGCCTATCAGGGACTCAGGAAGAGATGACCTTGCACTCACCACCACAGCCATGTGTCCATCACTGGCCTACAAGCCTCTGAGACAGCAGCTACCTCACTATAACTTCCCCAATTATGAGCCAAATCCTGGCTTCTCAGCTGCTCCAGCAGAAGTGGTCTCCAAAGCGCATGTCCCAGCCGGGGACCTGCTGCTGCCCCATCAACTGATCAGCTGCAAGTGACCTCACAAGCACCTTTCCAGCCACCGCTCCGCTGCTATCCAATCAGTTCATCACTCAGAAGTGACCTCACCAGCAACATCCAAGCCTTGTTACTGCTGCTGGCCCGTCAGGTCCTTGGGCAGAAGTGACCTCATCCTCACCAGCTGAGCCACATGCCTCCTGCTGGCCTGTCAGCTGCTGACACAGAACTGATTTGACACTGGTGATTTCGTGGCACAGCTCTCGCACACAGCCGTGACCTCCCTGCCCACACCCCGGCCACGTGGCTGCTGCTGCCTGCAGCTGCCCCTGCCCTGCCCCAAGGCTGAGCCAGCTCCTGAGTGGCCTCCCTGCTTCACACCGAGGCCTAACAGCCATCAGTGCAGCCCCGCCCTCCTCCCCTGCCTGGTCAATAGGAGGGCAGCACTGGGGGCGATGCCATGGCAATGCTGTGGCCCTGTGTGACCCCTGCAGACAGCCCCCTCCCCCTCCCCCGCAGTGGAGCGCCATGTTGTGGCGGCAGCGCGGGGCGTCACAGGGCCTGGGGGCAGCGTGGCCCCGTGTGGCCGGGCAGTGCAGGGCCCCAGGGCCTGGCCGCTGCCCCGCTCGGGCTGGGATCTGCTGCAGGGGCCCCACAGGGCTCCTGGCTGCCCTGCACCCAGGGGCTGTGGGGGGCGCAGGGGAGCAGCGCCAGGGCCTGGGCTGGTGCTGGCCCTGGAGCCAGCGTGGGGGCCCTGGGCATGGCCAGGGCACCAGAGACCACGGGCAGTGTCTTGCTGCACTCAGGGCAGGGCAGGGCAGGACAGTGTCTTCTTGCTCTTCCTGCCCCGGCCCCCTGCCCGTAGCAGCCCCAGGGCTCGGCAGCCCTCACACTGCGCCCGGCAGGGCTGGGCCACAGCCAGGCAAGGGCTGCTCTCTGCGGGGCTGTGCTGGGCTCCGGCATGTTGCTCTGGAGCGTTGAGGAGTCCCACATTGTCCCCTGAGCCAGACAGGACCCTCAGGCAGGGCTCTTATGGCAGCCCCCACCCTGTTCAGCCACCCCACAGCTCGGGATCCACAGCCATTTTTGCGATTCACAGTCGCTGTGCTCCTCAGCAAGGAGCTCCTAAAGCCCTTACCCTTGCTGGGGAGCCATAGGAATGTTGGGAACAGGGAACCGCGGTGCAGGCTGATGGTCTTGATCCAGCGGTTCTCCATCTTGCTTGCCCCCTTGCCCTTGGATTGCCTCTCCAGCTGGGGAGGAGGGACGGTCTTGCCATCTCGTCACCCACATTCCTCTCCAACATGTCCCTTCTCCTCTGCCTGTTGGTGAGGGGCCCCAACGTGGTCCTGCTGCCTCCTATCCCCCATCCTTGCTGTGGAGCAGCAGTGGGGAGCACGTGAGCAGTGGCCAGCAGCTCCTGGGCGACACAGAGAAGTGAGGGCACCACCAGGGCACTGGGGAGACCTCCCTGTGATGCAGCACATTCCACTGTGACCTCAGCTCGTGTCATCTGGGGGCTCAGTAGGTCACCGCCATGGAGATAGCACAGCCAGGGAGAGAGCTGAGAGATTTCCCCTCATCTTCTGGAAAGCAATAAGTTCCCACCACTCCAGTTATTTTCCAAAACGTGCTGACATATCCTTCAGGAACATCTTCAGATGGTGCCAAAGGCTGTGAAATATCTGAAAGGGAGCCGTGGAGAGGACACGTCTATGGCCATGCACTGTCAGGTCTCTGCACTGGGCAGACCTGTGTGGGAATCTAGGCCTTTGGGGTTGGTTTGGTGTTTGGCATTTTTTAAAGACAGGATCAAAGTCATGTGGGATGAAACAGCACAAAGTGTGGCCACAGGCTGAGATCCAAAACTGATTTCTCCTGTGGGTCGCTCTTTTTGTAGAAGCGGGATGTAGGTCAATCTGGGACAGGTCACAGCCTTCCTCCTTGAGGCACCAAAGCAGGCTCTTTGCTTTTAAAAGTCCTCAGCAAGGTTTCTCGGTCTGCGGTGCTTAAAATAGAGATGGCATGCCAGAAAAGAGCAAAGGTGCCCTTAAAACACATCATACGGAGAGCTTTACCTGGGACCCTGGTCCCTGCCATGCTTCATAGCCATGGTTACTGTAGAGCGTGAACATGGTGCTGCCAATTATTAAGAATGAAAACTTATTTGACAATGGTAAAAAATGTGTGAAGCTTTGGAAATGAGGATTTTTATCAATTATTGCATTGAGTTATTTTCTGAGAAGATTTCAACTTCTGACTAGAATCCACTTTGGGGGCTTGATTCATTTGACCACGTAGAGAGGCTATTGCTGCCTGAGATGCCCTGGGGTAGCTGTGTTGCCATGTGGTGCTGGAAATCTTGAAGGCGGCTCCTGTGGGACCTTAGCTTGTCATTAGGAAATGTATCTCAAAACGACTCAGTTGAGTCAACTTAGTTCCGTCTTTGGACAAGAAAGGGAAGTGCAGAGACCTCGGTCTGGCACGGTGTGAGATCATCCTCCTCCCTGTTGTCCCCCAGAATGAAGTTGCACTTCATTGACCGTGCAGGGAATGAAAAGGGAGTGTGGCTAGGTGTTTTAGGGACTCCTTTAAAAGGTCACGGTAACACAGGTATGTTGAGATTTGTGCAAATTTGGCCACCCAAAAAGAGATGAAGCTGGTCACCCTGCTTTCCTCACCAGTCGAGAGAGCCCGGCACCTCAGAGTGCGACGTGCTCTGTGCGAAGAGTGAGGGGTGGCACGGACAGCCATGGGCAGGGGGTGGTTTTCTGAGCACCAGGCTCTGTGTGAAACATAAAAATATCCTGTTTAGTGGTGCAGGCCTGATTGTAACAGAAGAGTTTACAAAATGACATTAAAAATGAAACAAGAAAGAAATTCAGACAAAGATTGCAAGCAAAGAAATGCTGTGTTATATTTTCCAGCTTTTTGGGTTTTTGTGCTCTTATTGTCTTTTCTGATTTGTTCTCTTTTAGTACGCTGGTGTTCTGGGGAGATTCTGCATTATCTTTTTGTCTGAAAAGGAAAGTGATTTTCAGAGCTGGGGTGGGATGCAGTCACAGGGTCATGGGCAGCTGGTGCCATTGCAGGTGCCCTGGTTCCCTCTGCCCAGCCTCCCTCTGCAGCTCTGGGGGGCTCCAGTGTCCCACAGGTCCCCTGTGAGAGCTGCCAGGCCCAGGCAGGTGCCTCAGAAACACTGGGACCTCTCCAAGTGCCACTGCATTTTTATGCTTAGACAGCTGAGCTCTGCCTGGAAAGGTGAAGAACTGTTTTCAACATTAGGAAAAAAATATATATATATGAGCCCACTTGCATCAGCTGAAATGACTGAGTAATGTTAATAAAATATCAGTGTTTTTGCATGATGACGTAATGGAAATTTTGAGGAAGGGCATGAATCTCAGGAGAAGAATTTTGGTCTGCCCCCTAACTTGCGTTACCACTGCTCTGTCTGTTATGCTGTGGATTTAACCGCTGGCATATGCACTTTCCATAGTTTTCCAGTCTTCCTCCTCCCCTTGCTCTTTATAATTTAGATACTTCTCAACTCTCTAGCTGCTGCTGTGAGCTTGAGGGAGTCTGAAGCTTGCCTCGTCTTTCAGCAGTCTAATTGTCTCTTTAACCAACTCCTTCACTGTGTGTCTGTCCAACCTTTCCTATCTATTTGTCAAGAACATTTCAAGGAAGGTTCTTCCTTGTAGACCATGGACCTCACTGGAGGCAACTTGGACTTGGCATACAGTTGAGGAGTGTATTTTATTTCTTACGACATTGGATCAAGTTTATTTTTGTTTGATCGCAGTTAATACAAACCCTTCTGTGCCTGTTTGCAGCTAGTTGTCTCCGGAAAGCAGGGGGGAATTGGTGCACATGAGCTGTAACATTCAGCTACAGCCTTGAGTGGCAAAAGGTTTGATTTTCACAAGAGTGATCTAAGTCCCCAGTGACTGATGAGAGAAATGGCAGGGCTGGGGAGGTGGGGGGGGGAATATTTTCCGTGGATCTCTGACCTCAAGGATGGTGCTTTTCCTACATGCCCAGACCTCATTAGGAGAAACTCTGGATCAATATCAGTTTGAGAAGGTGGATATCACTCTAGTTTGTAAGCTGAAAAATAAGGAAAACTTTGAAAGCAGAAATCCTTTTTTTTTTTTTTTTTTTGATGCTCATTGAAATCTTTCTCTTGTAAATACACTCCTGAAACCTCTGCAATTAGCCACAGCACAAGAATTGAAGAGCTGAAGAAAATTATGGGGAGAGGCATGGCTCCTTAGGGGTTTTTGCATTTTAATGACTGCTCAGCTGTATTTGGTGCTGAGCCCATGAACCTCCGATGCTGAGAGGAGACTGAAGAAACCTCTCAAGAAGTTTACGTCAGAAGCAAATCCCCAAGTTTCTTGGAGCCTTAATGGGTCCCACTGAGGGCCATTATCAACAAAAGCTCCCTGGTGGCTGATTAGAGCTGAAAGTTGGAGGCCCCGATTGCAGGTAGGCAGAGACAACGTGCAGGTGGCTGTGATGCCAAGACAACCTTGATGTGTGTTATCAAGCAGAATGGCCAAGCCCTACAGCCAGCCCCTGGGTAGGGTGATGCTTTCCCTCACATGTCGCACAGGGCTCTTCCTGAGGGCAGTGTCAGGGTGGGGGGGGGTGTGCAATGCCAAGAGCAGGACAACAATACTGCACCTCCTGGGCTCCGTGGAGGCGAGGAGACAGCAAGGCCACAGTGCTGTAAGGAAACACCATCTTCTCGTAGTCCTCGGTGGCAGATATGCTGGCCATAGCAAATGGGACAAAGACCTCAGTTCTTTGGAGGCTTTCAGCCTTGTCATTGCCATCTGCCATCTCCACCACAGACTGCCCTATGCTGTCCCAAATCTGCACCTGTTCCCCGGCAGCCTGTACACACCCAATCTGCTTCCCCTCCTTGCTCTCACTGAAGGATCTCCCCACCTTTACTGGTGTCCTGCTGTCCTTGCTGGCTGTTCCTTGAAACAAAAGGCAAGGGGCTGATCACATAGTCCCTCTGGGTGACCAGCTGCACCACAGCACTACCCTATGCATGACATTCTTCTTACCTGAAGTGCAGTCTGAACCTCTCAAGATGCATTTTGTGGCTCTTTCTCCTTCTCATGTGGCTTCCTACTACCAAGAAAAGCCCCATCATCTCTGAAACCACCCTGTCACAGGTGACTACTGTATTTGCCTTAGCCTCCACTTCAGCAGGCTAAAGCAGCCCAGGTCCCTCAACCTCTCCATGCAGGCCATGTGCTTCAGACTGCCAACGCCAGCTTGGAAGACCTCCTCTGAACCCTCTCCAGTTGCTCCCCATTCCTCCAGCACTGGGCGTACCACACTGGGACACACTGTTCCAGACATGTGGCCACACCAGTGCTGAGTGCAGGGGGATAAGAACTGCCCTGGCCTGGGTGGTCACGCTCTTCCTAATGCAGTCCTGTATGCAGCTGGCCTGATTTGCAGTGAGCATGCACCACTGGCTCATATGGCACCCCTTGTAATGTCCAGGCCTTCTCCTCAGGGTCTCTCCTCTGCTGGTCAGGTCTCTGCCTGTCCGGATGCACGGGTTGTTCTGCCCCACTGATGAGCCTTTCAAACAGGACAGGATGTGGGGTAGACCCCTGCATAGCCCACCTTTACCTGGCTTCCTGGTCAAGCATGACCCATTAATGAAATTCCTCTGAGCTCCATCATCCAGCCAGCTTTCTGCCCATCTGGATGTCCACTGGACATCCACTACTCTCCTCTCCTCCACAAGTGCAGGCCTTTTATCACAGAAGGCAATCAGGTGGGTCAGGAACGATTTACCTAACCGTATTGTTGTGCTGCACTAGGCATTGTGCTCCACTGTAATGGTGAAAGGAGGTTCCCACTAAGAGAGCAAAGCCTGCAGTGCCCAAGGCCAGGGAGAAACAGAGCTGAGCTGTGCAGGAATGCCAAGAGAGGGGTTGGCTGCCTGAGCTGACTCTGCAGCACCGTTGGGCCTGCAACAGATTTCTTCAACCAATCCCCAGGAAGGACAAGGTGCCACTGAAGAAGTCCTTGGGCCTGGGCAGCCTGTGATCCAGCCACCCTGAGGTCATCATTAGCCTGCTCCCTGTTCATATCATCTCGCGGGATGAGACGAGGTTTGGGAGGAGAAGAGCTAGAAGGGTTTGAGAGTGCAGGGACTAGAGCAGAGACCTTGGTGTGATGTGCCTCCCATTTATGAATCACTCTTGGATGCAGACCGGATGGACTTTCCCTAAAGGCAGTATTGGGATTCATTTGTTTGGACACATGTAAGAAAGCCAAGATGCCCTTGGACACTTGCCCAGCGATCACTGCAAAGGGGCCTGGTTTTCCCATAGGTCCCATGTTGTATCTGCTAGACACATGTGGTTGTGCTGGACACCCCAGGTGTCTGAAATGGCCCTGCAGGCCTATTTCTATGTCATTAGATCAAGTGTCTGCACTGAACTACAATAGCTGTTTGTAACATTGGGATCTTCCTATGTCTCAGCTTCATAGTGAGTGGGTCTCTACTTGTAGTAGGCATCTAATATCATTTCAGATGGCCAAGGCAATTCCCCACCTGGTCCCCACATCATGCTCCAGAAGGATGCAGGTCTCACAGTCACTCCATCAGAGCAAGCAGACACTGGCACATGCCTGGGACCACCTCTGTCTCTTCAAGTGTCCCCAGGTGTTTGTGTGTGAGCAACTGACTCTCATCCTCCATCTCCAGTGATTACAATGGCAGCTTAGACAAGGAGCTCCCATGCAGACCTCTATGTTGTGCTCACTTCAATTCCAGCAAGGGGAATCCCACCTCCGGTGTGTTTGTGGAGCTCATGGGATGGATCTGAATCCCCCTCCAGCCCAGGGCCTTCCAAAGCAGAATGAGATGCCCTGATTGACTCATCTGAATCAACACCTGAACCATGTGTCAATGAGCTCCCTTCTTGTCCCCATCTAGGTGTCCTGCCTAGTTAAGAGATGGGAATAGGAGCTTCCAGAGTGGGACAGTTCCACCTTTCCGAGATAGCCATCCTCTGATGAAATAAATTGCAATGCTGGAATCAGACTCTCTGCACTCTTCAGAAAAGGAGAACAGGTGATTATTTTAGTCGACTTCAGGGAACATTTCCCAGGAGGAGGGAGCACAAGGGACAGAGGAAGTCATACCTTCAGCTGGGCCTCTGCTCCTGAGTGGGGCCAGGCTCCTGGGATGGAGGGAGCTTATGGCAAGTGGGCAGCACTGCCCAGAGACAGCTGTATGCAGGAGCAGCTCCTCTGCAAAGAGCAGCAGGGCTCCGGGCACTGCCTGCTGCTGCTGACATGAGAGGTGACATGACAGAGAGAAGTGCAAGGCAGTGTGGAGTGAGAGGACAGAGGAGAGCTCCTTGTGGGAGAAATCTTCACAGCCCTTGACACAGTAAATCTCTGGCTGCAGGGCAATGCTACTGAGGTTCTTGGAGGGGTCTCCTAAACCCAACCCATCTCCATTCCCATCCCACATCTGTTTTTTTAAGAAAGTCTCTGCTGGTTTTTCCTTTGCAGAGGAGGCAGAGATGCTTCAGAACAGGGATTTGCCTTAACACTATCAAAGGGACAGGGCATCCTTCTCCTTTTTCTTGGGGACAGCTTCAGGGGTGTGAAGCCAGGGTGTGCACACAGGTCTGCCCAGGGCTGTTATTCAGAGCAGTGTCCCTGTGCCCCAGGGTGCTGTGTGCCCAGGGCAGTGACTCTGCCACCTGTGAGGGTCAGCACTCAACCTGCCTTCAGAGCTCCCCACAGTGCTTTGGGGAGAAGTGGGATGGGTGGGTGGGATGGGCGATCCCTGGCAGGACAGGTTCATTCTCCTGCTGAGAGGATGCTGCATGGGTCAGCTCCAGACAGCTCCAGCTCATTCCCAGGACATTTCTGGAGGGGACTTTCCAAAAGGGAGGTCAAGGCATGGGATACATGAAAGGGAAGGAGCTGTCATGAGTCTATGCTTTCGGTTTGATTCTCTCTGGGTGGGGTGAAATTGGATTGGATCTGTCAGGTTTAGACAGGGGACTGAGACAGTGACACTGAGAGAGGAACAGTTCTGGGAGGGACTCAGCAAATGCCTTCATCCACCCCTCTGCCTAAGGACAGAGCCAGCATCACCTTTCCAGCCTCAGCAAGGTTTGTCTCCCCTGCTCCTTAGCACCTGCAAACACGGAGGTGCCCTGGGCAGTGTCCTGCCCCTGGGAGGTTTCTGCAGGGCAGAGCTGAGCTCACAGCAGGTGGGATGGGGTGTGTGAGCACTGAGAGGGGAGAGACGTGGGGATGGAGAAACAGCTCCCCACAGGGACGGCTCCAGGCAGTGGAGTCATGCTCAAAGTGTGAGAGGAAACTGTCAACTCCAACGGCTCCTCTCCTCTCCCAGCCAGCACAGCCCTCTGCTCTCAAGGCTGTGGGGTGCAGGGCAGGAGTTGTTTCCTCAGCAGCCAGACATGCAGGAGAGGAGACACCCCTGAGTGTCCCTCTGTCCCTCCCTGGCCCTGCCTCCCTCACCACAAATATCATGCTATTGCTCCATGTTTCCCACCTGCCCATTCTGCCCTTGTCCTTTCCCTTGGACTCTCTGGGCAGGGGAATTTCTGATGCAGTTCAGACACTGACCCTGGGGGTCCTGCCATGCAGATGTGTCCTTGACAGTGAGGTGCTCTTCCAGCCTGTGGGGCTCTGGGCAGTGCAGTGTGGGAGTCTGGGAATGAGCCAACTCTCTCGCCAGGACACCCCATCCTTAGGATGTTCCGCCATTTCCCTGGGGTGTCTGGCTGGGCTGCAAGCTGCCCTCCACAAGGACACAGCTCTCCCATTGCAGCTGCGTGTTATCTAGGTGCCCCAGGCAGAAGCCACCTAGATACTGAGGCCACGCTGAGAAATGCTGGGGGGGGGGAGGCTGGATGTGGGCAGCTGGAAGGAGCCTGATGTGTTGCTGGCTAGAAGGGGAGGGCTGAGACCTGCCTCAAAGAACCCTCAGAAAGAGTGCTGATGGGCACTTTGCAAGTGCATTCCTCTGCTCTCCGCGGTGTCATTTCTTTTTGGGGTAACACGAGTGCAACTGTCCTCCACCTCCGAGGTGCGAGCACACGGCAGCTGGGAAGAAGGCAGATGGACAGGCCAGCTCTGCTTCCTCTGCACTCAAGCCAGAGTGAAGCCTTTTGCCTCTCCAGAATCACAGCTGCTCACTCTGAGTGCAGCAGCAATGCAGAGGATTTCTACCTCCAGGAATCCTCCTCAGGTGGGACAGGGTCAGCTAAAGAAAACAAAAGTGTCCTTAAAACACTTAATGCACCCACATTATTTAGAAGTGGGAGTGAAGATGCTGAAAATGCCTTCAACATTATGGATGGATGAAATCTGACTGGAACTGGGAATATAGCATTTTAGTCTCCCCTGTTCCGATGTACACAGTTCTGTAGGTCAGGGCTGACTCCACTGGAGCCCACGGGCAGAGGCCCCTGCTCCTCACAGGAAACTCAGCCAGCGCAAACCAGAGCCCATGCCACGGAGCTCAGTGATGGTGCTGCTGATTTGGGGAGAGGTAATGTGTGTGTTTGGGGGAGGTTATGAGAAAGTTTGCTCAGAGAAGTCTGCCCTAACTTGTCAATGTGTCTTCTTCATCACACAGTCTCCCTGTGCCCTAAAGGATCGAAATGTCCAACAGCAGCTCCCTCAACGAGTTCCTCCTCCTGGCATTTGCGGACACACGGCAGCTGCAGCTCTTGCACTTCTCACTCTTCCTGGGCATCTACCTGGCTGCCCTCCTGGGGAACAGCCTCATCATCACAGCTGTAGCCTGCGACCACCGCCTCCACACCCCCATGTACTTCTTTCTCATCAACCTCTCCCTCCTCGACCTTGGCTCCATCTCCACCACTGTCCCCAAATCTATGGCCAATTCTCTGAGGGACACCAGGGTCATTTCCTACTCAGGATGTGCTGCACAGGTCTTCCTCGTTTTCTTCTTGTTTGGAGGAGAGTATTCTCTTCTCACTGTTATGGCCTATGACCGCTTTGTTGCCATCTGCAGACCCCTGCACTATGGGACCCTCATGGGCACCAGAGCTTGTGTCAGAATGGCAGCAGCTGTCTGGGCCAGTGGTTTTCTCCATGCTCTCCTGCACACTGCTAACACATTTTCAATACCACTCTGCCAAGGCAACACAGTGGACCAGTTCTTCTGTGAAATCCCCCAGATCCTCAAGCTCTCCTGCTCAGACTCCTACCTCAGGGAAGTTGGCCTTCTTGTGGTTAGTCTTTGTTTAGCCTTTGGGTGTTTCGTTTTCATTGTGCTGTCCTATGTGCAGATCTTCACTGCTGTGCTGAGGATCCCCTCTGAGCAGGGCCGGCACAAAGCCTTTTCCACGTGTATCCCTCACCTGGCCGTGGTCTCCCTGTTTGTCTGCACTGGCATATTTGCCTACCTGAAGCCCCCCTCCCTCTCCTCCCCAGTTCTTAATCTGGTGGTGACTGTTCTGTACTCGGTGGTGCCTCTAGCAATGAACCCCCTCATCTACAGCATGAGGAACAAGGAGCTCCAAGACACAGTGAGGAAACTGGTTCAGCTCTTACTATTTCAGCATCAATAAGTCGCCCATCCCTCTTCACAAGTGATTTCCCACTCATCTCAGACAACTTGTATTCTTGGGGAATTCTCTCTGTGATAATCATGTTTTTGCAGAAGTGTTTCAATTCATGCCACTTCTGCAGAGGCATGAAACCCATCTGTCTAACTGAGATTCCTGCTGTGAATGTGTCTGTCACTGTGTCAGACCTGGCTTCCCTCTAATTAAAGAGGAATTCTTCATTGCAATGCTTGAAGGTTGGGCTACTCTTCCAAAGCAGGAGCCAAGAATGCGCTCAAGGACTTTCACCTGGGAGAGGGTTATTGTTTTTCTGGGGCTCTCCTTGGTCTCAAGGTGATGAGCTCATAGGTGATGTGTCAGGGAAGGAGGGCTGGATTCAGCTCTCACTTGTGGGTGCCCAGTGCTCCTGGAGGTGGTGAACGGTCAAACGGTATCTCCCACATGACAGGGCTGGAGACTGATGCCTGTCCTTCTCCAAGGGAGTATGGAGCCCCCAGGAGAGCACCGGGCATCTCCAAGGGCACCATGTGCCTAGGGGAGAATGGAGCTTCACAAAGTGAAATGGAGTCACCCAAAGGTAAAGGACAAAAGCAATGAATGTCCAGCCTAGTGAGAGCTCTGCAATCCCACAAGAGGCAGTGGGGACCTTGCAGGCAGAGGGAAGGGAGCCTGGAGAGTTCTTCATTTCAGCCTCAGTGAAAACCATGGGCTGGATCTTGGCACACACCTGAACACAGCCTGAGCCATTTGAAATGCCCTGTGATTGCTCAGAGTATTGTCCACAGCCACAGACCCCTTGGTGGGGTTGTAAGGTGCAATGAGGCCTGTCCGACTCAGTCTGCTTCCCACCCTGGCCACCACAGACAGTGTGGAGTCACCGTGTGGCCCCAGGGCCCCACAGTCTAATCGCTCTGCAGAGCAGCGCTGCCAGCTCGAGGCCATGCGAGGAGCACAGGGCAGGGGTCCTGGAATGGCCAACCAGGCCAGCATGGACACACTGACCTGGGGAAAGGCTCTCTGGGGAGCAGGGACATCCCTGGAGAAGAGGAAAGGAGCAGTTGTGTGCTGACCAGGAGGAATAAATGAGAAAGAGAAATCTGTTTCTAGACAGGTCAACTAAGGGCAGGCTGCTGTGTCCCAGGGACAGCAGGAGCTGCCGGAGGAGCCCCAGGGCAGGGACTCTTGTGCTGTCCTGGAGAGAGGGGCTGGCATGGGGGTCTGCAGGCAGCCTGGGGCTAGGGAGTCTCCTGGACACCAGAAGAAGGGACACAGAGAGTGTCACTGTGCTCTGCCTCTTTGTGCCACTGGGGCCAGTCCCAGCTTGGAGGCTGATGGGGCAGCTGACATACATCCCCCTGATCCCCAGAGCTTCTGTGCCCTTCAGAGGGTCTGGGGCTGTGGAGTGAGTGCCCAGAGCTCTGCAACCCCTGCAGCAGGCACTGCTGGGGGCCACCGCCAGCCTGGGTTGCTCTTCTGGGTGGACTGGGGAGAGGGCAGGGGAGGTGGGGAGAGCCGGGGAGGGTCTGGGCTGGTCTGGAAAGGGGCCGGGAGAGGAAATCACCACTGTCAGCTCAGCTGTGTGAAGGGGCAGGGAGAGCATGCACACCAAGGGCTTGTGGTACAGAGCCAGGTCTCGTGGAGGGGAACCAAGACATGCCGGGTGCAGAAGAGAGGAGGTTGGTCTGTGCCCTTGTTTGACAAAGCAGGAGGGTTGTGGGGGGACGGGGCACCAAAGGCTGTCATGGGGACCGTGCCTGCAACCCTGAATGCACCCTGCCCTGTGCGGTGCCTGCACAGCAGCTCCATGGGCCATGTGCGAACGCAGGGACAGGGCACAGATGGGAGCCCCGATGCTCCTCACCACTCCACTGCAAAAGAGAAACTCCTAGGAGAGCTCTCCCAGCCCGGCCCCACAAGCCCTTGTCCCTGCTCCAGCCATGCCAGAGCAGAGCCGAGGACCAAGAGGTCCCTCAGGCAAAGCTGGGACAGCCTCATGGAGCTGGCCTGAGCACCAGGAGAAGCGGAGCACCCTCCTCCTATGTCCCCGTGCTTCTGGGAGGATGGCACTGGCACCAGGGAAATGACCTGTTTCTGCCTGGGGTCAGTGCAGGACTTTTGCATGTGAGGTGAACGTGACAGCCACTGCACTGCAGAAACACTGGCCACGACCGCTCTCTGCAGCCCCCACTGCCCCCTGCCGCTTCCCTGCTCACCCGCCACCAGCCCCGTGCTGCCCCATCTCTTGGCCTCTCTCCCCACACTGCAGGGACCGGTGGTGCTGCAGGAGCTGCCACAGCCCCACAGGTGCTGCCCAGCCCCCGGCCCTCCCCACCTCCCCCCCAAACATGACATCCACCTTCAAGGACAGGAAAGAGGATCTGGGGAATGACAGGCTGGTCAGTGTCACCTCAGTCCCTGGGGAGCAAATCTTCCTGGGAGCTAGTTCCAGCCACATCGGGGTGGTTGAAGTCCCCCATGAGAACCAGGGCCTGGCATCGTGAGGCTACTTCCAGCTGTCTGTAGAAGGCCTCATCGACTTCCTCATCCTGATCAGGTGGCCTGTAGTAAACACCCACAACAGTGTCACCCATGCTAGCCTGCCCTTTGATCCTTACCCATAAGCTCTCGACTCGCTCTTCATCCACCCCTAGGCACAGCTCAATACATTCCAGTTGCTCTCTCACATAAAGAGCAACTCCACCACCTCGCTTTCCTGGCCTGTCTTTCCTAAAAAGCACGTAGCCATCCATGACAGCAGTCCAGTCATGTGAGCTATCCCACCATGTCTCTGTAATGGCAATGAGATCATGGCCCTGCGACCGCACACATATCTCTAGTTCTTCCTGTTTGTTCCCCAAGCTGCGTGCATTGGTGTACAGGCATTTCCATTGTCTTTCCATTGTCTTTCCATTGTCTTTCCATTGTCTTCATTAGCTGCAGGATGAAGCCTGAGTTGGGTCTGAAAGAGAAAAGATTAGGACTGAATGTCCTGAGGGTGGCTATAAACTGATGCTTTCTCTGCTCTTCAGTGATACTTCCTCTGGTCCCACCTCAGTCTACCCTGAACTCTGTTTTTCTCCTTGCATAATAGATCAGGACTATGGAGCAAGAACTGAGTCCAGGGAAATGCCACACTGATAATCTGGGCAGCCTGGGGAGCCCACTGAAAGAGTAAGTACGTGCGTGAGACCTCACAGCACAGGCCTGGAAAAGCCAAGTGGCAGTTACCCTCCTGAGGTGCCAAGGATCCCAAGCCCTGAGCCACAGGGCTGGATATGGCCTCCTCTGCTCATGCCAGGGGCTCCTGGCACACCTCACAGAGTAAGGTAAATTTCTGTGGGAGAGGTGGAGGAAGAAAGAAGAAATGAATCAAAAGGGAGGAAATTCAGGAGAGGAGTCCCACCAGTAAACATCTCCAAATATGGGTGGATTTACCCCCTCTCTGGCAAGGCCATTTCTTCCATGACCAGCAGCACCTGAGGGCATGCTCCTGATGGACTCCCATAAGCACTCAAGGTGTTCCCTGAAGCCAGGTGGATGGGCATAGGTGGGAGCTGGCCCTTCCTGTTCCTCCCAAGCATGTTGTTTGAGGAAGTGCTGGAAGAACAGGCCTGGTGGGATCCTCATGGCACTGCACTGCCTGGAGCTGTGATAACTGATCAACCCTCTTCTGCAAATGGTTCCTGGCCAGACACTTGTGGACAAGCAGGCAGCACTGCTTATGGGAGTCCATCAGGACTGTGCCCTCTGGGTAGGCAAGGAGACCTCAGGCTCTTGTCACCCTGTTGGGGAGGAGCTGGCTGCTCAGAGGACTGAGGGGAGGAAGGACTGGTCCCACAGCTTGCAAGGTGAAGGTGCTGATGCGTGCCTGGGGCCAGGGCACTGCTACCTCGTAGGCCCTCTCCCAGCTCCTGGGAAGCCACTGTAGAAGCAATCAAATACTGGGAAAAAACCTTCCCTACATTCCTGGGAGTCAATGACAGGGTCACTTCTGTGTGAGAACATGTCAGGCTGGCAGCAGGGCCATGGCTGGGGTTTGTGCTTGAGAAGTCACTGCTGCCTGAGCACCTGATAGGCCAGCAGGAGACACATGGCTTAGATCCATATTGTGAGGTCACTTCTCTCTCTGAAGCTGATTGGCCTACAGCAGACTCTTGGTTCATGTCGCTTCTTTTCATGTCTCCTCTGTGCCTGCTGCTCAGAGGCCAGGAAGAGGCTTGTGGCTTTGGTGCTAGGTGTGAGATCGTTTCTGCATCAGCACCTGATATGCCAGAAGCAGGTAGAAGACTGAAGTTTGTGCTGGTGAGGTCACTTCTGCCTGAGTGCTGATAGGGCAGCAGTGGGCACATGGCTTCGATTCTCCTTGTGAGGTCACTTCTTTCTCTGGACAAGCCAACAGGAGGCTCTTGGCTCATGTAGGTTCTTGTGATGTCACCTCAGTCCCTGGTGGTGATAGGCCAGAAACAAGCACATGGCTTGGATGTTCATTGCGAGGTCACTGCTGCCTGAGGACCTGATAGGCCAAAAGTGGGGACGTGGCTCTGATGCTGATTGGGAGGTCACTTCCTTCTCTATAGATGCTATGTCCTCAGCAGGCCCTTGGTTGCTGTTGGTTCATGTAAGGTCACCTCTGTCTCTGCTGCTGATGGTCCAGAAGCAGATTGATGGCCTCAGTGTGGACTGTGAGGTCACTTCTGCCTGAGTCACGGATCGGCCAGCAGCAGGAAGGGCATCAGCAAAGCAGCTGTGAGGTCACGTCAGCCTGAGCAGCTGAGCAGCAGCAACAGGGCTGTGAGATGGCTTGTGAGGCCACTTCTGCCTCTGGAGACGACAGGCCAGGAACGCGCTGGCCTTGCAGGGCTGTTCCCTGCTGGGCTGGGGCTCTCCAGGGAGACCTGAGCTGCCCCCAGGCTGCGCTGGGCAGGGGGCTTGTGCCAGGCTCCCGCTGTCATGGATCCAGCAGGGTGCTGGAGTCCACTGAATGGACTCATCACCGAGTTCATGCCAGCAGGGATTTGGTTGGCTTCTCTGGGGCTTTTTGGACACTGAAAGGAGGAGACTGAGGCTGCATTTAGAAAGAAACAATTATCAGCTGGTAGAAATGAACTGCATACACAGCACAGAGCTATGAAACCACAGTTCCTGCGGTTGTGTGGGGAGTCTGTTGTTCTACACAAGTGCTCTGCCATGAAATATATATATATATATATATATATAAAAGTGCATATTCATAAAAATATATACACACACATATATGTATATACATATATACATTCTATATATCATTTAGGAGTCTAGGAACTACAGAAGACATTCTTGATCATCATCTATTTTTTTTTCCTTGGGAGAATAGGTGTTTTCAGCTATACTGGAGAAATACACTGAGCCACATCAGGATATTCAGGAGAGCTTTGCAGAGATTTGTGCAGCCGCCTGTGCTGTGTGGTGGGATGAAGACTTAAGAACATAGTGTGTTCCCATTAAATCACCAAATGCAAGGGAATGCATTTCAGCTCTACTTTGGAAGCTGTACTAGTGCAAGTGAGGCATATGGACTCTTCAGGGAAGTTAACAAACATCTCTTGTCTTTCAGATGGTATAAATCATATGTTAACAGAAGATTCAGTGTGTAGGGATGAGGAATCACCTTCAGGGTTCTGAGGCTGAATTGTCACATCAAATGCCTACTAGACAAGAGGAACCATTCCTTAACTGCCACAGGTGAATGTCTGTGTCCTTTGGCTTCAAACTGCTGTGTCCTTGTAAACAGCCCTGGCTGTTGTAAGCGTGAGGGGAGGGAGAGGAGAGAGTAAAGAAAAGTTTGTCGGGGAGGGAAGCTTATATCAATACATGGAAGAAGCAAGCATGAAGCTGAAACTCGGTACTAGAGTTCCAATAAAGTATGTTATTACTGATCAAGTTCAAGGACCGAACCTGCACCAAAAAGATCCACAGACTCATAGTCATGTTGATTTGAAACACAGTATTCCTTAAGTGACTCAAAACCAAGGCAATGTGTTGTCCATCCTTTTAGGTTAAAAAAAAAAAAGCTATGTGATGGTTGCCTCTGTGGTCATCTACCAATAATGTCTAGTCACTGCCCACATTTGCTGCCAGCACTTTCCCCCTGGGGACCAGAACTGCTTGAGTGGTGCTCATCTGATCAGATGCACAGAGAAATGCATCCTGGGAAAGGATGCTGGCTGCTTTATTCATGGAGTAGAGGCTTGTCTGCTTATGTGCTTGAGGTACCACCTGCAGGCAATGGCCTTTGATCTTCCCCAGCAAGGAACCTGGTCAGAAGGAGCCTCTGGAAATGAGACAGCAGCTGTGGACTGGGGAGCTCTTCAGACAGGCGGGAAGTTGTCACCTCTTATAAAATGAACTTTGAAATTATGATTCATAACCAGGCTCCTTTGACAGTGCCTGCCCTCAGCTTTCCTGCCTGTGTGGTGCTGCTGGTGCTCCAGACTGATGTGGACACCAGCATCTGGGAAGCCCAAAGGACAGCACCAACTATCATTTATATTCCACATGTCCGTGTATGGTGGGAGAACATTGGAGTCTCATTGAAAGCTACATTTACCACACTATTACAGAACAGTCCAGCATAGGCACCAGTTTTGTAGCTTGCAACACCAGCTGGATGCCATGCAAATCTCCCGAAAATGCTATTCCTATCAGTAGCTTTCCTTTTTCAGTTTCCTGTTCAGTTGTGTATCCTTGAAGCACCTCAATGCTGTGCTTTCCCAAGCAAATGGATGCCGTCATCACGAGGGCACCCTGCCTGAATCTTCTAGAATTTGCTGCGGCAGAAAACAACATGGAAAATGTTTGTCCAAAAGGTTTTCTGAGTCAAGAGATTCACTCAGACCCAGCCTTTCCCGCATTCCCCACACATAGGCTTTTTAGACAGATGAATAATTTTGCCTGGGAGAATAATTCTGGCGATTTTGAGGTAGTTATTTATATCCTGAGTCAAGCATATGGAATGTTTGCCATGTACAAGGCAATCAAGATCTGTTGACCAATAGCATGCCTTCTGACAGTCTGCAATTGCAAAAGATAGGGGTTACACTGTAATAGAAATGGATTTAGCATTTCAATGCCTTTACTACAATATCAGTTCTTTCTTCATAAGGGCCAAACCTTAACAAATAAGGAAGCTAAATTGCATCTTGTGTTTTGGTAACTTCGGGAAGACAACTACACTAATTTCCATCAGCAGACTTCAGTAGGAGTACGTCCTCCACTTTCTAGGCTTCTGGGAGTTGGCATTGAAGGAAGGTGCTTAAAAGATGAAGCAGGTTACTTTTCTGGTGATGGTGTTTTCCTGAATACTGGCAACCCATTCCTCCCTCCTGCTGAGATCCATCTGGAGGGCAGTCCTCAACCTTATGACTGTTCTCCTGATTAGGTGCCATCTGCAAATGTGATGAGAGCTGTGTCCTCCAGGTCACTGATGAACGTGTTAAACAGTACAAGGCCCAGTATAGAGCCCTGTGTACTCCACTTGTCACTGGCTTCCAGGTAAAGCACAACCCATTCACAAAAGCCCTCTGCACTTGATCATCCAACCAGCTTTTTACCCACCCCGTTGTCTACCCAGCCTACTGTAATGCCTTACTCGTATGGAAGGATATTCTTGGAGACAATGTCCAACACCTTGCTAAAATCATGGTAAATGACATCCACTCCTCTCCTCTCCTCCACAAGTATGGGCCTTCTATCATGAAGGCAATCAGGGTGCTCAGGAATGATTTACGTTCAGTAAATCCATGCTGACTGCTCCCAGGCACCTTCTTCTCCTCCATGTGCCCAGGAGTGTGATGCGAGAGGATTCACTCCATGAAACACTCCTCACCAAAGTGAGGCTGAACAGCCTGCAGCTCCCCATGTTATCCTTGTGGCCTTTTTTGAGGATGGGCACAACATATTCCTTCTTCTGGTCATTGGGACCTCCCCTGATCTCCACAACCTTTCTAAGATGATAGAGAATGGCCTTGCGGTGATAGCAGCCAGCCCCCTCAGTGTCTTCTGATGCAGCCCATCCAGACCCATAGACTTGTATGGGTTGAGTCCATGCAAGTCATCCCTCACTGTCATCACCAAGCTGTGGTTGTTTTTCTTTCCCTTTGGAGGCCTCAATCCAGGCACAACAATCTGACCGACCTTGTTGGTGAAGATTGAAGCCAAGAAGGCATGGAGCTCCTCAGACCTACCCGTACCTGCTGTTACTAGATTCCCTGCCCGATCCAGCAGTGAGCCCACATTTTCCTTTTCACCCTTTTCCTGCAACTGAAGCAGTAGCAGCTCTTCTTCATGCCCTTGACATCCCTTGCAAGTGTCTACCCTTGGGGAGCTTTAGCTTCCCGAACACCATCCCTGCTTTGCTGGACAATGTTTCTGAAGTTCTCCATTGCAGCCTCTCCCTCCTCCTGCTTCCTCCATGCTGCCTTCTTGCCCTGGAGCTCATTCCTGAGCTCCCAGTATAGCCAAGCCGATCTCCTGAGATGTCTGCAAGTTTTACTGAGTATCGGGATGGACCATCCTTGTGCTTGGCAGGTGTTGAACTTAAAGACCTGCTGGCTTTAGGGAGCTTCTGGGCCCTTCAGAGCTGCCTCCCATGGCATCCCCCGCCACTCCCCTCACCAGGCGCAAGTTTGCTCCTCTGAAGTCCAGGGTCTGTGCTCCACTACTGTCCTTCCTCACTCTGCTCAGGATCTGGGACTCCACTTTTTCATGGTCACTGTAGGAAAGTATGACACTGACTATCCCACCCCTGATCAGTTCCTCTCCTTTTGAAATTCTAGATAAAAGAAAGCATCACCATTATTGGCCCATCATGCAGCTGTGCTAAGAAGTTCTCCCTGAGGCCCTCCGGAAATGTCCCGGCCTGCTTGCATTCTGCTGTTTGCCCTTCCAGTTCATGTCAGAAAGATTAAAGTCCCCATGACAAGAACCAGGGCCTGTGATCCAGAGACTTGCTCCAGTTAGACTGCATCCACCTCCCTACCCTCTTTAGGTGGTCTGTAGCTCCCACCATGATGTCACCCCTACTGTGATGCTCACCCACAAGCACTCACCCAAACCCTTGTCTCTGCCATGGAAGCACTGTGCACATCTGAGCTGCTCCTCCACACAAAGGTCATGCCCCCTGCTCGTCTTCCCTGACAGTCTCTCCTGGAGAGCTTGTACATTACCAGCACAGCCCTCCAGTCGTGTGAGCGGTCCCAACATATCTCAGTTATTCCAACGATGTTGCAGTCCTGTGACAGCTTGTGCTCCTGCCTGTGCCCCAGGCTGCATGCATTTGCATATATTTAGGCTACAGAGCCTCAGCTGTGGCAGAGAGAACAGACTGGTCATGGTGAAACCTGTTACCAAGAGCCAAAGACACTGTGTGTACAGTGGTCCAACTTCAGAGCAGAGCCATGCTGGCCTAGATAGCAGGTGGCAATGTAATGGTGAAAGGAGGTTCCCACTGAGAGAGCAAAGCCTGCAGTGCCCAAGGCCAGCGAGAAACAGAGCTGGGCTGTGCAGGAATGGTAGGAGAGGGGTTGGCTGCCCGAGCCGACTGTGCGGCACCATTGTGCCTGTGACAGAGTTGAAGTGATCTCCAGGCAGGGCAAGGTGCCACTGAAGAAGTCCCTGGCCCTGGGCAGCCTGTGATTTGGCACACTGTGGACACCATTAGCCCATTCCCTGTTCATATCACCTGGCGGCGTGAGAAGAGGTTGAGGGCGAGGAAAGCTAGAAGGTTTTAAGAGTACAGAGACTAGAGTGGAGCCTTTGGTGGGATGTGCCTCTCCCATTTACGAAGCACGCTTGGCTGTAGATCGGAAGGACTTGGCCTAAAGGCAGTGGTGGGATCCAGTTGTTTGGGCACAGGTAGGAACCCCAAGATGCCCTGGGGCACTTGCCCAGCAACCACTCCAAAGGGCCATGGTTTTCCTAGAGGTCCCATGGTGTATCTGCTAGAGACATGTGCTTGTGCTGGACACCCCCAGGCATCCGACATGGCCCTGCAGGCCTATTTCTGTGTTACTGAAGCAAGTGCCTGCACTGGATGACATCACATCTTTGCGGTGTCAGGATCTGCATGTGTCTCAGCTTCCTAGTGAGTGGAGCTCTGGTAGTAGTGGGCATCTAGTATCATTGCAGGTGGCCAAGGCAGTTCCCCTCCTGACCCCATCTCATGCTCTAGAAGGATGTACGTGTCACACTTGCTCCATCAGAGCAAGTAGACACTGGCACATGCCTTGAACCACCTCTGTCTCTTCCAATGTCACCAGGTGTTTGTGTGTGACCAGCTGACTGCCACCCTCCATCTCCAGTGATTAAAATGGGAGCATAGACCAAGATCTTGCATGAAAACATCCATGCTGTGCTCACTTCTGCCTGGGACAGGGGAATGCCACCTCCTCTGTGTTTTTTGTGGAGCTCATGGGAGAATCTGAATGCTATGTCAGCCCAGGGCCTTCTAAAGCAGCCTGTGAAGCCCAAACTGACTCATCTGAATCAATTCCTGAACAATGGGAAAAGGAGATCTATTCTTATGCTCATCTAGGTGTCCTAGCTAAGAGACGGGAGTAGGGGCTTCCTGAGTGGGACACTTCCACTTTTCATAGATAACCATCCTCTGATGAGACAAATTGCAATGCTGGAATCAGTCTTCCTGCAGTGCTTAGAGAGGGACCATCAGTGATTATTTTAGTTTATTTCAGGGAACATTTCCCAGGAGGAGGGAGCACAAGGGACAGAGAAATTCATGAGCTCAGCCAGGCCTCTGTACCTTAGCAAGGCCAGGCTCCGGGGATGGAGGGAGGTCATGGTAACCTGGCAGCACTGCTGAGAGACAGCTGTGTGCAGGAGCAGCTCCTCTGCAAAGAGCAGCAGGGCTCCGGGCACTGCCTGCTGCTGCTGCCATGAGAGGAGAGAAGGCAGAGAGAAGTGCAAGGCAGTGTGGAGTGGGAGGAGAGAGGAGAGCTGCTTGTGGGAGAAATCTTCACAGCCCTTGACACGGTAAGTCTCTGGCTGCAGGGCAACGCTACTGACATTCCTGGAAAGGTCTTGAAATCATTCCAGTCTCACAACTGGATTTTTAAGAATCGCTCTCCCAGCTTCTCCTTTGCAGAGGAGGGGGATATGCTTCAGAGCAGGGATTCCCTGCGACACAGTCACAGGGACAGGGCATCCTGCTACCTTCTCCCAGGGATGCTGCAGGGGTTTGAAGTCTGGATGTACACAGAGGTCTGCCCAAGGCTGTAATTCAGAGCAGTGCCCTTTGTCCCAGGGTGCTGTGTGTCCAGGGCAGTGACTCTGCTGCCTGCGAGGGTCAGCACTCAGCCTACTCGGTGATCTCCACAGAGTGTTGAAGGGAGAAACACTGGGTGGTAGGAGAGACCCCCAGCAGGGCAGGTTGAGTGTCCTATCAAGAGGATGCTGCATGGGTCAGGGCTGCCCACTGCTCCAGCTCACTCCCAGGACATTTCTGGAGGAGACTTTCAAAAAAGGAAGGTTAAGGGAGGGGATACATGAAAGGGAAGGAGCTGTGATGAGTCTGTGCTTTCAGTTATTTTCTGTTTGGGTGGGGTGAGATGGGATTGGATCTGTCAGGTTTAGAAAGGGGATGGAGGCTCCAAAACAGTGACAGTGAGAGAGGAGCAGTTCTGGGAGGGACTCAGCAAATGCCTTCATCCATCCCTCCGCCTCAGGACAGAACCAGCATCACGTTTCCAGCCTCACCAAGGTTTCTCTCACCTGCTCCGTAGCAGCTGCAAACATGCAGGTGCCCTGGGCAGTGTCCTGCCCCCAAGAGGTTTCTGCAGGGCAGAGCTGAGCTCTCAGCAGGTGGGATGGGGTGTGTGAGCACTGAGAGGGGAGAGACGTGGGGATAGAGAAACAGCTCCCCACAGGGATGGCTCCAGGCAGCAGAGTCATGTTCAGAGTGTGAGAGGAAACTCCAAGGCCTCCTCTCCTCCCCCAGCCAGCACAGCCCTCTGCTCTCAAGGCTGGGGGGTCCAGGGCAGGAGTCGTTTCCTCGTCAGCCAGACATGCAGGAGAGGAGACACTTGTGAGTGCCCTTCTGTCCCTCCCTGGCCCTGCCTCCCTCACCACAAATATCATGCTATTGCTCCATGTTTCCCACCTGCCCATGCTGCCCTTGTGCTTCCCCTTGGACTCGCTGGGCAGGGGGGTTCTGATGCAGTTCAGACACTGAGACCCTGCGGGTCCTGCCCTGCAGATGTGTCCTTGACAGTGAGGTGCCCAAGTGCCCCTCTAACCTGTGGGGCTTTGGGCAATGCAGTGTGGGGGTCTGGGAATGAGCCAACTCTCTCGCCAGGACACCCCATCCTTAGGAGATTCCGCCATTTCCCTGGGGTGTCTGGCTGGGCTGCAAGCTGCCCTCCACAAGGACACAGCTCTCCCATTGCAGCTGCGTGTTATCTAGGTGCCCCAGGCAGAAGCCACATACATACTGAGGCCACGCCGAGTCATGCTGGTGGGAGGGTGGATGTGGACAGCTGGAAGGAGCCTGATGTGTTGCTTGCTGGCTAGAAGTGGAGGGCTGAGACCTGCCTCACGTCCCCTCAGAAAAGAGTGCTGATGGGCACTTTGCAAGTGCCTTCCTCTGCTCTCTGCAGTGTCATTTCTTTTTGGCGTAACATTAGTGTAGCTGTCCTCCACCTCCGAGGTGGGAGCACACGGCAGCTGGGAAGAAGGCAGATGGACAGGCCAGCTCTGCTCCCTCTGCACTCAAGCCACAGTCAATCCTTTTGCCTCTCCAGAATCACAGCTGCTCACTCTGAGTGCAGCAGCAATGCTGAGGATTTCTACCTCCAAGAATGCTCCTCAGGTGTGACAGGGTCAGCTAAAGGAAACAAAAGAAGCCTTAAAACTCTTAATGACCCCACATTATTTAGAAGTGGGAATGAAGATGCTGAAAATGCCTTCAACATTATGTGTGGATGAAATCTGACTGGACCTGGGAATATAACAGTTTAGTCACCCCAGTTCCCATGTGCGCAGTGCTATAGGGCAGGGCTGACTCCTCTGGAGCCAATGGGCACAGGTCCCTGCTCCTCACAGCAAATTCGGCCAGCACAAATCAGAGCTCAAGCCATGGAACTCAATGATGGTGCTGCTGAGATGGGGAGAGGTAATGTGTGCGTGTTTGGGAGGGTTTTATGAGGAACCTTTGCTCAAAGAAGTCTCTCCTAATTTCTCTCTATCTGTTCTTCCTTAGACAGTCCCCAAAGCCCAAAGGGAGCTAAATGTCCAACAGCAGCTCCACCAATGAGTTCCTCCTCCTGGCATTTGCAGACACACAGGAGCTGCAACTCTTGCACTTCTCGCTCTTCCTGGGCATCTACCTGGCTGCCCTCCTGGGCAACGGCCTCATCATCACAGCCGTAGCCTGCGACCACCGCCTCCACACACCCATGTACTTCTTCCTCCTCAACCTCTCTGTTCTGGACCTTGGCTCCATCTCCACCACTGTCCCCAAATCCATGGCCAATTCCCTGTGGGACACCAGGGCCATTTCCTACTTGGGATGTGCTGCCCAGATATTTTTCTTCTTTTTCTTAATTTCAGCAGAGTATTATCTCCTCACTGTCATGGCCTATGACCGCTACGTTGCCATCTGCAGACCCCTGCACTATGGGACCATCATGGGCAGCAGGGCTTGTGCCAAAATGGCAGCAGTTGCCTGGGGCAGTGCTTTTCTCAATGCTCTCCTGCACACTGGGAACACATTTTCAATACCACTGTGCCAAGGCAACACAGTGGACCAGTTCTTCTGTGAAATCCCCCAGATCCTCAAGCTCTCCTGCTCAGAATCCTACCTCGGGGAGGCTGGGCTTCTTGTGGTTACTGCCTGTTTAGGCTTTGGGTGTTTCATTTTCATTGTGCTGTCCTATGTGCAGATCTTCACTGCTGTGCTGAGGATCCCCTCTGAGCAGGGACGACACAAAGCCTTTTGCATGTGCATCCCTCACCTAACCATGGTCTCCCTGTTTGTCAGCACTGTCATCTTTGCCTACCTGAAGCCCCCCTCCTTCTCCTCCCCAGCTCTGGATCTGCTGGTGGCTGTCCTGTACTCAGTGGTGCCTCCAGCAGTGAACCCGCTCATCTACAGCATGAGGAACAAGGAGCTCCAAGACGCAGTGAGGAAACTGATTCAGCTGGTACTAGTTCAGCATCAATAAGCTGCCCATCTCTCTTCACAAGTGATTTCCCATTCATCTTAGACAATTTTTATTCTTTGGGCATTCTCTCTGTGATAATGATGTTTGTTCAGAAGTGTTTGAATTCATCCCACTTCTCCAGAGGCATGAACCCAGTCTCTCTGACCCAGAGGCCTTCTGTCAATGTGTCTGTCAGATTTGGCCTCTCTTTAATTAAAGGTGATTTCCTCAGTACAGTGCTTGAAGGTTGGGCTCTCCTTCCAAACCTGGAGGCAGGAATGCACTCGAGAACTTTCACCTGGGAGAGGACTGTTGCTTTTCCAGGGCTCTCCCTGGGCTCAAGGCAATGAGCTCATAGGTGATGTGTTAGGGAAGGAGGGCTGGATTCAGCTCTCACTTGTGGGTACCCAGTGCTCCTGGAGGTGGTGAATCTCCCATATGACAGGGCTGGAGACTGATGCCTGTCCTTCTCAAAGGGAATATGGAGCCCCCAGGAGAGCACAGGGCATCTCCAAGGTCACCATGTGCCTAGGGGAGAATGGAGCTTCACAAAGTGAAGTGGAGTCAGCCAAAGGTAAAGGGCAAAAGCAATGAATATCCAGGCTAGTGAGAGCTCTGCAATCCAATGAGAGGCAGTGGGAACCCTGCAGGCAGAGGGAAGGGAGCCTGGAGAGTTGTTCGTGTCACCTTCAATGAAAACCATGGGCTGGATCTTGCGACATGCCTGAACACAGCCCGAGCCATTGGAAATGCCCTGTGATTGCTCAGAGTATTGTCCATTGCCACAAACCCCTTGGTAGGGGTTGTCAGGTACAATGATGCTCATCCAGCTGGGTCTGCTTCCCTCTGTGACCTCCATGGCTGGTGTGGAATCACCTTGTTGCCCCGGGGCCCCACAGCCCACTCACTCTGCAGAGCAGTGCCAACAGCTTGGGGCCCTGTAGGGAGCACAGGAGAGGGTCCAGGAACGGCTGACCAGGCCGGCATGGACACACTGACCTGGGGAAAGACTGCCTGGAGAGCAGGGATGTCCCTGGAGAAGAGGAAAGGAGCAGTTGTGTGCTGACCAGGAGAAATAAATGAGAAAGAGAAATCTGTTTCTAGACAGGTCAACTAAGGGCAGGCTGCTGTGCCCCTGGGGCAGCAGGAGCTGCCGGAGGAGCCCCAGGGCAGGGACTCCTGTGCTGTCCTGGAGAGAGGGGCTGGCAAAGGGGGTCTGCAGGCAGCCTGGGGCTAGGGAGTCTCCTGGACACCAGAACAAGGGGCACAGAGAGTGTCACTGTGCTCTGCCTCTTTGTGCCACTGGGGCCAGTCCCAGCTTGGAGGCTGATGGGGCAGCTGACACACGTCCCCCTGATCCCCAGAGCTGCTGTGCCCTTCAGAGGGTCTGGGGCTGTGGAGTGAGTGCCCAGAGCTCTGCAGCCCCCTGCGGTGGGCACTGCTGTGGGGCCACCACCAGCCTGGGCTGCTCTGCTGGGTTGTCTGGGGAGAGGGCAGGGGAGGTGGGGAGAGCCAGGGAGGGTCTGGGCTGGTCTGGAAAGGGCCTGGGAGAGGAAAGCGCCAATGTCAGCTCAGCTGTGTGAAGGGGCAGGGTGAGGACACACATCCGGGGGCTTGTGGTGCAGAGTCAAGTGTCATGGAGGGGAACCAAGACATGCTGGGCACAGGAGAGAGGAGGTCGGTCTGTGCCCTTGGTTGCCAAAGCAGGAGACCTGTGGGGGGGACGGGTCACCGAGGTCTGTCGTGGGGACCATGCCGGGGGAGGTTTCCCCAGCCCTGAATGCACCCTGCCCTGTGCGTTGCCTGCACAGCGGCTCCATGGGGCCATGTGCGGATGCAGGGACTGGTCAGAGATGGGAGCCACGATGCTCCTCACCACTCCACTGCAAAAGAGAAACTCCCAGGAGAGCTCTCCCAGCCCGGCCCCACGAGCCCTTGTCCCTGCTCCAGCCATGCCACAGCAGAGCTCAGGACCAAGAGGTCCCTCAGGCGAAGCTGGACCAGCCTCATGGAGCTGGCCTCAGCACCAGGAGAAGCAGAGCACCCTCCTCCTATGTCCCCGTCCTGCTGGGAGGATGGCACGGGCACCAGGGAAATGACCTGTTTCTGCCTGGGGTCAGTGTAGGACTTTTGCATGCAAGGTCAACGCGACAGCTATTGTGCTGCAGAAACACAGACCACAACCCCTTGCTGCAGCCCCCACTTCCCCCAGCCCCTACCTTGCCAACCTGCTGCCACCCCCGTGCTGCCCCGTCTCCCATCCCCTCTCTGCACACCACAGGGACCAGTGGTGCAGCAAGAGCTGGCACAGCCCCACAGCCGCTGCCCAGCCCACAGCCCTCCCCACCTCCCCCTATGCTGGGGCTCCAGCCCCTGCCAGGCAGCGGGTCTGGCCACTCCCCACAGCTCCCAGCCTGGCAGGGCCATCGCTGCCCACAGCCCCCTCCCCCAGCCCACTCCCCCCATGCTTCTTCCCCCTTTTGGGGAATGGAGATGCCCCAGGCCGGGGCAGCCAGCTAGTGCCAGGGCTGGGATGGGGCGTGGAGGGGATGGAGACCATGGGGGGAAGTGGGGCAGGGGGAGAAGCTCTGCTCATGCCTCCACAGCTGGGCCAGGAGAGACAAGGCCATGGGACCAGTCAGGCTCCAGCTGCTGCTTTGACATCAGCTCCATGCTGTGAACATCAGGGTTTCTTCCCTCTGCAGGGGAACGGCTGGTGGAGGAGACTTCAGATGGGCCCGGTCCAGACCTGGGCTGTGTCCCATGGCAGAGGTAGAGGGGGATGAGGGAGTGTGGGGCTGGCAAAGGGCTCCCCCCATCATCTGCTGGGAGGGCAGCCTGCACGAGAGGCAGAGCCTGTCTCTGTGGCTGGGGTCTTTGCACTCATGAAGTCACAGAGCTATTCAGGTGGGAAGGGACCTCCAGAGGTCTCTAGTCCAACCTCCCATGCAAAGCAGGGCTGGTTAGAGTGGGGCGTTCAGGGCGGTGGCCCAGTAAGCTTTGAACATCTCCAGGAATGGACATGGCACAGCCGCCCTTGGCCCTTGGTCCAGTATTTGAACCCCCCTCATGATGAAAACTCCTTTGCTTCTCCTGAGTTGCAGTTTCTCGGGTTACTGAGGGCGCTGGACGACATCATCGCTAGGCTGCTCACTATCATCTTTGAAAGGTCATGGATATGAGGGGAGGTTTCTGAAGACTAGAAAAAAGGCAAATCCATCTTCAAGAAGGACAGGAAAAGGATCTGGGGAATGATAGACTGGTCAGTGTCACCTCAGTCCCTGCAAAGCAAATCTTCCTGGAAGATTTGTGGACAGAGGAGGACAGTGCATGTTGTAGACCTTGAATTTTGGAAGGCCTTTGCCATGCTCTTCCATAACCTCTTTGTAGCCAGCCTGGGCAGATGTGGAATGGAGGAGTAAGCAATGGAGGGTATGGGAAATTAGCTGGAGGCTGCCTGGTTCAAAGGGTAGAGAAGAGTGATACAAAGTCCACCTGACTAATGGTTACCAGTGACATTCTTCAGAGGTCAAAACTAGAGGATACCAATGAGGAGGGAAGCAAAAAAAAAAAAAAAAAAAAAACCACCTTTCCATTGTCTTCAGGGGCTGCAGAATGAAGCCTGATTTTACTCTGAAAGAGAAAAGGTTGGGACTGAATGTCCTGAGGGTGATTATAAACTACTTGATGCCTTCTCTGCTCTTCAGTGATACTTCCTTTGGTCACACCTTGGTCTGCCCTGAACTCTATTTTTCCCCTTGCATCAGGACTGTGGAAAAAGAACTGAATCTAGGGCAATGCCATGCTGATAATCTGGGCAGCCTGGGGAGCCCACTGAAAGAGTAAGTATGTGTGTGAGACCTCACAGCATAAGCCTGGAAAAGCGAAGTGGCAGTGACCCTCCCGAGGTGCCAAGGATCCCAACCCCCAAGCCACAGGGCTGGATACAGCCTCCTCCGCTCATGCCAGGGGCTCCTGACACACCTCGCAGAGTAAGATAAATTTCTGTGGGAGAGGTGGAGGAAGAAAGTAGAAATGAATCAAAAGAGGAGGAATGCAAGCCAGGAGTCCCACCAGGAAACACCTCCAAATATGGGTGGATTTACCCCCTCTCTGGCAAGGCCATTTCTTCCATGACCAGCAGCACCTGAGGGCGTGCTCCTGATGGACTCCCATAAGCGCTCAAGGTGTTGCCTGCAGCCAGGTGGATGGGCACAGGTGGGACCTGGCCCTTCCTGTTCCTCCCAAGTATGTTGTTTGAGGAAGTGCTGGAAGAACAGGCCTGGCGGGATCCTCATGGCACTGCACTGCCTGGCGCTGTGATAACCCCCTGCACACACTTCCTGGGCCAGGCGCTTGTGGACAAGCAGGCAGCAGTGCTTATGGGAGTCCATCAGGAGCACGCTCTCTGGGTAGGCAAGGAGACCTCAGGCTCTTGTCACCCTGTTGGAGAGAAGCTGGCCACTAAGAGGACTGGGGGGAAGAGGGACAGGTCCCACGGCTCATGAGGGGAAGGTGCTGATGTGTGCCTGGGGCAAGGGCGCTGCTACCTCGTAGGCCCTCTCCCAGCTCCTGGGAAGCCACTGCAGGAGCAAGAAAATCCTGGAGAACAACCTTCTCAATGTTCCTGGGAGTCAATGACAGGGTCACTTCTGTGTGAGAAAATGACCGTCCAGCAGCAGGCACATGACTCAGATATGGGCCTGTGAGGTCAGCGCTACTTCAGTACCTGATAGACAAGAACCAGGCACATGGCTTCGATGCTGACTGTGGGGTCACTTCTGCCTCAGGACCTGATAGGCCATCAGCAGGCTCTTGGTTGGTGTAGGTTCTTGTGAAGTCACCTCTGCCTGTGCTGCTGTTAGGCCAGAACCAGGTAAATGGCGTCATTGTTGTTTGTGAGGTCACTGATGCCTGAAGAAATGACAGGCCACTGGCAGACACAGGGTCAGCAAAGTGGCTGTGATGTCATTCCAATATGAGCAGCTTATAGACCAACAGCAGGAAGATTGCTGTGAAATGTATTGTGAGGCCACTTCTGCCTGAGCACCTGATAGGCAAGTAGCAGGAAGGTGCTTGGGAGGTTGACTGTGAAGTCACTGCTGCTTCAGTACCTGATCTGCCAAAAGTGGGACATGCCTCTGATGCTGACTGGCAGGTCACTTCCCGCCCTATAGATTGTATGCCGTCAGCAGGCCCTTGGTTGCTGTTGGTTCATGTACGGTCCCTTCTGCCTCTACTGCTGACAGGCCAGAAGCAGGTTTATGGCTTCAGCGTAGACTGTGAGGTCACTTCTGCCTGAGTCCCGGAAAGGCCAGCAGCAGGAAGGGCATCAGCAAAGCAGCCGTGAGGTCACGTCAGCCTGAGCAGCTGAGCAGCAGCAACAGGACTGTGAAATGACTGGTGAGGCCACTTCTGTCTCTGGAGACGACAGGCCAGAAATGCGCTGGCCTTGCAGGGCTGTTCCCTGCTGGGCTGGGGCTCTCCAGGGAGGCCTGAGCCGCCCCCAGGCTGCGCTGGGCAGGGGACTTGTGCTGGGCTCCCGCTGCTGTGGATCCAGCAGGGTGCCGGAGTCCACTGAATGGACTCATCACCGAGTTCATGCAAGAAGGGATTTGATTGGCTTCTCTGGGGCTTTTTGGACACTAGAAGAAAGAGACTGCTGCTGCATTTAGAAAGAAACACTTATCAGCTGGTACAAATGAACCGTGCACAGCACAGAGCTATGAAACCACAGTTCCTGCGGTTGTGTGGGAGTCTGTTGTTCTACACAAGTGCTCTGTCATGAAAGATATATATATATGTATATATATATAATAAAAATATGTGCATATTTAGAAATATATATACACACACACATATGTATATACATATATACATTCTATATATCATTTAGGAGTCTAGGAACTACAGAAGGCATTCCTGATCATCATCTTTTTTTTTTTTTCCTTGGGAGAAGAGGTGTTTTCACCTATACTGGAGAAATACACTGAGCCACATCAGGATAGTCAGGAGAGCTTTGCAGAGATTTGTGCAGCCTCCTGTGATATGTGGTAGGACGAAGACTTAAGAACATAGCGTGTTCCCGTTAAATCACCAAATGCAAGAGAATGTATTTCAGCTCTACTTTGGAAGCTGCACTAGTGCAAGTGAGACATATGGGCTCTTCAGGGGAGTTAGCAATCACCTCTTGTCTTTCAGATGATATAAATCATATGTTAACAGAGGATGCAGTGTGTAGTGATTAGGAATCACCTTCAGGGTTCTGAGGCTGAACTGTCACGTCAAATGCCTGCTAGACAAGAGGAACCATTCCTTAACTGCCACAGGTGAATGTCTGTGTCCTTTGGCTTCAAACTGCTGTGTCCTTGTAAACAGCCCTGGCTGTTGTAAGCGTGAGGGGAGGGAGAGGAGAGAGTAAAGAAAAGTTTGTCGGGGAGGAAGGCTTATATCAATACATGGAAGAAGCAAGCATGAAGCTGGAACTTGGTACTAGAGTTCCAATAAAGTACGTTGTTCTTACTGATCAAGTTGAAGGACTGAGCCTCCACCAAAAAGATCTACTGATTCGTAGTCATGTTGATTTGAAACACAGTATTCCTTAAGTGACTCTAGACCAAGGCAATGTGTTGTCCATCCTTTTAGGTAAAAAAAGAAGAAAAAAAAAAGTTATGTGATGGCTGCCTCTGTGGTCATCTACCAATAATGTCTAGTCAGTGCCTGCATTTGCTGCCAGCACTTTCCCCCTGGGGACCAGAACTGCCTGAGTGTTGATCATCTGATCAGACACCCAGAGAAATGCATCCTGGGAAAGGATGCTTGCCGCTTGGTTCATGGGGTAGAGGCTTGTCTGCTTATGTGCTTGAGGTACCACCTGCAGGCAATGGCCTTTGATCTTCCCCAGCAAGGAACCTGGTCAGAAGGAGCCTCTGGAAATGAGACAGCAGCTGTGGGCTGGGGAGCTCTTCAGACAGGTGGGAGGTTGTCACCTCTTATAAAATGAACTTTGAAATTATGACTCATAACCAGGCTCCTTTGACAGTGCCTGCCCTCAGCTTTCCTGCCTGCGTGGTGCTGCTGGTGCTCCAGACTGACTTGGACACCAGCATCTGGGAAGCCCAAAGGACAGCACCAACTATCATTTATATCCCACATATCCGTGTATGGTGGGAGAGCATTGGAGTCTCATTGAAAGCTACATTTACTACACGAATACAGAATGGTCCAGCACAGGCACCAGTTTTGTTGCTTGCAACACCAGCTCTATGCCATGCAAACCTCCCCAAAGAGCTCTTCCTATCAGTAGTTTTCCTTTTCAGTTTCCTATTGTTATGTATCCTTGAAGCACCTCAATGCTGTGCTTTCCCAAGCAAATGGATACCGTTATCACGAGGGCACCCTACCTGAATCTTCTAGAATTTTCTGCGGCAGCAAACAGCACTGAAAACGTTTATCCAAAAGTGTTTTCTGAGTCCAGAGATTCACTCAGACCCAGCCATCCCCCCATTCCCACACACAGGCTTTTTAGACAGATGTATAAGTTTGCCTGGCACAATAATTCTGTCGATTTTGAGATAGTTATTTGTATCCTGAGTCAAGTGTATGCAATGTTTGCCATGTACAAGGCAATCAAGATCCACTTACCACTTGCATACCTTCTGACAGTTTGCTGTTGGAAAAGATAGGGGTTACAGTCAATGCCTTAACTACAGTGTCAGTTCTTTCTTCGCAAGGGCCAAATGTCTACAAATAAGGAAGCTAAATTCCATCTTGTGTTTCAGCAACTTGGGGAAGACAACTGCACCGATTTCCATCAGCAGATTTCAGTCGGAGTACATCCTCCACTTTCTAGACTTCTGAGAGTTGGCATTGAAGGAAGGTGTTTACAAGATGAAGCAGGTTTCTCTTCTGCTGAAGATGTTTTCCTGAAGACAGAAACACAAATCTTAAACATATGTGTTTATGCCATGTCCTTTTCTGCAGAGATGTTGCCCAGCTGGGCACTTCCCAGCCTGTATCACTGCAGGGTGTCAGTCTGTCCTAGGGACAGGACCTGGAATTTATTTCATTTCTGAATTTCATGAAGTTCCTGGCAGCCCATTCCTCTCACTTGCTGAGGTCCATCTGGATGGCAGCCCTCAACCTTATGACTGTTCTCCTGATTAGGTGCCGTCTATAAATGTGATGAGAGTTGTGTCCTCCAGGTTACTGATGAACGTGTTAAACAGTACAAGTCCCAGTATAGAGCCCTGTGTACTCCACTTGTCACTGGCTTCCAGGTATAGCACAACTCGTTCATAAAACCCCTCTGAGCTTGATCCTCCAACCAGCTTTTTACCCACCCTGTTTACCCAGCCTATTGTAATGCCTTACTTGTACAGAAGGATATTCTTGGAGACAGTGTCCAACACCTTGCTAAAATCATGGTAAATGACATCCACTACTCTCCTCTCCTCCACAAGTACAGGTCTTTTATCATGAACGCAATCAGGTTGCTCAGGAATGATTTACGTTCAGTAAATCCATGCTGACTGCTCCCAGGCACCACCTTCTCCTCCATGTGCCCAGGAGTGTGATGTGAGAGGACTCACTCCATGAAGCACTCCTCACCAAAGTAAAGGCTGAATGGCCTGCAGCTCCCTGGTTTGTCCTTGTGGCCGTTTTTGAAGATGGGAACAACATACTCCTTTTTCTGGTCCTTGGGACCTCCGTTGTTCCCCACAACCTTTTAAAGATGATAGAGAAAGGCCTTGCAGTGATAGCAGCCAGCCCCCTCAGTGTCTTCTGATGCAGCCCATCCAGACCCATAGACTTGTAGGGGTTGAGTTTTTGCAAGTCATCCCTCACTCAGTTATCACCCAAATGTGGTTGTTTTTTTCCCCTCAGGAGTCCTGACTCTAGGTACAACAGCCAGGTCGATCTTGTGGGCAAAGATGGAAGCAAAGAAGGCACTGAGCTCCTCAGACCTACCTGCATCTGCTGTTACTAGATTCCCTGCCCAATCTAGCAGTGAGTCCACACATTCCTTTTCACCCTTTTCCTGCAACTGAAGCAGCAGCAGCTCTTCTTCATGCCCTTGACATACCCTGCAAGTGTCTACCCTTGGGGAGCTTTGACTTCCTGAATACCATCCCTGCTTCACTGGACAATGTTTCTGAATTTCCACATGTCCGTGCACGGTGGGAGGACACTGGAGTCTCATTGAAAGCTACATTTAATACACTATTACAGAATGGTCCAGCGCAGGCACCAGTTTTGTTGCTTGCAACACCAGCTGTATGCCATGCAAATCTCCCAAAGAGCTCTTCCTATCAGTAGTTTTCCTTTTTCAGTTTCCTGTTCGGTTCTGTATCCATGAAGCACCTGAATGCTGTGCTTTCCCAATCCAATGGATACCGTTATCACAAGGGCACCCTACCTGAATCTTCTAGAATTTGCTGCGGCAGAAAACATCATGGAAAAGTTTTTTCCAAAAGGTTTTCTGAGTCCAGAGATTCACTCAGACCCAGCCTTCCCTGCATTCCAGACACACAGGCTTTTTAGACAGATGAATAATTTTGCCTGGGAGAAAATTCTGGCGATTTTGAGGTAGTTATTTATATCCTGAGTCAAGCATATGGAATGTTTGCCATGTACAAGGCAATCAAGATCTGTTGACCAATAGCATGCCTTCTGACAGTCTGCCATTGCAAAAGATAGGGGTTACAACGTTTGAAATAGAAATGGATTTACCATTTCAATGCCTTAACTACAATATCAGTTCTTTCTTCATAAGGGCCAAACCTTAACAAATAAGGAAGCTAAATTGCATCTTGTGTTTTGGTAACTTTGGGAAGACAACTACACCAATTTCCATCAGCAGACTTCAGTAGGAGTACGTCCTCCACTTTCTAGGCTTCTGGGAGTTGGCATTGAAGGAAGGTGCTTAAAAGATGGAGCAGGTTACTCTTCTGGTGATGATGTTTTCCTGAGTACTGGCAACCCATTCCTCCCTCCTGCTGAGATCCATCTGGAGGGCAGTCCTCAACCTTATGACTGTTCTCCTGATTAGGTGCCATCTGCAAATGTGATGAGAGTTGTGTCCTCCAGGTCACTGATGAACGTGTTAAACAGTACAAGTCCCAGTATAGAGCCCTGCATCCTCCACTTGTCACTGGCTTCCAGGTAAAGCACAACCCATTCACAAAAGCCCTCTGAGCTTGATCATCCAACCAGCTTTTTACCCACACTGTTGTCTATCCAGCCTACTCTAATGCCTTACTTGTACAGAAGGATATTCTTGGAGACAGTGTCCAACACCTTGCTAAAATCATGGTAAATGACATCCACTCCTCTCCTCTCCTCCACAAGCATGGGCCTTTTATCATGAAGGCAATCAGGTTGCTCAGGAATGATTTACTTTCAGTAGCTCCATGCTGACTGCTCCCAGGCACCACCTTCTCCTCCATGTGCCCAGGAGTGTGATGTGAGAGGACTCACTCCATGAAACACTCCTCACCAAAGTGCAGCTGAACAGCCTGCAGCTCCTTGGGTTGTCCTTGTGGCCTTTTTTGAGGATGGGCACAACATATTCCTTCTTCTGGTCATTGGGACCTCCCCTGATCTCCACAACCTTTCTAAGATGATAGAGAATGGCCTCGTTATAGCGCGATAGTGGCCAACCCCCTCAGTGTCTTCTGATGCAGCCCATCCAGACCCATAGACTTGTATGGGTTGAGTCCATGCAAGTCATCCCTCACTCAGTCACCCACCTGTGGTTGTTTTTTCCCTCAGGAGGCCTGACTCCAGGCAAAACAATCTGACTGACCTTATTGGTGAAGGCTGAAGCCAAGAAGGCGCTGAGCTGCTCAGACCTACCTGTACCTGCTGTTACTAGATTCCCTGCCCGATCCAGCAGTGAGCCCACATTTTCCTTTTCACCCTTTTCCTGCAACTGAAGCAGTAGCAGCTCTTCTTCATGCCCTTGACATCCCCAGCAAGTGTCTACCCTTGGGCAGCTTTGGCTTTCTGAACACCATCCCTGCTTTGTTGGACAATGTTTCTGAATTTCTCCATTGCAGCCTCTCCCTCCTCCTGCTTCCTCCATGCTGCCTTCTTGCCCTGGAGCTCATTCCTGAGCTCCCAGTGTAGCCAACCCAATCTCCTGAGATGTCTGTAAGTTTTACTGACTATTGGGATGGATCATTTTTGTGCTTGGCAGGTGCTGAACTTAAAGACCTCCTGGCTTTAGGGAGCTTCTGGGCCCTCCAGTGCTGCCTCCCATGGCATCATCCCCCGCCACTCCCCTCACCAGGCCCAAGTTTGCTGCTCTGAAGTCCAGGGTCTGTGCTCCACTACTGTCCTTCCTCACTCCCTTCAGATATTGGAACTCCACTTTTTCACGGTCACTGTAGGAAAGTATGACACTGACTATCCCACCACTGATCAGTTCCTCTCTTTTTGAAAATTTCAGATAAAAGAAAGCATCATGATTTTTGGCCTGTCAGGCAGCTGTGCTAAGAAGCTGTCCCTGATGCCCTCCAGAAACCTCCTGGCCTGCTTGCACTCTGCTGTTTGCCCTTCCAGTTCATGTCAGAAAGATTAAAGTCCCTCCTACAAGAACCAGGGCCTCTGATCCACAGTTGCTCACGTTGCTTAATGAAGACTGCATCCACCTCCTCACACTGATTGGGTGGTCTGTAGCTCTCATCATGATGTCAACCGTACTGTGATGCTCACCCACAAGCACTCACCCAAACCCTTGCCTCTCCCATGGAAGCGCTGCACACATCTGAGCTGACCCTCCACACAAAGGACATGCCCCCTGCTTGTCTTCCCTGACAGTCTCTCCTGGAGAGCTTGTACCCTACCAGAACAGCCCTCCAGTCGTGTGAGTGGTCTCAACACATCTCAGTTATTCCAATGATGTTGCAGTCCTGTGGCAGCTTGTGCTCCTGCCTGTGCCCCAGGCTGCATCCACTTGCATATATTTGGGCTACAGAGTCTCAGCTGTGGCAGAGAGAACAGACTGATCATAGTGAAACTTGTTACCAAGAGCCAAGGACACTGTCTGTGCAATGGTCCGACTTCAGAGCAGAGCCATGCTGACATAGATAGCAGGTGGCAATGTAATGGTGAAAGGAGGTTCCCACTGAGAGAGCAAAGCCTGCAGTGCCCAAGGCCAGGGAGAAACAGAGCTGGACTGTGCAGCCATGGCAGGAGAGGGGTTTGCTGCCTGGGCTGACTGTGCAGCACCTTGTGGCATTTGACAGAGGTGAACTGATCTCCAGGCAGGACAAGGTGCCACTGAAGAAGTCCCTGGGCCTGGACAGCCTGTGATTTGGCACCCTGAGGTCATCATTAGCCCAGTTCCTGTTCATATCATCTTGGGGGGGTGAGAAGAGGTTCAGGCAGAGAGGAGCAAGAAGGGTTTGAGAGTGCAGAGAGTAAAGCAGAGACCTTGGTGTGATGTGCCTCTCCCATTTATGAAGCACTCTTGGCTGTAGATCGGAAGGACTTGGCCTAAAGGCAGTGGTGCGATCCAGTTGTTTGGGCACTGGTAGGAATCCCAAGATGCCCTGGGGCACTTGTCCAGCAAACACTCCAAAGGGGCCTGGTTTTCCTAGAGGTCCTGTGGTGTATCTGTTAGAGACATGTGGATGGGCTGGACACCACAGGCATCCGACATGGCCCTGCAGACCTATTTCTGTGTCACTGAATCAAGTGCCTGCACTGGATGACATCAACTGTTTGCAATGTTTGGGTCTGCATGTGTCTCAGCTTCCTAGTGAGTGGAGCTCTGGTAGCAGTGGGCATCTAGTATCATTGCAGGTGGCCAAGGCAATTCCCTACCCGGCCCCCACCTCATGCTCTAGAAGGATGTGCGTCTCCCAATTACTCCATCAGAGCAAGCAGACACTGGCACACGCCTTCGAGCACCTCTGTCTCTTCAAATGTCACCAGGTGTTTGTGTGGCCAACTGACTCTCACCCTCCTTCTCCACTGATTATAATGGGAGCATAGACCAAGAGCTTGCATGCAGACATCCATGCTGTGCTCACTTCTGCCTGGACAAGGGGACTCCCAACCCCTTTGTGTTTTTTATGCAGCTGATGGCAAGGCTCTGAAACCCTCTGCATCCCAGGGCCTTCTAAACCAGCCTGAGAAGCCCAAACTGAGTCATCTGAACCAATTCAGGGCAAGGGCTGCTGACAAGCCTTTGACTGCATGTCAGCATGAGGTCCAACTTCCTGTGTCCCCAAGGACAAGGCAGAGCTGCCTCTGCCTTCAGCGAGGGACAGACCCAAGCTGCATCTCCTCATTCTGGGCTGGGAAAGGCTTGGGGTCTTGCCAAGATGAGGGGGACACAGGGTGTCCTGACCCAGCTGTGGTGGCATCTCCCAGTCTCTGCTGCTCTGCAGGCCTCTCAGGAAATGCACACTCTGTCCTCTGCTCCCTCTGAACCTTAGTACCACACAGCTTCTAGCTGGCAGTCATGAACAGGAAGGAAGAGGAGGCTGGTAATGTGAGGAGGGACAGGCCTGGCCTTCTGGGGAGGCTCGGTTACAAGCCCCCAGGCTTTGTGCTGTCTCCAACTGCTGAGGAACAGCAGCAGAGCGGAGCAGTACCTGCACCAGAGCCTGCAGTACTTGGAGAACCTTGGGGCATCCTTGCAGGAGGCAGCTGTGAGGTTCATTGGTGAGCCACAACCCCAGACCCATTCCTGCCCACACAGATGGGCTGACAGGAGGTTCTTCAGTCCCTCACACCACCTCTGGATCCTGCACCCTGGGCACTGTGCTTGGTCTCATAGGTAAGCTCAAGAAGTGTGGGATCGATGAGCAGACAGTTAGGTGGGTTGAAAACTGGCTGAATGGCAGAGCTCAGAGCGTTGTGATCGACAAAAGAACGATTGCGATTGACTGGGTCCAGTCTTGTTCACCTTTTTCATCAATGACCTGGATGAAGGGACAAAGTGACCCTCAGCAAGTTTGCTGATGATACAAAACTGGGAGGAGTGGCTGAGACACCAGAAGGCTGTGCTGCCATTCAGAGGGACCTGGACAGGCTGGAGAGGTGGGCAGAGAGGAACCTCATGAAGTTCAACAAAGGCAAGTGCAGGGTCCTGCACCTGGGGAGGAATAACCCCATGCAGCAGTACAGGTTGGGGGTTGACCTGCTGGAAAGCAGCTCTGCAAAGAAGGACATGGGAGTGCTGGTGGACACCAAGTTAAGCATGAGGCAGCAATGTGCCCTTGTGGCCAAGAAGGCCAATGGTATGCTGGGGTGCATCAGAAAGAGTGTTGCCAGCAGGTCGAGGGAGGTGATTCTCCCCCTCTACTCAGCCCTGCTGAGGCCACATCTGGAGTACTGTGTCCAGTTCTGGGCTCCCCAGTACAAGAGGGATGTGGCACTACTGGAGCAAGTCCAGCAAAGGGCTACCAAGATGATTAGGGGACTGGAGCATCTCTCTTATGAGGAAAGGCTGAGAGAGCTGGGCCTGTTTAGCTTGGAGAAGAGAAGGCTGAGAGGGGATCTTATCAACGTGTACAAGTATCTGAAGGGAGGGTGTCGAGAGGATGGGACCAGACTCTTTTCAGTGGTGCCCAGCGACAGGACGCGAGACAATGGGCACAAACTGAAACACAGACACTTCCATCTGAACATGAGGAAAAACTTTTTCACTGTGAGGGTGACAGAGCACTGGAACAGGTTGCCCCGAGAGGTGGTGGAGTCTCCTTCTCTGGAGATATTCAAAACACGCCTGGATGCAATCCTGTGCAATGTGCTCTAGGTGACCCTGCTTGAGCAGGGGGGTTGGACTAGATGATCTCCAGAGGTCCCTTCCAACCTCAGTGATTCTGTGATTCTGTGATTCTGTGATGACCAGAACTGGCCTATCAGGCACTGAGGCACAAGTGACCTCAAAACCACACACTGCCACCAGATGACCAGCACTGGCCTATCAGGCCCTCAGGCACAAGCGACCTCGCAAATAAAACCAGAAAGCACAGGACCAGCACTGGCCTAGCAGGCACTGAGCCACAAGTGACCTCACAACCACAAACTGCACCCGCATACACCAGCACTGGCCTATCAGGCACTGAGGCACAAGTGTTAGAGAATATTGTACTGAAGCTGTCTAGAATTAATTGCTTAGCATAACGTGCTTAGCATTAGTAGCTAAATTTGCTGAAGCCTTAGGCCTCAGGCTGTGAACTTTTACTTAGATAAGTAAAAGGGGGCCCCAGAGCCAATTCAAGCTGGAGGGATAAAGAAGTTACACAGACAGCAGGAGTAGCCAACCTTGAAGATAAGAAGCGGCCTGCCTAGAGACAATGGAGGCGCCCAGTGAAGAAGGGGAAGAGCCCAGAGCTAACTATTACTATTGGTCCAAACTATTGCTTAAGGGGTGGGGAATTTAGATTGTAAGGGTATAATTGCCCAGGGATTTCTTTGTTCGGGGTCCCTCTTCGGAGGCACCCAGCTCAAGCTGTAATTACTAGACGTGTATCATTAAATGTTATTTTTCTTCAATCTGACTTCGAACTTCTGCCTCAGCAGGAACCTAGGGTTGGACCCTGTTATGGTGGCTGGCGAGCTTAATATTTTCCATAACATCCTCTTCCACAGAGCTGCTGCCCAGCCAGGCACTCCCCAGCACCTATCACTGCAGGGTGTTGCTCTATCCCAGGTGCAGGACCTGGCATTTGTCCTTGTTGACCTTCACAAAGTTCCTCACAGCCCATTCTTGCTGCCTGCTGAGGTCCCTCTGAATGGCAGTCCTTGAGTTTATGACTGTTCCACCCAATTAGGTGTCATCTACAAATGTGAGGGGATTTCCATTCTGCAGGTCACTAATGAGCCTTTCAAACAGGACAGGATGTGGAGTGTAGACCCCTGCATACCCTATCTTTAGCTGGCTTCCCAATAAAGCATGACCCATTCATGAAAACCCTCTGAGTTCATCATCCAAGCAGCTTTTTGCCCATCTGGACGTCTACTGGACATCCACTACTCTCCTCTCCTCCACAAGTACTCGTCTTTTATCACAGAAGGCAATCAGGTGGGTCAGGAATGATTTGCCTTCAGTAACTCCATGCTGACTGTTCCCAGACACCTTCTTCTCCCTCATGTGCCCAGAAATGTGATCTGAGGGGATTGGTTCCATGACAAACCCCTCACCAATGTGAGGCTGAATGGCCTGCAGCTCCCTGGTTTGTCCTTGGGGCCTTTTTAGAAGATGCGCACAACGTATTCTTTCTTCTGGTCTTTGGGACCCCTCCCCCCATCCCCGATCTCCACAACCTTTCAAAGATGATAGAGAGCAGCCTTGCTGTCATAGCAGCCAGCTCTCTCAATGTCCATGGATGCCAGCCATCCAATCCCATAGACTTCTCTGGGTTGCCCAGCAAGCACTCCTAAAAGGCATGGCTTCCTGTAGGTCCCATGCTGGAACTGCTAGAGACATGTGGATGTGCTGGACACCCCAGGCATCTGACATGGGCTGCCAGCCTATTTCTATGCCATTAAATCAAGTGTCTGCACTGAATTGCATTAGCTGTTTGGAACATTGGGATCTTCCTGCGTCTCAGCTTCATAGTGAGTGGAGCCCTAGCAGTAGGAGGCATCTAGTGTCATTTCAGATGGCCAAGGAAATTCTCCACCTGGCCCCCACCTCATGCTCTAGAAGGATGGGGGTGTCATAGCTGCTCCATCAGAGCAAGAAGACTCTGGCACATGCCCTGGTCCACCTCTTTCTCTTCCAGTGTCACCAGGTGTTTGTGTGTTGAGCAACTGACTCCCACCGTCCATCACCAGTGATTATAATGGGCGATTAGACAAGGAGCTCCCATGCAGACACCTCTGTTGTGCACACTTCAGTTTTTTTGCAAGGGGAATCCCACCTCCTGTGTGTTTTTTGTGGAGTTCACAGGAGGGATCTGCATCCCATGGTATCCCAGGGACTTCTAAATGGGCATGCAATGTCCAGACTGACTCATCTAAATGAGAACGTGAACCATGGGTGAATGACCTCCCTTCTTGTCCGCTTCTAGGTGTCCTGCCTAGTTAAGACATGGGAATATGGATTTCCAGGGTGCGATGTTTCCACCTGTCATAGATAACCATCCTCTGATAAAACAAGGGACAATGCTGTAACTGATCTCTCTGTATTGTTTCTAGAGGGACCATCAGTGATTATTTTAGTTTGTTGCAGTGAACATTTCCCGGGAGGAGGGAGCACAAGGGAAAGAGAAATTCATGCCTTCAGCTGGGCCTCTGTACCTGAGTGAGGCCAATCTCTGGGGATGGAGGAAGCTCATGGCAACTGGGCAGTGCTGCCCAGAGACAGCTGTGTGCAGGAGCAGCTCCTCTGCAAAGAGCAGCAGGGCTGTGAGTAATGCTTGCTGCTGCTGCCAGAAGAAGAGAGAAGACAGAGAGAAGTGCAAGGCAGTGTGGAGTGGGAGGACAGAGAAGAGCTCACTGTGAGGGAAGTCTTCACAGCCCTGAACACAGTAAGTCTCTGGCTGCAGGGCAATGCTACTGAGGTTCCTGGAGGGATCTTCTACACCTATTTCATCCCATGACTGATAGGTTTTTTTAAGGATTGCTCTTCTTTGCAGAGGAGGGGGAGATGCTTCAGAGCAGGCATTCCCTGCCACACCGTCACAGGGACAGGGCATGCTGCTACTTTCTCCCAAGGACAGCTGCAGGGTTGTGAAGCTGGGATATGCACACAGGTCTGCGCAGGGCTGTGATTCAGAGCAGTGTCCTGCACTGCAGAGGAAGGTGCAAAAAAGTCTACTTGAAAGGGAAGGAGCTTTCCTTCCAGGGCTTCCAGGTTCCTAATGTTGGCAGGGAGAAAAAAGGAAAGAGTTTTGTGGTTTGGCAAGGAACTGGGACTCACTGACCTTCCCTCTCAGAGATCAGTAGGTCTGTGAGAAAGCTCAGCAAACCCTTTCAACCCCACCTCCACCTACAGCAGCACCTGCATCGCCTTTATGGTCTTATCAAGGCTAATGTGACCTGCTCTTTAGGACCTGTGAGCACAGAGATGCCCTGGACAGTGCCCTGACCCGGGAGGTTTCTGTAGGGCAGAACTGCACACAGAGAGGGTGGGACAGGGTCTGTGAATATGGACAGGGAAAAGATGTTGGGAGAGAGAAAGCTGCAGGCAGCAGGGACAGCTGCAGGCAGAAGAGATGGGCAGGGAATGAGAGGGAACAGCCAACAGAATTGTCATGGGAGGATGGATTTGGGCAAGTCATGGTCAGTGGTCAGTCCCTCCGATGCAGACCCCTTCCTCTGAGCAAGCTCCCTGTGTCTCCTCTCCCCGCCACCAGAGCCTCTGCCCTGACAGCCATGGGGTCCAGGGCATGAGCTGCCTTCTCTGCAGCCAGCCCTCTGGCAGAGGAGAGGTGCCAGACAAAGGGACTGAGAGTGACTGCCCTGCGATGCCACTGCCTGCGAGACAGCATGCCTAGCTGGTAAGGTGAAGGCCTTCCTGAGTTCCTGTCTGTCTCTATCTTCTTGCCTCCCTTGGCAGCGGGATCATGGTGTTGCTCCTTGTTTCCCCTCCTATCCATGCTGCTCCTTGTTCTCAGGCTCGCCAGGGTGGGGGGTTTGCATGGGAATGAGATTGCCCCAGCCCCCTTCTGACTTGTGGAGCTCCAGAAAATGCAGTCCGTGGGACTGGGAAATGAGTTGACTCTCGCTTAAGGACAGACCATCTCCAGTCCTAAGAGTCCTTTGACCATTTCCTTATAGTGTCCTGGCAGACTGCATGCTGCCCTCTAGAAAGGCACAGCTGTCTCATAGCACCTCTGTGATATCTGAGAGATCCATGAGGAAGGTGCAGAGATGGTGAGAGTATGGAGATGGTGGTGGGAGGCTGTATGTGGGCACCTGAAAAGAGCCCTGCGTGTCCTTGGCTAGAAGGGGAATGTGGAGAGCTCCCTCAGGTGCCCGGAGAAAGGGTGAGAAGTTTGGAGCTGTGCACTTTGAAACTGGACTCGTCTGCTCTCAGCAGGGGTGGTTTCTTTCTAGGGCAACATATGAGTGTGATCATCCTCCAGTTCAAAGAGGGAGAAGCACAGGAGAGCTGGGAAGGAGACTAATAGACAGACAAGCTGTCCTTACTCTGCAACAAGGGACAGTGAATCGTTTTTTTCTCAGGATTCAGTAGAAATGCCACGGACTTCTACCTTTGAGAAACAGTCCCCAGGGGTGACAAGAACATCTGAAAGAAAATAAAAAATCCCTGAAACTGTTCCTCAAACCTCCTTCTTTAGAATTCAGAGTGAAGATGCTGAAAAGCCCTTCTACACGATAAGTGGATTTCACCTGACAGAAACTGTGACTGTCAGAGCTGGTCACCCCCATTCCCCTGTGCCCACTGCTTTACAGCAGGATTGAGTCCTCTGGAGCCCATGGGCAGAGGTCCCTGCTCCTCACAGCACACTCAGCCAGTGCAAAGTGCAGCCCAAGCAAGGGAGCTGCACAAAGAACCTCTCAGTAAGGAGAGAGGCAATGTGGGGGGTTGTATGAGAACTGCAACATTTGGTTTTTTGTGTGTTTTTTTTGCTTGAACTAGCTTCTCAATGTCTTTTCTCCTTTGGACAGTCCTCATAGCCCAAACGGAGCAAAATGTCCAACAGCAGCTCCCTCAATGAGTTCCTCCTCTTGGCGTTCACAGACACACGGGAGCTGCAGCTCTTGCACTTCTCGCTCTTCCTGGGTATCTACCTGGCTGCCCTCCTGGGCAACGGACTCCTCATCACAGCTGTAGCCTGCGACCACCGCATCCACACCCCCATGTACTTCTTCCTCCTCAACCTCTCCCTCCTCGACCTTGGCTTCATCTCCATCACTGTCCCCAAATCTATGGCCAATTCTCTGAGGGACACCAGGGCCATTTCCTACTCAGGATGTGCTGCTCAAGTCTTTCTATTTGTCTTCTTGTTAGGAGGAGAATACTCTCTCCTCACAGTCATGGCCTATGACCGCTATGTTGCCATCTGCAAACCCCTGCACTATGGGAACATCATGGGCACCAGAGCTTGTGTCAAAATGGCAGCAGCTGCCTGGGGCAGTGGTTTTCTCAATTCTCTCTTTCATACTGCTAACACCTTTTCAATACCCCTCTGCCAAGGAAACACAGTGGACCAGTTCTTCTGTGAAATCCCCCAGATCCTCAAGCTCTCCTGCTCAGACTCCTACCTCAGGGAAGTTGAGCTTATTGTGGTTACTGCCTGTTTAGGCTTTGGGTGTTTCATTTTCATTGTGCTGTCCTACGTGCAGATCTTCACTGCTGTGCTGAGGATACCCTCTGAGCAGGGCCGACACAAAGCCTTTTCCACGTGCCTCCCTCACTTGGCCGTGGTCTCCCTGTTTGTCAGCACTGGCATCTTTGCCTACCTGAGGCCTGCCTCCATCTCCTCCCCAGCTCTGGATCTGGTGGTGGCTGTTCTGTACTCAGTGGTGCCTCCAGCAGTGAACCCTCTCATCTACAGCATGAGGAACAAGGAGCTCAAAGATGCCCTGAGGAAAGTGATTTCTTCGACCTTTTTCAGCAGTGGTAACATTGCCATTGCTCTCCACAAATGACTCCCACTGTGTCCTGTACCAGGACTGAGTGTTGTTCACTTTATTTTTATTATTGCTATTATTACTATTATTAGTACTATTTGTTATCATGTTGCTGCACATAATGTTGGGTTCATTCTGCCTTTACTGGGACTGCTCTGTCTCACCTGGTGCCCACATAAAGTTGTGTCCAACAGTGGGTCAGAGCTGGCTCCCTCACAGTATCTCTGTAATAAAGTACATTCTTCCTGGTGCGGTTGTTGAAGGCTGCACTTCCTCCAAAGCTGTTGGAAAGAATAGCCCCAAGGAACTGCACTCCAGAATGGCCTGTTGCACAGGGTTCTCCATGGTTTCAGGAGCAAAAAACTCATAATCCCGGTATGATTTCTTAGAGAGCAAGGCCTGGATTTAGGACTCACCCATCAGTGTCCAGTGATAGTGGAGGGGATGAATGGTCATGGATTTACATGCAGACAGCTGTCCAACATGTTATGGCCCAGTGTCAGATGTCTATCCTTCTGGAGGGGAATCTGGAGGTGCAAGGAGAGCACAGGGCATCTCTTGGGACAGCGTGTGCCTGGCGTGGGCAGTGAGTGGAACCTTACAAAGGGAGAAATCCTCCAAGGTGGAGTCCCTTAAAGGTAAAGCACTAAACCCCAGTATCCACAGGCAAAAGAGGACTCTGCAATGCCTGGAGAGGCAGTAGGGACCCAGCTGGCACAGGGAAGGGAGACCAGAGAGCCCTCTGTGTAACCCTCTGTGAAATACCAGGGGCAGGATCTAGAGGCACACATGGGCACAGATAGTAGCTTTGGAAATGCTCCATAGTCCCTCCAAACACCTGCCACATCTGCAGTCCCCGGGAGGGATTGGATGCTGTGATCCCCATTTGGTTGGATCTGCCTCCCACCCTGACCAGCATGGCCAGTGCAGAGTCACCCTGTGGCCCTGTAACCCCACAGCCTGCTTGCTCTGAAGAGTAGCACTGTGAGCTCCGGGCACTGCAGGAGAACAGGGAAGGTGGTGCAGGAATGGCCAGCGAGATCAGAGGAGGGACTGGGAGAGATGAGAAGGAAGTGGAACTGGCCTTGAAATTGTCTTGGAGAGAGAAATGCCAACTTTTAATCCAAGACAATGTTCAGAGTGTGGGTACACTAAAGCGAGCTCATGGTGCAGAGCCAGAAGTCCTTGCTGTCCTAGCTCTTGACATGGCCTGGGAAGTGGCTGAAGAAGGATTAATGCTCCCCCCCCCCCCAGCTCCTTGTGCCATTATCCCTCCAGAACGGAGGCACCAAAAGGAAGACTGGGACCCCTTGTGGGAGCTTGTGTTGAAGGAAGCAGGACCTGAGAGCCGTATCAGTGTGCTGCTGTCCCTCACGCCCTGTAGCCTGCACATTTCCTTGAGACAATCTCCGTCACCCTGCATGCTGGTCCTCACCCCAAAAAATCACCCCCAGACAAGGCTCCATGCCCAGCTGAAGGACTGGGCATCCGGCTGTGATCCCTGAGAGGACAAGCCCTGTGCTGGGTCCTCTGCAGGGCTGTCAGGGAGCATGCAGAGGAGGTCCTGGGGCCATCTGCTGGGCCTGTAGACCATCCTCCTCCCATGGGGGACCTCAAAGAGCATCTGTCAGAACACAGATTCAGCCGAGCTTGTTGCTGCATGAACGGAGAGGAGAAACTGTCCCAGGAAACTCCTCCCAGACCGAGCATCTCATACCACCTATTTCCAGCACCGGCCATTCCCTGTGGTTCTGGAGAGGGGTGATCTTTGAATGTGACCAGCTCCATCTGCCTGCTGGGCTCAGCAGCTGTATGGGGTAAATAGCCTGTCCCGCCTCACCTCTCTCTGGGCTCAGACCCCAGCTGACTCCAGAGCATGGCCTTCTGCTAACCCCAGGGGTACAGGGACAGGGCTGGACAGGGGCTGGAGGCTGGTGGGAAGCTGGCACGGAGGAGGGCCGTGGGGGATGGGGCACCAAGGGCTGTCATGGGGACTATGCTGGGGGGATGTTTCCCCACCCAAGAATGCACCCTTTCCTGTGTGCTGCCTGCACAGTGGGACCGTGGGGACATGTGAAGGGCACCAGGGCTGGGCCAGTGGAGGGATGAGGTCCAGGTGGGAGCCATGACACTCCAGAAACTCCCAACAGTCATGGAGAGGACTCACTGCTGCTAGCTGGATCGGGGTTTTCTCTAGGGCTGCAGGCACCAGCACCACCTGTCAGGACTCCCAGACCCAGCACAGATGGTCAGTGCCCAGCACTGCAGCTCACAGTGCCCCCCGTCCTGTGTCACTGTCTCATGAGCACCGCTAGGTGCATCACTGCCTGCCCAGGTGTGGAGAGGAGCTGCTGGAGGTCTTCTCTTCTCATGCCTGCTGCCCCTGGCTCAGCCCTATTGTCATCCCCCATGCTCTGCCATGGGTCATGTTATGTTTCTATACGTTCTCATCTGAGACCACATAGGGACCTGAAGCACATAGCTCTGCTTGGAGCTGGCCACCACAGACTGCCTGCATGGTCCCAGGAGATCCCAGGAAGGCTGTGCTTGGAGGTGAGGCTGTGTTTGTCCTCAGTCAAAGTAGATGGGATGGTCTGGGTGGGGGCCAAGGGGAGGAAAGGACAAGAGACAACAAGGAGAAGATGCAGCAGGTGAAATTCCAAATGGGTTGAAGGAAAAAACAAAGAAATAACCATGGTAGTTGAGCAGCACTGGGGCAGGGGACAGGAGAATTAAAGAAATTCTTCTGGAGAAAGCACCTACCAACCTGATCTAACTGTAATATTAGCCCTTCTCAGAGCAGATAATAGTCCTGGAGATCTCTGGTGGTCACTTCCAACCCAAATCCTCTAGGAGGAAGGGGCTGGAGGACAGAGTGAGGGGCAGGGCGCACTGTTGTGGGGTTGAGGCCTTGCTGGCATTTGGACTGCCTGGTCAAGCCTGTCCTCAGAGTCACACAGTGAGCGACTTCATCCATCCTCAGAAGGAGTCTCTGCTCCATGGGCAACAGGAGTCAAAACAGTGCTGGGAGACTACATAGAAGTTCTCAGGAACACACCAGGCATTCAGGCCCTTCCACTGCTGAGGTGTCCCCAGACCGGTGCTTTGCATCCTGGGTCTGAAGGGCTGAGAAATCTTTAGAGCCAGAGCAGATCAGAGTCCCATCTCCTGGACTCACAGGTTACAGGGCATCAGCAGGGCTGTACTGGCTGCAGGGAGGCAATCACTGTCCAGGGCATGAGCAGATCCCCCTCTGCCCTCCCCTCTCTCTTCACACCCCACAACAGAGACTGTGTTTCCCATGTTGGCCCTCTCTGCCGGGCTGTATTCCCATCCAGAGGGGACGCAGGCTCCTCACTGGGGAAATGCAGGAGAGCCCAGTCTCATCTAGAGGAGCGGGGTCCCACCACACCTGCTGGGTGGCCAGGGCTGCAGGCTGCAGACCCCACTCTGTTCCCCGCACACCTCCTGCCTGGGGCTGCAGGGTGCCCAGCAACAAGGCAGGCATGCCTGGGGGTGTGGTGCCATTGGGGTGGTGGCCTTTGGAGCAGCCTCTGTCTGTAAGGAACTCAGGAGATTCTCTGCCTCCATGTTAGTGGCAAAGTTTGTTTCCCATCTTCTTCTCTCCTGAGAGCTGAGGATTTTATTCTCGGGAGAAGGGGAAAAAGGAAAGCCTTTTGTCCATGGGAATTATACCACCCCGTCAACCCTCTACTGCTTTGTCCTGCTGTATCATCCCAGAAGTTCTTTGGCAGGAGCATTTTTTGCTTTGGTACCCCCATGTGCTTCTTCCTCCTCAACCTTTCCCTCCTTGACCTTGGCACCATCTCCACCACTGTCCCCAAATCCATGGCCAATTCCCTGTGGGACACCAGGGCCATTTCCTACTCAGGATCTGCTGCCCAGGTCTTTTTCTTGGTCTTCTTTATGTTGGCAGAGTATTGTCTTCTCACTGTCATGGCCTATGACCGCTACATTGCCATCTGCAAACCCCTGCAGTACGGGAAACTCATGGGCAGCAGAGCCTGTGTCAAAATGGCAGCAGCTGCTTGGGGCAGTGTTTTTCTCAATGCTCTCCTGCACACTGCTAACACATTTTCAATACCACTCTGCCAAGGCAACACAGTGGACCAGTTCTTCTGTGAAATCCCACAGATCCTCAAGCTCTCCTGCTCAGACTCTTACCTCAGAGAAGCTGGGCTTCTTGTGGTTAGTGCCTCTTTAACTTTGGGTGTTTCATTTTCCTTGTGCTGTCCTGCGTGCAGATCTTTACTGTTGTTCTCAGGATCCCCTCTGAGCAGGGCTGGTGCAAAGCCTTTTCCACGTGCCTCCCTCACCTGGCCGTGATCTCCCTGTTCATCAGCACCACATTTTCTGCCTACCTGAAGCCCCCCTCCCTCTCCTCCCCAGCTCTGGATCTGGTGCTGGCTGTTCTGTACACAGTGGTACCTCCAGCAGTGAACCCTCTCATCTACAGCATGAGGAACAAGGAGGTCAAGGACTCATTGAAGAAACTGTTTCAGCTGTTACTATTTCAGCAGCAATGAGCTTCCCATCTCTCCTCACAAGTGATTTCCAGTTTATCTCAGGCAACTCTTGTGCTTTCAGAGTTCTGTCTGTGATAGCCATGTTTGTGCACAAATGTTTGAATTCATCCCACCTCTCCAGAGGCACGAACCCTGTCTGTCTGACCCAGAGTCCTTCTGTAAATCTGCTGATCACTGTGTCAGAGCTGGCCTCCCAAGTAGCACCACTGTAATAAAAGGGGATTTCATCAGTACACTGCCTGAAGACTGGGCTCTTCTTCCCAAGCTGGAGCCAAGAATGCACTCAGGGAATTGCACCTGAAAAGGCCCTGTTGCCGTGCCTGGGTTTTCCATGGGCTAAGCAGGATGTGCTCATAGGGTGATGTGTGAGGGAATGAGGGCTGGATTCAGCTGTCACTAGTGGGTGCCCAGTGGCCCTGGAGGGGGTGAGCGGTAGCTGCCAGGGACTGACCCACATATTAGAGGGCTGGTGATGGACTCCTATCCTTCTGGAAGGGAGCACGGAGCTACCAGAAGAGCACAGGGGATCTCCAGGGGCAGCGTGTGCCTGGGACAGGCAGTGAGTGGAGACTCCCAAAACCAAGTGGAGTCACCCAAATGTAAAGGGTCAAACTGAGGAATGCACCAAATCAGGGCTCTGCAGTCTCAGGAGGGGCAGTGGGCTGGGTCTAATGATACCTCTGACCCCCCATCCTGAGCAATGTGAAATGCCCTGCGGTCGCTCCAGGCATCCTCCACAGCCTCAGACCCTGGGGAGGGGGGTGTCAGGTGCAGTGATGCTGGGCCAGCTGGGTCTGCCTGGACCAGCACAGCCAGGGTGGAGTCACCCCAGGGCCCCACAGCCCGCTCGCCCTGCAGAGCAGCACTGCCAGCCCGGGGTCCTGTGGGGAGCACAGGGGAGGGCTGCAGGAATGGCCAGCAAGGCCAGCACAGACACAGTGACCTGGGGAAAGGCTCTCTTGGGAGCAGGGACATCCCTGCAGAAAAGCAAAGGTGCAATTGTTTGCTTCTGTGGGGGGGAATAAATGAAAACCTGTTTCTGTGTGTGTCAGCTCAGGGCAGGCTGCTGTGTCAATGGAGCTGCCTGAGGAGCCTCAAGGCCAGGACTCTTGTGCTGTGCTGGGGAGAGGGGCTGCCCAGAGGGGCTGCAGGTAGCTACGGTTAAGGATCTCCTGGTGATGAGAGAAGTGGAGACATGGAGTGAGTGGCCTCCATTTCCTTGTGCCATTGCTGGGCCCCAGCCCGGGGACTGATGGGGAGGCTGACAGTCCTCTCTCCCCCCCAGGGAGAGACCTGGACCAATAGTATTCAGCTGGACAAAATAGGCTCCTTCCATTTCTGGGGAAGCCAACCAGAAAAAGCAACCACCTTAAACAGCAATATATACACGCACCGGCTTTCCCACTCTTGGGAAAAGCAACTTCATTTATCTCAGGACAAATACCAGACTACTCCAAAACAACATATTTCTACACGGTCAAAACACCACTTACCTTGTGGGACAGTCATGCAAAATTTTAAACAGATGAACCAAAAATAGTTAAAAGCAAGCACACTCAGTTTTTACCAGGGTCTCCTCAGTAATTTCACCAAGGTCCACAGAACAATTTTAACAAGGCCCATTCTGGTTCTGTCTGCCAGTCAGGTGCTGTATAGCGCTTTTATAGGTGCTGCAGCCTCACGCAGCAGTCTCTTCCTGACAGATCAGGAGAAAAGCAGGAAATACAGGATTTCCTGAAGAAATATGAAAGACATTGAACATCTGGGACTTTGGCAAGGTCTGGGCAAATTTCATTTATCAGCCCACCACTGTGGAGTCCTACAGAGTAACAAAACAGAGGGCTGGACCACATGCTATTGCAGGAACCAAACTTCTAAGGGATTGTACATTCAAAAACACTTCTGCAAAGGGGGTTTTCACCTAATCCAGGCCACAGTGACATTTACCTGCCACAGATGTTATACAGCATTTTCAATTTATAAGGATTCTCCAGCTGCAGGTTTGGGGATTTTTCACCACCACTTCTGGGTTTGAAACCCAGCATCCAACCTTACTACTGAGTCATGATTTGGACTTCATTTCACCCCACATGTGCTAAACCAGAATGACTTCAGTCCAGAGTGGGCTGAACTGCTTTTCCAAAGGACCACCACTATGGTAAATGGCCAATCAGAAAAGCAAACCCCCTGGGAGGTGCCATCCGCATGATCCTGGAACATGCAACACATGGGTCAGATGGATGAAGCTGCACACTGTTTGGTTAAACATATCAAAGCTTTGCCAATCTTTGGTCAGCAGGGGCAGTATTCCAGCCCAGTTCCTCAGCCTGAGGGGAAGGAGCAAGCTCTGGGGAGATTGCTGTCATCCACTGAACCCAACGATGAGTTGTGCAAGAGCATCTTCCAAGAGCAACCTCACTTGAAAGCCTACAAAGTATAGAAGCAACCCACAACCATGGTTGATAGGTAAAACTTTCAGCAGAAGGGCCACTACCTTTTAAGATACATTATAAAACACAGCAAAAGAAACAGTTAATCTGTCTAAAATAACAAGATACATTCACATGTCTTCTGACTTCCTTCCAGTGTTGCTAAAACCACAGGAACACTGCTCACTACAGCCTGGACACAGAGAGAAAGTGTTTATCTTGCACCATGGGCTATTTTCTTTCCTCTTTCGCTCTGTGCGAATGGCTCTTTTCTGTCTCACAACATCGTCCTCTCATTCACAGCGTGAAGCCAGCCGCCACTTCCCAAACGCAGCGCGAGAGTCTGTCCTGACACTTTTTCGCATTTGTAAACTTCTGTTTTGAACAACAGCTCAGCACAAAACTTAACTTGTATAACCTAGGCTCTCGGCTTGGCCCCTTTTCAAACCTGCTCGGCATTCCCAGAGCCATACAGAGAGATCCACACAGCCTCCGAACTAGTTGAATTTTAATGAGAGGAAGTTGTTTTTCCACTGGAAGAATGTTGTGCTAGAGAAATATTTTGAAACTTCTCTAACCTTTCCTGCCAGACTTTCTGCAGAGCACAAGCAAGGAAGTCGCCATCTGTGCGCTCGACTGGTGAACGCAGCAGAGCTTTGCTTTGCTTGTGACCCCAGCTAGACCTAGAGTTTAAATAATTAGAACTTTCAAAACAAAAAAGTTTCAGGTTTTATTTGGTTTCAGCCCTGACAGTGGTTCAGATAAGCAGAATATGAATCCCTGCAACTTAGTGCTCTTGCTGATCCATGTTGAAAAAAAGACTAAGCCCTCCTAAGCCATCCACCCCACTCCAGGTTAACTTGGTTATTTTAGTTTCCAGCAAAAGGAACAAACATAACATCCAGGCAACTCCACAGCTACAGGAAACCCTGGGGAATATCATCTTAGCAAACTGAGGTGTTCAGGACAGTTACCTACAGACAGTGGCAGCTTCATCTCATTGTGGTTGGAATTCAGAGTCCAGAAATTAACAGCTTTCTAGGAATACATAACTTCATGTCGGCTGCTAACCCACATGCACAAAAAGATTTGCTGCCTGCAAGAATTGCAGTGGCTATCACCAGAGATGACAGAATCACAGAACCATTCAGGCTAGAAGGGATCTTGGGAGGACGCTAGTCCAACCTCCTGCTCGCTTAGGGATCCACACTGAATTCACACCAAGTTCCTCAGGCCTTTGTCCAGCTGCATCCTGAAAGCCTCCAAGAAGAGTCCACAATCCCTCTGGACCCCACTTCAAATACTTCAGGATCCTCATCGATTTTTCTCCCTTATATACAATTTTAACTGCACTTGTGTCAGCTTTGAACTCTTTCCTCTCATTCTCCTGCCATGAATTCCTTTAAAAACCTGGTTCATTATCAGTGGCAACTTTCACTTGGGAAGCTGCTATGAGTTCCCCCAGAAACCTTCCCTTCTCTGCGCTGAACAAGCCCTGTTCCCTCAGCCTCTCCTCACAGGGCAAGTGCTCCAGTCCCCAACCACCTTGGGGACCTGCCACTGAGCTCACTCCATGTGATCAACAGTGTTCTTCTACAGGCAGCCCCAACTGGACATAGTCTCTGGATGGGCTCTAACGAGTGTTGAGTAGAGGGAGATAATCACTTCCCTCCATCTCCTGGCTGTGCTCCTGTTCTTGCCACCCAGGACACTGTGGCCTCCTTTGTTGCTAGGGCACGCTGCTGGCTGATGTTCAGCTCCCTGCCCACAAAGACTCCCCAGACCATATTATTGCAGGGTGTTGGTCTACCCCAGGTGCAGGACCTGCATTTGTCCTTGTTGAATTTCACGAAGTTCCTGACAGCCCATTCCTCCTGCCTGCTGAGGTCCCTCTGAATGGCAGCCCTTAAACATATGACTCTTCCTCCTGATGAGGTGTCATCTACAAACGTGATGAGAGTTGCATCCTCCAGGTCACTGATGAACCTGTCAGACAAGACAGGTCTGAGTATAGACCCCTGCATACTCCACCTTTACCTGGCTTCCTGGTAAAGCATGACCCATTCAAAAAACCCTCTGAGCTCCATCATCCAAACAGCTTTTTATCCACCCGAGTGTCTACCCATCTCATCATGATGCCTTATTGTATTCAAGAATATTCATGGAGACAGTGTCCAACACCTTCCTAAAATCATCGTAAAAAAACATCCAGTACTTTCTGCTCCTCCACAATCACAGGTCTTTTGTCACAGAAAGCAATCAGGTTGTGCAGGAATGTTTTACCTTGGGTAAATCCATGCTGACTGTTACCAGGCACATTCTTCATGTGCCCAGAAATGTGATGCAAGAGGATTCACTCCATGGCACACTCTTCACCAAAGTGAGGCTGAAGGGCCTGCAGCTCCCCGGGTTGTCCTTGTGGCCTTTCTTGAAGATGGGCACAACACAATCCTTTTTTCTGGTCTTTGGGACCTCCACTGATCTACACAACCTTTCAAAAGTTGATAGAGACTGGCCTTGTTATGATGTTGGCCAGCCCTCTCAGTGTCCTTGGATGCAACCCATCGCATCCCAGAGACTTGCAAGGGCTGAGTACTTACAATCAATCCCTCACTCAACCCTCATCCCCTGCTGGCTGTTTTTCTCTTCTGGAGCCCTGACTTGAGGCACAACAGCTCAGGAGACCTTGCTGGTGAAGACTGAAACAAAGAAGGCACTGAGCTCCTCAGACCCATCTGCATCTGCTATTACTAGAGCCCCTGCCCCATTCAGCAGTGAGACCAGGTGTTCTTTGATTATTCTTTCTGTGTTAGCAGAGTAGTGACAGCTCTTCTTCATGCCCTTGACGTCCCCTGAAAGTCTCTAGTCTCTGGGAGCTTTGGTTTCACCATCCCTACTTTGGTGGACAACAGTATCCTGTTGAACCAAGCCGATCTCCCAGGATGTCTCCCAGTTCTAATGGGTATTGCTATGGACCATCCTTGTGCTTGGTGGTTGCTCTCCTTAAAGACCTGCTGGCTTTCACAAGCTCCATTGCCCCTCAGAGCTGCCTCCAATGGGATCCCCCAACAGTCCCCTGGAGAGGACAAATTTTCCTCCTCTGAAGGCCGCAGTCTGTACACTACTATTGTCCTTCCTCACTTCCCTCACGATCTGGGACTCCACTATTTCACAGTCACTGCAGACAAGGTTTCCACAGATTATCACATCCCTGATCCGTGCTTCCTTGTGTGAGTACCAGATCCAGGTGAGCATCACCCTTACTGGCCCATCAAGGAGCTGTGCTTAGAAGCTGTCTCTGACACCCTCCAGGAATCTCCAGGACTGCTTGAACCCTGCCATATGCCCTTCCAATGAATATCAGGGAGATTAAAGTGCCCCCAGAAGAACCAGGGCCTGTGATCCACAGACTTGCTCAGGTTGCTTAAAGGAGACTGCATCCACCTCCTCACCTTCATCGGGTGGTCCGTAACTCCCATCACAGCAATGCCTTTACTCTGATGCTCATGCACACACTCTCACCCAAACTCATGTCCATCCCATGCAAGAGCTCCATCCATCTGAGCTGTCCCTTCACACCAAGGGCATCCCCCCTGCTCATCTTCCCTAACGGTCTTGCCTGCAGAGCTTGTACCCTGCCATCACAGCCCTCCAGTCATGCTAGCGGTCCCTCCACATCTCAGTTATTCCAACCAAGTTTCAGTCCTGTGACAGCCTGTGCATCTCCATCTGCTCCTCTGTGTGCCCCAGGCTGCATGCAATTGTGTATATTTGGGTTGCAGAGCCTCAGCTGTGGCACAGAGAGCAGATTTGTAATGGTGCAACCTGTTAGCAAGGGCCAAGGACACTGTGTGTGCTATGGCCCCACTTCAGAGCAGAGCCATGCTGGCCTAGATAGCAGATGGCAATGTAATGATGAAAGGAGGTTCCCACTGAGAGAGCAAAGCCTGCAGTGCCCAAGGCCAAGGAGAAACAGAGCTGGGCTGTGCAGGAATGGCAGGAGAGGGTTTTGCTACCTGAGCTGACTCTGCAGCACCTTGTGGCATTTGACAGAGGTGAACCAATTTCCAGGAAGGACAAGGTGCCACTGAAGAAGTCCCTGGGCCTGGGCAGCCTGTGATCCAGGCACCCTGAGGTCATCATTAGCCCAGTGCATGTTCATATCCTCTTGGGGGATGGGAAGAGGTTCAGGAGGAGGAAAGCTAGAAGGTTTTAAGGGTGCAGAGACTAGAGCAGAGACCTTGGTGGGATGTGCCTCTCCCATTTATGAAGCACGCTTGGCTGTACATCGGAAGGACTTGGCCTAAAGGCAGTGGTGCGATCCAGTTGTTTGGACACAGGTAGGAACCCCAAGATGCCCTGGGGCACTTGCCCAGCAACCACTCCAAAGGGCCATGGTTTTCCTAGAGGTCCCATGGTGTATCTGCTAGACACATGTGGTTGTGCCAGACCCCCCAGGCATGTGACACGGCCCTGCAGGCCTATTTCTGTGTCACTGAATCAAGTGCCTGCACTGGATGACATCAACTCTTTGCAATGTCGGGATCTGTATGTGTCTCAGCATCATAATGAGTGGAGCTCTGGCAGCCGTGAGCATCTAGTAGCATTGCAGGTGGGCAAGGCAATTCCCCTCCTGGTCCCCACCTCATGCTCTAGAAGGATGTGGGTCTCCCAGTTGCTCCATCAGAGCAAGAAGACACTGGCACATGCCTTTGACCACCTCTGTCTCTTCCAATGTCACCAGGTGTTTGTGTGTGGGCAACTGACTCTCACCCTCCATCTCAGGTGATTACAACTGCAGCTTAGAGAAAGAGCTCCCATGCAAACATCTATGTTATGCTCAGTTCAGCTTGGGCAAGGGGAATCCCACCTGCTGTGTGTTTGTGGAGTTCACAGGAGTTTGCTGAATCGCCCTCCAGCCCAGGGCCTTCCAAATCAGAATGAGATGCCCAGATTGACTCATCTGAGTCAGCACCTGAACCAGGTGTCAATCAGCTCCCTTCTTGCTCTTTTCTGCCTGTCCTGCCTACTTAAGAGATGGAAATAGGGATTTTCAGATTGGGACTTTTCCAGCTCTTGCAGATAACCATGCTCTGATGAAACAATCTGTAATGCTGGAATGAGTCTTCCTGCAGTGCTTAGAGAGGGACCATTGGTGATTATTTTAGTTTATTGGAGTGAACATTTCCCAGGAGGAGGGAGCACAAGGGACAGAGAGATTCAAGCCTTCAGATGGGCCTCTGCTCCTGAGCGGGGCCAGGCTCCAGGAATGGAGGGAGCTCATGGCAAAGGGGCAGCACTGCCCAGAGACTGCTGTGTGCAGGAGCAGCTCATCTGCAAAGAGCAGCAGGTCTCCGGGCACTGCCTGCTGCTGCTGACATGAGAGGAGAGAAGGCAGAGAGAAGTGCAAGGCAGTGTGGAGTGGGAGGAGAGAGGAGAGCTGCTTGTGGGAGAAATCTTCACAGCCCTTGACACGGTAAGTCTCTGGCTGCAGGGCAATGCTACTGAGGTTCCTGGAGGGCTCTTCTAAACCCAGCCCATCCTATAACTGATAGGCTTTTTAAGGATTGCTCTGCTGGCACATCCAGTGCATAGGCAGAGGAGGAGATGCTTCAGAGCAGGGATTCCCTGCCACACTGTCGCAAGGACAGGGCGTGCAGCTCCATTCTGCCAGGGGTGGCTGCAGGGGTATGAAGCCAGGGAGCACACCCAGGTCTGTGCAGGGCTGTAATTCAGAGCAGTGTCTGTGCACCCCAGGGTGCTGTGTGCCTGGGGCAGTGACTCTGCTGCCTGCGATGGTCAGCACTCAGCCTGCCCAGGGAGCTCCCCACAGCATTATGGGTAGAAACTCTTAGTGAGAGGAGCGACCCCCTGCAGGGCAGGTCATTCTCCTGCTGAGAGGGTGCTGCGTGGGTCAGGGCTGCTCACAGCTCTAGCTCATGTGCAGGAGATGTCTGAGGGGTCTTTTCAAGAGGAGATCAAGAGAAGGGTACTTGAAAGGGAAGGAGCTTTCCTTCACGTGTCTGCACTTTCAGTTTCCTAATTTTGGCAGGGAGCATGAAGGAAGGAGTTTTCTGTTTTGTCAAGGAAGTGGGACTCCTAAACCTTCACTCTCAGAGATTAATAGGTCAGTGAGAAACCTCAGGAAGTCGCTTCATCCCCACCTTAGCCTACAGACAGTATCAACATCACCTTTGTGGCCTCATAGGAGTTTACGTGACCTGCTGCTTAGGATGTGCATGCACAGAGATGCCCCTAGAGAGTGCCCTGATGCGGGAGGTTTCTGTAGGGCAGAACTGAGCACCCAGCAAGTGGATGGTGTCTGTGAGCAATGAGCGGGAAAAGCTGCTGGGACAGAGAAAGTGCTGGCAGCAGGGACAGCTCCAGGCAGTAGAGATGGGCAGGGAATGAGAGGGAACTGCAGGGCATGAGCCGCCTTCTCTGCAGCCAGACCTCTGGCAGAGGAGAGGGGCATCTCTCCTGCTCTGCCCCTATTTCATGCTGCCTGACAAAGGGGCTGAGAGTGACTGTCCTGCAAGGTTGCTGTCTGCAAGGCGGCATGCCCAGCTGCATAAGGGGAAGGCTTTTCAGAATGCTTCTCTGTCTCTCTTTGCCTCCCTTGGCAGCAGGATCATGGTGTTGCTCCTTGTTTCCCCTCCTGTCCATGCTGCTCTTGTTCTTCCTCTTGGGCTCTCTGGTTTTGGGGGTTTTCAGCTGCAGTTCAGACATTGATGCTGCACGTTGTGGAACAGAGGCGTCTGCATGGGAATGAGGTTGCCCCAGCCCCCTTCTGACTTGTGGAGCTCCAGAAAATGTAGTCTGTGGGGCTGGGAAATGAGCTGACTCTTCCTCAAGGAGAGCCCATTTTTAGTCCTAATGGTCCTTTGACTGATTCCCTGTGGTGTCCTGCCCGGCTGCCACCTGCCCTCCAGAAAGGCACAGCTGTCTCATAGCATCACTGTGATATCTGAGAGCCCCATGAGGAAGGTGCAGAGATGGTGAGAGTATGGAGATGGTGGTGGGAGGCTGTATGTGGGCATCTGAAAAGAGCCCTGTGTGTCCTCGTCTAGAAGGGGAGTGTGGAGAGCTCCGTCAGGTGCCCAGAGAAAGGGTGAGAAGTTTGGAGCTGTGCACTTTGAAACTGGACTCGTGTGCTCTCAGCAGGGGCTGGTTTCTCTCCAGGGCAACATATGAGTGTGATCTTCCTCCAGGTCCAATAGTGGCAAGCACAAGGCAGCTGGGAACGAGACTAATAGACAGACTAGGTGTCCTCACTCTGCAACAAGGGACAGTGAATCCTTTTTTCTCAGGACTCAGTACAAATCCCAAGGATTTCTACCTTTGAGGAATACTCCCCAGCAGTGACAAGATCATCTGAAATAAAATAAAATAAAATATCCCTGAAACACTGTTCTTCAAAACTAATTCTTTAAAATTCGGACTGACGATGCTGAAAGCCCTTCTACATGATGAGTGGATTTCACCTGACAGAAATTGTGAATGTCAGAGCTGGTCACCCCCATTCCCCTGTGCCCACTGCTTTACAGCAGGACTGACTGCTCTGGAGCCCATGGGCAGAGGTCCCTGCTCCTCACAGCACACTCAGCCAGTGCAAAGCAGAGCCCAAGCAAGGGAGCTGCACAAAGATCCTCTCAGTAAAGAGAGAGGCAAAGTGGGGGTTTGTATGAGAACTGCAACATTTGGGGGGGGTTTTGCTTGAAAAGCCTCCGCTAACTTCTCAATGTCTTTTCTCCTTTGCACAGTCCCCCATGCCTGGAGATAGCAAAATGTCCAACAGCAGCACCTTCAACGAGTTCCTCCTCCTGGCATTTGCAGATACGCGGGAGCTGCAGCTCTTGCACTTTTCACTCTTCCTGGGCATCTACCTGGCTGCCCTCCTGGGCAACGGCCTCATCATCACAGCCGTAGCTTGCAACCACCGTCTCCACACCCCCATGTACTTCTTCCTCCTCAACCTCTCTGTTCTGGACCTTGGCACCATCTCCACCACAGTCCCCAAATCCATGGCCAATTCCCTGTGGGACACCAGGGCCATTTCCTACTCAGGATGTGCTGCTCAAGTCTTTCTGGTTGGCTTCTTGTTAGGAGGAGAGTATTTTCTCCTCACTGTCATGGCCTATGACTGCTACGTTGCCATCTGTAGACCCCTGCACTATGGAACCCTCATTGTCAACAGAGCCTTTGTCAGAATGGCAGCAGCTGCCTGGGCCAGTGGTTTTCTCTATGCTCTCGTACACACTGCGAACACATTTTCCATACCACTCTGCCAAGGCAACACAGTGGACCAGTTCTTCTGTGAAGTTCCCCAGATCCTCAAGCTCTCCTGCTCAGAATCCTACCTCAGCGAAGTTGGGCTTCTTGTGGTTAGTGCCTGTTTATTCTTTGGGTGTTTTGTTTTCATTGTGCTGTCCTATGTGTGGATCTTCACTGCTGTGCTGAGGATTCCCTCTGAGCAGGGACGACACAAAGCCTTTTCCATGTGCCTCCCGCACCTGGCCGTGGCCTCCCTGTTTATAAGCACTGCAGTGTTTGTCTACCTGAAGCCCCCTTCCCTCTCCTCCCCAGCTCTGGATCTGGTGGTGGCTGTTCTGTACGCGGTGGTGCCTCCAACTCTGAATCCTCTCATCTACAGCATGAGGAACAAGGAGCTCAAAGATGCCCTGAGGAAAGTGATTTCATGGACATTTTTCAGCACTGGTAGCATTGCCATTGCTCTCCACAGGTGACTCCCCCTGTGTCCCATACCAGGACTGAGCTTTGTTCACTTTATTTGTATTGTTACTAGTATTGCTGTTGTTATTATTAATTGTCACCCCATTGCTACAGAAATGGTTGGGTTCATTCTGCCTTCACTGAGACTGCTCTGTCTCACCTGGTGCCCATATAAAGTTGTGTCCAACACTGGGTCAGAGCTGACTCCATCACAGTATCTCTGTAATAAAGTTGGTTCCTCCAGGTGCAGTGCTTCCAGTTGCTGGGCTTTTCTTCCAAAGCTGATGTCAAGAATAGGCCCAAGGAATTGCACCCCAGAAGGGTCTACTGCACAGGGTTGCCCATGGGTCTAGGAACAAAAAGCTCATTATCATGTTATGATCTCTTAGAGACCAAGGGCTGGATTTAGAACTCACCCATCGGTGTCCAGGGACAGTGGAGAGGATGAATGGTCATGGATTTACAAATCCACAGGTGTCCCACATGTTAAGGCCCAGTGTCTGATGGCCGTCTTTCTGGAGGGGAATCTGGAGGTGCCAGGAGAGCACAGGGCATCTCCTGGGACAGCATGTGCCTGGGGTGGGCAGTGAGTGGAGCCTCACAAAGGGAGAGGTCCTCCAAGGTGGAGTCACTTAAAGAACTCAGCCCAGGTATCCATGGACAAAGGAGGACTCTGCAGTCCCAGGAGAGGCAGTGGGAACCCAGATGACATGGGGAAGGGAGACCGGACAGTGATTCATGTCATCGTAAATGAAATACCAGGGGCAGGATCTAGAGATGCAGCTGGACACAACTAGTAGCTTTGGAAATGCTCCATAGTCCCTCCAAGCACCTGCCACATCTGCAGTCCCCTGGAGGGATTAGAGGCCGTGATCCCCATTTGGTTGGATCTGCCTCCCACCCTGACCAGCACGGCCAGTGCAGAGTCACCCTGTGGTCCTGTGGCCCCGAAGCCTGCTCACTCTGCAGAGCAGCACTCTGAGCTCAGGGCCCTGCAGGAGAACAGGGGAGGGGGTGTGGGAATGGCCAGCAAGATCAGAGGAGGCATTGGGAGAGATGAGAACAAAGTGGAACTGGGCTTGACAGTATCCTGGAGAGAAAAATGCCAACTTTTAATCCAAGACAATGATGTTCAGAGTGTGGGTACACTAAAGTGAGCTCATGGTGCAGAGCCAGAGGTCCTTGTTGTCCTGGCCCTCCACATGGCCTGGGAAGTGGTTGAAGAAGGATTAATGCTTCCCACCCTCCCAGCTCCTAGTGCCATTGTCCCTCCTGAAGGGAGGCACCAAAAAGAAGGCTGGGACCCCTTGTGGGAGCTTGTGTTGAAGGAAGCAGGACCTGGGAGCCATATCAGATTGCTGCTGTCCCTCAGGCCCTGTCCCCAGCACATGTCCTTCAGACAATCTCACCCATCCTGCATGCTGATCCTCACCCCAAAAGTCACCCCCAGACAAGGCTCCATGCCCAGCTGGAGGACTGGATGTCCAGCTGTGAGCCCTGGGAGGATGTGCCCTCTGCTGAGTCCTTTGCAGGGCTGGCAGGGAGCATGTAGAGGAGTTCCTGAGGACATCTGGTGGGTCTGTAGACCATCGTCCTCCCATGGGGGCCCTCAAGCAGGGTGCCTCAGTGCAAAGGTCCAGCCCAGTTTGTTGCTGCATGAACAGAGAGGAGAAAGTGCCCCAGGAAACTCCTCACACACCCAGACCCTTGTATCAGTCAATTCCAGCACTGGCCATTCCCCACGGTCCTGTTGAGGGGTGATCTTTGAATGTGACCAGTTCTGTCTGCCTGCTGGGCTCAGCACATGTATGGACGGAATGGCCATCCCTGCCTGGCCTCTCTGCAGGCTCAGAGCTCAGCAGATTCCAGAGCATGCCTTCTGCTAACCCCGGGGAGACAGGGACAGGGCTAGGCAGGGGCTGGGGGCTGGTGGGAAGCTGCAGAGCACGAGGGCCATGGTGGCCAAGGCAGCAAGGGCTGTCATGGGGACCATGCTGGGGGGATGTTTCCCCACCCCAGGACGCACCCTGTCCTGTGCAGTGCCTGCACAGTGGGGCTGTGGGGCACTTGTGCTTATGTGACCATCTAAAAGAAGGCAGGTGAACACCTCCTCCTCCTCCCTGTTGCCTGTAAGGGCAGCCTGGGAGGCACTGCCTCAGGCATATCTACATTACAACGGAAATTCTTTGCATCACATTCAACCATCCATTGCCTGGATCCCCTCAGGGGTGAGGGGGGAAGAGCAGGCCTTCCTGCGTTGTGAATTCTCTACCTCTGTAGTTTGCACCTCTAAGTAGATGGTGCCACCCTCCCCTTGGCTTCTTGCCTGAAGCTCAGGCTGGATGGGGATGTGAATGTGGAGGTTGTCTGTCACTGCCGTGACCGTGAGATGGTGGAGTGGTAAGAGGAATAACAGAGTCACCACCCTGCACTGCAGCAGAGAAGATTTCATCCTATTTGGGTTGTAGTTAGGCAAGCCAAAGCTCGGGTGGAGCTGGAGCTGGAGGTAGAGCTAGGAATGGATGGGGAGGGTAACCTTAAGGGCTTCTGTAAGTACATGGTAGCACAAGGCAGCCATCCAAGGAAAATGTGGTGTCCCTCCTCAGTGGGGTAGGGGACACAGTGACAAAGACAGGGGAAAGGCTGAGGAGCTCACTGCCTCTTTTCCCTTGTCTTTTCCTAGTCTTGTCTACTGCCAGGCCTCCCTGGTCCCTGAGTCCTTTAGCAGCATCTCTGTTAGCAAAGCCTCACCCCTGGCAGAGGAAGATGCAGCTGGGAAGGACTTTTGCCCAGTGGGCACACACAGGTCCACAGGATCAGACGGAAAGCACCCCAGGTTGCAGGGAGAGGTGGCTGGGGTCACTGCAATGCTGATCCCAATTGTCTGTGAAATGTCATGGTAATCAGGGAGGTTCCTGATGACTGGGAAAAGGCAGACATCACACCCATTTTGCAGGAGGGCAGGAGGGAGAATCTGGGGAACGTCATCTTCATCTCAGTCCCTGGGAAGGTGATGGAGCAAATCCTCCTGGAAACCATCTCCAAGCATAGGAAGGGCAAGGACTGGAAGAGGCAGCATGCGTTCACCAAGGGGAAATGGAAAGCATGCCTGACCAACCTGGTTGCCTTCTACCATCAGATGAATGCCTACGTGAACAAGGGGAAAGTAGGGATTCTGTGAACCTTCCCTTTAGCAAGCCTTGGACACAGTCCCACAGAGTCTCCTTAGAGGCAAATTGTTGAGCTCTGCCCTGGATCAATGGACCATAAGGCAGGTGGAAGATTGGCTGGGCCATCAGGCTGAAACACTGTGACCAGTGGTGCAAGTTCCAAGTGGCAGCCAGTTACTAGTGGCATCCCTCAGTGATCAGCATGTGGGGCAGGACTGTTTAACACCTTTATGAATGGCCTGCACAGTGCATGGAGTGCACTCTCAGCACCCTTGTGGCCAATGCATAAGTGGGGGGAGCCCCTGGGCAACCTCATCTAGTTCCCTCTGCATTGACCCAGGGGACTGGGACTAGGTGATGTCCAGAGGTCTTGTCCACCCTAAGTGCTGCGATTCAGTGAATCGTTCCCTGGAGAGCTCTGTAAAGAGAGAAGAAACTGAGGAAGAAGAAAGGCCAGAGAGGCAGAAGAAGAGAGCTGAAACATGACAGTTTAAATAAAGCAGTTCCTCGAATAAAGTTTCTCCCTTCAGAGTGTTGGTAGCAAATGTATTTTGATGAATAATGTGTGTATACACATACATACATACATACATATATTTATATACTCGCATAGAAAGGCTCATTCCTGTAGTGCATGAACATGGTGCTGCCAATTAATAAGAAAGAAAAAAAATATGTGGCAATGGTAAAAACTGTGTGATGTTTTGGAAACAAGGATTTCTTCTCAATTGTTGCACTGAGTTATTTTTTGAGAAGATCTCAACTTATGACTAGGATCTCCTTTTGGGGCTTGATTCATTTGACCACATAGGGAGGCTATTGCTGCCTGAGATGCCCTGGGGTAGCTGTGTCGCCATGTGGTGCTGGAAATTTTGGAGGTGGCTCGTATGGGACGTTAGCTTGTCATTCGGAAATGTATCTTGAAACAACTCTGTTGAGGCAACTTAGTTCCCTCCATAGAGGAGAAAGGGAAGTGCAGAGAACTGTATTTGACAGAGACATCTGCACTGTCGGGGTCTGGCCTGGTGAGATCAGCCTCCTCCTAGTTGTCAATGAGCTCCCTTCTTGCCCAGTTCTATGTATCCTGCCTAGTTAAGAGATGGGAATCGGGGCTGCCAGAGCTGGACATTTCCACCTCTTGCACAAGACTATCCCCTGATGCGAGAATTTGTAATGCTGGAATCAGTCTTCCTTCAGTGCTTAGAGAAGGCCCACTGGTGATTATTTTAGTCTACTTCAATGAACATGATGAAAGAGTGGAAATCTTAAGGAGTGGTATTAATCGCGGGAGAAGAAATATCGATGTGCCCTTGCCCTTGTGTTTCCACTGCTCTGTCTATTAGGCTGTGGATTTAATCTCAGTGGTCTCTCACATATTTCCACATGTCCTGATTCAATTGGTCATTTCTGAAGTCATCTTTGCATCAGACTCTCTGGGCATATGCACTTTCCATAGTTTCCCAGTTTTCCTTTTCCCCTTGCTCTTTATCCCTTCAGGTACCTCTCAACTCGCCAGCTGCTGCTCTGAGCTGCTGGGAGTCTGAAGCTTGCCTCATCTTTCAGCAGCCTCGTTGTCTCTTTAGCCAGCACCTTTGTTGTGTTTCTCTCTATCCTTTCCTATCTATCTGTCAAATACATTTCAAGGCAGGTTATGCCTTGTGGGCAGTGGACCTCACTGGAGGCAGCTTGGACTTGACATACAGTTGACGAGAGTCTTGTATCTTTTATTAAACTGTTCCAAATTTTAGTTTTGTTTGTTTGCTCTTAAGACAAACCCTTCTGTGTCTCTCTGCAGCTAGTTCTCGAAGGAAAGCAGGTGGGAATTGGTGCACATGAGCTGTAACATTCAGCTACAGCCTTGAGTGGCAAAAGGTTCGATTTTCACCAGAGTGATGTGTAGTCCGCAGTGGCTGATGAGGGAAATGGCAGGGCTGGGAAGCTGGGGAGGAAGGTTGTCCATACATGTCTCCTATTAAATATATTGCTTTGTCTACAGGTCCAGACTTCATTAGGAGACACTGTAGGTCAGTATGAATTGGAGAATGTTGGTGTGACTTATTCTGAGAGCTGAAGAATCAAGAAAGCTTAAGAAGCAGACATCTTTCTTTTCAGGTGCTCATGGAAATCTGCCTAATTTCAATACACTCCTGCAAACTTTCCAATTAACCCCACAAAAATTTATGAACTGAAGAAAATCATTGAAAGAGGCATGGCTCCTTAGGGATTTTTGTATTTTAATGACCGCTTGGGTGTATTTGGTGCTAAGCCCATGAACTTCAGATGCTGAGAGGAGGCTGAAGCAACTTCTCAAGAAGTTAAAGTCAGAAGAAATGGGTCCCACTGAGGGCCATTACCAACAAAAGCTCCCCAGGGCCTGAGTAGAGCCGAAAGTTGGAGGCCCTGATTGCAGGTAGGCAAAGGCAATGTGAGGGTGGCTGTGATGCCAAGTCAACCTTGATGTGTGTTATTAAGCAGAGTGACCAGGCCCTGACAGCCAGCCCCTGGGTAGGGTGATGCTTTCCATCACGCATTGGTCAGGGCTCTTCCTGGGGGCAGTTTGCAGGTGGGGGTGCACAACACTAGGTGCAGGACCATGATATGGCACCTGCTGGGCTCCCAAGGGACAAGGAGGCAGCAAGGCCACAGTGCTTTAAGGAATGGCATCTTCTCGGGGGCCTCGGTGTCAGGGACACCAGCCATAGCCAAAAGGACAAAGACCTAGCTGTGTTGGGAGCTTTCAGCCTTGGCAGTGCCCTTGGCCATCCCCACCACAGGCTGTCCTATGCTTTCCCACGCCTGTGCCTCTTTCCCTGCAGCCTGTACACACCGAATGTGCTTCCCCACCTTGCTCTCACCCTGGGATCTCCCCACCTCTCCTGATGTCTTCCTGTCCTCACTTGCTTTTCCTTGAAACACAAAGCCAGGGGCTGATCCCAGACTCCCTCTGGGTGACCTGTTGCACCTCAGCACTACCCTACGAGTGACATTCTTTTGACCTGAAGTCCAGTCTGAACCTCTCAAGATGCAATTTGTGGATCTTTCTCCTCCTCATGCTGTTTCCCACTGCCAAGAAAAGCTCCCTCATCTCTGAACCCACCCTTCGAGCAGTCACAGGCTAATAGACTACTGCCCTTTGCCTCCTGGCTAAAGAAAACCAGGTCCCTCAAACCTCTCCTCATGGATGTGGTTATTCCCACGTAGGCACAGGAATTAACACTTCTCTTGTAGATCTTCAAGAGATATTTGTTGTCCAAATCACACGGATTTCTCAAGTTCCTTCAGCAGTGAAGCTCCTCTGTGTCAAAATAAAACAAAACAAAAGAAAACAAACAAATAAACAAACAAACCAGTGCCACTGAGTTAAGGGTGAACAGGGGTGGGGTGTGCTGTATGGGATGGGATCAGAATGGTAAAAGAGACAGACTTAGGAGGGGTGGAAGAAAAAAAACAAGGAAAATAAAAGTAAAGGCAAGGACTGATCAGGGCTGCCTTAAGGATTCCTGCCAAGAAGCCCTGCATCTGAATAACTCTGACTGGACGAGGACAGGAAAGCTGGCCTGCTTCCACTGTCACAGGGCACCTGCATGCTTTCCCTGACATCCGCAGGAGAAGATTGAGAGTGGGAAGAATCATGGACTCCTTCAGGGTGGAAGGGATCTCAGGAGGTCTCTAGCCCAATCTCCTTGCTCACAGCAGTGTCAGCTCTGGGGTCAGAGCAGGTTGCTCTGGGCTTCATCCAGTCTGGTCTTGGCAGCCTCCAAATGAGGAGACTGTACAGCACTGTCTGGACAACAAGTTCCAATGCTTCCTCCCAAACAAGTGCTCCAGCTCCGTGACTGTTGTGAGGGTCCTGGGCCAGACTCCCTCCCAGTTATCAACCTCTTTCTTTTCCTGGAAACCCAAACCTGGATGCAGGGTTCTAGATGTTCTCTAATGAATACTGACTAGAAGGCGATCACCATTTCCCTCCAGCTCCTGGCTGTGCTCCTGCTCATACAGCCCATGATGCTTCTGGCCTTCTTTGCTGCCAGGGAACGCTGCTGGCTCATGTTTTGCCTCCTGTCCCCCAGCACCTTCACGTCCTTTTCCACAGAGCTGCTCCTCAGGCCCCAGCCTGTAACACTGTGGGGTGTTGGTTTATCGCAGGTACAAGCCCTGGCATTTGTCCTTGTTGAATTCCATGAGGTTCTTGACAGCCCTTTCCTCCTGCCTCTCTAGGTCCCTCTGAATGGCAGCCCTCAAGCATAGGACTGCCCTCCCCACACCCCCACCTCCAGTTAGGGGTCATCTACAAACATGATGAGTGTTGCTTCCTCAGTGCAACCAATACAGATGATAAAGAGGACAAATTCCTGGAGAGACCCTCTGGTGCTCCACTTCTCCCTGGCCTCCAGGAAGAGTACTACCCATTCACCACTGCCCTCTGAGCCTCTGGTCATCCAAGGAGCTTTTTACACATCTGGTTGTCTACTCTTCTAGACTCTAATGTTCTAACGTGCATGCAAGAATATTGTGGGAGACAGTGTCAAACACCTTGCTAAAGTCTAGGCAAAGGACATTTACTCTTCTCCATCCACAAATAGAATTTTTTTAATCATAGAAGTCAATCATCAGGTTGGTTAGGCAGAATTTACCCTGAGTAACTCCCTGCTAACTGTTCCCAGGCACCTGCTTCTCCTTCATGTGCCCAGAAATGTGATCTGAGAGGATTCACTGCATGATTCACTCCTCACCAAAGTGTGGCTAAACTGTCTGCAGCTCCCCAGGCTGTCTTTGTGGCCTTTTTGGAAGATGGATGTAACAATTGCCTCTCTGCAGTCATTGGGACTTCACCCCATCTCCACAACCTTTCAAAGATGATAGCGAGTGGACTTGCAGGGACTGCAGTCAGCTCTCACAGTATCCCTGGCTGCAGCCCATCCAACCCCCTTGACTTTTATCGTCTGAGTTCTCACAAGTAATCCCTCACAAACCTCGTCCACTGGTGGCTGCTCTTCTCCTCTGGAGTCCTGACTCAAGGCACAACGGCCAAGAAGACCTTACTTGTGGAAACGGAAGCTAGTAAGGGGTTGAGTTGCTCAGACCTATCTGCAGCTGCTGCTACAAGATTCCCTGCCCCATTTAGCAGTGAGGCCACATTTTCCTTTCTATTCGTTCATTCTTATGGAAGCAATAGCAACTCATCTTCATGCCCTTGACATCCCCTGCGAGTGTCAGTGCCAGGGGAGCTTTACCTTCCCTAACACCAAGCCTATGACCCTGGACAATAGTTCTAAATGCCTCCTTGGCCTCTCTCTTCTTGCCCCTTCTCTATGCTGCCCTATCACGCTGGAGCTAAGGTGCGAGGTCCCTCTTTAGCCAAGTTGGTCCCCTGAGATATCTGCTAGTTTTACTGAGTATCAGGATGGTCCATCCTTGGGCTTTACCTGTGCTGTCCTTAAAGACCTGCTGGCTTTCCTGAGCTCCTGGGCCCTTGACAGCTGCCTCCCATGAGTTCCCCCCCAGCAGTCCCCTGAAGAGGCCAAAATCTGCTCTTCTCAAGTCCAGGGTCTGTATTCTGCTCCTGCCCTTCCTCACTCTCCTCAGGATCTGGAAATCCACATTTTCATGATCACAGTAGAGAAGGGTGACGCTTACTATCCCATCCCTGATCAGTTCCTCCTTGTTTGAAATTTTCAGATACAAGAAAGCATCATGCTTCTCATCCCACCTGGCAGTGTAAAGAACTTGTCCCAAGAGCAAGAAGAGGAGCAGCATGGACAGGAGGGGAAATAAGGAGCAACACCATGATACTGGTTCCGAAGGAGACAAGGAGAAAGAGACAGAGGGGGACTTAGGAAAGCCTTCAGCTTACCCAGCTGGGCATGCTGCCTCACAGACAACAACATTGCAGGGCAGCCACTCTCAGCCCCCTTGTCAGGCAGCATGAAATGGGCCTGTGGCAGGAGAGATGCCCCTCTCCTCTGGCAGAGGTCTGGATGCAAAGGAGGTGGCTCATGCCCTGGACTCCATGTATTGACAGCCCATTCCTCCTGCCTGTCCAGGGCCCTCTGAATAGCAGCCCTCAAGCACATGGTGGGGTCCCCTGCAGTTTTTTTGTCCTCAGCAAACATAGTGAGTATTGCCTCTTCCATGTCACTAATCAAGTCATCTGGTTGTCCACCCATCTAGGTGGTAAATTTCTGAATTGTATTCCACAAGGCTATTGTGGGAGACAGTGTCAAACACCTTGCTCAAATCAAGTTGAAAGGCATTTTCTGCTCTCCAACCACAAATAGAGCTATGCGATCCTAGAAGCCAGTCAGGCTGGTGAGGCACAGTTTACGCTTGGTAAATCCATGCTGACTCTTCCCTATCACCTTCTTCTCCCTCATGTGCCCAGAAATGAGTGGACTCACTCCATAACACACTCCTCAACCAGTTGAGGCTGAATGGCCTGTCGTTCCCTGGCTTGCCCTCTTGGCCTTTCTTGAAGATGGATGTAACATTTGCCTTTCTGCAGTTATTGGGACCTCACCCCATCTCCACAACCTCTCAAGGATGACAGAGGGCAGCCTTGCTATGACAGCAGCCAGATCTCTCAGTGTCCTTGGGTGCAGCCATTCCAAGCGCACTGACTTGTAGGGGTGGAGTTCTTGCAAGTCATCCCTCACTCAGCCCTCATGCACTGTTGGTTGCTTTTCTCCTTTGGAGCCCTGACTCTAGGCACAACAGCCTGAGAGACCTTGCTGGAGAAGACAGAAGCCAAAAAGTCACTGAGCTCCCACCATTCAGCAGAGAGCCAACATTTTCCCTTCTATTCTTTACCATAGCTGAAGCAGTAGCAGCCCTTCTTCATGCCTTTGATGTCGCCTGCCAGTGTGCACCCTCTGAGAGCTTTGGCTTTCCTAACACCATCCCTATTTCGGTGGACAATATTTTTGAATTCCTCCTTTGCTGCATATCCCTCCTTCCGCTTTGTCTTTGCTGTCATATTGCCCTGGAGTTGAGCTGTGAGTTCCCGTTTTAGCCTGGTTTCCCCTTCTCATGCTGTTTCCCACTACCAAGAAGAGATCCATGATCTCTTCAAGCACTTGGAGGCTACTGCTGTACTGCCCTTCGCCTCCATTTCACCAGGCTGAAGAAGCCCAGGTCCCTCAACCTCTCCTTGAGGCCCCCAACCCCATCTTGGAAGACTCCTCTGGACCCTCTCCAGTTGCTTCCCATTCCTCCAGCACTGGGCAGCCCACACTGGGATGCGCTATTCCAGATGCGGCCACACCAGGGCTGAGTTGAGGGGGATGATAATTCCACTTGTCTGGGTGGCCACACTCTTCCTGAAACAGCCTTGTATGCAGCTGGCCTCATTTGCAGTGAGCAATGCACCACTGGCTCATATGGCATCCCTCGTAACGTCCAGGTCCTTCTCCTCAGGGTCACTCCTCTGATGGTCAGGTGCCAGCCTGTCCTGATACATGGGCTGTTCTGTCCCCCAGTGCAGGACTTGCCACTTCTCTTTGTACAACACCATGAGGTTTCTGTTGGCCAAATCCCCAAGTTTCTCAAGGCCCCTCGGGACTGAAGCTCCTTTGTGTCAGCTGTAAATGAGTGTGTGCAGATGACTCATCCTGTCTCGTGGTGCCTCTGACAGGATAACAGCAGGAGGACCTGCAGGACACAACACATAATAAAAGGAGGCAGTCATTTAAAGGGACTGCTGGCAAAGGTAGGGATCACCATGGCAAGCATCTCAGAGAAGCCAAGTGAATGTACGAAGAAAGGAAATCCAGGGTCAAGGGGGAAAGGGTAAAGAGGGGTCGGCTGACTTCATGGGAGGGTATCAGGATGTTAAAAGAGAAGAACTAGGAAGGTGAAAAAGAGGTAAAAGTTCAATAAAAGGTGAAAAAAAAGAAAAATCAAGGCTATTTGGGGGTAGCTGCCAAGCAGTCCGGAACCTGAATGACTCTGATTGGAGCAGGACAAGGAACATGCAGTTGATCTGATCATACTTTTGTGAGATCTGCTTCCACAATCACAGGGAAGCTGAATGTTTTCTCAAGGTCAAGAGAAGACTTGAGGTGGAAGGAGATGCACAATCATTCCATCTGGAAGGGATCCCAGGATGTCTCTGGCCCAACCTCCTTCCCACAGCAGGGTCAGCTAACAGGTCCAATCAGGCTGCTCAGGGCTTTACTCATTTCGGACTTGAAAACCTCTGAGGATGGAGATGGCACAGCCTCTCAGGGCAACCTGCCCCAGTGCTTGACTCTCTGGATGGGTCAAAGGTTGCTTCTTACACCTAGCCTGAACCTCTCTTGTTTCACTTAATGCCCATTGGCCTTCACCCTTGCATCATGCACAACAGTGAAGAGCCTGCCTCCATTTTCTTGGTGATATCCTGGTGGGTATGGGGAGGCTGTTATTAGGTGTCCCCAAAACCTTCATTTCTCCAGGCTGAATAAACACAGCTCCCTCACCTCCCAGAGGGACAAAGTCAACATTACCTGTGCGTGCCTAGGAGCTTTAAGGCTCTTTCAGTCCTTCTGGATATTCTTGGATCAGCAAAGGACCTCATGGATGTTAGAGTGCAATCACCCTCATGCCATGACTTTCTGCATTTGTCACACTCATTTGGCATTGTGTTGTAATGTACAGGTGTTGTAGGCTGTGAAGAGGGCTCACTCTGGACAAGCAGTCACTCATAATGAAACCTTGAACTGGAAACCTTTCAGGCCCAAGAGGCAACCTCACACCACTAGGAGGGGCTGGCTCTGGGGAGGCCATGTCAGGTGCTAACCCACGTGCAGCAAAGGACTTTCTGCCTGCAACAATTGCAGTGGCTATCACCAGAGATGACAGAATTACAGAACCATTTCAGGCTGGAAAGGACCTTTGGAGCTCTCTAGTCCAACCTCTTGCTCACTTAGGGATCAACATCAAATTCACACCAAGTTCCTCAGGCCTTTGTCCAGCTGCATCCTGCAAGCCTCCCAGAAGAGAGAGTCCACAATCCCTCTAGAGCCCACTTCAAATGCTTCAGGATCCTCATTGATTTTTCTTCCTCATATACAATTTTAACTTCACTTGTTTCAGCTTATAACCATTGCCTCTCATTCTCTTGCCATGAATTCCTCTAAAAACCTGGTTCATTATCAGTGGCAACCTTGAGTTGGGAACCTGCTATGATTCCTCCCCAAAACCTTCCCTTTTCTGTGCTGAACAAAACCATTCCCTCAGCCTCTCCTCACCGGGCAAGTGCTCCAAGCCTCAACCACTTTGGTGGCCTGCCACTGAACTCACACCAAGTGACAAACAGCGTTCTTCTACAGGGTGCCCGACTGGACGCAGTATCTAGATGGGCTCTAATGATGCTGAGTAGAGGGGGATAATCACCTCCTTCGGTCTCCTGGCTATGCAGCCCAGCACACTGTGGCCTCCTTTGATGCCAGGGCACGCTGCTGGCTGATGTTCAGGTCCCTGCCCACAAAGAATCCCAGGTCCTTTTTCTGCAGAGCAGCTGCCCAGCTGGGCACTCCCCAGCACCTGTCACTGCAGGGTGTTGCTCTAGTCCAGGTGCAGGACCTGGCATTTGTCCTTGTTGACCCTCACAATGTTCCTGACAGTCCATTCTTCCTGCCTGCTGAGGTCCCTCTCAATGGCAGCCCTCAAACATATGACTTTTCCACCCAATTAGGTGTCATCTACAGCTGCGATGGGATTTCCATTCTGCAGGTCACTGATGAACCTCTCAAACAGGACAGGATGTGGAGTATAGTCCCCTGCATACCCCACCTTTACCTGGCTTCCTGGTAAAGCATGATCCATTCATGAAAACCCTCTGATCTCGATCATCCAAGCAGTTTTTTTGCCCATCTGGATGCCTACAGGACATCCACTACTCTCTTCTCCTCCACAAGTACTGGTCTTTTATCACAGAAGGCAATCAGGTGGGTCAGGAATGATTTACCTTGGGTAACGCCATGCCGACTGTTCCCAGACACCTTCTGCCACATGTGCTCAGAACTGTGATCTGAGAGGACTGGCTCAATGACACACTCCTCACCAATGTGAGGCCAAATGGCCTGGACCTCCCTGGTCTGTCCTGGGCGCCTTTTTTTGAAGATGGGCACAACATATTCCTTCTTCTGGTCTTTGGGACCACACACCCCCCATCCCCGATCTCCATAACCTTTCAGAGATGATAGAGAGCAGCCTTGCTGTCACAGCAGCCAGCTCTCTCAATGTCCATGCATGCCAGCCATCCAATCCCATAGACTTCTCTGGGTTGAGTTCTTGCAAGTCATCCCTCACTCAAGACTTAGGCACTGCAGGTTGCTTTCCTCCTCAGGAGTTCTGACTCTAGGCACAACAGCTCAGAAGACCTTGCTGGTGAAGACTGAAGCCAGGAAGGACTTGACTTCCCCAGATATATCTACATACGCTTTTGCTAGAACCCCTGTCCCGTTTAGCAGTGAGCCCACATTTCCTTCTTTATTCTTTTCCTGTCACTGAAGCAGCAGCAGCAGCTCTTCTTCCTGTCCTTCACATCCCCTGCAAGTGTCTCTAACGCAGAGGAGCTTTGGCTTCCTTAACACCATCCCTACTTTGCTGGACAATATCTCTAAATTCCTCCTTTGCAGCCTCTGCCTTCTTCCCCTTTCTGTATGCTGCCTTATTGTCCTGGAGCTCACGTGGGAGCTCCCTGTTTAGCCAAGCTGTGGTCCAGAGATGGCTACTAATTTTACAAACTGTACGCTATGGAGCATTCTTGTGCTTGACGGGTGCTTAATGACCTGCTGGTTTTCCTGAGCTCCTCTGTCCTTCAGAGCTGCCTCCCTTTGCCCATCCCATGGAGGAGCTCCATACATTCAAGCTACCCCTTCACACACAGGTTATTCCCCTCCTCATCTTCCCTGGTGGTCTCTCTTGTAGAACTTGTACCCTGCCTTTGAAGGACTGCAGTCATGCGAATGATCCCACCACACCTCAGTTATTCCAACCATGTGGCAGTCTTCTGACAGCTTGTGCATCTCCATCTGCTCCTGGCTGCACCCCAGGCTGCATATGTTTGAATACATTTGGGCGGCAGAGCATCAGCTGTGGCACTGACTGAAGATCTGTCACAGGGAAACGTTATCAAGGACCATATGGATGCAAAGGCTTTGATTGCAAGTGGTGACATGCTGGCCTAGATAGCAGGTGGCAATGTAATGGTGAAAGGAGGTTCCCACTAAGGGAGCAAACCCTGCAGTGCCCAAGGCCAACAAGAAACAGAGCTGGGCTGTGCAGGAATGGCAGGAGAGGGTTTTGCTGCCTGAGCTGACTCTGCAGCACCTTGGGGCCTGTGACAGAGGTGAAGCAATCTCCAGGAAGGACAAGGCACCACTAAAGAGGTCCCTGGTTCTGTGATCCAGCCAGCTTGAGAACATCATTAGCCCAGTCCCTGTTCATATCATACTGCTGGGTGAGAAGGGATGCAGGAGGAGGAGAGCTAGAAGGATTTGAGAGTGCAGAGACTGGAGTGGAGCCCTTGGTGTGATGTGCCTCCCATTTGTGCAGCATGCTTAGATGTAGACAGTACAGACTGTGCCTAAAGGCAGTGGTAGGATTCATTTGTTTGGGCACAGGTAGGAAACCCAAGATGCCCTGGGGCACTTGCCCAGCAAGCACTCCAAAAAGGCATGGCTTCCTGTAGGTCCCATGCTGCAACTACTAGAGACCTGTGGATGTGCTGGACACCCCAGGCATCCGACATGGCCCTGCAGGCCTATTTCTATGTCGTTAAATCAAGTGTCTGCACTGAATTGCATTAGCTGTTTGTAACATTGGGATCTTCCTATGTCTCAGCTTCATAGTGAGCGGAGCTCTAGGTGCAGTAGATATCTAGTGTCATTTGAGATGGCCAAGGGAATTCTCCACATGGCCCCCAATTCATGCTCTAGAAGGATGGGGTGTCATAGTTGCTCCATAAGCGCTAGAAGACTCTGGCACATGCCTTGGTCCACCTCTGTCTCTTCCAATGTCACCAGGTGTTTGTGTGTTGAGCAACTGACTCCCACCCTCCATTTCCAGTGATTATAATGGGAGCTTAGACAAGGAGCTCCCATGCAGACATCTGTGTTGTGCACACTTCTTTTTTTTTTTTTGCAAGGGGAATCCCACCGCCTATATGTCTGTGGAGTTCACAGAAGGGATCTGAATCCTGTTCCAGCCCAGGGCCTTCCAAACCAGAATGTGATGCCCGGATTGACTCATCTGAGTCAGCACCTGAACCATGGGTGAATGACCTCCCTTCTTGTCCGCTTCTAGGTGTCCTGCTTAGTTAAGACAGGGGAATATGGATTTCCAGGGTGCAATGTTTCCACCTCTCATAGATAATCATCCTCTGATGAAACAAGTGACAATGCTGTAATTGGTCTCTCTGCATTGTTTCTAGAGGGACCATCAGTGATTATTTTAGTTAGTTCCAGTGAACATTTCCCAGGAGGAGGGAACACAAGGGACAGAAAAAGTCATGAGCTCAGCTGGGCCTCTGTACCTGAGTGAGGCCAGGCTCCTGGGATGGAGGGAGCTCCTGGCAACTGGGCAGCACTGCCCAAAGACAGCTGTGTGCAGGAGCAGCTCCTCTGCAAAGAGCAGCAGGGCTCCGGGCACTGCCTGCTGCTGACATGAGAGGAGAGAAGGCAGAGAGAAGTGCAAGGCAGTGTGGAGTGGGAGGCCAGAGAAGAACTCGTTGTGGGAGAAACCTTCACAACCCTTGACACAGTAAGTCTCTGGCTGCAGGGCAATGCTACTGAGGTTCCTGGAGGGATCTTCTGAACCCATTCCAACACAACTGACAGCTTTTTTAACAATCATTCTCCTGGCTTCTCCTTTGCAAAGGAGGGGGCGATGCTTCAGAGTAGGGATTCCCTGCCACATTGTCACAGGGACAGGGCATGCTGCTACTTTCTCCCATGCACAGTGCAGGGCTGTGAAGCCAGGACAAGCACCAAGACCTGCGCGGGGCTGTGGTTCAGAGCAGTGCCCCTGAACCACAGAGGAAGGTAAAAAAAGAAGGCTACTTGAAAGGCAAGGAGCTTTCCTTCCAGGGCTTTCAGTTTCCTAATGCTGGCAGGGAGAAAAAAAGGAAAGAGTTTTGTGGTTTGGCAAGGAACTGGCACTCACTAACCTTCCCTCTCAGACATCAGGAGGTCTGTGAGAAAGCTCAGCAAACCCTTTCAACCCCACCTCCACCTACAGCACCACCACCAGCACCTTTATGGTCTTATCAGGGCTAATGTGACCTGCTCCTTAGGACCTGTGAGCACAGAGATGGCCCTGGACAGTGCCCTGATCCGGGAGGTTTCCTTAGGGCAGAAGTGAGCACACAGCGTGTGGGATGGGGTCTGTGAGCACTGACTGGGAGAAGATGTTGGGACAGAGAAAGAGCTGCCAGCAGGGACAGCTCCAGGCAGTAGAGATGGGCAGGGAGCGAGAGGAAACTGCCAAGAGAGTCATCATGGGAGGATGGATTTGGGCAAGTCAGGGTCAGTGGTCAGTCCCTCTGATGCAGACACCTTCCTCTGAGCAAGCTCCCTGTGTCTCCTTTGCCACCCAGCAGAGCCTCTGCCCTGACAGCCATGGGGTCCAGGGCATGAGCTGCCTTCTCTACAGCCAGCCCTCCGGCAGAGGAGAGGTGCCCGACAAAGGGACTGAGAGTGACTTCCCTGTGAAGTCCCTGCCTGCAAGGCGTCATGCCTAGCTGGGTAAGGTGAAGGCTTTCCTGAGTTCCCATCTCTCTCTCTCTCTCTCTCTCTCTCTATCTCCTTGCCTCCCTTGGCAGAAGGATCATGGTGCTGCTCCTTGTTTCCCCTCCTGTCCATGCTTCTCCTGTTTTTGTTCTCGGACTCTCTGGTTTTGGGGCGGGGGGGGGGGGGGGCGGTTCAGCTGCAGTTCAGACATGGATGCTGCAAGTTGTGCAGCAGAGGGGTCTGCATGGGAATGAGGTTGCCCCAGCCCCCTTCTGACTTGTGGAGCTCCAGGAAATGCAGTCTGTGGGGCTGGGAAATGAGCTGACTCTCCCTTAGGGAGAACCCATCTCCAGTCCTAAGAGTCCTTTGACCATTTCCTTATAGTGTCCTGGAAGACTGTGTGCTGCCCTCTAGAAAGGCACAGCTGTCTTGTAGCGCCTCTGTGATATCTGAGAGACCCATGAGGAAGGTGCAGAGATGCTGAGAGTATGGAGATGGTGGTGGGAGGCCGTATGTGGGCATCTGCAAAGAGCCCTGTGTGTGCTTGGCGGGAAGGGGAGTGTGGAGAGCTCCGTCAGGTGCCCAGAGAAAGGGTGAGAAGTTTGGAGATGTATACTTTGAAACTGGACTCGTGTGCTCTCAGCAGGGGCTGGTTTCCCTCTACGGCAACATATGAGTGTGATCATCCCACAGCTCAAAGAGGTGGAAGCACAGGACAGCTGGGAATGAGACTAATGACAGACTAGGTGTCCTCACTCTGCAACAAGGGACAGTGAATCTGTTTTTCTCAGGACTCAGTGGAAACGTCGAGTATTTCTACCTTTGAGGAACACTCCCCTGGGGTGACAACAACATCTGAAAGAAAAATAAAAAATCCCTGAAACTCTGTTCCTCAAACCTCATTCCTTAGAATTCGGAGTGAAGATGCTGAAAAGCCATTTTATATGATGAGTGGATGTCACCTGACAGAAATTGTGACTGTCAGAGCTGGTCACCCCTGTTCCCCTGTGCCCACTGCTTTACAGCAGGACTGACTGCTCTGGAGCCCATGGGCAGAGGTCCCTGCTCCTCACAGCACACTCAGGCAGGGTAAAGCGGAGATCCAGCAAGGGAGCTGCACAAAGATTCTCTCAGTAAAGAGAGAGGCAATGTGGGGGCTTGGATGAGGACTGCAACATTTGGGGGTTTCTTTGCTTGAAAAGTCTCTGCTAACTTCTCAATGTCTTTTCTCCTTTGCACAGTCCCCCATGCCCAGAGATAGCAAAATGTCCAACAGCAGCTCCCTCAACGAGTTCCTCCTCCTGGCATTTGCAGACACACGGGAGCTGCAGCTCCTGTACTTCTCACTCTTCCTGGGCATCTACCTGGCTGCCCTCCTGGGCAATGGCCTCATCATTACAGCCGTAGCCTGCGACCACCGCCTCCACACCCCCATGTACTTCTTCCTCCTCAACCTCTCCCTCCTCGACATTGGCTTCATCTCCACCATTGTCCCCAAATCCATGGCCAATTCCCTGATGGACACCAGGGTCATTTCCTACTCAGGATGTGCTGTTCAAGTCTTTGTGTTTGTCTTCTTGTTTGCAGGAGAATATTCTCTCCTCACAGTCATGTGCTATGACCGTTTTGTTGCCATCTGCAGACCCCTGCACTACGGGACCATCATGAGCAGCAGAGCCTGTGTCAGAATGGCAGCAGCTGCCTGGGGCAGTAGTTTTCTCTATGCTGTGCTGCACACTGGGAACACACTTTCCATACCACTCTGCCAAGGCAACACAGTGGATCAGTTCTTCTGTGAAGTTCCCCAGATCCTGAAACTCTCCTGCTCAGACTCCTACCTCAGGGAAGTTGGGCTTATTGTGGTTAGTACCTGTGTAGCCTTTGGGTGTTTTGTTTACATTGTGCTGTCCTACGTGCAGATCTTTACTGTTGTCCTGAGGATCCCCTCTGAGCAAGGCCGGCACAAAGCCTTTTCCATGTGCCTCCCTCACCTGGCCGTGGTCTCCCTGTTTGTCAGCACTGACCTGTTTGCCCACCTGAAGCCCCCTTCCCTCTCCTTTCCAGCTCTGGATATTGTGGTGGCTTTGCTGTACTCGGTGGTGCCTCCAACAGTGAACCCCCTCATCTACAGCATGAGGAACAAGGAGCTCAAAGATGCCCTGACGAAAGTGATTTCATGGACTTTTTTCAGCACTGGTAACATTGCCATTGCTCTCCACAAATGACTCCCCCTGTGTCCCGTACCAGGACTGAGCTTTGTTTGTTGAATTTATTTTTAGTATGACTATTATTACTGTTGTTATTATTATTTGTCACCATGTTGCTACAGAAACGCTTGGATTCATTCCACCTTTACTGAGACTGCTCTGTCTCACCTGGTGCCCATATAAAGTTGTTTCCAACACTGGGTCAGAGCTGACTCCATCGCAGTATCTCTGTAATAAATTAGTTTCTTGCAGGTGCAGTGCCTGAAGGCTGGGCTCTTCCTCCAAAGCTGCTGTCCCTCACACCCTGTCCCCAGCGCATTTCCTTGAGACAGTCTCTCCCAGACTGCGTGCTGGTCCTTACCTGAAAAGTCATCCCCAGACAAGGCTCCATGCCAAGCTGAAGGACTGGGCATCCAGCTGTGATCCCTGGGAGGATTTGCCCTCTGCTGGGTTCTGCAGGACTGTCAGGGAGCATGCAGAGGAGGTCCTGGGGCCATATGTTGGGCCTGTAGACCATCCTCCTCCCATGGGGGACCTCAAACAGCGTCTGTCAGGACACAGATTCAGCCGAGCTCGTTGTTGCATGAACGGAGAGGAGAAACTGCCCCATGAAACTCCTCACACACCCAGCCTCACATACCAGCTATTTCCAGCACCGGCCATTCCCTGTGGTCCTGGTGAGGGGTCATCTTTGAATGTGACCCGCTCCGTCTGCCTGCTGGGCTAAGCACCTGTATGGGGGGAATGGCCAGCCCTGCCTGGGTTCTCTCTGGGCCCAGACCTCATCAAACCCTGGCGCATGGCCTTCTGCTAACCCTGGGGGGACAGGGACAGGGCTGGGCAGGGTCTGGGGACTGGTGGGAGGCTGCCCCGCAGAAGGCCTGAGGGGGACGGGGCACCAAGGGCTGTCATGGGGACCATGCCTGCAGGATGTTTCCCCACCCCAGAATGCATCCTGTCCTGTGGGGTGCCCACACAGTGGGGTCATGGGGCCATGTGCAGGGCAGCAGGGCTGGGCCAGTGGAGGGATGAGGTGCTGATGGGAGCCACGACACTCCAGAAGCTCCTGATGGTCATGGTGGGAACTCGCTGCTGCTAGCAGGGTTGGGGGTTCCTTGAGGGCTATTGCCACCAGCACGACTTGCCAAGACTCCCAGACCCAGCACAGATGGTCGGTGCCCAGCAATGCAGCTCACGGTGCCGCCCATCCTGTGTCGCCATCCTCTCTCAGGAGCACTGCCGGGTGCATCACTCCCTGCCCAGGTGTGGAGCGGAGATGCTGGAGGTCTGCTCTTCTCATGCCAGCTGCCCCCACCTCTGCTGTTGCACTGGTCCACAGACTCTGCCCTGGGTCATGTTATCTCTCCATACATTCTCATCTGAGACAATGTAGGGACCTGAAGCACATAGCTCTGCTTAGAGCTGGCCACAACGACCTGCCTGTGTGTTCCCAGGAGATCCCAGCAAGGCTGTGCTTGGAGGTGAGGTTGGGATTGTCCTCAGTCAAAGTTGGTGGGACGGTCTGGCTGGGGGCCAAGGGGAGGAAAGGACAAGAGACAACAAGGAGAAGATGCAGAAAGGGAAATTTCAAATGAGTTGAAGGAAAAAATAAAGAAACATCCATGGCAGTTGAGCAGCACCGGGGCAGGGGGCAGGAAATCTTAAAAAACCTCTCCTGGAGAAAGCACCTACCAACCTGATCTAAGTGTCAGGTTAGTCCAGCTCAGAGCAGATCATGGTCCTGGAGATCTCTGGTGCTCCCTCCCAACCCAAATCCTCTAGGAGGAAGGGGTTGGAAGGTAGAGTGACAGTCAGGGGACACTATTGGGGGGTTGAGGCCTTGCAGGCATTTGTACTGCCTGGTCAAGCCTGTCCTCAGAGTCACACAGTGAGTGAGTTCATCCTCAGAAGGAGTCTCTGCTCCATGGGCAACAGGAGTCAAACCAGTGCTGGGAGACTCCAGAGAAGTTCTCAGGAACACGCCAGGCATTCAGGCCCTTCGACTGCTGAGGTGTCCCCAGAGCGGTGCTTTGCATCCAGGGTCTGAAGGGCTGAGAAATCTTTACAGCCAGAGCAGACTGCAGTCCCATCTCCTGGACTCACAGGTTACAGGGCATCAGTAGGGCTGTCCTGGCTGCAGGGAGGGAATCACTGCCCAGGGCATGAGCAGATCCCCCTCTGACCTCCCCTCTCTCTTCAAACCCCAGAACAGAGATCGTCTTTCCTGTGTTGTCCCTCCCTGCCGGGCTGTATTCCAACCGGAGGGGACACAGGCCCTCCCACTGGGGAAATGCAGGAGAGGCCAGTCTCATCTAGAGGAGTGGGGTCCCACCACAGCTGCTGGGTGGCCAGGCCTGCAGGCTGCAGACCCCACTCTGTTCACTGCAGATCTCCTGCCTGGGGCTGCAGGGTGCCCAGCAACAAGACAGGCATGCTTGGGGGTCTGGTGCCACTGGGGTGGTGGCCTTTGGACCAGCCTCTGTCTGCAAGGGATTCAGGAGATTCTCTGGCTCCATGTTAGTGGCAAAGTAGTGGAGAAGGGGAAAAAGGAAACCCTTTGTCCATGAGATCGCCCGGTCAGACCTCTACTGCCTTCTCCTGCTGCATCAACCCCCCAAATCCTTTCACAGGAGCATTCTTTGTTTTCTGACTCTCTATCTGACTCTGCTTTGAGCAGCACGTTGCACTACAGGCCTCCTGTGGTCCCTTCAACCTGAATTGTCCTGAACGCCTACGATCTCAGGCCCCATTTCAAGCACAGAGCAAATGTCTCTGGACAGGAGCAATTTGTGCTTTATGTGACCATCTAAAAGAAGGCAGGTGACTCCTCCCCCTTGACTCTAAGGGCAGCCTGGCAGGCACTACCTCAGACATATCTACATCACAGCGGAAATTCTTTGCATCCACCTTTAACCACCTCAAAGGCAATTGCCTGGATCCCCTCAGGGGTGAGGGGAGAAATGCAGGCTTTTATGCGGTGTGATTTCTGTATCTCTGTAGTTTGTGCCTCTAAGTAGATGGTGCCATCCTCCCCTTGGTTTCTTGCCTGAAGCTCAGCCTGGATGGGGATGTGAACGTGTAGGTTGTCTGTCACTGCAGTGACCGTGAGATGGTGGAGGGGTAAGAGGAATAAGAGAGTCACCACCCTGGACTGCAGCAGAGAGGATTTCATCTTGTTTGGGATGGAGTTAGGCAAGTGAAAGCTCAGCTGGAGCTGGAGCTGGAGCTGGATCTAGGAAGGGATGGGGAGGGTAACCTGAAGGACTTCTGTAGGGACATTGGCAGTACAAGGCAGGCAGGCAAGGAAAATGTGTTCTCCCTGCTAGTGGGGCAGGGGACGTAGTGACAAAGAGAGGGGAAAGGCTGAGGAGCTCATTGCCTCTTTTCCCTTGTCTTTTCCTGGTCTTGTCTACTGCCAGGCCTCCCTGGCCCCCGAGCCCTTTGGCAGCATCTGTGGTAGCAAAGCCTCACCCATGGTAGAGGACAATGCATCTGGGGAGGACTTTTTCCCAGTGGGTACACAGAAGTGCATGGGACCAGATGGGAAGCACCCCAGGGTGCAGGGAGGGGTGCCTGGAGTCACTGCAACGCTGCTCCCAATTGTCTATGAAATGTCAGGGTAATCAGGGAGGTTCCTGATGACTGGGAAAAGGCAGAAATTGTACCCATTTTCCAGAAGGGCAAGAGGGATGATCTGGGGAATAACAGGCTGGTCCTCTTCATCTCAGTCCCTGGGAAGGTGATGGAGCAAATCCTCCTGGAAACCATCTCCAAGCATAGGAAGGAGAAGGCCTGGAAGAGGCAGCATGCGTTCACCAAGGGGAAATGGAAAGCATGCCTGACCAACCCAATTGCCTTCTACCATCAGATGAATGCCTGTGTGCACAATGAAAAGAGAGTGTGGCAAGATGTTTTAGGGACTCTTTTAAAACATCATGGTAACACAGGTATGTTGAGATTTGTGTAAATTTGGCCATCCAGAAGTAGAGTATTTCCTTGAAGCTGGTCACCCTGCTTTCCTCACCAGTTGAGAGAGCCTGACACCTCAGAGTGCGATGTGCTCTGCGCAAAGAGTGAAGAGTGGCATGGACAGCTGTGGGCAGGGTGTGGTTTTCTGAGCCCTGGGCTCTGTGTGAGACACAAAAATATTTTGTTTAATGGTGTAAGGCTGATTATAACAGAAATGTTTAGAAAATGAATTAAAAATGAAACACGAAAGAAATTAAGAAATAGATTGAAAGCAAAGAATTTTTTTTTATCCTTTCCAGCTTTTAATTTTTTTGTGTTCCTATTATCTTTCTTGAGTCATTTATTTATTTTTTCTTAATATAGTGGTCTTTCAGGGGAATGCTGTGTTTTTTCTTTTTTTTAAAAAAAAGGAAAGAGATTTTCAGAGCTGGGGTGGGATGCAGTCACAGGGTCATGGACAGCTGGTGCCTTTGCAGGTGCCCTGGTCCCCTCTGCCCAGCCTCCCTCTGCAGCTGCAAGGGGCTCCAGTCTCCCACAGGTCCCCTGTGAGAGCTGCCAGGCCCAGGCAGGTCCCTCAGAGACACCGGGGCCTCTCCAAGTGCCCCTGGGTGCTTGTGGTTGGACACCTGAGCTCTGCCTGGAAAGGTGAAGAACTGTTTTCAACATGTCAAAAATAGGAGCACACTTTCATCAGCACAAAAGATTGGTTAATTTTTAATGTCAATGTTTTCCTATGATGAAAGAGTGGAAATCTTCAGGAAGGGTGTTAGTCTCGGGAGAAGAAATATCGATCTGCCCATTAACTTGCATTACCACTGCTCTGTCTCTTATGCTGTGGGTTTAATCTCAGTAACCTTTTACATATTTCCATATATCCTGCTTAATTGATCATTTCTAAAGTCATCTTTGCATCAGAGTTTCTGAGCATGTGCACAGTTGAGGATTGTATTTTATTTCTTATGACACTGGATCAAGATTATTTTTGTTTGTCTGCAATTAAGACAAATCCTTCTGCGCCTGTTTGCAGCTAGTTCTCGAAGGAAAGCAGGTGGGAATTGGTGCACATGAGCTGTAACATTCAGCTACATGCTTGAGTGGCAAAAGGTTTGATTTTCACAAGAGTGATCTGAAGTCCCCAGTGGTTGATGAGAGAACTGGTAGGGCTGGGAAGGTGGGAGGAATATTTTCCATGGATGTCTGACATCAAGGATGCTACTTTTTCTACATGTCCCGACATCATTAGGAGACACTCCGGATCCATATCAGTTGGAGAATGTGGATATCACCCTAATTTGAAAACTGAAAACTAAGGAAAACTTCAAAAGCAGAAATCCTTTTTTTTTTTTTCTTTTTTGTGCTCATTGAAATCTTCCTCTTTTAAATACACTCCTGAAACCTCCCAATTAGCCACACAAGAATTGAAGAAAATTATGGAAAGAGGCCTGGCTCCTTAGGGTTTTTTGCATATTAATGACCCCTCAAATATATTTGGTGCTGAGCCCATGAACCTCAGGTGCTGAGACTGAACAAACCTCTCAAGAAAGTCAGAAGAAAATCCCCAAGTTTCTTGGAGCGTTAATGGGTCCCACTGAGGGCCATTACCAAGAAAGGCTCCCCAGGGATTGATTAGAGCCTAAAGTTGGAAGCCCTGATTGCAGGTAGGCAAAGGCAATGTGAGGGTGGCTGTGATGCCAAGTCAACCTTGATGTGTGTTATCAAGCAGAATGACCAGGCCCTGACAGCCAGCTCCTGGGTAGGGTGATGCTTTCCATCACGCATTGCTCAGGCCTCTTCCTGGGGCCAGTGTGAGGTGAGGGTGCAAAATGCCGAGTGCAGGACAACATTACAACACCTCCTGGGATCCCCGGGGGTGAGGAGGCAACAAGGCCCAGTGGTGTAAGGAAGCATCATCTTCTTGCAGGCCCCGGTGGCAGACGCACCAGCCATAGCAAAAGGAAAAAAAATCCTCAGTTCTTTTGGAGGCTTTCAGCCTTGACAGTGCCCTCCGTCGTCTCCACACAGGCTATCCTTAGCTGTCACAAACCTGCACCTATATCACTGCAGGCTGTACACACCCAACCTCCTTCCCCACCTTGCTCTCACTGCAGGATCTCCCCACCTTTATTGAAATCCCTCAGTCCTTGTTGGTGACTCCTTGAAAAACAAAGCCAGGGGCTGATCACAGACTCCCTCTGGGTGTCCAGTTGCACCACAGCACTACCTTACGAGTGACATCCTTTTAACATGAAGTTCAGTCTGAATGATTCAAAATGCAGTTTGGGGCTCTTTCTCCTTTGCATGCTGTTTCCCACTTCCAAGAAAAGCTCCCTCATCTCTGAAACCACTCTTCAAGCAGTCAGAGGTGACTACCATATTGGCCTTAGCCTTCACTTCAGCAGGCTAAAGAAGTCCAGGTCCCTCAACCTCTCCGTATGGGCCACGTGCTTCAGGTCCCCAACCCCATCTGGGCAGACCTCCCCTGGACCCTCTCCAGTTGCTCCCCATTCCTCCAGCACTGGGTACCCCACACTGGGACACATTGTTCCAGACATGACCACACCAGTGCTGAGTGGAGGGAGTTAAGAACTGCCCTTGCCTGGGTGGCCAGGCTCTTCCTAATGCAGTCCTATATGCAGCTGGCCTCATTTGTGGTGACCATGCACCACACGCTCATATGGCCTCCCCCATGATGTCCAGGACCTTCACCTTGGGGTCCCTCCTCTGCCGGTCAAGTCTCTGCCTGTCCTGATGCATGGGTTGTCCTGCCCTGCTGATGAGCCTTTCAAACAGGACAGGATGTGGAGTATACCCCTGCATACCCCACCTTTACCTGGCTTCCTGGTAAAGCATGACCCATTCATGAAAACCCTCTGACCTTGATCATCCAAACAACTTTTTGCCCATCTGGATGTCTAGTGGACATCCACTACTCTCCTCTCCTCCACAGGTACTCGTCTTTTATCACAGAAGGAAATCAGATGGTTCAGGAATAATTTACTTTGGGTAAATCCATGCTGACTGTTCCCAGTCACCTTCATGATGTGCCCAGAACTGTGATCTGAGAGGACTGGCTCATGACACACTCCTCACCAGCGTGAGGCTGAACAGTCTGCAGCTCCGCAGGTTGTCCATGTGGCTGTCTTTGAAGGTGGACACAACATATTCCTTCTGCTGCTCATTGGGACCTCCCCTGATCTCCACAACCTTTCAAAGATGACAGCAAGCAGCCCTGCTGTCACAGCAGCTAGCTCTGATGTCAGCCATCCAATCCCATAGACTTGTATGGGTTGAGCTCTAGAGACTTAGGCACTGCAGGCTGGTTTTCTCCTTAGCAGTCCTGACTCTAGGCACAACAGCTCAGGAGAGCTTGCTGGTGAAGACTGAAGCCAGGGAGGACTTGACTTCCCCAAACTTATCTGCATTCACTTTTGCTAGAATCCCTGCCCCAGTCAGCAGTGACACCACATTTCCTTCTTTATTCTTCTACTGTTACTGAAGCAGCAGTAGCTCTTCTTCCTGTCTTTCACATCCCCTGCAAGTGTCTCTGTCCCAGGGGAGCTTTGGCTTCCTTAACACCATCCCTACTTTGCTGGACAATATCTCTAAATTGCTCCTTTGCAGCATCTCCCTTCTTCCCCTTTCTGTATGCTGCCTTATTGTCCTGGAGCTCATGTGGGAGCTCCCTGTTTAGCCAAGCTGGGGTCCAGAGGTGTCTGCTAATTCTACAAACTGTTCATAAGGAGCATTCTTGTGCTTGACGGGTGCTTAATGACCTGCTGGCTTTCCTGAGCTCCTCTGCCCTTCAGAGTTGCCTCCCTTTGCCCATCCCATGGAAGAGCTCCATACATCCAAGTTACCCCTTCACATAAGGACAGAACCAGCATCACCTTTCCAGCCTCAGCAAGGTTTGTCTCCCCTGCTCCATAGCACCTGCAAACACGGAGGTGCCCTGGGCAGCGTTCTGCCCCCGGGAGGTTTCTGCAGGGCAGAGCTGAGCACCCAGCAGGTGGGATGGGGTGTGTGAGCACTGAGAGGGGAGAGATGTGGGGACAGAGAAACAGTTCCCCACAGGGACGGCTGCAGGCAGCAGAGTCATGCTCAAAGTGTGAGAGGAAACTGTCAACTCCAAGGCCTCCTCTCCTCTCCCAACCAGCACAGCCCTCTGCTCTCAAGGCTGGGGGGTCCAGGGCAGGAGTCGTTTCCTCGCCTGAAAATCCTTTCAACATTATGAGTGGGTTAAATCTGACTGGAACTGTCAGTAATTTAAAATTTTAGTCCCCCCTGTTCCCATGTACACAGTGCTGTAGGTCAGGGCTGACTCCTCTGGAGCCCATGGGCAGAAGCCCCTGCTCCGCATGGCAAAATCAGCCAGCACAAATCAGAGCTCAAGCCACAGAGATCAATGATGGTGCTACTGAGATGCGGAGAGGTAATGTGTGTGTGTTTGGTGTGTGTGTGTGGGGGGGAGGGTGTTATGAGAAAGCTTTGCTCAGAGAAGCCTGTTCTAACTTGTCAATGTCTCTTCTTCCTCAGACAGTCCCCGTGTCGCAAAGGAGCAAATGTCCAACAGCAGCTCCCTCAACGAGTTCCTCCTCCTGGCATTTGCGGACACACAGGAGCTGCAGCTCTTGCACTTGTCGCTCTTCCTGGGCATCTACCTGGCTGCCCTCCTGGGCAACGGCCTCATCATCACAGCCGTAGCCTGTGACCACCGCCTCCACACCCCCATGTACTTCTTCCTCCTCAGCCTCTCCCTCCTCGACCTTGGCACCATCTCCACAACTGTCCCCAAATCCATGGCCAATTCCCTGTGGGACACCAGGGCCATTTCCTACTCAGGATGTGCTGCCCAGGTCTTCCTGGTTCTCTTCTTGTTAGGAGGAGAGTGTTCTGTTCTCACAGTCATGGCCTATGACCGCTATGTTGCCATCTGCAAACCCCTGCACTATGGGACCCTCATGGGCAGCAGAGCTTGTGTCAGAATGGCAGCAGCTGCCTGGGCTAGTGGTTTTCTCAATGCTGTCCTGCACACTGCTCACACATTTTCCATACCACTCTGCCAAGGCAACACAGTGGACCAGTTTTTCTGTGAAGTTCCCCAGATCCTCAAGCTCTCCTGCTTGGACTCCTACCTCAGGGAAGTTGGGCTTATTGTGGTTAGTCTTTGTTTAGCCTTTGGGTGTTTCATTTTCATTGTGCTGTCCTACGTGCAGATCTTCACTGCTGTGCTGAGGATCCCCTCTGAGCAGGGACGACACAAAGCCTTTTCCATGTGCCTCCCTCACCTGGCAGTGGTCTCCCTGTTTATCAGTACCGGCTTGTTTGCCTACCTGAAGGCCCCCTCCATCTCCTCCCCAGCTCTGGATCTGGTGCTGGCTGTTCTGTACTCAGTGTTGCCTCCAACTCTGAACCCCCTCATCTACAGCATGAGGAACAAGGAGCTCAAGGATGTCCTGAGGAAAGTGATCCAATGGGTACAATGTCAGCACCAATAACTGTCCGTTGTGCATCCATTCCTCAGGGTATCTGGAATCAAGGCTGTGTGCTGTGCGTTTATTTCTTTCTTACTTTTCTTTTTTGCATCCATGTCAAAAAACAAACAACAACAACAAAAAAATCCAGTTTGTGTCATGTCTCGTCAGGAATCTCTCATTTGAATCTGACCCAAAGTCCATGTTGAAGCAGGAAGCCAGGCTTCCCCTTTCATCAGCAGAGATGGGGAACCTCAGAGCCCCACTAGTCTGAGCTCCCATGGATGTCCTGAGTGTAATGCAAAGAGTTTCCCTTTGCAGGGTCCCTTTCGGCATTGTCTCTTTCGACACAAAGGGAGCTCAGGGGCACAGAGTCAGGCTCAGATGAGCACAGGCAGGGGGAGGCCATGGGTCCCGTGTCCATTAGGAGAGCTCAGCTCCCCTGGCCACAGTCAGGGTGTGATCCCACACCCCTCTTCTGCGAGGGTGACAGCTGGCTGTCACCATGGGCTGGTCACTTGCCTCTGCAGAGCTCCACCACCCAAAGCGAAGTGGGAGTGGAGGGGAGGAGATTCTGGACAAAGCCTGTGGGAACAGACCTTCTGCTTCTCAGGACCATTCCCCCACTGCCACAGCAGGCATTTCCTGTGCAGCTTTTGTGTGGGGGCTGCAGCTTTCTTGGAGACGTGTCCACCAACAGCAGCAGGACTTTCTCTTTTCAGGGCCTTTCCAAGTCTCCCCTTTCTTCAGAAGATGGAGTCAAAAATACACCCAAAGAAATTGCACCACAAAAGGGCCTGCTGCTCTGCTTGTGAACTCCATGGGATGTGGGGAACAAGCTCAGACTCTACATGTGGTCTGTTAGGGACTGAGGGCTGGATCCAGGATTCATCTTTTGGTGACCAGTGCCAGTGGAGATGGGGAACGGTCTCTGAATTTTCTGCCTGGGGCTGTCCCACAGGTGACAGTGCTGATGAGAGATGCCCATCCTTCTGGAGGGGAATCTGAGCCCCAGGAAAGTTCAGGGGATCTCCAGGGACAGCGTGTGATGGGGGTGGGCAGTGAGTGGAGCCTCACAAAGTGAGGGACGGTCCATGGTGAAGTAACCAGAAGGTAAAGCACTAAATCCAGGTACGCATGGGGAAAGGAGGACTCTGCAATCCCCAGAGAGGCATTGGGGACCCAGGAGACCCAGGGAAGGGGCACGGGAGAGTGATTCCTGCACCCTCAGTGAAACACCACAGGCTGCAGCTAGTGCACAACCAAACACATCCCCTGCCATTGCAAATGCCCTGCGGTCACTCTGAGCACTGTTCATGAGCACAGAGATGTGTCAGCAGTATCAGTGGTGTTGATCCCTGTCCGGATGGGTCTGCTTCCTGCCGCGACCAGCATGGCCAGAGCTGAGTCAGTAGTCACCCCACGGCCTCATGACCCCACAACCTAATCGCTCTGCAGAGCAGCACCACCAGCCCAGGGCCCTGCAGGGAGCACAGGGCAGGGGTGCAGGAATAGCCAGGCCAGCACGGACACAGTGACCTGGGGAAAGGCTTTCTGGGGAGCAGGGATGTCCCAGGAGAGAAGCAGGGCAGCGCTCAGAGATAGGAAATGAGAACGAGAAGCAGGTTTCCCTGTGCAGCAGCTGGGGGCAGGCAGCTCTGTCCTCAAGGCAGCAGGAGCTGCTGGAGGGGCTGCAGGGCCAGGGCTCTCATGCTGTGCTGGGCAGCAGGGTGGGCATGGAGGGGCTGCAGGCAGACAGGGAGGGGGATGTGCTGGGCACAAGAGCAGAGGGGACAGAGAGTGACCGGCCTCATTGCAGGGCCTCTTGCCCCTGCTGGGGGCCTTGGACCGTGCCTGTGATACACTGTGGACATGGCTGTGCCTGGCCCTGCACCTCTCGGGTCCTGACCTGTCCCTGTCCCCATCCTGCTGACCTGACTCCACATCTCTACCTTGGAATAAAGTCAAGAAAGCCTTGGCAAGGGAAGGTGGCATCCAAGGAGATCCCAAAGAAGGCTGGAAATGCAGAAGGTGACCCTATATCCATAGCAGCAACTCTTGCCTGACAGGCAATTTAAAGGTGTCAGGAGAACTTCGGATTTGGACCCTCTACCCAGGGAACACTGCATGCAGAGTCTTAGCTGCATGAAGAAGCGAAAGCAGTCACTTGGGGTCTGATTTGATGATAACCAGTTATGACAATGGGTCTTTCTATGTCACAGCTTGACTGTTTATGAACCACTTGTGACTGGGTTCCTGCTACAAAGAGGATGTTGTTGGGAGCAGCAAGAGCGCGGCTGCTCCACATGGGAAGTGGAGCCAGGAGCTGAGGGTGCCGGGAAAGCAGGCAGGGCAGGGACCCACCGATGAGACGTGCCGTCCCACAGTGCCCGGACGAGAAGAGCAGAGCAGATTTGGGGATGGTAACTGGGGTCAGGCACAGTTCAGCGATGGCCAGATGACTGGAGGTCTCCAACCAGCCCTGCTTTGTGTGGGAGCTTGGACTGGAGACCTCCAGAGGTCCTTTCCCACCAAAACTCCTCTGCAATTCCATGAATTCTTGCTCCTCAGCCTCTGCTCTGGCACGGCTGGTAGGGGGATGAGTGTACCTAGGGCAGGGCAGAACAAGTCTGGCTGGGAGAGCGTCATGAAGAAGATCCAATGGTCCATGGGTCAGCCCTGGCCTTTGGCAAAGCCTGTTGTGCACCCTGAGAGGCTCCATCTGCCTCTTCCACCCTGCCCTGTGCTCCCCTCCCATCAGACAAAGTGGTGGCCACCATTGCCTGGGGACTCTCTTCCCCACGGGGAGGAGAAGAAGAGACTTCAGCAGCCCCACACTGCCTTTTCCACCCTGGCCTTTGCCGTTGTGTGTGCCTGGGTCTGTCCACTTGCCTTCTCCACAGTCACAGCTGCCCAGAAGCCCATGAAAACTCCAGTGCTCCTACCCTCGAGTGGGCATCCACCCAGAACCTGGAGTCTGGCTGGCCACAAAGGCATCACCCGTCCAGTGCCCCGGCCGTGCAGCCAAGGGCAGGGGTCTTTGCCCCAATTTCTCCTGCTCCCAGCACTGCTGCTGCTGTGCCCATGTCAAACCCTCCCGCCACCAGACTGCCCCGGGCCTGAGGCAGCTCCAGCTCCCTCCAGGGCTGCTCTGGAGGCTTTCAGGAGTGCGCTGAGGTGGCACCAGAGCAGGAGCTGGCACCAGAGACTTCAGACATGGAAAGGGCTGTGCTATTATTAAATGACTCTTAAATAATCCCCCAGAGTCTGGGGAGCACCTACGCAGCCCAGGCTGTGCCCCACGTGGGGGTCAGCAAACAGCCATGCTCCTGGATCTGCCAGGATCTGGTGCAGAAGAGAGGCCATGCAAGGCTGGCCTTTTCCCTTCCACTGGGATAGAGAAACCTACAGGAGGACGCAGGTGGCCATGGACAACCCCACAGCTGGGGTGAGCAGTCAGCACGGGAAAGGGGTGATGTGAGGGGCTAGTCTGGGACGATGGCCCTGGGGCAGCTTCCCCAGTGTGTCCATGCAACACAGGGAACCACCTGGGCTCTTCTCTCCTGCACCCGCCATGTCCTGGTACCTTTCCCAGGAGACCTGCATTTGTCCTGCAAGCACACGGCTGTGTGCTCCCACACTGCCATTCATACACAGTAGCTGCCTGCTGGCATTTTTTCCCTCCTTGGCCCTTCCCAGCCCAGCCCAGACCCTCCCCAGCTCTCCCCACCTCCCCTGCCCTCTCTCCAGCCCACCCAGCAGAGCAGCCCAAGCTGGGGGCGCCCAGCAGCAGTGCCCACCGCAGGGGGCTGCAGAGCTCTGGGCACTCACTCCTCAGCCGCAGACCCTCTGAAGGGCACAGCAGGTCCTGGGGGGCAGAGAGGGGTGTCAGCCTCCCCATCAGTTCCCAAGCTGGGGGCCAGCAATGGCCCAAGGAAATGGAAGCCACTCACTCCATGTCTCCACTGCTCTCATCACCAGGACATCCTTAACCCTGGCTGCCTACAGCCCTTCTGGGCAGCCCCTCTCCCCAGGACGGCACGCAAGTCCTGGCCCTGGGGCTCCTCAGGCAGCTCCAGTGACAGAGCAGCCTGCCCCGAGCTGACACACAGAAACAGATTTTCATTTATTCTTCCCCACAAGCACACAATGGCACCATTGCTCTTCTCCAGAGACATCCCTGTTCTCCAGAGAGCCTTTCCCCTGGTCAGTGTGTCCATGCTGGCCTGCCAAGCCACTCCTGCACCCCTCCACTGTGTTCCCTGGGCTGGCGGTGCTGCTCTGCAGGGTGAGCAGGCTGTGGGATCCCAGGGTAACTCCACACTGGCCGGGCTGGTCAGGGCAGACCCGGCTGGCCCAGCATCACTGCACCTGACAACCCCCTCCCCAGGCATCTGTGGCTGTGGAAGATGCTCAGAGCAATCACAAGGCATTTCCAATGGCTCAGGATGGGGTCAGATGTGCCATTAGATGCAGCTATGACTTTTCATTGTTGGTGACATGAACCACCCTTGAGGTTGCCTTCCCTGTGCGTGATGAGTCCCCATTGCCTCTCCTGAGATTGCAGAGCCTGATTTGGTGCATTCCTTGGTTTGGCCCTTTGCCTTTGGGTGACTCCACTTAGTTTTGAGAGTCTCCACTCACTGCCCGTCCCAGGCACATGCTGTCCCTGGAAATCCCCTGTGCTCACCTGGTGGCTCCTTATTGCCTTCCAGAAGGATGGGCATCTGTCACCAGCCCTCTAACATTTGAGACAGTCCCCAGCAGAAAACTCCTGAGCACTCACCCTCTCCAGGGCCACTGGGCACCCACAAGTGAAGGCTGAATCCAGCCCTCATTCCCTCACACATTCACCCTATGAGCACATCCTTCTTAGCCCACGGAAAACCCAGTCACAGCAAAAGGGGCTTTTCGGGTACAATTCCCTGAGTGCATTCTTGGCTCCCACTTTGGAAGAAGAGCCCAGTCTTCAGGCAGTGTACTGATGAAATGCCCTTTTATTACAGAGATGCTGCAAGGGAGGCCAGCTCTGACACAGTGATCGGCAGATTTACACAAAGCCTCTGACTCAGACAGATGGAGTTTGTGCCTCTGGAGAGGTGGGATGAATTGAAACATTTCAGTAAAAACATGACTATCACAGACAGAAGTCCCAAAACACAAGAGCTGTCTGAGAAAAACTGGAACTGGCTTGTGAGGAGAGACGGTCAGCTTATTGCTGCTGAGCTAGTACCAACTGAATGAGTTTCCTCACTGCATCCTTGAGCTCCTTGTTCCTCATGCTGTAGATGAGAGGGTTCACTGCTGGAGGCACCACCGAATAAAAAACAGCCACCACCACATCCAGAGCCGGGGAGGAGAGGGAGGGGGGCTTCAGGTAGGCAAACAGGTCAGTGCTAATAAACAGAGAGACCACGGCCAGGTGAGGGATGCACGTGGAAAAGGCTTTGTGACGACCCTGCTCAGAGGGCATCCTCAGCACAACTGTGAAGATCTGCACGCAGGACAGCACAATGAAAACAAAACACCCAGAGAATAAACAGGCACTAACCACCAGAAGCCCAACTTCCCTGAGGTAGGAGTCCAAGCAGGAGAGCTTGAGGATCTGGGGAACTTCACAGAAGAACTGGTCCACTGTGTTGCCTTGGCACAGTGGTATGGAAAATGTGTTAGAAGTGTGCAGGACAGCATTGAGAAAAGCACTGGCCCAGGCAGCTGCTGCCATTCTGACACAAGCTCTGCTGCCCATGAGGGTCCCATAGTGCAGGGGTTTGCAGATGGCAACATAGCGGTCATAGGCCATAACAGTGAGAGGAAAATACTCTCCTGCTAACAAGAGGGCAAACAGAAAGACCTGGGCAGCACATCCTGAGTAGGAAATGGCCCTGGTGTCCCTCAGGGAATTGGCCATGGATTTGGGGACAGTGGCGGAGAGAGTGCCAAGGTCGAGGAGGGAGAGGTTGAGGAGGAAGAAGTACATGGGGGTGTGGAGGCGGTGGTCACAGGCCACGGCTGTGATGATGAGGCCGTTGCCCAGGAGGGCAGCCAGGTAGATGGCCAGGAACAGCAGGAAGTGCAAGAGCTGCAGCTCCCGTGTGTCCGCAAATGCCAGGAGGAGGAACTCATTGAAGGAGCTACTGTTGTACATTTGCTTCCTCGGGGCTTTGTGGACTGTCTAAGGAGGAAAAGACAGTGGCAAGTTAGAGCAGGCTTCTCTGAGCCAAACCCACTCTGTTTCTCATAGAAACCCCCACCTTTCAGCTCCCTTTCTGCAGCTCTCTTTACACTGCCTGAGGGTGCCATGTGGAGCAGGGGCCTCTGCCCATGGGCTCCAGAGGAGTCAGTCCTGCTCTGCTGGGGGGTGTAAATGGAGGTGTCAAACTGACCCTGCTATGTGGTGGGATACCTGGGGATGGGTGCTGGGGGTAGGGGACTTGGTCCAGGTACCAGTGGGAAGTTTCTTTGTTTCCCATGATGAGAGCTGAATACAGCTCTCATGGCAGCTGTGTCTGAAAGAGAAGACCCTTGTGAGGGATTCATCTGCCCCAGCCTTGTCCTCTTGAACAGAGGGGTCTGTATCTGAATCAGTCACACCAGCTGCCACTCCAGCAAGGCAGAGAAGCAGTCCAGTGAAGGCAGGGGGTGACCTGACCCTTTCTAGATGTCTCTGTCCCAATGAGATAGACTCTGAATTCATGCCTGTTTGCCATGCGCACCCTTCCTGCAGGCACTGCAGAGAGAATGGGAAGTGACTAGCTCTGATGCACACATGCTGCAGCAGATTATGTCCACTGAGTTATGTGGACGGGCTGTTCAACATTTGGAAACTCATTTTACTTTGCAAAATGATCACTGGAGGATTCTGGTGATACACACACACACACACACACAAACACACACACATATATCTGTATTTTAGATGCCTCCTTCTCACCGGAGGAGCATTCTTTGAGGGGGCAGAAATCTTTGGCACTTCAATTGCTCTCAGCATGAGCCCTTGTGCATCCCAAGAGCAAAAAAAGACTCACTGTGACTTTGTATAGGGTCATGGGTCTGTCCATGAGTCTTGCCCCTCACTGCCCTGCACTTGCACCTCACTCAGATGAAGGACAACCACACGCACAAGTTCCTCTAAGAAAGAAACTGGACTGAGCTGGGAGTGGAGGAGTTCAGTTTCACAGTGATGATTTCCAAATTCTTTGCTCTCAGCCCCGAGATGGAGAGAGTGATGAAGAGTGTGACAAGGTTTCTGACTCACATGACCAGACCAGGGACTCTCAGGTCTTACAGAAATGCTCCATGGAAGCTGTGCTTTTCTGGAGGGCAGCTTGCAGCTTGACAGCACAGCCCTGAGAAGCAGTCAAGGGTCCTAAAGATGGACTCTCCCAAAAGGAGAGTCAGCTCATTCCCCAACCTGATGAAATGCATTGCCAGGAGCCTCACAGGTTGGAAGGGTATTGGGGCTTCTCACTGCTAGGTAGGGAACACCATGCAGGACACACAGGGCCGGTGTCTTAACTGCAGCTGAACACCCCCAGAAGGTCTGAGAGAAACCTCAGCAAGTCCCTTCATCCACACCTCAGCCTACAGACAGCACCACCATCACCTTCTTGGCCTTGTGAGGGTTTGCCTGACCTGCTCCTTAGAACCTGCAAGCACAGAGATGCCCCTGGACAGGGCCCTGCCTGTGGGAGGTTTGTGGAGGGCAGGAATGAGCACACAGAGGGTGGGAGGGGGTCTGTGAGCACCGACCAGGAAAAGACATTGGGGCAGAGAAAGAGCTGCCAGCAGGGTCAGCTCCAGGTAGCGGAGATGGGCAGGCAATGAGAGGGAAGTGCAAACAGAAACATTATGGGTGGATGGAGTTGAGCAAGTCATGGTCAGGCCCTGCAGTGCCGACACCTCCGTCAGGGAGCTCAGGTCTCCCCTGCAGAAACCTCCCAGTAGTAGGGCACTGCCCAGGGCCATCCCCATGGTTGCAGGTGCTAAGGAGCAGGTCAGACAAACCCTGAGGAGGCTATCAAAGGGGAAGCTGGTGCTGTCTATAGACTAAGGGGTCTAAGGAAGGAGGAAGGAACTTTCAGAAGTTCCTAGCAGACATGTTGGCTGCTCCTGGAAACTGTTCATGAGTCTCGGTCTGTTGTCCAAGCCTGACAGCTCCATTTCCATTTTCCCCTTGCCAGGTGGTAGGAAATATAAAGTACCATGTCAGGAAATCGGCTTCTCTTTCAGGAAATCCCTGCCTTCACTTTCCTTTTGAAAAGTTCCCTCGGAAATGTTCTGTGCATGAGCTAGAGCTGTGAGCAGCCCTGACCCACACAGCACCCTGTCAATGGGAGAATGAACCTGCCCTGACAGAGGTCACTCCTCCCACCCAGAGCTTCTCCCGTCAGGAGTTTCTCAGGCAGGCTGAGTGCTGACCCTCGCAGGCAGCAGAGTCACTTAGCAAGGAACGCAGTACCCTGGGACGCAGGGACAGTGCTCTGAATTACAGCCCTGGGCAGACCTGTGTGCACACCCTGGCTTCACACCCCTGCAGCTTCCTTGGGAGAAGGGAATAGGATGCCCTGTCCCTCAGATGGTATGTTAGAGAGTCCCTGCTCTGAAGCACCTCCTCTGCCTATGCACTGGAGAAGGCAGGAGAGATAAAGAAAAATCCTATCAGTGATGGGATGGGATGGGTTCAGAAGACCCCTGCAGGAACCTCAGTAGCATTGCCCTGCAGCCAGAGACTTACCGTGTCAAGGGCTGTGAAGTTTTCCCCCACAAGGAGCTCTCCTCTGTCCTCCCACTCCACACTGCCTTCCACTTCTCACCGTCTTGTCTCATCTCCTGTCAACAGCAGCAGGCAGCGCCAGGAGCCCTGCTGCTCTTTGCAGAGGAGCTGCTCCTGCAAACAGCTGTGTCTGGGCAGTGCTGCCCGGTTGCCATGACCTCCCTCCATTCCTGCAGCCTGGCCCCACTCAGGAGCAGAGGCCCAGCTGAGCTCATGAATTTCTCTGTCCCTTGTGCTCCCTCCTCCTGGGAAATGTTCACTGCAATAAACTAAAATAATCACTGATGGTCCCTCTCTAAGCACTGCAGGAAGACTGATTCCAGCATTGCAATTTGTCTCATCAGAGGATGTTTATCTATGAAAGGTGGAAACATCCCATTCTGGTAGCCCCTATTTCCGTCTCCTAACTAGGCAGGACACCTAGATAGGCATAAGGAAAGAGCTCCTTTTCCATTGTTCAGGAATTGATTCAGATGAGTCAGGTTGGGCTTCTCAGGGTGCTTTTGAAGGCCCTGGGCTGCAGAGGGAACCAGATCCTTCCCATCAGCTCCACAAAAAAAAACCACAGGAGTTGGGATTCCCCTTGCCCAGGCAGAATTGAGCACAGCACGGATGTCTGCATGCAAAATCTTGGTCTATGCTCCCTTTGTAATCAGTGGAGATGGAGGGTGGGAGTCAGTTGCTCGCACACAAACACCTGGTGACATTGGAAGAGACAGAGGTGGTCAAAAACATGTGCCAGTGTCTGCTTGCTCTGATGGAGCAAGCGTGACACCTGTATCCTTCTAGAGCATGAGGTTGTGGGCCAGGCAGGGAATTTCCTCGGCTACCTGAAATGATACTAGATGCCCACTGCGACCAGAGCTCTACTCACTATGAAGCCGAGACACATGCAGATCCCGACACTGCAAAGAGCTGATGTCATCCAGCGCAGGCACTTAATTCCATGCAATAGAAATAGGCCTGCAGGGCTGTGTTGAATGCCTTGGGGGTTCAGCACAACAACGTCTCTAACAGGTACACCATGGGGCCTATAGGAAAACCATGGCCCTTTGGAGTGGTTGCTGGGCAAGTGCCCCAGGGCAGCTCAGGTGTCCTACCTGTGTCCAGAGAACTGGATCCGATCACTGCCTTTAGGCCAAGTCCTGTTGATCTACAGCCAAGCATGCATCATAAATCGGAGAGGTACATCCCACCAAGGTCTCTGCTCTAGTCTCTGCACCCTTAAATCTTCTAGCTTTCCTCCTCCTCAAACTCTTCTCACCCCTGGATGATATGAACAAGGACTGGGCTAATGGTATCCACAGGGTGCCAAATCACAGGCTGCCCAGGCCCAGGGTCTTCTTCAGTGGCACCTTGTCCTGCCTGCAGATTGATTCACCTCTGTCACAGTGCTACAAATCAGCTCAGGCAGCAAACCCCTCTCCTGCCATTCCTGCACAGCCCAGCTCTGTTTCTCGCTGGCCTTGGGCACTGCAAGCTTTGCTCTCTTAGTGGGAACCTCCTTTCACCATTACATTGCCACCTGCTATCTATGCCAGCATGTCTCTGCTCTGAAGTTGGGCCATTGCACACACAGTGTCTTTGGTTCTTGGTAACAGGTTGCAGCATGACCAGTCTGCTCTCTGTGCCACAGCTGAGGCTCTGCAACCCAAATATACACAAGTGCATGCAGCCTGGGGCACACAGAGGAGAAGGTGGAAATGCACAAGCTGTCACAGGACTGAAACATGGTTGGAATAACTGAGATGTGGTGGGACCACTACCATGACTGGAGGGCTGTGATGGCAGGGTACAAGCTCTGCAGGCAAGACCATTAGGGAAGATGAGCAGGGGGAATGCCCTGAGTGTGAAGGGACAGCTCAGATGGATGGAGCTCTTGCATGGGATGGACAAGGGTTTGGGTGAGAGCTTGTGCGTGAGCGTCAGAGTAAAGGTGATGTTGTGATGGGAGTTACAGACCCCCTGATGAGGGTGAGGAGGTGGATGCAGTCTCCTTTAAGCAACCTGAGGAAGTCTGTGGGTCACAGGCCCTGGTTCTTGTTGGGGGGACTTTAATCCCCCTGGCATGAACTGGAAGGGCAAACAGCAGAGTGCAAGCAGGCCAGGAGGTTTCTGGAGGGCATCAAGGACAACTTCTTTGCACAGCTGCCAGATGGGCTGATAAGGGTGATTCTTTCTTGTATCTGGAAATTTCAAAAAGAGAGGAACGGATCAGGGATGGGAAAGTAAGAGAAAGGCAATTGTTACATCCATCTTCAAAAAAGGCCACAAGGCAACCTGGGGAGCTGCAGGCCATTCAGCCTCACTTGGGTGAGGAGTGAGTCATGCGGTGAACCCTCTCAGATCACATTTCTGGGCACATGAAGGGATCGAGACCTCCTGAGGTCCCTTCCAGCCTGAAGGTGTCCATGGTTCTTCCCACTCTCCATCTTCTCTTGTGGATGTCAGGGAAAGCACACAGGTGCCCTGTGACAGTGGAAGCAGGCCAGCTTTCTTCTCCTCCTCCAGTCAGAATTATTCAGATGCAGGGCTTCTTGGCAGGAATCCCCAAGACAGCCCTGATCAATCCGTGGCTTCACTTTGAATTTCCTTTTTTTTCTCTTTCCCCTCTTCTAAGTTTGTCCCTTTAACATCCTGATCCCTTCCCCTGCAATCAGCCCATCCCTTCTCACCCTTAACTCATTGGTGCTGGTTTGGTTTGTTTGTTGAATTGGTTGGGGGTTTTTTTGTTTGTTTGTTTTGACGCAGAGGAGCTTCAGTCCAGAAGGATCTTGAGAAACTCGAGTGATTCGGAAAATGGATACCTCATGAAGATTTACAAGAGAAGTGTCAAGTCCTGTGCCTAGGTGGGAATTACCCCATCCATGAGGAGAGGTTGAGGGACCTGGCCTTCTTTAGCCTGATGAAGTGGAGGCAAAGGGCAGTAGAGTAGGAGCCTGTGACTGCTTGAAGGGTGGTTTCAGAGATGATAGAGCTTTTCTTAGTATGGGGAAACAGCATGCGAAGGGGAAAGAGCCACAATCTTGAGAGGTTCAGAATGGACTTCAGGTCCAAAGAAGGTCACTTGTAGGGCAGTGCTGAGGTGCAACAGGTCACCCAGAGGGAGTCTGTGATCAGCCCCTGCCTTTGTGTTTCAAGGAAAAGCAAGTGAGGACAGGAAGACATCAGGAGAGGCAGGGAGATCCCAGGGTGAGAGCAAGGTGGGGAAGCAGCTTGGGTGTGTACAGTCTGCAGGGAAAGAGGCACAGGTGTGGGAGAGCATAGGACAGCCTGTGGTGGAGACGGCCGAGGGCACTGCCAAGGCTGAAAGCTACCAACACAGCTAGGTCTTTGTCCTCCTCACTATGGCTGGTGTCTCTGCCACTGAGGCCCATGAGGAGACACTGTTTCCTTAAAGCACTGTGGCCTTGCTGCCTCCTTGTCCCTTGGGAGCCCAGGAGGTGCCATATCATGGTCCTGAATTGGCACTGTGCATCCCCACCTGCACACTGACCCCAGGAAGAGCCCTGAGCAATGCGTGATGGAAAGCATCACCCTACCCAGGGGCTGGCTGTCAGTGCCTGGTCACTCTGCTTGATAACACACATCAAGGTTGACTTGGCATCACAGCCACCCTCACATTGCCTTTGCAAACCTGCAATCAGGGCCTCCAATTTTTGTCTCTAATCAGCCCCTGGGGAGCCTTTCTTGGTAAGGGCCCTCAGTGGGACCCATTAACACTCCAAGAAACTTGGGATTTGCTTCTGACTTTAACTTCTTGAGAGGTTGCTTCAGCCTCCTCTCACTATCTGAGGTTCATGGGCTCAGCACCAAATACACCCAAGGGGTCATTAAAATACAAAAACCCCTAAGGAGCCATGCCTCTTTCCATACTTCACTTCGTCAATTCTTGTGTCGCTAATTGGAAAGTTTGCAGGAGCGTATTGAGATTAGGCAGATTTCAATGAGCACCTGAAAAAGAATGATGTCTGCTTCTTAAGCCTTCTTCGTTCTTCAGTTCTTGGAATAAGTCACACCCACATTCTCCAGTTCATACTGAGCCACAGTGTCTCCTAATGAAGTCAGGGCATGTAGGAAAAGCAGTATTTTTGATAGGAGACATGTATGGACACCCTTCCTCCCCATCTCCCCAGCCCTGCCATTTCCCTCATCAGCTACTGGGGACTTCAGAGCACTCTTTTGAAAAATCTAACCTTTTTTCTCTCAAGTCTGTAGCTGAATGGTACAGCTCATGTACAGTAATTCCCACCTGCTTTCCTTAGAGAACTAGCTGCAAGCAGATACAGAAAGGTTTGTCTTAAGAGCAAACAAACAAATTATAATTTGGAACAGTTTAATAAAAGATAAAAGACAATCGCCAACTGTATGGTAAGTCCAAGCTGCCTCCAGTGAGGTCTACTGCCCACAAGGCATAACCTGCCTTGAAATGTTTTCCACAGATAGATAGGAAAGGATAGACAAGAAACACAACAAAGGAGGTGGCTAAAGAGACAACAAGGAGACTGCTGAAAGACGAGGCAAGCTTCAGACTCCCAGCAGCTCAGAGCAGCAACTGGAGAGCTGAGAGGTACCTGAAAGGATAAAGATTAAGGGGAGGAGGAAGACTGGAAAACTATGGGAAGTGCCTATGCCCAGAGAGTCTGATGCAAAGATGCCTTTAGAAATGACCAGTTTAATCAGGACATGTCGAAATATGTGAGAGAGCACTGAGATTTTATCCACAGCCTAATAGACAGAGCAGTGGAAACACAAGGTCAAGGGCAGATCAATATTACTCCTCCCCAGATTAATACCCCTCCTGAGGATTTCAACTATTTCATCATGTTCATTGAAGTAGACGAAAATAATCACCAGTGGGCCCTCTCTAAGCACTGAAGGAAGACTGATTCCAGCATTACAGATTGTCGCATCAGGGGATGGTTATCTGCAAGAGGTGGAAATGTCCGGCTCTGGAAGCCCCAATTCCCATCTCTTAACTAGGCAGGACACACAGAATGGGGCAAGAAGGAAGCTCATTGAGAACAAGGAGGAGGCTGATCTCACCCCAGGCCAGACTCCGTCAGTGCAGATGTCTCTGTCAAATCCAGGTCTCTGGAGTTGCCTTTCTCCTCTATGGAGGGAACTAAGTTGTCTCAAAGGAGTTGTTTTGAGATACATTACCTAAGGACAAGCTAAGGTCCTGCAGGAGTCGCCTCCAAAATTTCCAGCACCACATGGCAACACAGCTACCCCGAGGTATCTCAGGCAGCAATAGCCTCTCTCTGTGGTCAAATGAATCAAGCCCCAAAAGTAGATCCTAGTCCTAAGTTGAGATCTTCTCAAAAAATAACTCACTGCAACAATTGACAAGAAATCCTTGTTTCCGAAACTTCACACAGTTTTTAACATTATCATTTATTTTTTTCTTTCTTATTAATTGGCAGGACCATGTTCATGCAATACAGGAATTAGCCTGTCTATGTGAATGTATTTATATATATATATATATATATATGCATATATATATATATATACATATATATACACACAGACACATTATTCATCAAAATGCATTTGCTACCAAAGCTCGGAATGGAGAAACCTTGTTCTCAGGAACTGCTTTATTTAAACTGTCATGTTTCAGCTCTCTTCTTCTGCCTCTCTCTCCTTTCTTCTTCCTCTAAATATTCTTTCTTTACAGAGCCCTCCAGGGAAAGATTCACTGAATCACAGCACTTGCGGTGGACGAGACCTCTGGACGTCACCTAGTCCCAGCTGTCCTGGTCAATGCGGACGGAACTAGATGAGGTTGCCCAGGGCCTCCCCCCATTTATGCATTGGCCACAAGGGTGCTGAGAGTGCACTCCATCCATTCTGCAGACCATTCATAAAGGTGTTAAACAGTCCTGCCCCACATGCTGATCACTGAGGGATGCCGCTAGTAACCGGCTGCCACTTGGAACTTGCCCCACTGATGACAGCGTTTCAGCCTGATGGTCCAGCCAATCTTCCACCTGCCTTATGATCCATTGATCCAGGGCAGAGCTCAACAATTTGCCTCTAAGGAGACTCTGGGGGACTGTGCAAAAGGCCTTTCTAAAGTGAAGGTTCACAAAATCCCCTGCTTTCCTCTTGTGCACACAGGCATTCATCTTAAGGTAGAAGGCAATCAGGTTGGTCAGGCATGCTCTCCATTTCCCCTTGGTCAATGCATGCTGCCTCTTCCAGGCCTTCTCCTTCCTATGCTTGGAGATGGTTTCCAGGAGGATTTGCTCCATCACCTTCCCAGGGACTGAGATGAAGATGACGTTCCCCAGACCCTCCCTCTTGCCCTCCTGCAAAATGGGTGTGATGTCTGCCTTTTCCCAGTCATCAGGAACCTCCCTGATTACCCTGACATTTCACAGAGAATTGGGAGCAGCATTGCAGTGACTCCAGCCACCTCTCTCTGCACCCTGGGGTGCTTCCTGTCTGGTCCCATGGATTTCTGTGTGCCCACTGGGCAAAAGTCCTCCCCAGATGCATCTTCCTCTACCATGGGTGAGGGTTTGCTAAAAAGGATGCTGCCAAAGGACTCGGGGGCCAGGGAGGCCTGGCAGTAGACAAGACCAGGAAAAGACAAGGGAAAAGAGGCAATGACCTTCTCAGCCTTTCCCCTGTCTTTGCCACTATGTCCCCTGCCCCACTAGCAGGGAGAACACATTTTCCCTGGCTGCCTGCCTTGTGTTGCCAACATCCTTGCAGAAGGCCTTCAGGTTACCCTCCCCATCCCTTCCTAGATCCAGCTTCAGCCCAGCTCCAGCTGAGCTTTGGCTTGCCTAACTCCATCCCAAACGAGATGAAATCCTCTCTGCTGCAGTCCTGGGTGGTGACTCTGTTATTCCTCTTACCTCTCCACCATCTCACAGTCACTGCTGTGACAGACAACCTACACGTTCACATGCCCATCCAGCCTGAACTTCTGGCAAGAAACCAAGGGGAGGATGGCACCATCTACTTAGAGGCACAAACTACAGAGGTAGAGAAATCACACCACAGAAAAGCCTGCATTTCTCCCCTCACCACTGAGGGGATCCAGGCAATGGCCTTTGAGGTGGTTAAAGGTGGATGCCAAGAATTTCAGGAGTAATGTAGCTATGCCTGAGGCAGTGCCTGCCAGGCTGCCCTTACAGTCAACAGGGAGGAGGAGGTGTTCACCTGCCTTCTTTTAGATGCTCCAGAAAGCACAAATTGCTCCTGTCCAGAGACATTTGCTCTGTGCTTGAAATGGGACCTGAGATCATAGGCGTTCAGGATAATTCAGGTTGAATGGAAAACAGGAGGCCTATAGTGCAACATGCTGCTCAAAGCAGGGTCAGATAGAGGGTCAGAAACCAAGGTCCCCCTGCCAAAGGACTTCTGGGGGTGATAGAGCAGGAGAAGGCAGTAGAGGGTTGACGGGGTGATCCCATGGACAAAAGGGTTTTTCCCCTTCTCCCGAGAATGAAATCCTCAGCTCTTCAGAGAGAACAAGCTGGGAAATGAACTTCACCACTAACATGGAGGTGGAGAAGCTCCTGATCCCCTGACATAGAGAGGCTGGTCCAAAGACCACCACCCCAATGGCACCAGGCCCGCAGGTATGCCTGCCTTCTTACTGGGGCACCCTTCAGCCCCAGGCAGGAGGTATTTGGGGAAGAGAGTGGGGTTTGCAGCCTGCAGCCCTGGCCACCCAGCAGCTGTGGTGGGACCCTGGGGGATGGCCGGTGCTGGAAATTACTGATACAAGGGTCTGGGTCTGGGAGGAGTTTCCTGGGGCAGTTTCTCCTCTCTGTTCATGCAGCAACAAGCTGCGCTGCATCTTTGCACTGAGGCACCCTGCTTGAGGGCCCCCATGGGAGGAGAACGGTCTACAGGCCCAGCAGATGGCCCCAGGACCTTCTCTGCATGCTCCCTGCCAGCCCTGCAGAGGACCCAGCACAGGACTCATCCTCCCAGGGCTCACAGCTGGACATCCAGTCCTCCAGCAGAGCATGGAGCCTAGTCTCAGGGTGACTTATGGGGTAAGGACCAGCATGCGGCGTGGTTGAGATTGTCTGAAGGAAATGTGCTGGGGACACGGCATAAGGGACAGCAGCTTTGGAGGAAGAGCAAGCCTTCAGGCACTGCACCTGGAAGAAACTACTTTATTAAACAGATACTGTGAGGGAGTCAGCTCTGACCCAGTGTTGGACACAACTTTATATGGGCACCAGATGAGATAGAGCAGTCTCAGTGAAGGTGGAATGAATCCAACCTTTGGTGCAGGAACATGGTGACAAATAATAATAACAACAGTAATAGTAGTAATAGTGCAAACACAGTGAACAAACAAAGCTCAGTCCTGGTACGGGACACAGGGGGAGTCATTTGTGGAGAGCAATGGCAATGTTACCACTGCTGGAAAATGTCCATGAAATCACTTTCGTCAGGGCATCTTTCAGCTCCTTGTTCCTCATGCTATAGATGAGAGGGTTCAGAGTTGGAGGCACAACTGCGTACAGAACAGTTACCACCAGATCCATAGCTGGGGAGGAGATGGAGGGGGGCTTCAGGTAGGCAAAGATGATAGTGCTGACAAACAGGGAGACCACTGCCAGGTGAGGGATGCACGTGGAAAAGGCTTTGTTTCGGCCCTGCTCAGAGGGGATCCTCAGCACAGCAGTGAAGATCTGCATGTAGGACAGCACAATGAAAATGAAACACCCAAATATTACAGAAGCACTAAATGCAATAACCCCAACTTCCCTGAGGTAGGAGTCTGAGCAGGAGAGCTTGAGGATCTGGGGAATCTCACAGAAGAATTGCTCCACGATATTGCCTTGGCAGAGTGGTATTGAAAAGGTGTTAGCAGTGTGCAGGAGAGCATTGACAAAACTACTGCCCCAGGCAGCTGCTGCCATTTTGACACAAGCTCTGCTGCCCATGAGGGTCTCGTAGTGCAGGGGTTTACAAATGGCAATGTAGCGATCATAGGCCATGACTGTGAGGAGATAATACTCTGATGCAAATAAAAAAAAGAAGAAAAAGACCTGGGCAGCACATCCTGAGTAGGAAATGGCCCTGGTGTCCCACAGGGAATTGGCCATGGATTTGGGGACAGTGACAGAGATGGAGCCAAGGTCCAGAACAGAGAGGATGAGGAGGAAGAAGTACATGGGGGTGTGGAGGCGGTGGTCGCAGGTTACAGCTGTGATGAGGAGGCCATTGCCCAGGAGGGCAGCCAGGTAGATGCCCAGGAAGAGCGAGAAGTGCAAGAGCTGCAGCTCCCGCTTGTCTGCAAATGCCAGGAGGAGGAACTCATTGAGGGAGCTGCTGTTGGACTTTTTGCTGTCTCTGGGCATGGGGGACAAATCGGTATTTCTTCCACCAAGATTAATACCCTTCCTGAAGATTTCTACTCTTTCATTATAGGAAAACACTGACATTAAAATGAACCAATCATTTGAGCTGAGGAAAGTGTGCTCCTGTTTTTGAAATGTTGAAAACAGTTCTTCACCTTTCCAGGCAGAGCTCAGGGGTCCAACCACAAGCACCCAGTGGCACTTGGAGAGGCCCCTGTGTCTCTGAGGGACCTGCCTGGGCCTGGCAGCTCTCGCAGGGGACCTGCGGGAGACTGGAGCCCCTCGAGCTGCAGAAGGAGGCTGAGCAGAGGGGATCTGGGTGCCTGCAATGACACCACCCTTCTGTGACGCTGTGACTGACTCCCACCCCAGCTCTGAAAATCACTTTTCTTTTCAGACAAAACAATAATGCAAAATTGCCCCAAAATACTAGTATGCTAAAGCAGAGCAAATCCAGAAAGACATTAAGAATACAAAAATATTAAAAACTGGAAAGTGTAAAACATTTCTTTGCTTTAAATCTTTTTCTTAATTTCCTTCTTGTTTCATTTTTAATGCCATTTTCTAAGCACTTCTGTTATAATCAGGCCTACACCATTAAACAAGATATTTTTGTGTCTCACACAAAGCCCTAAGAGCTCAGAAAACCACCTGCTGCCCATGGCTGTCCATGCCACTCCTCACTCTTTGCACAGAGCACGTCGCGCTCTGAGGTGTTGGGCTCTCTCGACTGATGAGGAAAGCAGAGTGACCAGCTTCAAGGAAATGCTCTTCTTCTGGATGGCCAAATTTGCAGAAATCTCAACACATCTGTGTTCCCGTGATGTTTTAAAGGAGTCTGTAAAACATCTCCCCACGCCCCCTTTTCATTGTGCATGCAGGCATTCATCTTATGGCAGAAGGCAATCAGGTTGGTCAGGCATGCTTTCCATTTCCCCTTGGTCAACACATGATGTCTCTTCCAGGCCTTGCCCTTCATATGCTTGGAGATGGTTTCCAGGAGGATTTGCTCCATCACCTTCCCAGGGATTGAGATGAAGATGACCAGCCTGACGTTCCCCAGATCCTCCCTATTGCCTTTCTGGAAAACAACTGTGATGTCTGCCTTTTCCCAGTCATCAGGAACCTCCCTGAGTACCATGACATTTCATAGATGATTGGGAGCAGCGTTGCAATGACTCCAGCCACCTCTCCCTGCACCCTGGGGTGCTTCCCGTCTGGTCCCGTCTGGTGGGACTTGTGTGTGCCCACTGGGCAAAAGTCCTCCCCAGCCACATTTTCCACTACCATGGGTGAGGCTTTGCTAACACAGATGCTGCCAAAGGACTCGGGGGCCAGGGAGGTCTGGCAGTAGACAAGACCAGGAAAAGACCAGGGAAAAGAGGCAATGAGCTCCTCAGCCTTTCCCCTCTCTTTGTCACTACGTGCCCTGCCCCACTGAGCAGGGAGAGCACATTTTCCTTGTGTCGCTGCCTTGTGTTGCCAACATCCTTGCAGAAGGCCTTCAGGTTACCCTCCCCATCCCTTCCTAGATCCAGCTCCAGCTCCAGCTCCAACTCCAGCACCAGCTGAGCTTTGGCTTGCCTAACTCCATCCCAAATGAGATGAAATCTTCTCTGCTGCAGTCCAGGGTGACTCTGTTATTCCTCTTACCTCTCCACCATCTCAGGAATGAGGAGGGAGGAGGGAGGAGGAGGTGTTCACCTGCCTTCTTTTAGATGGTCACATAAAGCACAAAGGATTCCTGTCCCAGAGACATTTGCTCTGTGCTTGAAATGGGGCCTGAGTTCATTGGCTTTCAGGATAATTCAGGCTGAAGGGACCACAGGAGGCCTGTAGTGCAACATGCTGCTCAAAGCAGGGTCAGATAGAGGGTCAGAAATCAAAAAATGCCTCTGGCAAAGGACTTCAGGGGTGACAGAGAAGGAGAAGACAGTAGAGGGCTGACGGGGTGATCCCATGGACAAAAGGTTTTCCTTTTTCCCCTTCTCCCGAGAATGAAATGTTCAGCTCTCCAGAGGGAAAAAGCTGGGACATGAACTTCACCACTAGCATGCAGGTGGAGCGTCCCTTACAGTCAGAGGTTGGTGCAAAGGCCACCACCTCAATGGCACCAGACTCCCTGGCATGCCTGCTTTGGTTCTGGGCACCCTGCAGCCCCAGGCAGGAGGTCTGAGGGGAACAGAGTGGGGTGTGCAGCCTGCAGCCCTGGCCACCCAGCAGGTGTGGTGGGACCCTGCTCCTCTAGATGAGACTGGGCTCTCCTGCATTTCCCCAGTATGGAGCTGCATCCCTTCCAGCTGGGAATAAAGCCCAGCAGGGAGGGCCAACAAGGGAAACATGATCTCTGTTCTGGGGTATGAAGGGAGAGGGGAGGGCAGAGGGGGATCTGCTCGTGCCCTGGGCAGTGATTGCCTCCCTGCAGCCAGGACAGCCCTGCTGATGCCCTGTAACCTGTGAGTCCAGGAGGTGGGACTGCAATCTGCTCTGAATCTGAAGATTTCTCAGCTCTTCAGAGCCAGGATGCAAAGCACCGGTCTGGGGACACCTCAGCAGTCGAAGGGCCTGAATGCCTGGTGTGTTCCTGAGAACTTCTCTGTAGTATCCCCGCACTGTTTTGACTCCTGCTGCCCATGGAGCAGAGACTGCTTTTGAGGATGAACTCGCTCACTGTGTGACTCTGAGGACAGGCTTGACCAGGCAGTACAAGTGCCAGCAAGGCCTCAACCCCACAACAGTGTCCTCTGCCCCTCACTCTGCTTTCCAGCCCCTTCCTCCTAGAGGATTTTTGTTGGGAGGGACCAGCAGAGATCTCCAGGAGCATGATCTGCTCTGAGCCGGGCTAACTTGACAGTTAGATGAAGTTGGTAGGTGCTTTCTCCAGGAGAGTTTTTTTAAGATCTCCTGTCCCCTGCCGCAGTGCTACTCAATACCATGGGTATTTATTTTTTCCTTAATCTCGTGAGGAATTTCCCTTACTGCATCTTCTCCTTGCTTTCTCTTGTCATTTCCTCCCCTTGGCCCCCACCCAGACCATCCCATCTATTTTGACTGAGGACAATCCCAGCCTCACCTCCAAGCACAGCCTTACTGGGATCTCCTGGGACCACGCAGGCAGTCTGTGGTGGCCAGCTGCAAGCAGAGCTAAGCACTGCAGGTCCCTATGTAGTCTCAGATGAGAATGTATAGAAACATAACATGACCGAGGGCAGAGCCTGTGGGCCAATGCCAGGGAAGAGTCAAGGGAAGCTGGCATGAGAAGACCTCCAGCAGCTCCTCTCCACACCTGCACAGGGAGTGGTGCACCCAGCAGTGCTCCTGAGAGAGGACGGTGACACAGGACAGGGGGCACTGTGAGCTGCAGTGCTGAGCACTGACCATGTGTGCTGGGTCTGGGAGTCCTGACAGGTGGTGCTGGTGGCTGTAGACCTTGAGAAACCCACAGTCCTGGTAGCAGCAGTGAGTCCCCTCCATGACCGTTGGGAGCTTCTGGAGTGTCGTGGCTCCCATCTGTGTCTCATGCCTCCACTGGCCCAGCCCTGCTGCCCTGCATGTGGCCCCACAGCCCCCCTGTGCAGGCATCACACAGGACAGGGTGTGTTCTGGGATGGGGAAACATCCCCCCAACATAGTCCCTATGATAGTCCTTGGTGCCCTGTCTCCCTCAGCTCTCCTGCCTGACAGCCTCCCACCAGTCCCCAGACCCTGCCCAGACCTGATCCTTTCCACCGGGATCAGCAGAAGGCCATGCTCTGGGGTCTGATGAGGTCTGAGCCCACAGAGAGGCCAGGCAGGGCAGCCATTGCCACCACACACATGCTGAGGCCAGCAGGCAGACGGAGCGGGTCACATTCAGAGATCACCCCTCTCCAGGACCAGAGGGAATGGCCAGTGCTGGAAATGACTGGTATGAGGGTCTGGGTGTGTGAGGAGATTCCTGGGGCAGTTTCTCCTCTCTGTTCATGCAGCAACAAGCTGGGCTGCATCTTTGCACTGAGGCACCCTGCTTGAGGGACCCCCATGGGAGGAGCATGGTCTACAGGCCCAGCAGATGGCCCCAGGACCTCCTCTGCATGCTCCCTGCCAGCCCTGCAGAGGACCCAGCAGAGGGCTCGTCCTCCCAGGGCTCACAGCTGGACATCCAGTCCTCCAGGTGTGCATGGAACCTTGTTTGTGGGTAACTTTTGGGGTTAGGACCAGCGTGGGGGGTGGGGGAGATTGTCTCAAGGAAATGTGCTGGGGACAGGGTGTGAGGGACAGCAGCTTTGGAGGAAGAGCCCAGCCTTCAGGCACTGCACCTGCAAGAACCAACTTTATTACAAAGATATTGTGAGGAAGTCAGCTCTGACCCAGTGTTGGACACAACTTTATATGGGCACCAGGTGGGACAGAACAGTCTCAGGAAAGGTGGAATGAATCCAAGCATTTGTGTAGCAACATAACAAGTACTACTAATAATAGTAATAACATAAATAATAAAAATAAAGTGAACAAACAAAGCTCAGTCCTGGTACGGGATTCAGGGGGAGTCATTTGTGGAGAGCAATGGCAATGTTACCACTGCTGAAAAAGGTCGAAGAAATCACTTTCCTCAGGGCATCTTTGAGCTCCTTGTTCCTCATGCTGTAGATGAGGGGGTTCAGTGTTGGAGGTACCACCAAGTACAGAACAGCCACCACCAGATCCATAGCTGGGGAGGAGATGGAGGGGGGCTTCAGGTACGCAAACACATCAGTGCTGATAAAGAGGGAGAACACAGCCAGGTGAGGGATGCACGTGGAAAAGGCTTTGTGCCGGCCCTGCTCAGAGGGCATCCTCAGCACGACTGTGAAGATCTGCACGTAGGACAGCACAATGAAAATGAAACAACCAAAGACTAAAAAGGCACTAACCACAAGAAGCCCAACTTCCCTGAGGTAGGCGTCTGAGCAGGAGAGCTTGAGGATCTGGGGAACTTCACAGAAGAACTGGTCCAATGTGTTGCCTTGGCAGAGTGGTATTGAAAATGTGTTAGCAGTGTGCATCACAGAATAGAGAAAACCACTAGCCCAGACAGCTGCTGCCATTTTGATGCAAGCTCTGTTGCTCATGAGGGTCCCATAGTGCAGGGGTCTGCAGATGGCAACGTAGCGGTCATAGGCCATGACTGTGAGAAGACAATACTCTCCTCCTAACAAGAGGGCAACCAGGAAGACTTGAGCAGCACATCCTGAGTAGGAAATGGCCCTGGTGTCCCACAGGGAATTGGCCATGGATTTGGGGACTGTCGTGGAGACAGTGCCAAGGTCGAGGAGGGAGAGGTTGAGGAGGAAGAAATACATGGGGGTGTGGAGGCGGTGGTCGCAGGCTACTGCTGTGATGATGAGGCTGTTGCCCAGGAGGGCAGCCAGGTAGATGCCCAGGAAGAGTGAGAAGTGCAAGAGCTGCAGCTCCCGTGTGTCTGCAAATGCCAGGAGGAGGAACTCGTTGATGGAGCTGCTGTTGGACATTTTGCTATGTCCAGGCATGGGGGACTGTCCCAAGAAGAAAAGATATTGAGAAGTTAGGAGAGATTTTTCAAGAAAAAAAAAAACAACTGTTGCAGTCCTCATCCAAGCACCCACATAGCTTCTCTCTTATTGGGAGGCCCTTTGCCCAGGTCCCTTGTCTGAGCTCTGCTTTACACTGGCTGAGTGTGCTGTGAGGAGCAGGGACCTCTGCCCATGGGCTCCAGAGCAGTCAGTACTTCTGTAAAGCAGTGAGCACAGGGAAACGTGTGACTAGCTCTGACATTCACACTTTCTGTCAGGTGAAATCCACTCATTGTGTAGAAGGGCTTTTCAGCGTCTTCACTATGAATTCTAAAGAATGAGGTCTGAGGAACAGAGTTTCAGGGATTATATAGGAATTTTATTTTCTTTGAGATGTCCTTGTCACCGCTGGGCAGCGTTCATCAAAGATAGAAATCCTCGGAATTTCTACTGAGTCCTGAGAGGAAAGCATTCCTTGTCATTTGGTGCAGAGTGAGGACAGCTAGTCTCTCTATTAGTCTCGTTCCCAGCTGCCCTGCGCTCGCAACCTTTTTGAGGCGTGGGATGATCACACTCATATGTTGCCCTAGAAAGAAACCAGCCCCTGCTGAGAGCACACGAGTCCAGTTTCAAAGTGCACAGCTCCAAACTTCTCACCCTTTTTCCGGGCACCTGACGGAGCTCTCCACACTCCCCTTCTAGCCAAGCGCACACAGGGCTCTTTGCAGATGCCCACATACAGCCTCCCACCACCATCTCCATACTCTCAGCATCTCTGCACCTTCCTCATGGGGCTCTCAGATATCAAGGAGGTGCTATGAGACAGCAGTGCCTTTCTAGAGGGCAGCATGCAGTCTGCCAGGACACCACAGGGAAATGGTCAAAGGACTGTTAGGGCTCTCCTTAAGGGAGAGTCAACTCATTTCCCAGCCCCACGACTGCATTTTTTGGAGCTCCACAAGTCAGAAGGGGGTTGGGGCAATGTCATTCCCATGCAGACCCCTCTGCTGCACAACTTGCAGCACCCATGTCTGAACTGCAGCTGAAATCCCCTGCCCCAGAGAGCCCGAGAGCAAGAGGAGCAGCATGGACAGGAGGGGAAACAAGAAGCAGCCCCATGATCCGGGTGCCAAGGGAGGCAAGGACAGAGAGACAGATGGGCATTCAGGAAAGCCTTCACCTTACCCAGCTAGGCATGCTGCCTCACAGACAGTGGCATCGCAGGGCTGTCACTCAGTCCCTTTGTTGGGCACCTCTCCTCAGCTGGAGGTCTGGCTGCAGAGAGGGCAGCTCATGCCCTGGACCCCATGGCTGTCAGGGCAGAGGCTCTGCTGCGTGTGAGAGGAGACACAGGGAGCTTGCTCAGAGGAAGGTGCCTGCATCGGAGGGACTGACCACTGACCGTGACTTGCCCAAATCCATCCTCCCATGATGATTCTGTTGGCACTTCCCTCTCACTCCCTGCCCATCTCTGCTGCCTGGGGCTGTTCCTGATGCCTGCAGCTTTCTCTTTCCCAACATCTTTTCCCTGTCCGTACTCACAGACCCTGTCCCACCCTCTCTGTGCACAGTTCTGCCCTACAGAAACCTCCCGGATCAGGGCACTGTCCAGGGCACCTCTGTGCTCACGGGTCCTAAGGAGCAAGTCACATTAGCCCTGATAAGTCCATAAAGGTGCTGCTGGTGCTGCTGTAGGTGGAGGTGGGGTTGGAAGGGTTTGCTGAGCTTTCTCACAGCCCTACAGATCTCTGAGAGGGAAGGTTAGCGAGTCCCAGGTCCTTGCCAAACCAGAAAACTCTTTCCTTTTTTCTCCCTGCCAACATTAGGAAACTGAAAGCCCTGGAAGGAAAGCTCCTTCCCTTTCAAGTAGCCTTTCTTGCACCTTCCTCTGCAGTGCAGGGACACTGCTCTGAATCACAGCCCTGCGCAGACCTGTGTGCATATCCCAGCTTCACAGCACTGCACCATCCTTGGGAGAAAGTAGCAGCAAGCCCTGTCCCTCTGACAGCATGGCAGGGAATGCCTGCTCTGAAGCATCTCCCCCTCCTCTGCAAAGGAGAGCAATCCTTAAAAATCTTTCAGTCATGGGATAGAATAGGTGTAGAAGACCCTTCCAGGAACCTCAGTAGCATTGCCCTGCAGCCAGAGACTTACCGTGTTCAGGGCTGTGAAGATTTCTCCCACAAGGAGCTCTCCTCTCTCCTCCCACTCCACACTGCCTTGCAATTCTCCCTGCCTTGTCTCCTCTCATGTCAGCAGCAGCAGGCAGTGCCTGGAGCCCTGCTGCCCTTTGCAGAGGAGCTGCTCCTGCACACAGCTGTGTCTGGGCAGCACTGCCCCGTTGCCATGAGCTTCCTCCATCCCCAGAGACTGGCCTCACTCAAGTACAGAAGCCCAGCTGAGTTCATGAATTTCTCTGTCCCTCGTGCTCCCTCCTCCTGGGAAATGTTCACTGCAACAAGCTAAAATAATCACTGATGGTCCCTCTAGAAACAATGCAGAGAGACCAGTCACAACGATGTCACTTGTTTCATCAGAGCATAGTTTCATCAGAGGATGGTTGTCTATAACAGGTGGAAACATCCCACCCTGGAAATCCATATTCCCATGTCTTAACTAGGCAGGACACCTAGAAGCGGACAAGAAGGGAGGTCATTCACCCATGGTTCAGGTTTTGATTCTGATGAGTCAGTCTGGACATTGCATGTCCGTTTAGAAGTCCCTGCGATGCCGTGGGATGCAGATCCCTCCTGTGAACTCCACAAAAAACACACAGGAGGTGGGATTCCCCTTGCAAAAAAATGAAGTGGGCACAACAGAGGTGTCTGCATGGGAGCTCCTTGTCTAAGCTCCCATTGTAATCACTGGAGATGGAGGGTGGGAGTCAGTTGCTCCACACACAAACACCTGGTGACATTGGAAGAGACAGAGGTGGACCAAGGCATGTGCCAGAGTCTTCTTGCTCGGATGCAGCAACTATGACACCCCTATCCTTCTAGAGCATGAGTTGGGGGCCAGGTGGGGAATTCCCATGGCCATCTCAAATGACACTAGATGCCTCCTACTACTAGGGCTCCACTCACTCTAAGGTTGAGACATAGGAAGATCCCAATGTTCCAAACAGCTAATGCAATTCAGTGCAGACGCTTGATTTAATGACATAGAAATAGGCCTGCAGGGCCATGTCCGATGCCCGGCGTGTCCAGCACATCCACATGTCTCTAGTAGTTCCAGCATGGGACCTCCAGGAAGCCATGCCTTTTTGGAGTGCTTGCTGGGCAAGTGCCCCAGGGCATCTTGGGTTTCCTACCTGTGTCCAAACAAATGAATCCCACCACTGCCTTTAGGCACAGTCTGCACTGTCTACATCCAAGAATGCTGCACAGATGGGAGGCACATCACACCAACGGCTCCACTCTAGTCTCTGCACTCTCAAATCCTTCTAGCTCTCCTCCTCCTGAACCCCTTCTCACCCCCCAAGGATGATATGAACAGGGACTGGGCTAATGATGTCCTCAGGGTGGCTGGATCACAGAACCAGGCACCTCTTCAGTGGCACTTTGTCCTTCCTGGAGATTGGTTCACTTCTGTCACAGGCCCCAAGGTGCTGCAGAGTCAGCTCAAGCAGCAAACCCCTCTCCTGTCATTCCTGCATGGCCCAGCTCTGTTTCTGCCTGGCGTTGGGCACTGCAGGCTTTGCTCTCTCAGTGGGAACCTCCTTTCACCATTACATTGCCACCTGCTATCTATGCCAGCATGTCACCACTTGCAATCAAAGCCTTTGCATGGATACGGTCCTTGGTAACATGTTTCCCTGTGACAGATCTTCAGTCAGTGCCACAGCTGATGCTCTGCTGCCCAAATGTATGCAATTATATGCAGCCTGTGGTGCAGCCAGGAGCAAATGGAGATGCACAAGCTGTCAGAAGACTGCCACATGGCTGGAATAACTGAGGTGTGGTGGGATCACTCATATGACTGCAGTCCTTCAGTGGCAGGGTGCAAGTTCTTCAGGAGAGACCACCAGGGAAGATGAAGGGAAAAACCTGTGTGTGAAGGCGTAGCTTGGATGTATGGAGCTCTTCCATGGGATGGACAAAGGGAGGCCCTCTGAAAGGCAGAGGAGCTCAGGAAAGCCAACAGGTCATTAAACACCTTTCAAGCACAAGCATGCTCCATAACAAACACTTTGTAAAATTAGTAGAGACCTGTGGACCCCAGCATGGCTAAACAGGGATCTCCCATGTGAGCTCCAGGGCAATAAGGCAGCATACGGAAAGGGGAAGAAGGCAAAGGCTGCAAAGGAGGAATTTAGAGATATTGTCCAGCAAAGTCGGGAAGGTGTTAAGGAAGCCATAGGTCTCCTGGGATAGTGACACTTGCAGGGGATGTGAAGGACAGGAAGAAGAGCTGCTACTGCTTCAGTAACAGTAAAAGAATACAACAGGAAATGTGATGGTACTGCTGACTGTGGCAGGGATTCTAGCAAAAGTGGATGTAGATAGTTCTGGGGAAGTCAAGTCCTCCCTGGCTTCAGTCTTCACCACCAAGGTCTTCTGAGCTGTTGTGCCTAGATTCAGGACTGCTGAGGGGAAAAGCAACCTGCAGTGTCTGTCTCTAGAACTCAACCCCTACAAGTCTATGGGATTGGATGGCTGGCATCCATGGACGTTGAGAGGGCTGGCTGCTGTGACAGCAAGGCTGCTCTCTATCTTCTTTGAAAGGTTGTGGAGATCAGGGATGGGGGGAGTCCCAAAGACCAGAAGAAGGAATATGTTGTGGTCATCTTCAAAAAAGGGCCCCAAGGACACACCAGGGAGCTGCAGGCCATTCAGCCTCACATTGGTGAGGGGTGTGTAATGGAGCCAGTCCTCTCAGATCACAGTTGTGGGCACATGGGGGAGAAGAAGGTGCCTGGGAACAGTCAGCAAGGAGTTACCCAAGGTAAATCATTCCTGACCAACCTGATTGATTGCCTTCTGTGATAAAACACCAATACTTGTGGAGGAGAGGAGAGTGGTGGATGTCCAGTAGGCATCCAGGTGGGCAAAAAACTGCTTGGATGATCGAGATCAGAGGGTTTTCATGAATGGATCATGCTTTACCAGGAAGCCAGGTAAAGGTGGGGTATACAGGGGTCTATACTCCACATCCTGTCCTGTTTGAGAGGTTCATTAGTGACCTGCAGAATGGAAATCTGATCACTTCTGTAGATGACACATAGCTGGGTGGAACAGTCATAAGCTCAAGGGCTGCCATTCAGAGGGACCTCAGCAGGCAGTAAGAATGGGCTGTCAGGAATTTTGTGAAGGTCAACAAGGACAAATGCCAGGTCCTGCACCTGGGATAGAGCAACACCCTGCAGTGACAGGGGCTGGGGAGCACCCGGCTGGGCAGCAGCTCTGTGGAGAAGGACGTGGGAGTCTTTGTGGGCAGGGAGCTGAACGTCAGCCAGCAGCATTCCCTGGCAGCAAAGGAGGCCGCAGTGTCCTGGGCTGCCTAGCCAGGAGATCAAAGGAGGTGATTATCCCCCTCTACTCAGCATTGTTAGAGCCCATCTAGGTACTGCGTCCAGCTGGGGCTCCCTGTAGAAGAACGCTGTTTGTCACTTGGCGTGAGTTCAGTGGCAGGCCCCCAAGGTGGTTGGGAGCTGGAGCACTTGCCCGGTGAGGAGAGGCTGAGGGAATGGGCCTTGTTCAGCACAGAGAAGGGAAAGGCTTTGCGGGGCACTCACAGCAGCTTCCCAGCTCAAGGTTACCACCAATAAAGAACCAGGTTTTTGCAGTGACTCATGGCAGGAGAACGAGAGGCAATGGCTATAAACAGACACAAGTGCTGTTAAAATTAGCTTTAAGGGAGAAAAATCAAAGAGGGTAACAAAGCATTTGAAGAAGGGTCCAGAGAGGTTATGGACTCTCTCTTCTTGGAGGCTTGCAGGACGCAGCTGGACAAGGCCCTGAGGAACTTGGTGTGAATTCGGTGTTGATCCTGATGTGAGCAGGAGGTTGGACTCGAGACCTCTCAAGGTCCCCTCCAACATGAATGATTCGGTGACTCTGTCACCGCTGGTGATAGGCACTGCAATTCTTGCAGGCAGGAATACCTTTTCTGCATGTGGTTAGCACCAGACACAGTCTCTCCAAAGCCAGCCCTTCCGAGTAGTGTGAGGTTTCCTCCTGGGCCTGAAAGGTTTTAAGTTCACACCAGGATCAACACGGAATTCACACCAAGTTCCTCAGGAACCCTGAGCCAACCTGAACCTCAGCTGGACCTCAGCCACCCTGATCAGGACTAGCCCTCTAGAGCAGACGTACTACCAAGCTGCACACAGCTCCTCGCCTTGGTCTCCTCCGAGCCCAGCGTGCTGCCCCTGCAGGCCAGATACACCATGGACATTATCTGGAGGCTTCCTTTGGCAGATCAACCTTCCCAAAGTAGTGCATGATGGATTATTACCAGCCAGAAATGTTTTACTTTTATAGTGTGATACCAAGAAGGAGGCATTCTGCAGGTTCCAATGTACACTTTGATGATGGGTGGGTGAGCTGAACTGTGCAAGGCCTTCCCCTGAGACAGCCCTGCACCACCCTACATGGAACCGACCCTCACTTGCTCTTGTCCATACCTCACTGCCAACAGGGGACCTATGTCCGAATTAGCCTCAGATCCACACTTGCGATTTCATCTCAGAGGGGCTTCACTTACAAAGAAGAGTCCACAAGTGAGCTAATGCCCAGGCTGTGCCCGAGCTGATCAGGCAAGAGCTTCAGAACCTGCAGGCCTCAACCAGCTCAGGGACACAGTGCAAAACATGCTCAGCTGAGTTGCACACCTGACCTGTCAGGTCAGAAATGACTGCCTTAGAGAAGAGAGGAGCATGTGGAAAGGTGAGGAACATCAATCTGAGGGGACTTGCAAGTTACCTGCATAAAACAACTCTAGCGTTGCAAGCTGATTCTCAGCTATGACCCATGAAGTATTTCCTGCTGACTTGCAGGCAAGTGCTGGAGCATCACTACTCACTGTAGTCACTGCACATCTGGGAGAAGTGTTTTCAAAGGCCAATTCTTTTCTGAAGAAATACTTTGTCTTTGGAAGTTTCCCTTATTTTGCCCATTTCAAAAGCCAATGACTGTGGCACTAATGCTTGAAAGGGCACCTCTGAGTGTTCCACTGTGGAAGACCATTTCCTTTTTAACTGTGTGAAAAAAGTGAAAAAAGGATTGCAGAGTGTGGGGTGCAGCAGAGAGCCCCAAAACTGCAAGACCTTCAGCAGGAAGAGCTCAAGATCCTCTCTAGAATTCACTGGATTGGAGGGGGGTTAATCAGAAGGTTAAGTAAGGGCTAACTGGGGGATACTACTGCATTATAAGCAGAATTTCTAGGCTCCTGCCACACGATAAGAAAAGAGTGTCTGCACCAATTATGGATACGTGTCTTTGCTAATAGGAGAGGGAAACAACTTCTATGCCTCTAACCTAAAACAAACAAACAAACAAAGGAACAAAAAACCCCCTTGTGGTTGGACAGATCCCCTAAGTGTTAACTTCAAGAATCTCCAACAAGGAACTCTTTATGAGAGATGACCTCCTATACTCCAAATACTCTAGGCTGCATATTTAAGAGTCTATATGGGACATCTGGCTGCAGAACCTGGCAAGAGCTGAGGAAATTCAAGTCCTGAACCTCAGCGCACACAAGGCAGCAGGCTGCCAGCATCCCTGGCTCATGCCACCAGGGCAGCCTGGGCCCTGCGAGCCAAGGCACATCCTCACCTCGCAGTACTCCCCATCTCTCCATCCTGGCAGCACTCCCCACGCACAGCGCTGCTCTCTCCAGACAGCTCTTCCCGCATGCTGCACCAAGACACTGGGGCCATTGTCTGTCCCCACTTCAGCCTATCCCACCACTATGACATGCTGACCCCACTACCTCATGCCTCATAGAGGGTTGCCAGCCAAGACATAGCTGTACATCGGGGACACACAGGGCACACGACTAGACGTGGCAGCAACCAGGGCACCCCCGAAGGCTCTAAAACACAGGCCAGATCTCCAGACCTTTCATTTGTTTCTAGTTCTCCAAGGCCTTGCAACAGGCATTTCCATTGAACAGCCACGCACAGCCCTGCTCAGGGTCAGTTCTCACCTCCAGGATGCAAACCTTCATTGCTCTCACAGGGGCTCAGCTGGCCAGCTCTTGCCTCTTGCTCTTGCCTCACATGCCCTCAAGGCACTCACCCCACTGGCCTCCCTACTGAGGGGCCCTTTGGGGCTTCAATGGTGATGGACCAGTCTCTTCGGCACCACTCCCCCTCTCTCTGTATTTGCTCCGGGGGGCTCACAAAGGAGCACATGGCAGCACACACACACACACACACACACACACTGACCAGCATGCACAGGGCCAGGGCACCAGTCCCACACAAGCAGGCTTCCAACGAGGAACATGGCACAAGTCCTCTTCTGCTCTCAAGCATTTGTATTCCCTTGTCTCAGCAAGGGCTGCCATTTCTCTCCCAGGCAAAGCCTTGAGACAAGCCAGCAGGCTTCTGCAGTGCGCATGAAACATGGAGAAGCCAGCAAAGGCTCTGCCTCCAGGGTCCCACATGGCATGGCACAGGGAGAGTCCGAGAGCACCAGCAAAGCCCTCCACTGAAGGAGCTTGGGGTGTGGCAGAGCAAATCTTGGTAGTCCTCAGTTTTGGGCCATATCAGTTCCTGGGATGTCCAGCAAAACCACGTGTCTAGTAGATAGAGCATGGGACTTCCAGGAAATCAATGGCCCTTTGGAGTGGCACTGGGCAAGTGACCCAGGGCATCTTGGGTTTCCTACCTGTGCCTAAACAACTGAATCCCACCACTGCCTTTAGGCAAAGTCCATCCCATCTACATCCAAGCATGGTGCACAAATGGGAGGCACATCGCACCAAGGTCTCCACTCCAGCATCTGCACTCTCAAACCCTTCTTGCTCTCCACCCTCTGAACCTCTTCTCACCCCCAGGTGATATGAACAGGAACTGTGCTAATGATATCCTTAGGGTGGCTGGATCACAGGCTGCACAGGCTCAGGGACTTCTTCAGTGGCACCTTGTCCTTCCTGGAGATTCGTTCCAGTCTGTCACAGGCACCAAAGTGCTGCAGAGTCAGCTCAGGCAGCAAACCCCTCTTCTGCCATTCCTGCACGGCCAGGCTCTGTTTCTCGCTGGCCTTGGGCACCACAGTGTTTCCTCTCTTAGTGGAAATCTCCTTTCACCATTACATTGCCACCTGCTATCTATGCCAGCATGTCACCACTTGCAGTCAAAGCCTTTCTATACATGAGGTCCTTGCTAAAAGTTTTCCCTGTGACAAATCTTCAGTCGGCACCACAGCTGAGATGCTGAAACCAAAATATATGCAAACATATGCAGCCTGTCACGGGACTGCCCCATGGTTGGAATAACTGAGATGTGGTGGGATCACACACATGACTGCAGTCCTTCAAAGGCAGGGTGCAAGTTCTTCAGGAGAAACCACCAGGGAAGATGAGGAGGGTGATGTCCTATGGGAGAAGGGGTAGGTTGGATGTATGGAGCTCTTCCATGGGATGGACAAAGGGAGGCAGCTCTGAAGAGCAGAGGAGATCAGGAAAGCCAGCAGGTCATTAAGCACCTGTCAAGCACAAGCATGCTCCCTATGAACAGTTTGTAAAATTAGCAGCCATCTCTGGACCCCAGCATGGCTAAACAGGGAGCTCCCATGTGAACTCCAGGGCAATAAGGCAGCCTACAGAAAGGGGAAGAAGGGAGATGCTGCAAAGGAGGAATTTAGAAATATTGTCCAGCAAAGTCAGGATGGTGTTAAGGAAGCCAAAGCTCCTCTGTGATAGAGACACTTGCAGGGGATGTGAAGGACAGGAAGAAGAGCTGCTGCTGCTTCAGTGACAGTAAAAGAATAAACAAGGAAATGTGGGCTCACTGCTGAGAGTGGCAGGGATTCTAGCAAAAGCGGATATAGATAGGTCTGGGGAAGTCAAGTCCTCCCTGGCTTCAGTCTTCACCAACAAGGTCTCCTGAGCTGTTGTGCCTAGAGTCAGGACTGCTGTGGAGAAAACCAGCCTGCAGTGCCCAAGTCTCCAGAACTCAACCCCTACAAGTCTATGGGATTGGACGGCTGGCATCAGAGCTGGCTGCTGTGACAGCAGGGCTGCTCGCTGTCATCTTTGAAAGGTTGTGGAGATCAGGGGAGGTCCCAATGACCAAAAGTAGGAATATGTTGTGCCCATCTTCAAAAACAGCTGCAAGGACAGCCTGCGGAGCAGCAGGCCATTCAGCCTCATGTTGGTGAGGAGTGTGTCATGGAGCCAGTCCTCTGAGATCACAGTTCTGGGCACATCATGAAGGTGTCTGGGAACAGTCAGCATGGATTTCACAGAATCACAGAATGGTTGAGGTTGGAAGGGACCTCTGGAGATCATCTAGTCCAAGCCCCCTGCTCAAGCAGGGTCACCTAGGGCCCATTGCACAGGATCGCATCCAGGTGGGTTTTGAATATCTCCAGAGATGGAGACTCCACAACCTCTCTGGGCAACCTCTTCCAGTGCTCTGTCACCCTCACAGTCAAGAAGTTTTTTCCTCATATTCAGATGGAGCTTCCTGTGTTCCAGTTGGTGCCCATTGTCTCGTGTCCTGTCACTGGGCACCACTGAAAAGAGTCTGGCTCCATCCTCTCGACACCCTCCCTTCAGATACTTGTACACATTGATAAGATCTCCTCTCAGCCTTCTCTTCTCCAGGCTGAACAGGCCCAGCTCCCTCAGCCTTTCCTCATAAGAGAGATGTTCCAGTCCCCTAATCATCTTAGTAGCCCTTCGCTGGACTCGCTCCAGTAGTGCCACATCCCTCTTGTACTGGGGAGCCCAGAACTGGACGCAGTACTCCAGATGGGGCCTCAGCTGGGCTGAGTAGAGGGGGAGAATCACCTCCCTCCACCTGCTGGCAACACTCTTCCTCATGCACCCCAGGATACCATTGGCCTTCTTGGCCACAAGGGCACATTGCTGCCTCATGTTTAACTTGGTGTCCACCAGCACTCCCAGGTCCTTCTCCGCAGAGCTGCTTTCCAGCAGGTCAACCCCCAACCTGTACTGGTGCATGGGGTTATTCCTCCCCAGGTGCAGGACCCTGCACTTGCCTTTGTTGAACTTCATGAGGTTCCTCTCTGCCCACCTCTCCATCTCTCTGCTCTCTCTTGGTCTGTGCCATCTCCATGGCGGTGACTGACTGAGCTCCCAGATGACACGAGCTGAGGTCACAGTGGCATGTTCTGCATCACAGGGAGGTCTCCCTGGTGCCACAGCAGTGTCCTCACTTCCCTGTGAAGCCTGGGCACTGCTGGGCACTGCTCACGTGCTCCCCACCACTGCCCTTTGGAACTGCTCCATGGCAAGGAGGGGGGGAGAGGAGACAGCAGGGCCACATTGGGGCCCCTTGCTGACAGGCAGAAGAAAAGGGACACATTGGAGAGAAGTTTTGGGTGAAGAGACAGGAGGAGAATCCTTTTTCCTCTGATGGACAGGCGAGCTGAGGAGAAGAGGGCAAGCGAGATGGGGAACTGTTGGACCAACACCATCAGCCTGGACTGCAGTTCCTTGTTCCCAGTGCTCCTGGGGCTCTCCATCAAGGGTAAGGGCTTTGGGAGCTCCTTCCCGAGGTGTCACCCAGAGACTACTAAATGCAAAAATGCTTGTGGATCCCAGGCTGTGGGTGTGACTCGACAGGGCTGGGGGCTACCGCAAGAGCTCTGCTGGAGGGTCCCGCCTGGCTTAGAGCACAATGTGGCAGCCAGGACTCCTGGGTCCTGCAGCTGCGGCTGCACTGAGCCCCAAGGCTCCTGTGGGGCCAGCTCCATCCCCTCGTGGCAGGGGGAAATCCAGATCCAGGTTGCCCTGGGAGTGGGTTCCCCTTTGGGATCTGGATCTGGCAGGAAAGTGGTCCTGCGTCCCAGAGGCTGGGGTGTCCTACAGCTCCTGTGGGCTCTCAAGAGCCTGCTGGAAATGCCCATGTTGGAAATGGATCATTCACCTTTTAACAACCCCAAGGTGTCTACTGGTTTGGGAGAACCTCTCTTCCTTCCCTGTGGATCCATTTATGCTTCCCACTTGGTGGAGCATGTTTTGGGATTAGAGATGTTGTCCTCAGATGGCCGCAGTCCCTGTCCTGCAAACTGAGGTCAGACCTCTGCACCCAAAAGACAGCCCATTTGGGGGAGCAGCTTGGGAACAGGTGGGGGTGCCATTGCCACCCCATAAGTCCCTGCTGCAGAGCCCAGCCCCAGCGGGGCAGCGGCCATGCCCCAGGGTCCCGCAATGCCCGGCCATACGGGACCATGCTGCCCCCAGGCCCCGTAATGCCCTGCGCTGCCCAACACTGCCACCCACAACGTGGCGCCCCACCGTGGGGGAGGGGAAGGGGCTGCCTGCGGGGTCACACAAGGCCGCAGCGTTGCCATGGCATCGCCCCAGTGCTGCCCTCCTACTGGCCAGCAAGGGCAGGAGGGCGGGGCTGCACTGGTGGCTGTGAGGCCCCGGGGTGAGGCAGGGAGGCCACTCAGGTGCTGGCTCAGCCTTGAGGCAGGGCAGGGGCAGCTGCAGGCAGCAGCAGCCGCGTGGCCGGGGTGTGGGCAGGGAGGTCACGGCTGTGTGCGAGAGCTGTGCCAGGAAATCACCAGGGTCAAATCAGTTCTGTGTCAGCAGCTGACAGGCCAGCAGGAGGCATGTGGCTCAGCTGGTGAGGATGAGGTCACTTCTGCCCAAGGACCTGATAGGCCAGCTGCAGGAGCAAAGCTTGTGTGTTGTTGGTGAGGTCACTTCTGAGTGATGAACTGATTGGAAAGCAGCAGAGCTGTGGCTGGAAAGGTGCTTGTGAGGTCACTTCCAGCCGAGCAGTTGATGGGGCAGCAGCAGGTCCCCGGCTGGGACATGTGCTTTGGAGATCACATCTGCCTGAGCAGCTGATAGGTCAGCATTTGGCTCATGGCTGGGGAAGTTATAGTGAGGTAGCTGCTGTCTCAGAGGCTTGTAGGCCAGTGACAGACATGGCTGTGGTGGTGAGTGCAAGGTCATCTCTTTCTGAGTCCCTGATAGGCCAGCAGCAGGCAGATAGGTGTGGACATTGATTGGGAGGTCTCTTTTGCCAGAGTACCTGATAGGCCGGCGGTAGCAAATGGCTGGGGAAGTTACCTTGAGGAAACTTGTGACTCTGAAGCCCATAGGCCAGCAGCAGGCACATGCTGGGGGTAGGTGCTTGTGAGGTTGCTTTATCTGAGCAGCTGATAGGGCAGGAGAAGGCACATGGCTTGGATGATGGTGGTGAGGTCACTTCTGGTTTTACTGAGTGTGCCCAGAGGAGGGATTGACGCTTGCAGAGCTCTACAGCAATACAGCAATGCAACTCATTAATCAAGCAGAAGTAGATGATAATGTTCCACATCATGTGACAGAAATTGTATTCCACTCCGTCATCATGAGTTTGTAGTGCTACATTTGAAATGAGGATGATGTTCTCTGGTAAACGCAGACATGGAGTTTGACTTTGCACTTCTTACAACCTGCTACGGGTGGCCAGGGAGTCCAGCTAGACTATTTAGGCTGCTAAATGAATCTCGCACTGGTGTGAGCAGTGAAGTTAGTAATCTCAGATTTCCAGTGTCCGTGTGCTGTAGAAATTATGCCCCGTCAAAACCCCAGGGGTTGCGAGATTTTCCTTCAGAGTCTGAACAGCATCTCTATGCTTTGATTCCTCGACGTGGGAACTGAAGAGGACCTGGGCTGTGAGTGGCTGCTCAGAGGAAGTCCCTCCTGCAAGGCCTTGGAGGACTAGAAGCAACTGGATAGTCTGGAGAGTTGGTGCTTGAGTGATTTGGGGCCCTTGGGGGTGCCCTGTCCACTGCCACATCTGGTACTGTACCCTGTGTGTCCCTGATGCACAGCCATGTGCTGGCTGGCAACCTTCTATGAGGTTCAGGATGGGGGTGCAGCGTGTCACAGTGGCGGGGTAGGCTGAGGTGGGGACAGACGATGGCCCCAGTGTCTGTGTGCTGCATGTGGGAGAAGGTGTCCAGAGAGAGCAGAGCTGTGCGTGGGGAGTGTCGCCAGGCTGGAGAGATTGGGAGCACTGCGAGGTGAGGATGTGCCTTGGCTTGCAGGGCCCAGGCTGCCCTGGTGGCGTGAGTCAGGGATGCTGGCAGCCTGCTGCCTTCTGCCCACTGAGGTGCAGGCCTTAAGTTTCCTCAGCTGTTTGCCAGGATCTCCAGCCAGATATCCCACATATGCTGTGAAATACATAGAAATATGCAGCTTAGAGTCTTTGGAGTATAGGAGGTCATCTTTCAGAAAGGGTTCCTTGTTGGAGATTCTTGAAGTTAACACTTCTGGGATGTGTCCAACCACAATTTTTGTTAGGCATGACAGGCAAGTTTTTTTTTTTTTTTCTTTCAGAGGCATAGCAGTTGCCTCCTTCTCCTATTAGCAAAGGCTAAGAGGGGATATGACCCATATCCGTAATTGGTGCAGACACTCTTTTCTTCCAAAGACCCTGGAAACTCTTTGCTTATAATGCAGTAGTATCCCCCAATTAGCCCTTACTTGACCTTCTGATTAACCCTGCTCCAATCCAGTGAATTCTAGACAAGGTCTTGAGCTCTTCCTGCTGAAGGCCTCACTGTTCCTGGGCTCCCTTTGCACCCTGCAAACTACGCACTGCTCTGGGCTCTGATACCAAGCATCCAGGGGCTGAGATCCAGCAGGAGGCCTCAGAAAGGAGTTTAGATCACATGGGACTTTTCCCACGCACACAGTTAACAAGGAAATGGTCTTGCCAAGGTGGAGCACTCAGAGGCGCCCTTTCAAGCAGCAGTGCCACAGTCATTAGCTTTTGAAATGGCAAAATAAGGGAAACTTCCAAAGACAAAGTATTTCTTCAGAAAAGAATTGGCCTTTGAAAACACTTCTCCCAGACGTGCAGTGACTACAGTGAGTAGTGATGCTCCAGCACTTGCCTGCAAGTCAGCAGGAAATACTTCACAGGTCATAGCTGAGAATCATCTTGCAAAGCTGAAGTTGTTTTATGCAGATAACTTGCAAGCCCCCTCAGAATGATGTCCCTCACCTTCCCACGTGCTCCTCTCTTCTCTAAGGCAGTCATTTCTGACCTGACAGGTCAGGTGTCCAACTCAGCTGAGCACCTTTTGCACTGTGTCCCTGAGCTGGGTGAGGCCTGCAGGTTCTGAAGCTCCTGCCTGATCAGCTCGAGCACAGCCTGGGCATTAGCTCACTTATGGTCTCTTCTTTGCAAGTGAAGCCCCTCTGAGATGCAATTGCAAGTGTGGATCTGAGGCTGATTTGGACAAAGGTCCCCTGTTGGCAGTGAGGTGTGGAGAAGAGCAAGTGAGGGTCAGTTCCTTGTAGGGTGGTGCAGGGCTGTCCCAGCAGGCCTTGCACAGTTCAGCTCACCCACCCATCCTCCAACTGTACATTGGAGCCTGCAGAATGACTCTTTCTTGGCATCACACTACAAAAAAACCTTCTGGCTGGTAACAATACATCATGTGCTACTTTGGGCAAGTTGATCTGCCAAAGGAAGCCTCCAGATAATGTCCATTGTTTCTCTGGCTTACAGGGGCAGCACGCTGGGCTCGGAGGAGGCCTAGGTGAGGAGCTGTGCACTGCTTGGTGGCAGGTCCGCCGCAGAGGGCTAGTCCCAAGCAGGGTGGCCATGAGCCGTGCCTGCCTGCCTACCAGCCATGGGCTGGTGGGGTGGCTGCAGCAGAGGTGCCCTCACAATCAGCACCCAGATGGGTCCCTGTCACCTGTGTCACCCCCTCCCCTCCCCAGGCCTGTCATTCCTGCTGGGTGGGCTCTCTGAGCTGCTGGGTGACGTCCCAAAGCCTGCTGGCCAGCACATCTGCTGAGGGCCAATCAGGCAGCTGCAGTGGAAGTGACCTCACAACCCACACTGCAGCCATGTCCCCTTTGCCTGCCTCTCCCCACCCTTCTGTCCGTATATCATCTCTGGTGGGATGAGTGGTGTGATTGTCTTCTTGTCCTCAGAATGGCTCCTACCAGAACCCAGCCCATGAGGTTCCTGTACTAGAGGTGACCTCACCATCAAAACTGCAGATATGTCACTACTATGATTTTTCTCCCCTGCCGCTCTTCTGAGTGGTCCTCTCTTCTGGGCCTCACAGTCAACATCCCAGCCATGTCCCCTTTACTGGCAGCTCCCTCTCCCCTATCCCCATGGAATTACACACACATGGTGGGACAGCTCACGTGAATGAATCTGGGCTCCTGGGGAAGGCAGGCAGGGATGGTGAGGAGGTGCAGGTGTGCTCTGTGCAAAGGGGTGGCTGCAGTGCACAGGGCTTTGCCTAGGAGCAGGTGATGAGCCAGTTGAGATCTTGCAGTAGGGATAAGAGGACACACCAGTCTCGGTGACATTCTGGTAGGTGTTTCAGCTCATTCAGGATCTGCCTGGCAGGATCCCACAGGAGACTTCCCTGGAGGGCAGAGGGGCCATGAGGCCTCTGTAAAGACAGACTAGGCAGAGGAGAAGAGCACAGAGAGGCAGAAGAAGGGAGAGGAGACATGTCAGTTTGAATACAGTAGTTTCTCAGAACAAGGTTTCTCCATTCAGAGTGTTGACAGGAAATGTATCATGAAGAATAACATATACATCTATGTAAACATGTAAACTCACATCGAGTAATTTCTGTAGTGCATGCATATGGTGCTGCCAATCAAAACAAATAAAATGTTCATTAGAATTGATAAAGAATGTTGGAAGTTCTGAAAACAAAGATTTTTTTCAGTTCTTGCATAGAGCTGTTTTTTGCATAGATTTCACCCAGTGACGAGAACTTTACATTCAGGCCTTTATAGACGCGTACAAAGGCCATTGCTGCCTGAGATGCCCTGTGTAGCTGTCTTCCCATGTGGTGCTGGGAAATGTGAGCCAGGAACTATGAGAAGGTTTCTGGAGCATTGGCTGGTCAGCAAGAGAAGCATCTCAAGACCTCTCAGTGGGACAAATTTTCTTTCTATTGACTAGAAGGGGAAGTGCAGACAACTGGATTAGCCAGAGTCATCTGCACTGAAGGGGTCTGGCATCGGGCAAGCTAATTCCCATCCCTGTTGTCACCTCAAATGGAGTTGCACTTCATGACCATGCAGGGAATGAAAAGGGTTTGTGGCTAGATGTGTAGGGACTCTTTTAAGATGTCACTGTAACACAGGTATGTTGAGATTTGTGCAAATTAGGGAATTGATAAATAGAGCGTTTTCACTGAAGCTGATCAGGCTGCTTCCCTCTATCAGTTGTGAGAGCTCAACACCTCATGGTGTGGCTCGCTGTGTGCAAAGATTGAGGAGCGGCAATGAAGATCCTGTGCAGGGAGTGGTTTGAGGGCAGTGGACTTGTGCAAGACACAAAACTATCATTTTTAATAATGTAGGACTTATTATAAAAGAAATCTTTAGAAAATGACAATAAAAAATAAACAAGAAAGAAATTAGATAAATTATCTAAAGCAAAAAAAAAAGATTTGTTAGACTTTTAAGCATTGCAAACTTCTTTGCGTTCTTATTTTTCTTATCATCATTGTGTTCCTATTTTCCTCTTTTTCTAATTATCTTTTTTGTTTGGTTCTTTTTTGAAACACTGGCCTTTAGGGGAATTTCTTTTCTTTCTATTTTTGAAAGAGAAAGTGATTTTCAGAACTCAGGTGGGATGCAGTCACAGGGTGATGGATGGCTGTTACCATTGCAGGCACCCAAGTCCCCTCTGCCCAGCCTCCCTCTGCAGCTCAAAGGGGCTCCGGTCTCCCGCAGGTCCCCTGTGAGAGCTGCCAGGCCCAGGCAGGTCCCTCGGAGACACCGGGGCCTCTCCAAGTGCCACTGGGTGCTTGTGGTTGGACCCCTGAGCTCTGCCTGGGAAGGTGAAGAATTTTTTTCAACATTTTAAAAATATGAACATACTTTCATCATCTCAAATGATTGGCTAATTTTAATGTCAATGTTTTCCTATGACGAAATCGTGGAAATCTTCAGGAAGGGTATTAATCTGGGGAGAAGAATTCTTGATCTGCCCTTGACCTTGTGTTTCCACTGCTCTGTCTATTAGGCTGTGGATGTAATTTCAGTGATCTCTCACATATTTCCACATGTCCTGATTAAATTGATCATTTCTAAAGGCATCTTTGCATCAGACTCCATGGGCACATGCACTTTCCATAGTTTCCCAGTTTTCCTCCTCCCCTTGCTCTTTATCCACTCAGGTACCTCTCTGGGAGGAATTCTGGGAGTCTGAAGCTTGCCTTGTCTTTCAGCAGTCTCCTTGTCTCTTTAGCCAGCTCCTTTGTTGTGTTTCTTGTCTATCCTTTCCTATCTATCTGTGGAAAACATTTCAAGGAAGGTTATGCCTTGTGGGCAGTGGACCTCACTGGAGGCAGCTTGGACTTGGCATACAGTGGACGAGTGTCTTCTATCTTTATAAACTGTTCCAAATTATAATTTGTTTGTTTGCTCTTAAGACAAACCCTTCTGTGTCTGCTTGCAGCTAGTTCTCGAAGGAAAGCATGTGGGAACTGGTGCACATGAGGTGTAACATTCAGCTACAGCCTTGAGTGGAAAAAGGTTGGATTTTCACAAGAGTGATCTGAAGTCCCCAGTGACTAATGAGGGAAATGGCAGGGCTGGGGAGCTGGCGAGGAAGGTTCTCCATACATGTCTCCTATCAAAAATACTGCTTTGCCTACATGCCCTGACTTCATTAGGAGACACTGTGGGTCAGTATGAATTGGGGAATGTGGGTATGACTTATTCTGCAAACTGAAGACTCAAGAAAGCTTAAGAAGCAGACATCTTTCTTTTTCAGGTGCTCATTGACCTCTTTCTCTTGTAAATACACTGCTGCAAACTTTCCAATTAGCGACACAAGAATTGAAGTGCTGAAGAAAATTATGGCAAGAAGCATGGCTCCTTGGGGATTGTTTTGCATTTTAATGACCCCTCGGCTGTATTTGGTGCTGAGCCCATGAACCTCAGATGCTGAGAAGAGGCTGAAGAAACCTCTCAAGAAGCAAATCCCAATTTTCTTGGAAAGATAATGAGTCCCACTGAGGGCCATAATCAAGAAAGGCTCCCCAGGGGCTGATTAGAGCTGAAAGTTGGAGGCCGTGATTGCAGGTAGGCAAAGGCAATGTGAGGGTGGCTGTGATGCCAAGTCAACCTTGATGCGTCTTGTCAAGCAGAGCGACCAGGCCCTGACAGCCAGTCCCTGGGTAGGGTGATGCTTTCCATCATGCATTGCTCAGGGCTCTTCTTGTGGGCAGTGTGTGGGTAGGGTGCACAAGGCTAAGTGCAGGACCATGATTTGGCACCTCCTGGGCTCCCAAGGGACAAGGAGGCAGCAAGGCCACAGTGCTTTATGGAAACAGTGTCTTCTCGGGGGCCTCAGTGACAGAGACACCAGCCATAGTCAAAAGGACAAAGACCTAGCTGTGTTGGGAGCTTTCAGCCTTGGCAGTGCCCTCAGCCATCTCCACCACAGGCTGTCCTGTGCTTTCCCACACCTGTGCCTCTTTCCCTGCACACTGTACACACCCAAGCTGTTTCCCCACCTTGCTCTCACTCTCCTGATGTCTTCCTGTCCTCCCTTGCTTTTCCTTGAAACACAAAGCCAGGAACTGATCACAGGCTCCCTCTGGGTGACCTGTTGCACCTCAGCACTACCCTAGGAGTGACATTCTTTTTGAAGTCCAGTCTGAACCTCTCAAGATGCACTTTGTGGCTCTTTCCCCTTCGCATGCTGTTTCCCTATACTAAGAAAAGCTCCATCATCTCTGAAACCACCCTTCGAGCAGTCACAGTCTATTACTCTACTGTCCTTTGCCTCCACTTCAGCAGGCTAAGGAAAACCAGGTCCCTTAACCTCTCCTCATGAATGTGTTTATTTCCACTTAGGCACAGTACTTGACGCTTCTCCTGGAAATCTTCCTGAGGTATCTGTTTTCCAAATAAAAAAGAAAAAGAAAAAGAAAAGCAACCAACTAACGAACGAAACAAACCACACCAGCGCCAATGAGTTCAGGATGAGCAGGGGTGGGGTGGGCAGTATGGTACTGGATCAGGGTGATAAAAGGGACAGAGTTAGAAGACATGGGGAAAAAAAACAAGGCAATTCAAAGTGAAGCCAAGGATTGATCAGGGCTCTCTTGGGGATTCCTGCCAAGAGGCCCTGCTTCTGAATAATTCTGACTGGAGGAGGACAAGAAGGCTGGCCTGCTTCCACTGTCACAGGGCACCTGCATGCTTTCCCTGACATCCACAGGGGAAGATTGATAGTGGAAATAATCACAAACTCCTTCAGGGTGGAAGGGACCTCAGGAGGTCTCTAGCCTAATCTCCTTGCTCACAGCACGGTCAGCTCTGGGGTCAGAGCAGGTTGCTCTGGGCTTCATCCAGTCTGCTCTTGGAAACCTCCAAGGCAGGACACTGCACAGCCTCTCTGGGCAACCACTTCCAATGCTTGACCATCCTTGTAGAGGAAAAGCTTTTCCTTATCTCCTGCATGAACGTCTTTTCTTCCAACTTATGCCCATTGTCTCTTGTCCTCCCACCGTGCACCCTAATGAAGAGCCTGGCTCCATCTTATGGATGATCTCCTTGTAGCCATTGGAAGGGTGCTATGAGATCCCTCCAAAGCCGTCTCTTCTCCAAGCTGAACCAGCCCCATTTCCTCACAGAACAAGTGCTCCAGTACCTTGACTACTGTGAGGGCCCTCAGCCAAACCCTTTCCCACTTATCAACCTCTTCCTTTTCCTGGAAATCCAAACCTGGATGCAGGGTTCTAGATGTGGTCTAATGAATACTGACTTGAATTTCATGAGGTTCCTGGCAGCCCATTCCTCCTGCCTCTCTAGATCCCTCTCAATGGCAGCCCTCAAGCATATGACTGCCCCCCCCACACACCCACACCTCCAGTTAGGGATCATCTACAGGCATGAGGAGTGTTGCATCCTCAGTGTAACCAATACAGATGATAAACAGGACAAGTTCCTGGAGAGACCCTGTGGTGCTCCACTTCTCCCTGGCCTCCAGGAAGAGTCCTACCCATTCTCCACTGCCCTCTCAGCCTCTCATCATCCAAGCAGCTTTTTACCCATCCGGTTGTCTGCTCTTCTGGACTGTAACGTTCTAACATGCATGCAAGAATATTGTGGCAGACAGTGTCAAACAACTTGCTAAAGTCCAGGAAAAACACATTTATACTTCTGCATCCACAAATAGATTTTTTTTTTAATCACAGAGGTCAACCGGGTTGGTTAGGCAGAATTTACCCTGGGTAAATGCATGCTAACTGTTCCCAGGCACCTGCTTTTCCTTCATGTGCCCAGAAATGTGATCTGAGAGGGTTCACTCCATGACTCACTCCTCATCAAAGGGAGTCTGAACTGCCTGCAGCTCCCCAGGTTGCCCTTGTGGCCTTTTTTGAAGATGAATGCAACTATTGCCTTTCTCCTACTATCCCATCCTTGATCCGTTCCTCCTTCTTTGAAATTTCCAGATACAAGAAAGCTTCACCCTTATCGGCCCATCTGGGAGCTGTGCAAAGAAGTTGTCCTTGATGCCCTCCAGAAACCTCCTGGCCTGCTTGCACTCTGCTGTTTGCCCTTATGCTTCATGTCGGGGGATTAAAGTCCCTGTGACAAGAACCAGGGCCTGTGATCCACAGACTTGCTCATGTTGCTTAAAGGAGACTGCATCCACCTCCTCACCCTGATTAGGTGGTCTGTAGCTCCCACCATGATGATACCCCTACTGTGGTGCTCACCCACAAGCACTCACCAAAACCCTTGCCTCTCCCAAGGAAGAGCTCCACACATCCAAGCTGCCCCTCCCACAAAAGGCGTCCTCCCTCCTCCTCTTCCCTGACAGTCCCTCCTGAAGAGAGTGTACCCTACAAGCATTGCCCTCCAGTCATGTGAGTGATCCCACCACATCTCAGTCGTTCCAATGATGTTTCAAATCTGCGAAAGCTTGTACATCTCCATCTGCTCCTGCTTCTCCCCCAGGCTGCATACATTTGCATATATTAGTGTTGCAGAGCATCAGCTGTGGCACAGAGAGCAGAGTGGTTGTGGTGAAACCTGTTACCAAGAGCCAAAGACACTGTGTGTGCAGTGGCCCCACTTCAGAGCAGAGCCATGCTGGCATGGATAGCAGGTGGCAATGTAATGGTGAAAGGAGGTTCTCACTGAGAAAGCACAGCCTTCAGTGCCCAAGGCCAGCGAGAAACAGAGCTGGGCTGTGCAGGAATGGCAGGAGAGGGGTTTGCTGCCTGAGCTGACTCTGCAGCAGCTTGTGGCCTGTGACAGAGGTGAAGCGATCTCCAGGCAGGACAAGGTGTCCCTGAAGAAGTCCCTGGGCCTGGGCAGCCTGTGATCAAGCCACCCTGAGGTCATCATTAGCACAGTCCCAGTTCATGTTGTCCAGGTGTGAGAAGAGTTTCAGAAGAGAAGAGCAAAAAAGGTTTGAAAGTGCAGAGACTAGAGCAGGGACCTTGGTGTGATGTGCCTCCCATTTATGCAGCACACTTGAATGCAGTCGGGATGGACTTTGCCTAAAGGCAGTGGTGGGATTCAGTTGTCTGGGCACAGGTAGGAAAGCCTGAGATAACCTGTGTTGTCTGCCCAGCAACCACTCCAAAGGGGCATGGTTTTCCCATAGGTCCCATCCATGCAGTTGTGCTAGAAACCGCAGGCATCTGACATGGCCCTGCCAGCCTGTTTCTATTTCATTACATCACATGTCTGCACGGAATTACGTTAGCAGTTTGCACTGTAGGCATCTCCATGTGTCTCAGCATCATAGTGAGGGGTGCTCTAACAGTAGTGGGCATCTAGTGTCATTTGAGATGGCCAAGGAAATTCTCTACCTGGCCCCCACCTCATGCTCTAGAAGGATGTGGGTCTCCCAGTTGCTCCATGAGAGCAAAGAGACACTGGCACGTGCCTGGGACCACCTCTGTCTCTTCCAATGTCACCAGGTGTTTGTGTGTGGGGAACTGACTCCCACCCTCCATCTCAGGTGATTACAAAGGCAGCTTAGAGAAAGAGCTCCCATGCAGACATCTGTGTGGTGCACACTTCAGCTTGGGCAAGGGGAATCCCACCTGCTGTGTGTCTGTGGAGTTCACAGGAGTTTGCTGAATCCCCCTCCAGCCCAGGACCCTGCAAACCAGAATGAGATGCCCACATTGACTCATCTGAATCAGCACCTGAACCATGTGCCAATGAGCTGCCTTCTTGCTCCTTTCTACGTGTCCTGCCTAGTTAAGAGATGGGAATCGGGGCTTCCAGAGTGGGACATTTCCACCTCTTGCAGATAACCATGCTCTGATGAAACAGTCTGTAATGCTGGAATGAGTCTTCCTGCAGTGCTTAGAGAGGGCCCATCAGTGATTATTTTAGTTTATTGGAGTGAACATTTCCCAGGAGGAGGGAGCACAAGGGACAGAGAAATTCATGAGCTCAGCTGGACCTCTGCTCCTGAGAGGGGCCAGGCTCCTGGGATGGAGGGAGCTCCTGGCAACCTGGCAGCACTGCCCAGAGACAGCTGTGTGCAGGAGCAGCTCCCCTACAAAGAACAGCAGGGCTCTGGGCACTGCTTGCTGCTGCTGCTGACATGAGAGGAGACAAGGCAGAGAGAAGTGCAAGGCTGTGTGGAGTGGGAGGAGAGAGGAGAGCTCCTTGTGGGAGAAATCTTCACAGCCCTGAACGCAGTAAGTCTCTGGCTGCAGGGCAATGCTACTGATGTTCCTGGAGGGGTCTCCTAAACCCTACACATCTCATGCTACATCTGTTTTTTAAGGATGTTTCTCCTGGTTTTTCCTTTGCAGAGGAGGCAGAGATGCTTCAGAACAGGGATTTGCCTCCACATCATTAAAGGGACAGGGCATCCTGCTCCTTTTTCTTGGGGACAGCTGCAGGGGTGTGCAGCCGGGGTGTACACACAGGTCTGTCCAGGGTTGTAATTTGGAGCAGTGTTCCTGCCCCCCAGGGTGCTGTGTGCCTGGGACAGTGACTCTGCTGCCTGCGAGGGTCAGCACTCAGCCTGGCCAGGGAGTTCCCCGCAGTGCTGTGGGGAGAAACTCTGGGTGGAAGGAGTGATCCCTGGTGTGGCAGGTTCATTCTGCCTTTGAGAGGGTACTGCGTGGGTCAGGTCTGCCTACAGCTCCAGCTCACTCCCAGGATATTTCTGAAGGTAACGTTCCAAAAGGAAGGTCAAGGCAGGGAATACATGAAAGGGAAGGAGCTGTCATGAGTCTGTGCTTTCAGTTTGATTCTCTTTGGGCAGGGTGAGATGGAATTGGATCTGTCAGGTTTAGACAGGGGACTGAGACTGACACTGAGAGAGGAGCAGCTCTGGGAGGGACTCAGCAAATGCCTTCATCCACCCCTCCGCCTAAGGACAGAACCAGCATCACCTTTCCAGCCTCAGCAAGGTTTCTCTCACCTGCTCCGAAGCACCTGCAAACACAGAGGTGCCCTGGGCAGCGTCCTGCCCCCAGGAGGTTTCTGCAGGGCAGAGCTGAGCTCACAGCAGGTGGGATGGGGTGTGTGAGCACTGAGAGGGGAGAGACGTGGGGACAGAGAAACAGGTCCCCACAGGGACGGCTCCAGACAGCAGAGTCATGCTCCAAGTGTGAGAGGAAACCGTCAACTCCAACATCTCCTCTCCTCTCCCAGCCAGCACAGCCCTCTGCTCTCAAGGCTGGGGGGGTCCAGGGCAGGAGTCGTTTCCTCGGCAGCTGGACATGCAGGAGAGGAGACACTCCTGAGTGCCCCTCTGTCCCTCCCTGGCCCTGCCTCCCTCCGCACAAATATCATGGTATTGCTCCATGTTTCCTGCCTGCCCATGCTGCCCTCGTCCTTCCCCTTGGATTCTCTGGGCAGGGGGTTTTCTGATGCAGTTCAGACACTGAGACCCTGCAGGTCCTACCATGCAGACGTTTCCTTGACTGTGAGGTGCTCTTCTAACCTGTGGATCTCTGGGCAATGCAGTGTGGGGTCTGGGAATGAGCCAACTCTCTCGCCAGGACACCCCATCCTTAGGATATTCAGCTGTTTCCCTGGGGTGTCTGGCTGGGCTGCAAGCTGCCCTCCACAAGGACACAGCTCTCCCATTGCAGCTGCGTGTTATCTAGGTGCCCCAGGCAGAAGCCACCTAGATACTGAGGCCACCGACATGCGGCTGGGAGTCTGGATGTGGGCAGCTGGAAGGAGGCAGATGTGTTGCTGGCTAGAAGGGGAGGGCTGAGACCTGCCTCAAAGAACCCTCAGAAAGAGTGCTGATGGGCACTTTGCAAGTGCATTCCTCTGCTCTCCGCTGTGTTGTTTCTTTTTTGGGTAACACGAGTGCAACTGTCCTCCACCTCCGAGGTGTGAGCGCAGGGCAGCTGGGAAGAAGGCAGATGGACAGGCCAGCTCTGCTCCCTCTGCACTCAAGCCAGAGTGAATCCTTTTGCCTCTGAGGAGTCACAGCTGCTCACTCTGAGTGCAGCAGCAATGCTGAGGATTTCTACTTCCAGGCATGCTCCTCAGGTGTGACAGGGTCAGCTAAAAGAAACAAAAGAAACCTTAAAACTCTTAATGACCCCACATTATTTAGAAGTGGTAGTGAAGATGCTGAAAATGCCTTCAACATTATGAGTGGATGAAATGTGACTGGAACTGGGAATATAAAAATATAGTCACCCCTGTTCCCATGTCCACAGTCCTGTAGGTCAGGGCTGACTCCTCTGGAGCCCACAGGCAGAGGCCCCTGCTCCTCATGGCAAACTCAGCCAATACAATCCGGAGCTCAAGCCATGGAGCTCAGTGATGGTGCTGTTGAGATGGGGAGAGGTAATGTGTGTGTTTGGGGCGGTTATGAGAAAGCTTTGCTCAGAGATGTCTGCCCTAACTTGTCAATATCTCTTCTTCCTTAGACAGACACCTTGTGCTTCAAAGGAGCAAATGTCTAACGGCAGCTCCCTCAACGAGTTCCTCCTCCTGACATTCGCAGAAACACAGGAGCTGCAGCTCTTGCACTTCTCGCTCTTCCTGGGCGTCTACCTGGCTGCCCTCCTGGGCAACGGCCTCATCATCACAGCTGTAGCCTGCAACCATCGCCTCCACACCCCCATGTACTTCTTCCTCCTCAACCTCTCTGTTCTGGACCTTGGCTCCATCTCCACCACTGTCCCCAAATCCATGGCCAATTCCCTCTGGAGTACGAAGGCCATTTCCTACTTGGGATGTGCTGCCCAGGTCTTTTTCTTCTTTTTTTTATGCTCAGCAGAGTATTATCTCCTCACTGTCATGGCCTATGACCGTTATGTTGCCATCTGCAAACGCCTGCACTACGGTACACTCATGGGCAGCAGAGCTTGTGTCAAAATGGCAGCAGCTGCCTGGGCCAGTGGTTTTCTCAATGCTGCCCTGCACACTGCTAACACATTTTCCATACCACCCTGCCAAGGCAATGTTGTGGAGCAGTTCTTCTGTGAAGTTCCCCAGATCCTCAAGCTCTCCTGCTCAGACTCCTACCTCAGGGAAATTTGGCTTACTGTGGTTAGTGCCTGTTTATTCTTTGGGTGCTTTGTTTTCATTGTGCTGTCCTATGTGCAGATCTTCACTGCTGTGCTGAGGATGCCCTCTGAGCAGGGCCGACACAAAGCCTTTTCCACGTGTATTCCTCACCTGGCCGTGGTCTCCCTGTTTCTCACCACTGTCATCTTTGGCTACCTGAGGCCCGCCTCCATCTCCTCCCCAGCTCTGGATCTGGTGGTGGCTGTTCTGTACGCAGTTGTGCCTCCAACACTGAACCCTCTCATCTACAGCATGAGGAACAAGGAGCTCAAAGATGCGCTGAAGAAACTCGTTCAATGGGTACATTGTCAGCATCAATAACTGTCCATTGTGCATCCACTCCTCAGGGTATCTGGCATCAAGGCTGTGTGCTGTGCATTTATTTCTCTATGTTTTTCTCTTTTTTCTTTAAAAAATATTTCAGGTTCATGTCAAGTCTCTTCAGGAATTACTCATTTTAATCTGACCCAGAGGCTGTGTTGAAGCAGGAAGCCAGGCTTCCCCCTTCATCAGCAGACGTGGGAGAACCTCAGAGCCTGCTAGTCTCTGCTCCCTTGGATGCCCCCAGTGCAATGAGCAGAGTTTCCCTTTGCAGTGTCTCTTTTGGCACTGACACTGACGGAGCTCAGGGGCACAGAGTCAGGCTCAGATGAATACAGGCCAGGTGAGACCATGGGTCCCGTGTCCATTAGGAGAGCTCAGCTCCCCTGGCCACAGTCATTGTGTGATCTCACACCCCTCTCCTGCGAGGGTGATAGCTGGCTGTCACTGTGGGCTGGTCCCTTCCCTCTACAGAGCTCCAACACTCAAAGCGAAGTGGGAGTGGAGGGGAGGGGATTCTGGACAAAGCCTGTGAAAGAGACCCTCTGGTCCTCAGGACCAATCCCCCACTTCCACAGCAGGCATTTCCTGTGCAGCCTTTGTGTGAGGGCTGCAGCTTTCTTGGAGACACGTCCACCAACAACAGCAGGACTTTCTCTTTTCAAGGCCTTTCCAAGTCTGGCCTTTCTTCAGAAGATGGAGTCAAAAATATGCCCAAAGAAATTGCACCACAAAAGGGTCTACTGCTCTGCTTGTGAACACCATGGGCTCCAGGGGACAAGTTCAGAGTCTCCATGTGATCTGTTAGGGACTGAGGGCTGGATCCAGGGTTCATCTCTCGGTGACCAGTGCCAGTGGAGATGGGGAATGGTCTCTGAATTTTCTGCCCGAGGCTGTTCCACAGGTGACAGTGCTGATGAGAGATGCCCATCCTTCTGGAGGGGAATCTGGAGCTGCCAGGAGAGCTCAGGGGATCTCCAGGGACAACATGTGCCTGGGGTGGGCAGTGAGTGGAGCCTCCCTAAATGAGTGACAGTCCACGGTGTTGGAGTGACCAGAAGGTAGAGCCCTAAATCCAGGTAGGCATGGGGAAACGAGGTCTCTGCAATCCCCAGAGAGGCAGTGGGGACCCAGGAGACCCAGGGAAGGGGCACGGGAGAGTGATTCCTGCACCCTCAGTGAAACACCACAGGCTGGAGCTAATGTGCAACCAAACACATCCCCTGCCATTGCAAATGCCCTGGGGTCACTCTGAGCACCATCCATGAGCACAGACACATGCCAGCAGTATCAGTGGTGGTGATCCCTGTCTGGCTGGGTCAGCATGGCCAGAGCTGAGTTAGGAGTTACCCCGTGGCCTCATGACCACACGGTCACTCGATATGCAGAGCAGCACCACCAGCCTGGGACCCTGTGAGGAGCACAGGACAGGCCAGCATGGACACAGTGACCTGGGGAAAGGCTCTCTGGGGAGCAGGGATGTCCCAGGAGAGAAGCAGGGCAGCGCTCAGAGATAGGAAATGACCACGAGAACCAGTTTTCCCTGTGCACCAGCTCAGGGCAGGCAGCTCTGTCCTCGAGGCAGCAGGAGCTGCTGGAGGGGCTGCAGGGCCAGGGCTCTCGTGCTGTGCTGGGCATCAGGGTGGGCATGGAGAGGCTGCAGGTAGACAGGGAGGGGGATGTGCTGGGCACAAGAGCAGGGGAGACAGAGAGTGATGGGCCTCATTGTGGGGCCTCTTGCCCCTGCTGGGGGCCTTGGGCCATGCCTGAGATACACTGTGGACATGGCTGTGCCTGGCCCTGCACCTCTTGGGTCCTGACTTGTCCCTGTCCCCCTCCTGCTGACCTGACTCCCCATCTCTACCTCGGACCTGCCTCCGACTGCAGCCAAGAAAGCCTTGGCAAGGGGAGCTGGCATCCAAGCAGATCCCAAAGAAGGCTGGAAATGCAGAAGGTGGCCCTATATCCATAGCAGCAACTCTTGCCTGACAGGCAATTTAAAGTTGTCAGGAGAGCTTCAGATTTGGACCCTCTACCCAGGGAACACTGCATGCAGAGTCTTAGCTGCATGAAGAAGCAAAAGTAGTCACTTGGGGTCTGATTTGATGATGCCCAGTTATGACAAGAGGTCTTTCTGTGTCACAGCTCGACAGTTTATGAACCATTTGTGACTGGGTTCCTGCTACAAAGAGGATGTTGTTGGGAACAACAGGAGCGGGGCTGCTCCACACAGGAAGTGGAGCCGGAAGCTGAAGGTGCCGGCAAGGCAGGCAGGGCAGGGACGCAATGACAAGATGTGCTCTCCCACGGTGCCCAGATAAGAAGAGCAGAGCAAGTTTGGGGATGGTAACTGGGGTCAGGTACAGTCCAGCAATGGCCAGACAAGAATGGAGGGCTCCAGCTAGCCCTGCTTTGTGTGGGAGCTTGGATGGAGACCTCCAGAGGTCCCTTCCCACCAAAACTCTTCTGAGATTCCATGAATTCTTGCTCCTCAGCCTCTGCTCTGGCACTGCTGGCAGGGGGATGAGAGCACCTGGGGCAGGGCAGTATGACCCCAGCTGGGAGAGCATCGGGGGAAGATCCAGAGGTCTCTGGCTCAGCCCTGGCCTTTGGAAAACTCCCTTGTGCACCCCAAGAGGCTCCATCTGCCTCTTGCACCCTGCCCTGTGCTCCCCTCCCATCAGACAAAGCAGTGGCCATCATTGGCTGGGAACTCTCTTCCCCACGGGGAGGAGAAGGTGGTCCTTTACCAGCCCCACACTGCCTTTTCCACCCCCGGCCTTTTCAGCTGTGTGTGCCTGGCTCTGCCCACTTGCCTTCACAACAGTCATGGCTGCACTGAAGCCCATGAAAATTCCGGTGCTCCTATCCTCGAGCTGGCATCCACCCTGCACCAGAAGCCTGGTTGGCTACAAAGGCATCGCCCGTCCAGTATCCTGGCCTTGCAGATGAGGGCAGGGGTCTTCGCTCCAATTTCCCTGCTCCTCCCCCTGCTCCCAGCACTGCTGCTGCTGTGTCCATGTCAAACCCTCCTGCTGTCAGACTGCCCCGGGCTGGAGGCAGCTCCAGCTCCGTTCAGGGCTGCACTGGAGCCATTCAGGAGAGGGCTGAGGTGGGGCTGGCACCGCCACGGTTGGTCAGGAGAGGGCAGCGCCCACCAAATCACAGAATCACAGAATTGCTGAGGTTGGAAGGGACCTCTGGAGATCATCTAGTCCAACACCCCTGCTCAAGCAGGGTCACCTAGACCATGTTGCACAGGATCGCGTCCAGGTGGGTTTGGAATATCTCCAGAGAAGGAGACTCCACAACCTCTCTGGGCAACCTCTTCCAGTGCTCTGTCACCCTCACAGTCAAGAAGCTTTTTCCTCATATTCAGATGGAACTGCCTGTGTTTCAGTTTGTGCCCGTGGCCTCACGTCCTGTCACTGGGCACCACTGAAAAGATTCTGGTCCCATCCTCACGACACCCTCCCTTCAGATATTTTTATAAATTGATAAGATCCCCTCTCAACCTTCTCTTCTCCAGGCTGAACAGGCCCAGCTCTCTCAGCCTTTCCTCATAAGAGAGATGTTCCAGTCCCCTAATCATCTTAGGAGCCCTTCGCTGGACTTGCTCCAGTAGTGCCACATCCCTCTTGTACTGGGGAGCCCAGAACTGGACGCAGTACTCCAGATGGGGCCTCACCAGGGCTGAGTAGAGGGGGAGAATCACCTCCCTCCACCTGCTGGCAACACTCTTCCTGATGCACCCCAGGATACCATTGGCCTTCTTGGCCACAAGGCCACATTGCTGCCTCATGCTTAACTTGGTGTCCACCAGCACTCCCAGGTCCTTCTCCGCAGAGCTGCTTTCCAGCAGCTCAACCCCCAACCTGTACTGCTGCATGGGGTTATTCCTCCCCAGGTGCAGGACCCTGCACTTGCCTTTGTTGAACTTCAGGAGGTTCCTCTCTGCCCACCTCTCCAGCCTGTCCAGGTCTCTCTGAATGGCAGCACAGCCCTCTGGCGTATCAGCCACTCCTCCCAGTTTTGTATCGTCAGCAAACTTGCTGAGGGTGCACTCTGTGCCTTCATCCAGGTCATTGATGAAGAAGTTGAACAAGACTGGACCCAGTCCTGACCCCTGGGGGACACCGCTAGCTCCAGGCCTCCAACTAGACTCTGTGCCACTGATCACAACTCTCTGAGCTCTGCCTTTCAGCCAGGTCTCAATCCACCTCTCTGTCCACTCATCTAGCCCACACTTCCTGAGCTTCCCTATGAGGATGTTATGGGAGACAGCGTCAAAAGCCTTGCTGAAGTCAAGGGAGACAACAGCCACTGCTCTCCCCTCATCTACCCAGCCAGTCATTCCATCATAGAAGGCTATCAGGTTGGTTAGGCATGATTTCCCCTTGGTGAAGCCATGCTGACTACTCCTGATCACCTTCTTGTCCTCCACATGCTTGGAGATGGCCTCCAGGATGAGCTGCTCCATCACCTTTCCAGGGATGCAGGTGAGGCTGACTGGCTGTAGTTCCCTGGGTCCTCCTTCTTGCCCTTTTGGAAGACTGGGGTGACATTGGCTTTCTTCCAGTCCTCGGGCACCTCTCCTGTTCTCCATGACCTTTCAAAGATGATGGAGAGTGGCTTAGCAATAATGTCCGCCAGCTCCCTCAGCACTCGTGGGTGCATCCCTTTGGGGCCCATGGATTTGTGGGTGTCAAGTTTGCTTAAATGATCTCTAACCCACTCCTCCTCCACCAAGGGAAAGTCTTCCTCTCTCCAGACTTTCTCTCTTGCCTCCAGGGTCTGGGGTTCCTGAGGGCTGGCCTGAGCAGTAAAGAGAAGCCCTCCAGCAGCTCCTTTCCATACCCTCGCAGGGAGTGATGCACCTGACAGTGCTTCTGAGAGAGGACAGTGACACAGGACAAGGGGCACTGTGAGCTGCAGTGCTGGGCACCAACTGTCTGTGCTTGGTCTGGGAGTCCTGGCAGGTGGTACTGGTGACTGTAGCCCTTGAGAAACCCTCAACCCTGCTAGCAGCTGTGAGTCCCCTCCATGACTGTTGGGAGCTTCTGAAGTGTCGTGGCTCCCATCAGCACCTCATCCCTCCACTGGCCCAGCCCTGCTGCCTTGCACACAGCCCCACTGTGCAGGCATCACACAGGACAGGGTGCGTTGTGGGGTGGGGAAACATCCCCCCAGCATGGTCCCCATGACAGCCCTTGGTGCCCTGTCTCCCACAGCCCTCCTGCCTAGCAGCCTCCCACCACCCCCCAGCCCCTGTCCAGCCCTGGTCCTGTCCCCCTGTGGTTAGCAGAAGGCCATGCTCCAGGGACTGCTGAGGTCTGGAGTGCACAGAGAGGCCGGGCAGGGATGGCCATCCCGCCCATACAGGTGCTGAGGCCAGAAGGCAGATGGAGCTGGTCACAATCAAAGATCACCCCTCACCAGGACCACGGGGAATGGCTAGTGCTGGAAATGACTGATACAAGAGACTGCGTGTGCGAGGAGTTTCCTGGGGCAGTTTCTCCCCTCTGGTCATGCAGCAACAAGCTGGCCTGGATCTGTGTTCTGACAGACCATCTTTGAGGCCCCCCCATGGGAGGAGGATGGTCTACAGGCCCAACATATGGCTCCAGCACCTCCTCTGCATGCTCCCTGCCAGCCCTGCAGAGGACCCAGCAGAGGGCTCGTCCTCCCAGGCCTCACAGCTGGACATCCAGTCCTCCAGCTGGGCGTGGACCCTTCTCTGGGGGTGACTTTTGGGGTAAGGACCAGCATGTGGAGTGGGGGAGATTGTATCAAGGAAATGTGCTGGGGACAGAGCGTGAGGGACAGCAGCTTTGGAGGAAGAGCCCAGCCTTCAGGCACTGCACCCGCAAGAACCTACTTTATTACAACGATACTGCGATGGAGTCAGCTCTGACCCAGTGTTGGACACAAATTTCTATGGGCACCAGGTGAGACAGAGCAGTCTCAGTGAAGGTGGAATGAATCCAACCCTTTGTGTAGCAACATGGTGACAAATAATAATAACATCAGTAATAAAAGTAATAATACAAATAAAGTGAACAAACAAAGCTCAGTCCTGGTAGGGGACATAACGGGAGTCATTTGTGGAGAAAAAAGGCAATGTTACCACTGCTGAAAAATGTCCATGAAATCACTCTCCTCAGGGCATCTTTGAGTTCCTTGTTCCTCATGCTATAGATGAGAGGGTTCAGAGTTGGAGGCACAACTGCGTACAGAACAGTCACCACCAGATCCATAGCTGGGGAGGAGATGGAGGGGGGCTTCAGGCAGGCAAAGATGATAGTGCCGACAAACAGGGAGACCACGGCCAGGTGAGGGAGGCACGTGGAAAAGGCTTTGTTTCGGCCCTGCTCAGAGGGGATCCTCAGCACAGCAGTGAAGATCTGCATGTAGGACAGCACAATGAAAATGAAACACCCAAATATTACAGAAGCACTAAATGCAATAACCCCAACTTCCCTGAGGTAGGAGTCTGAGCAGGAGAGCTTGAGGATCTGGGGAACTTCACAGAAGAACTGGTCCACGACATTGCCTCTGCAGAGTGGTATTGAAAATGTGTTCGCAGTGTGCAGGAGAGCATTGAGAAAAGCACTGGCCCAGGCAGCTGCTGCCATTCTGACACAAGGTCTGCTGCCCATGAGGGTCCCATAGTGCAGGGGTTTGCAGATGGCAACAAAGCGGTCATAGGCCATGACAGTGAGGAGATAAAATTCTGCTGAAATGAAGAAAAAGAAGAAAAAGACCTGGGCAGCACATCCTGAGTAGGAGATGGCCCTGGCATCCCACAGGGAGTTGGCCATGGATTTGGGGACAGTGGTGGAGATGTTGCCAAAGTCAAGGAGGGAGAGGTTGAGGAGGAAGAAGTACATGGGGGTGTGGAGGCGGTGGTCGCATGCTACAGCTGTGATGATGAGGCCGTTGCCCAGGAGGGCAGCCAGGTAGATGCCCAGGAAGAGTGAGAAGTGCAAGAGCTGCAGCTCCTGTGTGTCTGCGAACGGCAGGAGGAGGAACTCGTTGACGGAGCTGCCATTGGACATTGGCTTCCACTGCACATGGGGGACTGTCCAAGGAGAAAAAGACAGGGACAAGTTAGGAAAGACTTTGAAAGGAAAATAAATACATTAATAAAACATTCCATTTCTTATTAAAAATTCCACATTGCTGCTTTCTTTTTTGGGAGGCCCTTTGCCTAGTTCCCTTGCTTGAGCTCTGCTTTGTGCTGCCTGAGTGTGTCATGAGGAGCAGGGACCTCTGCCCATGGGCTCCGGAGGAGTCAGTCCTGCTGTACCTGAAGAGGGTTCCTGGGCATGGAGGTGACTAGCTCTGACACTCACAATTTCTGTCAAATGAAATCCACTCATTTGTGTAAGGTCTTTTCAGCATCTTCACTCCCAATTCTAAAGAATGAGGTTTGAGGAACAGAATTTTAGGGATTTTTAAATATTGCTTATTTTCTTTGAGATGCCCCTGTCACCCTTGGGGAGTGCTCTTTAAAAGTAAAAATCCTTGGCATTTCTGCTGTGAGTGCTGAGAGGGAAGCATCCACTGCCACTTGGTGCAGAGTGAGGACAGCCAATGTGTTTTAGTCTCATTCCCAGCTGTCCTGTGCTTCCACCACTTTGAGCTGGAGGATGATGTTACCCTAGAAAGAAAGCAGCCCCTGCTGAGAGCACACGAGTTCAGTTTCAAAGTGCACATCTCCAAACTTCTCACCCTTTCTCTCGGCACCTGAGGGAGCTCCCCACACTCCCCTTCTAGCCAAGGACACACAGGGCTCTTTTCAGATGCCCACATACAGCCTCCCACCACCAGCTCCATACTCTCACCATCTCTGCACCTTCCTCCTGGGGGTCTCAGATATCACAGAGGTGCTATGAGACAGCAGTGTCTTTCCAGAGGGCAGGTGGCAGCCTGGCAGGACACTATAAGGAAACGGTCAAAGGACTCTTAGGACTGAAGATGGGCTCTCCTTAAGGGAGAGTCAGCTCATTTCCCAGCTCAACAGACTGCATTTCCTGGAGCTCCACAGGTTAGAAGGGGGCTGGGGCAACCTCATTCCCATGCAGACCCCTCTGTTCCACAACTTGCAGCATCAGTGTCTGAACTGCAGCTGAAAACCCCCAACCCCAGAAAGCCCGAGAACAAGAAGAGGAGCAGCATGGACATTAGGGGAAACAAGGAGTAAAATCATGATCCTGGTGCTGAAAGAGGCAAGGACAGAGAGACAGAGGGGGACTTGGGAAAGCCCTCACCTTGCCCAGCTGGGCATGCCACCTCACAGATGGAGACATTGCGGGGCAGTCACTCTCAACCCCTTTGTTGGGCAGCACAAAATGGGCCTATGGCTGGAGAGATGCTCCTCTCCTCTGCCGGAGGTCTGGCCGCAGAGGAGGTGGCTTAAAGCAAGGGACTCCATGCCTTTTAGGGCAGAGGCTCTGCTGGGCTTCCCTGCACATCTCCGCTGCCTGGAGCTGTCTCTGCCGGCAGCTCCTTCTCTGTCCCAAGAGCCAAACTTGCTTCTGTGTGCTCAGTTTTACCTTACAGAAACCTTCTGGGACAGGGCACTGGCCAGGGGCATTGCTGTGCTCAGAAGTCCTAAGGAGCAGGTCACATAAAGCCTGATAATGCCATAAAGGTGATGCTGATGCTGTCTGTAGGACAGGTGAAGATGAAGGGGCTTGCTGAGGTTTTTCACAGACCTATTGATCTCAGAGAGGGAAAGTTGAGGAGTCCCAGTTGTTTGTCAAACCAGAAAACTCTTTCCTTTTGTCTTCCTGCCAAAATTAGGGAACCGAAAGCACATACCCTAATAGGAAAGCTCCTTCCACTTCAAGTAACCCTTGTCCTGAGCTTCCTCTTGAAAAGTCCCCTTAGGAATGTCCTGGGAGTGAGCTGGAGCTGTGAGCAACCATGACCCTGAGCCATGCAGCACCTTACCAGCAGGGGAATGAACCTGCCCTGCTGGGGGGGGGGTCTCTCCTCGCATCCAGAGCTTCTCCCCACACTGCTTTGGGGAGCTCCCCAGGCAGGCTGAGGGCTGACCCTCGCAGACAGTAGAGTCACTGCCCCATGCACACAGCATCCTGGGGTTCAGGGAAAATGGTCTGAATCACAGCCCTGCACAGCCCTATGTGTGCTCCCTGGCTTCACACCCCGAAAGCCACCCCTGGCAGAATGGAGCTGCACGCCCTATCCCTGTGATGGTGTGTCAAGGAATCCCTGCTCTGAAGCATCTCCCCCTCCTCTGCAAAGGAGAGCGATCCTTAAAAAACTTATCAGTCATGGGATGAAATAGGGAAGATCCCTCCAGGAACCTCAGTAGCATTGCCCTGCAGCCAGAGACTTACCGTGCAAAGGGCTGTGAAGATTTCTCCCACAAGGAGCTCTCCTCTCTCCTCCCACTCCACACTGCCTTCCACTTCTCACTGTCTTCTCTCCTCTCATGTCAGCAGCAGCAGGCAGTGCCCTCAGCCCTGCTGCTCTTTGCAGAGGAGCTGCTCCTGCACACAGCTGTCTCTGGGCAGTGCTGCCTGGTTGCCAGGAGCTCCCTCCACCCCAGGAGCCTGGCCCCACTCAGGAACAGAGGCCCAGCTGAGCTCATGAATTTCTCTGTCCCTTGTGCTCCCTCCTCCTGGGAAATGTTCACTCCAATAAACTAAAATAATCACCAATGCTCCCTCTCTAAACACTGAAGGAAGACTGATTCCAGGATTGCAATTTGTCTCATCAGAGGACAGTTATCTGCAAGAGGCCTCCAAAATTTCCAGCATCACACATGAAAACAGGTACACCAGGACATCACAGGCAGCAATAGCATCTCTATGTGATCAAATGATTCAAGCCGCAAAAGGAGATCCTAGTCATAAGTTGAGACAGTCTCAAAAAATAACTCAACGAAACAACTGGCAAGAAATCCTCCTTTCTGAAACTTCACACAGTTTTTACCATTGCCATATATTTTTTTCTTTCTTATTAATTGGCAGCACCATGTTCAGGCACTACAGGAATTAGCCTGTCTATGTGAGTGAATATATACGTATACACACACACATTATTCATCAAAATGCATTTGCTACCAACACTCTGAATGGAGAAACTTTGTTCTGAGGAACTGGTGTATTTAAACTGTCATGTTTCAGCTCTCTTCTTCTGCCTCCCTGTTCTTTCTTCTTCCTCGGCTTCTTCTCTCTTTACAGAACGCTCCAGGGAACGGTTCACTGAATCACAGCACTTACGGTGGGGGAGACCTCTGGACGTCACCTAGTCCCAGCTGCCCTGGTCAAAGCAGAGGGAACTAGATGAGGTTGCCCAGGGCCTCCCCCCACTTATGCATTGGCCACAAGGGTGCTGAGAGTGCGCTCCATCCACTGTGCAGGCCATTCATAAAGGTGTTGAACAGTCCTGCCCCACATGTTGATCACTGAAGAATGCCACTGGTAACCAGCTGCCACTTGGAACTTGTACCACTGATGACAGCGTTTCAGCCTGATGGTCCAGCCAATCTTCCACCTGCCCTATGGTCCATTGATCCAGGGCAGAGCTCAACAATTTGTCTCTAAGGAGACTCTGGGGGACTGTGTCCAAGGCTTGCTAAAGTGAAGGTTCATAAAATCCCCTGTTTTCCCCTTGTGCATGCAGGCATTCATCTGATGGTAGAAGGCAATGGGGTTGGTCGGCCATGGTTTCCATTTCCCCTTGGTCAACCCATGCTGCCTCTTCCAGGCCTTCTCCTTCGTAGGTTTGGAGGTGGTTTCCAGGAGGATTTGCTCCATCACCTTCCCAGGGACTGAGGTGAAGAGGACCAGGCTGTCATTCCCCAGATCCTCCCTCTTGCCCTTCTGGAAAACAGCTGAGATGTCTGCCTTTTCCCAGGCACCAGGAACCTCCCTGATTACCATGACATTTCATAGACAATTGGGAACAGCACTGCAGTGACTCCAGCCACCTCTCCGTGCACCCTGGGGTGCTTCCCTTCTGGTCCTGTGGACCTGTGTGTGCCCACTGGGCAAAAGTCCTCCCCAGATGCATCATCCTCTACCATGGGTGAGGCTTTGCTAACACAGATGCTGCCAAAGGACTTGGGGGCCAGGGAGGCCTGGCAGTAGACAGGACCAGGAAAAGACAAGGTAAAAGAGGCAATGACCTCCTCAGCCTTTCCCCTGTCTTTGCCACTATGTCCCCTGCCCCACTGAGCAGGGAGACCACATTTCCCTTGGATGGCTGCCTTGTGCTGCCAACGTCCTTACAGAAGTCCTTCAGGTTACCCTCCCCATCCCTTCCTAGCTCCAGCTCCAGCCCAGCTCCAGCTGAGCTTTGGCTTGCCTAATTCCACCCTAAACAGGATGAAGCACTCTCTTCTGCACTCCAGGGAGGTGACTCTGTTATTCCTCTTACCTCTCCACCACCTCACGGGCACTGCAGTGACAGACAACCTCCACATTCACATCCCCATCCAGCCTGAGCTTCAGGCAAGAAACCAAGGGGAGGATGGCACCATCTACTTAGAGGCACAAACTACAGAGGTACAGAAATCACACTGCAGAAAAGCTTGCTCTTCTCCCCTCACCACTGAGGGGATCCAGGCAATGGCCTTTCAGGTGGTTAAAGGTGAATACCAGGAATTTCAGTTGTAATGTAGCTACGCCTGAGGCAGTGCCTGCCAGGCTGCCTTAGAGTTGAAAGGGAGGAGGAGGAGGTGTTCACCTGCCTTCTTTTAAATGGTCACGTAAAGCACAAAGGACTCCTGTCCCAGAGACATTTGCTCTGTGCTTGAAATAGGGCCTGAGGTCACAGGTGTTCAGGATAATTGAAGTTGAAGGGTCCACAGGAGGCCTGTAGTGCAACGTGCTGCTCAAAGCAGGGTCATATAGAGGGTCAGAAACCAAAAAATGCTCCTGTGAAAGGATTTGCTGCAGGAGAAGGCAGTAGAGGTCTGTCTGGGCGATCTCATGGACAAAGGGTTTCCTTTTTCCCCTTCTCCTGAAAATGGCATCCTCAGGTATCCAGAGAGAAGAAGCTGGGAAACAAATTTTGCCACTAACATGGAGGCAGAGAAGCTCCTGAGTCCCTCACTGACAGAGGCTGGTCCAAAGGCCACCACCCCAATGGCACCAGATCCCCAGGCATGCCTGCCTTCTTGCTGGGCACCCTGCAGCCCCAGGCAGGAGGTCTGCAGGGAACAGAGTGGTGTCTGCAGCCTGCATTCCTGGCCACCCAGCAGGTGTGGTGGGATCCTGCTCCTCTAGATGAGACCGGGCTCTCCTGCATTTCCCCAGTGTGAAGCCTGCATCCCCTCCAGCTGGGAATACAGCCCGGCAGGGAGGACCAACATGGGAAACACAATCTCTGTTCCAGGGTGTGAAGAAAGAGGGGAGGTCAGAGGGGGATCTGCTCATGCCCTGGGCAGTGATTCCCTCGCTGCAGCCAGTACAGCCGTGCTGATGCCCTGTAACCTGTGAGCCCAGGAGATGGGACTCCGATCTGCTCTGGCTCTAAAGATTTCTCAGCCCTTCAGACCCAGGATGCAAAGCACCGGTCTGGGGACACCTCAGCAGTCGAAGGGCCTGAATGCCTGGTGTGTTCCTGAGAACTTTTCTGCAGTCTTCCAGCACTGGTTTGATTCCTGTTGCCCATGGAGCAGAGACTCCTTCTGAGGATGAACTCACTCACTGTGTGACTCTGAGGACAGGCTTGACCAGGCAGTACAAATGCCAGCAAGGCCTCAACCCCACAATAGTGTCCCCAGACCCTCACTCTGCCTTCCAGCCCCTTCGTCCTAGAGGATTTGGGTTGGGAGGGACCACCAGAGATCTCCAGGACCACGATTTGCCCTGAGCAGGGCTATCTTGACAGTTAGATCAGGTTGTTAAGTGCTTTCTGCAGGAGAGTTTTTAAAGATTTCCTGTCCCCTGCCCCAGTGCTACTCAACTACCTTGGTTATTTCTATATTTTTCCTTCAACTCCTTTGAAATTTCCCTTCCTGCATCTTCTCCTTGTTGTCTCTTGCCCTTTCCTCCCCTTGGCCCCCAGCCAGACCATCCCACCAACTTTGACTGAGGACAATCACAGCCTCACCTCCAAGCACAACTTTGCTGGGATCTCCTTGAACTGTGCAGGTGGGCTGTGCTGGCCAACTCCAAGTAGAGCCATGTCCTGCAGACCTCTCCGTGGTCTCAGACGAGAGCGTATGGAGACATAACATGACCCAGGGCAGATCCTGTGGGCCAGTGCCAGCGCAGAGCCTGGATCAGCAGGCATGAGAAGAGAAGACCTCCAGCAGCTCCTCTCCATACCTGGGCAGGGAGTGATGCACCCAACAGTGCTTCTGAGAGAGGACAGTGACACAGGACAGGGGGCACTGTGATCTGCAGTGCTGGGCACTGACCATCTGTGCTGGCTTTGGGAGTCCTGGCAGGTGGTGCTGCTGGTAGTAGCCCTTGAGAAGCCCCCAACCCTGCTAGAAGCAGTGAGTCCCCTCCATGACTGCCAGGAGCTTCTGGAGTGTTGTGGCTCCCATCGGCACCTCATCCCTCACTGGCCCAGCCCTGCTGCCCTGCATGTGGCCCCATGGCCCCACTGTGTGGGCATTGCACAGGACAGGGCGCATGCTGGGGTGGGGAAACATTCCCCCCAGCATGGTCCCCATGACAGCCCTTGGTGCCCCGTTGCCCACGGCCCTCCTGCCTGGCAGCCTCCCACCAGTCCCCAGACCCTGCCCAGCCATGATTCTGTCCCCTGGGGTAGCAGAAGTCCAGGATCTGGGATCTGCTGAGGTCTGGGCCTGCAGAAAGTCCAGGCAGGGATGGACATTGCCTCCACACACGTGCTGAGGCCAGCAGGCAGATGGAGCTAGTCGCATTCAGAGATCACCCCTCACCAGGACCACAGGGAATGGCCAGTGCTGGAAATAGCTGGTGTGAGAGGCTGAGTCTGGGAGGAGTTTCCTGGGGCAGTTTCTCCTCTCTGTTCATGCAGCAACAAGCTGGGCTGGATCTTTGCCCTGAGGCACCCTGCTTGAGGCCCCCATGGGAGGAGGATGGTCTACAGGCCCAGGAGATGGCCCCAGGGCCTCCTCTGCATGCTCCCTGACAGCCCTGCAGAGAAACCAGCATTGGTCGCATCCTCCCAGGGCTCACAGCTGGACATCCAGTCCTCTAGCTGGGCATGGAGCCTAGTTTGGGGGTGACATTTGGGGTGAGAACCAGCATGCGGGGTGGGGGAGATTGTCTCAAGGAAATGTGCTGGGGACAGGGTGTGAGGGACAGCAGCTTTGGAGGCAGAGCCCAGCCTTCAGGCACTGCACCTGCAAGAACCTACTTTATTACAACGATACTGCGATGGAGTCAGCTCTGACCCAGTGTTGGACACAAATTTCTATGGGCACCAGGTGAGACAGAGCAGTCTCAGTAAAGGCGGAAAGAATCCAACCATTTGTGTAGCAACTTGGTGACAAATAATAACAACAGTAATAATAGTCATAATAAAAATAAAGTGAACAAACAAAGCTCAGTCCTGGTACGGGACACAGTGGGAGTCATTTCTGGAGAGCAATGGCAATGTCACCACTGCTGAAAAATGTCCATGAAATCACTTTCCTCAGGGCATCTTTGAGCTCCTTGTTCCTCATGCTATAGATGAGAGGGTTCAGAGTTGGAGGCACAACTGCGTACAGAACAGTTACCACCAGATTCAGAGCTGGGGAGGAGATGGAGGGGGGCTTCAGGTAGGCAAAGATGATAGTGCTGACAAACAGGAAGACCACAGCCAGGTGAGGGATGCACGTGGAAAAGGCTTTGTGTCGGCCCTGCTCAGAGGGGATCCTCAGCACAGCAGTAAAGATCTGCACGTAGGACAGCACAATGAAAATGAAACACCCAAATATTACAGAAGCACTAAATGCAATAACCCCAACTTCCCTGAGGTAGGAGTCTGAGCAGGAGAGCTTGAGGATCTGGGGAACTTCACAGAAGAACTGGTCCACTGTGTTGCCTTGGCAGAGTGGTATGGAAAAATGTGTTCGCAGTGTGCAGGAGAGCATTGAGAAAAGCACTGGCCCAGGCAGCTGCTGCCATTCTGACACAAGGTCTGCTGCCCATGAGGGTCCCATAGTGCAGGGGTCTGCAGATGGCAACAAAGCGGTCATAGGCCATGACAGTGAGGAGATAAAATTCTGCTGAAATGAAGAAAAAGAAGAAAAAGACCTGGGCAGCACATCCTGAGTAGGAGATGGCCCTGGTGTCCCACAGGGAGTTGGCCATGGATTTGGGGACAGTTGTGGAGACGATGCCAAGGTCGAGGAGGGAGTGGTTGAGGAGGAAGAAGTACATGGGGGTGTGGAGGTGGTGGTCACAGGCTACAGCAGTGATGATGAGGCCGTTGCCCAGGAGGGCAGCCAGGTAGATGCCCAGGAAGAGGGAGAAGTGCAAGAGCTGCAGCTCCCATGTGTCCAAAAATGCCAGGAGGAGGAACTCGTTGAGGGAGCTGCTGTTGGACCTTTTCCTATCTCCGGGCATGGGGGTCTGTGCAAAGGAGAAGACATTGAGAAGTTAGCAGAGACTTTTCAAGCAAAGAGACCCCCAAACGTTGCAGTTTTCTGTTTGAGCTGGAGGATGATCACACTCATATGTTGCCCTAGAAAGAAAGCAGCCCCTGCTGAGAGCAGACGAGTCCAGTTTCAAAGTGCACATCTTCAAATTTCTCACCTTTTCTCAGGGCACCTGAGGGAGCTCTCCACACTCCCCTTCTAGACAAGGACACACAGGGCTCTTTTCAGATGCCCACATACAGCTTCCCACCACCATCTCCATACTCTCAGCATCTCTGCACCTTCCTCATGGGGCTCTCAGATATCACAGAGCTGCTATGAGGCAGCAGTGCCTTTCCAAAGGGCAGGATACCACATGGAAACGGTCAACGGACTATCAGGAGTGAAGATGTGTACGCCTTATCGGAGATTCAGCTCATTTCCCAGCCCCACAGACTGCATTTCCTGGAGTGCAATAGGTTAGAAGGGGCCTATAGCAACCTCATTCCCATGCAGACCCCTCTGTTCCACAACTTGCAGCATCGGTGTCTGAACTGCAGCTGAAAACCCCCAACCCGTGAAAGCCTGAGAGCAAGAACAGGAGCAGCATAGACAGGAGGGGAAACAAGGAGCAACACCATGATCCTGCTGCCAAGGGAGGCAAGGAGAGAGACAGAGAGGCATTCTGGAAAGCCTTCTCCTTACCCAGCTGGGCATGCCACCTCGCAGACGGCAACATTGCAGGAGAGTCGCTCTCAGCTCCTTTGTCAGGCAGCATGAAATGGGTCCATGGCAGGAGAGATGCCCCTCTCCTCTGTCGGAGGTCTGGCTGCAGAGCAGGTGGCTCATGCCCTGCAGTTCCCTCTCATTCCCTGCCCATCCCTGCTGCCTGGAACTGTCCCTGCTGGCAGCTCTTTCTCTGTCACAACATCTTCTCCCTGTCAGTGCTCACAGACACCATCCCGCATGCTGGGTGCTCACTTCTGCCCTGCAGAAACCTCCCGGATCAGGGCACTGTCTACAGGCATCTCTGTGCATGCACGTCCTAAGGAGCAGGTCACAAAACTCCTATGAGGCCACAACGTGATGGTGATGTTGATGCTGTCTTTAGACTAAGGTGGAGAAGAAGCATCTTTCTGAGGTTTCTCACTGACCTATTAATGTCTGAGAGTGAAGGTTTAGGAGTCCCACTTCCTTCACAAAATAGGAAGCCTGTTCATTCATTCTCCCTGCCAAATGTAGGAACCTGAAAGTGCAGACACCTGAAGGAAAGCTCCTTCCCTTTCAAGAAGCCCTTCTCTTGATCTCCTCCTGAAAAAAACCCTTGCACATATCCTGCGCTTCAGCTAGAGCTGTGAGCAGCCGTGACCCACGCAGCACCCTCTCAGCAGGAGAATGAACCTGCCCTGCCGGGGGTCGCTCCTCTCTCACAGTGTTTCTCCCTGTAGTGATGTGGGGAGCTCCCCAGGCAGGCTGAGGGCTGACCATCGCTGGCAGCACAGTCACTGCCCCAGGCACACAGCACCCTGGGGTGCACAGACACTGCTCTGAATCACACCCCTGCGCAGACCTGTGTGTGCTCCCTGGCTTCACACCCTGCAGCCACCCCTGGCAGAATGGAGCTACACGCCCTATCCCTGTGATGGTGTGTCAAGGAATCCCTGCTCTGAAGCATCTCCTCATCTGCCTATGCACTGGAAGAGCTGGGAGAGCGATCCTTAAAAAGCCTATCAGTTATAGGATGGGATGGGTTCAGAAGACCTGTCCAGGAACCTCAGTAGCATTGCCCTGCAGCCGGAGACTTAACGTGTCAAGGGCTGTGAAGATTTCTCCCACAAGGAGCTCTCCTCTGGCCTCCCACTCCACACTGCCTTGCACTTCTCTCTGCCTTGTCTCCGCTCATGTCAGCAGCAGCAGGCAGTGCCCAGAGCCCTGCTGCTCTTTGCAGAGGAGCTGCTCCTGCACACAGCTGTCTCTGGGCAGCGCTGCCCGCTTGCCATAAACTCCCTCCATTCCTGGAGCCTGTCCCCATGCTGGAACAGAGGCCCAGCTGAGCTCATGAATTTCTCTGTCCCTTGTGCTCCCTCCTCCTGGGAAATGTTCACTCCAATAAACTAAAATAATCACTGATGGGCCCTCACTAAGCACTGAAGGAAGACTGATTCCAGCACTAAGGATTGTTTCATCAGAGGAGGGTTTTCTGCAAGAGGTGGAAATGTCCCACTCTGGAAACCCCTATTCTCATCTCTTAACTAGGCAGGACGTGTAGAAAGAAGCAAGAAGGGAGCTCATTGACCCATGGTTCAGGTGCTGACTCAGATGAGTCAATGTGGGCACCTCATTCTGGTTTGGACGGTCCTGGGCTGGAGGGGGATTCAGATCCCTCCTGTGAACTTCACAAACACACAGCAGGTGGGATTCCCCTTCCCAAGCTGAAGTGAGCATAACATAGATGTCTGCACACGAGCTCCTTGTCTAAGCTCTGGCTATAATCACTGGAGATGGAGGGTGGGAGTCAGTTGCTCACACACAAACACCTGGTGACATTGGAAGAGACAGAGGTGGTCCCAGGCATGTGCCAGTGTCTGCTTGCTCTGATGGAGCAACTGGGAGACCCACATCCTTCTAGAACATGAGTTGGGGGCCAGGTAGAGAATTCCCTTGGCCATCTCAAATGACACTAGATACCCACTACTGTTAGAGCACCCCTCACTATGATGCTGAGACACATGGAGATGCCTACAGTGCAAACTGCTAATGTAATTCAGTGCACACACTTGATGTAATGACATAGAAACAGGCTGGCAGGGCCATGTCAGATGCCTGCGGTTTCTAGCACAACTGCATGGATGGGACCTATGGGAAAACCATGCCCCTTTGGAGTGGTTGCTGGGCAGACAACACAGGTTATCTCAGGCTTTCTACCTGTGCCCAGACAACTGAATCGCACCACTGCAAAGTCCATCCTGACTCCATTCAAGCGTGCTGCATAAATGGGAGGCACATCACACCAAGGTCTCCCCTCTAGTCTCTGCACTCTCAAACCCTTCTTGCTCTTCTCTGCCTGAATCTCTTCTCACATCTGGACGACATGAACTGGGACTGGGCTAATGATGACCTCAGGGTGGCTTGATCACAGGCTGCCCAGGCCCAGGGACTTCTTCAGTGGCACCTTGTCCTGCCTGGAGATCGCTTCACCCCTGTCACAGGCACCATGGTGCTACAAATCAGCTCAGGCAGCAAACCCCTCTCCTGCCATTCCTGCACAGTCCAGCTCTGTTTTTCGCTGGCCTTGGGCACTGCAGGCTTTGCCCTCTCAGTGGGAACCTCCTTGCACCATTACATTGCCGCCTGCTGTCTATGCCAGCATGGCTCTGCTCTGAAGTGGGGCCATTGCACACAGTGTCTTTGGCTCTTGGTAACAGGTTTCACCACAACCACTCTGCTCTCTGTGCCACAGCTGATGCTCTGCAACACTAATATATGCAAATGCATGCAGCCTGGGGTAGAAGCAGGATCAGATGGAGATGTACAAGCTTTCACAGGTGTGAAACATCAGTGGAATGACTGAGATGTGGTGGGATCACTCACCTGACTGGAGGGCAATGCTGGTGGGGTACAATGTCTTCAGGAGAGACTGTCAGAAAAGATGAGGAGGGAGGATGTCTTTTCTGTGAAGGGGTAGCTCGGATGTGTGGTAAATGTCCTTTACCTAGACTTTAGCAAGGTGTTTGACACTGTCTCTCACAATATTCTTGCATGCACGTTACAACGTTACAGTCTAAAAGAGCAGACAAGCGGATGGGTAAAAAGCTGCTTGGTGACCAGAGGCTCTGAGGGCAGTGGTGAATGGGTAATATTCTTCCTGGAGGCCAGGGAGAAGTAGACCACCTGAGGTTCTCTCCAGGAACTTGTCCTGTTCATCATCTGTATTAGTTACACGCAGGTGGCAACACTCATCATGCTTGCAGATGACCCCAAACAGAAGGCGAGGGTTCCAGTCCCATGTTTGAGGGCTACCATTCAGAGGGACCTAGACAGGCAGGAGGAATGAGCTGTCAGCAACCTCATGGAATTCAACAAGGACAAATGCCAGGGCTTGCACCTGCCATAAACCAACACCCCACTGTGTCACAGGCTGGGGCCTGAGGGCCTGGGGAACAGCTCTGTGGAAAAGGACATGAGGGTGCTGGGGAACAGGAGGCAAAACATGAGCCAGCAGTGTTCCCTGGCAGCAAAGAAGGCCAGAAGCATTGTGGGTTGTATGAGCAGGAGCACAGCCAGGAGGTGGAGGGAAATGGTGATCGCCTTCTAGTCAGTATTCATTAAACCACATGTAGAACACCGCATCCAGGTTTGGGTTCCCAGAAAAAAGAAAGAGGTTGATAACTAGGAGAGAGTTTGGCCGAGGGCCTTTGCAGTACTTGAAGAACTGGAGCACTTGTTCTGTGAGGAAATGGGGCTGGTACACTGTGGAGAAGAGATGGCTTTGGAGGGATCTCATAGCACCCTTCCAATGACTATGAGGAGGTCCTCAAGAAGATGGAGCCAGGCTCTTCACCAGGGTGCAAGAGACCATGGGCATAATTTGGAAGAAGAGACGTTAGTGCAGGAGATAAGGGAAAGCTTTTCCACTACAAGGATGGTCAAGCTTTGGAAGTGGTTGCCCAGAGAGGCTGTGCAGTTTCCTCCCTTGCAGGTTTCCAAGACCACACTGGATGAAGCCCAGAGCAACCTGCTCTGACCCCAGAGCTGACCCTGCTGTGAGTGAGGAGATTGGCCTACAGAACTCCTGAGGTCCCTTCCACCCTGAAGGAGTTTGTGATACATCCCATGCTCGATCTTCTCTTGTGGACGTCAGGGAAAGCACGCAGGTGCCCTGTGACAGTGGAAGCAGGCCAGCTTTCTTGTCCTCCTCCACTCAGAATTATTCAGATGCAGGGCTTCTTGGCAGGAATCTCCAAGACAGACACGATCAGTCCTGGGCTTCACTTTTAATATGCTTGCTTTTTTTCTTCCATGTCTTCTAAGTCTGTCCCTTTTACCACCCTGATCCTGTCCTATACAACCCACCCCACCCCTACTCATCCTTAACTCATTGGCACTGGTTTGGTTAGTTTCGTTCGTTACCTGTTTTTTTTTTGTTTTTTTTTTTTTTTAATTTGGACAACAGATACGTCATGAAGATTTACAGGAGAAGTGTCAAGTTCTGTGCCTAGGTGGAAATAACCCCATCCATGAGGAGAGGTTAAGGGGCTTTGTTTCCTTTAGCCTGCTGAAGTGGAGGCAAAGGGCAGTAGAGTAGGAGCCTGTGACAGCTCGAAGGGTGGTTTCAGAGATGATGGAGCTTTTCTTAGTATCGGGAAACAGCATGCGAAGGGGAAAGATCCACAAACTGCATCTTGAGACATTCAGACTGGACTTCAGGTCAAAAGAATGTCACTCCTAGGGCAGTACTGTGGTGCAACAGGTCACCCAGAGGGAGCCTGTGATCAGCCCCTGCCTTTGTGTTTCAAGGAAAAGCAAGCGAGGACAGGAAGACATTAGGAGAGGCAGGGAGATCCCAGGGTGAGAGCAAGGTGGGGAAGCAGCTTGGGTGTGTACAGGCTGCAGGGAAACAGGCACAGGCGTGGGAAAGCATAGGACAGCCTGTGGTGGAGACGGCCGAGGGCACTGCCAAGGCTGAAAGCTCCCAACACAGCTAGGTCTTTGTCCTCTTGGCCATGGCTGGTGTCTCTGACAACGAGGCCTACAAGAAGACACCATTCCTTAAAGCACTGTGGCCTTGCTGCCTCCTTGTTCCTTGGGAGCCCAGGAGGTGCATTATCATGGTCCTGCACTTGGCATTGTGCACCTCCACCCTCACACTGCCCCCAGGAAGAGCCCTGAGCAATGCGTGAGGGAAAGCATCACCCTACCCAGGGGCTGCCTGTCAGTGCCTGGTCACTCTGCTTGATAACACACATCAAGGTTGACTTGGCATCACAGCCACCCTCACATTGCCTTTGCCTACCTGCAATCAGGGCCTCCAACTTAATCCTCTAATCAGCCCCTGGGGAGCCTTTGTTGATTATGGCCCTTGGTGGGACCTGTTAACACTCCAAGAAACTTGGGATTTGCTTCTGACTTTAACTTCTTGAGAGGTTGCTTCAGCCTCCTCTCACTATCTGAGGTTCATGGGCTCAGCACCAAATACACCCAGGGGTCATTAAAATACAAAACCCCCTAAGGAGTCATGCCTCTTTCCATAATTTTCTTCAGTTCATCAATTCTTGTGTGGTTAATTGGAAAGTTTGGAGGAGAGTATTGAAATTAGGAAGATTTCAATGAGCACCTGAAAAAGAAAGATGTCTGCTTCTTAAGCTTTCTTCATTCTTCAGCTTTCAGAATAAGTCATACCCACATTCCCCAATTCATACTGACCCACAGTGTCTCCTAATGAAGTCTGGACCTGTAGGAAAAGCAGTATTTTTGATAGGAGACCTGTATGGAGAACCTTCCTCCCCAGCTCCCCAGCCCTGCCATTTCCCTCATCAGCCACTGGGCACTTCACATCACTCTTGTGAAAATCTAACCTTCTGCCACTCAAGGCTGTAGCTGAATGTTACAGCTAATGTGCACCAATTCCCACCTGCTTTCCTTTGAGAACTAGCTGCAGACAGACACAGAAGGGTTTTTTCTTAATTGCCAACAAACAAAGTATAATTTGGAACAGTTTATTAAGAAATAAGACACTCCTCAACTGTATGGTAAGGCCAAGCTGCCTCCAGTGAGGTCCACTGCCCACAAGGCATAACCTTCCCTGAAATTTTTTCCAGATAGATAGGAAAGGATAGACAAGAAACACAACAAAGGAGCTGGCTATAGAGACAAGGAGACTGCTGAAAGCCGAGGCAAGCTTGAGACTCCCAGCAGCTCAGAGCAGCAACTGGAGAGTTGAGAGGTACCTGAATGGATAAAGAGCAAGGGGAGGAGGAAAACTGGGAAACTATGGGAAGTGCATATGCCCAGATCGTCTGATGCAAAGATGCCTTTAGAAATGACCAATTGAATCAGGACATGTGGAAATATGTGAGAGATCATTGAGATTTTATCCTCAGCCTAATAGACAGAGCAGTGGAAACACAAGGGCAAGAGCAGATCAATATTTCTTCTCCCCATTTTAATACCCTTCCTGAAGATTTCTACTCTTTCATCATAGGAAAACACTGACATTAAAATTGGCCAATCATTTGAGCTGATGAAAGTGTGCTCCTATTTTTGAAATGTTGAAAACAATTCTTCACCTTTCCAGGCAGAGCTCAGCTGTCCAACCACAAGCACCCAGTGGCACTTGGAGAGGCCGCGGTGTCTCTGAGGGACCTGCCTGGGCCTGGCAGCTCTCACAGGGGACCTATGGGAGATTGGAGCCCCTTGCAGCTGCAGAGGGAGGCTGGGCAGAGGGGAGCAGGGCACCTGCAATGGCACCAGGTGTCCATGACCCTGTGACTGCATCCCACCCCAGTTCTGAAAATGACTTCCCCTTTCAAAAAAAAAAAAGAAAGAAAGAAAGAAAGAAAAAGAATCTCCCCAAAAGACCAGTGTATCAAAAAAGAACCAAACAAAAAATATAATAAGCAAAAGAAGAAAATAACAGCACAATTATAATAAGAATAATAAAATAAGAACACAAAGAAATTTCAAATGCTGAAAAAAGTAAAAAAGTATTTTTTGCTTTAGATAATTTAATTTCTTTCTTATTTCATTTTTATTAACAGTTTCTAAATAATTCTTTAATAATAAGGCCTACACTATTAAAAAGGATATTTTTGTGTCTCGCACAAGTCCAGTGCCCCTCAAACCACACCCTGCACAGGATCTTCCTTGCTGCCCCTCGCTCTTTGCACGCAACGAGTTGCACCATGAGGTGTTGAGCTCTTACAGCTGATAGAGGAAAGCAGCCTCATCAGCTTCAATGAAAACGCTCTATTTATCGATAGCCGAAATTGCACCAAACTCAACGTACCTGTGTTACAATGACGTCTTAAAAGAGTCCCTACACATCTAGCCACAAACCCTTTTCATTCCCTGCATGGTCATGAAGTGCAACTCCATTTGAGGTGACAACAGGGATGGGAATTAGCTTGCCCGATGCCAGACGCCTTCAGTGCAGATGTCTCTGGCTAACCCAGTCGTCTGGACTTCCCTTTCTAGTCAATGGAAAGAAAAAAGTTGTCCCACTGAGAGGTCTTGAGATGCTTCTCCTGGTGACCAGCCAATGCTCCAGAAACGTTCCCATAGTTCCTGGGTCACATTTCCTGGCACCACATGGGAACATAATTACACAGGGCATCTCAGGCAGCAATGGCCTCGATTTGTGTCTATAATGAATGTAAAGTTTTCTGAATGTAAGGTTTTCATCATTGGGTGAAATCTATGCAAAAAATAGCTCTATGCAAGAACTGAAAAAAAAAATCTTAATTTTCAGAATTTCAAACATTCTTTTTCAATTCTAATGGATATTTTCTTTTTCTTTTTTTATTGGCAGCACCATATGCATGCACTACGGAAATTACTCTATGTTAGTGTATATTTTTATATAGATGTACAGTTATTCAACTGGATATATTTCCTACCAACACTGTGAATGGAGAAACCTTGTTCTGAGAAACTACTGTATTCCAATTGACATGTCTCCTCTCTCTCCTTCTGCCTCTCTGTGCTCTATTCCTCTGCCTAGTCTGTCTTTACAGAGGCCTCATGGCCCCTCTGCCCTCCAGGGAAGTCTCCTGTGGGATCTTGCCAGGCAGATCCTGAATGAGCTGAAACACCTACCAGAATGTCACCCACACTGCTGTGTCCTGTTATCCTTACCACAAGGTCTCAACTGGCTCATCATCTGCTCCAAGGAAAAGCCCTGTGCACCCCTTTGCACAGAGCACACCTGCACCTTTTCACCATCCCAGCATGCCTTCCCCAGGAGCCCAGTTTCACCCTGCCATGTGAGCTGTCCCACCACGTGTGTGTAATTCCACAGGGATAGGGGAGGTGGAGGTGCCAGTAAAGGGGACATGACTGGGATGTTGAATGTGGGGTCCAGAAGAGAAGACGACTCGGAAGGGGGGCAGGACAGAAAAAGATAGAAGTGACACATGTGCAGTGTAGATGGTGAGGTCACCTCTTGTACAGGAACCTCATGGGCTGGGTTCTGGTAGGAGCCCTTCTGAGGACAAGAACAGAATCACACCACCTCTCATCCCACCAGAGATGCTATACGGGCAGGAGGATGGGGAGAGGCAGGCAAAGGGGACATGGCTGCAGTGTTGATTGTGAGGTCACTTCCACTGCAGCTGCCTGATTGGCCCTCAGCAGATGTGCTGGCCAGCAGGCTTTGGGATGTCACCCAGCGCCTCAGAGGGCCCACCCAGCAGAAATGATTGCCCTGGGGAGGGGAGGGGGTGACACAGGCGACAGGGACCCATCTGGGTGCTGAATGAGAGGGCAAATCTGCTGCAGCCACCCCACCAGCCCATGGCCGGCAGGCAGGCAGGCAGGGCTCATGACCACCCTGATCAGGACTAGCCCTCTGGAGTCAAGCTGCCACCAAGATGCACACAGCTCCTCACCTAGGTCTCCTCCGAGCCCAGCGTGCTGCCCCTGTTGGCCAGAGACACCATGGACATTTATTTACACGAGTAGTATCCACACGTAGCCTTTGCTAATAGGAGAGGGAGGCAACTGCTATGCCTCTAGCCTAACAAATCTTGCGGTTGGACAGATCCCAGAAGTGTTAACTTCAAGAATCTCCAACAGGAACCCTTTCTGAAAGATGACCTCTTCTATTCCAAATACTCTAAGCTGCGTATTTATATGTATTTTACAGCATATGTGGGATATCTGGTGGAGACCCTGGCAAGAGCTGAGAAAAACGCAAGGCCTGAATCTCACCAGGCTGCCAGCATCCCTGCCTCACACCACCAGGGCAGCCTGGGCCCTGCCAGCCAAGGCACATCCTCACCTTGCAGCGCTCCCCAGCTCCCCAGCCTGGCAGGGCTCCCCACACACAGCACTGCTCTCTCCAGACACCTCCTCCTGTGTGCAGCACTAAGACACTGGGGCCACCCCCCGTCCCCAACGCAGGCCATCCCCCACTAGGACACACCACACCCCCACCTCGTGCCTCATAGAGGGTTGTCAGGCAACATACAGCTATGCATCAGGGACACACAGGGCACACGAGCAGACATGGCAGCCACGAGGGCACCCCCAAGGGCTCTAAAACACTGGCCAAATCTCCAGGCCTTCCATTAGCTTCTGGTCCTCCAAGGCCTTGCAACAGGCACTTCCTCTCAAAAGCCAGGCACAGCCCTGCTCAGGCTCACTTCCCACCTCCAGGAAGCAAACCCACACTGCTCTCCCAGGGGCTCAGAGGCCAGCTCTTGCCTCTCGCTTTTGCCTCACATGCCCTCAAGGCACTCACCCAAACAGCCTCCCTACTGAGAGGCCCTTTGGGGCTTCAATGGAGTAGGACCGGTCCCTTCGGCACCACTCTCCCTCTCTCTCCATTTGCTCTGGCGGCTCACAAATGACCACATGGCAGCACACACACACACACACACACACACACACACACACCCTGACCAGCATGCACAGGGCCAGGTCACCAGTCCCACACAGGCAGGCTTCCAACAAGGAAAATGGCACAAGGCTTCTGCTGCTCTCAAGCATTTGCATTCCCCTGTCTCAGCAAGGGCTGCCATTTCTCTCCCAGGCAAAGCCTTGAGACAAACCAGCAGGCTTCAGCAACGTCCGCGTGACACATGGACAAGCCAGCCAAGGCTCTGCCTCCAGGGTCCCACATGGCATGGCACAGAGAGAATCCGAGAGCACCAGCAAAGTCATCCACTGAAGGAGTTGGGGTGTGGCAGAGCAAAAGTTGTTTGTCCTCAGTTTTGGCACAAGGAGCTCTCCTCTAAACCAGCACCAGGGGGCAGGCTGCAGGAAGGACCACTTCTCTCTCTTTCCTCAGCAAGCAATAGACCCCCAACGCTCCACTCACTGGCACCTGGATTTTTCAGGGCTGCAGGGAGACAATCCCATCAAGGCCTCAGGGGGCACGAGTCAGAGAAAAAAGAGTGGTCACAATGCAAAAGCTCTAGGAATCTCCCCTCTGAAAAAGGAGGGGAAACTCTAAAAGTGCTCAGGTAGAACATGCCAAGGGTCATGTGCTTCCAGCACACAGGGTCAGCAATGCCTGCCAAAAAGCCAGGAGCCTCACTGGAGGATGGCTGTGCTCACCACCACTCCCTTGGCTCCTGCTACTCAGAGCAATGCACATAGAGCTAAGTGGGGCTCCTCACACCCACCCAAAGATCACACAGAAAAAACACTCCTTGCCCGTGGCAGCAGTGCCAGCACCTAACGACACCACACCTAGCACACTCATGCCTGCACGTGGGCTGCTCTCTCACTGCCCTGCTGCAGCACAACAAGGTCATACCGCAACAGGACAGAGGGGGAACTTGCAGAGGCTGCAAGGGGAAGGAAGAGAGACCTGGGCTGTGCATCCCTTGCAGGGCACTCTGGCCTTGCCTTGCCTATTCAAAGGGACTCCTTGTCTAGGGAGATTCAGCACAGGAAGGCAGCAGCCTCCCTTAGAAATCATCTCTCAAGAACACATCTGCCCATCTCCAAAGGCCATCTCTCCACCAGGCCTTCACTCCTCCAAAGAGCTGCCACCATGCTAACATGCAGCTGGCAACGAGGAACTCTCATGGACCCCTCCTCCCTCAGCAAACACTGCTGCAGAGGAAAGCTCTCATTAAGAAAAGCAAATGAGATGAAAGCAGGGAAAAAGCAGGCTTGGTTCGCATCTCGGAGCAAGCAGAAACACTCCTTCGCCTTTAATCAGCATCCTGCCTGCACATCCTGGCAAGAGCTGAGGAAACTCAAGGCCTGAACCTCAGCACACAGAATGTAATGGTGAAAGGAGGTTCCCACTGAGAGAGCAAAGCCTGCAGTGCCCAAGGCCAGCAAGAAACAAATGCGGTCTGTGCAGAAATGGCAGGAGAGGGGCTGTCTGCCTGAACTGACTTTGTAGCACCCTGGGGCCTGTGACTGAGGTGAACCAATCTCCAGGAAGGACAAGTGCCACTGAAACATTCCCTGGGCCTGGATGTCCTGTGATCCAACCAACCTGTGGACATCACCAGCACAGTCCCTGTTCACATGATCTGGGTTTGAGAAGTTGTTCTTGGAGAGAAAAGCTTGAAATGTTTGAGAGTACAGAGACCAGAGCAGATGAGCCCTTGGTGTGATGTGCCTCCCATCTATGCCACACTGTTGTGTATAGACAGGATGGACTTTGCCTAAAGCTAAACGGTGGGATTCAGTTGTTTGGGCACTGGTAGGAAACCTGAGAGGCCCTGGGGCGCTTTGCCAGCAACCACTCCAAAAGGACATGGCTTTCCGGTAGGTCCTGTGCTGTATTTGCTAGAGACCTGTGGTTGTGCTGGACACTCCAGGCATCGGCCATGGCCCTGCCTATGACCTATCTTTATGTCACTGAATCTAGTGTCTGCACCAAATTTCATTCGCTGTTTGCATTGTACAGATCTGCTTGTGTCTCAGCTTCATAGTGAGTGGAGCTCTAGCTGCAGGAGGCATCTAGGGTCATTTCAGATGGCCAGGGAAATTACCCATCTGGCCCCCACCTCATGCTCTAGATGGATGTGGGTGTTATAGTTGCTCCGTCAGAACAAGCAGACACTGGCACATGCCTGGGACCACCTCTGTCTCTTCAACTGTCACCAGGCACTTGTGTGTGACCAGCTGACTCCCACCCTCCATCTCAGGTGATTACAATGGGAGCTTAGACAAGGAGCTCCAATGCAGACACCTCTGTTGTGCTCACTTCAGGTTTGGCAAAGGGAATCCCACCTCCTGTGTGTTTGTGGAGTTCATGGGAGGGATCTGAATCCCCCTCCAGCCCAGGGGTTTCTAACCTGGCCTAAGGTGCCCAGACTGACTCATCTGAACCAACACCTGAAACATGGGTAAATGAACTCCCTTCTTGTACACTTCAAGGTGTCCTGCCTAGTGAAGAGATAGGAATAGGGGCTTCCAGAGGGGGACGTTTCCACCTTTCATAGATAACCATCCTCTGATGAGACAAATTGCAATGCTGGAATCAGTCTTCCTGCAGTGCTTAGAGAGGGACCATCAGTGATTATTTTAGTTTATTGCAGTGAACATTTCCCAGGAGGAGGGAGCACAAGGGACAGAGAAATTCATGAGCTCAGCTGGGCCTCTGCTCCTGAGCAGGGCCAGGCTCCAGGAATGGAGAGAGCTCATGGTAACCTGACAGCACTGCCCAGACACAGCTGTTTGCAGGAGCAGCTCCTCTGCAAAGAGCAGCAGGGCTCCGGGCACTGCCTGCTGCTGCTGACGTGAGATAAGATAAGGCAGAGAGAAGTGCAAGGCAGTGTGGAGTGGGAGGAGAGAGGAGAGCTCCTTGTGGGAGGAATCTTCACAGCCCTTGACATGGTAAGACTTTGGCTGCAGGACAATGCTACTGATGTTCCTGGAGGGGTCTTCTGACCCCATCCCATCCCACCACTCATAGGATTTTTAGCTTCTCTCTGCTGGCTTCTCCAGTGCAGAGGAGGAGGAGGTGCTTCAGAGCAGGCATTCTCTACCATACCATCTCAGGGCATCCTACTACCTTCTCCCTGGGAAGCTGCAGGGGTGTGAAGCTGGGGCGTGCACACAGGTTTGCCCAGTACTGTAACTCGGAGCACTGTCCCTGCACCCCAGGTTGCTGCCTTCCTGGCTAAGTGACTCTGCTGCCTGCGAGGGTCAGCACTCAGTCTGCCCAGGGAGCTCCCCATGGCACTTCCGGGAGAAGGTCTGGGTAGGAGGAATAACCTCTGTCAGGGCAGGTTCATTCTCCCATTGACAGGGTGCTGTGTGGGTCAGGGCTGCTCACAGCTCTAGCTCATGCACAGAACATTTCCGAGGGGACTTTTCAAAAGGAAAGTGAAGGCAGGGATTTCCTGAAAGAGAAGCCGATTTCCTGACATGGTACTTTATATTTCCTACCACCTGGCAAGGGGAAAATGGAAATGGAGCTGTCAGGCTTGGACAACAGACCGAGACTCATGAACAGTTTCCAGGAGCAGCCAACATGTCTGCTAGGAACTTCTGAAAGTTCCTTCCTCCTTCCTTAGACCCCTTAGTCTATAGACAGCACCAGCTTCCCCTTTGCTGGCCTCATCAGGGTTTATGTGACCTGCTCCTTAGCACCTGCAAACACGGGGATGGCCCTGGGCAGTGCCTTACTACTGGGAGGTTTCTGCAGGGGAGACCTGAGCTCCCTGAGGGAGGTGTCAGCACTGCAGGGCCTGACCATGACTTGCTCAACCCCATCCACCCATAATGCTTCTGGTTGCACTTCCCTCTCATTGGCTGCCCATCTCCACTGCCTGGAGCTGTCCCTGCTGGCAGCTCTTTCTCGGTCCCAATGTCTTTTCCTGGTCGGTGTTCACAGTCCCCCTCCCACCCTCTGTGTGCTCATTCCTGCCCTCCACAAACCTCCCACAGGCAGGGCCCTGTCCAGGGGCATCTCTGTGCTTGCAGGTTCTAAGGAGCAGGTCAGGCAAACCCTCACAAGGCCAAGAAGGTGATGGTGGTGCTGTCTGTAGGCTGAGGTGAGGATGAAGGGACTTGCTGAGGTTTCTCTCAGACCTTTTGGGGGTGTTCAGCTGCAGTTAAGACACCAGCCCTGTGTGTCCTGCATGGTGTTCCCTTCCTAGCAGTGAGAAGCCCCAATCCCCTTCCAACCTGTGAGGCTCCTGGCAATGCATTTCATCAGGTTGGGGAATGAGCTGACTCTCCTTTTAGGAGAGTCCATCTTTAGGACCCTTGACTGCTTCTCGGGGCTGTGCTGTCAAGCTGCAAGCTGCCCTCCAGAAAAGCACAGCTTCCCTGGAGCATTTCTGTAAGATCTGAGAGTCCTTGGTCTGGTCTTGTGAGTCAGAAACCTTATCACACTCTTCATCACTCTCTTGACCTTGGGGCTGAGAGCGAAGAATTTGGAAGTCATCACTGTGAATCTGAACTCCTCCGCTCCCAGCTCAATCTAGTTTCTTTCTTAGCGGAATTTGTGAATGTGGTTGTCCTTCCTCTGAGTGAGGTGCAAGTGCAGGGCAGTGAGGGGCAAGACTCATGGACAGACCAGGTCCCATGACTCTATTCAAAGTCACAGCAAGTCCTTTTTTGCTCTTGGGATGCACAAGGGCTCATGCTGAGAGCAATTGATCTGCCAAAGATTTCTACCCCCTCAAAGAATTCTCCCATGGTGAGAAGGAGGCATCTAAAATACAGATATATACGTGTGTGCGTGTGCATGTGTGTGTGTGTGTGCATATATATATATATGTATGTATGTATGTATATCCTCAGACTCCTCCACTGATCATTTTGCAGAGAAAAATGGGTTTCCAAATGTTGAACAGCCCTTCCACATACGCGGTGGACATAATCTGCTGCAGCATGTGTGCATCAGAGCTAGTCACTTCCCTTTCTCTCTGCAGTGCCTGCAGGAAGGGCGCACATGGTAAACTGGCATGACGGCAGGGTCTATCTCACTGGGACAGATACATCTAGAAAGGGTCAGGTCACCCCCTGCCTTCACTTGACTGCTTCTCTGCCTTGCTGGAGTGGCAGCTGGTGTGGCTGATTCAGATACAGACACCTCTGTTCAAGAGGGAAGGCTGGGGGAGATGAATCCCTCACAAGGGTCTTCTCTTGCAGACACAGCTGCCACGAGAGCTGTATTCAGCTCTCATTATGGTAAACAGAGAAACTTCCCACTGATACCTGGACCAAGTCCCCTGCTCCCAGTTCCCAGCGCCCATCCCCAGGTATCCCACCACATAGCAGGGTCATTTTGACACCTCCATTTATACCCCCCAGCAGAGCAGGACTGACTCCTCTGGAGCCCATGGGCAGAGGCCCCTGCTCCACATGGCACCCTCAACCAGTGTAAACAGAGCTGCAGAAAGGGAGCTGAGCGAAGGTAAAGGGCAGAGGAAAGGTGGGGGTTTCTGTGAGAAACAGAGTGGGTTTGGCTCAGAGAAGCCTGCTCTAACTTGCCCCTGTCTTTTCCTCCTTGGACAGTCCACAAAGCCCTGAGGAAGCAAATGTCCAACAGCAGCTCCTTCAACGAGTTCCTCCTCCTGGCATTTGCAGACACGCGGGAGCTGCAGCTCTTGCACTTTGCACTCTTCCTGGGTATCTACCTGGCTGCACTCCTGGGCAACGGCCTCATCATCACAGCTGTAGCCTGTGACCACCGCCTCCACACACCCATGTACTTCTTCCTCCTCAACCTCTCCCTCCTTGACCTTGGCTCCATCTCCACCACTGTCCCCAAATCCATGGCCAATTCCCTGTGGGACACCAGGGCCATTTCCTACTCAGGATGTGCTGCCCAGGTCTTTTTCTCCTTTTTTTTGTTTACAGCAGAGTTTTATCTCCTCACAGTCATGGCCTATGACCGCTACGTTGCCATCTGCAGACCCCTGCACTACGGGACCCTCATGGACAGCAGAGCCTGTGTCAAAATGGCAGCAGCTGCCTGGGGCAGTGGTTTTCTCCATGCTCTCCTGCACACTGCTAACACATTTTCAATACCACTCTGCCAAGGCAAAACAGTGGACCAGTTCTTCTGTGAGATTCCCCCACTCCTCAAGCTCTCCTGCTCAGACTCCTACCTCAGCGAAGTTGGGCTTCTTGTGGTTGGTGCCTGTTTAGCTTTGGGGTGTTTCATCTTCATTGCGCTGTCCTATGTGCAGATCTTCACTGCTGTGCTGAGAATCCCCTCTGAGCAGGGCCGGCACAAAGCCTTTTCCATGTGCCTCCCTCACCTGGCTGTGGTCTCCCTGTTTATTAGCACTGGCCTGTTTGCCTACCTGAAGCCCCCCTCCATCTTCTCCCCAGCTCTGGATCTGGTGCTGGCTGTTTTGTATGCGGTGGTGCCTCCAGCAGCAAACCCTCTCATCTACAGCATGAGGAACAAGGAGCTCAAGGAGGCACTGAAGAAACTGGTTCAGTTGGTGCTGTTTCAGCAGCAATAAGCTGCCTATCTCTTCTCACAAGTGATTTCCAAGCCATTTCAGGGAACATTTCCAGTTGGGGCATTCTATCTGTGATAAGCGTGTTTGTACACAAGTGTCTGAATTCATCTCTCTTCTCCAGAGGCACAAACCCCATCTGTCTGACTTTGAGGCTTTGTGTAAATCTGCTGACCACTGTGTCAGAGCTGGCCTCCCAAGTAGCATCTTTGTAATAAAAGGGGATCTCCTCAGCACAGTGCCTGAAGTTTGGGCTCTTCTTCCCAAGCTGGAGCCAAGAATGTGCTCAGGGAATGGCACTTGAAAAGGCCCTGTGGCCATGTCTGGGTTTTCCATGGGTTAAGGGGGATGTGCTCATAGGGTGATGTGTTAGGGTGCCCAGTGGGTGTCCAGTGCCCCTGGAGAGGGTGAGTGGTCAAGTGGTATCTGCCGGGCACTGTCCCACATATCACTAGGTTGCTCACAGATGCCCATCCTTCTGGAAGGGAGTATGGAACCACCCAGAGAGCAGAGGGGATCTCCAGGGCAGCACATGCCTGGCATGGGCAGTGAGTGGAGACTCGCAAAACCATGTGGAGTCACCCAAAGGTAAAGGGCCAAACTGAGGAATGTACCAAATCTCAGGAGAGGGAATGGGCTGGGTCTAACGACACCTCTGAACACATCCTGAACAATGTGAAATGCCCTGTGATTGTTCCAAGCATCTTCCACATGCAGAGACCCTGGGGAGGGGTTTGTCAGGTGCAATGATGCTGGGCCAGCTGGGCCTGCCCTGACCAGCAGGGCCATTGTGGAGTCACCCCATGGCCCCACAGCCTGCTCGCCCTGCAGAGCAGCACCGCCAGCCCGGGGTCCTGCGGGGAGCACAGGGGAGGGCTGCAGGAATGGCCAGCAAGGCCAGCACAGACACACTGACCTGGGGAAAGGCTCTCTGGGGAGCAGGGACATCCCTGGAGAAGCGCAAAGGAGCAATTGTGTGCTTGTGGGGAACAATAAATGGAAACCTGTTTCTGTGTGTGTCAGTTCGGGGCAGGCTGCTCTGTCACTGGAGCTGCCTGAGGAGCCCTGGGGCCAGGACTCTTGTGCTGTGCTGGGGAGAGGGGCTGCCCAGAGGGGCTGCAGGCAGCCAGGGTTAAGGACGTCCTGGTGATGAGAGCAGTGGAGACATGGAGTGAGTGGCCTCCATTTCCTTGGGCCATTGCTGGCCCCCAGCTTGGGAACTAATGGGGAGGCTGACACCCCTCTCTGCCCTCCAGGACCTGCTGTGCCCTTCAGAGGGGCTGTGGCTGAGGAGTGAGTGCCCAGAGCTCTGCAGCCCCCTGCAGCGGGCACTGCTGGGGGCCGCCACCCCCCTGGGCTGCTCTGCTGGGTGGTCTGGGGAGAGGGCAGGGGAGGTGGGGAGAGCTGTGGAGGGTCTGGGCTGGGCTGGAAAGGGCCCAGGAGGGGAGAAATGCCAGCAGGCAGCTACTGTGTGTGAACAGCAGTGTGGGAGCACACGGCCATGTGCTTGGACGGCAAATGCAGGTCTCCTGGGAAAGGCACCAGGACATGGCGGGTGCAGGAGAGAAGAGCCCAGGTTGTTCCCAGTGTTGCACGGACACACTGGGGAAGCTGCCCCAAGGCCATCGTCCCACACCAACCCCTCACATCACCCCTTTGCAGTGCTGGCTGCTCACCCCAGCTGTGGAGTTGTCCATGGCCACCTCCATCCACCTGCAGGTCTCTCTGTCCTGACAAAGGGGAAAGGACCAGCCTTGCATGGCCTCTCTTCTGCACCAGATCCTGGCAGATCCCAGAGCACGGCTGTCTGCTGACCCCCATGTGGGGCACAGCCCTGGCTGGGTAAGGATATTTTTACATTTGCTAAAGACCTTGGGCACATTAGAGTGCCATCACCCTCATGCCATGACTTTTTGTTTGTGCCATACTCATTTGGTATCGTTGTAATTTACAGGAGTTGTAGGCTGTGAGCAGGGCCCATTCTGGACAAGCAGTCACTCATAAAGAAACCTTGAATGTAAAACCTTTCAGGCCCAAGAGGCAACCTCACACCACTAGGAGGGGATGGCTCTGGGGAGGCCATGTCAGGTGCTAACCCACATGCAGAAAAGGACTTCCTGCCTGCAAGAATTGCAGTGCTTATCACCAGAGAGGACAGAATCACAGAACCATTCAGGCTAGAAGGGACCTTGGGATGACTGTAGTCCAACCTCCTGCTCACTTAGGGATCCACACTGAATTCACACCAAGTTCCTCAGGGCTTTGTCCAGCTGCATCCTGAAAGCCTCCAAGAAGAGAGAGTTCACAGTCCCTCTGGACTCCACTTCAAATGCTTCAGGATCCTCATCGATTTTTCTCCCTTATATACAATTTTAACAGCACTTGTGTCAGCTTTGAACTCTTTCCTCTCATTCTCCTGCCACGAATTCCTTTAAAAACCTTGTTCATTATCAGTGGCAACTTTCACTTGGGAAGCTGCTATGAGTTCCCCCAGAAACCTTCCCTTCTCTGTGCTGAATAAACCCATTCCCTCAGCCTCTCCTCACAGGGCAAGTGCTCCAGCCCCCAACCACCTTGGGGGCCTGCCACTGGACTCACTCCATGTGATCAACAGCGTTCTTCTACAGGGAGCCCCAACTGCACGCAGTATCTAGATGGGCTCTAACGAGTGTTGAGTAGAGGGGCATAATCACTTCCCTCCATCTCCTGGCTGTGCTGCTGTTCATGAAGCCCAAGATGCTGTGGCCTGCTTTCCTGCCAGGGCACGCTGCTGGCTGATGTTCAGCTTCCTGCCCACAAAGACTGCCAGGTCCTTTTTCTGCAGAGCTGCTGCCCAGCTGGGCAGTCCCCAGCCCATATCACTGCAGGATGTTGGTCTGTGCCAGGGGCAGGACCTGCATTTGTCCTTGTTGAACTTCCTGACAGTCCATTCCTCCTGCCTGCTGAGGACCACCTGAATGGCAGCCCTCAAATATATGACTCTTTCTCCTGATGAGGTGTCATCTATACACGTGATGAGTGTTGCATCCTCCAGATCACTGATGAACCGTTCAAACAGGACAGGTCCTAGTATAAATCCCTCCATACTCCACCTTTACCTGGCTTCCTGGTAAAGCATGACCCATTCAAAAAAACCCTCTGAGCGCGATCATCCAACCAGCTTTTTACCCACCTGTGTGTCTACCCATCTTATCATAATGCCTTATTGCATTCCTCATTGTCCTCACGATCTGGGACTCCACTCTACCATAGTCACTGCAGACAACATTTCCACGGATTATCACAGCCCTGATCTGTGCTTCCTTGTGTGAGTACCAGATCCACATGAGCATCACCCTTACTGGCCCATCAGGGAGCTGTGCTTGGAAGCTGTCCCTGACACCCTTCAGAAATCTCCTGGACTGCTTGCACCCTGCTCTTTGCCCTTCCAATGAATATTGGGGAGATTAAAGTCCCTCCAGAAGAACCAGGCCCTGTGAACACTGACTTCCTCAGGTTGCTTAAAGGAGACTGCATCCACCTCCTCACCCTCATCAGGTGGTCTGCAACCCCCATCACAACGTCACCTTTACTCTGAAGCTCATGCACACACTCTCACCCAAACCCTTGTCCATCCCATGCAAGAGCTCCATACATTTGAACTTTCCCTTCACACCAAGGGCATCCCCCCTGCTCATCTTCCCTAACGGTCTTGCCTGCAGAGATTGTACCCTGCCATCACAGCCCTCCAGTCATGCTAGTGGTCCCTCCACATCTCAGTTATTCCAACCAAGTTTCAGTCCTGTGACAGCCTGTGCATCTCCATCTACTCCTCTGTGTGCCCCAGGCTGCAGGCACTTCTGTATATTGGAGTTGCAGAGCCTCAGCTGTGGCACAGAGAGCAGATTTGTAATGGTGCAACCTGTTAGCAAGGGCCAAGGACACTGTGTGTGCTATGGCCCCAGTTCAGAGCAGAGCCATGCTGGCCTAGATAGCAGATGGCAATGTAATGGTGAAAGGAGGTTCCCACTGAGAGAGCAAATCCTGCAGTGCCCAAGACCAGGCAGAAACAGAGCTGGGCTGTGCAGCCATGGCAGGAGAGGGTTTTGCTACCTGAGCTGACTCTGCAGCACCTTGTGGCCTTTGACAGAGGTGAACCAATTTCCAGGCAGGACAAGGTGCCACTGAAGAAGTCCCTGGACCTGGGCAGCCTGTGATCCAGGCACCCTGAGGTCATCATTAGCCCAGTCCTGGTTCATATTCTCTTGGGCAGTGAGAAGAGTTTCAGGGGGAGGAAAGCTAGAAGGTTTTAAGGGTGCAGAGACTAGAGCAGAGACCTTGGTGGGATGTGCCTCTCCCATTTATGAAGCACGCTTGGCTGTAGATCGGAAAACTTGGCCTAAAGGCAGTGGTGGGATCCAGTTGTTTGGGCACTGGTAGGAACCCCAAGATGCCCTGGGTCACTTGCCCAGCAACCACCCCAAAGGGCCATGGTTTTCCTAGAGGTTCTATGTTGTATATCTAGAGACATGTGGATGTGCTGGACACCCCCAGGCATCCGACATGGCCCTGCAGACCTATTTCTGTGTTACTGAATCAAGTGCCTGCAGTGGATGACATCAACTGTTTGCAATGTTGGGATCTGCATGTGTCTCAGCTTCCTAGTGAGTGGAGCTCTGGTAGCAGTGGGCATCTAGTATCACTTTAGGTGGCCATGGAAATTCCCTACCTGACCCCAACTCATGCTCTAGAAGGATGTAGGTGTCACACTTGCTCCATCAGAGCAAGCAGACACTGGCACATGCCTTGGACCACCTCTCTCTCTTCCAATGTCATCAGGTGTTTGTGTGTGAGCAACTGACTCCCACCCTCCATCTCCATTGAAGATAGACCAAGATCTTTCATGCAGACATCCATGCTGTGCTCACTTCCGCCTGGGACAGGGGAATCCCACCCCCTCTGTGTTTTTTATGGAGCTCATGAGAAGGATCTGAATCCCACACCAGCCCAGGGACTTCTAAAGCATCCTGAGAGGCCCAAACCAAGTCATCTGAATCAACACCTGAACCATGTGTCAATGAACTCCCTTCTTGTCCCCACCTAGGTGTCCTGCCTACTTAACGGATGGGAATAGGAGCTTCCAGAGTGGGATATTTCCACCTTTCATAGATAGCCATCCTCTGATGAAATAAATTGCAATGCTGGAATCAGTGTCTCTCCACTCTTTAGCAAAGGACAATAGGTGATTATTTTAGTCTACCTCAGTGAACATTTCCCAGGAGGATGGAGCAGAAGACCTGCATGGTCATGCATAGACCAAGATCTCGCATGCAGACATCCATGCTGTGCTCACTTCTGCCTGGGACAGGGGAATCCCACCTCCTGTGTGTTTTTTGCGGAGCTCACGGGAGAATCTGAATCCTATGCCATTCCAGGGCCTTCTAAAGCAGCCTGAGAAGCCCAAAGTGACACATCTGAATTATTCCCTAAACTCTGGGAAAAGGAACTCTATTCTTCTGCCCATCTAGGTGTGCTGCCTAGCTAAGAGATGGGAATAGGGGCTTCCTGAGTGAGACAGTTCCACTTTTCATAGATAAACAACCTCTGATGAGACTAATTGCAATGATGGAATCAGTCTTCCTTCAGTGCTTAGAGAGGGACCATCAGTGATTATTTTAGTCTACCTCAGTGAACGTTTCCCAGGAGGAGGGAGCACAAGGGACAGAGAAATTCATGAGCTCAGCTGGGCCTCTGTTCTTGAGCAGGGCCAGGATCCAAGGATGGAGGGAGGTCATAGCAACCAGGCGGTACTGCCCACAGACAGTTTTGTGCATGAGCGGTTCCTCTGCAAAGAGCAGCAGGGCTCCGGGCACTGCCTGCTGCTGCTGCCATGACAGGAGAAAAGGCAGAGAGAAGTGCAAGGCAGTGTGGAGTGGCAGGACAGAGGAGAGCTCCTTGTGGGAGAAATCTTCACAGCCCTTTGCATGGTAAGTCTCTGGCAGCAGGGCAATGCTGTAGAGGTTCCTGGAGGGATCTTCTGAACCTATTTCATCCCATGACTGATAGGTTTTTTAAGGATCGCTCTCCTTTGCAGAGGAGGGGGAGATGCTTCAGAGCAGACATTCCCCGCCACATCATCACAGGGACAGGGCATGCTGCTGCTTTCTCCCAAGGACGGCTGCAGGGCTGTGAAGCTGGGATATGCACACAGGTCTGCCCAGGGCTGTGATTCAGAACAGTGTGCCTGCACCACAGACGAAGGTGCAAAAAAGGCCACTTGAAAGGGAAGGAGCTTTCCTTCCAGGGCTTCCAGTTTCCTAATGCTGGCAGGGAGAACAAGTAAAGAGTTTTGTGGTTTGGCAAGGACCTGGGACTCACTAACCTTCCCTCTCAGAGATCAGGAGGTCTGTGAGAAAGCTCAGCAAACCCTTTCAACCCCACCTCCACCTACAGCAGCGCCAGCAGCACCTTTATGGACTTATCAGGGCTAATTTGACCTGCTGCTTAGGACCTGTGAGCACAGAGATGCCCCTGGACAGTGCCCTGATCTGGGAGGTTTCTGTAGGGCAGAACTGCACACAGAGAGGGTGGGACAGGGTCTGTGAGTACTGACAGGGAAAAGATGTTGGGGGAGAGAAAGCTGCAGGCAGCAGGAACAGCCCCAGGCAGTAGAGATGGGCAAGGGGTGAGAGGGAAGTGCCAACAGAATCGTCATGGGAGGATGGATTTGGGCAAGTCATGGTCAGTCCCTCTGATGCAGACACCTTCCTCTGAGCAAGCTCCCTGTGTCTCCTCTCCCCGCCAGCAGAGCCTCTGCCCTGACAGCCATGGGGTCCAGGGCATGAGCTGCCTCCTCTGCAGCCAGCCCTCCGGCAGAGGAGAGGTGCCTGAGAAAGGGACTGAGAGTGACTACCCTGTGATGCCACTGCCTGTGAGGCGACATGCCTAGCTGGTAAGGTGAAGGCTTTCCTGAGTTCCCGTCTGTCTCTGTCTTCTTGCCTCCCTTGGCACCCGGATCATGGTGTTGCTCCTTGTTTCCCCTCCTGTCCATGATGCTCCTGTTCTTGCTCTTGGGCTCTCTAGGGTGGGGAGTGTTCAGCTGCAGTTCTGACACCAGTGCTGCAAGTTGTGTAGCAGAGGGGTCTGCATGGGAATGAGGTTGCCCCAGCACCCTTCTGACTTGTGGAGCTCCACAAAATGCAGTCTGTGGGACTGGGAAATAAGCTGACTCTCCCTTAGGGAAAGCCCATCTTCAGTCCTAAGAGTCCTTTGACCGTTTCCTTACAGTCTACTGGCAGCCTGTGTGCTGCCCTCCAGAAAGGCACTGCTGTCTCATAGCACCTCTGTGATATCTGAGAGCCCCATGAGGAAGGTGCAGAGATGGTGAGAGTATGGAGCTGGTGGTGGGAGGCTGTAAATGGGCATCTGAAAAGAGCACCGTGTGTCCTTGGCTAGAAGTGGAGTGTGGAGAGCTCTGTCAGGTGCCCGGAGAAAGGGTGAGAAGTTTGGAGCTGTGCACTTTGAAACTGGACTCGTCTGCTCTCAGCAGGGAATGGTTTCTTTTTAGAGCAACATATGAGTGTAATTATCCTCCAGCTCCAAGAGGTTGTGAGCACAGGACAGGTGGGCACGAGACTGAAAGACAGACTAGGTGTCCTCACTCTGCAACAAGGGACAGTGAATCCTTTTTTCTCAGGACTCACAGTAGAAATGCCAAGGATTTCTACCTTTGAGGAACACTCCCCAGGGGTGTCAAGGACATCTAAATTAAAATAAAATTCCTATATAATCCCTGAAATTCTGTTCCTCAAACCTCATTCTTTAGAATTCAGAGGGAAGACGCTGAAAAGCCCTTCTACACGATGAGTGGTTTTCACCTGACAGAAATTGTGTCTGTCAGAGCTAGTCATCCCCATTCCCCTGTGCCCACTGCTTTACAGCAGGACTGACTCCTGTGGAGCCCATGGGCAGAGGTCCCTGCTCCTCACAGCACACTCAGCCAGGGGAAAGTGGAGCTCAAGCAAGGGAGCTGCAGAAAGATCCTCTCATTAAAGAGAGAGGCAATGTGGGGGCTTGTATGAGAACTGCAACATTTGGGGGTTTCTTTGCTTGAAAAGTCTCTGCTAACTTCTCAATGTTTGTTCTTCCTTGCACAGTCCCCCATGTGCGGAGATAGTAAAATGTCCAACAGCAGCACCTTCAACGAGTTCCTCCTCCTGGCATTCGCAGACACACGGGAGCTGCAGCTCTTGCGCTTCTCGCTCTTCCTGGGCATCTACCTGGCTGCCATCCTGGGCAATGGCCTCATCATCACAGCTGTAGCCTGCGACCACCGCCTCCACACCCCCATGTACTTCTTCCTCCTCAACCTCTCCCTCCTCGACCTTGGCACTCTCTCCGCAACTGTCCCCAAATCCATGGCCAATTCTCTGTGGGACACAAGGGCCATTTCCTACTCAGGATGTGCTGTTCAAGTCTTTCTGTTTGCCTTCTTGTTAGGAGGAGAATACTCTCTCCTCACAGTCATGGCCTATGACCGCTTTGTTGCCATCTGCAAACCCCTGCACTATGGGACCCTCATGGGCCACAGTGCTTGTGTCAGAATGGCAGCAGCTGTCTGGGGCAGTGGTTTTCTCCATGCTCTCCTGCACACTGCTAACACATTTTCCATACCACTCTGCAGAGGCAATGTGGTGGACCAGTTCTTCTGTGAAATCCCACAGATCCTCAAGCTCTCCTGCTCAGACGCCTACCTCAGGGAAGTTGGGCTTCTTGTGGTTACTGTCTGTCTCTGTTTGGGGTGTTTCATTTTCATTGTGCTGTCCTATGTGCAGATCTTCACTGCTGTGCTGAGGATCCCCTCTGAGCAGGGACGACACAAAGCCTTTTCCACGTGCCTCCCTCACTTGGCCGTGGTCTCCCTGTTTGTCAGCACTGATCTGTTTGCCTACCTGAAGCCTCCCTCCCTCTCCTCCCCAGCTCTGGATGTGGTGGTGGCTGTTCTTTACTCAGTGGTGCCTCCAACTCTGAACCCTCTCATCTACAGCATGAGGAACAAGGAGCTCAAGGATGCAGTGAGGAAACTCATTCAGCTGGTACTAGCTCAGCAGCAATAAGCTGCCCATCTTTCCTCACAAGCCATTTCCAGTTTATCTCAGACAGCTCTTTTGTTTTGGGAGTTCTGCCTGTGATAGTCATGTTTTTACAGAAAAGTTTGAATTCATCCCACCTCTCCAGAGGCCCAAACCCTGTCTGTCTGACTCAGAGGCTTTCTGTAAATCTGCCAATCACTGTGTCAGAGCTGGCCTCCCTTGCAACATCTCTGTGATAAAAGGGGATCTCCTCAGCACAGTGCCTGAAGACTGGGCTCTTCTTCCAAAGCTGGAGCCAAGAATGTGCTCAGGGAATTGTCCCCGAAAAGCCCCTTTTGCCGTGACTGGGTTTTCCATGGGCTAAGGAGGATGTGCTCACAGGGTGATGTGTGAGGGAATGAGGGCTGGATTCAGCTGTCACTTGTGGGTGCCCAGTGGCCCTGGAGAGGGTGAGTGCTCAGGAGGTTTCTGCTGGGGACTGTCTCAAATATTAGAGGGCTGGTGACAGATGCCCATCCTTCTGGAAGGCAATAAGGAGCCACCAGGTGAGCACAGGGGATTTCCAGGGACAGCATGTGCCTGGGACGGGCAGTGAGTGGAGACTCCCAAAACCAAGTGGAGTCACCCAAAGTCAAGGGCCAAACTGAAGAATGCACCAAATCAGGCTCTGCAATCTCAGGAGAGGCAATGGGGACTCATCACGCACAGGGAAGGCAGCCTCAAGGGTGGTTCATGTCACCAACAATGAAAAGTCATAGCTGCATCTAATGGCACAGCTGACCCCATCCTGAGCCATTGGAAATGCCTTGTGATTGCTCTGAGCATCTTCCACAGCCACAGATGCCTGGGGAGGGGGTTGTCAGGTGCAGTGATGCTGGGCCAGCCGGGTCTGCCCTGACCAGCCCAGCCAGTGTGGAGTCACCCTGGGGTCCCACAGCCCGCTCGCCCTGCAGAGCAGCACCACCAGCCCAGGGAACACAGTGGAGGGGTGCAGGAGTGGCTGGGCAGGCCAGCATGGACACACTGACCAGGGGAAAGGCTCTCTGGAGAACAGGGATGTCTCTGGAGAAGAGCAATGGTGCCATTGTGTGCTTGTGGGGAAGAATAAATGAAAACCTGTTTCTATGTGTGTCAGCTCGGGGCAGGCTGCTCTGTCACTGGAGCTGCCTGAGGAGCCCTGGGGCCAGGACTCGTGTGCCGTCCTGGGGAGAGGGGCTGCCCAGAGGCGCTGCAGGCAGGATGTCCTGGAGATGAGAGCAGTGGAGACATGGAGTGAGTGGCCTCCATTTCCTTGTGCCATTGCTGGCCCCCAGCCCTTGGGCTGATGGGCTCACACCTCTCTCTGCCCCCCAGGACCTACTGTGCCCTTCAGAGGGGCTGTGGCTGAGGAGCGAGTGCCTAGAGCTCTGCAGCCCCCTGCGACAGGCACTGCTGCTGGGCCACCGCCAGTGTGGGCTTCTCTGCTGTGTGGGCTGGGGAGAGGGCAGGGGAGGTGGGGAGAGCTGGGGAGGGTCTGGGCTGGGCTGGGAAGGGCCCAGGAGGGGAAAATGCCAGCAGGCAGCTACTGCGTGTGAACGGCAGTGTGGGAGCACACAGCCAGGTGCTTGCAGGGCAAATGCAGGTCTCCCGGGAAGGGCACCAGGACATGGCGGGTGCAGGAGAGAAGAGTCCAGGTTGTTCCCTGTGTTGCATGGACACACTGGGGAAGCTGCCCCAGGGCCATCGTCCCACACCAGCCCCTCACATCACCCCTTTGCAGTGCTGGCTGCTCACCCCAGCTGTGGGGTTGTCCATGGCCACCTCCATCCACCTGCAGGTTTCTCTATCCCAATGGAGGGGAAAAGGCCAGCCTTGCATGACTTCTCTTCTGCACCAGAGCCTGGCAGATCCCGGAGCACGGCTGTCTGCTGACCCCCATGTGGGGCACAGCCCTGGCTGGGTAAGGATATTTTTACATTTGCTAAAGACCTTAGGCACATTAGAGTGCCATCACCCTCATGCCATGACTTTTTGTTTGTGCCACACTCATTTGGCATCATGCTGTATTGCACAGGAGTTGTAGGCTGTGAGCAGGGCCCATTCTGGATAAGCAGTCACTCATAATTAACCCTTGAAATAAAAGCCTTTCAGGCCCAAGAGGCAACCTCCCACCACTAAGAGGGGAAGCCAGGCTCTGGGGAAGCCATGTCAGGTACTAACCCACGTGCAGAAAAGGACTTCCTGCCTGCAAGAATCACAGTGCCTATCACCAGAGAGGACAGAATCACAGAACCATTCAGGCTAGAAGGGACCTTGGGACGACTCTAGCCCAACCTCCTGCTCACATAGGGATCAACACTGAGTTCATACCAAGTTCCGCAGGCCTTTGTCCAGCTGCATCCTGCAAGCCTCCAAGAAGAGTCCACAATCCCTCTGGATGCCACTTCAAATGCTTCAGGATCCTCATCGATTTTTCTCCCTTATATACAATTTTAACAGCACTTGTGTCAGCTTTTAACTCTTTCCTCTCATTCTCCTGCCACGAATTCCTTTAAAAACCTTGTTCATTATCAGTGGCAACTTTCACTTGGGAAGCTGCTATGAGTTCCCCCAGAAACCTTCCCTTCTCTGTGCTGAATAAACCTATTCCCTCACCCTGTCCTCTCAAGGCAAGTGCTCCAGCCCCCAGAGGCCTGCCACTGGACTCACTCCATGTGATCAACAGTGTTCTTCTATGGGCAGCCCCAACTGGACACAGTCTCTGGATGGTCTCTAATGAGCGGTGAGTAGAGGGAGATAATCACTTCCCTCCATCTCCTGGCTGTGCTCCTGTTCATGCCACCCAGGACACTGTGGCCTCCTTTGTTGCTAGGGCAAGCTGCAGGCTGATGTTCAGCTCCCTGCCCACAGACTCCCCAGCCCGTATTATTGCAGGGTGTTGGTCTACCCGAGGTGCAGGACCTGCATTTGTCCTTGTTGAATTTCACAAAGTTCCTGACAGATCGTTCCTCCCGTCTGATGAGGTCCCTCTGAATGGCAGCCCTCAAACATGTGACTCTTCCTCCTGATGAGGTGTCATCTACAAACATGATGAGAGTTGCATCCTCCAGGTCACTGGTGAATCTGTTAGACAGGACAGGTCCGAGTATAGACCCCTGCATACTCCACCTTTACCTGGCTTCCTGGTAAAGCATGACCCATTCAAAAAACCCTCGGAACTCCATCATCCAAACAGCTTTTTACCCACCCGAGTGTCTACCCATCTTAACATGATGCCTTATTGTATTCAAGAATATTCATGGAGACAATGTCCAACACCTTGCTAAAATCATGGTAAACGACATCCAGTGCTTTCTGCTCCTCCACAGTCACAGGTCTTTTGTCACAGAAAGCAATCAGGTTGTGCAGGAATGATTTACTTTCAGTAAATCCATGCTAACTGTTCCCAGGCACATTCCTCATGTGCCCAGAAATGTGTTCCAAGAGGAGTTGCTGCATGACATGCTCCTCACCAAAGTGAGGCTGAAGGGCCTGCAGCTCCCCAGGTTGTCCTTGTGGCCTTTCTTGAAGATGGGCACAACACGTTCCTTCTTCTGGTCATTGGGACCTCCACTGATCTACACAACCTTTCAAAAGGTGATAGAGACTGGCCTTGTTATGATGTTGGCCAGCCCTCTCAGTGTCCTTGGATGCAGCCCATCGCATCCCAGAGACTTGCATGGGCTGAGTACTTACAAGCAGTCCGTCAACCCTTATGCCCTGCTGGCTGTTTTTCTCTTCTGGAGCCCTGACTCGAGGCACAACAGCTCAGGAGACCTTGCTGGTGAAGACTGAAGCCAAGAAGGCACTGAGCTCCTCAGACCTATCTGCATCTGCTATTACTAGAGCCCCTGCCCCATTCATCAGTGAGACCAGATGTTCTTTGATTATTCTTTCTGTGTTAGTGGAGTAGTAGCAGCTCTTCTTCATGCCCTTGACATCTCCTGCAAGTGTTGACCCTCAGGGAGCTTTGGTTTCATCATTCCTACTTTGGTGGACAAGAGTATCCTGTTTAACCAAGCTGGTCTCCCAGGATGTCTCCTAGTTTTAATGGGTATTGCTATGGACCATCCTTGTGCTTGGTGGCTGCTGTCCTTAAAGACCTGCTGGCTTTCCTCAGCTCCATTTCCCCTCAGAGCTGCCTCCAATGGGATCCCCCACCAGTCCCCTGGAGAGGACAAAGTTTCCTCCTCTGAAGGCCGGAGTCTGTACACTACTATTGTCCTTCCTCACTGCCCTCACGATCTGGGACTCCACTGTTCCATAGTCACTGCAGCCAGGGTTTCCACAGATTATCACAGCCCTGATCTGTGCTTCCTTATGTGCGAGTATCAGATCCAGGTGAGGGACAGCCTTCCTGGCCCATCAGGGAGCTGTGCTTGGAAGCTGTCCCTGACACCCTCCAGAGATCTCCCGGACTGCTTGCACTCTGCTGTTTGCCCTTCCAGTGAATGTCAGCGAGATTAAATTCCCCCCATAAGAACCAGGCCTGTGACCCACTGACTTCCTCAGGTTGCTTAAAGGAGACTGCATCCACGTCCTCACCCTCATTGGGTGCTTTGTAACTCCCATCACAACATCACCTTTACTCTGATGCTCATGCACAAGCTCTCACCCAAACTCATGTCCATCCCATGCAAGAGCTCCATACATCTGAGCTGTCCCTTCACACCAAGGGCATCCCCCCTGCTCATCTTCCCTAACGGTCTTGCCTGCAGAGATTGTACCCTGCCATCACAGCCCTCCAGTCATGGTAGTGGTCCCACCACATCTCAGTTATTCCAACCATGTTTCAGTCTTGTGACAGCCTGTGCATCTCCATCTGTTCCTCTCTGTGCCCCAGGCTGTATGCACTTGTGTGTATTTGGGTTGCAGAGCCTCAGCTGTGGCACAGAGAACAGATTGTTCATGGTGAAACACGTTACTGTGAGCCAAGGACACTGTGTGCAACGGCCCCACTTCAGAGCAGAGCCATGCTGGCCTAGACAGCAGGTGGCAATGTAATGGTGAAAGGAGGTTCCCACTGAGAGAGCAAAGCCTGCAGTGCCCAAGGCCAAGGAGAAACAGAGCTGGGCTGTGCAGAAATGGCAGGATAGGGGTTGGCTGCCCGAGCTGATTTGTAGCACCTTGGGGCCTGTGATGGAGGTGAAGCGATGTCCGGGAAGGACAAGGTACCACTGAAGAAGTCCCTGGGCCTGGGCAGCCTGTGATCCAGGCACCCTGAGGTCATCATTAGCCCAGTGCATGTTCATATCACCTGGTGGTGAAAAGAGGTTCGGGGGGAGGAAAGCTAGAAGGTTTTAAGGGTGCAGAGACTAGAGCAGAGACCTTGGTGTGATTTGCCTCTCCCATTTTTGAAGCATGCTTGGCTGCAGATTGGAAGGACTTGGCCTAAAGGCAGTGGTGGGATCCAGTTGTTTGGGCACTGGTAGGAAACCCGAGATGTCCTGGGGCACTTGCCCACCAACCACTCCAAAGGGGCATGGTTTTCCTAGAGGTACCGTGTTGTATATCTAGAGACATGTGGATGGGCTGGATACCCCCAGGCATCCAACATGGCCCTGCAGGCCTATTTCTGTGTCACTGAATCAAGTGCCTGCACTGGATGACATCAACTGTTGGCAATGTCGGGATCTGCATGTGTCGCAGCTTCCTAGTGAGTGGAGCTCTGGTAGCAGTGGACATCTAGTATCATTTCAGGTGGCCAAGGCAGTTCCCTGCCTGGCCCCCAACTCATGCTCTGGAAGGATGTAGGTGTCACACTTGCTCCATCAGAGCAAGCACACACTGGCACATGTCCTCCAGCACCTCTGTCTCTTCAACTGTCCCCAGGTGTTTGTGTGTGAGCAACTGACTCTCACCCTCCATCTCCAGTGATTATACTGGGAACATAGACTAAGATCTTGCATGCAGACATCTGTGCTGTGCTCACTTCTGCCTGGGGAAGGGGAATCCCAACTCCTGTGTGTTTGTGGAGCTCTCAGGAAGGATCTGTTTCCCACTGCATCCCAGGATCTTCTAAAGCACCCTGAGAAGCCCCAAACGACTCATCTGAATCAACACCTGAACCATGTGTGAATGACCTCCCTTCTTGTCCCCATCTAGGTGTCCTGCCTAGTTAAGAGGTGCGAATAGGAACTTCCAGAGGGGGATGTTTCCACTTTCATAGATAACCATCTTCTGATGAGACAAATTGCAATGCTGGAATCAGTCTTCCTGCAGTGCTTAGAGAGGGACCATGAGTGATTATTTCAGTTTATTTCAGGGAACATTTCCCAGGAGGAGGGAGCACAAGGGACATAGAAATTCATGAGCTCAGCTGGGCCTCTGCTTCTGAGTGGGGCCAGGCTGCAGGGATGGAGGGAGCTCATGGCAGCCGGGCAGCACTGCCCAGAGACAGCTGTTTGCAGGAGCAGCTCCTCTGCAAAGAGCAGTAGGGCTCCGGTACTGCCTGCTGCTGCTGACATGAGATGAGAAAAGGCAGAGAGAAGTGCAAGGCAGTGTGGAGTGAGAGGACAGAGGAGAGCTCCTTGTGGGAGAAATCTTCACAGCCCCTGACACAGTAAGTCTCTGGCTGCAGGGCAATGCTACTGAGGTTCCTGGAAAGGTCTTGAAATCATTCCAGTCTCACAACTGGATTTTTAAGAATCACTCTCACAGCTTCTCCTTTGCAGAGGAGGGGGAGATGCTTCAGAGCAGGGATTCCCTGCGACACAGTCACAGGGACAGGGCATCCTGCTACCTTCTCCCAGGGAGGCTGCAGGTGTGTGAAGCCAGGGTGTGCACACAGGTCTGCCCAGGGCTGTAATTCAGAGCAGTGTCCCTGTGCCACAGGGTGCTGTGTGCCTGGAGCAGTGACTCTACCATTTGCAAGGGTCTGCACTCAGCCTGCCTGAGGAGCTCCCCACAGTGATGCGGGGAGAAGCTCTGGGTGGTAGGAGAGACCCCCAGCAGGGCATGTTGAGCATCCTTTGAAGAGGATGCTGCGTAGATCAGGGCTGCCCACAGCTCCAGCTCACTCCCAGGACATTTCTGGAGGAGACTTTCGAAAAGGAAGGTCAAGGCAGGGGATACATGAAAAAGAAGGAGTTTTCACGAGTCTGTGCTTTCAGTTTGGTTCTCTTTGGGCGGGGTGAAATGGGATTGGATCTGTCAGCTTTAGACAGGGGACTGAGACAGTGACACTGAGAGAGGAGCAGTTCTGGGCGGGGCCGGTGTCTTAACTGCAGCTGAACACCCCCAGAAGCTCTGAGAGAAACCTCAGCAAGTCCCTTCATCCTCACCTCAGCCTACAGACAGCACCACCATCACCTTCTTGGCCTCGTGAGGGTTTGCCTGACCTCCTCCTTAGAACCTGCAAGCACAGAGATGCCCCTGGACAGGGCCCTGCCTGTGGGAGGTTTGTGGAGGGCAGGAATGAGCACACAGAGGGTGGGAGGGGGTCTGTGAGCACCGACCAGGAAAAGACATTGGGACAGAGAAAGAGCTGCCAGCAGGGTCAGCTCCAGGCAGCAGAGATGGGCAGGCAATGAGAGGGAAGTGCAAACAGAAACATTATGGGTGGATGGAGTTGAGCAAGTCATGGTCAGGCCCTGCAGGGCCAACACCTCCCTCAGGGAGCTCAGGTCTCCCCTGCAGAAACCTCCCAGTAGCAGGGCACTGCCAGGGCCATCCCCATGGTTGCAGGTGCTAAGGAGCAGGTCACATAAACCCAGATGAGGCCAGCAAAGGGGAAGCTGGTGCTGTCTATAGACTAAGGGGTCTAAGGAAGGGACTTTCAGAAGTTCCTAGCAGACACATTGGCTGCTCCTGGAAACTATTAATGAGTCTCAGTCTGTTGTCCAAGCCTGACAGCTCCCTTTCCATTTTCCCCTTGCCAGGTGGTAGGAAATGTAAAGCACCATATCAAGAAATTGGCTTCTCTTTCAGGAAATCCCTGCCTTCGCTTTCCTTTTGAAAAGTCCCTTCAGAAATGTCCTGTGCATGAGCTGGAGCTATGAGCAGCCCTGACCCACACAGCACCCTCTCAGCAGGACAATGAACCTGCCCTGACAGAGGCCTCTCCTCCCACCCAGAGCTTCTCCTGGCAGCGATGTGGGGAGCTCCATGGGCAGGCTGAGTGCTCAACCTTGCAGGTGGCAGAGTCAATTTGCCAGGAACACAGCACCCTGGGGAACAGGAACACTGCTCCAACTTACAGCCCTGCAGAGACCTGTTTGTACACCCCGGCTTCACACCCCTGCAGCTTCCTTGGGAAAAGGTAGTAGGATGCCCTGTCCCTGAGATTGTATGGGAGAGAATCCCTGCTCTGAAGCACCTCTTCCTCCCCTGCAAAGGAGAAGCCAGGAGAGAGAAGCTAAAAATCCTATCAGTGATGCGATGGGATGAGTTCAGATGACCCCTCCACGAACCTCAGTAGCATTGCCCTGCAGCCAGAGACTTACCGTGTCAGGGGCTGTGAAGATTTCTCCCACAAGGAGCTCTCCTCTGTCCTCTCACTCCACACTGCCTTGCACTTCTCTCTGCCTTGTCTCATCTCATGTCAGCAGCAGCAGGCAGTGCCCAGAACCCTGCTGCTCTTTGCAGAGGAGCTGCTTCTTCACACAGCTGTGTCTGGGCAGTGCTGCCCGGCTGCCATGAGCTCCCTCCATCCCTGCAGCCTGGCCCCACTCAGGATCAGAGGCCCAGCTGAGCTCATGAATTTCTCTGTCCCTTGTGCTCCCTCCTCCTGGGAAATGTTCCCTGAAATAAACTAAACTAATCACTCATGGTCACCCTCTAAACACTGAAGAAAGAGTGATTCCAGCATTGCAATTTGTCTCATCAGAGGATGGTTATCTATGAGAGGTGGAAACGTCCCCCTCTGGAAGCCCCTATTCCTATCCCTTCACTAAGCAGGAACCGAGGCAGGGACAAGAAGGGAGTCCATTTACCCATGTTTCAGGTGTTGATTCAGATTCATAAACACACAGGAGGTGGGATTCCCTTTGCCAAACCTGAAGTGAGCACAACAGAGGTGTCTGCATCGGAGCTCCTTGTCTAAGCTCCCGTTGTAATCCCTGGAGATGGAGGGTGGGAGTCAGCTGGTCACACACAAACACCTGGGGACATTGGAAGAGACAGAGGTGGTCCCAGGCAAGTGCCAGTGACTGCTTCTTCTGACGGAGCAACTATGACACCCCCAAACTTCTAGAGCCTGAGGTGGGGGCCAGGTGGGGAATGGCCTTGGCCATCTGAAATGACCCTAGATGCCTACTGCAACTAGAGCTCCACTCACTATGAAGCTGAGACACAAGCAGATCTGTACAATGCAAACACTGAATGCAATTCAGTGCAGACACTGGATTCAGTGACATAAAGATAGGCCATAGGCAGGGCCATGGCTGATGCCTGGAGTGTCCAGCACAATCCCAGGTCTCTAGCAAATACAGCATGGGACCTACAGGAAAGGCATGTCCTTTTGGAGTGGTTGCTGGGAAAGCACCCCAGGGCCTCTCAGGTTTCCTAACAGTGCCCAAACAACTGAATCCCACCACTGCCTTTAGGCCAAGTCCATCCCGTCTGCATCCAACAGTGTTGCATAGATGGGAGGCACATCACGCCAAGGTCTCTGCTCTAGTCTCTGCACTCTCAAACACTTCCAGCTTTTCTCTGCATGAACAACTTCTCATCTCCAGATCATGTGAACAGGACTGCTAGTGGAGTCCACAGGCTGGTTGGATCCCAGGACATCCAGGCCCAGGGAATTTTTCAGTGGCCCATGTCCTGCCTGGAGGTTGGTTCACCTCTGTCACAGACCCCAAGGTGCTACAAGTCAGCTCAGGCAGCCAACCTCTCTCCTGGCATCCCTGCACAGTCCAGCTCTGTTTCTTGATGGCCTTGGGCACTGCAGGCTTTGCTCTCTCAGTGGGAAGCTCATTCCACCATTACATTGCCATCTGCTATCTATGACAGCATGTCTCTGCTCTGAGGTGGGGCCATTGCACACACAGTGTCCTTGGCCCTTGGTAACATCTTTCACCTTGACTGGTCTGTGCTCTGTGCCACAGCTGAGGCTCTGCAATCCAAATATACACAAGTGAATGCAGCCTGGGGCATAGGCACGAGCAGATGGAGATGCACAAGGCAGATAAGGGTGATGCTTTCTTGGATCTGGAAATTGCAAATAAGGAGGAAGTGATCAGGGATAGAATAGTGTCAGCCTTGCCTACAGTGACCACGAGAAAGTGGAGTCCCAGATCTTGAGGGGAGTGAGGAAGGACAGTAGTAGAGTACAGACCCTGGACTTGAGAGGAGCAGACTTTGGCCCGTTCAAGGGACTGCTGGGGGGGAACCCTTGGTCTGGAGGAAGAACCTGAGGTGAGGGGGGTTTCTTTTGCTTCTTTTTTGGGAACAATTTCCTGTTGTGTAGAAGGAAAGACTAGTACCCAGGATGGATGTCCATGCATCTGTTCTGCATCTTCCTTAGTCCTGGCATTTCTATGTATATACGGACAGATGCAAGGCCCCCTGTACTTCCTTTTCCTCCTTTGGAAAACTCATCTGATTGATAGCAGTACAGCTTCTTGTCTCCAGTGTCTTGCTGGCCAACTCCTTTGCTCACAGCAATCAATGCACTGTGCTCAGTTTCTGCTCCGCTCCAAGAGTGATGCAATATTTGGGACCCTTCTGGTCCTTTGCAGAAGCACAGAATAGTTGAGGTTGAGGTACCTCTGGAGATCATCTAGTCCAACTCCCCTGCTCAAGCAGTCACCTGGAGCACGTTGCACAGGTTCGCATCCAGGTGGGTTTTGAATATCGCCAGAGAAGGAGACTCCACCACCTCTCGGGGCAACCTGTTCCAGTGCTTTGTCACCCTTACAGAAAAGAAGTTTTTCCTCATATTCAGATGGAACTTCCTGTGTTCCAGTTGGTGCCCATTGTCTCTCGTTCTATCACTGGGCACCATCAAAAAGAGTCTGGTCCCATCCTCTTGACACCCTACCTTTAGATACTTGTACACATTGATAAGATCTCCTCTCAGTCTTCTCTTCTCCAGGCTAAACAGGCCCAGCTCTCTCAGTCTTTCCTCAGAAGAGAGATGCTCCAGTCCCCTAATCATCTTTGTAGCCCTTCGCTGGACTTGCTCCAGCAGTGCCACATCCCTCTTGTATTGGGGAGCCCAGAACTGGATGCAGTACTCCAGATGTGGCCTCAGCAGGGCTGAGGAGAGGGGGGAGAATCACCTCCCTCGACCTGCTGGCAACACTCTTTCTGATGCACCCCAGGATACTAGTGGCCTTCTTGGCCACAAGGGCACATTGCTGCCTCATGGTTAACTTGGTGTCCACCAGCACTCCCAGGTCCTTCTCGGCAGAGCTGCTTTCCAGCAGGTCAGTCCCCAGCCTGTCCTGGTGCATGGGGTTATTCCTCCCTAGGTGCACTTGCCTTTGTTGAACTTCATGAGGTTCCTCTCCACCCACCTCTCCAGCCTATCCAGGTCTCTCTGAATGGCAGCACAGCCTTCTGGGGAATCAGCCACTCCTCCCAGTTTTGAATCCTCAGCAAGTTTGCTGAGGGTGCACTCTGTCCCTTCATCCAGGTCACTGATGAAGAAGGTGAACAAGACTGGACCCAGTCCAGAGTCCTGGGGGACACTGCTAGCTCCAGGCCTCCAATGAGACTCTGCGCTGCTGATTACAATGCTCTGAGGCCTGCCATTCAGCCACTTCTCAGTCCACCTCACTGTCTGCTCATCTATCCTGCACTTCCTGAGCTTGCCTATGAGGCCAAGCACAGTCCCCAGGGTGCAGGATCCAGAAATGGTGTGAGGGACTGAAGAACCTCCTGTCAGCCCATCTCTGTGGGCAGGGATGGGACTGGGGTTGCGGCTCACCAATGAACCTCACGGCTGCCTCCTGCAAGGATGCCTCAAGGTTCTCCAAGTACAGCAGGCTCTGGTGCAGGTACTGCTCTACTCTGCTGCTGTCCCTCAGCAGCTGGAGACAGCACAAGGCCAGGGGGATGGTACCGAGCCTCCCCAGAAGGCCAGGCCTGTCCCTCCTCACATTACCAGCCTCCTCTTCCTTCCTGTTCATGACTCCCAGCTAGAAGCTGTGTGGTACCGAGGTTCAGAGGGAGCAGAGGACAGAGTGTGTGTTTCCTGAGAGGCCTGCAGAGCAGCAGAGACCAGGAGATGCCACCACAGCCGGGGCAGGACACCCTGTGTCCCCATCATCTTGGCAAGGCCTCAAGCCGTTACCAGCCCAGAATGAGGAGATGCAGCTTGGGTCTGTCCCTCGCTGAAGGCAGAGGCAGCTCTGCCTTGTCCTTGGGGACACAAGAAGTTGGACCTCACGCTGACATGCATTCAAAGGGACACTTGTCAGCAGCCCTTGCCCTGATGCTCTGGCCCACCCAAGGGATGTCACCATTGCTTCCCAAAATTGCTGGTCCATACCTGGGCCACTCCTTGGAGCTGGTCACTCATGTGGAGGAAGAGTGGGACCAGGCTCCTCTGCACATGCTGCTTCATGCCCTGTTTGTTCTTCCCCACCACAATCTCCATCAGGTCTTGGCAGAGGAGGATGGAGAGCTCTCGCACTGGGCTGTCTTCCTGTGGGTAGGGAGGAAAGGAGGGGAGGCCTCAGCAATGACTCCAGGAAGCGGGCATGAGAAGAGGGTTTGCCATTGTGAGGCCTCACCCTCTCCAGGCACAACTGTCCCCCACCCCAGGCAGGGGTCAGAGCTGGGAACAAACCTCTGCGGACGCAGCCTGGAGAATGAGGGTTGTCGGCAGCAGCAGGGCAAGCTTCCCTGGCCTCTGTCTCCCTCTGCCTCTGGAGGGAACATTCTGTATTTCCCTAAGACTCCATCAGGGCCCCCTTGCAGGAGAGGATAACAGAAAGGGACAGCCCCGGGACATGGCCTCTCCCTCACTCTCTTGCCTGCTCCTACCTCTTTGTTCATCTTTACCCCAGGCCAGGCAAGCACCACAGGGAGTCAAGCATGAGACAGAGCAGCCAAGGGCAGAGAGGGGGGTGGTTTGATCTAGTCCCACAGCGCAGGACACCAAGGCCAGCACAGGGAATGTCACAGGGAATGTCAGAGGGACACATAGCACCCATAGCCATGCATACAGACCCCTGGACACGCCAGGAGAGCCCCTGGCTCTCCCACCAGCCTTCCATCATCAAAGCTCACAGAAGCTTCTCAGCCAGCTGCAGAGCAATGGGGCTGGAGCCCTTCTGGTGCAGGGGGCTGAGGATGTTTCTCAGCAACATCAGGCTTCCCACACGCATGTCCCTGCCAGCATCCTGCAGCCACTGCATGATGTCTGGGAGCAGGCTCTGCATTCTCCTTGCCTGTGTGAAACACACAACTTCCTTTCAGTGAAGCAAGGCCAGATCCCCCTGCCAAAAGTGCTCTGGGTGCTGACTCCCCATCAGGGCTCAGTGTCCGGGGCCAGGGCTCTGCACACACCCATGGCACAGAGACTGCAGTGCGGGGCAGAGCTCTCCCGGGGGCCCTCAGCATGCTATGGCCTCTATTTGGAGGAAGGCTGCTGCCTTGAGGCCCAGGAGCGGCCGGCTACATTAGCTTGAGCCTGTGCTCTGGCTCATCGTCCCTCTTGTAGCGTGACTTTGGCCGCAGCGCTCCCATGACTGAGGCTGTTTGGAGCTGGCTTGCTTGGTGCTGGGCCTGGATCTCTGCCTAGCACAGCCGAGATGTGCCAGCAGCAGGAGCTCTTCCTGGTGGGCATTGGTGCCTTTCTGCTTGTGCAGCACAGCCAAGTGCCTGGCATGAAAGACTCAGGGCAGATGAACACCTCCTGTCAAGCCCCAGGCTGCCAGCATGACTTCACCCAGCTGCCCCCTGCTCACCATCTCGGGACTCTGCGACAGGCTCATGAGGCCTCTGAATGCCAGCCCACGCATCTTCAGGCTCTGACTTTGGACATAGCTCTGGAGGAGCGGCAGGACGGCATCATCCGTATGGGCAAGGTCAGGGCAATCCAGCAGCTGAAATGCACACAGCAATGAAGGACTGGCTGAGCTGGCAGGACTGCCTGCACCGGGCAGCCCTGGATCACACCCACCTTTCAGGGCAAGGGCACCAGGCCCTGACAAAGCTCAGCACACAGGCAGCAGGGATTGCGGAGAGACCCCCAGGCCCTTCTCCCAGCCCTGGGCCTCACAGCACATTGCACACACCGCTCGCCTCCTCCTCCCGTCCTCTGAACCCTCTGCAGCCTCTGGTTCCCATCCCTTGGAGGAGCAATTGAACACAGAGCTGCCACAAAGGAGGCATGAAATCCAAGTGTTTGCAAGTGGCAGCCCAGCAGAAATGAGCCAAAGTCAGGGTGACTAAGAGGAGTGCCCCAGCTCCATTGCCCCAGCTCCAATGACCAACATCACCCCACAGCCATGTGCACAAGCCAGCAGAGCATTTAGAGGCACCTCCAGAGAGTCACCACTTGCCATGAGGCCCACCTCAATGAAGAAAGCCCTGGTGGGCATCTGACAGAACTACTCCTCCCTTCTCAGCAGCCTTGCCAGCTGCTGCAAGATCCAGCGACACCGGTGTCTCGGAGCCCCCCTCACCAGTCTGGCAGCAGGAAGAAGGCAGTGCTGGTCCTCAGCTGAGCAGGCAAACCTCCTCTGGGATGGCTCTGCCCCCTCTAGCCATTTCCCCCCAGCACAGGGCAAGGCAGGCCAAGGCAGTGCTTGGCACACAGCACTTGGCACACAGCTACAGCAGCCGGTGGCATTTGCTCATGGAGGCTGCTCTTTCCCTACCACACTTTGGCATTGGAAAGCCAGGGTCAGTCATCATCAGGTTCCTTTTGGTGGGAGACCAGACAAACACCCTTCCTACCTGGAAATCATGGCCTTCCCACACATCCCCTTTCCTGACCCCTTTGGATTCCTCTCCCCCGGGCCCTTCCCATGTTCTTCTGTGCATCTTGCACTTTTGCTGGGGCTCTGTCTTTGGTGGCACTGCAGGCAGACGGTCCCCAATGCTCTCAGGGTTGGGAGTCCAGGCCTCACAGGAGGGCACTCCAGCTCTCTGGGAAGGACCACTCCTGCGAAGGACCCCCTCCCACAACTCCTAACACCAACTGCCCCTCCCCCCAGCAGCTCTCAAAGATGAGCAGCAACGGGGCAGGGAGCTCCCATGGCCATTTTGCTGTGCGACCCCTTGCCACAAGTGCTGAGGCTGCAGCCTCTTTCTTGGAGAACTGGGGTCCCCCTTCACCCACAAGGAAGGACATTGTGCAGGGCACCCCGAATTCAGGGAAGAGGTGCTGGGGGAGAGCAGGGTGGAAAGGGCTGTACCTGGCCCTGCATGGCTAGAATTGGAAGAAGATGCCTATCCATTGCCTGCAAAAATTGTTGTAAAACTCAAAAAAAACTTTACCCATGCTTTAAAAAAGCAAAACAGCTAGTCTCATGTGAATTCAAACAGAAATTTCTCTGGGGTGACTATTAAAATTGAGAATTTTGTTTAGGATAGAAGCAATCCTCCTTTTTCAAACCCTTGAGCTTTGTGTTCTTTGAATTTCATGCTTGACCCTATTTAAGCCTAGAAGCCTCTTTTCAAACCTACAGGTGTTTATTTTGACAAAGGCACCTATGTGCATTCCAGTCTGGTAGCCTAGAACATCTTCTGAGAAATTGAACTCTACTTGCATCTTGTATTGTGACCAACCAACCAATTCCTACCATGGAAGAAGGTTCGGGGAAGAACGTAGGGTGTGATGGACCACAGCTGCCACAAAGCAAGCGGAATTTATCTCAGCACAAAGAGAACCAGAGGTTGGCCTTTGTTTTAGGCCACCCTCCAGACTCATGCAAACACCTGAAGGCTGGAAATAAATCCTTGCTGGAGCAGAAATAATTATCGGCAGAGGGAATGTGCACCCCACCTGAGCTGCAACTGGACTAGCAAGCCTTGCTGGTTTGAACCACTGATTTGCTACTTTCCCAGAGAAATGCAATTTGGTAATGGAACACATTTGAAGAGCAAAGAACTGCAAACATGGTGTGCTTCAAACAAAGATCAGTAGACCTTTCGCCTACGGTATCAACCTCCAAGTAATGGGGTAATAGAAAGACGGAGTGGACAGCAGAAACAACAGCTGCACAAGAGTGACTCTTCTCTCATAGAATACTTCGAAGTGGGGATCCCGCTTGTGAGAAGTTATAAGGTGGCTAAATAAGCGACAAACTGCCATGGGAAGGCCCATAGATAAGGGGTTTGTGTCAGTAGCTGCATGAATTCCTGTTAAAACAAAAATAAAACCCTGTCAAAGTCCTGGAGATGAGGTTGTGGTTAAACATCCAGCTCAGGGATCGGTCTGGGTGACTCTGCTCTTTTCCCATGGAAAAGGAGCATGGGATGCTGTAGACAATGAAGGCAGTAAGTTAACCATTAGTGAGGTCTGGGTTATGTCCAAGACCTAGGTGTCTTCTCTTGCAGGGAGATGTGGTGTTATCTGCTAACCGTGGGAACATTGATAACTGGAAAACACACCTGAAACGTGTCTCTAACAGTTCTGCCTTTTCACGTTGCCCATGGGACAACTTGGGTATTGAAGATCAGTCACAAGCCATCTTCAAAACTATAGTTATAAGAGAAACACCATCTGTAATAGCACGAGGTCAAGGACTGATTGTAGGCAATCATGTTACACTAACCCTAAGAGCTAAACTTAGTCTAAATGTAGCTCTATGTAGTAACGCACTGGATGGGAAGCTGCACATGGTTCTGACAACAGAGTGAGATGGGTACTCCAGACTTGGAAGGCAACAAAAGCCATTGTGATGGGACCTATGGTTTTGACCAAACCACCACGCAGACTTCTGGTTAACTTCTCATATGACTGAACAAATAATGTCTTTTTTGCACCATTTAATCCATCAGTATCACTTGGGGTAACCTTACATCAACTTGACAGCTTTCTCAAACACAACACCAAGGTTCCTCAACATCTGTTGGAAACTGGAAAATGCTTAGAGGAAAGGGAAGGAATGATGATATATGATAGAATGAACGGATTTGGTTAGTGAAAGTGTCCAGCGACAGAGCAGCCTGCCCTGAGTTGACACACGTAGAAACAGGTTTTAATTTCTTCCTCCCTGCAAGCACGCAACTGTTCCTTTGCTCTTCTCAAGAAACGTCCCTGCTCCCAAGAGAGCCTTTCCTCAGGTCAGTGTGTCCATGCTGGCCTGCCCAGCCATTTCTGCACCCCTCTGCTGTGCTCCCTGGGCTGGTGGTGCTGCTCTGCAGGGCCAGCAGGCTGTGGGGCCCCGGGGTGACTCCACATTGGCCATGCTGGTCAGGGTAGACCCGGCTGGTCCAGCATCACTGCACCTGACAACCCCCTCCTCAGGCATCTGTGGCTGTGGAAGATGCTCAGAGCAATCACAAGGCATTTCCAATGGCTCAGGATGGGGTCAGGTGTGCCATTAGATGCAGCTATGACTTTTCATTGTTGATGACATGAACCACCCTTGAGGCTGCCCTCCCTGTGCCTGATGAGTCCCCATTGCCTCTCCTGAGATTGCAGAGCCCTGATTTGGTGCATTCTTCAGTTTGGCCCTTGACTTTGGGTGACTCCACTTAGTTTTGGGAGTCTCCACTCACTGCCCATCCCAGGCACATGCTGTCCCTGGAGATCCCCTGTGCTTGCCTGGTGGCTCCATACTCCCTTCCAGAAGGATAGCAATGTGCTACCAGCCCTCTACTATGTGAAACAGCCCCTAGCAGATACTGCTTGAACACTCACCCTCTCCAGGGACCCTGGGCACCCACAAGTGAGGGCTGAATCCAGCTCTCATTCCCTCACACATCACCCTATGAGCACATCCTCCTTAGCCCATGAAAAACCCAGGCATGGCAACAGGGCATTTTTGGGTGCAATTCCCTGAGCGCATTCTTGGCTCCAGCTTGGGAAGAAGAGCCTAGTCTTCATGCAGTGTACTGATGAAGTCCCCTTTTATTACAGAGATGCTGCAAGGGAGGCCAGCTCTGACACAGTGGTCGGCAGATTTACAGAAAGCCTCTGACTCAGACAGACAGGATTTGTGCCTCTGGAGAAGTGGGATGAACTGAAACATTTCTGTAAAAACATGACTATCACAGACAGAAGTCCCAAAACACAAGAGTTGTCTGAGATAAACTGGGAGCTGGTTGTGAGGAGAGATGGGCAGTTTATTGCTGCTGAACTACAAGAAGTTGAATCAGTTTCTTCAGTGCGTCCTTGAGCTCCTTGTTCCTCATGCTGTAGATGAGAGGGTTCATTGCTGGAGGCACCACTGTGTACAGAACAGCCAACACCAGATCCAGAGCTGGGGAGGAGATGGAGGGGGGCTTCAGGTAGGCAAAGAAGCCACTGCTGATGAACAGGGAGACCATGGTCAGGTGAGGGAGGCACATGGAAAAGGCTTTGTGCCGGCCCTGCTCAGAGGGCATCCTCAGCACAACAGTGAAGATCTGCACGTAGGACAGCACAATGAAAATGAAACACACAAAGCTTAAACAGACACTAACCACAAGAAGCCCAACTTCCCTGAGGTAGGAGTCTGAGCAGGAGAGCTTGAGGATCTGGGGGATTTCACAGAAGAACTGGTCCACTATGTTGCCTTGGCAGAGTGGAATTGAAAATGTGTTAGCAGTGTGCAGGAGAGCATGGAGAAAACCACTGGCCCAGGCAGCTGCTGCCATTCTGACACAAGCTCTGGTGCCCATGAGGGTCCCGTAGTGGAGGGGTTTGCAGATGGCAATAAAGCGGTCATAGGCCATGACTGTGAGGAGATAAAACTCTGCTGAAATGAAGAAAAAGAAGGAAAATATCTGGGCAGCACATCCTGAGTAGGAAATGGCCCTGGTGTTGCTCAGAGAATTGGCCATGGATTTGGGGACAGTGGTGGAGATGGTGCCAAGGTCGAGGAGGGAGAGGTTGAGGAGGAAGAAGTACATGGGGGTGTGGAGGCGGTGGTCGCAGGCTACGGCTGTGATGATGAGGCCGTTGCCCAGGAGGGCAGCCAGGTAGATGCCCAGGAAGAGCAGGAAGTGCAAGAGCTGCAGCTCCCTTGTGTCTGCGAATGCCAGGAGGAGGAACTCGTTGAGGGAGCTGCTGTTGGACATTTGCTCCTTTGGGGCACAGGGGGACTGTTTGAGGAAGGAGACACATTGACAAGTTAGGACAGACTTCTCTGAGCAAGGTTCTCATAACCTCCCCCAAACACACACACATTACCTCTCCCCATCTCAGCAGCAGTTTCACTGAGCTCCATGGCTTGAGCTCTGGTTTGTGCTGGCCGAGTTTCACACAAGGAGTAGGGGCTTCTGCCCACGAGCTCCAGAGGTCAGCCCAGACCTACAGCACTGTGTAAATGGGAAGAGCGGTGACGACAACCTAAATTCCCAGTTCGAGTCAGACTTCATCCACACATACTGTTGAAGGGATTTTCAGCATCTTCACTCTCACTTCTAAATAATGTGGGTTCATTAGTAGTTTTAAGGCTTCTTTTGTTTCCTTTAGCTGGACCCCATAACCTTGAGAGCAGAGGGCTGTGCTTGCTGGGAGAGGAGAGGAGGCCTTGGAGTTGACAGTTTCCTCTCACACTTTGAGCATGACTCTGCTGCCTCGAGCCGTCCCTGTGGGGAGCTGTTTTTCTGTCCCCATGTCTCTCCCCTCTCAGTGCTCACACACCCCATCCCACCTGCTGTGAGCTCAGCTCTGCCCTGCAGAAATCTCCCTGGGGCAGGACACTGCCCAGGGCACCTCTGTGTCTGCAGGTGCTATGGAGCAGGTGAGAGAAACCTTGGTGAGGCTGGAAACGTGATGCTGGTTCTGTCCTTAGGCTGAGGGGTGGATGGAGGCATTTGCTGAGTCCCTCCCAGAACTGCTCCTCTCTCATTGTCACTGTTTTGGAGCCTCCATCCCCTTTCTAAACCTGACAGATCCAATCCCATTTCACCCCACCCAGAGAGAATCAAACTGAAAGCACAGACTCATGACAGCTCCTTCTCTTTCATGTATCCCCTGCCTTGACCTTCCTTTTGGAAAGTCTCCTCCAGAAATGTCCTGCGAGTGAGATGGAGCTGTGGGCAGCCCTGACCCATGCAGTATCCTTTTCATAGGACACTCAACGTGCCCTGCTGGGGGTCTCTCCTCCCACCCAGAGTTTCTCCCTTCGACAATCTGGGGAGCTCCCCGAGTAGGCTGAGTGCTGAGCCTCGCAGGCAGCAGAGTCACTGCCCCAGGCACACAGCACCCTGGGGCATAGGGACACTGCTCTGAATCACAGCCCTGGGCAGACCTGTGTGTACACCCAGACTTCACACCCCTGCAGGGTCCCTGGGAGAAGGTAGCAGGATGCCCTGTCCCTCTGACAGTTTGGTAGGGAATCCCTGCTCTGAAGCATCTCCCCCTCCTCTGCAAAGGAGAAGCTGGGAGAGCGATCCTTAAAAATGTAATGGTGAGACTGGAATGATTTCAAGACCTTTCCAGGAATGTCAGTAGCATTGCCCTGCAGCCAGAGACTTACCGTGTCAAGGGCTGTGAAGATTTCTCCCACAAGGAGCTCTCCTCTCTCCTCCCACTCCACACTGCCTTGCACTTCTCTCTGCCTTTTCTCATCTCATGTCAGCAGCAGCAGGCAGTGCCCGGAGCCCTGCTGCTCTTTGCAGAGGAGCTGCTCCTGCAAACAGCTGTCTCTGGGCAGTGCTGCCAGGTTACCATGGGCTCCCTCCATTCCTGGAGCCTGGCCCTGCTCAGGAGCAGAGGCCCAGCTGAGCTCATGAGTTTCTCTGTCCCTTGTGCTCCCTCCTCCTGGGAAATGTTCACTCCAATAAACTAAAATAATCACTGATGGTCCCTCTCTAAGCACTGCAGGAAGACTGATTCCAGCATTGCAATTTGTCTCATCAGAAGATGGTTATCTATGAAAGTGGAAACGTCCCACTCTGGAAGTTCCTATTCGCACCTCTTAACTAGGCAGGACACCTAGATGGGGACAAGAAGGGAGGTCATTCACACATGGTTCAGGTGTTGATTCAGATGACTCGGTTTGGGCTTCTCAGGGTGCTTTAGAAGATCCTGGGATGCAGTGGGAACCAGATCCTTCCTGAGAGCTCCACAAACACACAGGAGTTGCGATTCCCCTTGCCCAGGCAGAAGTGAGCACAGCATAGATGTCTGCATGCAAGATCTTAGTCTATGTTCCCAGTATAATCACTGGAGATGGAGGGTGAGAGTCAGTTGCTCACACACAAACACCTGATGAAATTGGAAGGGACAGAGGTGGTCCAAGGCATGTGCCAGTGTCTGCTTGCTCTGATGGAGCAACTGGGAGACCCACATCCTTCTAGAGCATGAGGTGGGGTCCAGGCAGGGAATTGCCTTGGCCACCTGAAAGGATACTAGATGCCTAGTGCTGCCAGAGCTCCACTCACTAGGAAGCTGAGGTACATGCAGATCCCAACATTGCAAACAGTTGATGTCATCCAGTGCAGGCACTTGACTCAGTGACACAGAAATAGGCCTGCAGGGCCATGTTGGATGCCTGGGGGTGTCCAGCCCATCCACATGTCTCTAGCAGATACACCATGGGACCTCTAGGAAAACCATGCCCCCTTTGGAGTGATTGCTGGGCAAGTGCCCCAGGGCAACTCAGGTTTCCTACCAGTGCCCAAACAACTGGATCCCACCACTGCCTTTAAGCCAAGTCCTTCTGATCTACAGCCAAGCGTGCTTCATAAATGGACCACACATCCCACCAGGGTCTCTGCTCTAGTCTCTGCACCATTAAAACCTTCTAAATTTCCTCCCCCTGAACCTCTTCTCACCTCCAAGATGATATGAACAGGAACTGGGCTAATGATGACCTCAGGGTGCCTGGATCACAGGCTGCCCAGTGCCAGGGACTTCTTCAGTGGTGCCTTGTCCTGCCTGGATATTATTTCAAGTCTGTCACAGGCCACAAGGTGCTGCAGAGTCAGCTCAGGCAGCAAACCCCTCTCCTGCCATTTCTACAAAGCCCAGCTCTGTTTCTCCTTGGCCTTGGGCACTGCAGGCTTTGCTCTCTCAGTGGGAACCTCCTTTCACCATTACATTGCCACCTGCTATCTAGGCCAGCATGGCTCTGCTCTGAGATGGGGCCACTGCACACACGGTGTCCTTGGACCTTGGTAACAGGTTTCACCGTTACAAATCTGTTGTCTGTGCCACAGCTGAGGTTCTGCACCCCAAATATACACAAATGCATGTATTTTGGGGAACAGAGAGGAGCCGATGGAAATGCAAAAGCTTTCACAAGCCTGAAACATTATTGGAATAACTGAGATGCAGTGGGACCACTACCATGACTGGAGTGCTGTGATGGCAGGGTACAAGCTCTGCAGGCAAGACCATTAGGGAAGATGAGCAGGGGGGATGCCCTCGGTGTGAAGGGACAGCTCAGATGGATGGAGCTCTTGCATGGGATGGACAAGGGTTTGGGTGAGAGCTTGTGGGTGAGCATTACAGTAAAGGTGACGTTGTGATGGGAGTTACAAAGCACCCGATGGGGGTGAGGAGGTGGATGCAGTCTCCTTCAAGCAACCTGAGCAAGTCAGTGGGTTACAGGGCCTGGTTCTTCTGGGGGGACTTTAATCTCCCCGATATTCATTGGAAGGGTGAACCGCAGGGTGCAAGCAGTCCAGGAGATTTCTGGAGGGTGTCAGGGACAGCTTCCAAGCACAGCTCCCTGATGGGCCAGGAAGGGTGATGCTCACCTGGATCTGGTACTCACACAAGGAAGCACAGATCAGGGATGTGATAATCTGTGGAAACCTTGGCTGCAGTGACTATGGAATAGTGGAGTCCCAGATCATGAGGGCAGTGAGGAAGGACAATAGTAGTGTACAGACTGCGGCCTTCAGAGGAGGAAACTTTGTCCTCCCCAGGGGACTGGTGGGGCATCCCATTGGAAGCAGCTCTGAGGGGCAATGGAGCTTGTGAAAGCCAGCAGGTCTTTAAGGACAGCAGCCACCAAGCACAAGGATGGTCCATACTGATGCTCATTAAAACTAGTAGACGTTTTGGGAGATCGGCTTGGCTAAACAGGACACTCTTGTCCACCAAAGTAGGGATGGTGAAACCAAAGCTCCCAGAGACGAGAGACTTTCAGGGGACGTCAAGGGCATGAAGAAGAGCTGCTACTACTCCACTAACACAGAAAGAATAATCAAAGAGCACCTGGTCTCACTGCTGAATGGGGCAGGGGCTCTAGTAATAGCAGATGCAGATGGGTCTGAGAAGCTCGGTGCCTTCTTTGTTTCAGTCTTCACCAGCAAGGTCTCCTGAGCTGTTGTGCCTCAAGTCAGGACTCCAGAGGAGAAAAACAGCCAGCAGGGGATGAGGGTTGAGTGAGGGATTGCTTGTAAGTACTCAGCCCATGCAAGTCTCTGGGATGCGATGGGCTGCACATGAGGACACTGAGAGGGCTGGCCAACATCATAACAAGGCCAGTCTCTATCACCTTTGGAAAGGTTGTGTAGATCAAGGGAGGTCCCAAAGACCAGAAAAAAGGAATGTGTTGTGCCCATCTTCAGGAAAGGCCACAAGGACAACCTGGGGAGCTGCAGGCCCTTCAGCCTCACTTTGGTGAGGAGCGTGTCATGCAGCAAATGCTCTCAGATCATGTTTCTCGGCACATGAAGAATGTGCCTGGGAACAGTCAGCATGTATTTACTGAAGGTAAATCATTCCTGCACAACCTGATAGCCTTCTGTGATAAAAGACCTGTGGTTGTGGAGGACCCGAAAGTACTAGATGTCATTTACCATGATTTTAGCAAGGTGTTGGACACTGTCTCCATGAATATTCTTAAATACAATAAGGCATCATGATGAGATGGGTAGACACTCGGGTGGATAAAAAGCTGTTTGGATGATGGAGCTCCGAGGGTTTTTTGAATGGGTCATGCTTTACCAGGAAGCCAGGTAAAGGTGGAGTATGCAGGGGTCTCTACTCGGACCTGTTTTGTCTAACAATCAGGTTCACCAGTGACCTGGAGGATGCAACTCTCGTCATGTTTCTGGATGACACCTCATCAGGAGAAAGAGTCGTATGTTTAAGGGCTGCCATTCAGAGGGACCTCAGCAGACGGGAGGAACAATCTGTCATCAGCTTTGCGAAATTCAACAAGGACAAATGCAGGTCCTGCACCTGGGGTAGACCAACACCCTGCAATAATACAGGCTGGGGAGTCTGTGGGCAGGGAGCTGAACATCAGCCAGCAGCGTGCCCTAGCAACAAAGCAGGCCACAGTGTCCTGGGTGGCATGAACAGGACCACAGCCAGGAGATGAAGGGAAGTGATTATCTCCCTCTACTCACCACTCATTAGAGACCATCCAGAGACTGTGTCCAGGTGGGGCTGCCTGTAGAAGAACACTGTTGATCACATGGAGTGAGCTCAGTGGCAGGCCTCCAAGATGGTTGGGGGCTGGAGCACTTGCCCTGTGAGGAGAGGCTGAGGGAATGGGTTTGTTCAGCACAGAGAAGGGAAGGTTTCTGGGGGGACTCATAGCAGCTTCCCAGCTCAAAGTTGCCACTGACAATGAACAAGGTTTTTAAAGGAATTCGTGGCAGGAGAATGAGAGGAAAGAGTTAAAAGCTGACACAAGTGCTGTTGAAATTGTATATAAGGGAGAAAAATCAGTGAGGATCCTGAAGCATTTGAAGTGGCATCCAGAGGGATTGTGGACTCTTCTTGGAGGCTTTCAGGATGCAGCTGGACAAAGCCCTGAGGAACTTGGTGTGAATTCATTGTGGATCCCTAAGCGAGCAGGAGGTTGAGCTAGAGTCGTTCCCAAGGTCCCTTCCAGCCTGAATGGTTCTGTGATTCTGTCCTCTCTGGTGAGAGGCACTGCAATTCTTGCAGGCAGGAAGTCCTTTTCTGCATGTGGGTTAGCACCCGACATGGCCTCCCCAGAACCAGCCCCTCCTAGTGGTGTGAGGTTGCCTCTTGGGCCTGAAAGGTTTTCAGTTCAAGGTTTCATTATGAGTGACTGCTTGTCCCGAGTGAGTCCTCTTCACAGCCTACAACACCTGAACATTACAACACGATGCCAAGTGAGTGTGACAAATGCAGAAAGTCATGGCATGAGGGTGATCGCACTCTAACATCCATGAGGTCCTTTGCTGATCCAACAATATCCAGAAGGACTGAAAGAGCCTTAAACCTCCTAGGCACACCTAGGTAATGTTGACTTTGTCCCTCTGGGAGGTGAGGGAGCTGTGTTTGTTCAGCCTGGAGAAGAGAAGGATTTGGGGACACCTAATAACAGCCTCCCCATGCCCACCAGGATGTCACCAAGGAGATGGAGCCAGACTCTTCACTGCTGTGCATGAGGCAAGGGTGAAGGCCAATAGGCATTAGCTGAAACAAGAGAGATTCAGGCTGGGTGTAAGAAGAAACTTGCCCTGGGGCGGGTTGCCCAGAGAGACTGTGCCATCTCCATCCTCAGAGGTTTTCAAGTCCAAAATGAGTAAAGCCCTGAGCAACCTGATCGGACCTGTTAGCTGAGCCTGCTGTGGGAAGGAGGTTGGGCCAGAGACATCCCGGGGTTCCTTCCAGAAAGAATGATTCTGCATTTCCTTCCACCTCAAGTCTTCTCTTGATCTTGGGAAAACATTCATCTTCCCTGTGATCATGGAAGCAGATCTCAGAAAGGTCTAATCAGATCAACTGCATGTTCATTCTCCAGCTCCAGAGTAGTTCAAATTCGGAGTTGCTTGGCCAGTACCCCCAAATAGCCTCTCTCTTTTTCTTTTTGCTTCACCTTTTCTTGCATTTTTCCCTCTTTTCCACATCCCAAGTTGTTTTCTTTTACCAACCTGATCTCTCCCACGAAGTCAGCCGACCTCTGTTTAACCTTTCCCCATTGACATTGGATTTGCATTCTTTGCACATTCACCTGGCTTTTCTGAGATGCTTGCCATGGTGATGCCTACCTTTGCCAGCAGTCCCTTTAAACGACTACCTCCTTTTATTATGCGTAGTGTCCTGCAGGTCCTCAGGCTGTTATCCTGTCAGAGGCACCACAAGACAGGATGAGCCATCTGCACACACTCATTTACAGCTGACACAAGGGACCTTTAGTCAAGAGGGGCCTTGAGAAACTTGGGGATTTGGCCAACAGAAACCTCATGCTGACGTACAAGAAGGTCCTGCACTGGGGGACAGAAGAGCCCGTGCATCAGGACAGGCTGGCGCCTGACCGTCAGAGGCGTGACCCTGAGGAGAAGGACCTGGATGTCACGAGGGATGCCTTATGAGCCAGTGGTGCACGCTCCCTGCAAATGAGGCCAGCTTCATACCAGGCTGCTTCAGGAAGAGTGTGGCCACCCAGACAAGTGGAATTATTATGTCCCTCATCTCAGCCCTGGTGTGGCCGCTTTGGGAATAGTGTGTCCCAGTGTGGGCTGCCCAGTGCTGGAGGAATGGGGAGCAATTGAAGGGGGTCCAGACGAGTCTTCCAAGATGGGGTTAGTGTCCTGAAGCACATGGCCTGTATGGAGAGGCTGAGGGACCTGGGCTTCTTCAGCCTGGTGAAATGGAGGTGAAGGGCAGTACAGTAGTAGCCTCCGAGTGCTTGAAGAGATCATGGATCTCTTCTTGGTAGAGGGAAATAACATGAGAAGGGGAAACCAGGCTAAAACAGGAACTCACAGCTCAACTCCAGGGCAATATGACACCAAAGAGAAAGCAGAAGGAGGGATATGCAGCAAAGGAGGAATTCAAAAATATTGTCCAATAAAACACGGATGGTGTTAGGGAAGCCAAAGCTCTCAGAGGGTACACACTGGCAGGGGACATCAAAGGCATGAAGAAGAGTTGCTACTGCTTCAGGAACGGTAAAGAATAAAAGGAAAATGTTGGCTCCTTGCTGAAGGGGGCAGAGAATGTAGTAATAGCAGATGTAGGTAGGTCTGAGGAGCTCAGGGCCTTCTTGGCTTCTGTCTTCTCCAGCAAGGTCTCCCGGGCTGTTGTGCCTAGAGTCAGGGCTCCAGAGGAGAAAAGCAACCAACAGTGCATGAGGCTTGAGTGAGGGATGACTTGCAAGAACTCCACCCCTACAAGTCAGTGGGCTTGAAAAGACTGCACCCAAGGACACTGAGAGAGCTGGCCGCTGTCATAGCAAGGCCGCCCTCTGTCATCTTTGAAAGGTCATGGAGATGGGGTGAGGTCCCAATAACTGCAGAAAGGCAAACGTTACATTCACTCTCAAGAAAGGCCCAGAGGGCAACCCAGGGAACGACAGGCCATTCAGCCTCAACTGACTGAGGAGTGTGTCATGGAGTGAGTCCACTCATTTCTCTGGGCACATGAGGGAGAAGAAGGGGATAGGGAAGAGGCAGCATGGATGTTCCCAGGGTAAATTGTGCCTCACCAGCCTGATCGCCTTCTAGGATTCCATAGCTCTATTTGTGGTTGGAGAGCAGAAAATGTCTTTCAGCTTGATTTGAGCAAGGGGTTTGACACTGTCTCCCACAATATCCTTGTGGAATACAATTTAGAGATTTGCCACCTAGATGGGTGGACAACCAGATGACTTGATTAGTGACATGGAAGAGGCAATACTCACTACGTTTGTTGAGGACAAAGAAACTGCAGGGGACCCCAGCCATATGCTTGAGGGCTGCTATTCAGAGGGCCCTAGACAGGCAGGAGGAATGGGCTGTCAATACATGGAGTCCAGGGCATGAGCCACCTCCTCTGCATCCAGACCTATTGCATGCACGTTAGAACATTTCAGTCTAGAAGAGTAGACAAACAGATGGGTAAAAAGCTGCTTGGATGACCAGAAGCTCAGAGGCTCAGAGGGCAGTGGTGAATGGGTAGTACTCTTCCTGGAAGCCAGGGAGAAGTGGAGCACCACAGGGTCTCTCCAGGAACTTATCCTATTTATCATCTGTATCAGTGACATGGAAGAGGCAACACTCAGCAAGCCTGTAGATGAGGGCTGCCATTGAGAGGGAGCTAGACAGGCAGGAGGAATGGGCTGTCAGGAACATCATGGAATTCAACAAGGATAAATGACATGTCTTGCACCTGCGATAAACCAACACCCCACAGTGTTACAGGCTGGGGCCAGAGGGCCTAGGGAGCAGCTCTGTGGAAAAGGACGTGAGGGTGCTGGGGGACAGGAGGCAAAACATGAGCCAGCAGCGTTCCCTGGCAGCAAAGAAGGCCAGAAGCATCGTGGGCTGTATGAGCAGGAGCACAGGCAGGAGGTCCAGGGAAATGGTGATCGCCTTCTAGTCAGTATTCATTAGACACCATCTAGAACCCTGCATCGAGGTTTGGGTTCCCAGAACAAGAAAGAGGTTGATAACTGGGAGTGAGTCTGGCCCAGGACCCTCACAACAGTTGGGGAGCTGGAGCACTTGCTTTGTGAGGAAGCATTGGAACTTGTTGCCCAGACAGCGCTGTACAGTCTCCTCCTTTGGAGGTTTCCAAGACCAGGCTGGATGAAGCCCAGAGCAACCTGCTCTGACCCCAGAGCTGACCCCGCTGTGAGCAAGCAGATTGGGCTAAACACCCACTGAGGTCCCTTCCACTCTGAAGGAGTCCATGATTCTTCCCACTCTCCATCTTTGCTTGTGGATGTCAGGGAAAGCACGCAGGTGCCTTGTGACAGTGGAAGCAGGCCAGCCTTCTTGTCCTCCTCCAGTCAGAATTATTCAGATGCAGGGCTTCTTGCCAGGAATCCTCAAGACAGCCCTGATCGATCCTTTGCTGCATTTTCATTTCCCTTTTCTTCCACCCCTCCTAAGTCTGTCTCCTTTACCATTCTGATCCCATCCCTTACAGCACACCCCACCCCTGCTCACTCTTAACTCATTGGCACTGGATGGTTTTTTTGTTTGTTTGTTTGGGGGTTTTTTTGTTTTATTTTGACAAAGAGGAGCTTCATTCAAGAAGGAACTTGAGAAATTCGGGTGATTTGGACAACAAATACCTCATGAAGATTTACAAGAGAAGGCTCAAGCCCTGTGTCTAGGTGGGAATAACCCCATCCATGAGGAGAGGTTGAGGGACCTGGGTTTCTTTAGCCTGCTGAAGTGGAGACGAAGGGCAGTAGAGTAGGAGTCGGTGACTGCTTGAAGGGTGGTTTCAGAGATGATAGAGCTTTTCTTAGTATGGGGAAACAGCATGCGAAGGGGAAAGAGCCACAATCTTGAGAGGTTCAGAATGGACTTCAGGTCCAAAGAAGGTCACTTGTAGGGCAGTGCTGAGGTGCAACAGGTCACCCAGAGGGAGTCTGTGATCAGCCCCTGCCTTTGTGTTTCAAGGAAAAGCAAGTGAGGACAGGAAGACATCAGGAGAGGCAGGGAGATCCCAGGGTGAGAGCAAGGTGGGGAAGCAGCTTGGGTGTGTACAGTCTGCAGGGAAAGAGGCACAGGTGTGGGAGAGCATAGGACAGCCTGTGGTGGAGACGGCCGAGGGCACTGCCAAGGCTGAAAGCTACCAACACAGCTAGGTCTTTGTCCTCCTCACTATGGCTGGTGTCTCTGCCACTGAGGCCCATGAGGAGACACTGTTTCCTTAAAGCACTGTGGCCTTGCTGCCTCCTTGTCCCTTGGGAGCCCAGGAGGTGCCATATCATGGTCCTGAATTGGCACTGTGCATCCCCACCTGCACACTGACCCCAGGAAGAGCCCTGAGCAATGCGTGATGGAAAGCATCACCCTACCCAGGGGCTGGCTGTCAGTGCCTGGTCACTCTGCTTGATAACACACATCAAGGTTGACTTGGCATCACAGCCACCCTCACATTGCCTTTGCCTGCCTGCAATCAGGGCCTCCAATTTTTGTCTCTAATCAGCCCCTGGGGAGCCTTTCTTGGTAAGGGCCCTCAGTGGGACCCATTAACACTCCAAGAAACTTGGGATTTGCTTCTGACTTTAACTTCTTGAGAGGTTGCTTCAGCCTCCTCTCACTATCTGAGGTTCATGGGCTCAGCACCAAATACACCCAAGGGGTCATTAAAATACAAAAACCCCTAAGGAGCCATGCCTCTTTCCATACTTCACTTCGTCAATTCTTGTGTCGCTAATTGGAAAGTTTGCAGGAGCGTATTGAGATTAGGCAGATTTCAATGAGCACCTGAAAAAGAATGATGTCTGCTTCTTAAGCCTTCTTCGTTCTTCAGTTCTTGGAATAAGTCACACCCACATTCTCCAGTTCATACTGAGCCACAGTGTCTCCTAATGAAGTCAGGGCATGTAGGAAAAGCAGTATTTTTGATAGGAGACATGTATGGACACCCTTCCTCCCCATCTCCCCAGCCCTGCCATTTCCCTCATCAGCTACTGGGGACTTCAGAGCACTCTTTTGAAAAATCTAACCTTTTTTCTCTCAAGTCTGTAGCTGAATGGTACAGCTCATGTACAGTAATTCCCACCTGCTTTCCTTAGAGAACTAGCTGCAAGCAGATACAGAAAGGTTTGTCTTAAGAGCAAACAAACAAATTATAATTTGGAACAGTTTAATAAAAGATAAAAGACAATCGCCAACTGTATGGTAAGTCCAAGCTGCCTCCAGTGAGGTCTACTGCCCACAAGGCATAACCTGCCTTGAAATGTTTTCCACAGATAGATAGGAAAGGATAGACAAGAAACACAACAAAGGAGGTGGCTAAAGAGACAACAAGGAGACTGCTGAAAGACGAGGCAAGCTTCAGACTCCCAGCAGCTCAGAGCAGCAACTGGAGAGCTGAGAGGTACCTGAAAGGATAAAGATTAAGGGGAGGAGGAAGACTGGAAAACTATGGGAAGTGCCTATGCCCAGAGAGTCTGATGCAAAGATGCCTTTAGAAATGACCAGTTTAATCAGGACATGTCGAAATATGTGAGAGAGCACTGAGATTTTATCCACAGCCTAATAGACAGAGCAGTGGAAACACAAGGTCAAGGGCAGATCAATATTACTCCTCCCCAGATTAATACCCCTCCTGAGGATTTCAACTATTTCATCATGTTCATTGAAGTAGACGAAAATAATCACCAGTGGGCCCTCTCTAAGCACTGAAGGAAGACTGATTCCAGCATTACAGATTGTCGCATCAGGGGATGGTTATCTGCAAGAGGTGGAAATGTCCGGCTCTGGAAGCCCCAATTCCCATCTCTTAACTAGGCAGGACACACAGAATGGGGCAAGAAGGAAGCTCATTGAGAACAAGGAGGAGGCTGATCTCACCCCAGGCCAGACTCCGTCAGTGCAGATGTCTCTGTCAAATCCAGGTCTCTGGAGTTGCCTTTCTCCTCTATGGAGGGAACTAAGTTGTCTCAAAGGAGTTGTTTTGAGATACATTACCTAAGGACAAGCTAAGGTCCTGCAGGAGTCGCCTCCAAAATTTCCAGCACCACATGGCAACACAGCTACCCCGAGGTATCTCAGGCAGCAATAGCCTCTCTCTGTGGTCAAATGAATCAAGCCCCAAAAGTAGATCCTAGTCCTAAGTTGAGATCTTCTCAAAAAATAACTCACTGCAACAATTGACAAGAAATCCTTGTTTCCGAAACTTCACACAGTTTTTAACATTATCATTTATTTTTTTCTTTCTTATTAATTGGCAGGACCATGTTCATGCAATACAGGAATTAGCCTGTCTATGTGAATGTATTTATATATATATATATATATATATGCATATATATATATATATACATATATATACACACAGACACATTATTCATCAAAATGCATTTGCTACCAAAGCTCGGAATGGAGAAACCTTGTTCTCAGGAACTGCTTTATTTAAACTGTCATGTTTCAGCTCTCTTCTTCTGCCTCTCTCTCCTTTCTTCTTCCTCTAAATATTCTTTCTTTACAGAGCCCTCCAGGGAAAGATTCACTGAATCACAGCACTTGCGGTGGACGAGACCTCTGGACGTCACCTAGTCCCAGCTGTCCTGGTCAATGCGGACGGAACTAGATGAGGTTGCCCAGGGCCTCCCCCCATTTATGCATTGGCCACAAGGGTGCTGAGAGTGCACTCCATCCATTCTGCAGACCATTCATAAAGGTGTTAAACAGTCCTGCCCCACATGCTGATCACTGAGGGATGCCGCTAGTAACCGGCTGCCACTTGGAACTTGCCCCACTGATGACAGCGTTTCAGCCTGATGGTCCAGCCAATCTTCCACCTGCCTTATGATCCATTGATCCAGGGCAGAGCTCAACAATTTGCCTCTAAGGAGACTCTGGGGGACTGTGCAAAAGGCCTTTCTAAAGTGAAGGTTCACAAAATCCCCTGCTTTCCTCTTGTGCACACAGGCATTCATCTTAAGGTAGAAGGCAATCAGGTTGGTCAGGCATGCTCTCCATTTCCCCTTGGTCAATGCATGCTGCCTCTTCCAGGCCTTCTCCTTCCTATGCTTGGAGATGGTTTCCAGGAGGATTTGCTCCATCACCTTCCCAGGGACTGAGATGAAGATGACGTTCCCCAGACCCTCCCTCTTGCCCTCCTGCAAAATGGGTGTGATGTCTGCCTTTTCCCAGTCATCAGGAACCTCCCTGATTACCCTGACATTTCACAGAGAATTGGGAGCAGCATTGCAGTGACTCCAGCCACCTCTCTCTGCACCCTGGGGTGCTTCCTGTCTGGTCCCATGGATTTCTGTGTGCCCACTGGGCAAAAGTCCTCCCCAGATGCATCTTCCTCTACCATGGGTGAGGGTTTGCTAAAAAGGATGCTGCCAAAGGACTCGGGGGCCAGGGAGGCCTGGCAGTAGACAAGACCAGGAAAAGACAAGGGAAAAGAGGCAATGACCTTCTCAGCCTTTCCCCTGTCTTTGCCACTATGTCCCCTGCCCCACTAGCAGGGAGAACACATTTTCCCTGGCTGCCTGCCTTGTGTTGCCAACATCCTTGCAGAAGGCCTTCAGGTTACCCTCCCCATCCCTTCCTAGATCCAGCTTCAGCCCAGCTCCAGCTGAGCTTTGGCTTGCCTAACTCCATCCCAAACGAGATGAAATCCTCTCTGCTGCAGTCCTGGGTGGTGACTCTGTTATTCCTCTTACCTCTCCACCATCTCACAGTCACTGCTGTGACAGACAACCTACACGTTCACATGCCCATCCAGCCTGAACTTCTGGCAAGAAACCAAGGGGAGGATGGCACCATCTACTTAGAGGCACAAACTACAGAGGTAGAGAAATCACACCACAGAAAAGCCTGCATTTCTCCCCTCACCACTGAGGGGATCCAGGCAATGGCCTTTGAGGCGGTTAAAGGTGGATGCCAAGAATTTCAGGAGTAATGTAGCTATGCCTGAGGCAGTGCCTGCCAGGCTGCCCTTACAGTCAACAGGGAGGAGGAGGTGTTCACCTGCCTTCTTTTAGATGCTCCAGAAAGCACAAATTGCTCCTGTCCAGAGACATTTGCTCTGTGCTTGAAATGGGACCTGAGATCATAGGCGTTCAGGATAATTCAGGTTGAATGGAAAACAGGAGGCCTATAGTGCAACATGCTGCTCAAAGCAGGGTCAGATAGAGGGTCAGAAACCAAGGTCCCCCTGCCAAAGGACTTCTGGGGGTGATAGAGCAGGAGAAGGCAGTAGAGGGTTGACGGGGTGATCCCATGGACAAAAGGGTTTTTCCCCTTCTCCCGAGAATGAAATCCTCAGCTCTTCAGAGAGAACAAGCTGGGAAATGAACTTCACCACTAACATGGAGGTGGAGAAGCTCCTGATCCCCTGACATAGAGAGGCTGGTCCAAAGACCACCACCCCAATGGCACCAGGCCCGCAGGTATGCCTGCCTTCTTACTGGGGCACCCTTCAGCCCCAGGCAGGAGGTATTTGGGGAAGAGAGTGGGGTTTGCAGCCTGCAGCCCTGGCCACCCAGCAGCTGTGGTGGGACCCTGGGGGATGGCCGGTGCTGGAAATTACTGATACAAGGGTCTGGGTCTGGGAGGAGTTTCCTGGGGCAGTTTCTCCTCTGTTCATGCAGCAACAAGCTGCGCTGCATCTTTGCACTGAGGCACCCTGCTTGAGGGCCCCCATGGGAGGAGAACGGTCTACAGGCCCAGCAGATGGCCCCAGGACCTTCTCTGCATGCTCCCTGCCAGCCCTGCAGAGGACCCAGCACAGGACTCATCCTCCCAGGGCTCACAGCTGGACATCCAGTCCTCCAGCAGAGCATGGAGCCTAGTCTCAGGGTGACTTATGGGGTAAGGACCAGCATGCGGCGTGGTTGAGATTGTCTGAAGGAAATGTGCTGGGGACACGGCATAAGGGACAGCAGCTTTGGAGGAAGAGCAAGCCTTCAGGCACTGCACCTGGAAGAAACTACTTTATTAAACAGATACTGTGAGGGAGTCAGCTCTGACCCAGTGTTGGACACAACTTTATATGGGCACCAGATGAGATAGAGCAGTCTCAGTGAAGGTGGAATGAATCCAACCTTTGGTGCAGGAACATGGTGACAAATAATAATAACAACAGTAATAGTAGTAATAGTGCAAACACAGTGAACAAACAAAGCTCAGTCCTGGTACGGGACACAGGGGGAGTCATTTGTGGAGAGCAATGGCAATGTTACCACTGCTGGAAAATGTCCATGAAATCACTTTCGTCAGGGCATCTTTCAGCTCCTTGTTCCTCATGCTATAGATGAGAGGGTTCAGAGTTGGAGGCACAACTGCGTACAGAACAGTTACCACCAGATCCATAGCTGGGGAGGAGATGGAGGGGGGCTTCAGGTAGGCAAAGATGATAGTGCTGACAAACAGGGAGACCACTGCCAGGTGAGGGATGCACGTGGAAAAGGCTTTGTTTCGGCCCTGCTCAGAGGGGATCCTCAGCACAGCAGTGAAGATCTGCATGTAGGACAGCACAATGAAAATGAAACACCCAAATATTACAGAAGCACTAAATGCAATAACCCCAACTTCCCTGAGGTAGGAGTCTGAGCAGGAGAGCTTGAGGATCTGGGGAATCTCACAGAAGAATTGCTCCACGATATTGCCTTGGCAGAGTGGTATTGAAAAGGTGTTAGCAGTGTGCAGGAGAGCATTGACAAAACTACTGCCCCAGGCAGCTGCTGCCATTTTGACACAAGCTCTGCTGCCCATGAGGGTCTCGTAGTGCAGGGGTTTACAAATGGCAATGTAGCGATCATAGGCCATGACTGTGAGGAGATAATACTCTGATGCAAATAAAAAAAAGAAGAAAAAGACCTGGGCAGCACATCCTGAGTAGGAAATGGCCCTGGTGTCCCACAGGGAATTGGCCATGGATTTGGGGACAGTGACAGAGATGGAGCCAAGGTCCAGAACAGAGAGGATGAGGAGGAAGAAGTACATGGGGGTGTGGAGGCGGTGGTCGCAGGTTACAGCTGTGATGAGGAGGCCATTGCCCAGGAGGGCAGCCAGGCAGATGCCCAGGAAGAGCGAGAAGTGCAAGAGCTGCAGCTCCCGCTTGTCTGCAAATGCCAGGAGGAGGAACTCATTGAGGGAGCTGCTGTTGGACTTTTTGCTGTCTCTGGGCATGGGGGACAAATCGGTATTTCTTCCACCAAGATTAATACCCTTCCTGAAGATTTCTACTCTTTCATTATAGGAAAACACTGACATTAAAATGAACCAATCATTTGAGCTGAGGAAAGTGTGCTCCTGTTTTTGAAATGTTGAAAACAGTTCTTCACCTTTCCAGGCAGAGCTCAGGGGTCCAACCACAAGCACCCAGTGGCACTTGGAGAGGCCCCTGTGTCTCTGAGGGACCTGCCTGGGCCTGGCAGCTCTCGCAGGGGACCTGCGGGAGACTGGAGCCCCTCGAGCTGCAGAAGGAGGCTGAGCAGAGGGGATCTGGGTGCCTGCAATGACACCACCCTTCTGTGACGCTGTGACTGACTCCCACCCCAGCTCTGAAAATCACTTTTCTTTTCAGACAAAACAATAATGCAAAATTGCCCCAAAATACTAGTATGCTAAAGCAGAGCAAATCCAGAAAGACATTAAGAATACAAAAATATTAAAAACTGGAAAGTGTAAAACATTTCTTTGCTTTAAATCTTTTTCTTAATTTCCTTCTTGTTTCATTTTTAATGCCATTTTCTAAGCACTTCTGTTATAATCAGGCCTACACCATTAAACAAGATATTTTTGTGTCTCACACAAAGCCCTAAGAGCTCAGAAAACCACCTGCTGCCCATGGCTGTCCATGCCACTCCTCACTCTTTGCACAGAGCACGTCGCGCTCTGAGGTGTTGGGCTCTCTCGACTGATGAGGAAAGCAGAGTGACCAGCTTCAAGGAAATGCTCTTCTTCTGGATGGCCAAATTTGCAGAAATCTCAACACATCTGTGTTCCCGTGATGTTTTAAAGGAGTCTGTAAAACATCTCCCCACGCCCCCTTTTCATTGTGCATGCAGGCATTCATCTTATGGCAGAAGGCAATCAGGTTGGTCAGGCATGCTTTCCATTTCCCCTTGGTCAACACATGATGTCTCTTCCAGGCCTTGCCCTTCATATGCTTGGAGATGGTTTCCAGGAGGATTTGCTCCATCACCTTCCCAGGGATTGAGATGAAGATGACCAGCCTGACGTTCCCCAGATCCTCCCTATTGCCTTTCTGGAAAACAACTGTGATGTCTGCCTTTTCCCAGTCATCAGGAACCTCCCTGAGTACCATGACATTTCATAGATGATTGGGAGCAGCGTTGCAATGACTCCAGCCACCTCTCCCTGCACCCTGGGGTGCTTCCCGTCTGGTCCCGTCTGGTGGGACTTGTGTGTGCCCACTGGGCAAAAGTCCTCCCCAGCCACATTTTCCACTACCATGGGTGAGGCTTTGCTAACACAGATGCTGCCAAAGGACTCGGGGGCCAGGGAGGTCTGGCAGTAGACAAGACCAGGAAAAGACCAGGGAAAAGAGGCAATGAGCTCCTCAGCCTTTCCCCTCTCTTTGTCACTACGTGCCCTGCCCCACTGAGCAGGGAGAGCACATTTTCCTTGTGTCGCTGCCTTGTGTTGCCAACATCCTTGCAGAAGGCCTTCAGGTTACCCTCCCCATCCCTTCCTAGATCCAGCTCCAGCTCCAGCTCCAACTCCAGCACCAGCTGAGCTTTGGCTTGCCTAACTCCATCCCAAATGAGATGAAATCTTCTCTGCTGCAGTCCAGGGTGACTCTGTTATTCCTCTTACCTCTCCACCATCTCAGGAATGAGGAGGGAGGAGGGAGGAGGAGGTGTTCACCTGCCTTCTTTTAGATGGTCACATAAAGCACAAAGGATTCCTGTCCCAGAGACATTTGCTCTGTGCTTGAAATGGGGCCTGAGTTCATTGGCTTTCAGGATAATTCAGGCTGAAGGGACCACAGGAGGCCTGTAGTGCAACATGCTGCTCAAAGCAGGGTCAGATAGAGGGTCAGAAATCAAAAAATGCCTCTGGCAAAGGACTTCAGGGGTGACAGAGAAGGAGAAGACAGTAGAGGGCTGACGGGGTGATCCCATGGACAAAAGGTTTTCCTTTTTCCCCTTCTCCCGAGAATGAAATGTTCAGCTCTCCAGAGGGAAAAAGCTGGGACATGAACTTCACCACTAGCATGCAGGTGGAGCGTCCCTTACAGTCAGAGGTTGGTGCAAAGGCCACCACCCCAATGGCACCAGACTCCCTGGCATGCCTGCTTTGGTTCTGGGCACCCTGCAGCCCCAGGCAGGAGGTCTGAGGGGAACAGAGTGGGGTGTGCAGCCTGCAGCCCTGGCCACCCAGCAGGTGTGGTGGGACCCTGCTCCTCTAGATGAGACTGGGCTCTCCTGCATTTCCCCAGTATGGAGCTGCATCCCTTCCAGCTGGGAATAAAGCCCAGCAGGGAGGGCCAACAAGGGAAACATGATCTCTGTTCTGGGGTATGAAGGGAGAGGGGAGGGCAGAGGGGGATCTGCTCGTGCCCTGGGCAGTGATTGCCTCCCTGCAGCCAGGACAGCCCTGCTGATGCCCTGTAACCTGTGAGTCCAGGAGGTGGGACTGCAATCTGCTCTGAATCTGAAGATTTCTCAGCTCTTCAGAGCCAGGATGCAAAGCACCGGTCTGGGGACACCTCAGCAGTCGAAGGGCCTGAATGCCTGGTGTGTTCCTGAGAACTTCTCTGTAGTATCCCCGCACTGTTTTGACTCCTGCTGCCCATGGAGCAGAGACTGCTTTTGAGGATGAACTCGCTCACTGTGTGACTCTGAGGACAGGCTTGACCAGGCAGTACAAGTGCCAGCAAGGCCTCAACCCCACAACAGTGTCCTCTGCCCCTCACTCTGCTTTCCAGCCCCTTCCTCCTAGAGGATTTTTGTTGGGAGGGACCAGCAGAGATCTCCAGGAGCATGATCTGCTCTGAGCCGGGCTAACTTGACAGTTAGATGAAGTTGGTAGGTGCTTTCTCCAGGAGAGTTTTTTTAAGATCTCCTGTCCCCTGCCGCAGTGCTACTCAATACCATGGGTATTTATTTTTTCCTTAATCTCGTGAGGAATTTCCCTTACTGCATCTTCTCCTTGCTTTCTCTTGTCATTTCCTCCCCTTGGCCCCCACCCAGACCATCCCATCTATTTTGACTGAGGACAATCCCAGCCTCACCTCCAAGCACAGCCTTACTGGGATCTCCTGGGACCACGCAGGCAGTCTGTGGTGGCCAGCTGCAAGCAGAGCTAAGCACTGCAGGTCCCTATGTAGTCTCAGATGAGAATGTATAGAAACATAACATGACCGAGGGCAGAGCCTGTGGGCCAATGCCAGGGAAGAGTCAAGGGAAGCTGGCATGAGAAGACCTCCAGCAGCTCCTCTCCACACCTGCACAGGGAGTGGTGCACCCAGCAGTGCTCCTGAGAGAGGACGGTGACACAGGACAGGGGGCACTGTGAGCTGCAGTGCTGAGCACTGACCATCTGTGCTGGGTCTGGGAGTCCTGACAGGTGGTGCTGGTGGCTGTAGACCTTGAGAAACCCACAGTCCTGGTAGCAGCAGTGAGTCCCCTCCATGACCGTTGGGAGCTTCTGGAGTGTCGTGGCTCCCATCTGTGTCTCATGCCTCCACTGGCCCAGCCCTGCTGCCCTGCATGTGGCCCCACAGCCCCCCTGTGCAGGCATCACACAGGACAGGGTGTGTTCTGGGATGGGGAAACATCCCCCCAACATAGTCCCTATGATAGTCCTTGGTGCCCTGTCTCCCTCAGCTCTCCTGCCTGACAGCCTCCCACCAGTCCCCAGACCCTGCCCAGACCTGATCCTTTCCACCGGGATCAGCAGAAGGCCATGCTCTGGGGTCTGATGAGGTCTGAGCCCACAGAGAGGCCAGGCAGGGCAGCCATTGCCACCACACACATGCTGAGGCCAGCAGGCAGACGGAGCGGGTCACATTCAGAGATCACCCCTCTCCAGGACCAGAGGGAATGGCCAGTGCTGGAAATGACTGGTATGAGGGTCTGGGTGTGTGAGGAGATTCCTGGGGCAGTTTCTCCTCTCTGTTCATGCAGCAACAAGCTGGGCTGCATCTTTGCACTGAGGCACCCTGCTTGAGGGACCCCCATGGGAGGAGCATGGTCTACAGGCCCAGCAGATGGCCCCAGGACCTCCTCTGCATGCTCCCTGCCAGCCCTGCAGAGGACCCAGCAGAGGGCTCGTCCTCCCAGGGCTCACAGCTGGACATCCAGTCCTCCAGGTGTGCATGGAACCTTGTTTGTGGGTAACTTTTGGGGTTAGGACCAGCGTGGGGGGTGGGGGAGATTGTCTCAAGGAAATGTGCTGGGGACAGGGTGTGAGGGACAGCAGCTTTGGAGGAAGAGCCCAGCCTTCAGGCACTGCACCTGCAAGAACCAACTTTATTACAAAGATATTGTGAGGAAGTCAGCTCTGACCCAGTGTTGGACACAACTTTATATGGGCACCAGGTGGGACAGAACAGTCTCAGGAAAGGTGGAATGAATCCAAGCATTTGTGTAGCAACATAACAAGTACTACTAATAATAGTAATAACATAAATAATAAAAATAAAGTGAACAAACAAAGCTCAGTCCTGGTACGGGATTCAGGGGGAGTCATTTGTGGAGAGCAATGGCAATGTTACCACTGCTGAAAAAGGTCGAAGAAATCACTTTCCTCAGGGCATCTTTGAGCTCCTTGTTCCTCATGCTGTAGATGAGGGGGTTCAGTGTTGGAGGTACCACCAAGTACAGAACAGCCACCACCAGATCCATAGCTGGGGAGGAGATGGAGGGGGGCTTCAGGTACGCAAACACATCAGTGCTGATAAAGAGGGAGAACACAGCCAGGTGAGGGATGCACGTGGAAAAGGCTTTGTGCCGGCCCTGCTCAGAGGGCATCCTCAGCACGACTGTGAAGATCTGCACGTAGGACAGCACAATGAAAATGAAACAACCAAAGACTAAAAAGGCACTAACCACAAGAAGCCCAACTTCCCTGAGGTAGGCGTCTGAGCAGGAGAGCTTGAGGATCTGGGGAACTTCACAGAAGAACTGGTCCAATGTGTTGCCTTGGCAGAGTGGTATTGAAAATGTGTTAGCAGTGTGCATCACAGAACAGAGAAAACCACTAGCCCAGACAGCTGCTGCCATTTTGATGCAAGCTCTGTTGCTCATGAGGGTCCCATAGTGCAGGGGTCTGCAGATGGCAACGTAGCGGTCATAGGCCATGACAGTGAGAAGACAATACTCTCCTCCTAACAAGAGGGCAACCAGGAAGACTTGAGCAGCACATCCTGAGTAGGAAATGGCCCTGGTGTCCCACAGGGAATTGGCCATGGATTTGGGGACAGTCGTGGAGACAGTGCCAAGGTCGAGGAGGGAGAGGTTGAGGAGGAAGAAATACATGGGGGTGTGGAGGCGGTGGTCGCAGGCTACTGCTGTGATGATGAGGCTGTTGCCCAGGAGGGCAGCCAGGTAGATGCCCAGGAAGAGTGAGAAGTGCAAGAGCTGCAGCTCCCGTGTGTCTGCAAATGCCAGGAGGAGGAACTCGTTGATGGAGCTGCTGTTGGACATTTTGCTATGTCCAGGCATGGGGGACTGTCCCAAGAAGAAAAGATATTGAGAAGTTAGGAGAGATTTTTCAAGAAAAAAAAAAACAACTGTTGCAGTCCTCATCCAAGCACCCACATAGCTTCTCTCTTATTGGGAGGCCCTTTGCCCAGGTCCCTTGTCTGAGCTCTGCTTTACACTGGCTGAGTGTGCTGTGAGGAGCAGGGACCTCTGCCCATGGGCTCCAGAGCAGTCAGTACTTCTGTAAAGCAGTGAGCACAGGGAAACGTGTGACTAGCTCTGACATTCACACTTTCTGTCAGGTGAAATCCACTCATTGTGTAGAAGGGCTTTTCAGCGTCTTCACTATGAATTCTAAAGAATGAGGTCTGAGGAACAGAGTTTCAGGGATTATATAGGAATTTTATTTTCTTTGAGATGTCCTTGTCACCGCTGGGCAGCGTTCATCAAAGATAGAAATCCTCGGAATTTCTACTGAGTCCTGAGAGGAAAGCATTCCTTGTCATTTGGTGCAGAGTGAGGACAGCTAGTCTCTCTATTAGTCTCGTTCCCAGCTGCCCTGCGCTCGCAACCTTTTTGAGGCGTGGGATGATCACACTCATATGTTGCCCTAGAAAGAAACCAGCCCCTGCTGAGAGCACACGAGTCCAGTTTCAAAGTGCACAGCTCCAAACTTCTCACCCTTTTTCCGGGCACCTGACGGAGCTCTCCACACTCCCCTTCTAGCCAAGCGCACACAGGGCTCTTTGCAGATGCCCACATACAGCCTCCCACCACCATCTCCATACTCTCAGCATCTCTGCACCTTCCTCATGGGGCTCTCAGATATCAAGGAGGTGCTATGAGACAGCAGTGCCTTTCTAGAGGGCAGCATGCAGTCTGCCAGGACACCACAGGGAAATGGTCAAAGGACTGTTAGGGCTCTCCTTAAGGGAGAGTCAGCTCATTTCCCAGCCCCACGACTGCATTTTTTGGAGCTCCACAAGTCAGAAGGGGGTTGGGGCAATGTCATTCCCATGCAGACCCCTCTGCTGCACAACTTGCAGCACCCATGTCTGAACTGCAGCTGAAATCCCCTGCCCCAGAGAGCCCGAGAGCAAGAGGAGCAGCATGGACAGGAGGGGAAACAAGAAGCAGCCCCATGATCCGGGTGCCAAGGGAGGCAAGGACAGAGAGACAGATGGGCATTCAGGAAAGCCTTCACCTTACCCAGCTAGGCATGCTGCCTCACAGACAGTGGCATCGCAGGGCTGTCACTCAGTCCCTTTGTTGGGCACCTCTCCTCAGCTGGAGGTCTGGCTGCAGAGAGGGCAGCTCATGCCCTGGACCCCATGGCTGTCAGGGCAGAGGCTCTGCTGCGTGTGAGAGGAGACACAGGGAGCTTGCTCAGAGGAAGGTGCCTGCATCGGAGGGACTGACCACTGACCGTGACTTGCCCAAATCCATCCTCCCATGATGATTCTGTTGGCACTTCCCTCTCACTCCCTGCCCATCTCTGCTGCCTGGGGCTGTTCCTGATGCCTGCAGCTTTCTCTTTCCCAACATCTTTTCCCTGTCCGTACTCACAGACCCTGTCCCACCCTCTCTGTGCACAGTTCTGCCCTACAGAAACCTCCCGGATCAGGGCACTGTCCAGGGCACCTCTGTGCTCACGGGTCCTAAGGAGCAAGTCACATTAGCCCTGATAAGTCCATAAAGGTGCTGCTGGTGCTGCTGTAGGTGGAGGTGGGGTTGGAAGGGTTTGCTGAGCTTTCTCACAGCCCTACAGATCTCTGAGAGGGAAGGTTAGCGAGTCCCAGGTCCTTGCCAAACCAGAAAACTCTTTCCTTTTTTCTCCCTGCCAACATTAGGAAACTGAAAGCCCTGGAAGGAAAGCTCCTTCCCTTTCAAGTAGCCTTTCTTGCACCTTCCTCTGCAGTGCAGGGACACTGCTCTGAATCACAGCCCTGCGCAGACCTGTGTGCATATCCCAGCTTCACAGCACTGCACCATCCTTGGGAGAAAGTAGCAGCAAGCCCTGTCCCTCTGACAGCATGGCAGGGAATGCCTGCTCTGAAGCATCTCCCCCTCCTCTGCAAAGGAGAGCAATCCTTAAAAATCTTTCAGTCATGGGATAGAATAGGTGTAGAAGACCCTTCCAGGAACCTCAGTAGCATTGCCCTGCAGCCAGAGACTTACCGTGTTCAGGGCTGTGAAGATTTCTCCCACAAGGAGCTCTCCTCTCTCCTCCCACTCCACACTGCCTTGCAATTCTCCCTGCCTTGTCTCCTCTCATGTCAGCAGCAGCAGGCAGTGCCTGGAGCCCTGCTGCCCTTTGCAGAGGAGCTGCTCCTGCACACAGCTGTGTCTGGGCAGCACTGCCCCGTTGCCATGAGCTTCCTCCATCCCCAGAGACTGGCCTCACTCAAGTACAGAAGCCCAGCTGAGTTCATGAATTTCTCTGTCCCTCGTGCTCCCTCCTCCTGGGAAATGTTCACTGCAACAAGCTAAAATAATCACTGATGGTCCCTCTAGAAACAATGCAGAGAGACCAGTCACAACGATGTCACTTGTTTCATCAGAGCATAGTTTCATCAGAGGATGGTTGTCTATAACAGGTGGAAACATCCCACCCTGGAAATCCATATTCCCATGTCTTAACTAGGCAGGACACCTAGAAGCGGACAAGAAGGGAGGTCATTCACCCATGGTTCAGGTTTTGATTCTGATGAGTCAGTCTGGACATTGCATGTCCGTTTAGAAGTCCCTGCGATGCCGTGGGATGCAGATCCCTCCTGTGAACTCCACAAAAAACACACAGGAGGTGGGATTCCCCTTGCAAAAAAATGAAGTGGGCACAACAGAGGTGTCTGCATGGGAGCTCCTTGTCTAAGCTCCCATTGTAATCACTGGAGATGGAGGGTGGGAGTCAGTTGCTCCACACACAAACACCTGGTGACATTGGAAGAGACAGAGGTGGACCAAGGCATGTGCCAGAGTCTTCTTGCTCGGATGCAGCAACTATGACACCCCTATCCTTCTAGAGCATGAGTTGGGGGCCAGGTGGGGAATTCCCATGGCCATCTCAAATGACACTAGATGCCTCCTACTACTAGGGCTCCACTCACTCTAAGGTTGAGACATAGGAAGATCCCAATGTTCCAAACAGCTAATGCAATTCAGTGCAGACGCTTGATTTAATGACATAGAAATAGGCCTGCAGGGCCATGTCCGATGCCCGGCGTGTCCAGCACATCCACATGTCTCTAGTAGTTCCAGCATGGGACCTCCAGGAAGCCATGCCTTTTTGGAGTGCTTGCTGGGCAAGTGCCCCAGGGCATCTTGGGTTTCCTACCTGTGTCCAAACAAATGAATCCCACCACTGCCTTTAGGCACAGTCTGCACTGTCTACATCCAAGAATGCTGCACAGATGGGAGGCACATCACACCAACGGCTCCACTCTAGTCTCTGCACTCTCAAATCCTTCTAGCTCTCCTCCTCCTGAACCCCTTCTCACCCCCCAAGGATGATATGAACAGGGACTGGGCTAATGATGTCCTCAGGGTGGCTGGATCACAGAACCAGGCACCTCTTCAGTGGCACTTTGTCCTTCCTGGAGATTGGTTCACTTCTGTCACAGGCCCCAAGGTGCTGCAGAGTCAGCTCAAGCAGCAAACCCCTCTCCTGTCATTCCTGCATGGCCCAGCTCTGTTTCTGCCTGGCGTTGGGCACTGCAGGCTTTGCTCTCTCAGTGGGAACCTCCTTTCACCATTACATTGCCACCTGCTATCTATGCCAGCATGTCACCACTTGCAATCAAAGCCTTTGCATGGATACGGTCCTTGGTAACATGTTTCCCTGTGACAGATCTTCAGTCAGTGCCACAGCTGATGCTCTGCTGCCCAAATGTATGCAATTATATGCAGCCTGTGGTGCAGCCAGGAGCAAATGGAGATGCACAAGCTGTCAGAAGACTGCCACATGGCTGGAATAACTGAGGTGTGGTGGGATCACTCATATGACTGCAGTCCTTCAGTGGCAGGGTGCAAGTTCTTCAGGAGAGACCACCAGGGAAGATGAAGGGAAAAACCTGTGTGTGAAGGCGTAGCTTGGATGTATGGAGCTCTTCCATGGGATGGACAAAGGGAGGCCCTCTGAAAGGCAGAGGAGCTCAGGAAAGCCAACAGGTCATTAAACACCTTTCAAGCACAAGCATGCTCCATAACAAACACTTTGTAAAATTAGTAGAGACCTGTGGACCCCAGCATGGCTAAACAGGGATCTCCCATGTGAGCTCCAGGGCAATAACGCAGCATACGGAAAGGGGAAGAAGGCAAAGGCTGCAAAGGAGGAATTTAGAGATATTGTCCAGCAAAGTCGGGAAGGTGTTAAGGAAGCCATAGGTCTCCTGGGATAGTGACACTTGCAGGGGATGTGAAGGACAGGAAGAAGAGCTGCTACTGCTTCAGTAACAGTAAAAGAATACAACAGGAAATGTGATGGTACTGCTGACTGTGGCAGGGATTCTAGCAAAAGTGGATGTAGATAGTTCTGGGGAAGTCAAGTCCTCCCTGGCTTCAGTCTTCACCACCAAGGTCTTCTGAGCTGTTGTGCCTAGATTCAGGACTGCTGAGGGGAAAAGCAACCTGCAGTGTCTGTCTCTAGAACTCAACCCCTACAAGTCTATGGGATTGGATGGCTGGCATCCATGGACGTTGAGAGGGCTGGCTGCTGTGACAGCAAGGCTGCTCTCTATCTTCTTTGAAAGGTTGTGGACATCAGGGATGGGGGGAGTCCCAAAGACCAGAAGAAGGAATATGTTGTGGTCATCTTCAAAAAAGGGCCCCAAGGACACACCAGGGAGCTGCAGGCCATTCAGCCTCACATTGGTGAGGGGTGTGTAATGGAGCCAGTCCTCTCAGATCACAGTTGTGGGCACATGGGGGAGAAGAAGGTGCCTGGGAACAGTCAGCAAGGAGTTACCCAAGGTAAATCATTCCTGACCAACCTGATTGATTGCCTTCTGTGATAAAACACCAATACTTGTGGAGGAGAGGAGAGTGGTGGATGTCCAGTAGGCATCCAGGTGGGCAAAAAACTGCTTGGATGATCGAGATCAGAGGGTTTTCATGAATGGATCATGCTTTACCAGGAAGCCAGGTAAAGGTGGGGTATACAGGGGTCTATACTCCACATCCTGTCCTGTTTGAGAGGTTCATTAGTGACCTGCAGAATGGAAATCTGATCACTTCTGTAGATGACACATAGCTGGGTGGAACAGTCATAAGCTCAAGGGCTGCCATTCAGAGGGACCTCAGCAGGCAGTAAGAATGGGCTGTCAGGAATTTTGTGAAGGTCAACAAGGACAAATGCCAGGTCCTGCACCTGGGATAGAGCAACACCCTGCAGTGACAGGGGCTGGGGAGCACCCGGCTGGGCAGCAGCTCTGTGGAGAAGGACGTGGGAGTCTTTGTGGGCAGGGAGCTGAACGTCAGCCAGCAGCATTCCCTGGCAGCAAAGGAGGCCGCAGTGTCCTGGGCTGCCTAGCCAGGAGATCAAAGGAGGTGATTATCCCCCTCTACTCAGCATTGTTAGAGCCCATCTAGGTACTGCGTCCAGCTGGGGCTCCCTGTAGAAGAACGCTGTTTGTCACTTGGCGTGAGTTCAGTGGCAGGCCCCCAAGGTGGTTGGGAGCTGGAGCACTTGCCCGGTGAGGAGAGGCTGAGGGAATGGGCCTTGTTCAGCACAGAGAAGGGAAAGGCTTTGCGGGGCACTCACAGCAGCTTCCCAGCTCAAGGTTACCACCAATAAAGAACCAGGTTTTTGCAGTGACTCATGGCAGGAGAACGAGAGGCAATGGCTATAAACAGACACAAGTGCTGTTAAAATTAGCTTTAAGGGAGAAAAATCAAAGAGGGTAACAAAGCATTTGAAGAAGGGTCCAGAGAGGTTATGGACTCTCTCTTCTTGGAGGCTTGCAGGACGCAGCTGGACAAGGCCCTGAGGAACTTGGTGTGAATTCGGTGTTGATCCTGATGTGAGCAGGAGGTTGGACTCGAGACCTCTCAAGGTCCCCTCCAACATGAATGATTCGGTGACTCTGTCACCGCTGGTGATAGGCACTGCAATTCTTGCAGGCAGGAATACCTTTTCTGCATGTGGTTAGCACCAGACACAGTCTCTCCAAAGCCAGCCCTTCCGAGTAGTGTGAGGTTTCCTCCTGGGCCTGAAAGGTTTTAAGTTCACACCAGGATCAACACGGAATTCACACCAAGTTCCTCAGGAACCCTGAGCCAACCTGAACCTCAGCTGGACCTCAGCCACCCTGATCAGGACTAGCCCTCTAGAGCAGACGTACTACCAAGCTGCACACAGCTCCTCGCCTTGGTCTCCTCCGAGCCCAGCGTGCTGCCCCTGCAGGCCAGATACACCATGGACATTATCTGGAGGCTTCCTTTGGCAGATCAACCTTCCCAAAGTAGTGCATGATGGATTATTACCAGCCAGAAATGTTTTACTTTTATAGTGTGATACCAAGAAGGAGGCATTCTGCAGGTTCCAATGTACACTTTGATGATGGGTGGGTGAGCTGAACTGTGCAAGGCCTTCCCCTGAGACAGCCCTGCACCACCCTACATGGAACCGACCCTCACTTGCTCTTGTCCATACCTCACTGCCAACAGGGGACCTATGTCCGAATTAGCCTCAGATCCACACTTGCGATTTCATCTCAGAGGGGCTTCACTTACAAAGAAGAGTCCACAAGTGAGCTAATGCCCAGGCTGTGCCCGAGCTGATCAGGCAAGAGCTTCAGAACCTGCAGGCCTCAACCAGCTCAGGGACACAGTGCAAAACATGCTCAGCTGAGTTGCACACCTGACCTGTCAGGTCAGAAATGACTGCCTTAGAGAAGAGAGGAGCATGTGGAAAGGTGAGGAACATCAATCTGAGGGGACTTGCAAGTTACCTGCATAAAACAACTCTAGCGTTGCAAGCTGATTCTCAGCTATGACCCATGAAGTATTTCCTGCTGACTTGCAGGCAAGTGCTGGAGCATCACTACTCACTGTAGTCACTGCACATCTGGGAGAAGTGTTTTCAAAGGCCAATTCTTTTCTGAAGAAATACTTTGTCTTTGGAAGTTTCCCTTATTTTGCCCATTTCAAAAGCCAATGACTGTGGCACTAATGCTTGAAAGGGCACCTCTGAGTGTTCCACTGTGGAAGACCATTTCCTTTTTAACTGTGTGAAAAAAGTGAAAAAAGGATTGCAGAGTGTGGGGTGCAGCAGAGAGCCCCAAAACTGCAAGACCTTCAGCAGGAAGAGCTCAAGATCCTCTCTAGAATTCACTGGATTGGAGGGGGGTTAATCAGAAGGTTAAGTAAGGGCTAACTGGGGGATACTACTGCATTATAAGCAGAATTTCTAGGCTCCTGCCACACGATAAGAAAAGAGTGTCTGCACCAATTATGGATACGTGTCTTTGCTAATAGGAGAGGGAAACAACTTCTATGCCTCTAACCTAAAACAAACAAACAAACAAAGGAACAAAAAACCCCCTTGTGGTTGGACAGATCCCCTAAGTGTTAACTTCAAGAATCTCCAACAAGGAACTCTTTATGAGAGATGACCTCCTATACTCCAAATACTCTAGGCTGCATATTTAAGAGTCTATATGGGACATCTGGCTGCAGAACCTGGCAAGAGCTGAGGAAATTCAAGTCCTGAACCTCAGCGCACACAAGGCAGCAGGCTGCCAGCATCCCTGGCTCATGCCACCAGGGCAGCCTGGGCCCTGCGAGCCAAGGCACATCCTCACCTCGCAGTACTCCCCATCTCTCCATCCTGGCAGCACTCCCCACGCACAGCGCTGCTCTCTCCAGACAGCTCTTCCCGCATGCTGCACCAAGACACTGGGGCCATTGTCTGTCCCCACTTCAGCCTATCCCACCACTATGACATGCTGACCCCACTACCTCATGCCTCATAGAGGGTTGCCAGCCAAGACATAGCTGTACATCGGGGACACACAGGGCACACGACTAGACGTGGCAGCAACCAGGGCACCCCCGAAGGCTCTAAAACACAGGCCAGATCTCCAGACCTTTCATTTGTTTCTAGTTCTCCAAGGCCTTGCAACAGGCATTTCCATTGAACAGCCACGCACAGCCCTGCTCAGGGTCAGTTCTCACCTCCAGGATGCAAACCTTCAGTGCTCTCACAGGGGCTCAGCTGGCCAGCTCTTGCCTCTTGCTCTTGCCTCACATGCCCTCAAGGCACTCACCCCACTGGCCTCCCTACTGAGGGGCCCTTTGGGGCTTCAATGGTGATGGACCAGTCTCTTCGGCACCACTCCCCCTCTCTCTGTATTTGCTCCGGGGGGCTCACAAAGGAGCACATGGCAGCACACACACACACACACACACACACACTGACCAGCATGCACAGGGCCAGGGCACCAGTCCCACACAAGCAGGCTTCCAACGAGGAACATGGCACAAGTCCTCTTCTGCTCTCAAGCATTTGTATTCCCTTGTCTCAGCAAGGGCTGCCATTTCTCTCCCAGGCAAAGCCTTGAGACAAGCCAGCAGGCTTCTGCAGTGCGCATGAAACATGGAGAAGCCAGCAAAGGCTCTGCCTCCAGGGTCCCACATGGCATGGCACAGGGAGAGTCCGAGAGCACCAGCAAAGCCCTCCACTGAAGGAGCTTGGGGTGTGGCAGAGCAAATCTTGGTAGTCCTCAGTTTTGGGCCATATCAGTTCCTGGGATGTCCAGCAAAACCACGTGTCTAGTAGATAGAGCATGGGACTTCCAGGAAATCAATGGCCCTTTGGAGTGGCACTGGGCAAGTGACCCAGGGCATCTTGGGTTTCCTACCTGTGCCTAAACAACTGAATCCCACCACTGCCTTTAGGCAAAGTCCATCCCATCTACATCCAAGCATGGTGCACAAATGGGAGGCACATCGCACCAAGGTCTCCACTCCAGCATCTGCACTCTCAAACCCTTCTTGCTCTCCACCCTCTGAACCTCTTCTCACCCCCAGGTGATATGAACAGGAACTGTGCTAATGATATCCTTAGGGTGGCTGGATCACAGGCTGCACAGGCTCAGGGACTTCTTCAGTGGCACCTTGTCCTTCCTGGAGATTCGTTCCAGTCTGTCACAGGCACCAAAGTGCTGCAGAGTCAGCTCAGGCAGCAAACCCCTCTTCTGCCATTCCTGCACGGCCAGGCTCTGTTTCTCGCTGGCCTTGGGCACCACAGTGTTTCCTCTCTTAGTGGAAATCTCCTTTCACCATTACATTGCCACCTGCTATCTATGCCAGCATGTCACCACTTGCAGTCAAAGCCTTTCTATACATGAGGTCCTTGCTAAAAGTTTTCCCTGTGACAAATCTTCAGTCGGCACCACAGCTGAGATGCTGAAACCAAAATATATGCAAACATATGCAGCCTGTCACGGGACTGCCCCATGGTTGGAATAACTGAGATGTGGTGGGATCACACACATGACTGCAGTCCTTCAAAGGCAGGGTGCAAGTTCTTCAGGAGAAACCACCAGGGAAGATGAGGAGGGTGATGTCCTATGGGAGAAGGGGTAGGTTGGATGTATGGAGCTCTTCCATGGGATGGACAAAGGGAGGCAGCTCTGAAGAGCAGAGGAGATCAGGAAAGCCAGCAGGTCATTAAGCACCTGTCAAGCACAAGCATGCTCCCTATGAACAGTTTGTAAAATTAGCAGCCATCTCTGGACCCCAGCATGGCTAAACAGGGAGCTCCCATGTGAACTCCAGGGCAATAAGGCAGCCTACAGAAAGGGGAAGAAGGGAGATGCTGCAAAGGAGGAATTTAGAAATATTGTCCAGCAAAGTCAGGATGGTGTTAAGGAAGCCAAAGCTCCTCTGTGATAGAGACACTTGCAGGGGATGTGAAGGACAGGAAGAAGAGCTGCTGCTGCTTCAGTGACAGTAAAAGAATAAACAAGGAAATGTGGGCTCACTGCTGAGAGTGGCAGGGATTCTAGCAAAAGCGGATATAGATAGGTCTGGGGAAGTCAAGTCCTCCCTGGCTTCAGTCTTCACCAACAAGGTCTCCTGAGCTGTTGTGCCTAGAGTCAGGACTGCTGTGGAGAAAACCAGCCTGCAGTGCCCAAGTCTCCAGAACTCAACCCCTACAAGTCTATGGGATTGGACGGCTGGCATCAGAGCTGGCTGCTGTGACAGCAGGGCTGCTCGCTGTCATCTTTGAAAGGTTGTGGAGATCAGGGGAGGTCCCAATGACCAAAAGTAGGAATATGTTGTGCCCATCTTCAAAAACAGCTGCAAGGACAGCCTGCGGAGCAGCAGGCCATTCAGCCTCATGTTGGTGAGGAGTGTGTCATGGAGCCAGTCCTCTGAGATCACAGTTCTGGGCACATCATGAAGGTGTCTGGGAACAGTCAGCATGGATTTCACAGAATCACAGAATGGTTGAGGTTGGAAGGGACCTCTGGAGATCATCTAGTCCAAGCCCCCTGCTCAAGCAGGGTCACCTAGGGCCCATTGCACAGGATCGCATCCAGGTGGGTTTTGAATATCTCCAGAGATGGAGACTCCACAACCTCTCTGGGCAACCTCTTCCAGTGCTCTGTCACCCTCACAGTCAAGAAGTTTTTTCCTCATATTCAGATGGAGCTTCCTGTGTTCCAGTTGGTGCCCATTGTCTCGTGTCCTGTCACTGGGCACCACTGAAAAGAGTCTGGCTCCATCCTCTCGACACCCTCCCTTCAGATACTTGTACACATTGATAAGATCTCCTCTCAGCCTTCTCTTCTCCAGGCTGAACAGGCCCAGCTCTCTCAGCCTTTCCTCATAAGAGAGATGTTCCAGTCCCCTAATCATCTTAGTAGCCCTTCGCTGGACTCGCTCCAGTAGTGCCACATCCCTCTTGTACTGGGGAGCCCAGAACTGGATGCAGTACTCCAGATGTGGCCTCAGCTGGGCTGAGTAGAGGGGGAGAATCACCTCCCTCCACCTGCTGGCAACACTCTTCCTCATGCACCCCAGGATACCATTGGCCTTCTTGGCCACAAGGGCACATTGCTGCCTCATGTTTAACTTGGTGTCCACCAGCACTCCCAGGTCCTTCTCCGCAGAGCTGCTTTCCAGCAGGTCAACCCCCAACCTGTACTGGTGCATGGGGTTATTCCTCCCCAGGTGCAGGACCCTGCACTTGCCTTTGTTGAACTTCATGAGGTTCCTCTCTGCCCACCTCTCCATCTCTCTGCTCTCTCTTGGTCTGTGCCATCTCCATGGCGGTGACTGACTGAGCTCCCAGATGACACGAGCTGAGGTCACAGTGGCATGTTCTGCATCACAGGGAGGTCTCCCTGGTGCCACAGCAGTGTCCTCACTTCCCTGTGAAGCCTGGGCACTGCTGGGCACTGCTCACGTGCTCCCCACCACTGCCCTTTGGAACTGCTCCATGGCAAGGAGGGGGGGAGAGGAGACAGCAGGGCCACATTGGGGCCCCTTGCTGACAGGCAGAAGAAAAGGGACACATTGGAGAGAAGTTTTGGGTGAAGAGACAGGAGGAGAATCCTTTTTCCTCTGATGGACAGGCGAGCTGAGGAGAAGAGGGCAAGCGAGATGGGGAACTGTTGGACCAACACCATCAGCCTGGACTGCAGTTCCTTGTTCCCAGTGCTCCTGGGGCTCTCCATCAAGGGTAAGGGCTTTGGGAGCTCCTTCCCGAGGTGTCACCCAGAGACTACTAAATGCAAAAATGCTTGTGGATCCCAGGCTGTGGGTGTGACTCGACAGGGCTGGGGGCTACCGCAAGAGCTCTGCTGGAGGGTCCCGCCTGGCTTAGAGCACAATGTGGCAGCCAGGACTCCTGGGTCCTGCAGCTGCGGCTGCACTGAGCCCCAAGGCTCCTGTGGGGCCAGCTCCATCCCCTCGTGGCAGGGGGAAATCCAGATCCAGGTTGCCCTGGGAGTGGGTTCCCCTTTGGGATCTGGATCTGGCAGGAAAGTGGTCCTGCGTCCCAGAGGCTGGGGTGTCCTACAGCTCCTGTGGGCTCTCAAGAGCCTGCTGGAAATGCCCATGTTGGAAATGGATCATTCACCTTTTAACAACCCCAAGGTGTCTACTGGTTTGGGAGAACCTCTCTTCCTTCCCTGTGGATCCATTTATGCTTCCCACTTGGTGGAGCATGTTTTGGGATTAGAGATGTTGTCCTCAGATGGCCGCAGTCCCTGTCCTGCAAACTGAGGTCAGACCTCTGCACCCAAAAGACAGCCCATTTGGGGGAGCAGCTTGGGAACAGGTGGGGGTGCCATTGCCACCCCATAAGTCCCTGCTGCAGAGCCCAGCCCCAGCGGGGCAGCGGCCATGCCCCAGGGTCCCGCAATGCCCGGCCATACGGGACCATGCTGCCCCCAGGCCCCGTAATGCCCTGCGCTGCCCAACACTGCCACCCACAACGTGGCGCCCCACCGTGGGGGAGGGGAAGGGGCTGCCTGCGGGGTCACACAAGGCCGCAGCGTTGCCATGGCATCGCCCCAGTGCTGCCCTCCTACTGGCCAGCAAGGGCAGGAGGGCGGGGCTGCACTGGTGGCTGTGAGGCCCCGGGGTGAGGCAGGGAGGCCACTCAGGTGCTGGCTCAGCCTTGAGGCAGGGCAGGGGCAGCTGCAGGCAGCAGCAGCCGCGTGGCCGGGGTGTGGGCAGGGAGGTCATGGCTGTGTGCGAGAGCTGTGCCAGGAAATCACCAGGGTCAAATCAGTTCTGTGTCAGCAGCTGACAGGCCAGCAGGAGGCATGTGGCTCAGCTGGTGAGGATGAGGTCACTTCTGCCCAAGGACCTGATAGGCCAGCTGCAGGAGCAAAGCTTGTGTGTTGTTGGTGAGGTCACTTCTGAGTGATGAACTGATTGGAAAGCAGCAGAGCTGTGGCTGGAAAGGTGCTTGTGAGGTCACTTCCAGCCGAGCAGTTGATGGGGCAGCAGCAGGTCCCCGGCTGGGACATGTGCTTTGGAGATCACATCTGCCTGAGCAGCTGATAGGTCAGCATTTGGCTCATGGCTGGGGAAGTTATAGTGAGGTAGCTGCTGTCTCAGAGGCTTGTAGGCCAGTGACAGACATGGCTGTGGTGGTGAGTGCAAGGTCATCTCTTTCTGAGTCCCTGATAGGCCAGCAGCAGGCAGATAGGTGTGGACATTGATTGGGAGGTCTCTTTTGCCAGAGTACCTGATAGGCCGGCGGTAGCAAATGGCTGGGGAAGTTACCTTGAGGAAACTTGTGACTCTGAAGCCCATAGGCCAGCAGCAGGCACATGCTGGGGGTAGGTGCTTGTGAGGTTGCTTTATCTGAGCAGCTGATAGGGCAGGAGAAGGCACATGGCTTGGATGATGGTGGTGAGGTCACTTCTGGTTTTACTGAGTGTGCCCAGAGGAGGGATTGACGCTTGCAGAGCTCTACAGCAATACAGCAATGCAACTCATTAATCAAGCAGAAGTAGATGATAATGTTCCACATCATGTGACAGAAATTGTATTCCACTCCGTCATCATGAGTTTGTAGTGCTACATTTGAAATGAGGATGATGTTCTCTGGTAAACGTAGACATGGAGTTTGACTTTGCACTTCTTACAACCTGCTACGGGTGGCCAGGGAGTCCAGCTAGACTATTTAGGCTGCTAAATGAATCTTGCACTGGTGTGAGCAGTGAAGTTAGTAATCTCAGATTTCCAGTGTCCGTGTGCTGTAGAAATTATGCCCCGTCAAAACCCCAGGGGTTGCGAGATTTTCCTTCAGAGTCTGAACAGCATCTCTATGCTTTGATTCCTTGACGTGGGAACTGAAGAGGACCTGGGCTGTGAGTGGCTGCTCAGAGGAAGTCCCTCCTGCAAGGCCTTGGAGGACTAGAAGCAACTGGATAGTCTGGAGAGTTGGTGCTTGAGTGATTTGGGGCCCTTGGGGGTGCCCTGTCCACTGCCACATCTGGTACTGTACCCTGTGTGTCCCTGATGCACAGCCATGTGCTGGCTGATAACCTTCTATGAGGTTCGGGATGGGGGTGCAGCGTGTCACAGTGGCGGGGTAGGCTGAGGTGGGGACAAACGATGGCCCCAGTGTCTGTGTGCTGCATGTGGGAGAAGGTGTCTGGAGAGAGCAGTGCTGTGTGTGGGGAGTGCCGCCAGGATGGAGAGATTGGGAGCACTCAGAGGTGAGGATGTGCCTTCGCTTGCAGGGCCCAGGATGCCCTGGTGGCGTGAGTCAGGGATGCTGGCAGCCTGCTGCCTTCTGCCCACTGAGATTCAGGCCTTGAGTTTCCAAAGCTCTTGCCAGGATGTGCAGGCAGGGTGCTGACCAAAGGCCAGGGAGTGTTTCTGCTTGTTCTGAGATGCGAACCAAGCCTGCTTTTTCCCTGCTTTCATCTCATTTGCTTTTCCTAATGAGACCTTTCATCTGCAGCAGTGTTTGCTGAGGGAGGAGGAGGCTGTGGGCGTTGCTCATTGCCAGCTAGACGTTAGCATGCTGGCAGCTCTTTGGAGGAGTGAAGGCCTTGTGGAGAGGTCTTTGGAGATGGGCAGGTATGTTCTTGGGAGATGAATTGAAAGGGTTTGATGCCTTCCGTTGCATTGGCCTTTGAAACCACTTCTCCCAGATATGCCTACTACAGCGAGTAGGGATGCTCATGCACTTGCCCACAAATCAGCAGGAAATACTTCATGGGTCATAGCTGAGAATCAGCTTGCAAAGCTGAAGGTGTTTTATGCAAATAACTTGCAAGCCCCCTCAGAATTATGTCCCTCACCTTTCCACATGCTCCTCTCTTCTCTAAGGCAGTCATTTCTGACCTGACAGGTCAGGTGTCCAACTCAGCTGAGCACCTTTTGCACTGTGTCCCTGATGTGGTTGAAGCCTGCAGGTTCTGAAGCTCTTGCCTGACCAGCTCATGCACAGCCTGGGCATGAGCTCACTCGTGGACTCTTCTTTGCAAGTGAAGCCCCTCTGAGATGAAATTGCAAGTGTGGATCTGAGGCTGATTTGGACAAAGGTCCCCTCTTGGCAGTGAGATGTGGAGAAAAGGAAGTGAGGGTCAGTCCCTTGTAGGGTGGTGCAGGACTGTCCCAGCAGGCCTTGCACAGTTCATCTCCCCCACCCATCAAAAAAGTGTCCATTGGAGCCTGCAGAATGACTCTTTCTTCGTATCACACTAAAAAAACCCTTCTGGCTGTTACTAATACATCATGTGCCACTTTAGAAATGTTGATCTATGAAAGGAAGCCTCCAGATAATGTCCATGGTGTCTCTGGGCCACAGGGTCAGCACACTGGGCTCAGAGGAGACATAGGCGAGGAGCTGTACACTGCTTGGTGGCAGGTCTGCTCCAGAGGGCTAGTCCCGAGGAGGGTGGCCATGACCCCTGCCTGCCTGCCTGCCGGCTATGGGCTGATGGGGTGGCTGCAGCAGATTTGCCTTCACAATCAGCACCCAGATGGGTCCCTGTCGCCTGTGTCACCCCCTCTCCTCCCCAGGGCAGTCATTTCTGCTGGGTGGACTCTCTGAGGCACTGGGTGACATCCCAAAGCCTGCTGGCCAGCACATCTGCTGAGGGCCAATCAGGCAGCTGCAGTGGAAGTGACCTCACAATCAACACTGCAGCCATGTCCCCTTTGCCTGCCTCTCCCCATCCTCCTGCCCATATATCATCTCTGGTGGTGGGATGAGGCATGTTGTGACTCTCTTCTTTTCCTCAGAATGGCTCCTACCAGAACCCAGCCCATGAGGTTGCTGTACCAGAGGTGACCTCACCATCAACACTGCACAGGTGTCACTTGATCTTTTTCTGTCCTGCCCCTCTTCTGAGTTGTCCTCTCTTCTGGGCCCCACAGTCAACATCCCAGTCATGTCCCCTTTGCTGGCACCTTCCTCTCCCCTATCCCTGTGGAATTACACACACGTGGTTGGACAGCTCACGTGGCAGGGTGAAACTGGGTTCCTGGGTAACACAGGCTCGTGTGGCAAGTAGGTGCAGGTGTGCTCTGTGCAAAGGAGGGGTGGCTGGAGTGCACAGGGCTTTGCCTTGGAGCAGGTGATGAGCCAGTTGAGACCTTGTAGTAAGGATAAGAGGACACAGCAGTGTGGGTGACATGCTGGTAGTGTTTCAGCTCATTCAGGGTCTGTTTTGCAAGATCCCACAAGAGACTTCCCCGGAGGACAGAGGGGCCATAAGGCCTCTGTAAAGACAGACTAGGCAGAGGAGGAGAAGGCAGTGAGGCAGAAGAAGAGAGAGGAGACATGTCAATTTGAATTCAGTAGTTTCTCATAAACAAGTTTCTCCATTCAGAGTGTTGTCAGGAAACGTCTCATGAAGAATAACATGTACATCTATATAAACATGTAAACTCACACAGAGTAATTTCTGTAGTGCATGCATATGGTGATGCCAATAAAAGAGAAAGAAAATATTAGAATTGAGAAAGAATGTTGGAAGATCTGAAAACAAATATTTTTTTCAGTTCTTGCATAGAGCTATTTTTTGCATAGATTTCACCCAGTGATGAGAACTTTACATTCAGGCCCTTATAGACACATCTAGAGGCCCCTGCTGCCTGAGATGCCCTGTGTAGCTCTGTTGCCATGTGGCGCTGGGAAATGTGACCCAGGAACTATGGGAGCCTTTTTGGAGCATTGGCTGGTCACCAGGAGGAGCATCTCAAGACCTCTCAGTGGGACAACTTTTTTCTTTCCATTGACTAGAGAGGGAAGTCCAGACAGCTGTGTTAGCCAGAGACATCTGCACTGCAGGGGTCTGGTGGAGGCTGAGCTAATTCCCATCCCTGTTGTTGCCTAAAATGGAGTCGTACTTCATGACCATGCAGGGAATGAAAAGGGTTTGTGGCTAGATGTGTAGGGACTCTTTTAAGACGTCACTGTAACACAGGTATGTTGAGATTGGTGCAATTTTGGCCATCGATAAATAGAGCATTTTCAGTGAAGCTAGTCAGGCTTCTTTCCTCTATCAGTTGTGAGAGCTCGACATCTCATCTTGCGACTCGCTGTGTGCAAAGACTGAGGAGTGGCAAGGAAGATCTTGGGCAGGGAGTGGTTTGAGGGCAGTGGACTTGTGCGAGACACAGAACTATCATTTTTAATAGTGTAGGCCTTATTATAGAAGAAATCTTTAGAGACTGCCAATAAAAAAGAAACAAGAAAGAAATTAGATAATTATCTAAAGTAAAAAAAAAAAGATTTCTTAGACTTTTCAGCATTACAAACTTCTTTGTGTTTTTATTTCTCTTATTATCATCGTGTTCTTATTTTCTTCTTTTTTTACTTATTTTTTTGTTTGGTTCTTTTTTGATACACTGCTCTTTTGGGGAGATTCTTTTCTTTCTTTTTTTGAAAGGGAAAGTGATTTTCAGAGCTGGGGTGGGATGCAGTCACAGGGTCATGGATGGCTGTTGCCATTGTAGGTGCCCTGGTCCCCTCTGCCCAGCCTCTCTCTGCAGCTGCAAGTGGCTCCGGTCTCCCGCAGGTCCCCTGCGAGAGCTGCCAGGCCCAGGCAGGTCCCTCAGAGACACTGGGGCCTCTCCAAGTGCCACTGGGTGCTCGTGGTTGGACAACTGAGATCTGCCTGGAAAGGTGAAGAACTGTCTCAACGTTTCAAAAATAGGAGCACACTTTCCTCAGCTCAAATGATTGGCTCATTTTTATGTCAATTTTTTCCTATGTTGAAATAGTAGAAATCTTCAGGAAGGTTATTAATCTGGGGAGAAGAAATATTGATCTGCCTTTGCCCCTGTGTTTCCACTGCTCTGTCTATTAGGCTGTGGATGTAATCTCAGTGCTCTCTCACATATTTCCACATGTCCTGATTAAATTGGTCATTTCTAAAGGCATCTTTGCATCAGACTCTCTGGACGTATGCACTTTCCATAGTTTCCCAGTTTTCCTTTTTCCCTTGCTTTTTATCCTTTCAGGTACCTCTCTGGGAGGTCTTCTGGGAATCTGAACCTTGCCTCGTCTTTCAGAAGTCTCCTTGTCTCTTTAGCCACCTCCTTTGTTGTGTTTCTTGTCTATCCTTTCCTATCTATCTGTGGAAAACATTTCAAGGAAGGTTATGCCTTGTGGGCAGTGGACCTCAGTGGAGGCAGCGTGGACTTGACATACAGTTGAGGAGTGCTTTTTTGTATCTTTTATTAAACTATTCTAAATTATAATTTGGTTTTTTGCTATTAAGTCAAAAAAACCTGTGTCTGCTTGCAGCTAGTTCTTGAAGGAAAGCAGGTGGGAATTGGTGCACATGAGCTGTAACATTCAGCTACAGCCTTGAGTGGAAAAAGGTTGGATTTTTCACAAGAGTGATGTGAAGTCCCCAGTGGCTGATGAGGGCAATGGCAGGGCTGTGGAGCTGGGGAGGAAGGTTCTCCATACATGTCCTCTATCAAAAATATTGCTTTTCCTACATGTCCAGACTTCATTAGGAGATGCTGTGGGTCAGTATGAATTGGGGAATGTGGGTATGACTTATTCTGAGAACTGAAGAATGAAGAAAGCTTAAGAAGCAGACATCTTTCTTTTTCAGGTGCTCATTGAAATCTGCCTAATTTCAATACACTGCTGCAAACTTTCCAATTAGCGAAACAAGAATTGAAGTGCTGAAGAAAATTATGGAAAGAGGCACGGTCCCTTAGGGTTTTTTTGCATTTTAATGACCCCTCAGCTGTATTTGGTGCTGAGCCCATGAACCTCAGATGCTGAGAAGAGGCTGAAGAAACCTCTCAAGAAGCAAATCACAATTTTCTTGGAAAGATAATGAGTCCCACTGAGGACCATAATCAAGAAAGGCTCCCCAGGGGCTGATTAGAGGAGAAAGCTGGAGGCCCTGATTGCAGGCAGGCAAAGGCAATGTGAGGGTGGCTGTGATGCCAAGTCAACCTTGATGTGTGTTATCAAGCAGAGAGACCAGGCACTGACAGCCAGCTCCTGGGTAGGGTGATGCTTTCCATCACGCATTGCTCAGGGCTCTTCCTGGGGACTGTAATAGGGTGGTGGTGCGCAATGCCGAGTGCAGGACTGTGATAAGGCACTTCCTAGGCTCCCAAGGGACAAGGAGGCAGCAAGACCACAGTGCTTTAAGGAATGGCATCTTCTCGGGGGCCTTGGTGTCAGAGACACCAGCTATAGCCAAAAGGACAAAGACCTAGCTGTGTTGGGAGCTTTCAGCCTTGGCAGTGCCCTGGGCCATCTCCACCACAGGCTGTCCTATGCTTTCCCATGCCTGTGCCTCTTTCCCTGCACACTGTACACTCCCAAGCTGTTTCCCCACCTTGCTCTCACCCTGCGATCTCCCCACCTCTCCTGAGGTCTTCCTGTCCTCCCTTGCTTTTTCTTGAAACACAAAGGCACGGTCTGACCACAGACTCCCTCTGGGTGACCTGTTGCACCTCAGCACTACCCTATGAGTGACATTCTTTTGACCTGAAGTCCAGTCTGAACCTCTCAAGATGCAGTTTGTGACTCTCTTTCACATGCTGTTTCCCTACATTAAGGGAAGTGTAGGGAATTTAGCTCCGTCATCTCTGAACCCACCCTTCAAGCAGTCACCGACTCCTACTCTACTGCCCTTTGCCTCCACTTCAGCAGGCTAAAGAAACCCAGGTCCCTCAACCTCTCCTCATGGATGGGTTTATTCCCACCTAGGCAGAGGACTTGACACTTCTCTTGTAAATCTTCATCAGGTATTTGTTGTCCAAATCACCTGAATTTCTTAAGTTTCTTCAGGGCTGAACCTCCTCTGTGTCAAAATAAAACAAAACAAAAGAAAACAAACAAATAAACAACCAAACCAGTGCCAATGAGTTAAGGGTGAGCAGGGGTGCTGTGGGCTGTATGGGATGGGATCAGAATGGTAAAAGAGACAGACTCAGGAGGGATGGAAGAACAAAACAAGGAAATTCAAAGTGAAGCCAAGGATTGATCAGGGCTCTCTTGGGGATTCCTGCCAAGAAGCCCTGCATCGGAATAATTCTGACTGGAGGAGGACAAGAAAGTTGGCCTGCTTCCACTGTCACAGGGCACCTGCATGCTTTCCCTGACATCCATAAGCGAAGATGGAGAGTGGGAAGAATCATGGACACCTTCAGGGTGGAAGGGACCTCAAGAGGTTTCTGTCCCTTCATGTGCCCAGAAATGTGATCTCAGAGGGTTCGCTGCATGACTCACTCCTCACCAAAGGGAGTCTGCACTGCCTGCAGCTCCCCAGGTTGCCCTTGTGGCATTTTTGGAAGATGGATGTAACTATTGCCTTTCTCCTACTATCCCATCCCTGATCCATTCCTCCTTGTTTGAAATTTCCAGATACAAGAAAGCATCACCCACATCGGCCCATCTGGCTGTTGTGTGAAGAAGTTGTCCTTGATGCCCTCCAGAAACCTCCTGGCCTGCTTGCAAGCTGCTGTTTGCCCTTCCAGTTCAGGCCAGAGGGATTAAAGTCCCTGTGACAAGAACCAGGGCCCGTGATCCACAGACTTGCTCAGGTTGCTTAAAGGAGACTGCATTTGCCTCCCTACCCTCACTAGGTGGTCTGTAGCTCCCACCATGATGTCACCCCTACTGTGATGCTCACCCACAAGCACTCACCCAAACCCTTGCCTCTCCCATGGAAGAGCTCCACACATCCGAGCTGCCCCTTCACACAAAAGACATCCTCCCTCCTCTTCCCTGACCGTCTCTCCTGAAGAGATCGTACCCTACCAGCACAGGCCTCCAGTCCTGTGAGGGATCCCCCCACATCTCAATTATTCCAATGATGTTTCACACCTGTGAAAGCTTGTACATCTCCATCTGATCCTGTCTCTACCCCAGGCTGCATACATTTGCATATATTAATGTTGCAGAGCATCAGCTGTGGCACAGAGAGCAGACTGCTTGTGGTGAAATCTGTTACCAAGAGCCAAGGACACTGTGTGTGCAATGGCCCCACTTCAGAGCAAAGCCTTCAGTGCCCAAGGCCAGGGAGAAACACAGCTGGGCCATGCAGTCCTGGCAGGAGAGGGTTTGGCTGCCTGAGCTGATTTGTAGCACCTTATGGCCTGTGACAGGGGTGAACCGGTCTGCAGGCAGGACAAGGTACCACTGAAGAAGTCCCTGGGCCTGGGCAGCCTGTGATCCAGGCACCCTGAGGTCATCATTAGTCCAGTCCCAGTTCATGTTGTCCAAGTGTCAGAAGAGATTTGGGCAGAGAAGAGCAATAAGGGTTTGAGAGTGCAGAGACTGGAGTGGAGCCCTTGGTGTGATGTGCCTCCCATTTATGCAGCACGCTTGGATGCAGTCGGGATGGACTTGGCCTAAAGGCAGTGGTGGGATCCAATTGTCTGGGCACAGGTAGGAAAGCCTGAGAGAACCTGGGTTGTCTGCCCAGCAGCCACTCCAAAGGGGCATGGTTTTCCCACAGGTCCCAGGCAGTAAGGCTAGAAACCCCAGGCATCTGACATGGCCCTGCCAGCCTGTTTCTATGTCATTACATCAAGTGTCTGCACTGAATTACATCAGCTGTTTTTAACACTGGGATCTGCCTGTGTCTCAACCTACTAGTGAGATGAGCTCTAATTGTAGTAGGCATCTAGTGTCATTTCAGATGGCCAAGGAAATTCTCCAGCTGGCCCCCACCTCATGCTCTAGAAGGATGGGGGTCTCCCAGTTGCTCCATCAGAGCAAGCAGACACTGGCACATGCCTGGGACCACCTCTGTCTCTTCCAATGTCACCAGGTGTTTGTGTGTGAGCAGCTGACTCCCACCTTCCATCTCCAGTGATTACAATGGGAGCTTAGAGAGAGAGCTCCCATGCAGACATCTTTGTTGTTGTCAATTCAGCTTGATCCAGGGGAATCCCACCTGCTGTGTGTTTGTGTAGTTCTTGGGAGGGATCTGAATCCCCCTCCAGCCCAGGGCCTTCCAAACCAGAATGAGATGCCCAGATTGACTCATCTGAATCAGCACCTGAACCAGGTGTCAATCAGCTCCCTTCTTGCTCCTTTCTACGTGTCCTGCCTAGTTAAGAGATGGGAAGCGGAGCTTCCAGAGTGGGACATTTCCACCTCTTGCAGATAACCATGCTCTGATGAAACAATCTGTAATGCTGGAATGAGTCTTCCTTCAGTGCTCAGAGAGGGCCCACTGGTGATTATTTTAGTTTATTGGAGTGAACATTTCCCAGGAGGAGGGAGCACAAGGGACAGAGAAAGTCATGAGCTCAGCTGGGCCTTTGTTCCAGCATGGGGACAGGCTCCAGGAATGGAGGGAGTTTATGGCAAGCGGGCAGCACTGCCCAGAGACAGCTGTGTGCAGGAGCAGCTCTTCTGCAAAGAGCAGCAGGGCTCTGGGCACTGCCTGCTGCTGCTGACATGAGAGGTGACAAGGCAGAGAGAAGTGCAAGGCAGTGTGGAGTGGGAGGAGAGAGGAGAGCTCCTTGTGGGAGAAATCTTCACAGCCCTTGACACAGTAAATCTCTGGCCGCAGGATAATGCTACTGAGGTTCCTGGAGGGCTCTTCTAAATCCATCCCATCCCATAACTGATAGGCTGTTTAAGGATTGCTCTGCCGGCACATCTAGTGCATAGGCAGAGGAGGAGATGCTTCAGAGCAGGGATCCCCTGCCACACCGTCACAGGGACAGGGCGTGCAGCTCTCTTCTGCCAGGGGTGGCTGCAGGGTTGTGAAGCCAGGGAGCACACACAGGTCTGCGCAGGGCTGTGATTCAGAGCAGTGTCCCTGCGCCCCAGGGAGCTGTATGCCCAGGACAGTGACTCTAGCACTGCGAGGGTCAGCCCTCAGCCTGCTGGGGACCCCCCCCCCCCCCCCCCCATCACGATGGGAAGAAACTCTGGGAGAGAGGACCGACCCCTAGCAGGGCAGGTTCATTCTCCTGCTGAGAGGGTGCTGTGTGGGTCAGGGCTGCTCACAGCTCTAGCTCGTGTGCAGGATATGTCCAAGGGGTCTTTTCAAGAGGAGATCAAGAGAAGGGCTGCTTCAAAGGGAAGGAGCTTTCCTGCAGGCATCTGCACCTTCAGTTTCCTAATTTTGGCAGGGAGAATGAAGGAAGAAGTTTTCTGTTTTGTCAAGGAAGTGGGAGTCCTAAACCTTCATTCTCAAAGATTAATACATCAGTGAGAAACCTCAGGAAGCCACTTCATCCCCACCTTAGCCTACAGACAGCATCAACATCACCCTTGTGGCCTCATAGCAGTTTATGTGACCTGCTGCTTAGGACGTGCATGCACAGAGATTCCCCTAGACAGTGCCCTTATCTGGGAGGTTTCCTTAGGGTAGAACTGAGCACCCAGCAGGTGCGATCTAGAGTGTGAGCACTGACTGGGAGAATATGTTGTGATAGAGAAAGAGCTGCCAGCAGGAACAGCTCCAGGCAGCAGAGATGGGCAGGGAATGAGAGGCAACTGCAGGGCATGAGCCACCTCCTCTGCAGCCAGACTTCTGGCAGAGGAGAGGGGCGTCTCTCCTGCTATGGCCCCATTTCATGCTGCCTGACAAAGGGTGCCCTGCGATGTCACTGCCTGTGAGGTAGCATGCCCAGCTGGGTAAGGTGAAGTCTTTCCAAAATGCCTCTCTGTCTCTCTCTTCTTGCCTCCCCTGACAGCAGGATCATGGTGCTGCTCCTTGTTTCCCCTCCTGTCCATGCTGCTCCTCTTGCTCTCGGGCTCTCTAGGGTTGGGGGCTTTCAGCTGCAGTTCAGACATGGATGCTAGAAATTGTGCAGCAGAGGGGTCTGCATGGAAATGAGGTTGCCCCAGCCCCCTTCTAACCTGTGGTGCTCCAGGAAATGCAGTCAGTGGAGCTGGGAAATGAGCTGACTCTCCCTTAAGGAGAGCCCATCTTCAGTCCTAATGGTCCTTTGACCATTTCCCTGTGGTGTCCCGGCAGCCTGCGAGCTGCCCTGCAGAAAGGCACAGTTGTCTCATAGCATCACTGTGTTATCTGAGAGACAAATGAAGAAGCTGCAGGGATTTTGAGAGCATGGAGATGGTGGCGGGAGGCTGTATGTGGGCATCTGAAAAGAGCCCTGTGTGTCCTTGATTCGAGTTTGAGTCTGGAGAGCTCCCTCTGATGCCTGGAGAAGGTGAAAAGTCTGGAGACCTGCAATTTGAAACGGAACTCGTCTGCTCTCAGCAGGGGCTGGTCACTTCTAGGGCTACATATGAGTGTGATCATCCTCCAGTTCAAAGAGAGAACTGCAACATCTGGGGGTTTCTTGGCTTGAAAAGTCTTTTGTAACCGCAATGTCTTTTCTTCCTTGTTGAGTCCCCAGTGCCCAGAAATAGCAAAATGTCCAACAGCAGCTCCCTCAACGAGTTCCTCCTCCTGGCATTCGCGGACACAAGGGAGCTGCAGCTGTTGCACTTCTCGCTCTTCCTGGGCATCTACCTGGCTGCCCTCCTGGGCAACGGCCTCATCATCACAGCTGTAGCCTGCGACCACTGCCTCCACACCCCCATGTACTTCTTCCTCCTCAACCTCTCCCTCCTTGACCTTGGCTCCATCTCCACGACTGTCCCCAAATCCATGGCCAATTCTCTGTGGGACACCATTTCCTACTCAGGATGTGCTGCTCAGGTCTTCCTGGTTGTCTTCCTGTTTTCAGCAGAGTATTCTCTTCTCACAGTCATGGCCTATGACCACTACGTTGCCATCTGCAGACCCCTGCACTACGAGACCCTCATGGGCAACAGGGCTTGTGTCAAAATGGCAGCAGCTGCCTGGGCCAGTGGTTTTCTCAATGCTCTCCTGCACACTGCTAACACATTTTCCATACCACTCTGCCAAGGCAACACAGTGGACCAGTTCTTCTGTGAAATCCCCCAGATCCTCAAGCTCTCCTGCTCAGACTCCTACTTCACGGAAGTTGGGCTCATTGCGCTTAGTACCTCTTTAGCCTTTGGGTGTTTCATTTTCATTGTGCTGTCCTACGTGCAGATCTTCACAGTTGTGCTGAGGATGCCCTCTGAGCAGGGCCGACACAAAGCCTTTTCCACGTGCATCCCTCACCTGGCTGTGTTCTCCCTGTTTGTCAGCACTGACATGTTTGCCTGCCTGAAGCCCCCCTCCATCTCCTCCCCAGCTCTGGATCTGGTGGTGGCTGTTCTTTACTCAGTGGTGCCTCCAACACTGAACCCCCTCATCTACAGCATGAGGAACAAGGAGCTCAAAGATGCCCTGAGGAAAGTGATTTCATGGACCTTTTTCAGCAGTGGTAACATTGCCATTGCTCTCCACAAATGACTCCCCTCTGTCCTGTACCAGGACTGAGCTTTGTTTGTTCACTTTATTTTTATTATTCCTATTATTACTGTTGTTATTATTTGTCACCATGTTGCTACAGAAATGGTTGGATTCTTTCTGCCTTTACTGAGACTGCTCTGTCTCACCTGGTGCCCATATAAAGTTGTGTCCAACACTGGGTCAGAGCTGACTCCCTCACAGTATCGTTGTAATAAAGTAGGTTCTTGCAGGTGCAGTGCCTGAAGGCTGGGCTCTTCTTCCAAAGCTGCTGTCCCTTATGTCATGTCCCCAGCACATTTCCTTGAGACAATCTCCCCCACCCCACATGCTGGTTCTCACCCCAAATGTCACCCCCAAACTGGGCTCCATGCCCAGCTGGAGGACTGGATGTCCAGCTGTGAGGCCTGGGAGGATGAGCCCTCTGCTGGATCCTCTGCAGGGCTGTCAGGGAGCATGCAGAGGAGGTCCTGGGGCCATCTGCTGGGCCTGTAGACCATCCTCCTCCCATGGGGGCCTCAAACAGGGTGCCTCAGTGCAAAGATGCAGCCCAGCTTGTTGCTGCATGAACAGAGAGGAGAAACTGCCCCAGGAAACTCCTCCCACACCCAGCCTCTCACACCAGCTATTTCCAGCACTGGCCGTTCCCTGTGGTCCTGGTGAGGGGTGATCTCTGAATGTGACTAGCTCCATCTGCCTGCTGGCCTCATCACGTGTGTGGAGGCAATGTCCAGCCCTGCCTGGCCTTTCTGCAGGCCCAGACCTCAGCAGACCCCAGATCCTGGACTTCTGCTTCCCCGAGGGGAGAGGATCATACCTGGGCAGGGTCTGGGGACTGGTGGGAGGCTGCCAGGCAGGAGGGCCATGGGCAACGGGGCACCAAGGGCTGTCATGGGGACCATGCTGGGGGGGATGTTTCCCAACCCCAGAATGCACCCTGTCCTGTGCAATGCCCACACAGTGGGGCCATGGGGCCACATGCAGGGCAGCAGGGCTGTGCCAGTGAGGGATGAGGTGCTGATGGGAGCCACAACACTCCAGAAGCTCCTGACAGTCATGGAGGGGACTTACTGCTGCTAGCAGGGTTGGGGGCTTCTCAAGGGCTACAGGCTCCAGCACCATCTGCCAGGACTCCCAAAGCCAGCACAGATAGTTGGTGCCCAGCACTGCAGTTCACAGTGCCCCTTGTCCTGTGTCACCATCCTCTCTCAGAAGCACTGTTGGGTGCATCACTCCCTGTCCAGGCATGGAGAGGAGCTGCTGGAGGTCTTCTCTTCTCATGTCTGCTGATCCTGCCTCAGCCCTGGTGTTAACCCACAGGCTCTGCCCTGGGTCATGTTATGTCTCCATACATTCTCATCTGAGACCACATAGGGATCTGCAGCACATAGCTCTGCTTAGAGCTGGCCACCACAGCCTGCCTGTGTGGTCCCAGGAGATCCCAGCAAGGCTGTGCTTGGAGGTGAGGCTGTGATTCTCCTCAGTCAAAGTAGACGGGATGGTGTGTCTGGGGGCCAAGGGGAGGAAAGGACAAGAGACAACAAGGAGAAGATGCAGTAAGGGAAATTCCAAATGAGTTGAAGGAAAAAATAAAGAAATAACCATGGTAGTTGAGCAGCACTGGGGCAGGGGACAGGAAATCTTTAAAAACTCTTCTGGAGAAAGCACCTACCAACCTCATCTAACTGTCAAGATAGCCCCACTCAGAGCAGACCGTGGTCCTGGAGATCTCCAGCAGTTCCTCCCAACCCAAATCCTCTAGGAGAAGGGGGCTGGAAGGCAGAGTCCTGGGCAGGGGACACTGCTGTGGGGTTGAGGCCTTGCTGGCATTTGGACTGCCTGGTCAAGCCTGTCCTCAGAGTCAGACAGTGAGTGAGTTCATCCTCAGAAGGAGTCTCTGCTCCATGGGCAACAGGAGTCAAACCAGCGCCGGGAGACTGCAGAAAAGTTCTCAGGAACACACCAGGCATTCAGGCCCTTCGACTGCTGAGGTGTCCCCAGACCGGTGCTTTGCATCCAGGGTCTGAAGGGCTGAGAAATCTTTAGAGCCAGAGCAGATCGGAGTCCCATCTCCTGGGCTCACAGGTTACAGGGCATCAGCAGGGCTGTACTGGGTGCAGGGAGGGAATCACTGTCCAGGGCATGAGCAGATCCCCCTCTGCCCTCCCCTCTCTCTTCACACCCCACAACAGAGATTGTGTTTCCCATGTTGGTCCTCCCTGCTGGGCTGTATTCCCAGCTGGAGGGGACACAGGCTTCACACTGTAGAAATGCAGGAGAGCCCAGTCTCATCTAGAGGAGCAGGGTCCCACCACACCTGCTGGGTGGCCAGGGCTGCAGGCTGCACACCCCACTCTGTTCCCCACACACCTCCTGCCTGGGGGTGGAGGGTGCCCAGCAACAAGGCAGGCATGCCTGGCGGTCTGGTGCCATTGGGGTGGTGGCCTTTGCACCAGCTTCTGTCTGTAAGGGACTAGGGAGCTTCTCTGCCTCCATGTTAGTGGCAAAGTTAGTGTACCAGCTTCTTCTCTTTGGAGAGCGGAGGATTTCATTCTTAGGAGAAGGAGAAAAAGGAAATCCTTTGGCAGGAGCATTTTTTTGCTTTCTGACATTTCTGTCTGAATCTGTTTTGAGCAGCAGGTTGCACTACAGACTTCCTGTGGTCCCTTCAACCTGAATTATCCTGAACACCTATGATCTCAGGCCCCATTTCAAGCACAGAGCAAATGTTTCTGGGACAGGAGGCCTTTGTGCTTTATGTGACCCTCTAAAAGAAGGCAGGTGAACACCTCCTCCTCCCTGTTGACTGTAAGGGCAGCCTGGGAGGCACTGCCTCAGGCATATCGACATTACAATGGAAATTCTATGCATCCACCTTTAACCACCTGAAAGGCCATTGCCTGGATCCCCCTCAGTGGTGAGGGGAGAACAACAGGCTTTCCTGAGGTGTGATTTCTGTACCTCTGTAGTTTGTGCCTCTAAGTAGATGGTGCCATCCTCCCCTTGGTTTCTTGTCTGAAGCTCAGGCTGGATGGGGATGTGAATGTGGAGATTGTCTGTCACTGCAGTGCCCATGAGATGGTGGAGAGGTAAGAGGAATAACAGAGTCACCTCTCTGGAGTGCAGAAGAGAGGGCTTCATCCTGTTTAGGGTGGAATTAGGCAAGCCAAAGCTCAGCTGGAGCTGGAGCTGGAGCTGGAGCTAGGAAGGGATGGGGAGGGTAACCTGAAGGGCTTATGCAAGGACGTTGGCAGTACAAGGCAGGCAGGCAAGGAAAATGTGTTCTCCCTGCTCAGTGGGGCAGGGGACGTAGTGACAAAGGCAGGGGAAAGGCTGAGGAGCTCATTGCCTCTTTTCTCTTGTCTTTTCCTGGTCTTGTCTACTGCCAGGCCTCCCTGGCCCCCAAGTCCTTTGGCAGCATCTGTGTTAGCAAAGCCTCACCCATGGTAGAGGATGATGCATCTGGGGAGGACTTTTGCCCAGTGGGCACACACAAGTCCATGGGACCAGATGGGAAGCACCCCAGGGTGCAGGGAGAGGTGGCTGGAGTCACTGCAATGCTGGTCCCAATTGTCTATGAAATGTCAGGGTAATCAGGGAGGTTCCTGATGACTGGGAAAAGGCAGACATCACACCCATTTTCCAGAAGGGCAAGAGGGAGGGTCTGGGGAACGACGGGCTGGTCCTCTTCATCTCAGTCCCTGGGAAAGTGATGGAGCAAATCCTCCTGGAAAACATCTCCAAGCATAGGAAGGACAAGGACTGGAAGAGGCAGCATGTGTTGACCAAGGGGAAATGGAAACCATGCCTGACCAACTTGATTGCCTTCTGCCATAAGACGAATGCCTGTGTGCACAAGGGGAAAGCAGGGGATTTTGTGAACCTTCCCTTTAGCAAAGCCTTTTGCACAGTCCCCCAGAGTCTCCTTGGAGCCAAATTGTTGAGCTCTACCCTGGATCAATGGACCATAAGGCAGGTGGAAGATTGGATGGACCATCAGGCTGAAACGCTGTGATCAGTGGAACAAGTTCCAAGTGGCAGCCGGTTACTAGCGGCATCCCTCAGTGATCAACATGTGGGGCAGGACTATTTAACACCTTTATGAATGGCCTGCACAGTGGATGGAGAGCACTCTCAGCACCCTTGTGGACAATGCACAAGTGGGTGATCCCCTGGGCAACCTCATCTAGTTCCCTCTTCATTGACCAGGGCGGCTGGGACTAGGTGATGTCCAGAGGTCTCGTCCACCCTAAGTGCTGTGATTCAGTAAATCTTTCCCTGGAGGGCTCTGTAAAGACAGAATAGTGAGAGGAAGAAGAAAGGACAGAGAGGCAGAAGAAGAGAGCTGAAACATGACAGTTTAAATAAAGTAGTTGCTGAGAACAAAGTTTCTCCTTTCTGAGTGCTGGTAAAAAATGTATTTTGATGAATAATGTCTGTATATACATATATATATATTCACTCGCATAGACAGGCTAATTCCTGTAGTGCATGAACATGGTGTTGCCAATTCATAAGAAAGAAAAAAATATGTGGCAATGGTAAAAATAGTGTGAAGTTTTGGAAACGAGCATTTCTTGTCTATTATCGCAGGAGTTATTTTTTGAGAAGATCTCAACTTTTGGCTAGGATCTCCTTTTGGGGCTTGATTCATCTGACCACAGAGAGAGGCTACTGCTGCCTGAGATGACCTGGGGTAGCTGTGTTGCCATGTGGTGCTGGAAATTTTGGAGGTGGCTCCTGCGGGACCTGAGCTTGTTATTAGGAAAGGTATCTCAAAACAACTCAGCTGAGACAACTTAGTTCCCTCTTTGGACAAGAAAGGGAATTCCAGAGACCTGGATTTGACAGAGACATCTGCACTGACGGGGTCTGGCCTGGGGTGAGATCAGCCTCCTCCTTGTTCTCAATGAGCTGCCTTCTTGCCCCGTTCTGTGTGTCCTGCCTAAAGAGATGGAAATAGGGGCTTCCAGAGCCGGACATTTCCACCTCTTGCACATAACCATCCTCTGATGCGACAATCTGTAATGCTGGAATCAGTCTTCCTTCTGTGCATAGAGAAGGCCCATTGGTGATTATTTTAGTCTACTTCAATGAACATGATTAAAGAGTAGATATCTTCAGGAGGGGTATTAATCTGGGGAGAAGAAATATCGATCTGCCTTTGACCTTGTGTTTCCACTGCTCTGTCTATTAGGCTGTGGATAAAATCTCAGTCCTCTCTCACATATTTCCACATGTCCTGATTAAATTGGTCATTTCTAAAGGCATCTTTGCATCTCTGGGCATGTGCTCTTTCCATAGTTTCCCAGTTTTCCTCCTCCCTTTATTCTTTGTCATTCAGGTACCCCTCAACTCTCCAGTTGCTGCTCTGAGCTGCTGGGAGTCTGAAGCTTGCTTCGTCTTTCAGCAGTCTCCTTGTCTCTTTAGCCAGCTCCTTCGTTGTGTTTCTTGTCTATCCCTTCCTATCTATCTGTCGAAAACATTTCAAGGCAGGTTATGCCTTGTGGGCAGTGGACCTCACTGGAGGCAGCTTGGACTTGGCATACAGTTGAGGAGTTTCTTTAATATTTATAAACTGTTCCAAATTTTATTTTTGTTTGTTTGCTATTAAGAAAAAAACCTTCTGTGCCTGCTTGCAGCTAGTTCTCAAAGGAAAGCAGGTGGGAATTGGCGCACATGAGCTGTAACATTCAGCTACAGCCTTGAGTGGAAAAAGGTTGGATTTTTCACCAGAGTGATGTGAAGTCCCCAGTGGCTGATGAGGGAAATGGCAGGGCTGTGGAGCTGGGGAGGAAGGTTCTCCATACAGGTCTCCTATCAAAATTACTGCTTTGCCTACATGTCCTGACTTCATTAGGAGACACTGTGGGTCAGTATGAATTGGGGAATGTGGGTATGACATTCTTAAAAGTGAAGAATCAAGAAAGCTTAAGAAGCAGACATCTTTCTTTTCAGGTGCTTATTGAAATCTGCCTATTTTCAATACACTGCTGCAAACTTTTCAATTAACCACATAAGAATTGACAAAGAAGAAAATTATGGAAAGAGGCATGGCTCCTTAGGGATTTTTGTATTTCAATGACCCCTTGGGTGTATTTGGGGTTGAGCCCATGAACTTCAGATACTGAGAGGAGGCTGAAGCAACTTCTCAAAACTTAATGTCAGAAGCAAATCCCAAGTTTCTTGGAGCGTTAATGGGTCCCACTGAGGGCCATTACCAACAAAGGCTCCCCAGGGGCTGATTAGAGGAGAAAGTTGGAGGCCCTGATTGCAGGTAGGCAAAGGCAATGTGCGGGTGGCTGTGATGTCAAGTCAACCTTGATGTGTGTTATCAAGAAGAGTGACCAGGCACTGACAGGCAGCCCCTGGGTAGGGTGATGCTTTCCATCACGAATTGCTCAGGGCTCTTCCTGGGGGCAGTGCACAGGTAGGAGTGCACAACGCTAAGTGCAGGACCATGATACGGCACCTCCTGGGCTCCCAAGGGATAAGCAGGCAGCAAGGCCACAGTGCTTTAAGGAAACAGCATCTTCTCATGGGCCTCGGTGTCAGAGACACCAGCCATAGACAAAAGGACAAAAACTTAGCCATGTTGGGAGTTTTCAGCCTTGGCAGTGCCCTTGGCCATCTCCACCACAGGCTGTCCTATGCTTTCCCATGCCTGTGCCTCTTTCCCTGCACACTGTACACTCCCAGGCTGTTTCCCCACCTTGCTCTCACCCTGCGATCTCCCCACCTCTCCTGAGGTCTGCCTGTCCTCACTTGCTTTTCCTTGAAACACAAAGGCAGGGGCTGATCACTGACTCCCTCTGGGTGACCTGTTGCACCTCAGTACTACCCTAGGAGTGACATTCTTTTGACCTGAAGTGCAGTCTGAACCTCTCAAGATGCAGTTTGTGGATCTTTCCCACAGTCATAGCCAAATGGTATATTTCTGAAACCACCCTTCAAGCAGTCACAGGCTCCTATTCTACTGCCCTTTGCCTCCACTTAAGTGGGATAAAAAAACCCAGGTCCCTCAACCTCTCCCTATGGACAGGAGCATTCCCACTTGGGCACAGGAGTTAATACTTCTCTTGTAAATCTTCATGAGGTATTTGTTGTCCAAATCACCTGAATTTCTCAAGTTTCTTCAGGCCTGAAGCTCCTCTGTATCAAAACAAAACAAAACAATAACAACAACAACAAACAAACACTGCCAATGAGATAAGGGTGAGCAGGGGTGGGGTGGGTTGTATGGGATAGGATCAGGGTGGTAAAAGAGACAGACTTAGGAGGGGTGGAAGAAAAAAACAAGGAAATTAAAAGTGAAGCCAAGGATTGATCAGGGCTCTCTTGGGGATTCCTGCCAAGAGGCCCTGCATCTGAACAATTCTGACTGGAGGAGGACAAGAAAGTTGGCCTGCTTCCACTGTCACAGGGCACCTGCATGCTTTCCCTGACATCCACAAGAGAAGATTGAGTGGGAAGAACCATGGACTCCTTCAGAGTGGAAGGGACCTCAGGGGGTCTCCAGTCCAATCTCCTTGCTCCCAGCAGGGTCATCTCTGGTGTCAGACCAGGTTGCTCTGGGCTTCATCCAGTCTGGTCTTGGCAACCTCCAAAGGAGGAGACTGCACAGCGCTGTCTGGGCAACAAGTTCCAATGCTTCCTCACAAAGCAGGTGCTGCAGCTCCCTGACCACTGTGAGGGCAGGGCCCTCGGCCAAACTCGCTCCTAGTTATCAACCTCTTTCTTGTTCTGGGAACCCAAACCTGGATGCAGGGTTCTAGATGGTGTCTAATGGATACTGACTAGAAGGCGATCACCATTTCCCTCCGCCTCCTGGCTGTGCTCCTGCTCATACAGCCCACGATGCTTCTGGCCTTCTTTGCTGCCAGGGAATGCTGCTGGCTCATGTTTTGCCTCCTGTCCCCCAACACCCTCAGGTCCTTTTCCACAGAGCTGTTCCCCAGGCCCTCAGGCCCCAGCCTGTGCCACAGTGGGGTGTTGGTTTATCGCAGGTGCAAGCCCTGTCATTTGTCCTTGTTGAATTCCATGATGTTCCTGACAGCCCATTCCTTCTGCCTCTCTAGGTTCTTCTGAATGGCAGCCCTCATCTACAGGCATGATGAGCGCCCCCTCCCCCCTGCCCCCCACCTCCAGTTAGGCATCTTCTACAAGCACAATGAGTGTTGCCTCCTCCATGTAACTTATACAGATGATAAACAGGACAAGTTCCTGGAGAGATCGGTGGTGCTCCACTTCTCCCTGGCCTCCAGGAAGAATACTACCCATTCACCACTGCCCTCTGAGCCTCTGGTACTCCAAGCAGCTTTTTACCCATCCGGTTGTCTACTCTTCTAGACTGAAATGTTCTAACGTGTTCTCCATCCACAAATAGAGTTATTTATTCATAGCACGCAATCAGGTTGGCAAGCCACAATATACTCTGGGTAAATCCATGCTAACTATTCCCAAGCACCTTCTTCACTTTCATGTGCCCAGAGATATGATCTGAGAGGGTTCGCTGCATGACTCACTGCTAACCAAAGTGTGACTGAACTGCCTGCAGCTCCCCAGGTTGCCCTTGTGGCCTTTTTGGAAGATGGATGCAACAATTGCCTTTCTGCAGTCATTGGAACTTCACCCCATCTCCACAACCTTTCAAAGATGATAGCGAGTGGCCTTGCAGGGACAGCACTCAGCTCTCACAGCATCCTCAGCCGCAGTCCATCCATCCTCATTGACTTGTATCATCTGAGTTCTCACAAGTAATCCCTCACAACTCTCATCCACCGGTGGCTGCTTTTCTCCTCTGGAGTCCTGACTCAAGGCACAATAGCCCAGGAGACCTTGCTTGTGGAAACGGAAGCTAACAAGGGGTTGAGTTGCTCAGACCTATCCGCAGCTGCTGCTACAAGATTCCCTGTCCCATTTAGCAGTGAGGCCACATTTTCCTTTCTATTCTTTCATTCTTATGGAAGCAGTAGCAGCTCATCTTCATGCCCTTGACATCCCCTGCAAGTGTCAGTGCTAGGGGAGCTTTTTCTTCCCTAACACCAAGCCTATGACCCTGGACAACATTTCTAAATGCCTCCTTTGCCTCTCCCTTCTTCCCACTTCTCTATGCTGCCCTATTACCCTGGAGCTAAGGTTTGAGGTCCCTGTTTAGCCAAGTTGGTCCCCTGAGATAGCTGCCAGTTTTACTGAGAATTGGGATGGACCATCCTTGTGCTTGGCAGGTGCTGTCCTTAAAGACCTGATGGCTTTCCTGAGCTCCAGGGCCCTTGACAGCTGCCTCCCATGGGTTCTGCCACCAGTACCCTGAAGAGGCCAATGTCTGCTCCTCTCAAGTCCAGGGTCTGTATTCTGCTACTGTCCTTCCTCACTCTCCTCAGGATCTGGGAATGCACATTTTCATGGTCACAGTAGAGAAGGGTGACGCTTACTATCCCATCCCTGATCAGTTCCTCCTTCTTTGAAATTTTCAGATACAAGAAAGCATCACTCTTATCATCCCATCTGGCAGCTATGCGAAGAAGTTGTGTCAAGACCAAGAAGAGGAGCAGCATGGACAGGAGAGGAAACAAGGAGCAACACCATGATCCTGCTGCCGAAGGAGGCAAGGAGAGAGAGAGACAGAGGGGTTTGGGAAAGCCTTCAGCTTACCCAGTTGGGCATGCTGCCTCACAGACAACGACATTGCAGGGCAGTTACTCTCAGCCCCCTTGTCAGGCATCATGAAATGGGCCTGTGGCAGGAGAGATGCCCCTCTCCTCTGGCAGAGGTCTGGATGCAAAGGAGGTGGCTCATGCCCTGGACTCCAGGTATTGACAGCCCATTCCTCCTGCCTGTCCAGGACCCTCTGAATGGCAGCCCTCAAGCACATGGCTGGGGTCCCCTGCAATTTTTTTGTCCTCAGCAAGCATAGTGAGTATTGCCTCTTCCATGTCACTAATCAACTCATCTGGTTGTGCACCCATCTAGGCGGTAAATCTCTAAATTGTATTCCACAAGGCTATTGTGGGAGACAGTGTCAAACCCCTTGCTCAAAACAAGGTGAAAGACATTTTCTGCTCTCCAAACACAAATAGAGCTATGTGATCCTAGAAGGCAATGAGGTGGTGAGACACAATTTACCCTGGACAAATCCATGCTGCCTCTTCCCTATCACCTTCTTCTCCCTCATGTGCCCAGAAATGAGTGGACTCACTCCATAACACACTCCTCAACCAATTGAGGCTGAATGGCCTGTTGTTCCCTGGGTTGCCCTCTGGGCCTTTCTTGAGAGTGGATGTAACGATTGCCTTTCTGCAGTTATTGAGGGGGGACCACACCCCATCTCCATGACCTTTCAAAGATGACAGAGGGAGGCCTTGCTAAGACAGCAGCTGGCTCTCTCAGTGTCCTTTGGTGCAGACATTCCATTCCCACTGGCTTGTAGGGGTGGAGTTCTTGCAAGTCATCCCTCACTCAGCCCTCATGCACTGTTGGTTGCTTTTCTTGCCTGGAGCCCTGACTCTAGGCACAACAGCCTGGGAGACCTTGCTGGAGAAGACAGAAGCCAAAAAGTCACTGAGCTCCCACCATTCAGCAAAGAGCCAACATTTTCCCTTCTATTCTTTACCGTTCCTGAAGCAGTAGCAGCTCTTCTTCATGCCTTTGATGTCCCCTGCCAGTGTGTACCCTCTGAGAGCTTTGGCTTCCCTAACACCATCCCTATTTCAGTGAACACAATTTTTCACTTCCTCCTTTGCTGCATATCCCTCCTTCCCTTTCTTGTATGCTGCCTTAATGTCCTGGAGCTGAGCTGTGAGTTCCCGTTTTAGCCTGGTTTCCCCTTCTCAAGCTGTTTCCCACTACTAAGAAGAGATCCATGATCTCTTCAAGCACTCGGAGGCTACTACTGTACTGACCTTCGCCTCCATTTCGCCAGGCTGAAGAAGCCCACGTCCCTCAGCCTCTCCTTCAGGCCCCCAACCCCATCTTGGCAGACTCTTCTGGACCCTCTCCAGTTGCTCCCCATTCCTCCAGCACTGGGCAGTCCACATTGGGACACACTATTCCAGATGCAGCCACACCAGTGATGAGTCAAGGGGGATGATATTTCCACTTCTCTAGGTGGCCACATGCTTCATGAAGCAGCCTCATATGTAGCTGGCCTCATCTGCAGTGAACGTGCATCACTGGCTCATATGGCATCCCTTGTAATGTCCAGGCCCTTCTCCTCAGGGTCACTCCTCTGACGGTCAGGTGCCAGCCTCTCCTGATGCATGGGCTGGTCTGTCCCCCGATGCAGGACCTACCACTTCTCCTTGTATAACAGCGTGAGTTTTCTCTTGGCCAAATCCCCAAGTTTCTCAAGGACCCTCTTGACTGAAGCTCCCTTGTGTCAGCTGTAAATGAATGTGTGCAGATGGCTCATCCTGTCTTGCGGTGCCTCTGACAGGATAACACCAGGAGGACCTGCAGGACACTATGCATAATAAAAGGAGGTAGTCCTTTAAAGGGACTGCTGGCAAAGGTAGGCATCACCATGGCAAGCATCTCAGAAAAGCCAAGTGAATGTAAAAAGAAAGCAAATCCAGTGTCAATGGGGAAAGGGTAAAGAGGGGTTGGCTGACTTCATGGGAGGGTATCAGGATGTTAAAAGAGAAGAACTTGGAAGGTGGAAAAGAGGGAAAATGGGATAAATGGTGAAGCAAAAGAAAAATCAAGGCTATTTGGGGGGAACTGCCAAGCAGTCCTTTGTCCGAGTGACTCTGACTGGAGCAGGAGAAGAACATGAGGTTGGTCTGGTCATATTTGTTTCTGACATACTTCCATGGACATGGGGAAGCTGAAGGTTTTCCCTAAGGTTGAAAAGAGAAGATGCAGTGTGGAAGGAAATGCAGAATCTTTCAGGCGAGAAGGGACCTCAGGATATCCCTAGCCCAACCTCCTTCCCACAGCAGGCTCAGCTATCAGCTCCAGATTTCTCAGGGCTTTATTCATTTAGAACTTGAAAACCTCTGAGGATGGAGATAGCACAGCCTCTCAGGGCAACCTATCCCAGTGCTTGGCTGTCTGGATGGGTCAAAAGTTTGTCCTTACACCCAGCCTGAACCTCACTTCTTTTAGCTAATGCCCATTGGCCTTCACCCTTGCATTATACACAACAGTGAAGAGTCTGGCTCCATCTCCTTGATGACGTCCTGGTGGACATGGGGAGGCTGTTATTAGGTGTCCCCAAAGCCTTCTCTTCTCCAGGCTGAACAAATGCAGCTCCCTCACCTCCCAGAGTGACAAAGTCAATATTACCTAGGTGTGCCTAGGAGCTTTAAGGGTCTTTCAGTCCTTCTGGATATTGTTGGATCAGCAAAGGACCTCATGGATGTTAGAGTGCAATCACCCTCATGCCATGACTTTTTGTTTGTGTCATACTCATTTGGCATCATGTTGTAATGTACAGGTGTTGTAGGCTGTGGAGGGGGTTCACTCTGGACAAGCAGTCACTCATAATGAAACCTTGAACTGAAAACCTTTCAGGCCCAAGAGGCAACCTCACACCACTAGGAGGGGCTGGTTCTCAGGAGGCCATGTCAGGTGCTAACCCACGTGCAGCAAAAGATTTCCTGCCTGCAAGAATTGCAGTGGCTATCGCCAGAGAGGACAAAATCACCCAATCATTCAGGCTTTAAGGGACCTTGGGGGGACTGTCGTCCAACCTCTTGCTCACTTAGGTATTAACACTGATTTCAGACATGTTCCTCAGGGCTTTGTCCAGCTGCGTCCTGCAAACCTCCAAGAACAGAGAGAGTCCCTAACCCCTCTGGACCCCAATTCAAATGCTGCAGGATCCTCACTGATTTTTCTTCCTTCTATACAATTTTGACTGCACTTGTTTCAGCTTATAGCCGTTGCCTCTCATTCTCCTGCCATGAATTCCTGTAAAAACATGGTTCATTATCAGTGGCAACCTTGAGTTGGGAAGCTGCTATGAGTCCTCCCCAAAAACCTTCCCTTCTCTGCACTGAAGAAGCCCTGTTCCCTCACAGGGCAAGTGCTGCAGCCCTCAACAACCTTGGAGGCCTGCCACTGGACTCACTCCCTGTGATCAACAGCGTTCTTCTACAGGGAGCCCCAACTGGATGCAGTATCTAGATGGGCTCTAACGAGTGTTGAGTAGAGGGGGATAATCACTTCCCTCCGTCTCCTGGCTGTGCTCCCGTTCATGCAGACCAAGATGCTGTGGCCTGCTTTGCTGCCAGGACACGCTGCTGGCTGATGTTCAGCTCGCTGCCCACAAGGACTCCCAGGTCCTTTTTCTGCAGAGCTGCTGCCCAGCCAGGCACTCTCCAGCCTGTATCACTGCAAGGTGTTGGTCTGTCCCAGGGGCAGGACTTGCATTTGTCCTTGTTGAATTTCCTGACAGTCCATTCCTCCTGCTTGTTGAGGCTCACCTGAATGGCAGCCCTCAAACATATGACTCTTCCTCCTGACTAAGTGTCATCTACAAATGTGATGAGAGTTGCATCCTCCAGGTCACTGATGAACCTGATAGACAAGACAGGTCTGAGTATAGACCCCTGCATGCTCCACCTTTACCTGGCTTCCTGGTAAAGCATGACACATTCAAAAAAACCCCTCTGAGCTCCATCATCCAACCAGCTTTTTACCCACCCAGTTGTCTACCCATCTTATCATAATGCCCTATTACATTCCTCATTGTCCTCACCATCTGGGACTCCACTATTTCACAGTCACTGCAGCCAAGGTTTCCACAGATTATCACAGTCCTGATCAATTCTTCCTTGTGTGTGAGTACCAGGTCCATGTGAGTGTCACCTTACAGGCCCATCAGGAAGCTATGCTTAGAAGCGGTCCCTGACACCCTCCAGAAATCTCCTGGACTGCTTGCACCCTGCTCTTCGCCTTTCCAATGAATTTCAGTGAGATTAAAGCCTCCCCATAAGAACCAGGCCCTGTGACCCACTGACTTCCTCAGGTTGCTTAAAGGAGACTGCATCCACCTCCTCACCCTCATCAGGTGGTTTGTGACTCCCATCACAATGTCACCTTTTCTCTGATGCTCATGCACACGCACAATCTCTCACCCAAACCCATGTCCATCCCATGCAAGAGCTCCATCCATCTGAGCTGTCCCTTCACACCAAGGGCATCCCCCCTGCTCACCTTTCCTAATGGTCTTGCCTGCAGAGCTTGTACCCTGCCATCACAACCCTCATGGTAGTGATCCCACTGCATCTCAGTTATTCCAATGATGTTTCAGACCTGTGACAGCTTGTGAGTCTCCATCTGCTCCTTTCTGTGCCCCAGGCTGCATGCATTTGCATATATTTGGGCTACAGAGCCTCAGCTGTGGCAGAGAGAACAGACTGATCATGGTGGAACCTGTTACCAAGATCCAAAGACACTGTGTGTGCAGTGGTCCAACTTCAGAGCAGAGCCATGCTGGCCTAGATAGCAGATGGCAATGTAATGGTGAAAGGAGGTTCCTACTGAGAGAGCAAACGCTGCAGTGCCCAAGGCCAACGAGAAACAGAGCTGGGCTGTGCAGAAATGGCAGGAGAGGGGTTGGCTGCCCGAGCTGACTGTGCGGCACCATTGTGCCTGTGACAGAGGTGAAGTGATTTCCAGGCAGGACAAGGTGCCACTGAAGAAGTCCCTAGGCCTGTGTGGCCTGTGATCCAGCCACCCTGAGGTCATCATTAGCCCAGTTCCTGTTCATATCACCTGGTGGTGAGAAGGGGTTCAGGGGGAGGAAAGCTAGAAGGTTTTAAGGGTGCAGAGACTAGAGCAGAGACCTTGGTGGGAGGTGCCTCTCCCATTTATGAAGCATTCTTGGCTGTAGATCAACAGGACTTGGCCTAAAGGCAGTGGTGGGATCCACTTGTTTGGGCACAGGTAGGAAACCTGAGTTGCCCTGGGGCACTTGTTCAGCAACCACTCCAAAGGGCCATGGTTTTCCTAGAGGTCCCGTGGTGTATCTGGTAGAGACATGTGGTTGTGCTGGACACCCCCAGGCATCCGACATGGCCCTGCAGGCCTATTTCTGTGTCACTGAATCAAGTGCCTGCACTGGATGACATCAACTCTTTGCAATGTTGGGATCTGCATGTGTCTCAGCATCCTAGTGAGTGGAGCTCTGGTAGCAGAGGGCATCTAATATCATTGCAGGTGGCCAAGGCAATTCCCTGCCTGGCCCCCACCTCATGCTCTAGAAGGATGTATGTCTCCCACTTGCTCCATCAGAGCATGTGGACACTGGCACATGCCTTGGACCACCTCTGTCTCTTCCAGAGTCATCAGGTGTTTGTGTGTGAGCAACTGATTGCGCCCTCCATCTCCAGTGATTAAAATTGGAGCATAGACCAAGATCTTGCATGCAGACATCGGTGCTATGCTCACTTCTGCCTGGAGAAGGGGACTCCCACCTCCTGTGTGTTTTTTCATTGGAGCTCATGAGAAGGATCTGAATCCTATGCCAGCCCAGGCCCTTCTAAACCAGCCTGAGAAGCCCAAACTGACTCATCTGAACCACTTCCTGAACAATGGGAAAACAAATTCTATTCTTGTTCCTGTCTAGGTGTCCTGCCTAGCTAAGAGATGGGACTAGGGGCTTCCTGAGTGGGACATTTCCACTTTTTGTAGATAACCTTTCTCTGATAAGATAAATTGCAATGCTGGAATCAGTCTCTCTCCACTCTTTAGCAAAGGAAAATAACTGACTATTTTAGTTTATTGGAGTGAACATTTCCCAGGAGGAGGGAGCACAAGGGACAGAGAAATTCATGAGCTCAGCTGGGCCCCTGCTCCTGAGCAGGACCAGGCTCTGGGGATGGAGGGAGCTCATGGCAACCTGGCAGCACTGCCCAGACAGCTGTGTGCAGGAGCAGCTCCTCTGCAAGGAGCAGCAGGGCTCCGGGTGCTGCCTGCTGCTGCTGACATGAGATGAGACAAGGCAGAGAGAAGTAAAAAGCATTGTGGAGTGGGAGGAGAGAGGAGAGCTCCTTGTGGGAGAAATCTTCACAGCCCTTGACACAGTAAGTAGATGGCTGCAGGGCAACGCTACTGAGGTTCCTGGAGGGATCTTGAAACCCATCCAGTGACACGACTGGATTTTTAAGGAAGTCTCTCCCGGCTTCTCCTTTGCAGAGGAGGGGGAGATGCTTCAGAGCAGGCATTCCCTGTCACACTGTCAAAGGGACAGGGCATCCTGCTACCTTCTCCCAGGGACTCTGCAGGGGGGTGAAGCCTGGGTGTGCACACAAGTCTGTCCAGGGCTTTAATTCAGAGCAGTGCCCTGTGCCCGAGTGTGCTTTGTGTCCCAGGCAGTGACTTTACTGCCTGCGAGGGTCAGAACTCAGCCTGCCCGGGGATCTCCATGCAGTGCTGTGGGGAGAAGCTCTGGGTGGGAGGAGTGATCCCTGGTGGAGCAGGTTCATTTTGCCTTTGGGAGGGTGCTGCGTGGGTCAGGGCTGCCCACAGCTCCAGCTCACTCCCAGGACATTTCTGGAGGGGACTTTCCAAATGGAAGGTCAGGGCAGGAGATACATGAAAGGGAAGGAGGTGTCATGATTCTGTGCTTTCAGGCTGATTCTCTTTGGGTGCAGTGAAATGGGATTGGATCTGTCAGCTTTAGACAGGGAACTGAGGCTCCAAAACAGTGACACTGAGAGAGGAGCAGTTCTGGGAGGGACTCAGCAAATGCCTTCATCCACCCCTCAGCCTAAGGACAGAACCAGCATCACCTTTCCAGCCTCACCAAGGTTTCTCTCCCCTGCTCCATAGCACCTGCAAACACGGAGGTGCCCTGGGCAGCGTCCTGCCCCCAGAAGGTTTCTGCAGGGCAGAGCTGAGCTCACAGTGGGTGGGATGGGGTGTGTGAGCACTGAGAGGGGAGAGACGTGAGAACAGAGAAACAGCTCCCCGCAGGGACAGCTCCAGGCAGCAGAGTCATGCTCAAAGTGTGAGAGGAAACTTTCAACTCCAAGGCCTCCTCTCCTCCCCCAGCCAGCACAGCCCTCTGCTCTCAAGGCTGGGGGGTCCAGGGCAGCAGTCGTTTCCTTGGCAGCCGGACATGCAGGAGAGGAGACACTCCTGAGTGCCCCTCTGTCCCTCCCTGGCCCTGCCTCCCTCACCACAAATATCATGGTATTGCTCCATGTTTCCCACCTGCCCATGCTGCCCTTGTCCTTTCCCTTGGATTCTCTGGGCAGGGGAATTTCTGATGCAGTTCAGACACTGACCCTGCAGGTCCTGCCACGCAGACATGTCCTTGACAGTGAGGTGCCCAAGTCCCCCTCTAACCTGTGGGGCTCTGGGCAATGCAGTGTGGGGGTCTGGGAATGAGCCAACTCTCTCGCCAGGACACCCCATCCTTAGGACATTCTGCCATTTCCCTGGGGTGTCTGGCTGGGCTGCAAGCTGCCCTCCACAAGGACACAGCTCTCCCATTGCAGCTGTGTGTTATCTAGGTGCCCCAGGCAGAAGCCACCTAGATCCTGAGGCCACGCTGAGACATGCTGGTGGGAGGGTGGGTGTGGGCAGCTGGAAGGAGCCCGATGTGCTGCTGGCTAGAAGGGGAGGGCTGAGACCTGCCTCACATCCCCTCAGAAAGAGTGCTGATGGGCACTTTGCAAGTGCATTCCTCTGTTCTCCACGGTGTCGTTTCTTTTTGGGGTAACACGAGTGCAACTGTCCTCCACCTCCGAGGTGTGAGGACAGGGCATCTGGGAACAGGGCTGATGGACAGGCCAGCTCTGCTCCCTCTGCACTCAAGCCAGAGTGAATCCTTTTGCCTCTGAGGAGTCACAGCTGGTCACTCTGAGTGCAGCAGCAATGCTGAGGATTTCTACCTCCAGAAATGCTCCTCAGGTGTGACAGGGTCAGCTAAAGGAAACCAAAGAAGCCTTAAAACTGTTAAGGCACCCACATTATTTAGAAGTGGGAATGAAGATGCTGAAAATGCCTTCAGCATTATGTGTGGATGAAATCTGACTGGAACTGGGAATATAAATTTTAGTCACCTGTTTCCATATACACAGTGCTGTATGTCAGGGCTGACTCCTCTGGAGTCCACAGGAAGAGGCCCCTACTCCTCCTGTCAAACTCAGCCAGCACAAAGCAGAGCTCATGCCATGGACCTCAATGACTGTGCTGCTGAGATGGGGAGAGGTAATGTGTGTTTGTGGGAGGTTATGAGAAAGTTTGCTTAGAGAAGTCTCTCCTAACTTGTCAATGTGTCTTCTTCATCACACAGTCTCCCTGTGCCCTATAGGATTGAAATGTCCAACAGCAGCTCCCTCAACGAGTTCCTCCTCCTGGCATTTGCAGACACGCGGGAGCTGCAGCTCTTGCACTTCTCCCTCTTCCTGGGCACCTACCTGGCTGCCATCCTGGGCAACGGCCTCATCATCACAGCTGTAGCCTGCGACCACCGCCTCCACACCCCCATGTACTTCTTCCTCCTCAATCTCTTTGTTCTGGACCTTGGCTCCATCTCCACCACTATCCCCAAATCCATGGCCAATTCCCTCTGGAGTATGAGGGCTATTTCCTACTTGGGATGTGCTGCCCAGGTCTTTTTCTTCTTTTTTTTTATGCTCATCAGAGTATTATCTCCTCACTGTCATGGCCTATGACCGTTATGTTGCCATCTGCAAACCCCTGCACTATGGGACCCTCATGGACAGCAGAGCCTGGGTCAAAAGGCAGCAGCCGCCTGGGCCAGTGGTTTTCTGTATTCATTGGCGCACACTGCTAACACATTTTCCATACCACTCTGCCAAGGCAACACAGTGGACCAGTTCTTCTGTGAAATCCCACAGATCCTCAAGCTCTCCTGCTCAGACACCTACCTCAGGGAAGCTGGGCTTATTGTGGTTGGTGCCTGTTTAGGCTCTGGGTGTTTCATTTTCATTTTCATTGTGCTGTCCTACGTGCAGATCTTCACTGCTGTGCTGAGGATGCCCTCTGAGCAGGGCCGACACAAAGCCTTTTCCATGTGCCTCCCTCACCTGGCTGTGGTCTCCCTCTTTGTCAGCACTGGCTTTTTTGCCTACCTGAAGCCCCCTCCATCTCCTCCCCAGCTCTGAATCTGTTGGTGACTGTTCTGTACGCAGTTGTGCCTCCAACAGTGAACCCTCTCATCTACAGCATGAGGAACAAGGAGCTCAAAGATGCAGTAAGGAAACTCATTCAACTGGTACTAGTTCAGCAGCAATAAGCTGCCCATCTCTCCTCACAAGCCAGTTCCAGTTTTTCTCAGACAGCTCTTGTGTTTTGGGACTTCTGTCTGTGATAGTCATGTTTTTACAGAAATGTTTCAATTCATCCCACCTCTCCAGAGGCACAAATCCCGTCTGTCTGACTCAGAGGCTTTCTGTAAATCTGCCGAGCACTGTGTCAGAGCTGGCTTCCCTTGCAGCATCTCTGCAATAAAAGGGGATTTCATCAGTACACTGCCTGAAGGCTGCGCTCTTCTTCCAAAGTGGGAGCCAAGAATGCGCTCAGGAAATTGCACCCGAAAAGCCCCTTTTGCTGTGACTGGGTTTTCCATGGGCTAAGGAGGATGTGCTCATAGGGTGATGTGTGGGGGAATGAGGGCTGGATTCAGCCTTCACTTGGGGGTGCCCAGCGGCCCTGGAGAGGGTGAGTGCTCAGGAGGTATCTGCTGGGGACTGTCTCAAATATTAGAGGGCTGGTGACAGATGCCCATCCTTCTGGAAGGCAATATGGAGCCACCCGGAGAGCAGAGGGGATCTCCAGGGGCAGGATTTGCCTGGGATGGGCAGTGAGTGGAGACTCCCAAAACAAAGCGGAGTCACCCAAAGTCAAGGGCCTCATCCAAAGAATGAACCAAATCAGGGCTCTGCAACCTCAGGAGAGGCAGTGGGGACTCCTCAGGCACAGGGAAGGCAGCCTCAAGAGCGGTTCATGTCACCAACAATGAAAAGTCATGGCTGCATCTAATGGCACAGCTGACCCCATCCTGAGCCATTGGAAATGCCTTGTGATTGCTCTGAGCATCTTCCACAGCCACAGATGCCTGGGGAGGGGGTTGTCAGGTGCGGTGATGCTGTGCCAGCCAGGTCTACCCTGACCAGTACGGCCAGTGTGGAGTCACCCTGGGGCCCCACAGCCTGCTCGCCCTGCAGAGCAGCACCACCATCCTGGGGAGCACAGCAGAGTGATGCTGAAATGGCTGGGCAGGCCAGCATGGACACACTGAACTGCAGAAAGGCTCTCTTGGGAGGAGGGATGTCTCTTGAGAAGAGCAAAGGAACAATTGGGTGCTTGCAGGGAGGAAGAAATGAAAACCTGTTTCTATGTGTGTCAACTCAGGGCAGGCTGCTCTGTCGCCGGACACTTTCACTAACTGAATCCGTTCATTGTATCATATATCATCGTTCCTTCCCTTTCCTCTAAGCGTTTTCCAGTTTCCAACCAATGTTGAGGAACCTTGGTGTTCTGTTTGAGAAAGCTGTTGAGTTGATGCGAGGTTACTCCAAGTGATACTGATGTATTAAATGGTGCAAAAAAAGATATAGTTTGTTCAGTCATATGAGAAGTTAACCAGAAGTCTGCGTGGTGTTTTGGTCAAAAAACATAGGTTGTGTTACGATGGCTTTTGTTGCCTTCCATGTCTGGAGTACCCATGTCACTCTATTGTCAGAACCATGTGCAGCTTCCCATCCAGTGTGTTATTACATAGAGCTACGTTTAGACTAACTTTAGATCTTAGGGTTAGTGCAATATTCTTGCCTACTCTCAGTCCTTGACCTCGTACTATTACAGATGGTTCTCTTGTAACTACAGTTTTGAAGATGGGTTGTGACTGATCTTCAATACCCAAGTTGTCCCATGGGCAGCATGAAAAGGCAGAACCTGTTAAAGACACATTTTGGATGTTTTTTTTTTCCCAGTTATCAGTGTTCCCACGGTCAGCAGGTAACACCCCATCTCCCTGCAAGAGAAGACACCCAGGTCTTGGACATAACCCAGGCCTCGCTTACAGTTAACTTACTGCCTTCAGTGTCTACAGCATCCCATGCTCCTTTTCCATGGGAAAAGAGCAGAGTCACCCAGATTGATCCCTGAGCTGGATGTTTAACCACAACCTCACTTCCAGGACTTTGATAGGGTTTTATTACTGTTTTAACAGGAATTCATGCAGCTACTGACACAAACCCCTTATCTATGGGACTTCCCATAAGAGTTTGTCGCTTATTTAGCCACCTTACAACTTCCCACAAGTGGGATCCCCACTTCGAAGTATTCTATGAGAGAAGAGTCACTCTTGTGCAGCTGTTGTTTCTGTCGGCCACTCCGTCTTTCTACTACCCCATTACTTGGAGGTTGATACCATAGGTGAAAAGTCTACTGACCGCTGTTTGAAGCACACCAAGTTTGCAGTTCTTTATTCTTCAAATGTGATCCATTATCAGATTGCATTTCTCTGGGAAAGGGTAAAGTAGCAAACCAGCGGCTCAAACCAGCAAGGCTTGCTAGTCCAGTTGCAGCTCAGGTGGGGTGCACATTCCCTCTACTGATAATTATTTCTGCTCCTGCAAGGATTTATTTCCAGCCTTCAGGTGTTTGCATGAGTCTGAAGAGTGTCCTAAAAAAAAGGCCACCCTCTGGTTCTCAGCACCCTTTGTGCACCTGCTTTTTTCGTGGCAGCTGTGGTCCATTACAGCCTACATTCTTCCCTGAACCTTCTTCCATTGTAGGAATTGATTGGTTGGTCACAGTACAAGATGCAAGTAGAGTTCAATTTCTCGGAGGATGTTCTAGGCTACCAGGCTAGAACGCACATAGGTGCCTTTGTCAAAATAAACACCAGTAGGTACGAAAAGAGGCTTCTAGGCTTAAATAGGGTCAAGTATGAAATGCAAAGAAAACAAAACTCAAGGGTTTGAACACAGACCAGAGCTGGCTCCTTCCCCACAGGGGCTGTGAGGCACCACAGCCCCGGGCAGCCCTGGGGCCCCTCCTTCCTGCTCCCATCTACCCCCACCCCTCTACCCTCCTGCTGCTGGGCTGTGGGGGCAGAAGAAGGAGCTGCCTCGCCTGGGGCGCCAGTTTGGGTCCCAAGGTACCAGTGGCTTTGCAGCTGCTGCCTCCACTGCTGGCCAAGGAGAGGCGCCTCAGAGCCACCGATTGCCCTGAGAGGCCTGACTTCCTGTGAGGTAGCATCTCCGCTGTCTGCAAGGGTCTGGGCAGGCACGAAGTGCAGAAATGACTCTGACTCCTTTCATTAACTCCCCATCTCTCTGAGGGACTGGAATGGCTTAGTGTCTGGGGTGGGAGGATGCAATGAGGGTCCAGATTCAACAAAAAGCCATTAAGGAGTGAGAAGATGACTTTCTCCAGAAGAGTCAGTACAATCCCAAAGATTCAGGGAAGAACCAAGAGCTTCAGAAACTACAAGCCTGAACCTCAGCTGACAGGAACCAGCAAACCGAGAGCATCCCTGGCTCACACCAGGATGCTCCAGGGAGGAAACATGGTCACCAACAGTCCCCACACCACATCCCTGAGAAGGACACCATGATGGCACACTGGACCCTGGGAGTGAAGTCAGGTCCTCACCTTGCAGTGCTCCCCAGCTCCCCAGCCTGGCAAGGCTCCCCTCACACAGCACTGCTCTCTCCAAACACCTCCTCCCACGCAGAGCACCAAGACGCTGTGGCCTCCACCTGTCCCTGCCACAGGGCAGCCCACCACTGTGACATGCTCCACCTCCCTCATGCCTCACAGAGGGTTGCCAGCCAACATGTGCCTCTGCAGCAGGGACACACAAGGGACACAACCAGACATGGCGGCAGACAGGTGACCCCCAGGGGCCCCAAAACAAACAAAGCCAACGCTCCATGCCTTCAATTTGCTTGTAGTCCTCCAAGACCTTGCAACAGCCCCTTCCTCTGAACACCCAGTCACAACCCTGGGCTTGGTCACTTCCCACCTCCAGGAAGCACAGAGCAAGTGTTCTCCCAGGGGCTCAGCAGGCCAGCTCTTGCTTCTCTCTTCTGCCTCACATGCCCTCAAGGCACTCCCCCAACCAGCCTCCCTACTGACTGGTCCTCTGGGGCTTCAGTGGAGGAGGCTGAAATTCTTTGGCACCACTCGCCCTCTCTCAGTCGTTGCTCAGGTGGCTCACCAATGAACACATGGAGGCACACACACACCCTGACCTGCACACACAGCATCAGTGCACCAGCCTTAGACAAGCAGGCTTCCGACAAGGAAAATGGCACAAGGCTTCTGCTGCTCTCAAGCATTTGCATTCCCCTGTCTCAGCAAGGGCTGCCATTTCTCTCCCACGCAAAGCCTTGAGACAAACCAGCAGGCTTCAGCAGTGCACATGACACATACACAAGCCAGCAAAGGTTCAGCCTTCAGGGTCCCACATGGCATGGCACAGGGAGAGTCCGAGAGCACCAGTAAAGTCACCCACTGAAGGAGTTGCGGTGTGGGAGAGCCAAGCTTGTTAGTCCTCATTTTTGGTACAAGGAGTTCTCCTCTAAACCAGCACCAGGGGGCAGGCTGCAAAAAGGACCACTTCTCTCTCTTTCCTTAGGAAGCTATTGACTCCCAGTGCTCCACCCATTAGCACCTGGATTTCTCAGGGCTGCAGGGAGACGATGCCATCAGGGCCTCAGGGGGCACGAGTCAGAGAAAAAGAGTGGTCACAATGCAAAAGCTCAAGGAATCGCCTCTCAAAAATGGAGCAGAAACTCCAAAAACGCTCAGGTGGAAAAGGACAAGAGTCACATGCTTCAAGCACTCAGGGTCAGCAAAGCTGGCCGAAAAGGCAGGAGCCTCATTGGAGGATGGCTGTGCTCACCACCACTCCCTTGGCTCCAGCTACTCGCAGCAACGCATCTAGAGCTAAGTGGGGCTCCTCACAACCACACAAAGCTCCGGCAAAAAACAGCGCCTTGCCCATGGCAGCAGTGTCAGCAACTAACAACACGAAACCTAGCACACTCATGCCTGCACATGGGCTGCTCTCTTGTTTCCCTGCTGCAGCACAGGAAGGTCACGCTCCAGCAGGACGGTGGAAGAACTTGCAGAGATGGAAACAGGAAGGAAGAGAGACCTGGGCTGCACATCCTTTGCAGAGCACTCTTGCCTGGGCTTTCCTCCTCAAAGGGACTCCTTGTCTAGGCAGATTGTGCACAAGAAGGCATCAGCCCCCCTTAGAAGGCATCTCCCAAGAACACACCTGCCATCTCCAAAGGCCACCTCACCACAAGGCCTTCACTCCTCCAAAGAGCTGCCAGCATGCTAACACCCAGCCAGCAATGATCAACTCCCACAGCCTCCTCCTCCCTCAGCAAACACTGCTGCAGAGGAAAGTTCTCACTAGGAAAAGCAAATGAGATGAAAGCGGGGAAAAAGCATGCCAGGTTTTCATCTCAGAGCAAGCAGAAACACTCTCGCCTTTAATCAGCACCCTGCCTGCACATCCTGGCAAGAGCTGAGGAAACTCAAGGCCTGAACCTCAGCGCACACAAGGAAGCAGGCTGCCAGAATACCTGGCTCATGCCACCAGGGCAGCCTGGGCCCTGCCAGCCAAGGCACCTCCTCACCTCGCAACGCTCCCCAGCTCCCCAGCCTGGCAGGGCTCCCCATGCACAGCACTGCTCTCTCCAGACAGGTCTTTCTGCATGCAGCACCAAGACATTGGGGCCATCATCTGTCCCAGGAAGCAGACCCACAGTGCTCTCCCAGGGGCTCAGCAGGCCAGCTCTTGCCTCTCGCTTTTGCCTCACATGCCCTCAAGGCACTCACCCAACCAGCCTCCCCACTGAGAGGCCCTTTGGGGCTTCAATGGAGATGGACCAGTCTCTTTGGCACCACTCCCCCCCCCCTCTGCATTTGCTCCGGAGGCTCACAAATGACCACATGGCAGCGCACACACGCACTGAGCAGCATGCACAGGGCCAGGGCACCAGTCCCACACAAGCAGGCTTCCAATGAGGAAAAGGGCATAAGGCTTCTGCTGCTCTCAAGCATTTGCATTCCCCTGTCTCACCAAAGGCTGCCATTTCTCTCCCAGGAAAAGCCTTGAGACAAGCCAGCAGGTTTCAACAGTGCGCGTGACACATGGAGAAGCCAGCCAAGGCTCGGACTCCAGGGTCCCACATGGCATGGCACAGGAAGAGTCTGAGAGCACCACCAAAGTCACCCACTGAAGGAGCTTGGGGTGTGGCAGAGCAAAGCTTGTTAGTCCTCAGTTTTGGTACAAGGCGCTCTGCTCTAAACCAGCACCAGGGGGCAGGCTGCAGGAAGGACCACTTCTCTCTCTTTCCTCAGCAAGCAATAGACCCCCAATGCTCCACTCATTGGCACCTGGATTTTTCAGGGCTGCAGGGAGACAATCCCATCAAGGCCTCAGGGGGCACGAGTCAGAGAAAAAAGAGTGGTCACAATGCAAAAGCTCTAGGAATCTCCCCTCAGTGTGGCGGCACTCCCTGCGCACAGCACTGCTTTCTACAGACAGCTCTTCCCATGTGCAGCACCAAGACACTGGGGCCATCGCCTGTCCCCACCTCAGCCAGCTCCACCACGGTGACACACCGCACCCCTGTCCTGCACCTCACAGAGAGTTGCCAGACAAGACATGGCTGTGCATCGGGGACACACAGGGCACAGCACCACACATGGCAGCAGCCAGGGCACCCCAGAGGGCCCCAGATAACACACAGACCCTTTCTCCAGTCTTTCCAATTGCCTCTAGTCCTCCAGGGCCTTGCAACAGGGACTTCCTCTCAACAGCCAGGCACAGTCTGGATCCTCTTCAGTTCCCACCTCGAGGAATCAGAGGACAAAGATGCCGTTCCGACCTTGATGGAAAATCTCACAACCCCTGACGTTTAGATGAGGCAGAATTTCTATAGCACACAAACACTGCAAATCAGAGATTACTAACACCACTGCTCACCCCAGTGCTAGATTCATTTAGCAGCCTAAATATTCGAGCTGGACTCCCTGGCCACCCGTAGCAGGTTTTAAGAACTGCAAAGTCAAACTCCATGTCTACGTTTACCAGAGAACATCGTCCTCATTTGAAATGTAGCACTACGAACTCATGATGATGGAGTACAATAACATTTGTGTCAGAGGGTGTGGAACATTATCATCTACTTCTGCTTGATTTATGAGTTGCATTTCTGTATTGCTGTAGAACTCTGCAGGCCTCATTCCCTCCTCTGGGCACACTCAGTAAAACCTGAAGTGACCTCAGCACCAACATCCAAGCCTTGCTCCTGCTACTGGCCCATCAGGTCCTCGGGCAGAAGTGACCTCATCCTCACCAGCCGAGCCACGTGCCTCCTGCTGGCCTGTCAGCTGCTGACACAGAACCAATTTGACACTGGGGATTTCCTGGCACAGCTCTCGCACACAGCCGTGACCTCCCTGCCCACACCCCGGCCACGCGGCTGCTGCCCCCTGCAGCTGCCCCTGCCCTGCCCCAAGGCTGAGGCAGCTCCTGAGTGGCCTCCCTGCCTCACCCCGGGGCCTCACAGCCATCAGTGCAGCCCCGCCCTCCTGCCCTGTCCGGCCAATAGGAGGGCAGCACTGGGGGCGATGCCATGGCAATGCTGTGGCCCTGCGTGACCCCTGCAGGCAGCCCCCTCCCCTCCCCCTCGGTGGGGCACCATGTTGTGGGCAGCAGTGCAGGGCAGTGCGGGGTGTCGCAGAGCCTGGGGGCAGCACGGCCCTGTGTGCCTGGGGGGACCTGCTGCTGCCCCTTCAACTACTCAGCTGGAAGTGACCTCACAAGCACCATTCCAGCCACAGGTCTCCTGCTATCCAATCAGTTAATTACTAAAAAATGACCTCATCAGCACTGCCCCCCCACGGCTCAGAGAAAAATTTCTGGGATCAGCAGGGACTTGTGGGGTGGCGATGGCACCCCCACCTCTTTCCAAGCTGCTCTCCCAAACAGGCTGTCTTTTGGGTGCAGAGGTCTGACCCTCATTTGCAGGAGGACAGGGGTTGTGGTCTTGTGAGGACAAGATCTCTGAGCCTAAAGCATGCTCTAAGTGGGAAGTATAAATGGATCCACAGGGAAGGAAGAGAGGTTCTCCCAAACAAGGAGACACCTTGGGGTTATTACAAGGCGAAGGATTCATTTCCAACATGGGCATTTCCAGCAGGCTCTTGAGAGCCCCACGGGAGCTGCAGGACACCCCAGCCTCCAGGACACAGGACCCCTTTCGTGCCAGAGCCAGATCCCAAAGGGGGACCCACTCCCAGGGAAGCTTGGATCTTGATTTCCCCCTGCCATGAGGGGATGGAGCTGGCCCCACAGGAACCTTGGGACTCAGGGCAGCTGCAGCTGCAGGACCCAGGAGTCCTGTCTGCCACATTGTCTATCCCTTGAGCCAGGCAGGACCCTCAGGCAGGACTCTTGTGGCAGCCCCCAGCCCTGTTCAGTCACCCCCACAGCCAAGGAACCACAGCCATTGTTGCAGTTAACAGTCACTGTGCAACATCTCAGGAAGAAGCTCCCAAAGCCCTTACCCTTGGTGGAGAGCCACAGCAGCATTGGGAACAAGGATTTGTGGTGAAGGCTGATGGTCTTGGTCCATCAGTCCTCCATCTCGCTTTCCCTCTTGCCCTCAGCTCACCTGTCCATCTGGGGAAAAATGACGCTCTTCCTGTCTCATTACCCTAAAACTCCTCTCCAGCATGTCCCTGCTCCTCTGCCTGTTGGTGAGGGGCCCCAGCATCGTCCCGCTGCCTCCTGTCCCCACTTCATGCCGTGGAGCAGCTCTGAAGGGCAGAGGTGGGGAGCATGTGAGCAGTGCCCAGCAGTGCCTCGGCATTGCAGGGAAGCACCAAAGAGACCTCCCTGTGGTGCGGCACATCTCACTGTGACCTCAGCTTGTGTCGTCTGGGGGCTCAGCAGGTCACCGCCATGGAGATGCAGCACCCAGGAAGAAAGCAGAGAGATTTCCCCTCGTGTCCTGGAAAGCAGTCCTTCTCCATGTCTCAGTTTGTCAGGGCATAAAATAGGAGTCACACATCACCACCATGTGCCAGTGGTGGGGTGGCCTGTGGTGGGGACAGGCGGTGGCCCCAGGGTCTTGGTGCTCGGAATGGGAGGAGATGTCTGGAGAGAGCAGTGCTGTGCGTGGGGAGCCCTGCCAGGCTGGGGAGCTGGGGAGCGCTGCGAGGTGAGGAGGTGCCTTGGCTCACAGGGCCCAGGCTGCCCTGGTGGTGTGAGCCAAGGTTGCTGGCAGCCTGCTTCCTTGTGTGCGCTGAGGTTCAGGCCTTGAGTTTCCAAAGCTCTTTTCAGGATGTCCAGCCAGGTATCCCACATAGACTGAAATACATAGAAATATGCAGCTTAGAGTATTTGGAGTAGAAGAGGTCATCTTTCAGAAAGGGTTCCTTCTTGGATATTCCTGAAGTTAACACTTCTGGGATCTGTCCAACCACAAGATTTTTTTAGGCATAGCAGGCAAGGTTTTTAGGCTAGAGGCAGAGCAGTTGCCTCTCCTTCCTATGAGCAAAGGCTAATGGGGATACTACCCATATACATATTTGGTGCAAACACTCTTTTCTTCTCATGTGGCAGGACCCTAGAAACTCTTTGCTTATAATGCAGTAGTATCCCCCAAATAGCACTTACTTAATGATCTGATTAACCCCCCTCCAATCCAGTGAATTCTGGAGAGGGTCTTGAGCTCTTCCTGCTGAAGGCCTCGCTGTTTCGGGGCGCTCCCTTGCACCCTGCACCCTGCACACTGTCCTGGGCTCTGACACAAGGCATCCAGGGGCTGACATCCAGCAGGAGGCCTCAGAGAGCAGTTTGGATCACATGGGACTTTTTTCACCCACACAGTTAACAAGGAAATGGTCTTGCCAAGGTGGAGCACTCAGAGGTGCCCTTTCAAGCGGCAGTGCCACAGTCATTAGCTTTTGAAATGGGCAAAATAAGGGAAACATCTGACAAAGTATTTCTTCAGAAAAGAATTTGCCTTTGAAACCCCTTCTCCCAGATGTGCAGTGACTACAGTGAGTAGTGATGCTCCAGCACTTGTCTGCAAGTCAGCAGGAAATACTTCATCACAGAATCACAGAATCGCTGAGGTTGGAAGGGACCTCTGGAGATCATCTAGTCCAACCCCCCTGCTCAAGCAGGGTCACCTAGAGCACATTGCACAGGATTGCATCCAGGCGCGTTTTGAATATCTCCAGAAAAGGAGACTCCACCACCTCTCGGGGCAACCTGTTCCAGTGCTCTGTCACCCTCACAGTGAAAAAGTTTTTCCTCATGTTAAGATGGAAGTGTCTGTGTTTCAGTTTGTGCCCGTTGCCTCGCGTCCTGTCGCTCGGCACCACTGAAAAGAGTCTGGTCCCATCCTCTCGACACCCTCCCTTCAGATACCTGTACACATTGATAAGATCTCCTCTCAGCCTTCTCTTCTCCAGGCTAAACAGGCCCAGCTCTCTCAGCCTTTCCTCAGAAGAGAGATGCTCCAGTCCCCTAATCATCTTGGTAGCCCTTCGCTGGACTTGCTCCACCGGTGCCACATCCCTCTTGTACTGGGGGGCCCAGAACTGGACGCAGTACTCCAGATGTGGCCTCAGCAGGGCTGAGTAGAGGGGCAGGATCACCTCCCTCGACCTGCTGGCAACACTCTTCCTCATGCACCCCAGGATACCATTGGCCTTCTTGGCCACAAGGCCACATTGCTGCCTCATGCTTAACTTGGTGTCCACCAGCACTCCCAGGTGCTTCTCCGCAGAGCTGCTTTCCAGCAGGTCAACCCCCAACCTGTACTGGTGCATGGGGTTATTCCTCCCCAGGTGCAGGACCCTGCACTTGCCTTGTTGAACTTCATGAGGTTCCTCTCTGCCCACCTCTCCAGCCTGTCCAGGTCTCTCTGAATGGCAGCACAGCCCTCTGGGGTATCGGCCACTCCTCCCAGTTTTGTATCATCAGCCAACTTGCTGAGGGTGCGCTCTGTCCCTTCATCCAGGTCATTGATGAGTAAGTAAGTTGAACAAGACTGGACCCAGTACTGACCCCTGGGGGACACCGCTAGCTCCAGGCCTCCAACTAGACTCTGCGCCGCTGATCACAACTCTCTGAGCTCTGCCATTCAGCCACTTCTCAATCCACCTCACTGTCCACTCATCTAGCCCACACTTCCTGAGCTTGCCTATGAGGCCAAGCATGGTCCCCAGGGTGCAGGATCCAGAGGTGGTGTGAGGGACTGAAGAACCTCCTGTCAGCCCATCTCTGTGGGCAGGAATGGGACAGGGGTTGTGGCTCACCAATGAACCTCACGGCTACCTCCTGCAAGGATGCCTCAGGGTTCTCCAAGTACAGCAGGCTCTGGTGCAGGTACCGCTCTGCTCTGCTGCTGTCCCTCAGCAGCTGGAGACAGCACAAGGCCAGAGGGTTGGTACTGAGCCTCCTCAGAAGGCCAGGCCTGTCCCTCCTTGCAGGACCATCCTCCTCTTCCTTCCTGTTCATGACTGTCAGCTAGAAGCTGTGTGGTACCGAGGTTCAGAGGGAGCAGAGGACAGAGTGTGTGTTTCCTGAGAGGCCTGCAGAGCAGCAGAGACTGGGAGATGCCACCACAGCTGGGTCAGGACACCCTGCATCCCCCTCATCTTGGCAAGGCTCCAAGCCTTTCCCAGCCCCGAATGGGAAGATGCAGCTTGGGTCTGTCCCTCGCTGAAGGCAGAAGCAGCTCTGCCTTGTCCTTGGGGACACAAGAAGTTGAACCTCACAGTGACATGCATTCAAAGGGACACTTGTCAACAGCCCTTGCCCTGATGCTCAGGCCCACCCAAGGGATGTCACCATTGCTTCCCAAAATCGCTGGTCCAAACCTGGGCCACTCCTTGGATCTGGTCACTCATGTGGAGGAAGAGTGGGACCAGGCTCCTCTGCACGTGCTGCTTCATGCACCGTTTGTTCTTCCCCACCACAATCTCCATCAGGTCTTTGCAGAGGAGGATGGAGAGCTCTCGCACGGGGCTGTCTTCCTGTGGGCAGGGAGGAGAGGAGGGGAGGCCTCAGCAATGACTCCAGGAAGAGGGCATGAGAAGAGGGTTTGCCATTGTGAGGCCTCACCCTCTCCAGGCACAACTGTCCCCCACCCTGGCCAGAGGTCAGAGCTGGGGGACAAGCCACGGCGGAGGCAGCCTGGAGAATGAGGGTTGTCGGCAGCAGCAGGGCAAGCTGCCCTGGCCTCTGTCTCCCTGTGCCTCTGGAGGGAACTTTCTGGATTTCCCTAAGACTCCATCAGGGCCCCCTCACAGGAGAGGATAACAGAAAGGGACAGCCCTGGGACATGGCCTCTCCTTCACTCTCTAGCCTGCTCCTGCCTCTTTGTTCATCTCTGCCCCAGGCCAGGCAAGCACCACAGAGAGTCAAGCATGAGACAGAGCAGCCGAGGGCAGAGAGGGGGCTGGTTTGTTCTGGTCCCACAGCCCAGGACACCAAGGCCAGCACAGGGAATGGCCTGAGATTAACAGGGCAAAAGGTTTCCTGACGGGCAGCAGGGCCTGTGGCAGGAGGCGCAAATTGACATACCAACGGGCACATGTGCAGAGGGACACACAGCACCCATAGCCACACATACAGACCCCTGGACACGCCAGGAGAGCCCCTGACTCTCCCACCAACTGTCCATCATCAAAGCTGGCAGAAGCTTCTCAGCCAGCCGCAGAGCAATGGGGCTGGAGCCCTTCTGGTGCAGGGGGCTGAGGATGTTTCTCAGCAACATCAGGCTTCCCACACGCATGTCCCTGCCAGCATCCTGCAGCCACTGCATGATGTCTGGGAGCAGGCTCTGCATTCTCCTTGCCTGTGTGAAACACACAACTTCCTTTCAGTGAAGCAAGGCCAGACCACCCTGCCAAAAGCGCTCTGGGTGCCAACTTCCCATCAGGGCTCAGCATCCAGGGCCAGGGCTCTGCACACACCCACGGCACAGAGACTGCAGTGCAGGGCAGAGATCTCCCAGGGGGCCCTCAGCATGCTATGGCCTCTATTTGGAGGAAGGCTGCTGCCTTGAGGCCCAGGAGCAGCCGGCTACGTTAGCCTGAGCCTGTGCTCTGGCTCATCGTCCCTCTTATAGCGTGACTTTGGCCACAGCGCTCCCATGACTGAGGTCGTTTGGAGCTGGCTTGCTTGGTGCTGGGCCTGGATCTCTGCCTAGCACAGCCGAGATGTGCCAGCAGCAGGAGCTCTTCCTGGTGGGCATTGGTGCCTTTCTGCTTGTGCAGCACAGCCAAGTGCCTGGCATGAAAGACGCAGGGCAGATGAACACCTCCTGTCAAGCCCCAGGCTGCCAGCATGCCTTCACCCAGCTGCCCCCTGCTCACCATCTCGGGTCTCTGCGACAGGCTCATGAGGCCCCTGAATGCCAGCCCACGCATCTTCAGGCTCTGACTTTGGACATAGCTCTGGCGGAGCAGCAGGACGGCATCATCCACATGGGCAAGGTCAGGGCAATCCAGCAGCTGAAATGCACACAGCAGTGAAAGGCTGGCTGAGCTGGCAGGACTGCCTGCATTGTGCAGCCCTGAATCCCACCCACCTTTCAGGGCAAGGGCACCAGGCCCTGACAAAGCTCAGCGCACAGGCAGCAGGGATTGTGGAAACACCCCCAGGCCCTGCTCCCAGCCTTGGGCCTCACAGCACACTGCACACACCGCTCGCCTCCTCCTCCCGTCTCTGAACCCTCTGCAGCCTCTTTTCCCATCCCTTGGAAGAGCAATTGAACACAGAGCTGCCACAAAGGAGGCACAAAATCCAAGTGTTTACAAGTGGCAGCCCAGCAGAAATGAGCCAATGTCAGGGCGACTCAGAGAAGTGCCCCAGCTCCATTGCCCCAGCTCCATTGACCAACATCACCCCACAGCCATGTGCATGAGCCAGCACAGCATTTAGAGGCACCTCCAGAGAGTCACCACTTGCCCTGAGGCCCACCTCAATGAAGAAAGCCCTGGTGGGCATCTGACAAAACTAGTCCTCCCTTCTCAGCAGCCTTGCCAGCTGCTGCAAGATCCAGCGACACCGGTGTCTCGGAGCCCCCCTCACCAGCCTGGCAGCAGGAAGAAGGCACTGGTGGTCCTCAGCTGAGCAGGCAAACCTCCTCTGGGATGGCTCTGCCCCCTCTAGCCATTTCCCCCCAGCACAGGGCAAGGCAGGCCAAGGCAGTGCTTGGCACACAGCACTTGGCACACAGCTACAGCAGCCGGTGGCATTTGCTCATGGAGGGCTGCTCTTTCCCTACCACACTTTGGCATTGGAAAGCCAGGGTCAGTCATCATCAGGTTCCTTTTGGTGGGAGACCAGAGAAACACCCTTCCTACCTGGAAGTCATGGCCTTCCCACACATCCCATTTCCTGACCCCTTTGGATTCCTCTCCCCCTGGGCCCTTCCCATGTTCTTCTGTGCATCTTGCACCTTTCCTGGGGCTCTGTCCTTGGTGGCGCTGCAGGCAGACGGTCCCCAATGCTCTCTGTGATGGGAGGCCAGACCCCACAGGAGGGCACTCCAGCTCTCTGGGAGAGGACCACTCCTGCGAGGGACCCCCTCCCACAACTCCTGACACCAACTGCTTCCCCAGCAGCTCTCAAAGATGAGCAGCAACAGGGCAGGGAGCTCCCATGGCCATTTTGCTGTGCGAGCCCTTGCCACAAGTGCTGAGGCTGCAGCCTCTTTCTTGGAGAGCTGGGGTCCCCCTTCACCCACAAGGAAGGACATTGTGCAGGGCACCCCAAATTCAGGGAAGAGGTGCTGGGGGAGAGCAGGGTGGAAAGGGCTGTACCTGGCCCTGCATGGTTAGAATTGGAAGAAGATGCCTGTCCATTGCCTACAAAAATTGTTGCAAAACTTAAAAAAACTTTACCCATGCTTTACAAAAGCAAAACAGCTAGTCTCATGTGAACTCAAACAAAAATTTCTCTGAGATGACTATTAAAATTAAGATTTTTTTTTTTTTTAGGATAGAAGCAATCCTTCTTTTTCAAACCCTTGAGCTTTGTGTTCTTTGCATTTCATACTTGACCCTATTTAAGCCTAGAAGCCTCTTTTCATACCTACAGGCGTTTATTTTGACAAAGGCACCTATGTGCATTCTAGTCTGGTAGCCTAGAACATCTTCTGAGAAATTGAACTCTACTTGCATCTTGTATTGTGACCAACCAATCAGTTCCTACCATGGAAGAAGGTTCAGAGAAGAACGTAGGCTGTGATGGACCACAGCTGCTGCAAAGCAAGTGGAATTTATCTCAGCACAAAGGGAACCAGAGGGTGACCTTTGTTTTAGGCCACCCTCCAGACTCATGCAAACACCTGAAGGCTGAAAATAAATCCTTGCAGGAGCAGAAATATTTATCGGCAGAGGGAATGTGCACCCCACCTGAGCTGCAACTGGACTAGCAAGCCTTGCTGGTTTGAACCACTGGTTTGCTACTTTCCCAGAGAAATGCAATTTGGTAATGGAACACATTTGAAGAACAAAGAACTGCAAACGCGGTGTGCTTCTAACAAAGATCAGTAGACCTTTCGCCTATGGTATCAACCTCCAAGTAATGGGGTAGTAGAAAGATGGAGTGGCCGACAGAAACAACAGCTGCACAAGAGTGACTCTTCTCTCATAGAATACTTCTAAGTGGGGATCCCACTTGTGGGAAGTTGTAAGGTGGCTAAATAAGTGACAAACTCTTATGGGAAGGCCCATAGATAAGGGGTTTGTGTCAGTGGCTGCCTGAATTCCTGTTAAAACAGAAATAAAACCCCATCAAAGTCCTGGAGGTGAGATTGTGGCTAAACATCCAGCTCAGGGATCACTCTGGGTGACTCTGCTCTTTTCCCATGGAAAAGGAGCATGGGATGCTGTAGACACTGAAGGCAGTAAGTTAACCATTAGTGAGGTCTGGGTTATGTCCAAGACCTAGGTGTCTTCTCTTGCAGGGAGATGTGGTGTTACCTGCTAACTGTGGGAACACTGATAACTGGAAAAAACACCTGAAACGTGTCTCTAACACGTTCTGCCTTTTCACTTTGCCCATGGGACAACTCGGGTATTGAAGATCAGTCACAAGCCATCTTCAAAACTATAGTTACAAGAGAAACACCATCTGTAATAGCACGAGGTCAAGGACTGATAGTAGGCAATCATGTTACACTAACCCTAAGAGCTAAAGTTAGTCTAAACGTAGCTCTATGTAATAACACACTGGATGGGAAGCTGCACATGGTTATGACAATAAGAGTGAGATGGGTACTCCAGACATGGAAGGCAACAAAAGCCATTGTGATGGGACCTATGGTTTTGACCAAGTCACCACGCAGACTTACTGGTTAACTTCTCATATGACTGAACAAACAATGCCTTTTTTTGCACCATTTAATACATCAGTATCACTTGGGGTAACCTTACATCAGCTTGACAGCTTTCTTAAACACAACAACAAGGTTCCTCAACATCTGTTGGAAACTGGAAAACGCTTAGAGGAAAGGGAAGGAACGATGACATATGATAGAATGAACGGATTTGGTTAGTGAAAGTGTCCAGTGACAGAGCAGCCTGCCCTGAGTTGACACAGATAGAAACAGATTTTCATTTATTCCTCCCTGCAAGCACACAGTTGTTCCTTTATTCTTCTCAGGAGACATCCCTGTTCTCCAGAGAGCTTTCCCCAGGTCAGTGTGTCCGTGCTGGCCTGCCCAGCCACTCCTGCACCCCTCCGCTGTGCTCCCCAGGCTTGTGGTGCTGCTCTGCAGGACGAGCGAGCTGTGGGACCCCAGGGTGACTCCACACTGGCTGGGCTGGTCAGGGTAGACCTGGCTGGTGCAGCATCACTGCACCTGACAACCCCCTCCCCAGGGGTCTGTGGCTGTGGAAGATGCTCAGAGCAATCACAAGGCATTTCCAATGGCTCAGGATGGGGTCAGCTGTGCCATTAGATCCAGCCATGGTTTTCATTGTAGGTGACATGAACCGCTCTTGAGGCTGCCTTCCCTGGCCTGATGAGACCCCACTTCCTCTCCTGAGATTACAGAGCCCTGATTTGGTGCATTCTTCAGTTTGGCCCTTGACTTTGGGTGACTCCACTTGGTTTTGGGAGTCTCCACTCACTGCCCATCCCAGGCACATGCTGTCCCTGGAGATCCCCTGTGCTCACCTGGTGGCTCCATATTGCCTTCCAGAAGGATGGGCATCTGTCACCAGCCCTCTAATATTTGAGACAGTCCCCAGCAGATACCTCTTGAGCACTCACCCTCTCCTGGGCCACTGGGCACCCACAAGTGAGGGCTGAATTCGGCCCTCATTCCCTAACACATCACCCTATGAACACATCCTCCTTAGCCCATGGAAAAACCAGTCACGGCAAAATGGGCTTTTTGGGTGCAATTCCCTGAGCGCATTCTTGGCTCCAGCTTGGGAAGAAGAGCCCAGGCTTCAGGCAGTGTACTGATGAAATCCCCTTTTGTTACAGAGATGCTGCAAGGGAGGCCAGCTCTGACACAGTGATCGGCAGATTTACACAAAGCCTCTGACTCAGACAGATGGAGTTTGTGCCTCTGGAGAGGTGGGATGAATTGAAACATTTCTGTAAAAACATGACTATCACAGACAGAAGTCCTAAAACACAAGAGTTGTCTGAGAAAAACTGGAAATGGCTTGTGAGGAAAGATGGGCCACTTATTGCTGCTGAGCTAGTACCAACTGAATGAGTTTCCTCACTGCATCCTTGAGCTCCTTGTTTCTCATGCTGTAGATGAGAGGGTTCATTGCTGGAGGCACCACTGAGTAAAGAACAGCCACCACCACATCCAGAGCTGGGGAGGAGAGGGAGGGGGGCTTCAGGTAGGCAAACAGATCAGTGCTAACAAACAGGGAGAACACGGCCAGGTGAGGCAGGCACGTAGAAAAGGCTTTGCGCCGGCCCTGCTCAGAGGGGATCCTCAGCACAGCAGTGAAGATCTGCACGTAGGACACCACAATGAAAATGAAACACCCAAAGAATAAACAGGCAGTAACCACAAGAAGACCAATTTCCCTGAGGTAGGAGTCTGAGCAGGAGAGCTTGAGGATCTGGGGAATCTCACAGAAGAACTGGTCCAGGACATTGCCTTGGCAGAGTGGTATGGAAAATGTGTTCCCAGTGTGGAGCACAGAATGGAGAAAACCACTGACCCAGGCAGCTGCTGCCATTTTAACACAAGCTCTGCTGTCCATGAGGGTCCCATAGTGCAGGGGTTTGCAGATGGCAACATAGCGGTCATAGGCCATGACTGTGAGAATAGAATACTCTCCTCCAAAGAAGAAGACAAAGAGAAAGACCTGAGCAGCACATCCCAAGTAGGAAATGGCCCTGGTGTCCCACAGGGAATTGGCCATGGATTTGGGGACAGTGGTGGAGAGAGTGCCAAGGTCGAGGAGGGAGAGGTTGAGGAGGAAGAAGTACATGGGGGTGTGGAGGTTGTGGTCCCAGGCTATGGCTGTGATGATGAGGCCGTTGCCCAGGATGGCAGCCAGGTAAATGCCCAGGAAGAGTGAGAAGAGCAAGAGCTGCAGCTCCCTCGTGTCTGCGAATGCCAGGAGGAGGAACTCGTTGATGGAGCTACTGTTGGACGTCTTGCTATCTCCAGGCATGGGGGACTGTGCAAAGAAGAACAGACATTGAGAAGTCAGGAGAGAAGTTTCAAGCCAAGAAACCCCCAAATGTTGCAGTTCTCATAGAACCCCCCACACTGCCTCTCTCTTTACTGAGAGGATCTTTGTGCAGCTCCCATGCTTCAGCTCTGCTTTGCACTGGCTGAGTGTGCTGTGAGGAGCAGGCACCTCTGCCCATGGGCTCCACAGGAGTCAGTCCTGCTGTAAAGCAGTGGGCACAGGGGAATGGGGGTGACCAGCTCTGACATTCACACTTTTGGTCAGGTGAAAGCCACATATTGCATAGAAGAGCTTTTCAGCATTGTCAGTTCCAATTCTAAAGAATGAAGTTTGAGGAACAGAGTTTCAGGGATTTTTTATTTTCTTTCAGATGTACTTGTCACCCCTGGGGAGTGTTCCTCAAAGGTAGAAATACTTGGGATTTCTATTGAATCCTGAGAAAAATGGATTCACTGTCATTTGGTGCAGAGTGAGGACAGCTAGTCTGTCTATTAGTCTCATTCCCAGCTGCCGTCTGCTTGCAAATCAATGAGCTGGAGGATGATCACACTCATATGTTGCCCTAGAAGGAAACCAGCCCCTGCTGAGAGCACACGAGTCCAGTTTCAAAGTGCACATCTCCAAACTTCTCACCCTTTCTCCGGGCACCTGACAGAGCTCTCCACACTCCCCTTCTAGCCAAGGACACACAGGGCTCCTTTCAGATGCCCACATACAGCCTCCCACCACCATCTCCAAACTCTCAGCATCTCTGCACCTTCCTCATGGGTCTCTCAGATATCACAGAGGTGCTATGAGACAGCAGTGCCTTTCTAGAGGGCACCACGCAGGCTGCCAGGAGACTGTAAGGAAACGGTCAAAGGACTGTTAGGACTGAAGATGGGCTTTCCCTAAAGACAGAGTCAGCTCATTTCCCAGCCCCACAGACTGCATTTTGTGGAGCTCCACAAGTCAGAAGGGTGCTGGGGCAACCTCATTCCCATGCAGACACCTCTGCTGTAAAACTTGCAGCATCAGTGTCTGAACTGCAGCTGAACCCTCCCTCCCACCCTAGAGAGCCCAAGAGCAAGAAGAGGAGCAGCATGGACAGGAGGGGAAACAAGGAGCAGAACCAAGATCCTTCTGCCAAGGGAGGCAAGAAGAGAGAGACAGATGGGAACTCAGGAAAGCCTTCACCTTACCAGCTAGGCATGCCGCCTCACCGACAGTGACATCGCAGGGCAGTCACCCTCAGTCCCTTTGTCAGGCACCTCTCCTCTGCTGGAGGGCTGACTGCAGAGAAGGCAGCTCATGCCCTGGACCCCATGGCTGTCAGGGCAGAGGCTCTGCTGCGTGTGAGAGGAGACACAGGGAGCTTGCTCAGAGGAAGGTGCCTGCATCGGAGGGACTGACCACTGACCGTGACTTGCCCAAATCCATCCTCCCATGACAATTCTGTTGGCAGTTCTCTCTCACCCCTTGCCCATCTCTACTGCCTGGGTCTATCCCTGCTGCCTGCAGCTTTCTCTTTCCCAACATCATTTCCCTGTCCGTACTCACAGACCCTGTCCCACCCTCTGTGTGCACAGTTTTGCCCTACAGAAACCTCCCAGATCAGGGCACTGTCCAGGGCATCTCTGTGCTCACAGGTCCTAAGAAGCATGTCACATCATTAGCCCTGATAATTCCATAAAGGTGATGCTGGTGCTGCTGTAGGTGGAGGTGGGGTTGAAAGGGTTTGCTGAGCTTTCTCACAGACCTCCTGATCTCTGAGAGGGAAGGTGAGTGAGTCCCAGTTCCTTGCCAAACCACAAAACTCTTTCCTTTTTTCTCCCTGCCAACATTAGGAAACTGAAAGCCCTGGAAGGAAAGCTCCTTCCCTTTCAAATAGCCTTTTTTGCACCTTCCTCTGTGGTGCAGGGACACTGCTCTGAATTACAGCCCTGCGCAGACCTGTGTGCATATCCCAGCTTCACAGCCCTGCAGCTGTCCTTTTAAGAAAGTAGCAGCATGCCCTGTCCCTGTGACGGTGTGGCAGGGAATGCCTGCTCTGAAGCATATCCCCCTCCTCTGCAAAGGAGAGCGATCCTTAAAAAAACTATCGGTCATGGGATGAAATAGGTTTAGAAGACCCTTCCAGGAACCTCAGTGGCATTGCCCTGCAGCCAGAGACTTACTGTGTCAAGGGCTGTGAAGATTCCTCCCACAAGGAGCTCTCCTCTGTCCTCCCACTCCACACTGCCTTTCACTTCTTTCTGCCTTGTCTCCTCTCATGCCAGCAGCAGCAGGCAGTGTCCAGAGCCCTGCTGCTCTTTGCAGAGGAGCTGCTCCTTCACACAGCTGTCTCTGGGCAGTGCTGCCTGCTTGCCATGAGCTCCCTCAGTCTGAAGAGCCTGGCCCCACTCAGGATCAGAGGCCCAGCTGAGCTCATGAATTTCTCTGTCCCTTGTGCTCCCTCCTCCTGGGAAATGTTCACTGCAACAAACTAAAATAATCACTGATGGTCCCTCTTGAAACAATACAGAGAGATCAGTTACAGCATTGTCCCTTGTTTCATCAGAGGATGGTTTCATCAGAGGATGGTTATCTGTGAGAGGTGGAAACATCGCAGCCTGGACATCCATATTCCCATGTGTTCACTAGGCAGGACACCTAGAAGCGGACAAGAAGGGAGGTCATTCACCCATGGTTCACGTTTTCATTCAGATGAGTCAGTCTGGGCATCGTATGCCCATTTAGAAGCCCCTGGGATGCAGTGGGATTCAGATCCCTCCTGTGAACGACACAAAAAACACACAGGAGGTGGGATTCCCCTTGCAAAAAAATGAAGTGGGAACAACATAGATGTCTGCATGAATCCCTGCAGATGGAGGGTGGGAGTCAGTTGCTCACACAGAAGCACCTGGTGACATTGGAAGAGACAGAGGTGGACCAAGGCATGTGCCAGAGTCTGCTTGCTCTGATGGAGCAGCTATGACACCCCCCATCTTTCTAGAGCATGAGTTGGGGGCCAGGTGGGGAATTCCCATGGCCATCTGAAATGACACTAGATGCCTCCCTCTACTAGTGTTCCACTCACTATAAAGCTGAGACATAGGAAGATCCCAATGTTACAAACAGCTAATGCAATTCAAGGCAGACACTTGATTTAATGACATAGAAATAGGCCTGCAGGGCCATGTCGGATGCCTGGGGTGTCCAGCACATCCACATGTCTCTAGTAGTTCCAGCATGGGACCTACAGGAAGCCACGCCTTTTAGGAGTGCTTGCTGGGCAAGTGCCCCAGGGCATCTTGGGTTTCCTACCTGTGCCCAAACAAATGAATCCCACCACTGCCTTTAGGCACAGTCTGCACTGTCTACATCCAAGCATGCTGCACAAATGGGAGGCACATCACACCAAGGGCTCCACTCTAGTCTCTGCACTTTCAAATCCTTCTAGCTCTCCTCCTCCTGAACCCCTTCTCATTCCCCAGTATGATATGAACAGGGACTGGGCTAATGATGTCCTCAAGGTGGCTGGATCACGGAATGAGGGACTTCTTCAGTGGCACCTTCTCCTGCCTGCAGATTGGTTGACCTCTGTCACAGACCCCAAGGCGCTGCAGAGTTAGCCCAGGCAGCCAGCCCCTCTCCTGTCATTTCTGCACAGCCCAGCTCTGTTTCTCGCTGGTCTTGGGCACTGCAGTTTTTGCTCTCTTAGTGGGAACCTCCTTTCACCATTACATTGCCACCTGCTATCCATGCCAGAATGTCACCACTTGCAATCAAAGCCTTTGCATCCATATGGTCCTTGGTAGCATGTTTCCCTGTGGCAGATCTTCAGTCAGTGCCACAGCAGATACTCTGCCGCCCAAATGTATGCAAACATATGCAGCCTGGGGTGCAGCCAGGAGCAAATGGAGATACACAAGCTGTGAGAGGACTGCCACAGGGTTGGAATAACTGAGATGTGGTGGGATCACTAGCATGACTGGAGTCCTTCAAAGGCAGGGTGCAAGTTCTTCAGGAGACACCACCAGGGAAGATGAGGAGGGGAATAACCTGTGTGTGAAGGGGTAGCTTGGATGTATGGGATGGGCCAAGGGAGGTAGCTCTGAAGGGCAGAGTAGCTCAGGAAAGCCAACAGGTCATTTAGGACAGCACTCATCAAGCACAAGAATGCTCCCTATGAACAGTTTGTAAAATTAGTAGCCATCTCTGGACCCCAGCTTGGCTAAAGAGGGAGCTCCCACCTGAGCTCCAGGGCAATAAGGCAGCATACAGAAAGGGGAAGAAGGCAGATGCTGCAAAGGAGGAATTTAGCAATATTGTCCAGTAAGTTCGGGATGGTGTTAAAGAAGCCAAAGCTCCTCTGCAATAGGGACGCTTGCAGGGGATGTGAAGGACAGGAAGAATAGATGTTCCGGCTTCAGTAACTGTAAAAGAATAAACAAGAAAATGTGGGCTCACAGCTGAATGGAGCAGAGATTCCAGTAAAAGCAGATGTAGATATGTCTGGGGAAGTCAAGTCCTTCCTGGCTTCAGTCTTCACCAGCAAGGTCTCCTGAGCTGTTCTGCCTAAAGTCAGGACTCCTGAGGAGAAAAACAATGCGCAGTGCCTAAGTCTTGAGTGAGGAATGACTTGCAAGAACTCAACCCAGAGAAGTCTATGGGATTGGATGGCTGGCATGCATGGACATTGAGAGAGCTGGCTGCTGTGAAAGCAAGGCTGCTCTCTATCATCTTTGAAAGGTTGTGGAGATTGGGGGCGGAGGGGGTTGGTCCCAATGATCAAAAATAGGAGTATGTTGTGCTCATCTTCTAAAAAGTCCACAAGGACACACCAGGGAGCTGCAGGACATTCAGCCTCACATTGGTGAGGGGTGTGTCATGGAACCAGTCCTCTCAGATCACAGTTCTGGGCACATGAGGGAGAAGAAGGTGTCTGGGAACAGTCAGCATGGAGTTACTGAAGGCAAATCATTCCTGACCATCCTGATTGATTGCCTACTGTGATAAAAGATGAGTACTTGTGGAGGAGAGGAGAGTAGTGGATGCCCAGTCGACATCCAGATGGGGAAAAAACTGCTTGGATGATGAACTCAGAGGCTTTTCATGAATGGGTCATGCTTTACCAGGAAGCCAGGTAAAGGTGGGGTATGCAGGGGTCTATACTCCACATCCTGTCCTGTTTGAAAGGCTCATCGGTGACCTGCAGAATGGAAATCCCATCACAGCTGTAGATGACACCTGATTGGGTGGAACAGTCATAAGCTCAAGGGCTGCCATTCAGAGGGACCTCAGCAGGCAGTAAGAATGGGCTGTCAGGAACTTTGTGAAGTACAGCAATGACAAATGCCAGGTCCTGTGCCTGGTCTAGAGCAACACCCTGCAGTGATACAGGCTGGGGAGTGCCCAGCTGGCAGCAGCTCTGTGCAGAAAAAGGACGTGGGAGTCTTTGTGGGCAGGGAGCTGAACATCAGCCAGCAGCGTGCCCTGGCAGCAAAGGAGGCCACAGTGTCCTGGACTGCATAGCCAGGAGATCAAAGGAGGTGATTATGCCCCTTTACTCAGCATCGTTAGAGCCCCTCTAGATACCGCGTCCAGTCAGGCTCCCTGTAGAAGAACGCTGTTTGTCACTTGGTGTGAGTTCAGTGGCAGGCCCCCAAGGTGGTTGAGGCCTGGAGCACTTGCCCGGTGAGGAGAGGCTGAGGGAACAGGCCTTGTTCAGCGCAGAAGAGGGAAGGTTTGGGGGAGGACTCATAGCAGCTTCCCAACTCAAGGTTGCCACTGATAATGAACCATGTTTTTACAGGAATTCATGGCAGGAGAATGAGAGTCAACGGTTATAAGCTGAAACAAGTGAAGTTAAAACTGTATATGAGGAAGAAAAATTAATAAGGATCCTGCAGCATTTGAAGTGGGGTCTAGAGTGGTTATGGACTCTCTCTTCTTGGAGTTTTGCAGGACTCAGCTGGACAAAGCCCTGAGGAACTTGGTGTGAATTCGATGTTGATCCTGATGTGAGCAGGAGGTTGGACTAGAAACCTCCCAAGGTCCCTTCCAGCCTGAGCGATTTGGCGATTTTGTCCTCTCTGGCGATAGCCACTGCAATTCTTGCAGGCAGCAAATCCTTTGCTGCATGTGGGTTAGCACCTGACATGGCCTCCTCAGAGCCAGCTCCTCCTAGCGGTGTGAGGTTGCCTCTTGGGCCTGAAAGGTTTTCAGTTCAAGGTTTCATTATGAGTGACTGCTTGTCCAGAGTGAGTCCTCTTCACAGCCTACAACACCTGTACATTACAACACGATGCCAAATGAGTGTGACAAATGCAGAAAGTCATGGCATGAAGGTGACTGCACTCTAACATCCATGAGGTCCTTTGCTGATCCACTAATATAGAGAAGGAGTGGAAAAGCCTTAAAGCTCCTAGGCACACCTAGGTAATGTTGACTTTGTCACTCTGGGAGGTGAGAGAGCTGCGTTTGTTCAGCCTGGAGAAGAGAAGGATTTGGGTACACCTAATAACAGCCTTGCCATACATACCAGGACATCATCAAGGAGATGGAGCCAGACTCTTCACTGTTGTGCATGATGTGAGGGTGAAGGCCGATGGGCATTAGGTGAAAGAAGAGAGGTTCAGGCTGGGTATAAGGAGAAACTTTTGACCCATCCTGGCAGCCAAGCACTGGGGCAGGTTGCCCTGAGAGGCTCTGCCATCTCCATCCTCAGAGGTTTTCAAGTCTGAAATGAGTAAAGCCCTGAGCAACCTGATCGCACTTGTCAGCTGAGCCTGCTGTGGGAAGGAAGTTGGGCCAGAGACATCCTGGGGTTCCTTCCAGATGGAATGATTCTGCATTTCCTTGCACCTCAAGTCTTCTCTTGACCTTGGGAAACATTCAGTTTGCTTGTGATCATGGAAGCAGATCTCGGAAAAGTATAATCGGATCAACTGCATGCTCCTTCTGCTTCTCCAGAGTAGTTCAAATTCAGGACTGCTTGACAGGTACCCCAAAATAGCCTCTTTTTTTTTCTTCTTCACTTTTTATTGCATTTTTCCCTCTTTTCCACATTCCAAGTTGTTTTCTTTTACCAACCTGATACCCTCCCATGAAGTCAGCCAACCCCTCTTTACCCTTTCCCCCTTTGACCCTGGATTTGCTTTCTTTGTACATTCACTTGGCTTTTCTGAGATGCTTGTCATGGTGATGCCTACCTTTGCCAGCAGTCCCTTTAAACGACTACCTCCTTTTATTATTCATAGTGTCCTGCAGGTCCTCCTGCTGTTATCCTGTCAGAGGCACCGCAAGACAGGATGAGCCATCTGCACACACTCATTTACAGCTGACACAAGGGAGCTTCAGTCAAGAGGGGCCTTGAGAAACTTGGGAATTGGGCCAACAGAAACCTCATGCTGCCGTACAAGGAGCAGTGGCAGGTCCCGCATCAGGGGACAGAACAGCCTGTGCATCAGGACAGGCTGGCACCTGACTGTCAGAGGAGTGACCCTGAGGAGAAGGACCTGGACGTTACGAGGGATGCCATATGAGCCAGTGGTGCAAGCTCACTGCAGATGAGGCCAGCTTCATACGAGGCTGCTTCAGGAAGAGTGTGGCCACCCAGACAAGTGGAATTATCATCCCCTTTGACTAGGCCTGGTGTGGCTGCATCTGGAATAGCGTGTCCCAGTGTGGGCTGCCAGTGCTGGAGGAATGGGGAGCAACTGGAGAGGGTCCAGGAGAGGCTGAGGGACCTGGGCTTCTTCAGCCTGGTGAAATGGAGGTGAAGGGCAGTACAGTAGTAGCCTCCGAGTGCTTGAAGAGATCATGGATCTTCTCTTGGTAGAGGGAACTAACACGAGGAGGGGAAACCAGGCTAAAACAGGAACTCACAGCTCAACTCCAGGGCAATATGACACCAAAGACAAAGAGGAAGGAGGGATATGCAGCAAAGGAGGAAGTGAAAAATTGTGTTCACTGGAGCAGGGATGGTGTTATGAAAGCCAAAGCTCTCAGAGGGTGCACACTGGCAGGCGACATCAAAGGCATGAAGAAGGGCTGCTACTGCTTCAGCTATGGTAAAGAATAGAAGGGAAAATGTTGGCTCTTTGCTGAATGGTGGGAGCTCAGTGACTTTTTGGCTTCTGTCTTCTCCAGCAAGGTCTCCCAGGCTGTTGTGCCTAGAGTCAGGGCTCCAGGCAAGAAAAGCAACCAACAGTGCATGAGGGCTGAGTGAGGGATGACTTGCAAGAACTCCACCCCTACAAGCCAGTGGGAATGGAATGTCTGCACCAAAGGACACTGAGAGAGCCAGCTGCTGTCTTAGCAAGGCCTCCCTCTGTCATCTTTGAAAGGTCATGGAGATGGGGTGTGGTCCCCCCTCAATAACTGCAGAAAGGCAATCGTTACATCCACTCTCAAGAAAGGCCCAGAGGGCAACCCAGGGAACAACAGGCCATTCAGCCTCAATTGGTTGAGGAGTGTGTCATGGAGTGAGTCCACTCATTTCTGGGCACATGAGGGAGAAGAAGGTGATAGGGAAGAGGCAGCATGGATTTGTCCAGGGTAAATTGTGTCTCACCACCTCATTGCCTTCTAGGATCACATAGCTCTATTTGTGTTTGGAGAGCAGAAAATGTCTTTCACCTTGTTTTGAGCAAGGGGTTTGACACTGTCTCCCACAATAGCCTTGTGGAATACAATTTAGAGATTTACCGCCTAGATGGGTGCACAACCAGATGAGTTGATTAGTGACATGGAAGAGGCAATACTCACTATGCTTGCTGAGGACAAAAAAATTGCAGGGGACCCCAGCCATGTGCTTGAGGGCTGCCATTCAGAGGGTCCTGGACAGGCAGGAGGAATGGGCTGTCAATACCTGGAGTCCAGGGCATGAGCCACCTCCTTTGCATCCAGACCTCTGCCAGAGGAGAGGGGCATCTCTCCTGCCACAGGCCCATTTCATGATGCCTGACAAGGGGGCTGAGAGTAACTGCCCTGCAATGTCATTGTCTGTGAGGCAGCATGCCCAACTGGGTAAGCTGAAGGCTTTCCCAAACCCCTCTGTCTCTCTCTCTCCTTGCCTCCTTCGGCAGCAGGATCATGGTGTTGCTCCTTGTTTCCTCTCCTGTCCATGCTGCTCCTCTTCTTGGTCTTGACACAACTTCTTCGCATAGCTGCCAGATGGGATGATAAGAGTGATGCTTTCTTGTATCTGAAAATTTCAAAGAAGGAGGAACTGATCAGGGATGGGATAGTAAGCGTCACCCTTCTCTACTGTGACCATGAAAATGTGCATTCCCAGATCCTGAGGAGAGTGAGGAAGGACAGTAGCAGAATACAGACCCTGGACTTGAGAGGAGCAGACATTGGCCTCTTCAGGGTACTGGTGGCAGAACCCATGGGAGGCAGCTGTCAAGGGCCCTGGAGCTCAGGAAAGCCATCAGGTCTTTAAGGACAGCACCTGCCAAGCACAAGGATGGTCCATCCCAATTCTCAGTAAAACTGGCAGCTATCTCAGGGGACCAACTTGGCTAAACAGGGACCTCAAACCTTAGCTCCAGGGTAATAGGGCAGCATAGAGAAGTGGGAAGAAGGGAGAGGCAAAGGAGGCATTTAGAAATGTTGTCCAGGGTCATAGGCTTGGTGTTAGGGAAGAAAAAGCTCCCCTAGCACTGACACTTGCAGGGGATGTCAAGGGCATGAAGATGAGCTGCTACTGCTTCCATAAGAATGAAAGAATAGAAAGGAAAATGTGGCCTCACTGCTAAATGGGACAGGGAATCTTGTAGCAGCAGCTGCGGATAGGTCTGAGCAACTCAACCCCTTGTTAGCTTCCGTTTCCACAAGCAAGGTCTCCTGGGCTATTGTGCCTTGAGTCAGGACTCCAGAGGAGAAAAGCAGCCACCGGTGGATGAGAGTTGTGAGGGATTACTTGTGAGAACTCAGATGATACAAGTCAATGAGGTTGGATGGGCTGCAGCCAGGGATACTGTGAGAGCTGACTGCTGTCACCGCAAGGCCACTCGCTATCATCTTTGAAAGGTTGTGGAGATGGGGTGAAGTTCCAATGACTGCAGAAAGGCAATTGTTACATCCATCTTCCAAAAAGGCCACAAGGGCAACCTGGGGAGCTGCAGGCAGTTCAGCCACACTTTGGTTAGCAGTGAGCCATGGAATGAATCCTCTCAGATCACATTTCTGGGCACATGAAGAAGAAGAAGGTGCCTGCGAACAGTTAGCATGCATTTACCAAGGGTAAATTCTGCCTCACCGACCTGATTGTCTGCTAAGAATAAGTAACTGTATTTGTTGATGGAGAAGAGTAAGTGTCCTTTAAATAGAGTTCAGCAAGGTGTTTGAGAGTCTCCGAGAATATTCTTGCATGCACGTTAGAATGTTACAGTCTAGAAGAGCAGACAACTGGATGGGTTGCAGATGAGGGCTGCCATTGAGAGGGACCTAGGCAAGCAGGAGGAATGGGCTGTCAGGAACCTCATGGAATTCAACAAGGACAAATGACAGGGCTTGCACCTGTGATAAACCAACACCCCACTGTGTCACAGGCTGGGGCCTGAGGGCCTGGGGAACAGCTCTCTGGAAAAGGACATGAGGGTGCTGGGGGACAGGAGGCAAAACATGAGGCAGCAGCGTTCCCTGGCAGCAAAGAAGGCCAGAAGCATCATGGGCTGTATGAGCAGGAGCACAGCCATGAGGTGGAGGGAAATGGTGATCACCTTCTAGTCAGTATTCATTAGACACCATCTACAAAACTGCATTCAGGTTTGGATTCTCAGAACAAGAAAGAGGATGATAACTGGGAGCGAGTCTGGCCGAGGGCCCTCACAACAGTCAGGGAGCTGGAGCACTTGCTTTGTGAGGAAGCATTGGAACTTGTTGCCCAGACAGCGCTGGACAGTCTCCTCCTTTGGATGTTGCCAACACCAGACTGGATGAAGGCCAGAGCAACCTGGCCTGACCCCAGTGCTGACTCTGCTGGGAGCAAGGAGTTTGGGCTGAAGACCCCAGAGGTCCCTTCCACCCTGAAGGTGTCCATGATTCTTCCCACTCTCAATCTTCACTTTTGATGTCAGGGAAAGCATACAGGTGCCCTAAGACAGTGGAAGCAGGCCAGCTTTCTTGTCCTCCTCCACTCAGAATTATTCAGATGCAGGGCTTCTTGGCAGGAATCCCCAAGAGAGCCCTGATCAATCCTTGGCTTCATTTGGAATTTCCTTGTTTTTTTCTTCCATTCCTTCTAAGTCTGTCTCTTTTACCACCCTGATCCTGTCCCATAAAGCCCACCCCACCCTGCCTTACCCTTAACTCATTGGCACTGGCTTGTTTTGTTTGGTTGGTTAGTTGGTTGGTTGATTTTTTTTTTTTTTTTTTTTTTTTTGGATTTCGGACAACAGACACATCATGGAGATTTCCAAGAGAAGTGTCAAATCCTGTGCCTCAGGGAGAATAACACCATCCATGAGGAGAGGTTGAGGGACCTGTGCTTCCTTATCCTACTGAAGTGGAGGCAAAGGGCAGTAGAGTAGGAGCCTATGACTGCTCGAAGGGTGGTTTCAGAGATGATAGAGCTTTTCTTAGTATGGGGAAACAGCATGAGAAGGGGAAAGAGCCACAAACTGCATCTTGAGAGGTTCAGACTGCACTTCAGGTCAAAAGAATGTCACTCCTAGGGTAGTGCTGAGGTGCAACAGGTCACCCAGAGGGAGTCTGTGATCAGCCCCTGCCTTTGTGTTTCAAGGAAAAGCAAGCGAGGACTGGAAGACATCAGGAGAGGCAGGGAGATCCCAGGGTGAGAGCAAGGTGGGGAAGCAGCTTGGGTGTGTACAGTGTGCAGGGAAAGAGGCACAGGCATGGGAAAGCATAGGACAGCCTGTGGTGGAGATGGCCGAGGGTACTGCCAAGGCTGAAAGCTCCCAACACAGCTAGGTGTTTGTCCTCTTGGCCGTGGCTGGTGTCTCTGACACCGAGGCCCATGAAAAAATGCCATTCCTTAAAGCACTGTGGCCTTGCTGCCTGCTTGTCCCTTGGGAGCCCAGGAGGTGCATTATCATGGTCCTGCACTTAGTGTTGTGCTCCCACACCCTCACACTGCCCCCAGGAAGAGCCCTGAGCAATGCAGGATGGAAAGCATCACCCTACCCAGGGGCTGGCTGTCAGTGCCTGGTCACTCTGCTTGATAACACGCATCAAGGTTGACTGGGCATCACAGCCACCCTCACATTGCCTTTGCCTGCCTGCAATCAGGGCCTCCAACTTTCGGCTCTAATCAGAACCTGGGGAGACTTTCTTGGTAATGGCCCTCACTGGGACCTGTTAGCACTCCAAGAAACTTGGGATTTTCTTCTGACTTTAACTTCTTGAGAGGTTTCTTCAGTGTCTTCTCAGCATCTGAAGTTCATGGGCTCAGCACCAAATACACCCAAGGGGTCATTAAAATGCAAAAAAAAAAAAAAACCCTAAGACCTCTTTCCATAACTTTCTTCAGTTTGTCAATTCTTGTGTGGCAAATTGGAAAGTTTGCAGGAGTGTATTGAAATTAGGCAGATTTCAATGAGCACCTGAAAAGAAAGATGTCTGCTTCTTAAGCTTTCTTGAGTCTTCAGTTCTCAGAATAAGTCATGCCCTCATTCCCCAATTCATACTGACCCACAGTGTCTCCTAACAAAGTTTGAACATGTAGGAAAAGCAGAAGTTTTGATAGGAGTTGTGTACGGACACCCTTCCTCCCCAGCACCCCAGCCCTGCCATTTCCCTCATCAGCCACTGGGGACTTCACACCACTCATGTGAAAATCCAAACTTTTGCCACTCAAGTTTGTAGCTGAAAGTTACAGCTCATTTGCACTAATTCCCACCTGCTTTCCTTCGAGAACTAGCTGTAGACAGACGCAAAAGGGTTTTTCTTAATACCAAACAAACAAAAATGAAATTTGGAACAGTTTAATAAAAGATACAAGACACTCCTCAACTATATGTCAAGTCCAAGCTGCCTCCAGTGAGGTCCACTGCCCACAAGGCATAATCTTCCCTTGAAATATTTTTGACAGATAGATTGGAAGGGATAGACCAAAACACAACAAAGGAGGTGGCTAAAGAGACAACAACGAGACTGCTGAAAGACGAGGCAAGCTTCAGACTCCCAGCAGCTCAGAGCAGCAACTGGAGAGTTGAGAGGCACCTGAAAGCATAAAGATTAAGGGGAAGAGGAAAACTGGGAAACTGCGGAAAGTGCATGTGCCCAGAGAGTCTGATGCAAAGATGCCTTTAGAAATGACCACTTTAATCAGGACATGTGGAAATATGTGACAGAGCACTGAGACTACATGCACAGCCTAATAGACAGAGCAGTGGAAACACAAGGTCAAGGGCGGATCGATATATCTTTTCCCACAATTAATACCCCTCCTGCAGATGTCCACTCTTTCAGCATGTTCATTGAAGTAGACTAAAATAATCACCAATGGGCCCTCTCTAAGCACTGAAGGAACACTGATTCCAGCATTACAAATTGTCTCATCAGAGGATGGTTATGTGCAAGAGGCGGAAATGTCTGACTTCGGAAGCCCCGATTCCCATCTCTTAACTAGGCAGGACACAGAGAATGGGGCAAGAAGGGAGCTCATTGACAACAAGGAGGAGGCTGATCTCACCCCAGGCCAGACCCCAACAGCGCAGATGTCTCTGTCAAATCCAGGTCTCTGTACTTCCCTTTCTTGTCCAAAGAGGGAACTAAGTTGTCTCAACTGAGTTGTTTTGAGATACCTTTCCTAATGACAAGCTCAGGTCCCGCAGGAGCCACCGCCAAAAGTTCCAGCACCACATGGCAACACAGCTACCCCAGGGCATCTCAGGCACCAATAGCCTCTCTATGTGGTCAAATGAATCAAGCCCCCAAAGTGGATTCTAGTCAGAAGTTGAAATCTTCTCAGAAAATAACTCAATACAATAATTGATAAAAATCCTCGTTTCCAAAGCTTCACACAGTTATTACCATTGCCATATTTTTTTTTTTCTTTCTTCTTAATCGGCAGCACCATGTTCATGCACTACAGGAATTAGCCTGTCTATGCAAGTGTATATATATATACACACACACACACACATTATTCATCAAAATACATTTGCTACCAACACTCGGAATGGAGAAACTTTGTTCGGAGGAACGACTTTATTTAAATCAACATGTTTCAGCTCCCTTCTTCTGCCTCTATGTCCTTCCTTCTTCCTCGGCCTCTTCTCTCTTTACAGAGCTCTCCAGGGAAAGATTCACTGAATCCCAGCACTTAGGGTGGACGAGACCTCTGGATATCACCTAGTCCCAACTCCCCTGGTCAATGCAGAGGGAACTAGATGAGGTTGCCCAGGGGCTCCCCCCACTTATGCATTGTCCACAAGGGTCCTGAGAATACACTCCATCCATTGTGCAGGCCATTCATAAAGGTGTTAAACAGTCCTGCCCCTCATGTCAATCACTGAGGGATGCTGCTAGTATCCAGCTGCCACTTGGAACTTGTACCACTGATCACAGCGTTTCAGCCTGATGGTCCATCCAATCTTACACCTGCCTTATGGTCCATTGATCCAGGGCAGAGCTCAACAATTTGCCCATAAGGAGACTCTGGGGGATTGTGTCCAAGGCTTTGTTAAACTGAAGGTTCACAAAATCCCCTGCTTTCCCCTTGTGCACACAGGCACTCAACTTACGACAGAAGGCAATCACATTGGTCAGGCATGCTTCCATTTCCCCTTGGTCAACGCGTGCTTCCTCTTCAGTCCTTCTCCTTCCTATGCTTGGAGATGGTTTCCAGGAGGATTTGCTCCATCACCTTCCCAGGGACTGAGATGAAGAGGACCAGCCTGTCATTCCCCAGATCCTCCCTCTTGCTCTCCTGCAAAATGGGTGCAATGTCTGCCTTTTCCCAGTCATCAGAAACCTCCCTGATTGCCCTGACATTTCATAGACAACTGGGAGCAGCGTTGCAGTGACTCCAGGGACCTCTCCCTGCACCCTGGGGTGCTTCCCATCTGGTCCCATGGACTTGTGTGTGCCCACTGGGCAAAAGTCCTCCCCGGCTGCATCGTCCTCTACCACAGCTGAGGCTTTGCTAACACAGATGCTGCCAAAGGACTCGGGGGCCAGGGAGGCCTGGCAGTAGACAAGACCAGGAAAAGACAAGGTGAAAGAGGCAATGAGCTCCTCAGCCTTTCCCCTCTCTTTGTCACTACGTCCCCTGCCCCACTGAGCAGGGACACCACATCTTCCATTGGATGGCTGCCTTGTGATGCAAATGTCCTTACAGAAGCCCTTCAGGTTACCCTCCCCATCCCTTCCTAGATCCAGATCCAGCCCAGCTCCAGCTGTGCTTTGCCTTGCCTAACTCCATCCCAAACAAGATGAAATCCTCTCTGCTGCAGTCCAAGGTGGTGACTCTGTTATTCCTCTTACTTCCCCATCGTCTCACGGTCACTGCTGTGACAGACAACCTCCACGTTCACATCCCCATCCAGCCTGAGCCTCTGGCAAGAAACCAAGGGGAGGGTGGCACCATCTACTCAGAGGCACAAACTACAGAGGTAGAGAAATCACACCGCAGAAAAGCTTGCTCTTCTCCCCTCACCCCTGAGGGGATCCAGGCAATGGCCTTTCAGGCGGTTCAAGGTGGATGCAAAGAATTTCCATTGTAATGTAGATATGCCTGAGGCAGTGCCTGCCAGGCTGCCCTTACAGGCAACAGGGAGGAGGAGGTGTTCACCTGCCTTCTTTTAGGTGGTCACAATAAGCACAAAGGACTCCTGTCCCAGAGACATTTGCTCTGTGCTTGAACTGGGTCCTGAGATCATAGGTGTTCAGGATAATTCTGGTTGAAGGGACCACAGGAGGCCTGTAGTGCAACATGCTGCTCAAAGCAGGGTCAGATAGAAAGGTCAGAAACCAAAGAATGCCCCTGCCAAAGAACTTCTGGGGGTGATAGAGAAGAAGAAGACAGTAGAGGGTTGACGGGGTGATCACGTGGATAAAATGGTTTCCTATTTCCCCTTCTCCCGAGAATGAAATTCCCAGCTCTCCAGAGGGAAGAAGCTGGGACAAGAACTTTGCCACTAACATGGAGGTGGAGAAGCTCCTGAGTCCCTTAAAGGCAGTGGCTGGTCCAAAGGCCACCACCCCAATGGCACTCGACCCCCAGGCATGCCTGCCTTGCTGCTGGGCACCCTCCAGCCCCAGGCAGGAGGTCTGCAGGAAACAGAGTGGGGCCTGCAGCCTGCAGCACTGGCCACCCAGCAGGTGTGGTGGGACCCTGCTCCTCTAGATGAGACTGGGCTCTCCTGCATTTCCCCAGTGGGAAGACTGCATCCCCTCCAGCTGGGAATGCAGCCTGGCAGGGAGGACCAACATGGGAAACACAATCTCTATTCCAGGGTGTGAAGAGAGAGGGGAGGGCAGAGGGGGATCTGCTCATGCCCTGGGCAGTGATTCCCTCCCTGCACCCAGGACAGCCGTGCTGATGCCCTGTAACCTGTGAGCCCAGGAGATGGGACTGCAATCTGCTCTGGCTCTAAAGATTTTCTCAGCCCTTAAGACCCAGGATGCAAAGCACCGGTCTGGGGACACCTCAGCAGTCAAAGGGCCTGAATTCGTGGTGTGTTCCTGAGAACTTCTATGTAGTCTCCCAGCACTGCTTTGACTCCTGTTTTCCCTGGAGCAGAGACTCCTTCTGAGGATGAACTTGCTCACTGTGTCCCTCTGAGGACAGGCTTGACCAGGCAGTATAAATGCCAGCAAGGCCTCAACCCCACAACAGTGTCCCCTGCCCAGGACTCTGCCTTCCAGCCACTTTCTCCTAGAGGGTTTGGGTTGGGAGGGACCACCAGAGGTCTCCAGGATCACGGTCTGCTCTGAGCTGGACTAACTTGACAGTTAGATCAGGCTGGTAGGTGCTTTCTCCAGGAGAGTTTTCAAAGATTTCCTCTCCCCTGTCCCAGTGCTGCTCAACTACCATGGTTATTTCTTTATTTTTTCCCTCAACTCATTTGAAATTTCCCTTACTGCATCTCCTCCTTGTTCTCTGTTGTCCTTTCCTCCCCTTGGCCCCCAGCCAGGTCATGCCATCAACTTTGACTTAGGACAATCACAGCTTCACCTCCAAGCACAGCCTTGCTGGGATCTCCTGGGACTGTGCAGGCAGGCCATGGTGGCCAGCTCCAAGCAGAGCTATGCACTGCAGGTCCCTACATTTTCTCAGATGAGAGCTAATGGAGACATAATATGACCCAGGGTAGAGCCTGTGGGCCGATGTCAAGGCTGAGCCAGTGGAAGCAGGCTTGAGAAGAGCAGACCTCCAGCAGCTCCTCTCCACACCTGGGCAGGGAGTGATGCACCCAGCAGTGCTCCTGAGAGAGGATGGTGACACAGGACAAGGGGCACAGTGCAGTGTTGGGCACTGACCATCTGTGCTGGGTCTGGGAGTCCTGGCAAGTGATGCTGGTGCCTGTAGCCCTCGAGAACCCTCGATCCTACTAGCAGCAGTGAGTCCCCTCCATGACTGTCAGGAGCTTCTGGAGTGCCATGGCTCCCATCTGCACCTCATGCCTCCACTGGCCCAGCCCTGCTAACCTCCATGTGACCCCAAGGCCTCACTGTGCAGGAACTGCCCAGGACATGGTGCATTCTGGGGTGGGGAAACATCCCCACACCATGGTGGGGGCCTGCGGTGCCCCGTTGCCCATGGCCCTCCTGCCTGGCAGCCTCCCACCAGCCCCCAGAACCTGCCCAGCCCTGTCCCTGTCCCCCTGGGGTTAGCAGGAGGCCATTTTCTGGGGTCTGCTGGGGTCTGGGCCCAGCGAGAGAGGCCAGAGAGGGCTGACCATTTCCCCCCATACAGGTGCTGAGCCCAGCAGGGAGACATAGCAGGTCACATTCAAAGATCACACCTCACCAGGACCATGGGGAATGGGCAGTGCTGGAAATAGATGGTATGAGAGACTGGGTCTGGGAGGAGTTTCCTGGGACAGTTTCTCCTCTCTGTTCATGCAGCAAAAAGATGGGATGGATCTTTGCACTGAGGCACCCTGCTTGAGGGCCCCCATGGGAGGAAGATGGTCTACAGGCCCAGTAGATGGCCTCAGAACCTCCTCTGAATGCTCCCTGCCAGCCCTGCAGAGGACCCAGCAGAGGGCTCGTCCTCCCAGGGCTCACAGCTGGACATCCAGTCCTCCAGCTGGGCATGGAGCCATGTCTGTGAGTGGCTGAACTGAACTGGCTGAATGGTAGAGCTCAGAGAGTTGTGATCAGTGGTGCAGAGTCTAATTGGAGGCCTGTAGCTAGCAGTGTCCCCCAGGGGTCAGTACTGGGTCCAGTCTTGTTCAACTTCTTCATCAATGACCTGGATGAAGGCACAGAGTGCACCCTCAACAAGTTTGCTGACGATACAAAACTGGGAGGAGTGGCGGATACACCAGAGGGCTGTGGTGCCATTCAGAGAGACTTGGACAGGCTGGAGAGGTGGGCAGAGAGGAACCTCCTGAAGTTCAACAAAGGCAAGTGCAGGGTCCTGCACCTGGGGAGGAATAACCCCAGGCACCAGTACAGGTTGGGGGTTGAGCTGCTGGAAAGCAGCTCTGCGGAGAAGGACCTGGGAGTGCTGGTGGACACCAAGTTAAGCATGAGGCAGCAATGTGGCCTTGTGGCCAAGAAGGCCAATGGTATCCTGGGGTGCATGAGGAAGAGTGTTGCCAGCAGGTCGAGGGAGGTGATCCTCCCCCTCTCCTCAGCCCTGGTGAGGCCACATCTGGAGTACTGCGTCCAGTTCTGGGCTCCCCAGTACAAGAGGGATGTGGCACTACTGGAGCAAGTCCAGCGAAGGGCTACAAAGATGATTAGGGGACTGGAGCATCTCTCTTATGAGGAAAGGCTGAGAGAGCTGGGCCTGTTCAGCCTGGAGAAGAGAAGGTTGAGAGGGGATCTTATCAACGTGTACAAGTATGTGAAGGGAGGGTGTCGAGAGGATGGGACCAGACTCTTTTCAGTGGTGCCGAGCGACAGGACGCGAGGCAATGGGCACAAACTGAAACACAGACACTTCCATCTGAACATGAGGAAAAACTTTTTCACTGTGAGGGTGACAGAGCACTGGAACAGGTTGCCCCGAGAGGTGGTGGAGTCTCCTTCTCTGGAGATATTCAAAACGCGCCTGGATGCAATCCTGTGCAATGTGCTCTAGGTGACCCTGCTTGAGCAGGGGGGTTGGACTAAATGATCTCCAGAGGTCCCTTCCAACCTCAGCGATTCTGTGATTCTGTGATTCTGTGCTGCCTGAGCTGACTCTGCAGCACCTTGTGGCCTGTGACAGAGGTGAACCAATCTCCAGGCAGGACAAGGTGACACTGAAGAAGTCCCTGGACCTGGGCAGCCTGTGATCCAGGCACCCTGAGGTCATCATTAGCCCAGTCCTGGTTCATATCCTCTTGGGGGGTGAGAAGAGTTTCAGGGGGAGGAAAGCTAGAAGGTTTTAAGGGTGCAGAGACTAGAGCAGAGACCTTGGTGTGATGTACCTCTCCCATTTTTGAAGCAGACTTGGCTGCAGATCAACAGGACTTGGCCTAAAGGCAGTGGTGGGATCCAGTTGTTTGGGCACTGGTAGGAACCCCAAGTTGCCCTGGGGCACTTGCCCAGCAACCACCCCAAAGGGCCATGGTTTTCCTAGAGGTCCCATAGTGTATCTCTAGAGACATGTGGATGTGCTGGACACCCCCAGGCATCCGACATGGCCCTGCAGGCCTATTTCTGTGTTACTGAATCAAGTGCCTGCACTGGATGACATCAACTGTTTGCAATGTTGGGATCTGCATGTGTCTCAGCTTCCTAGTGAGTGGAGCTCTGGTAGCAGTGGGCATCTAATATCATTGCAGGTGGCCAAGGAAATTCCTTACCTGACCCCAACTCATGCTCTAGAAGGATGTAGGTGTCACACTTGCTCCATCAGAGCAAGCAGACACTGGCACATGCCTTGGACCACCTCTGTCCCTTCCAATTTCATCAGGTGTTTGTGTGTGAGCAACTGACTCTCACCCTCCATCTCCAGTGATTATACTGGGAACATAGACTAAGATCTTGCATGCAGACATCCATGCTGTTCTCACTTCTGCCTGGGCAAGGGGACTCCCACCCCCTTTGTGTTTTTTATGGAGCTGATGAGAAGGATCTGAATCCCACACCAGCCCAGGGACTTCTAAAGCATCCTGAGAGGCCCAAACCGAGTCATCTGAATCAACACCTGAACCATGTGTCAATGAACTCCCTTCTTGTCCCCACCTAGGTGTCCTGCCTACTTAAGGGATGGGAATAGGAGCTTCCAGAGTGGGACAGTTCCACCTTTCCAAGATAGCCATCCTCTGATGAAATAAATTGCAATGCTGGAATCAGTCTCTCTCCACTCTTTAGCAAAGGACAATAGCTGATTATTTTAGTCTACCTCAGTGAACATTTCCCAGGAGGATGGAGCAGAAGACCGGCATGGTCATGCATAGACCAAGATCTCGCGTGCAGACATCCATGCTGTGCTCACTTCTGCCTGGGACAGGGGAATCCCACCTCCTCTGTGTTTTTAGTGGAGCTCGCAGGAGAATCTGAATCCTATGCCATTCCAGGGCCTTCTAAAGCAGCCTGAGAAGCCCAAACTGACTCATCTGAATTATTCCCTAAACTCTGGGAAAAGGAACTCTATTCTTCTGCCCATCTAGGTTTGCTGCCTAGCTAAGAGATGGGACTAGGGGCTTCCTGAGTGGGACATTTCCACTTTTCATAGATAACCATCCTCTGATGAGACAAATTGCAATGCTGGAATCAGTCTTCCTTCAGTGCTTAGAGAGGGACCATCAGTGATTATTTTAGTCTACTTCAGTGAACATTTCCCAGGAGGATGGAGCACAAGGGACAGAGAAAGTCATGAGCTCAGCTGGGCCTTTGGTCCTGAGTGGGGCCAGGATCCAGGGATGGAGGGAGTTTATGGCAACTGGGCAGCACTGCCCAGAGACAGCTGTGTGCAGGAGCAGCTCCTCTGCAAAGAGCAGCAGGGCTCCAGGCACTGCCTGCTGCTGCTGACATGAAAGGTGACATGACAGAGAGAAGTGCAAGGCAGTGTGGAGTGGGAGGACAGAGGAGTGCTCCTTGTGGGAGAAATCTTCACAACCCTGAACACAGTAAGTCTCTGGCTGCAGGGCAATGCTACTGAGGTTCCTGGAAAGGTCTTGAAATCATTCCAGTCTCACCATTACATTTTTAAGGAAGTCTCTCCCAGCTTCTCCTTTGCAGAGGAGGGGGAGATGCTTCAGAGCAGGGATTCCCTGCCACACCGTCACAGGGACAGGGCATCTTGCTACCTTCTCCCAGGGATCCTGCAGGGGGGTGAAGCCGGGGTGTGCACACAGGTTCACCCAGGGCTGTGATTCAGAGCAGTGTCCCTATGCCCCAGGGTGCTGTGTGCCTGGGGCAGTGACCCTGCTGCCTGCGAGGGTCAGCACTCAACCTGCCCAGGGAGCTCATAACGACAATGTGGGGAGAAGCTCTGAGTGGGAGGAGTGACCACTGGCAGGGCAGGTTCATTCTTCCTTTGAGAGGGTGCTGCGTGCGTCAGGGCTGCTCGCAGCTCCAGCTCACTCCCAGGACATTTCTGAAGGAGACTTTCCAAAAGGAAGGTCAAGGCAGGGGATACATGAAAGGGAAGGAGCTGTCATGAGTCTGTGCTTTCAGTCTGATTCTCTCTGGGTGGGGTGAAATGGGATTGGATCTGTCAGGTTTAGACAGGGGGCGGAGGCTCCAGAACAGTGACATTGCGAGAGGAGCAGTTCTGGGAGGGACTCAGCAAATGCCTTCATGCACCCCTCAGCCTAAGGACAGAACCAGCATCACCTTTCCAGCCTCACCAAGGTTTGTCTCACCTGCTCCATAGCACCTGCAGACACAGAGGTGCCCTGGGCAGTGTCCTGCCCCCGGGAGGTTTCTGCAGGGCAGAGCTGAGCTCACAGTGGGTGGGATGGGGTGTGTGAGCACTGAGAGGGGAGAGACGTGGGCACAGAGAAACAGGTCCCCACAGGGATGGCTCCAGGCAGCAGAGTCATGGTCAGAGTGTGAGAGGAAACTGTCAACTCCAACGCCTCCTCTCCTCCCCCAGCCAGCACAGCCCTCTGCTCTCAAGGCTGGGGGGTCCAGGGCAGGAGTCGTTTCCTCGGCAGCCAGACATGCAGGAGAGGAGACACTCCTGAGCATCCCTCTGTCCCTCCCTGGTCCTGCCTCCCTCACCACAAATATCATGCTATTGCTCGATGTTTCCCACCTGCCTGTGCTGCCCTTGTCCTTTCCCTTGGATTCTCTGGGCAGGGGGGATTCTGATGCAGTTCAGACACTGAGACCCTGTGGGTGCTGCCCTGCAGACGTATCCTTGACAGTGAGTTGCCCAAGTGCCCCTCTAACCTGTGGGGCTTTGGGCAATGCAGTGTGGGGAGCTGGGAATGAGCCAACTCTCTTGCCAGGACACCCCATCCTTAGGACATTCTGCCATTTCCCTGGGGTGTCTGGCTGGGCTGCAAGCTGCCCTCCACAAGGACACAGCTCTCCCATTGCAGCTGTGTGTTATCTAGGTGTCCCAGGCAGAAGCCACCTAGATCCTGAGGCCACGCTGAGACATGCTGGTGGGAGGGTGGGTGTGGGCAGCTGGAAGGAGGCCGATGCGTTGCTGGCTAGAAGGGGAGGGCTGAGACCTGCCTCACATCCCCTCAGAAAGAGTGCTGATGGGCACTTTGCAGGTGCATTCCTCTGCTCTCTGCTGTGTTGTTTCTTTTTGGGGTAACAGGAGTGCAACTGTTCTCCACCTCCGAGGTGGGAGCACAGGGCAGCTGGGAAGAAGGCAGATGGACAGGCCAGCTCTGCTCCCTCTGCACTCAAGCCAGAGTGAATCCTTTTGCCTCTGAGGAGTCACAGCTGCTCACTCTGAGTGCAGCAGCAATGCTGAGGATTTCTACCTCCAGGCACGCTCCTCAGGTGTGACAGGGTCAGCTAAAAGAAACAAAAGAAACCTTAAATCTCTTAATGACCCCACATTATTTAGAAGTGGGATTGAAGATGCTGAAAATCCCTTCAGCATTATGAATGGATTAAATCTGACTGGAACTGTCAGAAGTTTAAAAGTTTAGTCACCCCTGTTCTCATGTACACAGTGCTGTAGGTCAGGGCTGACTCTTCTGGAGCCCACGGGCAGAGTCCTCTGCTCCTCACAGCAAACCCAGCTGGCATAATACAGAGCTCAAGTGACAGAGCTCGATGACAGTGCTGCTTAGTTGGATAGAGGTAATGAGTGAGTGTTTGAGAGGGTTTTATGAGAAAGCTTTGCTCACAGAAGTCTGTCCTAACATTTCAATGTCTCTTCTTCCCCAGACAGTCCCCCGTTCCTGGAAGGAGCCAATGTCCAACAGCAGCTCCTTCAACGAGTTCCTCCTCCTGGCATTTGCGGACACAAGGGAGCTGCAGCTCTTGCACTTCTCGCTCTTCCTGGGCATCTACCTGGCTGCCCTCCTGGGCAACGGCCTCATCATCACAGCTATAGCCTGTGACCACCACCTCCACACCCCCATGTACTTCTTCCTCCTCAACCTCTCTGTTCTGGACCTTGGCACCATCTCCACCACAGTCCCCAAATCCATGGCCAATTCCCTGTGGGACACCAGGGCCATTTCCTACTCAGGATGTGCTGCCCCGGTCTTTTTCTTCTTTTCCTTAATTTCAGCAGAGTATTCTCTCCTTACTGTCATGGCTTATGACCACTATGTTGCCATCTGCAGACCCCTGCACTACGGGACCATCATGAGCAGCAGAGCTTGTGTCAAAATGGCAGCAGCTGCCTGGGCCAGTGGTTTTCTCAATTCTCTCTTGCACACTGCTAACACATTTTCAATACCACTCTGCCAAGGCAACACTGTAGAGCAGTTCTTCTGTGAAGTTCCCCAGATCCTCAAGCTCTCCTGCTCGTACTCCTACCTCAGGGAAGTTGGGCTTCTTGTGGTTAGTGCCTGTTTATTCTCTGGGTGTTTTGTTTTCATTGTGCTGTCCTACGTGCAGATCTTCACTGCTGTGCTGAGGATCCCCTCTCAGCAGGGATGACACAAAGCCTTTTCCACATGCATCCTCACCTGGCTGTGGTCTCTCTGTTTATTAGCACTGGCCTGTTTGCCTACCTGAAGCCCCCCTCCATCTCCTCCCCAGCTCTGAATCTGGTGGTGACTGTTCTGTACTCAGTGGTGCCTCCAGCAGTGAACCCCCTCATCTACAGCATGAGGAACAAGGAGCTCAAAGATGCCCTGAGGATACTTATCCAATGGGTCCATGATCAGCACTAATAACTGTCCCATGTGCGTGCACTCATCATTTACAGGGCATCTGGCATCAAGACTCTGTGTTATTCATTTCTCTTTTTTCTTACTTTTCTCTGGTACATTCTTGTAAAAAGAAGAAAAAAAAAGTTTTGGTTTGTGCCACTTCTCAGTAATCTCTCATTTGAATCTGATGCAGAGGCCATGTTGAAGCAGGAAGCCAGGCTTCCCCCTTCATCAGCAGACATGGGGGAATCTCAAAGCTCACTAATCTGAGCTCCCTGAGATGCCCCCATGGAAATGCGGAGAGTTTCCCTTTGCAGGGTCTCTTTTGGCACTGACACCAAGGGATCTCAGGGGCACAGAGTCAGGCTCAGACTAGTACAGGTGGGGTGAGGCCATGGGTCCCGTGTCCATTAGGAGAGCTCAGCACCCCTGGCCACAGTCAGGGTGTGATCTCAAACCCCTCTCCTTTGAGGGTGGCAGGCAAGTGTCACCGTGGGCTGGTCCCTTCCCTCTCCAGCGCTCCAACACTACAAGTGGAGGGGGAGTGGAGGGGAGGGGAGTCAAGCAGCAGCTTGTGGGGACAGACCCTGTGCTTGACAGTATCATCCACCCATTGCCACAGCAAGCATTTCCTCACTGCAGCCTTCCCGTGGGGGCTGCAGCTTTCCTGGAGACACATCCCCATGCAGCAGTAGGACTTTCTCTTTTTAGAGTTGTTCCTCCTGTTCATTTCCATGCTGTCTTTCTGTGCTCTATCCTGTGGATATGGCCCAGGAGTTCTCATAACCTGGTGGTGGTAGGGTTGTGTTTCCATGTGCATGTGTCCTGGAAGTACAGGCAGGACCAGGCACTGGGCACCCTTATGCCACACCTGGCCTCCAGAATAGCATTTCAATAATAAAGAAGGATCTCCCTTGTGACATGCCTGAAGTCTGGCCTTTCTTCAGAAGCTGGAGTGAAAAATACTCCAAAGGGATTGCACCACAAAAGGGCCTGCTGCTCTGCTTGTGAACTCCATGGGATCCAGGGGATGAGCTCAGGGTCCCTCAATGATCTGTTAGGGACTGCAACCTGGATCCAGGGTTCATCTGTTGGTGATCAGTGAAGATGAGGAATGGTGTCTGAATTGCCTGCCCTGGGCTGTCCCACAGGTGACATTGCTGATGAGAGATGCCCATCCTTCTGGAGGGAAATCTGAGCCCCAGGAGAGCTCAGGGGATCTCCAGGGACAGCATGTGCCAGGGGTGGGCAGTGAGTGGAGCCTCACAAAGTGAGAGACAGTCCATGATGGAGTAACCAGAAGGTAAAGCACTAAATCCAGGTATGCATGGGGAAATGAGGACTCTGAAGTCCCCAGAGAGGCACTGGTGACCCAGGAGGACCAGGGAAGGGGCATGGGAGAGTGATTCCTGCACCCTCAGTGAAACACCACAGGCTGGAGCTAGCACACGCCCAAATACATCTCCTGCCATTGCAAATGCCCTGGGTCACTCTGAGCACCGTCCATGAGCAGAGACAGGTGCCAGCAGTATCAGCAGTGGTGTTGATCCCTGTCCGTCTGTGTCTGCTTCCTGCCACAACCAGCATGGCCAGAGCTGAGCCAGGAGTCACCCCATGACCTCATGACCCCACAGCCACTCACTCTGTGGAGCAGCACCGCCAGCCTGGGGAGCAGAGAGCAGGGCTGCAGGAACAGCCAGGCCAGCACGGACACAGTGACCTGGGGAAAGGCTCTCTGGGGAGCAGGGATGTCCCAGGAGAGGAGCAGGGCAGTGTTCAGAGATAGGAAATGAGAACGAGAAGCAGGTTTCACTGTGCATCAGCTGGGAGCAGGCAGCTCTGTCCCCAAGGCAGCAGGAGCTGCCGGAGGGGCTGCAGGGCCACGGCTCTCATGCTGTGCTGGACAGCAGGGTGGGCATGGAGGGGCTGCAGGCAGACAGGGAGGGTATGTGCTGAGCACAAGAGCAGGCGAGACAGAGAGTGATGGGCCTCATTGCAGGACCTCTCGCCCCTACTGGAGGCTTTCGGCCATGCCTGAGATACACTGTGGACATGGTTGTACCTGGCCCTGCACCTCTCAGGTCTTGATGTGTCCTTTTCCCCATCGTGCTGACCTGATTCCCCATCTCTACCTTGGAACAAAGTCAAGGAAGCCTTGGCAAGGGGAGCTGGCATCCAAGCAGATCCCAAAGAAGGCTGGAAATGCAAAAGGTGACCCTATATCCATAGCAGCAACTCTTGCCTGACAGGCAATTTAAAGGTGTCAGGAGAGCTTCAGATTTGGACCCTCTACCCAGGGAACACTGCATGCAGAGTCTTAGCTGCATGAAGAAGCAAAAGCAGTCACCTGTTGTCTGATTTGATGATGCCCAGTTATGACAGCAGGTCTTTCTGTGTCACAGCTCGACTGTTTATGAATCATTTGTGACTGATTCCTGCTACAAAGAGTATGTTGTTGGGAACAGCACGAGCGGGGCTGCTCTGTTCGGGAAGCAGAGCTGGGAGCTGAGGGTGCTGGCCAGGCAGGCAGGGCAGGGATCCACCATCAAGAGGTGCTGTCCCACAGTGCCCGTACAAGAAGAGCAGAGCAGTTTGGGGGTGGTAACTGGGATCAGGTACAGTCCAGCGATGGGCAGACAAGACTGGAGGTCTCCAACCAGCCCTGCTTTGTGTGGGAGCTTGGACTGGAGACCTCCAGAGGTCCCTTCCCACCAAAATTCCTCTGTGATTCCATGAATTCTTGCTCCTCAGCCTCTGCTCCAGCATGGCTGGCAGGGGGATGAGAGCACCTGGGGCAGGGCAGAATGAGTCTGTCTAGGAGAGCGTCGGGGGATGATGCAAAGGTCCCTGTCTCAACCCTAGCCTTTGCAAAACTCCCTCACGCACCCTGAGAAGCTCTGTGTGCCCCTTGCACCCTGCCCTGTGCTCCCCTCCCATCAGACAAAGCAGTGGCCATCATTGGCTGGGAACTCTCTTCCCCACGGAGAGGAGAAGAAGGGCCTTCACCAGCCTCACACTGCCTTTTCCACCCCCGGGCTTTTCAGCTGTGTGTGCCTGGCTCTGCCCACTTGCCTTCACCACAGTCATGGCTGCCCTGAAGCCCATGAAAATCCCGGTGCTCCTACCCTCGAGCTGGCATCCACCCTGAACCTGGTGCATGGCCGGCCACAAAGGTATCACCCCCAGCCATGTAGCCAAGGGCAGGGGTCTTCACCCCATTTTCCCTGCTCCTCTCCCTGCTCCCAGCACTGCTGCTGCTGTGCCCATGTCAATCCCTCCCGCCGCCAGCCTGCCCTGGGCCCGAGGCAGCTCTAGCTCCCTCGAGGGCTGCGCTGGAGCCATGCAGGAGTGGGCTGAGGTGGGGCTGGCACTGCCAGGCTGGGTCGGGAGAGGGCAGCTCCCACAAAAATCACAGAATCACAGAATGGTTGAGGTTGGAAGGGACCTCTGGAGATCATTAGTTCAAACCCCCTGCTCAAGCAGGGTCACCTAGAGCACATTGCACAGGATTGCATCCAGGTGGGTTTTGAATATCTCCAGAGAAGGAGACTCCACAACCTCTCTGGGCAACCTGTTCCAGTGCTCTGTCACCCTCACAGTGAAAAAGTTTTTTCTCATGTTCAGATGGAACTTCCTGAGTTTCAGTTTGTGCCGGTTGCCTTGTGTCCTGTCACTGGGCACCACTGAAAAGAGTCTGGCTCCATCCTCTTGACACCCTCCCTTCAGATACTTGTACACGTTGATAAGATCCCCTCTCAGCCTTCTCTTCTCCAGGCTGAACAGGCCCAGCTCTCTCAGCCTTTCCTCAGAAGAGAGATGCTCCAGTCCCCTCCATCATCTTTGTGGCCCTTCGCTGGACTTGCTCCAGTAGTGCCACATCCCTCTTGTACTGGGGAGCCCAGAACTGGACACAGTACTCCAGATGTGGCCTCACCAGGGCTGAGTAGAGGGGCAGGATCACCTCCCTCGACCTGCTGGCAACACTCTTCCTCATGCACCCCAGGATACCATTGGCCTTCTTGGCCACAAGGCCACATTGCTGCCTCATGCTTAACTTGGTGTCCACCAGCACTCCCAGGTGCTTCTCCGCAGAGCTGCTTTCCAGCAGCTCAACCCCCAACCTGTACTGGTGCCTGGGGTTATTCCTCCCCAGGTGCAGGACCCCGCACTTGCCTTTGTTGAACTTCATGAGGTTCCTCTCTGCCCACCTCTCCAGCCTGTCCAGGTCTCTCTGAATGGCAGCACAGCCCTCTGGGGTATCGGCCACTCCTCCCAGTTTTGTATCATCAGCCAACTTGCTGAGGGTGCGCTCTGTCCCTTCATCCAGGTCATTGATGAGTAAGTAAGTTGAACAAGACTGGACCCAGTACTGACCCCTGGGGGACACCGCTAGCTCCAGGCCTCCAACTAGACTCTGCGCCGCTGATCACAACTCTCTGAGCTCTGCCATTCAGCCACTTCTCAATCCACCTCACTGTCCACTCATCTAGCCCACACTTCCTGAGCTTGCCTATGAGGCCAAGCATGGTCCCCAGGGTGCAGGATCCAGAGGTGGTGTGAGGGACTGAAGAACCTCCTGTCAGCCCATCTCTGTGGGCAGGAATGGGACAGGGGTTGTGGCTCACCAATGAACCTCACGGCTACCTCCTGCAAGGATGCCTCAGGGTTCTCCAAGTACAGCAGGCTCTGGTGCAGGTACCGCTCTGCTCTGCTGCTGTCCCTCAGCAGCTGGAGACAGCACAAGGCCAGAGGGTTGGTACTGAGCCTCCTCAGAAGGCCAGGCCTGTCCCTCCTTGCAGGACCATCCTCCTCTTCCTTCCTGTTCATGACTGTCAGCTAGAAGCTGTGTGGTACCGAGGTTCAGAGGGAGCAGAGGACAGAGTGTGTGTTTCCTGAGAGGCCTGCAGAGCAGCAGAGACTGGGAGATGCCACCACAGCTGGGTCAGGACACCCTGCATCCCCCTCATCTTGGCAAGGCTCCAAGCCTTTCCCAGCCCCGAATGGGAAGATGCAGCTTGGGTCTGTCCCTCGCTGAAGGCAGAAGCAGCTCTGCCTTGTCCTTGGGGACACAAGAAGTTGAACCTCACAGTGACATGCATTCAAAGGGACACTTGTCAACAGCCCTTGCCCTGATGCTCAGGCCCACCCAAGGGATGTCACCATTGCTTCCCAAAATCGCTGGTCCAAACCTGGGCCACTCCTTGGATCTGGTCACTCATGTGGAGGAAGAGTGGGACCAGGCTCCTCTGCACGTGCTGCTTCATGCACCGTTTGTTCTTCCCCACCACAATCTCCATCAGGTCTTTGCAGAGGAGGATGGAGAGCTCTCGCACGGGGCTGTCTTCCTGTGGGCAGGGAGGAGAGGAGGGGAGGCCTCAGCAATGACTCCAGGAAGAGGGCATGAGAAGAGGGTTTGCCATTGTGAGGCCTCACCCTCTCCAGGCACAACTGTCCCCCACCCTGGCCAGAGGTCAGAGCTGGGGGACAAGCCACGGCGGAGGCAGCCTGGAGAATGAGGGTTGTCGGCAGCAGCAGGGCAAGCTGCCCTGGCCTCTGTCTCCCTGTGCCTCTGGAGGGAACTTTCTGGATTTCCCTAAGACTCCATCAGGGCCCCCTCACAGGAGAGGATAACAGAAAGGGACAGCCCTGGGACATGGCCTCTCCTTCACTCTCTAGCCTGCTCCTGCCTCTTTGTTCATCTCTGCCCCAGGCCAGGCAAGCACCACAGAGAGTCAAGCATGAGACAGAGCAGCCGAGGGCAGAGAGGGGGCTGGTTTGTTCTGGTCCCACAGCCCAGGACACCAAGGCCAGCACAGGGAATGGCCTGAGATTAACAGGGCAAAAGGTTTCCTGACGGGCAGCAGGGCCTGTGGCAGGAGGCGCAAATTGACATACCAACGGGCACATGTGCAGAGGGACACACAGCACCCATAGCCACACATACAGACCCCTGGACACGCCAGGAGAGCCCCTGACTCTCCCACCAACTGTCCATCATCAAAGCTGGCAGAAGCTTCTCAGCCAGCCGCAGAGCAATGGGGCTGGAGCCCTTCTGGTGCAGGGGGCTGAGGATGTTTCTCAGCAACATCAGGCTTCCCACACGCATGTCCCTGCCAGCATCCTGCAGCCACTGCATGATGTCTGGGAGCAGGCTCTGCATTCTCCTTGCCTGTGTGAAACACACAACTTCCTTTCAGTGAAGCAAGGCCAGACCACCCTGCCAAAAGCGCTCTGGGTGCCAACTTCCCATCAGGGCTCAGCATCCAGGGCCAGGGCTCTGCACACACCCACGGCACAGAGACTGCAGTGCAGGGCAGAGATCTCCCAGGGGGCCCTCAGCATGCTATGGCCTCTATTTGGAGGAAGGCTGCTGCCTTGAGGCCCAGGAGCAGCCGGCTACGTTAGCCTGAGCCTGTGCTCTGGCTCATCGTCCCTCTTATAGCGTGACTTTGGCCACAGCGCTCCCATGACTGAGGTCGTTTGGAGCTGGCTTGCTTGGTGCTGGGCCTGGATCTCTGCCTAGCACAGCCGAGATGTGCCAGCAGCAGGAGCTCTTCCTGGTGGGCATTGGTGCCTTTCTGCTTGTGCAGCACAGCCAAGTGCCTGGCATGAAAGACGCAGGGCAGATGAACACCTCCTGTCAAGCCCCAGGCTGCCAGCATGCCTTCACCCAGCTGCCCCCTGCTCACCATCTCGGGTCTCTGCGACAGGCTCATGAGGCCCCTGAATGCCAGCCCACGCATCTTCAGGCTCTGACTTTGGACATAGCTCTGGCGGAGCAGCAGGACGGCATCATCCACATGGGCAAGGTCAGGGCAATCCAGCAGCTGAAATGCACACAGCAGTGAAAGGCTGGCTGAGCTGGCAGGACTGCCTGCATTGTGCAGCCCTGAATCCCACCCACCTTTCAGGGCAAGGGCACCAGGCCCTGACAAAGCTCAGCGCACAGGCAGCAGGGATTGTGGAAACACCCCCAGGCCCTGCTCCCAGCCTTGGGCCTCACAGCACACTGCACACACCGCTCGCCTCCTCCTCCCGTCTCTGAACCCTCTGCAGCCTCTTTTCCCATCCCTTGGAAGAGCAATTGAACACAGAGCTGCCACAAAGGAGGCACAAAATCCAAGTGTTTACAAGTGGCAGCCCAGCAGAAATGAGCCAATGTCAGGGCGACTCAGAGAAGTGCCCCAGCTCCATTGCCCCAGCTCCATTGACCAACATCACCCCACAGCCATGTGCATGAGCCAGCACAGCATTTAGAGGCACCTCCAGAGAGTCACCACTTGCCCTGAGGCCCACCTCAATGAAGAAAGCCCTGGTGGGCATCTGACAAAACTAGTCCTCCCTTCTCAGCAGCCTTGCCAGCTGCTGCAAGATCCAGCGACACCGGTGTCTCGGAGCCCCCCTCACCAGTCTGGCAGCAGGAAGAAGGCACTGGTGGTCCTCAGCTGAGCAGGCAAACCTCCTCTGGGATGGCTCTGCCCCCTCTAGCCATTTCCCCCCAGCACAGGGCAAGGCAGGCCAAGGCAGTGCTTGGCACACAGCACTTGGCACACAGCTACAGCAGCCGGTGGCATTTGCTCATGGAGGGCTGCTCTTTCCCTACCACACTTTGGCATTGGAAAGCCAGGGTCAGTCATCATCAGGTTCCTTTTGGTGGGAGACCAGAGAAACACCCTTCCTACCTGGAAGTCATGGCCTTCCCACACATCCCATTTCCTGACCCCTTTGGATTCCTCTCCCCCTGGGCCCTTCCCATGTTCTTCTGTGCATCTTGCACCTTTCCTGGGGCTCTGTCCTTGGTGGCGCTGCAGGCAGACGGTCCCCAATGCTCTCTGTGATGGGAGGCCAGACCCCACAGGAGGGCACTCCAGCTCTCTGGGAGAGGACCACTCCTGCGAGGGACCCCCTCCCACAACTCCTGACACCAACTGCTTCCCCAGCAGCTCTCAAAGATGAGCAGCAACAGGGCAGGGAGCTCCCATGGCCATTTTGCTGTGCGAGCCCTTGCCACAAGTGCTGAGGCTGCAGCCTCTTTCTTGGAGAGCTGGGGTCCCCCTTCACCCACAAGGAAGGACATTGTGCAGGGCACCCCAAATTCAGGGAAGAGGTGCTGGGGGAGAGCAGGGTGGAAAGGGCTGTACCTGGCCCTGCATGGGTAGAATTGGAAGAAGATGCCTGTCCATTGCCTGCAAAAATTGTTGTAAAACTTAAAAAAACTTTACCCATGCTTTACAAAAGCAAAACAGCTAGTCTCATGTGAACTCAAACAAAAATTTCTCTGAGATGACTATTAAAATTAAGATTTTTTTTTTTTTTAGGATAGAAGCAATCCTTCTTTTTCAAACCCTTGAGCTTTGTGTTCTTTGCATTTCATACTTGACCCTATTTAAGCCTAGAAGCCTCTTTTCATACCTACAGGCGTTTATTTTGACAAAGGCACCTATGTGCATTCTAGTCTGGTAGCCTAGAACATCTTCTGAGAAATTGAACTCTACTTGCATCTTGTATTGTGACCAACCAATCAGTTCCTACCATGGAAGAAGGTTCAGAGAAGAACGTAGGCTGTGATGGACCACAGCTGCTGCAAAGCAAGTGGAATTTATCTCAGCACAAAGGGAACCAGAGGGTGACCTTTGTTTTAGGCCACCCTCCAGACTCATGCAAACACCTGAAGGCTGAAAATAAATCCTTGCAGGAGCAGAAATATTTATCGGCAGAGGGAATGTGCACCCCACCTGAGCTGCAACTGGACTAGCAAGCCTTGCTGGTTTGAACCACTGGTTTGCTACTTTCCCAGAGAAATGCAATTTGGTAATGGAACACATTTGAAGAACAAAGAACTGCAAACGCGGTGTGCTTCTAACAAAGATCAGTAGACCTTTCGCCTATGGTATCAACCTCCAAGTAATGGGGTAGTAGAAAGATGGAGTGGCCGACAGAAACAACAGCTGCACAAGAGTGACTCTTCTCTCATAGAATACTTCTAAGTGGGGATCCCACTTGTGGGAAGTTGTAAGGTGGCTAAATAAGTGACAAACTCTTATGGGAAGGCCCATAGATAAGGGGTTTGTGTCAGTGGCTGCCTGAATTCCTGTTAAAACAGAAATAAAACCCCATCAAAGTCCTGGAGGTGAGATTGTGGCTAAACATCCAGCTCAGGGATCACTCTGGGTGACTCTGCTCTTTTCCCATGGAAAAGGAGCATGGGATGCTGTAGACACTGAAGGCAGTAAGTTAACCATTAGTGAGGTCTGGGTTATGTCCAAGACCTAGGTGTCTTCTCTTGCAGGGAGATGTGGTGTTACCTGCTAACTGTGGGAACACTGATAACTGGAAAAAACACCTGAAACGTGTCTCTAACACGTTCTGCCTTTTCACTTTGCCCATGGGACAACTCGGGTATTGAAGATCAGTCACAAGCCATCTTCAAAACTATAGTTACAAGAGAAACACCATCTGTAATAGCACGAGGTCAAGGACTGATAGTAGGCAATCATGTTACACTAACCCTAAGAGCTAAAGTTAGTCTAAACGTAGCTCTATGTAATAACACACTGGATGGGAAGCTGCACATGGTTATGACAATAAGAGTGAGATGGGTACTCCAGACATGGAAGGCAACAAAAGCCATTGTGATGGGACCTATGGTTTTGACCAAGTCACCACGCAGACTTACTGGTTAACTTCTCATATGACTGAACAAACAATGCCTTTTTTTGCACCATTTAATACATCAGTATCACTTGGGGTAACCTTACATCAGCTTGACAGCTTTCTTAAACACAACAACAAGGTTCCTCAACATCTGTTGGAAACTGGAAAACCCTTAGAGGAAAGGGAAGGAATGATGATATATGATAGAATGAATGGATTTGGTTAGTGAAAGTGTCCAGCAAAAGAGCAGCCTGCCCTGAGTTGACACACTCAGAAACAGGTTTTCATTTATTCCTCCCTGCAAGCACACAGTTGTTCCTTTGCTCTTCTCAAGAGAAGTCCCTGCTCCCAAGAGAGCCTTTCCCCAGGTCAGTGTGTCCAGGCTGGCCTGTCCAGTCGCACCTGCACTCCTCCCCTGTGCTCCGCGGGCTTGTGGTGCTGCTCTGCAGGGCCAGCAGGCTGTGGGGCCCCAGGGTGACTCCACATTGGCCATGCTGGTCAGGGTAGACCCGACTGGCCCAGCATCGCTGCACCTGACAACCCCCTCCCCAGATGTCCGTGGCTGTGGAAGATGCTCAGAGCAATCACAAGGCATTTCCAACGGCTCAGGATGGAGTCAGGTGTGTCATTAGGTCCAGCCATGGTTTTCATTGTAGGTGACACAAACCACCCTTGAGGCTGCCTTCCCTGTGCCTCAGGAGTCCCCACTGCCTCTCCTGAGATTCCAGAGCTCTGATTTGGTGCATTCCTCAGTTTGGCCCTTGACTTTGGGTGACTCCACTTAGTTTTGGGAGTCTCCGCTCACTGGCCACTCCAGGCACAAAGTGCCCCTGGAGATCCCCTGTGCTCACCTAGTGGCTCCATACTCCCTTCCAGAAGGATAGGAATGTGTTACCAGCCCTCTACTACGTGAAACAGCCCCTAGCAGATACCACTTGAACACTCACCCTCTCCACGGCCACTGGGCACCCAGAAGTGACAGCTGAATCCAGCCCTCATTCCCTAACACAGCACTCTACAAGCTGATGCCTCTTAGCCCATGAAAAACCCAGGCACGGCAACAGGGACTTTTTGGGTGCAAACCCCTGAGTGCATTCTTGCCTCCCACTTTGGAAGAAGAGCCCAGTCTTCAGACAGTGTACTGATGAAATCCCCTTTTATTACAGAGATGCTGTAAGGGAGGCCAGCTCTGACAGTCTGGGCAGATTTACAGAAAGCCTCTGACTCAGACAGACAGGGTTTGTGCCTCTGGAGAAATGGGATGAATTGAAACATTTGTTCACAAACATGACTATCGCAGACAGAACTCCCAAAGCACAAGAGTTGTCTGAGATAAACTGGGAGTTGTTTGTGAGGAGAGATGTGCAGCTTATTGCTGCTGAACTACAAGAAGTTGAATCAGTTTCTTCAGTGTGGCCTTGAGCTCCTTGTTCCTCATGCTGTAGATGAGCGGGTTCATTGCTGGAGGCACCACTGAGTACAGAACGGCCACCACCAGATCCAGAACTGATGAGGAGAAGGAGGGGGGGCTTCAGGTAGGCAAACAGGCCAGTGCTGATGAACAGGGAGACCACGGCCAGGTGAGGGAGGCATGTGGAAAAGGCTTTGTGTCGTCCCTGCTGAGAGGGGATCCTCAGCACAGCAGTGAAGATCTGCACGTAGGACAGCACAATGAAAACAAAACACCCAGAGAATAAACAGGCACTAACCACAAGAAGCCCAACTTCCCTGAGGTAGGAGTCCGAGCAGGAGAGCTTGAGGATCTGGGGAACTTCACAGAAGAACTGGTCCACTCTGTTGCCTTGGCAGAGTGGAATTGAAAATGTGTTAGCAGTGTGCAGGAGAGCATGGAGAAAACCACTGGCCCAGGCAGCTGCTGCCATTTTGACACAAGCTCTGCTGCCCATGATGGTCCCATAGCGCAGGGGTCTGCAGATGGCAACGTAGTGGTCATAGGCCATGACTGTGAGGAGATAAAACTCTGCTGAAATTAAGAAAAGGAAGAAAAAGACCTGGGCAGCACATCCTGAGTAGGAAATGGCCCTTGTGTCCTTCAGGGAATTGGCCATGGATTTGGGGACAGTGGTGGAGATTAAGCTGAGGTCAAGGAGGGAGAGGTTGAGGAGGAAGAAGTACATGGGTGTGTGGAGGTGGTGGTCACAGGCTACGGCTGTGATGATGAGGCCATTGCCCAGGAGGGCAGCCAGGTAGATGCCCAGGAAGAGCAAGAAGTGCAAGAGCTGCAGCTCCCGTGTGTCTGCAAATGCCAGGAGGAGGAACTCGTTGAGGGAGCTGCTGTTGGACATTTGCTCCTTTGGGGCACAGGGGAACTGTCTGAGGAAGGAGACACATTGACAAGTTAGGACAGACTTCTCTGAGCATCTTTCTCGTAACTTCCCCCAAACACACACACATTACCTCTCCCCATCTCAGCAGCAGTGTCACTGAGCATCATGGCTTGAGCTCTGGTTTGTGCTGGCCGAGTTTGACACAAGGAGTAGGGGCTTCTGCCCATGAGCTCCAGAGGAGTCAGCCCTGACCTACAGCACTGTGTAAATGGGAAGAGGGGTGACTAAAATCTATATTCCCAGTTCGAGTCAGACTTCATCCACACATACTGTTGAAGGCATTTTCAGCATCTTCACTCCCACTTCTAAATAATGTGGGTTCATTAGTAGTTTTAAGGCTTCTTTTGTTTTCTTTAGCTGGACCCCATAACCTTGAGAGCAGAGGGCTCTGCTTGCTGGGAGAGGAGAGGAGGCCTTGGAGTTGACAGTTTCCTCTCACACTTTGAGCATGACTCTGCTGCCTGGAGCTGTCCCTGCGGGGAGCTGTTTGTCCGTCCCCACATCTCTCCCCTCTCAGTGCTCACACACCCCATCCCACCCACTGTGAGCTCTACTCTGCCCTGCAGAAATCTCCCGGGGGCAGGACACTGCCCAGGGCATCTCTGTGTTTGCCGGTGCTATGGAGCAGGGGAGACAAGCATTGCTGAGGCTGGAAAGGTGATGCTGGTTCTGTCCTTAGGCTGAGGGGTGGATGAAGGCATTTGCCTAGTCCCTCCCAGAACTGCTCCTCTCTCACTGTCACTGTATCAGTCCCCTGTCTAAAGCTGACAGATCCAATCCCATTTCACCGCACCCAGAGAGAATCAAACTGAAAGCACAGACTCTTGACAGCTCCTTCCCTTTCATGTATCCCCTGCCCTGACCTTCCTTTTGGAAAGTCCCCTCTAGAAATGTCCTCGGAGTGAGATGGAGATGCAGGCAGACATGACCCATGCAGCATCCTCTTGACAGGAGGCTCAAGCTGCCCTGCCAGGAATCTCTCCTCCTGCCCAGAGCTTCACCCTGTGGGAAGGTCCCCGGGAAGGCTGAGTGCTGACCGTTGTGGGCAGCAGAGTCACTGCGCTGGGCACACAGCACCCTGGGGCGCAGAGATACTGCTCTGAATTTCAGTCCTGGACAGATCTGCGAGCACACCCAGGCTTCACCCCCCTGCAGCGTCCCTGGGAGAAGGTAGCAGCATGCTGTGGCACTGTGGCACTGTGACTGGGACTCCCTGCTCTGAAGCTTCTCCTCCTCCTCTGTAGAGGTGAAAGTGATAGAGCTATCCTTAAAAATCCAATTGTGTGACTGGATGGGTTTCAAGACCTTGCCAGGAACTGCAGTAGCATTGCCCTGCAGCCAGAGACTTACTGTGTCAGGGGCTGTGAAGATTTCTCCCACAAGGAGCTCTCCTCTCTCCTTACACTGCACGCTGCCTTTCACTTCTCTCTGTCTTGTCTCTTCTTCTGGCAGAAACTGCAGGCAGTGCCTGGAGCCCTGCTGCTCTTTGCAGAGGAGCTGCTCCTGACAGCGCTGTGTCTCAGCAGTGCTGCCTGGTTGCCATGAGCTCCCTCCATCCCTGCAGCCTGGCCCCACTCAGGACCAAAGGCCCAGCTGAAGGCATGATTTTTTCTGTCCCTTCTGCTCCCTCCTCCTGGGAAATGTTCACTGAAGTAGACTAAAATAATCACTGATGGTCCCTCTCTAAGCACTGAAAGAAGGCTGATTCCAGCATTGCAATTTGTCTCATCAGAGGATGGTTGTCTACGAAAGGTGGAAACGTCCCACTCAGGAAGCCCCCATTCCCATCTCTTAGCTAGGCAGGACAGCTAGATGGGTATAAGAATAGAGCTCCTTTTCCCAGTGTTCAGGTATGGATTCAATTGAGTCAATTTGGGCTTCTCAGGATGGTTTAGAAAGCCCTGGGCTGGCATAGGATTCAGATTCTCCCGTGAGCTCCACAAAAAACACAGAGGAGGTGGGATTCCCCTGTCTTAGGCAGAAGTGAGCACAGCATGGATGTCTGCATGCAAGATCTTGGTCTATGCATGACCATGCAGGTCTTCTGCTCCATCCTCCTGGGAAATGTTCACTGAGGTAGACTAAAATAATCACCTATTGTCCTTTGCTAAAGAGTGGAGAGAGACTGATTCCAGCATTGCAATTTATTTCATCAGAGAATGGCTATCTATGATAGCTGGAAATGTCCCACTCTGGAAGCTCCTACTCCCATCTCGTAAGTAGGCAGGACACCTAGATGGGGACAAGAATAGAGCTCATTGACACATGGTTCAGGTGTTGATTCAGAGGAGTCGCTTTGGGCTTCTCAGGGTGCTTTAGAAGGCCCTGGACTGGTGTGGGATTCAGATCCTTCTCGTGAGCTCCATAAAAACCACAAAGGGGGTGGCATTCCACTTGCCCAGGCAGAAGTGAGCACAGCACGGATGTCTGCATGCGAGATCTTAGTCCATGCTCCTGTTATAATCAATGGAGATGGAGGGTGAGAGTCAGTTGCTCACACACCTGGTGAAGTTGGGAGACACAGAGGTGCTGGAGGACAGGTGCCAGGGTCTGCTTGCTCTGATGGAGCAAGTGTGACACCCACATCCTTCTAGAGCATGAGGTGGGGTCCAGGAGGGGAGTTGCCTTGGCCACCTGCAATGATACGAGATGCCCACTGCTACCAGAGCTCCACTCACTAGGAAGCTGAGACACATGCAGACCCAAAAATTGCAAACAGTTGATGTCATCCAGTGCAGGCACTTGATTCAGTGACACAGAAACAGGCCTGCAGGGCCATGTCCGATGCCTGGGGGTATCCAGCCCATCCACATGTCTCTAGCAGATACACCACGGGAGCTCTAGGAAAACCATGCCCCTTTGGAGTGGTTGCTGGACAAGTGCCCCAAGGCATCTCAGGTTTCCTACCAGCACCCAAACAACTGGATCCCGCCATTGCCTTTAGCAAAGTCCCTCTGATCTACAGCCAAGACTGTTTCATAAATGGGAGAAGCACATCCCACCAAGGTCTCTGCTCTAGTCTCTGCACCCTTAAAACCTTCTAGTTTTCCTCCTCCTGAACCTCTTCTCAACCCAAGATGATATAAACAGGGACTGGGCTAATGATGACCTCAGGGTGCCTGGATCACAGGCCACACAGGCCCAGGGACTTCTTCAGTGGCACCTTGTCCTGCCTGGAGATCACTTCACCTCTGTCACAGGCCCCAAGGGGCTACAAATCAGTTCAGGCAGCCAACCCCTCTCCTGCCATTCCTGCACAGCCCAGCTCTGTTTCTCGCTGGCCTTGGGCACTGCAGGCTTTGCTCTCTTCATGGGAACCTCCTTTCACCATTACATTGCCACCTGCTATCTATGCCAGCATGTCTCCGCTCTGAGGTGGGGCCATTGCACACATGGTGTCCTTGGCTCATGGTAACAGGTTTCACCATGACCAGTCTGTTCTGTGTGCCACAGCTGAGGCTCTGCAACTGAAATATGCACAAGTGAATGCAGCCTGGGGCACAGAGAGGAGCAGATGGAGCTGCACAAGCTGTCACAGAACTGAAACATGGTTGGAATAACTGAGATGCGGTCAGACCGCTAGCATGACCAGAGGGCTGTGATGGCAGTGTACAAGCTCTGCAGGCAAGACCATTAGGGAAGATGAGCAGGGGGGATGCCCTTGGTGTGAAGGGACAGCTCAGATGGATGGAGCTCTTGCATGGGATGGACAAGGGTTTGGGTGAGAGCTTGTGCGTGAGCATCAGAGTAAAGGTGATGTTGTGATGGGAGTTACAGACCACCCGATGAGGGTGAGGAGGTGGATGCAGTCTCCTTTAAGCAACTGGAGGTATTCAGTGGGTCACAGGGCCTGGTTCTTTGGGGGGACTTTAATCTCGCTGACATTCATTGGAAGGGCAAACTGCAGGGTGCAAGCAGTCCAGGAGATTTCTGGAGGGTGTCAGGGACAGCTTCTAAGCACAGCTCCCTGATGGGTTAGTACGGCTGATGCTCACCTGGATCTGGTACTCACACAAGGAAGCACAGATCAGGGATGTGATAATCTGTGGAAACCCTGGCTGCAGTGACTATGGAATAGTGGAGTCCCAGATCATGAGGGCAGTGAGGAAGGACAATAGTAGCGTAGAGACTCCAGCCTTCAAAGGAGGAAACTTTTTCCTCCTTTGGGGAATGGTGGGGGATCCCATTGGAGGCAGCTCTGAGGGGCAATGAAGCTTGGGAAAGCCAGCAGGTCTTTAAAGACAGCAGCCACCAAGCACAAGGATGGTCCATAGTGATACCCATTAGAACTGGGAGACATCTTGGGAGATCAGCTTGGTTAAACAGGATACTCTTGTCCACCAAAGTAGGGATGATGAAACCAAAGCTCCTTGAGGGTAGACACTTGCAGGGGACGTCAAGGGCATGAAGAAGAGCTGCTACTACTCTGCTAACACAGAAAGAATAATCAAAGAACACCTGGTCTCACTGCTGAACGGGGCAGGGACTCTAGTAATAACAGAGGCAGATAGGTCTGAGGAACTCAGTGCTTTCTTCTTGGCTTCAGTCTTCACCAACATGATCTCCTGAGCTGTTGTGCCTCGATTCAGGGCTCCAGAGGAGAAAAACAGCCAGCAGGGGATGAGGGTTGACTGAGGGATTGCTTGTAAGTACTCAGCCCATACAAGTCTCTGGGATGCGATGGGCTGCACATGAGGACACTGAGAGGGCTGGCCAACGTCATAACAAGGCCAGTCTCTATCAACTTCTGAAAGGTTGTGGAGATCAGGGGATGTTCCAGTGACCAGAAAAAGGAATAGGTTCTGCCCATCTTCAAAAAAGGCCACAAGGACAACCTGGGGAGCTGCAGGTCCTTCAGCCTCACTTTGGTGAGGATAGCGTCATGAAATCATTCCTGCACAGCCTGATTGCTTTCTGTGATAAAAGACCTGTGATTGTGGAGGACCCGAAAGTACTAGATGTCATTTACCATGATTTTAGCAAGGTGTTGGACACTGTCTGCGTGAATATTCTTGAATACAATAAGGCATCATGATAAGATGGGTAGACAACCAGGTGGGTAAAAAGCTGGTTGGATGATTGAGCTCCGAGGGTTTTTTGAATGGGTCATGCTTTACCAGGAAGCCAGGTAAAGGTGGAGTATGCAGGGGTCTATACTCACACCTGTCTTGTCTGACAGGTTCACCAGTGACCTGGAGGATGCAACTCTCATCACGTTTGTAGATGACACCTCATCAGGAGGAAGAGTCATATGTTTAAGGGCTGCCATTCAGAAGGACCTCAGCAGACGGGAGGAACGATCTGTCACCAACTTTGTGAAATTCAACAAGGAGAAATGCAGGTCCTGCACCTGGGGCAGACCAACACCCTGCAATAATATGGGCTGGGGAGTCTTTGTGGGCAGCGAGCTGAACATCAGCCAGCAGCTTGCCCTAGCAAAGGAGGCCACAGTGTCCTGGGTGGCATGAACAGGAGCACAGCCAGGAGATGGAGGGAAGTGATTATCTCCCTCTACTCACCACTCATTAGAGACCATCCAGAGACTGTGTCCAGTTGGGGCTGCCTGTAGAAGAACACTGTTGATCACATGGAGTGAGTCCAGTGGCAGGCCCCCAAGGTGGTTGGGGGCTGGAGCACTTGCCTGGTGAGGAGAGGCTGAGGGAATGGGTTTGTTCAGCGCAGAAAAGGCAGAACAGTGAAGGTTTTGGGGAGGACTCATAATAGTTTCCCAGCTCAAGGTTTCCACTGAAAATGAACCAGGTTTTTACAGGAATTCATGTCAGGAGAATGAGAGGCAAAGGTTATAAGCTGAAACAAGTGCAGTCAAAATTGTGTATAGGGAAGAAAAATCAATGAGGATCCTGAAGCATTTGAGATGGGGTCCAGAGGGGTTATGGACTCTCTCTTCTGGGAGGCTTGAAGGATGCAGCTGGACAAAGCCCTCAAGAACTTGGTGTGAATTCAGTGTTGATACGTAACTGAGCAAGAGGTTGGACAACAGTCCCCCCAGGGTCCCTTTCAGCCTGAATGATTTGGTGATTTTGTCCTCTCTGGTGATAGACACTGCAATTCTTGCAGGCAGAAAGTCCTTTGCTGCACGTGGGTTAGCAGCTGACATGGCCTCCCCAGAGCCAGCCCCTCCTAGTGGTGTGAGGTTGCCTCTTGGGCCTGAAAGGTTTTCAGTTCAAGGGTTCATTATCAGTGACTGCTTCTCCAGAGTGAGTCCTCTTCACAGCCTACAACACCTGTACATGTCAACATGATGCCAAATGAGTGTGACAAATGCAGAAAGTCATGGTATGAGGGTGATTGCACTCTAACATCCATGAGGTCCTTTGCTGATCCAACAATATCCAGAAGGACTGAAAGAGCCTTAAACCTCCTAGGCACACACAGGTAATGTTGACTTTGTCACTCTGGGAGGTGAGGGAGCTGGGTTTGTTCAGCCTGGAGAAGAGAAGGATTTGGGGACACTTAATAGCAGCCTCCCCATGCCCACTAGGATGTCACCAAGGAGATGGAGCCAGACTCTTCACTGCTGTGCATGATGCAAGGGTGAAGGCCAATGGGCATTAGGTGAAAGAAGAGAGGTTCAGGCTGGGTGTAAGGAGAAACCTGCCATGGGTCAGGCTGCCCTGAGAGACTGTGGCATCTCCATCCTCAGAGGTTTTCAAGTCCGAAATGAGTAAAGCCCTGAGCAACCTGATTGGACCTGATAGCTGACCCTGCTGTGGGAAGGAGGTTGGGCCAGAGACATCCTTCCAGATGGAATGATTCTGCATTTCCTTCCACCCCGAGTCTTCTCTTGGCCTTGGAAAAACATTCTGCTTGCTTGTGATTGTGGAAGCAGATCTCACAAATGTATGACCAGATCAACTGCATGTTCCTTGTCCTGCTCTGGTCAGAGTCATTCGGGTTCCAGACTACTTGGAAGATACCCCCAAATAGCCATGGTTTTTCTTTTGCTTCACCTTTTATTGAACTTTTACCTCTTTTGCACCTTCCTAGTTCTTCCCTTTTAACATCCTGATACCCTCCCATGAAGTCAGCCAACCCCTCTTTAGCCTTTCCCCCTTGACTCTGGATTTGCTTTCTTTGTACATTCACTTGGCTTTTCTGAGATGCTTGCCATGGTGATGCCTACCTTTGCCAGCAGTCCCTTTAAACAACTACTTCCTTTTATTATGTGGAGTATCCTGCAGGTCCTCCTGCTGTTATCCTGTCAGAGGCACTGCAAGACAGGATGAGCCCTCTGCACACACTCATTTACAGCTGACACAAGGGAGCTTCAGTCCAGAGGGGCCTTGAGAAACTTGGGGATTTGGCCAACAGAAACCTCATGCTGTTGTACAAGGAGCAGTGGCAGGTCCCACATCAGGGAACAGAACAGCCCATGCATCAGGAGAGGCTGGCACCTGACCGTCAGAGGAGTGACCATGAGGAGAAGGGCCTGGACATTACGAGGGATGCCGTATGAGCCAGTGGTGCACGCTCACTGCAAATGAGGCCAGCTGCATACGAGGCTGCTTCAGGAAGAGTGTGGCCACCCAGACAAGTGGAAATATCATCGCCCTCAACTCAGCCCTGGTGTGGCCGCATCTGGAATAGTGTGTCCCAGTGTGGGCTGCCAGTGCTGGAGGAATGGGGAGAAACTGGAGAGGGTCCAGAGGAGTCTTCCAAGATGGGGTTGGGGGCCTCCAGGAGAGGTTGAGGGACCTGGGCTTCTTCAGCCTGGTGAAATGGAGGCAAAGGGCAGTACAGTAGTGGCCTCTGAGTGCTGGAAGAGATCATGGATCTTTTCTTGGTAGTGGGAAACAACATGAGGAGGGGAAACCAGGCTAAAACAGGAACTCACAACTCAGCTCCGGGGCAATAAGGCAGCAGGTGTAGGTAGGTCTGAGGAACTCGGGGCCTTTTTGGCTTCAGGCTTCTCCAGCTAGGTATCCTGGGCTGTTGTGCCTAGAGTCAGGGCTCCAGAGGAGAAAAGCAACCAGCAGGGGATGAGGGTTGAGTGAGGGATGACTTGCAAGAACTCTACCCCTACAAGTCAGTGGGATTGGAATGGTTGCACCCAAGGACACTGAGAGAGCCGGCTGCTGTCATAGCAAGGCTTACCTCTGTCATCTTTGAAAGGTTGTGGAGATGGGTTGAAGTTCCAGTAACTGCAGAAAGGGAAACGTTACATCCATCTTCAAAAAAGGCCCAGAGGACAACCCAGGGAACAACAGGTCATTCAGCCTGGTTGAGGAGTGTGTCATGGAGTGAGTCCACTCATTTCTGTGCACATGAGGGAGAAGAAGGTGATAGGGAAGAGTCAGCATGGATTGGCCCAGGGTAAATTGTACCTCACGTGCCTGATTGCCTTCTAGGATTGCATAGCTCTGTTTGTGATTGGAGAGCAGAAAATGTCTTTCAATGTGATTTGAGCAAGGTGTTTGACACTGTCTCCTGCAATATCCTTGTGGAATACAGTTTAGAAATGTACTGCCTAGATGGCTGGACAACCAGATGGCTAAAGAACCTGTTCGATGATTAGGCTCAGAGGGCAGTGATGAATAGGTAGTACTCTTCCTGGAGGCCAGGGAGAGGAGGAGCACCACAGGGTCTCTCCAGGAACCTGTCCTTTTCAATGACTTCATTAGGGACATGGAAGAGGCAATATTCATCATGCACGCTGAGGACAAAAAACTGCAGAAGGGCCCAGCCATATGTTGGCCCCTCCCCCAGTGCTGCTCAACTACCATGATTATTTCTTTATTTTTTTCCTTCAACTCTTTTGAAATTTCCCTTCCTGCATCTTCTCCTTGTTGTCTCTTGTCCTTTCCTCCCCTTGGCCCCCACACAGACCATCCCACCAACTTTGACTGAGGACAATTACAGCCTCACCTCCAAGCACAGCCTTGCTGGGATCTCCTGGGACCATGCAGGCAGGCTGTGGTGGCCAGCTGCAAGCAGAGCTGTGTGCTGCAGATCTGCACATGGTCTCAGAGGAGAGCTAATGGAGACATAACATTATCCAGGGCAGAACCCGTGGGCCGATGCCAGGGCAGAGCTGGGGCAGCTGGCATGAGAAGAGAACACCTCCAGCAGCTCCTCTCCACACCCTCGCAGGGAGTTTTGCACCCAGTGGTGCTCCTGAGAGTGGACGGTGACAAAGGATGGGGGGCACTGTGAGCTGCATTGCTGGGCACTGACCATATGTGCTGGGTCTGGGAGTCCTGGCAGGTGGTGTCGGTGGCAGCAGCTCCCGATAAACCCCCGACCCTGCTAGCAGCAGTGAGTTCCCTTCATGACTGTTGGGAGCTTCTGGGGTGTCACGGCTCCCATCTTCCTCCTGTCTCTGTGCTGGCTCAGCCCTGCTGCCCTCCATGTGGCCCCATGGCCCCACTGCACCGACACTGCAGAGGACAGGGTGCATTCAGGGGTGGGGAAGTGTCCTCCAGGCATGGTCTCCATGACAGCCCTGAGTGCTCTGTCCCCCAAAGTCCTTCTGAAGCCTCCCACCAGTCCCCAGGTCCTGCTCAGCCTTGATCCTGTCCCCTGGGGTTGGCAGAAGGCCATGCTCCGCAGTCTGCTGGCGTCTGAACCCAAAGGGAGAGGCCAGGCAGGACCGGCCATTCCCCCCAAACAGGTGCTGAGCCCAGCAGGCAGACAGAGCTGGTCACATTCAAAGATTACCCCTCACCAGGACCTCGGGGAACGGCCAATGCTGGAAATAGGTGGTATGAGGGTCTGGGTGTGTGAGGAGTTTCCTGGGACAGTTTCTCCTCTCTGTTCATGCAGCGACAAGCTGTGCTGGATCTATGTTCAGACAGACCCTGTTTGAGGGTCCCCCATGAGAGGAGGATGGCCTACAGGCCCAGCAGATGGCCCCAGGACCTCTTCTGCATGCTCCCTGCCAGCCCTGCAGAGGACCCGGCACAGGGCTCGTCCTCCCAGGGCTCACAGCTGGACATCCAGTCCTCCAGCTGGGCATGGAGCCTTATCTGGGGGTGACTTTTGGGGTAAGGACCAGCACACAGGGTGGGGGAGATTGTCTCAAGGAAATGCGCTGGGGACAGGGAGTGAGGGACAGCAGCTTTGGAGGAAGAGCCCAGCGTACAGGAACTGCACCTGGAAGAATCCACTTCATTACAAATATACTGTGAGGGAGTCAGCTCTGACCCAGTGTTAGACACAGCTTTATAGGGGCAACAGGTGAGACAGAGCAGTCTCAGTGAAGGTGGAATGAATCCAACCATTGGTGTAGCAACATGGTGAGAAATAATAATAACAACAGTAAATAAAAGTAATAATACAAATAAAGTGAACAAACAAAGCTCAGTCCTGGTACGGTAAACAGTTGGAGTCATCTGTGGAGAGCAATGGCAATGTTACTACTGCTGAAAAAGGTCCATGAAATCATTTTCCTCAGGGCATCTTTGAGCTCCTTGTTCCTCATGCTGTAGATGAGGGGATTCAGTGTTGGAGGCACCACTGCGTACAGAACAGCCACCACCAGATCCAGAGCTGCTGAGGAGAGGGAGGGGGGCTTCAGGTAGGCAAACAGGTCAGTGCTGACAAACAGGGAGACCACAGCCAGGTGAGGGAGGCACATGGAAAAGGCTTTGTGACGACCCTGCTCAGAGGGCATCCTCAGCACAGCAGTGAAGATCTGCACGTAGGACAGCACAATGAAAACAAAACACCCAAAGACTAAACAGGCAATAACCACAGGAACCCCAACTTCCCTGAGGTAGGAGTCTGAGCAGGAGAGCTTGAGGATCTGGGGCATTTCACAGAAGAACTGGTCCACTGTGTTGCCTTGGCAGAGTGGTATGGAAAATGTGTTAGCAGTGTGCAGCACAGCATTGAGAAAAGCACTGGCCCAGACAGCTGCTGCCATTTTGACACAGGCTCTGCTGCCCATGAGGGTCCCATAGTGCAGGGGTCTGCAGATGGCAACATAGCGGTCATAGGCCATAACAGTGAGAAGAAAATGCTCTCCTCCAATCAAGAAGAGGAACAGAAAGACTTGAGCAGCACATCCTGAGTAGGAAATGGCCCTTGTGTCCTTCAGGGAATTGGCCATGGATTTGGGGACAGTGGTGGAGACAGTGCCAAGGTTGAGGAGGGAGAGGTTGAGGAGAAAGAAGTACATGGGGGTGTGGAGGCGGTGGTCGCAGGCTATGGCTGTGATGATGAGGCCATTGCCCAGGAGGGCAGCCAGGTAGATGCCCAGGAAGAGCGAGAAGTGCAAGAGCTGCAGCTCCCGTGTGTCCGCGAACGCTAGGAGGAGGAACTGGTTGAGGGAGCTGCTGTTGGACATTTTGCTGTCTCTGGGCATGGGGGACTGTGCAAAGAAGAAAAGACATTGAGAAGTTAGGACCCATCTTCAGGTGCCCCATCTTTAGGCCCCAGACTTTTCAAGCAAAAAATACCCCAAATGTTGCAATTCTCATACTTCCCCCCCACATTGTCTCTCTCTTTACTGAGAGGATGGTCACACTCATATGTTGCCCTTGAAAGAAACCAGCCCCTGCTGAGAGCACACGAGTCCACTTTCAAAGTGCACAGCTCCAAATTTCTCACCCTTTCTCCAGGCACCTGACAGAGCTCTCCACACTCCCCTTCTAGACAAGCACACACAGGGCTCTTTTCAGATGCCCACATACAGCCTCCCACCACCATCTCCATACTCTCAGCATCTCTGCACCTTCCTCATGGGTCTCTCAGACATCACAGAGGTGCTATGAGACAGCTGTGCCTTTATAGAGGGCATCACGCAGGCTGCCAGGACACTATAAGGAAATGGTCAAAGGGCTGTTAGGACTGAAGATGGGCTCTCCTTAAGGGAGAGTCAGCTCAATTCCCAGCCCCACTGACTGCATTTCTGGGAGCTCCACAGGTTAGAAGGGGGCTGGGGCAGCCTCATTCCCATTCAGACTCCTCTGTTCTACAACTTGCAGCATCAGTGTCTGAACTGCAGCTGAAAACATCCAACCCCAGAAAGCCCAAGAACAAGAATATGAACAGCACGGACAGGAGGGGAAACAAGGAGCAGCACCATGATCCTGCTGCCAAGGGTGGCAGGGAGAGAGATAGAGAGGCATTCTGGAAAGCCTTCACCTTACCCAGCTGGGCATGTCACCTCACAGATGGTGACATTGCAGGACAGTCACTCTCAGCCCCTTTGTCAGGCAGCCCAAAATGGGCCCAGAGCAGGAGAGATGCCCCTCTCCTCTGCCAGAGGTCTGGCAGCAGAGGAGGCGGCTCATGCCCTGCAGTTCCCTCTCATTCCCTGCCCATCTCTGCTGCCTGGAGCTGTCCCTGCTGGCAGCTCTTTCTCTGTCACAACATCTTCTCCCGCTCAGTGCTCACAGACACCATCCCACCCACTGGGTGCTCACTTCTGCCCTACAGAAACCTCCCGCATCACAGCACTCTCTAGGGGCATCTCTGGGCATGCATGGCCTAAGCAGCAGATCACATAAACTCCTATGAGGCCACAAGGGTGATGTTGATGCTGTCTGTAGGCTAAGGTGGGGATGAAGTGGCTTCCTGATGTTTCTCACAGACCTCTGAGAGTGAAGGTTTAGGAGTCCCACCTCCTTGGCAAAACAGAAAATTCATTTCTTCATTCTCTCTGCCAAAAATTAGGAAATTGAAAGGTCAGACACCTGAAGAAAAGATCCTTCCCCTTCAAGAAGCCCTTCTCTTGATCTCCTCTTGAAAAGACCCCTTGCACATCTCCTGCACATGAGCTAGAGCTGTGAGCAGCCCTGACCCACACAGCACCCTCTCAGCAGGAGAATGAACCTGCCCTACTGGGGGTCGCTCCTCTCACCCAGAGGTTCTCCCCATAGTGCTGTGAGAAGCTCCCTGGGAAGGCTGAGGGCTGACCCTCGCAGGCAACAGAGTCACTGCCCCAGGCACACAGCACCCTGGGGTGCAGGGACACTGCTCTGAATCACAGCCCTGCACAGACCTGGGTGTGCTCCCTGGCTCCACACCCTGCAGCCACCCCTGGCAGAATGGAGCTGCACACCCTGTCCCTGTGACAGTGTGGCAGGGAATCCCTGCTCTGAAGCATCTCCTCCTCTGCCTATGCACTGCAGGAGGCAGGAGAGCGATCCTTAAAAAGCCTATCAGTTATGGGATGGGATGGGATGGGATGGGATGGGATGGGATGGGATGGGATGTTTTTAGGAGATGCCTCCAGGAACTTCAGTAGCATTGCCCTGAAGCCAGAGACTTACTGTGTCAAGGGCTGTGAAGATTTCCCCCACAAGGAGCTCTCCTCTCTCCTCCCACTCCACACTGCCTTGCACTTCTCTCTGCCTTCTCTCCTCTCATGTCAGCAGCAGCAGGCAGTGCCCGAAGCCCTGCTGCTCTTTGCAGAGGAGCTGCTCCTGCACACAGCTGTCTCTGGGCAGTGCTGCCCAGTTGCCATGAGCTCCCTCCAACCCAGGAGCCTGGCCCCGCTCAGGAGCAGAGGCCCAGCTGAGCTCATGAATTTCTATGTCCCTTGGGCTCCCTCCTCCTGGGAAATGTTCACTCCAATAAACTAAAATAATCACCAGTGGGCCCTATCTAAGCACTGAAGGAAGACTCATTCCAGCATTACAAATTGTTTCTTCAGAGGATGGTTATCTGCAAGAGGTGGAAATGTCCCGCTCTGGAAGCCCCGATTCCCATCTCTTAACTAGGCAGGACATGTAGAAAGGAGCAAGAAGGGAGCTGATTGACACCTGGTTCAGGTACTGACTCAGATGAGTCAATCTGGGCATCTCAAGCCCATTTAGAAGCCCCTGGAATGCAGTGGGATTCAGCTAATGCCTGTGACTTCCACAAACACACAGCAGGTGGGATTCCCCTTGCCTAAGCTGAAGTGAGCATAACAGATGTCTGCACACAAACTCCCTGTCTAAGCTCCGGTTATAATCCCTGGAGATGGAGGGTGGGAGTCAGTTGCTCACACACAGACACCTGGTGACATTGGAAGTGACAGAGGTGGTCCCAGGCATGTGCCAGTGTCTGCTTGCTCTGATGGAGCAACTGAGAGACACACATCCTTCTAGAGCATGAGTTGGGGGCCAGGTGGAGAATTTCCTTGGCCATCTGAAATGATACTAGATGCCTACTACAATTAGAGCCCCAATCACTATGAAGCTGAGACACATGGAGATGCCTACAGTGCAAACTGCTAATGTAAGTCAGTGCAGACACTTGATGTAATGACTTAGAAATAGGCTGACAGAGACATCTCAGAGGCTTGGGGTTCCTAGCACAACTGCCTGGGACCTATGGGAAAACCATGCCCCTTTGGAGTGGTTGCTGGGCAGACAACCCAGGTTATCTCAGGCTTTCCTACCTGTGCCCACACAACTGAATCCCACCACTGCCTTTAGGGAAAGTCCATCCTGACTGCATTCAAGTGTGCTGCATAAATGGGAGGCACATCACACCAAGGTCTCCGCTCTAGTCTCTGCACTCTCAAACACTTCTTGCTCTTCTCTGCCCAAATCTCTTCTCACCACCAGGTGATATGAACAGGAGCTGGACTAATGATGACCTCAGGGGGGCTGGATCACAGGCTGCCCAGTGCCAGGGACTTCTTCAGTGGCACCTTGTCCTGCCTGCAGATCGCTTCACCTCTGTCACAGGCGCCATGGTGCTTCAAATCAGCTCATGCAGCAAACCCCTCTCCTGGCATTCCTGCACAGCCCAGCTGTGTTTCTCGCTGGCCTTGGGCACTGCAGGCTTTGCCCTCTCAGTGGGAACCTCCTTCCACCATTACTTTGCCGCCTGCTATCTAGGCCAGCATGGCTCTGCTCTGAAGTGGGGCCATTGCACACCCAGTGTCTTTGGATCTTGGTAACCGGTTTCACCACAACCAGTCTGCTCTCTGTGCCACAGCTGATGCTCTGCAACACTAATATATGCAAATGCATGCAGCCTGGGGTAGAGACAGGAGCAGATGGAGATGTACAAGCTTTCACAGGTGTGAAACATCAGTGGAATGACTGAGATGTGGTGGGATCACTCACCTGACTGGAGGGCAATGCTGGTGGGGTACAATGTCTTCAGGAGAGACTGTCAGAAAAGATGAGGAGGGAGGATGTCTTTTCTGTGAAGGGGTAGCTCGGATGTGTGGTAAATGTCCTTTACCTAGACTTTAGCAAGGTGTTTGACACTGTCTCTCACAATATTCTTGCATGCACGTTAGAATGTTACAGTCTGGAAGAGGAGACAACTGGATGGGTAAAAAGCTGCTTGGAGGACCAGAGGCTCTGAGGGCAGTGGTGAATGGGTAGTACTCTTCCTGGAGGCCAGGGAGAAGTGGAGCACCACAGGGTCTCTCCAGGAACTTGTCCTGCCCAACAACTGTATTAGTGACATGGAAGAGGCAATATTCATCACGCTTGTTGAGGACCCAAAACTGCAGAGGGGCCCAGCCATATGCTTGAGGGCTGCCATTGAGAGGGACCTAGACAGGCAGAAGGAATGGGCTGTCAGCAACCTCATGGAATTCAACAAGGACAAATGACAGGGCTTGCACCCGCCATAAACCAACACCCCACAGTGTTACAGGCTGGGGCCTGAGGGCCTGGGGAGCAGCTCTGTGGAAAAGGACGTGAGGGTGGTGGGGGACAGGAGGCAAAACATGAGGCAGCAGCGTTCCCTGGCAGCAAAGAAGGCCAGAAGCATCGTGGGCTGTATGAGCAGGAGCACAGCCAGGAGGTGGAGGGAAACGGTGATCGCCTTCTAGTCAGTATTCATTAGGCCACATCTAGAACACTGCATCCAGGTTTGGATTTCCAGGAAAAGAAAGAGGTTGATAAGTGGGAACGAGTTTGGCTTAGGGCCCTCACAGTAGTCAAAGAACTGGAGCACTTGGTGTGTGAGGAAATGGGGTTGGTTCAACTTGGAGAAGAGATGGCTTTGGAGGGATCTCATAGCACCCTTCCAATGGCTACAAGGAGGTCCTCAAGAAGGTGAGGACAGGCTCTTCACCAGGGTGCATGGTGGGAGGACAAGAGACAATGGGCATAAGTTGGAAGACGAGACGTTCGTGCAGGAGATAAGGAAAAGCTTTTCCACTACAAGAATGGTCTAGCATTGGAAGTGGTTGCCCAGAGAGGCTGTGCAGTGTCCTGCCTTGGAGGTTGCCAAGACCAGACTGGATGAAGGCCAGAGCAACCTGGTCTGACCCCAGAGCTGACGCTGCTGTGAGGAAGCAGATTGCACTAGAGACCTCCTGAGGTCCCTTCTACCCTGAAGGAGTCCATCATTCTTCCACTCTCCATCTTTGCTTGTTGATGTCAGGGAAAGCACGCAGGTGCCCTGTGACAGTGGAAGCAGGCCAGCCTTCTTGTCCTCCTCCGGTCTGAATTATTCAGATGCAGGGCTTCTTGGCAGGAATCCCCAAGACAGACTTGATCAATCCTTGGCTTCACTTTTAATATCCTTGTTTTTTTCCCATGTCTTCTAACTCTGTTCCTTTTACCACCCTGATCCTATCCCATACAGCCCACCCCACCCCTGCTTACCCTTCACTCATTGGCCCTGGTGTGGTTTGTTTCATTCGTTAGTTGATTGTTTTTTTTGTTTGTTTTGCTTTGTTTTTTTTCGATTTGGACAACAAATACCTGATGAAGATTTACAAGAGAAGTGTCAAGTCCTGTGCCTAGGTGGAAATAAACCCATCCATGAGGAGAGGTTGAGGGACCTGGGCTTCTTTAGCCTGCTGAAGTGGAGGCAAAGGGCAGTATAGGAGGAGACTGTGACTGCTCGAAGCATGGTTTCAGAGATGATAGAGGTTTTCTTAGTTTAGGTAAACAGCATGCGAAGGGGAAAGATCCACAAAGTGCATCTTGAGAGGTTCAGACTGCACTTCAGGTCAAAAGAATGTCACTCCTAGGGTAGAGCTGAGGTGCAACAGGTCACCCAGAGGGAGTCTGTGATCAGCCCCTGGCTTTCTGTTTCAAGTAAAAGCAAGGGAGGACAGGAAGACATCAGGAGAGGCAGGGAGATCGCGGGGTGAGAGCAAGGTAGGGAAGCAGCTTGGGTGTGTACAGTGTGCAGGGAAAGAGGCACAGGCATGGGAAAGCATAGGACAGCCTGTGGTGGAGACGGCTGAGGGCACTGCCAAGGCTGAAAGCTCCCAGCACAGCTAGGTTTTGTCCTCTTGGCTATGGCTGGTGTCTCTGCCACTGAGGTTCCCGAGAAGACACTGTTTCCATAAAGCACTGTGGCCTTGCTGCCTCCTTGTCCCTTGGGAGCCCAGCAGGTGCCCTATCATGGTCCTGCACTTGACATTCTGCACCCCCACGCATACACTGCCCCCAGGAAGAGCCCTGAGCAATGCATGATGGAAAGCATCACCCTACCCAGGGGCTGGCTGTCAGTGCCTGGTCACTCTGCTTGATAACACGCATCAAGGTTAACTTGGTATCACAGACACCCTCACATTGCCTTTGCCTACCTGCAATCAGGGCCTCCAACTTTCGGCTCTAATCAGCCCCTGGGGAGCCTTTGTTGGTAATGGCCCTCAGTGGGACTCATTATCTTTCCAAGAAACTTGGGATATGCTTATTGAGAGGTTGCTTCAGCCTCTTCTCAGCATCTGAGGTTCATGGGCCTAGCACCAAATACATTCGAGTCATTAAAATACAAAAAAAACCCTACGGAGCCATGCATCTTGCCATAATTTTCTTCAGCTCTTCAATTCTTGTTTCGCTAATTGGAAAGTTTAAAGGAGTGTATTTAGAAGAGAAAGAGGTCAATGAGCACCTGAAAAAGAAAGACGTCTGCTTCTTAAGCTTTCTTCATTCTTCAGTTTGCAGAATAAGTCACACCCACATTCCCCAATTCATACTGACCCACAGTGACTCCTGAAGTCTGGAAATGTAGGCAAAGCAGTGTTTTTGATAGGAGACATGTATGGAACACCTTCCTCCCCAGCTCCCCAGCCCCGCCATTTCCCTCATCAGCCACTGGAGACTTCACATCACTCTTGTGAAAATCGAACCTTTTGCCACACAAGGCTGTAGCTGAATGTTACAGCTCATGTGCACCAATTCCCACCTGCTTTCCTTCGAGAACTAGCTGCAAGCAGACACAGAAGGGTTTGTCTTAAGAGCAAACAAACAAATTATAATTTGGAACAGTTTAATAAAAGATACAAAAATCACTCCTCAACTTTATGGTAAGTCCAAGCTACCTCCAGTGAGGTCCACTGCCCACAAGGCATAACCTTCCTTGAAATGCTTTCCACAGATAGATAGGAAAGGATAGACAAGAAACACAACAAAGGAGCTGGCTAAAGAGACAAGGAGACTGCTGAAAGACGAGGCAAGCTTCAGACTCCCAGAAGACCTCCCAGAGAGGTATCTGAAAGGATAAAAAGTAAGGGGAGGAGGAAAACTGGGAAACTATGGGAAGTGCATATGTCCAGAGAGTCTGATGCAAAGATGCCTTTAGAAATGACCAATTTAATCAGGACATGTGGAAATACGTGAGAGATCACTGAGATTACATCACAGACTAATAGACAGAGCAGTGGAAACACTAGGTCAAGGGCAGATCGATATTTCTTCTCCCCAGATTAATACCCTTCCTGAAGATTTTCACTATTTCAACATAGGAAAACATTGACATTAAAATTAGCCAATCATTTGAGCTGAGGAAAGTGTGCTCCTATTTTTGAAACGTTGAGACAGTTCTTCACCTTTCCAGGCAGAGCTCAGGTGTCCAACCACGAGCACCCAGGGGCACTTGGAGAGGCCCCAGTGTCTCTGAGGGACCTGCCTGGGCCTGGCAGCTCTTGCAGGGGACCTGTGGGAGACCGGAGCCCCTCGGAGCTGCAGAGGGAGGCTGGGTAGAGGGGACCAGGGCACCTGCAATGGCACCAGCCATCCATGACCCTGTGACTGCATCCAATCCCGGCTCTGAAAATCACTTTCCCTTTCAAAAAAAGAAAGAAAAGAATCTACCCAAAAGAGCAGTGTATCAAAAAAGAACCAAACAAAAAAGATAATTAGAAAAAGAAGAAAATAAGAACACAATGATAATAAGAAAAATAAGAACACAAAGAAGCTTGTAATGCTGAAAAGTATAACGAATTTTTTTTTTGCTTTAGATAATTTAGTTAATTTCTTTCCTGTTTCTTTTTTATTGTCATTTTCTAAAGATTTCTTCTATAATAAGGCCTACACTATTAAAAATGACAGGTTTTTGTCTCGCACAAATCCACTGCCCTCAAACCATTCCCTGCCAGCATCTTCCTTGCCGCTCCTCAGTCTTTGCACACAGCAAGTCACACCATGCAGTGTCAAGCTCTCACAACTGATAGAGGAAAGCAGCCTGATCAGCTTCAGTGAAAACGCTCTATTTATTGATGGCCGAAATTGCACCAATCTCCACATACCTGTGTTACAGTGATGCCTTAAGGGAATCCCTACACATCTAGCCACAAACCCTTTTCGTTCCCTGCATGGTCATGAAGTGCGACTCCATTTGAGGCAACAACAGGGATGGGAATTAGCTCACCTGATGCCAGACCCCTTCAGTGCAGATGACTCTGGCTAACCCAGCTGTCTGGACTTCTCTTTCTAGTCAATGGAAAGAAAAAAGTTGTCCCACTCAGAGGCCTTGAGATGCTTCTCCTGGGAACCAGCTAATGCTCCAAAAAGGCTCCCATAGTTCCTGGGTCACATTTCCCAGCGCCACATGGCAACACAGCTACACAGGGCATCTCAGGCAGCAGTGGCCTCTATATTTGTCTATAAAGGCCTGAATGTAAAATTTTCGTCATTGGGTGAAATCTATACAAAAAATAGCTCTATGCAAGAACTGAAAAAAGTCTTCATTTTCAGAACTTCAAATGTTCTTTATCAATTGCAATGAATATTTTCTTTTTTTTTTTTCTATTGGCAGCACCATATGCGTGCACTACAGAAATTACTCTATGGGAGTTTACCTGTTTATGTATATGTATACGTTATTCTTCATGAGATGTTTCCTGCCAACACTCTGAATGGAGAAACTTGGTTCTGAGAAACTACTGTATTCCAATTGACAAGTCTCCTCTCTCTTCTTCTGCCTCTCTGCCCTCTCCTCCTCTGCCTAGTCTGTCTTTACAGAGGCCTCATGGCTCCTCTGCCCTCCAGGGAAGTCTCCTGTGGGATCCTGCCAGGCAGATCCTGAATGAGCTGAAACACTACCAGAATGTCACCCAGACTGGTGTGTCCTCTTATCCTTACCACAAAGTTTCAACTGGTTCATCACCTGCTCCAAGGAAAAGCCCTGTGCACTCCAGCCACCCCTCCTTTGTACAGAGCACACCTGCACCTCCTCGCCACACCAGCCTGCCTTCCCCTGGAGCCCAGTTTCATCCTGTCCCACCATGTGTGTGTAATTCGATGGGGATAGGGGAGAGGGAGGTGCCAGTAAAGGTCCATGGCTGGGATGTTGAATATGGGGCCCAGAAGAGAGGACAACTCAGAAGAGGGGCAGGGGAGAACAAGAGAGAAGTGACACATGTGCGGTGTAGATGGGGAGGTCACCTCTGGTACAGGAACCTCATGGGCTGGGTTCTGGTAGGAGCCATTCTGAGGACAAGAAGAGAATCACGCCACATCTCATCCAACCACAGGTTATATACAGGCATTGTGCAGGCTCCAATGTACAGTTTGATGTTGGGTGGGTAAGCCAAACTGTGCAAGGCCTGCTGGGACAGTCCTGGACCACCCTACAAGGAACTGAGCCTCACTTCCTTTTATCCACACCTCACTGACAACAGGTCACCTTTGTCCGAATTAGCTCAGATCCACACTTGCGATTTCATCTCAGAGGGGCTTCACTTGCAAAGAAGAGTCCACGAGTGAGCTAATGCCCAGGCTGTGCGTGACCTGATCAGGCAAGAGCTTCAGAACCTGCAGGCCTCAACCAGCTCAGGGACACAGTGCAAAACATGCTCAGCTGAGTTGCACACCTCAACTGTCAGGTCAGAAATGACTGCCTTAGAGAAGAGAGGAGCATGTGGAAAGGTGAGGAACATCATTCTGAGGGGGCTTGCAAGTTATCTGCATAAAACAACTTCAGCTTTGCAAGCTGATTCTCAGCTATGACCCATGAAGTATTTCCTGCTGACTTGCAGGCAAGTGCTGGAGCATCACTACTCACTGTAGTCACTGCACATCTGGGAGAAGTGTTTTCAAAGGCCAGTCATTTTCTGAAGAAATCCTTTGTCTTTGGAAGTTTCCCTTATTCTGCCCATTTCAAAAGCTAATGACTGTGGCACTGTTGCTTGAAAGGGCGCCTCTGAGTGCTCCACCTTGGCAAGACCATTTCCTTGTTAACTGTGTGCGTGGGTAAAGTCCCACATGATCTAAATTGCTCTCTGAGGCCTCCTGCTGGATGTCAGACCCTGGATGTCTTGTTTTAGAGCCCAGGGCAGCATGCAGGGTGAAGCAGGGAGCCCCAAAGCAGAGAGACCTTCAGCACGAAGTGCTCAAGACCCTCTCTAGAATTCACTGGATTGGAGGCAGGTTAATTGTATGGTTAAGTAAGGGCTAATTGGGGGATACTACTGCATTATAAGCAAAGAGTTTCGAGAATCCTGCCACATGAGAAGAAAAGAGTGTCTGCACCAGTTATGGATATGAGTAGTATCTCCACTTAGCCTTTGCTAATAGGAGAAGGAGGCAGCTGCTATGCCTCCAGCCTAAAAAATCTTGTGTTTGGACAGATCCCAGAAGTGTTAACTTCAAGAATCTCCAACAAGGAACCCTTTCTGAAAGATGAGCCTCTATACTCCAAATACTCTAAGCTGCATATTTCTATGTATTTCACAGTCTGTGTGGGATATCTGGCTGCAGATCCTGGCAAGAGCTTTGGAAAGTGAAGTCCTGAACCTCAGCAGGCAGAAGGCAGCAGGCTGCCAGCATCCCTGGCTCATGCCATCAGGGCAGCCTGGGCCCTGAGAGCCAAGCACCTCCTCACCTCGCAGCGCTCCCCAGTTCGGCGGCACTCCCTGTGCAGAACACTGCTCTCTCCAGACATGTTCTCCCATTCCGAGCAGCAAGACCCTGGGGCTACTGCCCTTCCCCACCACAGGGCACCCACCACTGGCACATGGTGGTGATGTGTGACTCCTATTTTATGCCCTGACAAGTTGAGACACGGATGTCGAATAAGAACAACTGGGCTGAAGGGAGGTGACTGCTTTTCAGGACATGAGGGGAAATCTCTCTGCTTTCTTCCTGGCCGTGCCATCTCCATGGCAGTGACCTACTGAGCCCCCAAATGACACCAGATGAGGTCACAGTGGCATGTGCTGCATCACAGGGATGTCTCCCCGGTGCCATGGCGGAGTCCTCACTTCCCTGCGAGGCCCGGGCACTGCTGGGCACTGCTCATGTGCTCCCCACTGCTGCCCTTCAGAGCTGCTCCATGGCATGGAGTAGGGACAGGAGGCAGCAGGGCTACCTTAGGGACGCTCACCGACAGGCAGAGGAGCAGATACGCATTGGAGAGGAGTTTTGGGTGACGAGATGGGAAGAACATCCTTTTTCCCCGGTCGGACAGGGAAGGTGAGCACAAAGGGACAAGCGAGATGGAGGACTGCTGGACTGACACAATCAGCCTGCACTGCAGTTCCTTGTTCCCAGCGTTCCTGCAGATCTCCACCAAGGGTAAGGGCTTCGGGAGCTCCTTCCCAAGGTGTTGCACACAGAGTGCTAATTCCAAAAATGGCTGTGGGTCCTGGGCTGTGGGGGTGGCAGGACAGGGTGGGGGCTGCCGCGAGAGCCTGCCTAAGGGTCCCACCTGGCTCAGGGGACAATGTGGCAGCCGAGACTCCTGGGTCCTGGGGCTGGGGCTGCCCTGAGATCCAAGGTTCCCGTGCGGTTGGCTCCATCCCCTCATGGCAGGGGGCAATCCAAGTCCAGGTTTCCCTGGGAGTGGGTCCCCCTTTGGGATCTGGCTCTGGCAGGAAAGGGGTCCTCTGTCCTGGAGGCTGGGGTGTCCTGCAGCTCCTGTGGGGCTCTCAAGAGCCTGCTAGAAATGCCCATGTTGGAAATGGATCCTTCACCTTGTAATAACCCCAAGGTGTCTACTTGTTTGGGAGAACCTCTCTTCCTTCCCCCTGGATCATTTACACTTCCCACTTGGCAGAGCACGTTTTGGGCTCAGAGATGTTGTCCTCAGATGGCCACAGCCCCTGTCCTCCTGCAAATGGGAGTCAGACCTCTGCACCCAAAAGACAGCCTGTTTGGGGGAGCAGCTTGGAAACAGGTGGGGGTGCCATGGCCACCCCACAAGTCCCTGCTGACCCCAAGCATTTTCCTCTGAGCTGTGGGGGGCAGTGCTGGGGACAGTCCAGCAGGGCCATCTGCCCCAGCCCACTCCCGGCCACACACTCTGCTGCCCAGCACTGGCAGGCCCACAGCTGCTCTGCCCTGGCTGCCCCTTGCCCCCGGGACTCCTCAGCCCTCCAGAGCGACCCCCAGGACCCAACCCGGCCCCGCAGAGAGCAGCCCCTGCCTGGCTGCGGCCCAGCCCTGCTGGGTGCAGTGCGAGGGCTGCCAAACCCCGGGGCTGCCGGGGCCCCAGGGCTGACAGGGCTCTGCTCTGCCCTGCACTGGGGGCAGCAGGATGCTGCCCGCTGGCTCTGGTGCCCCAGCCATGCCCAGGGCCCCCACGACAGCACCAGGGCCGGCACCAGCACAGGCCCCGGGGGGGGATGCTCCCCCGCACCTGGCACAGCCCCAGGCGCAGGGCAGCCAGGAACCCTGCAGGGCCCCCTGCGGCAGAGCCCAGCCCTGGTGGGGCAGCGGCCATGCCCCAGGGTCCCGCACTGCCCAGCCACACAGGGCCGCACTGCCTCCATGCCCTGCGATGCCTCGTGCTGCCCTGCGCTGCTGCCCACAACATGGCGCCTCACCGCGGGGGAGGGGGAGGAGCCACCCGTGGGGTCACACAGGGCCGCAGTGTTGCCATGGCATCGCCCCCAGTGCTGCCCTCCTAGTGGCCGGCCAGGGGAGGAGGGTGGGGCAGGGTTTGACTGATGGCTCTGTCAGCCAATCAGAGTGTGGCATGTGGAAAAACAGCCATGAAAGGGGGAGCAGAAGCCAAGCTGGAGGGAGGGAGCGGAGGGGCTGGCGGGGCTGGTGGGGCTGGCGGGGCTGGCGGGGCTGTGGGCGCCTTCAGCTGCTGGCAGGTGCCCTCCCGCGGAGTGGGGGCAGTGGTGCTGGCAATGGGGCTGCTTTCCTGCAGGAGCTGCAGCAGGGGCTGGTGGGCCTGTGAGTACAGCACAGAGCGACCGGGGACAGAGCGGGCAGCTGCCCTGCAGCCAGACGTGGCGGCCTGCCCCAAGCAGCTGGGCCGGGGAGGCTGCTGGGGTTTGGGGGCAGGAAGCTTTGCTGCTGCTGGGGGTCGGAGACCCATTTGGAAGCATTTCCCTGAGCTGCTGCTGCCACCACAGCCCCAGGTGCTGCTCCGAGTTGCGTTTGGGAGCTGCTGGGCACCGTCTGACCAGGCTGCTGGTGTCCTCACCAGGGCCCTTTCCTATGTTCGCTTTTGTCCTGTAAACGGCATTTCCGAGTGGCTCTGAGAGTCCTGGAGGTGGGAAGTGAGCAGGCCCTGGGCTGTGAGTGGCTGTTCAGAGGCAGTGCCTGTTGCAAGGCCTTGGAGGCCTAGAAGGGAATGGAAGGGCTGGAGAGTTGGGCTTTGTGTGTTGTGGGGCTCTTGGGGGTGCCCTGTGTGCTGCCATGTGTGGAGCTGTGCCCTGTGTGTCGCTGATGCAGAGGCGCATGTTGGCTGCCAACCCTCTGTGAGGTGTCTTGTGGTGGAGCCAGGTGGTGGCGCCAGTGTTTTGCTGCTCAGCATGGGAGGAGGTGGCTGGAGAGAGCAGTGCTCTGCTGCCAGAGCCCAGCCTGCCATCACGGTGTCCTTCTGGGAGACCTGGGTGAGGACTGTTGGTGACCGTGTTGCCTCCTTGGAGCATCGTGGTGCGAGGCAGGGCTGCTCGCAGTTTGGTGGTTTCTGTCAGCTGAGGTTCAGGCTTGCAGTTTCGGAAGGTCTTGATGCTTCCGTGAGTCTCTGGGATGTTACTGACTCCCTTGGAGAAAGTCATCTTCTCCCTCCTTGAAGGCTTTCTGTTGCATCTGGACCCTCATTGCATCTTCCCATCCCGGACCCTAATCCATTGCGATCCCTCAGAGGGATGGGTAGTTAATCAAAGCAGTCAGAGCCATTTCTCCACTTTGTGCCTATGCAGACCCTTGCAGACAGGGGCGATGCCACCTCATGAGAAGTCAGGCCTCTGAGGGTGATGGGTGGTTCTGAGACACCTGTCCTTGGTGAGTGGTGGAGGCGGCATCTCCAAAGTCGCTGGTGTCTTTGGCAAGAGTCTCAGTCTAGCAGATTCCTTGAGGCTGCAATGGGGGAGACATGTTGAGGTAGGGATTCAACGCCCTGCTCAAGGCAGGTGCCAGTAGATGAGGTGTCTTGGGTCCTTTTCCAGGGAAGTTTTGATCAGGCTCTCACCAATACAGCTCAGCATGGAGGGAGACATTTGCCCCTGCCTGTTGAGACTCTGTAAGGCCAGCAGAACTGACAGTAACACTCCGATTCTTTCTTTCTTTCTTTCTAGGTTGCTCCACTCCTGGAGGTTCCCAGTGCAGTCCTAGAGCTCCTGAGGGTGCAGGCAGGATGCCAGGGTGTGTTCCTGTGCCTGTCAACATCTTTGCCAACATCGTGAGTCCTCTGTGAAAGCAGCTGCAAGAGAATGAGGTGAGGCTACATATGGATGCAAAGGCTTCCATAAATGCGCCTGGCTTTTTTGGGAGACTTGGGGTGTGGGTTCACCTCCTGGTACGTCTCCTCTCCCACAAATTCTGCCTCCCACAAATGCTGTTAGTGCCAGCCCGCTCAGCAAATGCTGTTATTTCCCCTCCTTTTCCTAAATGATTGCGGTGCCATGTAGAACGAGTGCAAGACCCTTATGATAAATGCCAGCATGTCTTGAGTGCCTTTGTCTGAGGGCCACAAAGCCTCCCTAGCTTGACCTGAGGAAGTCTGACAGCTCTTGGGCTCCTGGCTCTGCAAGGGGTGAAGATGTGTCCAGGGCCAGGTTGCCCGTGGCACCCAGCCCTCAGTGCTCTGTGAAGGCAGCTGTAGAGCCCAGACTGCTGCTGCAGAGCCTGTGCAGCCAGGACAGCTGGCATTTCAGCAGACCTCCAGTGTGGGACTGTCTCATTGCTTGGGCCTCATGCCAAAGCCTCTGCACCCTTTTTCCCTTCCCCGGGGCTCCTTGTCCAAGTAAGTAAAGGAAAGGTCCTGAGGTTCCTTTGGGCTCAGGAGGCCTTCTGGACTCTCTACTGTTTCTACATTGTATCTTTTGTATTACTAAAGAAAATCCCCATCCCTGCCATCCCTAGGTGGAGGTTCCTGAGGGGATGGAGGTGGAAAGCAGCAGCCTGCTGTGCCCAAAGAAAGCAGGATCCTTCCCTCTGAAAAGAGCAGCATCTCCCAAGGAGCCAGCTCTGTGCCTGATCTTGTGCTGCTCATTTGCAGAGGCCTTGTGAGCCCAGAGTGCCTTGGCCACCTTGTGGTGTCACCTCAAGAGCTTCGCTGTGTGCCTGGGTTGCGGAGCCTAGGGAAGGCAGCGAGCAGAGCAGTGGCTGGGGAGTGTACAAGTGGCGAGTGTCCTGCATCCATGTCTTCATGGTGGCACCTGGTTGTATCTAGCAGAAGAGGCAGCTCTGTGGGGCAGAGACAGTGTGTTTGCAGACTAGGTGGCAGAGCAGAGGTCTGGCATCAGGTTGATGCCTCGTGCAGTGCTGAGTTGACCTGATAGTGTCAAACCCCTTTGCAGTGCAGCTGCTCCCTCAGCTGGTCTCTGTCCCTAGAAATGCACTAGAAATGGAAGTGGCGTCCTGCTGTCATTGTGTAGGTGCTGCAAAGGCTCAAGCTGGGACTCGATGGTACTAAAGGAAAAGCAAGACCAATCATTCTTTTTTGTGACTTGTGTGCAGGGTGACAGAGTGGAGCTGTTGTATGATCTGGAGAGAGTCTTGCCAGGAGATGAAAGGTGTTTGCAGAAGACTGTTCTGTACGGAGTGATAATAGCTTAATCAAGGGACGTGCGAGTAGCCCAGGTGAGCTTCTCCTCTGTGAAGGTTTGCACTTTTCAGATCCCTTGTGACTCAGTACTAGATAGGGCAGCAGCAGGCACGTCGATGCCATTTGTGCTCGTGAGGTGAGTTGTGCCTCTGAAGCTGGTAGGCCAACAGCATGCATGTAGCTTTGGTGATGATGGAGAGGTCCCTTGTGTCTCAGTGCCTCCTAAACGGGGAGCAGGCCCATTGCTGCTCTTTCTGGTTTTGAGCACCCTTCTGCATGAGCACCTGGTAGAGCAGCGGTAGGGAGGTTAGTGCTGTTTGTGCTTCTGGGGATCGTGTACCTCAGTCCATGATAGGCCAGCAGCAGTCAATGGCTTCAATATAGACTGTGAGGTCGCTTTTCTTTGACTATTGAGAGGCCAGTGGGAGGCCCATGGCTGCTGTTTTTGTTTGTGAGGTCACTCTTGCCTTACTGTCTGATAGGCCAGCAGGTGGCACATGGCTGTGATGAAGCATGTGAAGACACTACTTCCTCGGAACCAGATAGGCAAGTAGCAAGCAACTTCCTTTGATGCACATTGTTAGGCCACTTGTTTCCTGTCATTTACAGATGCACAAGGAGACACATTATTACTCCTTCTGCTTGTGAGGTCATATCTGCCTTAGTGCCTGATAGGCCAGTGCTAGGTGCGTGGCTGCTGTTTGTGGTTGTGAGGTCAGTGGTGGCTCAGTGCCTGCTAGGCCAGTGCTAGGTGCGTGGCTGCTGTTTGTGGTTGTGAGGTCAGTGGTGGCTCAGTGCCTGCTAGGCCAGTGCTAGGTGCGTGGCTGCTGTTTGTGGTTGTGAGGTCAGTGGTGGCTCAGTGCCTGCTAGGCCAGTGCTAGGTGCCTGGGTGCTGTTTGTGGTTGTGATGTCACTTGTGGCTCAGTGCCTGATAGGCCAGTGCTAGGCCCATGGCTGCTGTTTGTGGTTGTGATGTCAGTGGTGGCTCAGTGCCTGCTAGGCCAGTGCTAGGTGCGTGGGTGCTGTTTGTGGTTGTGAGGTCCGTGGTGGCTCAGTGCCTGCTAGGCCAGTGCTAGGTGCGTGGGTGCTGTCTGTGGTTGTGATGTCAGTGGTGGCTCAGTGCCTGCTAGGCCAGTGGTAGGTGCGTGGGTGCTGTTTGTGGTTTTGATGTCACTTGTGGCTCAGTGCCTGACAGGCCAGTGTTAGGTGCGTGGCTGCTGTTTGTGGTTGTTAGGTCACTTGTGGCTCAGTGCTTGCTAGGCTAGTGCTGGTCATGTGCCTGCTCTTTTCAATTGTGAGGTCATTTGTGTTTCAGTGTCTGATATTAAACTATCTTTTTTCTTTTGTTCATTCTTGGGCACTAGTAATGAGCAGAAGCAGTTAGATTCTTTTTTTTTTTTTTAAATTTTCTTGGTAGCAATACGGTGCCTCCTGGTTGGAGCACAAGGAGGGACCCCAAGCAGTTTTTTGTTACACCTTTTAAGGTGTAGTAAGTTGTTAGATATTAAGTATTTCAGTTTACGTTTCTACCACATCTATCCACGAGTCTTATTTCTACCAATCCCCTTGCCGTGTTATTTTATGATGTAGATCCATGGCAGCCTTTATGGTCCATCTTATAACTGTTCTTTAGCTGATTTGCACCTCTTCTGGTGGTACCTTTGAATAACTTTAGTACAGCTGCCTGGGTTAAACTGGCTTCTTTGCAGTTCTTCAGCTTTGAACGAAAACCAGGGCTAAGACAAGGTCAGATAAGACGTTCTGCTTGCAAGGCACTGTGACTTTGCATGTTCTTCCTCTGCAAAAGCTCGAGTATAGTGGACATTTTCTTAACATTCCCTCCTTTTATTTTTATGCATACCTGCCTTCAATGTTATGCTGGTCTAGACTTATGTCGCCTTACACACGAGATGCAAGTGGAACATATTAGACGCATGCAGGAGACACAACAGAAAAGCACAGTTCCTAATGCCAGAATTAACATTCAAAGTATTCGAACACATCTGGTCCACACTCCCAGATTCGGTAGCCATGACCACAACCACGACCAGTCTGCTGCTAGGGCATTAGACAGGGCCTGCTCTTTGGGTATTCGATGGAAGGTACAAACAGATTGTTGAATGACGTTTACAGCGTATTCAATTTGTTTTGATATGTTTGCGTGAAAACAACAGGCGGTGTTTACCAGCACACACACTCCTCCCTGTGTGGCCAACAGGCAATCTAAAGCCCATCGATTTTGGATGGCAGATTGAGAGAGAGAGTTCACTTCAATTTGTAGATTTTTTGAGACATTGAGGCGTTTTGATAGGCATAAGGGACCAGGCGTCCAATGGTGCAGGTGCCAGCCCATCATGGTGGAAAACTCTTGTAGGCGTTGGTTCCACGTAAGCAGAATGACACGGATGTCACAATGGTTGGTTTCCCTACTAGGATGGTCTTGTTTCTCTGCCCTGTCCCCTATCAGGCCCTGAGGCCCAAGTGACCTCACAACCACAAACAGCAACCACAGGACCAGTACTGACCTATCAGACACTGAGGGATAAGTGACCTGGTGTCACGCTACGAAGGTTCGATAGTAACGACTGAGACAGTAAAGTAATAAAAAACTACGTTTACTTCCTCGTGCAAGCTCTTAGATTAGTAACATCCATTAAAATAATGCGATTACTAATTTAGAAAGGATAGCCTGAAAAAGGATAGCCCGAAATCATCGATTATTGATTCAGAAAGGATAGCCCGAAATAATGCAATTACTGCTTTAGAAAGGATAATCCGAAACCGTCAGTTACTGCGCTAGTAATTGGAAGCACTGCTTATCCCTACTTCAAAGCTTTCTTGTTCACTCTCTTAGTGAGAGGACTCTCAACCTCGAGGAGTTACCTTAACCCAGCGTCCCAGGAAAAGGGGAGGGGGGGAAATACTCATAGTCCAGCCGGAGAGGATGGTCAGGTCACATTCCCGTCCCTGCTCCAACTCTCTTAGCTGCCAAGTCTCTTTTTATATGGCTGGGGCTCTGGGCAAACACCGCTTTTGCTGACCTCTGTGAGTTTCACAATCAAAGGACTGTTTGTTTGTCTGCTTGGAAGGACCCTGCTAGCGAGGCAAGACCACAACCCCTCCGTATCGCTTCTCCCCTCCCTGTGGGTCCATGCAGATTCCTTGGCCTTGTCAGGTGGCAGAGTTCTTTAGCCGTTAGCTCTTCTAGTCTGCAGCCTTGAGCATATCAGTTGGCAGACTTTTTCAGTCCTGTTAACTCTTAACTCACTTGACAGTCCTTGCTGAATTCCGTGAGGTTCCTGACAGCCCATTCCTCCTGCCTCTCTAAGTCCCTCTGAATGGCAGCCCTCATCTACAACCCATCCAGTTGTCTGCTCTTCTAGACTCCAACATTCTAACATACATGTAAGAATATTGTGGGAGACAGTGTCTAACACCCTGCTAAAGTCTAGGTAAAGGCCATTTACTCTTCTCCATCCACAAATACGGTTATTTATTCGTAGCAGGCAATCAGGTCGGTGAGGCAGAATTTACCCTTGGTAAATGCATGCTAACTGTTCCCAGGCACCTTCTTCTCCTTCATGTGCCCAGAACCGTGTTTTGAGAGGATTCGCTGCATGACTCACTGCTAACCAAAGTGTGGCTGAACTGCCTGCAAGTCCCCAGGTTGCCCTTGTGGCCTTTTTGGAAGATGGATGTAACAATTGCCTTTCTGCAGTCATTGGGACTTCACCCCATCTCCACAGCCTTTCAAAGGTGATAGCAAGTGGCCTTGCAGGGACAGCACTGAGCTCTCACAGCATCCTTGGCTGCAGCCCATCCAACCTCATTGACTTGTATCGTTTGAGTTCTCACAAGTAATCCCTCGCTAACCTCGTCCACTGTTGGCTGTTTTTCTCCTCTGGAGTCCTGACTCAAGGCACAACGGCTCGGGAGACCTTGCTTGTGGAAACTGAAGCTAGTAAGGGGTTGAGCTGCTCAGACCTATCCGCAGCTGCTGCTACAAGATCCCCTGTCCCATTTAGCAGTGAGGCCACATTTTCCTTTCTATTCTTTGATTCTTACGGAAGCAGTAGCAGCTCATCCTCATGCCCTTGACATGCCCTGCAAGTGTCAGTGCTACGGGAGCTTTTTCTTCCCTAACACCAAGCCTATGACCCCGGACAATATTTCTAAATGCCTCCTTTGTCTCTCCCTTCTTGCCCCTTCTGTATGCTGCCCTATCACCCTGGAGCTAAGGTGTGAGGTCTCTGTTTAGCCAATTTGGTCCCCTGAGATATCTGCTAGTTTTACTGAGAATCGGGATGGACCATCCTTGTGCTTGGCAGGTGCTGTCCTTAAAGACCTGATGGCCTCCCTGAGCTCCAGGGCCCTTGACAGCTGCCTCCCATGGGTTCTGCCACCAGTACCCTGAAGAGGCCAAAGTCTGCTCCTCTCAAGTCCAGGGTCTGTATTCTGCTACTGTCCTTCCTCACTCTCCTCAGGATCTGGGAATGCACATTTTCATGGTCACAGTAGAGAAGGGTGATGCTTACTATCCCATCCCTGATCAGTTCCCCCTTGTTTGAAATTTTCACATACAAGAAAGCATTACACTTCTCATCCCATCTGGCAGCTATGCGAAGAAGTTGTCCCAAGAGCAAGAAGAGGAGCAGCATGGACAAGAGTGGAAACAAGGAGCAACACCATGATCCTGGTGCTGAAGAAGGCAAGGATAGAGAGAGAGAGAGGGCTTGGGAAAGCCTTCAGCTTACCCAGTTGGGCATGCCACCTCACAGACAATGACATTGCAGGGCAATCACTCTCAGCCCCCTTGTCAGGTAGCATGAAATGCGCCTGTGGCAGGAGAGATGCCCCTCTCTCCTCTGGCAGAGGTCTGGCTGTAGAGGAGGTGGCTCATGCCCTGGACTCCGGGTATTGACAGCCCATTCCTCCTGCCTGTCCAGGGCCCTCTGAATAGCAGCCCTCAAGCATATGGCTGGGGCCCCCTGCAGTTTTTTTGTCCTCAACAAGCATAGTGAGTATTGCCTCTTCCATGTCACTAATCAAGTCATCTGGTTGTCCACCCATCTAGGCGGTACATTTCTAAACTGTATTCCACAAGGCTATTGTGGGAGACAGTGTCAAACCCCTTGCTCAAATCAAGTTGAAAGGCATTTTCTGCTCTCCAAACACAAATAGAGCTATGTGATCCTAGAAGTCAATCAGGCTGGTGAGGCACAATTTACCCTGCGAACATCCATGCTGACTCTTCGCTATCACCTTCTTCTCCCTCATGTGCCCAGAAATGAGTGGACTCACTCCATGACACACTCCTCAACCAGTTGAGGCTGAACGGCCTGTCATTCCCTAGGTTGCCCTCTGAGCTCTTCTTGAAGATGGATGTAACTTTTGCCTTTCTGCATTTATTGGGACCTCACCCCATCTCCATGACCTCTCAAGGATGACAGAGGGCAGCCTTGCTATGACAGCGGCCAGCTCTCTCAGTGTCCTTGGATGCAACCATTCCAAGCGCACTGACTTGTAGGAGTTGAGTTCTTTCAAGTCATCCCTCACTCAGCCCTCATGCACTGTTGGTTGCTTTTCTTGCCTGGAGCCCTGACTTGAGGCACAACAACCTGGGAGGCCTTGCTGGAGAAGTCGGAAGCCAAAAAGGCACTGAGTTCCTCAGACCTACCTACATCTGCTCTTACTAGGTTCTCTGCCCCCTTCAGCAAGGAGCCAACATTTTCCCTTTTATTCTTCACCGTTCCTGAAGCAGTAGCAGCTCTTCTTCATGCCTTTGATGTCCCCTGCCAGTGTGTACCCTCTGAGAGCTTTGGCTTCCCTAACACCATCCGTGTTTTATTGGACAATATTTTTGAATTCCTCCTTTTCAGCCTCTCCCTCCTTCTGCTTCTTGTATGCTGCCTTATTGCCCTGGAGCTGAGTTGTGAGATCCCGTTTTAGCCTGGTTTCCCCTTCTCGTGCTGTTTCCCACTACCAAGAAAAGATCCATGATCTCTTCAAGCACTCGGAGGCTACTACTGTACTGCCCTTCACCTCCATTTCACCAGGCTGAAGAAGCCCAGGTCCCTCAGCCTCTCCTTCAGGCCCCCAACCCCATCTTGGAAGACTCCTCTGGACCTTCTCCAGTATCTCCCCATTCCTCCAGCACTGGGCAGCCCACACTGGGACACAAGATTCCAGATGCGGCCACATCAGGGCTGAGTCAAGGGGCATAATAATTCCACTTGTCTGGGTGGCCACACTCTTCCTGAAGTAGCCTCATATGCAGCTGGCCTCATTTGCAGTGAGCGTGCACCACTGGCTCATATGGCATCCCTCGTAATGTCCAGGCCCTCTCCTCAGGGTCACTCCTCTGACGGTCAGGTGCCAGCCTATCCTGATGCATGGGCTGTTCTGCCACCAGATGCAGGACCTACCAGTGCTCCTTATACAACAGCATGAGGTTTCTGTTGGCCAAATCCCCAAGTTTCTCAAGGCCCCTCTGGACTGAAGCTCCCTTGCGTCAGCTGTAAATGAGTGTGTGCAGATGGCTCATCCTGTCCTGTGGTGCCTCTGACAGGATAACAGCAGGAGGACCTGCAGGACACTACACATAAGAAAAGGAGGTAGTCCTTTAAAGGGACTGCTGGCAAAGGTAGGGATCACCATGGCAAGCATCTCAGAAAAGCCAAGGGAATGTATGAAGAAAGCAAATCCAGGGTCAAAGGGGAAAGGTTAAACAGAGGTTGGCTGACTTCATGGGAGGGTATCAGATTGGTAAAAGAAAACAACTTGGAATGTGGAAAAGAGGGAAAAATGCAATAAAAGGTGAAGCAAAAAAAAAAAAAAAAAAGGCTATTTGGGGGTAGCTGCCAAGCAGTCCTGAATTTGAACTACTCTGGAGCAGGAGAAGGAACATGCAGTTGATCTGGTCAGACTTCAGTGAGATCTGCTTCCATGATCACAAGCAAGCGGAATGTTTTCCCAAGATCAAGGGAAGACTCGAGGTGGAAGGAAATGCAGAATCATTCCATCTGGAAGGAACCCCAGGATGTCTCTGGCCCAACTTCCTTCCCACAGCAGGGTCAGCTAACAGGTCCAGTCAGGTTGCTCAGGGCTTTACTCATTTCAGACTTGAAAACCTCTGAGGATGGAGATGGCACAGCCTCTCTGGGCAACCTGCCCCGTGCTTGACTCTCTGGATGGGTCAAAAGTTTCTCCTTACACCCAGCATGAACCTCTCTTCTTTCAGCTAATGCCCACTGGCCTTCACCCTCGCATCATGCACAAGGGTGAAAAGCCTGCTTCCATTTTCTTGATGACATCCTGGTGGGCATGGGGAGGCTGTTATTAGGTCTCCCCAAAGCCTTCTCTTCTCCAGGCTGAACAAACACAGTTCCCTCACCTCCCAGAGAGAAAAAGTCAGCATTACCTAGGTATGCCTAGGAGCTTTAAAGGCTCTTTCAGTCCTTCTGGATATTGTTGGATCAGCAAAGGACCTCATGGATGTTAGAGTGCAATCACCCTCACGCCATGACTTTCTGCATTTGTCACACTCATTTGGCATCATGTTGACATGTACAGGTGTTGTAGGCTGTGAAGAGGGCTCACTCTGGAGAAGCAGTCACTCATAATGAAACCTTGAACTGAAAACCTTTCTGGTCCAAGAGGCAACCTCACACCACTAGAAGGGATGGGCTCTGGGGAGGCCATGTCAGGTACTAACCCACATGCAGCAAAGGATTTTCTGCCTGCAAGAATTGCAGTGGCTATCGCCAGAGAGGACAAAAATCTCCAAATCATTCAGGCTGGAAGGGACCCTGGGGGGACTGTCATCCAACCTCCTGTTCACTTAGGAATCAACACTGAATTCACACCAAGTTCCTCAGGCCTTTGTCCAGCTATGTCCCACAAGCCTCCCAGAAGAGAGAGTCACTAACCCCTCTGGACCCCACCTCAGATGCTTCAGGATCCTCACTGATTTTTCTTCCCTATACACAATTTTAAGTGCACTTGTTTCAGCTTATACCCTTTGCCTCTCATTCTCCTGCCATGAATTCCTGTAAAAACCTGGTTCTTTTTCAGAGGCAACCTTGAGTTGGGAAACTATTATGAATCCTCACCAAAACCTTCCCTTTTCTGTGCTGAACAAGGCCTGTTCTCTCAGCATCTCCTCACAGGGCAAGTGCTGCAGCCCCCAGCCACCTTGGAGGCCTGCCACTGAACTCACTCCCTGGGATCAACAGCATTCTTCTAAAGGGAGCCCGAACTGGACACATTATCTAGATGTGCTCTAACTAGTGTTGAGTAGAGGGGCATAATCACTTCCCTCCATCTCCTGGCTGTGCTCCTGTTCATGCAGCCCAAGATGCTGTGGCCTGCTTTCCTGCCAGGGCACGCTGCTGGCTCATGTTCAGCTTGCTGCCCACAAAGATTCCCATTTCCTTTTTTGGCAGAGCTCTCCCCAGCCGGTATCACTGCAGGGTGTTGGTCTGTGCCTGGGGCAGGACCTGCATTTCTCCTTGTTGAATTTCCTGACAGCCCATTCCTCCTGCGTGTTGAGGTCCATCTGAATGGCAGCCCTCAAACATATGACTCTTCCTCCTGGCTAAGTGTCATCTACAAATGTGATGAGCGTTGCATCCTCCAGGTAACCGAAGAACCGTTCAAACAGGACAGGTCCGAGTATAGACCCGTGCATACTCCACCTTTTCCTGGCTTCCTGGTAAAACGTGACCCATTCAAAAAAGAACCCTCTGAGCTCCATCGTCCAACCAGCTTTTTACCCACCCAGTTGTCTACCCATCTTATCATAATGCCTTATTGCATTCCTCATTGTTCTCACGATCTGGGACTCCGCTATTCCATAGTCACTGCAGCCAAGGGTGCCACAGATTATCACATCCTTGATCATTGGTTCCGTGTGTGAGTACCAGATCCAGGTGAGCATCACCCTTATTGGCCCATCAGGGAGCTGTGCTTGGAAGCTGTCCCTGACACCCTCCAGAAATCTCCTGGACTGCTTGCATCCTGCTCTTTGCCCTTCCAATGAATATCGGGGAGATTAAAGTCCCCCCATAAGAGCCAGGCCCTGTGACCCACTGACTTCCTCAGGTTGCTTAAAGGAGACTGCATCCACCTCCTCACCCTCATCGGGTGGTCTGTAACCCCCATCACAATGTCACCTTTACTCTGATGCTCATGCACAATCTCTCACCCAAACCCTTGTCCATCCCATGCAAGAGCTCCATCCATCTGAGCTGTCCCTTCACACCAAGGGCATCCCCCCTGCTCATCTTCCCTAACGGTCTTGCCTGCAGAGCTTGTACCCTGCCATCACAGCCCTCCAGTCATGCTAGTGGTCCCACTGCATCTCAGTTATTGCAAACATGGTTCAGTCCTGTGACAGCTTGTGCGTCTCCATCTGCTCCTCTCTGTGCCTCTCAGGCTGCATGCACTTGTGTATATTTGGGTTGCAGAGCATCAGCTGTGGCACAGAGTGCAGACCGGTCATGGTGAAACATGTTACCAAGGGCCAAGGACACTGTGTGTGCAATGGCCCTACTCCAGAGCAGAGACACACTGGCCTAGATAGCAGGTGGCAATGTAACGGTGAAAGGAGGTTCCCACTGAGAGAGCAAAGCCTGCGGTGCCCAAGGCCAGGGAGAAACAGAGCTGGGCTGTGCAGGAATGGCAGGAGAGGGGTTTGCTGCCTGAGCTGACTCTGCAGCACCTTGGGGCCTGTGACAGAAGTGAAGCGATCTGCAGGCAGGACAAGGTGCCACTGAAAAAGTCCCTGGCACTGGGCAGCATGTGATTTGGCACCCTGAGGTCATCATTAGCCCAGTTCCTGTCCATATCATCTTGGAGGTGAGAAGAGGTTCAGGAGGAGGAAAGCTAGAAGGTTTTAAGGGTGCAGAGACTAGAGCAGAGACCTTGGTGGGATGTGCCTCTCCCATTTGTGAAGCAGTCTTGGCTGTAGATCAACAGGACTTGGCCTAAAGGCAGTGGTGGGATCCAGTTCTCTGGACACTGGTAGGAAACCTGAATTGCCCTGGGGTACTTGTCCAGCAACCACCCCAAAGCGCCATGGTTTTCCTAGAGGTCCCGTGGTGTATCTGCTAGAGACATGTGGATGGGCTGGACACCCCCAGGCATCTGACATGGCCCTGCAGGCCTGTTTCTGTGTCACTGAATCAAGTGTCTGCACTGGATGACATCAACTGTTTGCAATGTTGGGATCTGCATGTGTCTCGGCTTCCTAGTGAGTGGAGCTCTGGTAGCAGTGGGCGTCTAGTATCATTGCAGGTGGCCAAGGCAATTCCCTGCCTGGCCCCAACCTCATGCTCTAGAAGGATATAGGTGTCACGCTTGCTCCATCAGAGCAAGCAGACCCTGGCACATGTTCTCCAGCACCTCTATCTCTTCCAATGTCACCAGGTGTTTGTGTGTGAGCAACTGACTCCCACCCTTGAACGCCATTGATTATAACAGGAGCATGGACCATGATCTTGCATGCAGACATCTGTGCTGTGCTCACTTCTGCCTGGGCAAGGGGACTCCCACCCCCTTTGTGTTTTTTATGGAGCTCACGAGAAGGATCTGAATCCCACACCAGCCCAGGGCCTTCTAAAGCACCCTGAGAAGCCCAAACTGACTCCTCTGAATCAACACCTGAACCATGTGTCAATGAGCTCCCTTCTTGTCCCCACCTAGGTGTCCTGCCTAGTTAAGAGGTGGGAATAGGAACTTTCAGAGTGGGACAGTTCCAGCTATCATAGATAGCCATCCTCTGATGAAATAAATTGCAGTGCTGGAATCAGTCTCTCTCCACTCTTTAGCAAAGGACAATAGGTGATTATTTTAGTCTACCTCAGTGAACATTTCCCAGGAAGATGGAGCAGAAGACCTGCATGGTCATGCACAGACCAAGATCTCGCATGCAGACATCCATGCTGTGCTCACTTCTGCCTGGGACAGGGGAATCCCACCTCCTCTGTGTTTTTTGTGGAGCTCATGGGAAGGATCTGAATGCTATGTCAGCCCAGGGCCTTCTAAATCACCCTGAGAAGCCCAAACTGATTCATCTGAATCAGTACCTGAACAATGGGAAAAGGAGCTCTATTCTTATACCCATCTTGGTGTGCTGCCTAGCTAAGAGTTGGGGCTCGGGGCTTCCTGAGTGGGACTTTCCACCTTTCATAGACAACCATCCTCTGATGAGACAAATTGCAATGCTGGAATCAGTCTTCTTTGAGTGCTTAGAGAGGGACCATCAGTGATTATTTTAGTCTACCTCAGTGAACATTTCCCAGGAGGAGGGAGCAGAAGGGACAGAAAAAATCATGCCTTCAGCTGGGCCTTTGGTCCTGAGTGGGACCAGGCTCCAGGGATGGAGGGAGCTCATGGCAACCAGGAAGCACTGCCCAGAGACAGCTGTGTGCAGGAGCAGCTCCTCTGCAAAGAGCAGCAGGGCTCTGGGCACTGCCTGCTGCTGCTGACATGAGAGGTGACATGACAGGGAGAAGTGCAAGGCAGTGTGGAGTGGGAGGACCGAGGAGAGCTCCTTGTGGGAGAAATCTTCACAGCCCTTGACACGGTAAGTCTCTGGCTGCAGGGCAATGCTACTGAGGTTCCTGGAAAGGTCTTGAATTCATTCCAGTCACACGATTGGATTTTTAAGGATTGTTCTCCCAGCTTCTCCTTTGTAGAGGAAGAAAAGATGCTTCAGAGCAGGCATTCCCTGTCACACGGTCAGAGGGACAGGGCATCCTGCTACCTTCTCCCAGGGATGCTGCAGGGGCATGAAGCCAGGGTGTGCACACAGGTCTGCCTATGGCTGTCATCTAGAGCAGTGTCCCTGCACTGCAGCGTGCTCTGTGTCTGGGGCAGTGACTCTTCTGTGTGTGAGGGTCAGCACTCAGCCTGCCCAGGTTGCCCCCCACAGCACTGCTGGGAAAAGCTCTGGGTGAGACGAGTGATCCCTGGCAGGGCAGGTTGAGCATCCTCTCCAGAGGATGCTGCATGGGTCAGGGCTGCTTACAGCACCAGCTCACTCCCAGGATATTTCTGGAAGGGACTTTCCAAAAGGAAGGTCAAGGCAGCAGATACATGAAAGGGAAGGAGCTGTCATGAGTCTGTGCTTTCAGTTAATTTCTGTTAGGGTGGGGTGAAATGGGAATAGATCTGTCAGGTTTAGACAGGGGACTGAGGCTCCAAAACAGTGACACTGAGAGAGGAGCAGTTCTGGGAGGGACTCAGCAAATGCCTCCATCCACCCCTCAGCCTAAGGACAGAACCAGCATCACCTTTCCAGCCTCACCAAGGTTTCTCTCACCTGCTCCATAGCACCTGCAAACACGGAGGTGCCCTGGGCAGTGTCCTGCCCCCGGGAGGTTTCTGCAGGGCAGAGCTGAGCTCACAGCGGGTGGGATGGGGTGTGTGAGCTCTGAGAGGGGAGAGACGTGGGGACGGAGAAACAGGTCCCCGCAGGGATGGCTCCAGGCAGCAGAGTCATACTCAAAGTGTGAGAGGAAACTGTCAACTCCAACATCTCCTCTTCTCTCCCAGCAAGCAGAGCCCTCTGCTCTCAAGGTTATGGGGTCCAGCTAAAGGAAACAAAAGAAGCCTTAAAACTACTAATGAACCCACATTATTTAGAAGTGGGAGTGAAGATGCTGAAAATGCCTTCAACAGTATGTGTGGATGAAGTCTGACTCGAACTGGGAATATAGATTTTAGTCACCCCTCTTCCCATTTACACAGTGCTCTAGGTCAGGGCTGACTCCTCTGGAGCCCATGGGCAGAGGCCCCTACTCCTTGTGTCAAACTTGGCCAGCACAAACCAGAGCTCAAGCCATGGAGCTCAGTGACACTGCTGCTGAGATGGGGAGAGGTAATGTGTGTGTGTTTGGGGGGAGTTACGAGAAAGTTGCTCAGAGAAGTCTGTCCTAACTTGTCAATGTGTCTCCTTCCTCAGACAGTTCCCCTGTGCCCCAAAGCAGCAAATGTCCAACAGCGGCTCCCTAAACAATTTCCTCCTCCTGCCATTTGCAGACATGCGAGAGCTGCAACTCTTGCACTTCTCGCTCTTCCTGGGCATCTACCTGGCTGCCCTCCTGGGCAACGGCCTCATCATCACAGCTGTAGCCTGCGACCACCACCTCCACACCCCCATGTACTTCTTCCTCCTCAACCTCTCTGTTCTGGACCTTGGCACCATCTCCACCACTGTCCCCAAATCCATGGCCCATTCCCTGTGGGACACCAGGGCCATTTCCTACTCAGGATGTGCTGCAGATATTTTTCTTCTTTTTCTTCATTTCAGCAGAGTATTATCTCCTCACAGTCATGTCCTATGATCGCTTTGTTGCCATCTGCAAACCCCTGCGCTATGGGACCATCATGGGCACCAGAGGCTGTGTCAGAATGGCAGCAGCTGCCTGGGCCAGCGGTTTTCTCCATGCTCTCTTGCACACTGCTCACACATTTTCCATACCACTCTGCCAAGGCAACACAGTGGACCAGTTCTTCTGTGAAATCCCGAAGATCCTCAAGCTCTCCTGCTCAGACTCCTACCTCAGGGAAGCTGGGCTTCTTGTGGTTAGTGTCTGTTTAAGCTTTGGGTGTTTCATTTTCATTGTGCTGTCCTACGTGCAGATCTTCACAGTTGTGCTGAGGATCCCCTCCGAGCAGGGCCGGCACAAAGCCTTTTCCATGTGCCTCCCACACCTGGCCGTGGTCTCCCTGTTTGTCAGCACTGGCTCCTTTGCCTACCTGAAGCCCCCCTCCCTCTCCTCATCAGTTCTGGATCTAGTGGTGGCTGTTCTGTACTCGGTGGTGCCTCCAGCAATGAACCCTCTCATCTACAGCATGAGGAACAAGGATCTCAGGGAGGCACTGAAGAAACTGGTTCAACTTCTTCTAGTTCAGCAGCAATAAGCTGCCCATCTCTCCTCACAACCAGCTCCCAGTTTATCTCAGACAACTCTTGTGCTTTGGGAGTTTTGTCTGCGATGATAGTCACATTTGTGAACACATGTTTAAATTCATCCCGCCTCTCCAGAGGCGCAAACCCCATCTGTCTGAATCAGAGGCTTTGTGTAAATCTGCCGAGCACTGTTTCAGAGCTGGCCTCCCTTGCAGCATCTCTGTAACAAAAGGGGATTTCATCAGTACACTGCCTGAAGACTGGGCTCTTCTTCCAAAGTAGGAGCCAAGAATGCACTCTGGGAATTGCACCTGAAAAGCCCCTTTTGCTTTGCCTGGGTTTTCCATGAGCTAAGGAGGATGTGTTGACAGGGTGATGTGTGAGAGAATGAGGGCTGGTTTCAGCCCTCACTTGGGGGTGCCCAGTGGCCCTGGAGAGGGTGAGTGTTCAAGAGGTATCTGCTGGGGGCTGTCTCAAATATTAGAGGGGTGGTGAGAGAGGCCCATCCTTCTGGAAGGCAATATGGAGCCACCCGGTTGAGCAGAGGGGATCTCCAGGGACAGCATGTTCCTGGGATGGGCAGTGAGTGGAGACTCACAAAACCAAGTGGAGTCACCCAAAGTAAAGCCTTCAACCAAAGAATGCACCAAATCAGGGCTCTGCAATCTCAGGAGAGGCAGTGGGGACTCACCAGGCACAGGGAAGGCAGCCTCAAGAGCGGTTCGTTTCACCTACAATGAAAAACCATGGCTGGATCTAATGACACAGCTGACCCCATCCTGAGCCATTGGAAATGCCTTGTGATTGCTCTGAGCATCTTCCACAGCCACGGACGCCTGGGGAGGGGGTTGTCAGGTGCAGTGATGCTGGGCCAGCCAGGTCTACCCTGACCAGTACGGCCAGTGTGGAGTCACCCCGGGGCCCCACAGCCTGCTGGCCCTGCAGAGCAGCATCACCAGCCCGGGGAGCACAGCAAAAGGGTGCAGGAATGGCTGGGCAGGCCAGCATGGACACACTGATCTGGCGAAAGGCTCTCCAGAGAACAGGGACATCTCTGGAGAAGAGCAAAGGAATAATTGCGTGCTTGCAGGGAGGAAGAAATTAAAACCTGTTTGTATGTGTGTCAACTCAGGGCAGGCTGCTCTTTTGCTGGACACTTTCACTAACTGAATCTGTTCATTGTATCATACATTATCGTTCCTTCCCTTTCCTCTAACCATTTTCCCGTTTCCAGTTTCCAACCAATGTTGAGGAACCTTGGTGTTGTGTTTGAGAAAGCTGTCGAGTTGATGCAAGGTTACTCCCAGTGATACTGACGGATTAAATGGTGCAAAAGAAGACATTGTTTGTTCAGTCATATGAGAAGTTAACCAGAAGTCTGCGTGGTGATTTGGTCAAAACCATAGGTCCCATCACAATGGCTTTTGTTGCCTTCCATGTCTGGAGTACCCATCTCACTCTGTTGTCAGAACCTTGTGCAGCTTCCCATCCAGTGCGTTACTACATAGAGCTACATTTAGACTAACTTTAGATCTTAGGGTTAGTATAACATGATTGCCTACAATCAGTCCTTAACCTCGTGCTATTACAGGTGGTGTTTCTCTTGTAACTACAGTTTTGAAGATGGCTTGTGACTGATCTTCAATACCCGAGTTGTCCCATGGGCAACGTGAAAAGACAGAACCTGTTAGAGACACGTTTCAGGTGTGTTTTCCAGTTATCAATGTTCCCACGGTTAGCAGGTAACACCATATCTCCCTGCAAGAGAAAACACCTAGGTCTTGGACATAACCCAGACCTCACCAATGGTTAACTTACTGCCTTCATTGTCTACAGCATCCCATGCTCCTTTTCCATGGGAAAAGAGCAGTCACCCAGACCGATCCCTGAGCTGGATGTTTAACCACAACCTCACCTCCAGGACTTTGATGGGGTTTTATTTCTGTTTTAACAGGAATTCATGCAGCTACTGACACAAACCCCTCATCTATGGGCCTTCCCATAAGAGTTTGTCACTTATTTAGCCACCTTACAACTTCTCACAGGTGGGATCCCCACTTAGAAGTATTCTATGAGAGAAGAGTCACTCTTGTGCAGCTGTTGTTTCTGTCGTCCACTCCATCATTCTACTACCCCATTACTTGGAGGTTGATACCATAGGTGAAAGGTCTACTGATCTTTGTTAGAAGCACACCGCGTTTGCAGTTCTTTGTTCTTCAAATGTGTTCCATTACCAAATTGCATTTCTCTGGGAAAGTAGCAAATCAGTGGTTCAAACCAGCAAGGCTTGCTAGTCCAGTTGCAGCTCAGGTGGGGTGCACATTCCCTCTGCTGATAATTATTTCTGCTCCTGCAAGGATTTATTTCCAGCCTTCAGGTGTTTGCATGAGTCTGGAGTGTCCTAAAAAAACGGCCACCCTCTGGTTCTCTTTGTGCTGAGATAAATTCTGCTTGCTTTGCGGCAGCTCTGGTCCATCACAGTCTACGTTCTTCTCTGAACATTACTCCATGGTAGGAACTGATTGGTTGGTCACAATACAAGATGCAAGTAGAGTTCAATTTCTCAGAAGATGTTCTAGGCTACCAGACTAGAATGCACATAGGTGCCTTTGTCAAAATAAACACCTGTAGGTACGAAAAGAAGCTTCTAGGCTTAAATAGGTTCAAGTATGAAATTCAAAGAACACAAAGCTCAAGGGTTTGAAAAAGGAGGATTGCTTCTATCCTAAACAAAATTCTCAATTTTAATAGTCATCTCAGAGAAATTTCTGTTTGAGTTCACATGCGACTAGCTGGTTTGCTTTTGTGAAACATAGGTAATTTTTTTTTAAGTTTTACAACAATTTTTGTAGGCAATGGATAGGCATCTTCTTCCAATTCTAGCCATGCAGGGCCAAGTACAGCCCTTTCCACCCTGCTCTCCCCCAGCACCTCTTCCCTGAATTCAGGGTGCCCTGCACAATGTCCTTCCTTGTGGGTGAAGGGGGACCGCAGTTCTCCAAAAAAGAGGCTGCAGCCTCAGCACTTGTGGCAAGGGATCACACAGCAAAATGGCCATGGGAGCTCCCTGACCCATTGCTGCTCATCTTTGAGAGCTGCTGGGGGAGCATTTGGTGTTAGGAGTTGTGGGAGGGGGTCCCTCACAGGAGTGGTCCTCTCCCAGAGAGCTGGAGTGCCCTCCTGTGGGGCCTGGACTCCCAACCCTGAGAGCATTGGGGACCGTCTGCCTGCAGCGCCACCAAGGACAGAGCCCCAGGAAAGGTGCAAGATGCACAGAAGAACATGGGAAGGGCCCGGGGGGACAGGAATCCAAAGGGGTCAGGAAAGGGGATGTGTGGGAAGGCCATGACTTCCAGGTAGGAAGGGTGTTTCTCTGGTCTCCCACCAAAAGGAACCTGATGATGACTGACCCTGGCTTTCCAATGCCAAAGTGTGGTAGGGAAAGAGCAGTCTCCATGAGCAAATGCCACTGGCTGCTGTAGCAGCGTGCCAAGTGCTGTGTGCCAAGCACCGCCTGGGTCTGCCTTGCCCTGTGCTGGGGGGAAATGGCTAGAGGGGGCAGAGCAATCCCAGAAGAGGTTTGCCTGCTCATCTGAGGCCCTGAAAGGTGGGTGGGATCCAGGGCTGCTGAGTGCACGCAGTCCTGCCAGCTCTGCCAGTACTTCATTGTTGTGTGCATTTCAGCTGCTGGAATGCCCTGACCTTTCCCATATGGATGATGCTGTCCTGCCGCTCCTCCAGAGCTATGTCCAAAGTCAGAGCCTGAAGATGCGTGGGCTGGCATTCGGAGGCTTCATGAGCCTGTCGCAGAGACCTGAGATGGTGAGCAGGGGGGCAGCTGGGTGAAGGCATGCTGGCAGCCTGGGGCTTGACAGGAGGTGTTCATCTGCCCTGAGTCTTTCATGCCAGGCACTTGGCTGGGCTGCACAAGCACAAAGGCACCAATGCCATACAGGAAGAGCTCCTGCTGCTGGCACATCTTGGCTGTGCTAGGCAGAGATCCAGGCCCAGCACCAAGCAAGCCAGCTCCAAACGGCCTCAGTCATGGGAGCGCTGTGGCCAGTCACACTACAAGAGGGACGATGAGCCAGAGCACAGGGTCAGCCTAACGTAGCCGGCTGCTCCTGGGCCTCGAGGCAGCAGCCTTCCTCCAAATAGAGGCCATAGCATGCTGAGGGCCCCCTGCGAGATCTCTGCCCTGCACTGCAGTCTCTGTGCCATGGGTGTGTGCAGAGCCCTGGCCCCGGACACTGAGCCCTGATGGGAAGTTGCCACCCAGAGCGCTTTTGGCAGGGTGGTCTGGCCTTGCTTCACTGAAAGGAAGTTGTGTGTTTCACACAGGCAAGGAGAATGCAGAGCCTGCTCCCAGACATCCTGGAATGGCTGCAGGATGCTGGCAGGGACATGCGTGTGGGAAGCCTGATGATACTGAGAAACATCCTCAACTCCCTGCGCCAGAAGGGCTCCAGCCCCATTGCTCTGCAGCTGGCTGAGAAGCTTCTGTGAGCTTTGATGATGGAAGGCTGGTGGGAGAGCCAGGGGCTCTCCTGGTGTGTCCAGGGGTCTGTATGTGTGGCTATGGGTGCCGTGTGTCCCTCTGACATTCCCTGTGACATTCCCTGTGCTGGCCTTGGTGTCCTGCGCTGTGGGACTAGATCAAACCAGACCCCTCCCTGCCCTCAGCTGTTCTGTCTCATGCTTGACTCCCTGTGGTGCTTGCCTGGCCTGGGGCAGAGAAGAGCAAAGAGGCAGGAGCAGGCTAGAGAGTGAGGGAGAGGCCATGTCCTGGGGCTGTCCCCTTCTGTCATCCTCTCCTGCGAGGGGGCCCTGATGGAATCTTAGGGAAATCCAGAAAGTTCCCTCCAGAGGCAGAGGGAGACAGAGCCCAGGGAAGCTTGCCCTGCTGCTGCCGACAACCCTCATTCTCCAGGCTGCCTCTGCAGAGGTTTGTCCCCAGCTCTGACCTCCGGCTGGGATGGGGGACAGTTGTGCCTGGAGAGGGTGAGGCCTCACAATGGCAACCCTCTTCTCATGCCCGCTTCCTGGAGTCATTGCTGAGGCCTCCCCTCCTCTCCTCCCTGCCCACAGGAAGACAGCCCCGTGCAAGAGCTCTCCATCCTCCTCTGCAAAGAGCTGATGGAGATTGTGGTGGGGAAGAACAAATGGTGCATGAAGCAGCACGTGCAGAGGAGCCTGGTCCCACTCTTCCTCCACATGAGTGACCAGATGCAAGGAGTGGCCCAGGTTTGGACCAGGGATTTTGGGAAGCAATGGTGACATCCCTTGGGTGGGCCGGAGCAGCAGGGCAAGGGCTGCTGACAAGTGTCCCTTTGAATGCATGTCACTGTGAGGTCCAACTTCCTGTGTCCCCAAGGACAAGGCAGAGCTGCCTCTGCCTTCAGCGAGGGACAGATCCAAGCTGCATCTCCTCATTTCGGGCTGGGAAAGGCTCGGGGCCTTGCCAAGATGATGGGGACACAGGGTGTCCTGACCCGGCTGTGGTGGCATCTCCCAGTCTCTGCTGCTCTGCAGGCCTCTCGGGAAACCTACACTCTCTCCTCTGCTCCCTCTGAACCTCGGTACCACACAGCTTCTAGCTGGCAGTCATGAACAGGAAGGAAGAGGAGGATGGTCCTGGAGGAGGGACAGGCCTGGCCTTCTGGGGAGGCTTGGTACCAACCCCCTGGCCTTGTGCTGTCTCCAGCTGCTGAGGGACAGCAGCAGAGTAGAGCAGTACCTGCACCAGAGCCTGCTGTACTTGGAGAACCTTGAGGCATCCTTGCAGGAGGCAGCCATGAGGTTCATTGGTGAGCCACAACCCCAGACCCATCCCTGCCCACACAGATGGGCTGACAGGAGGTTCTTCAGTTCCTCACACCACCTCTGGATCCTGCACCCTGGGGACCATGCTTGGCCTCATAGGCAAGCTCAGGAAGTGTGGGCTAGATGAGCAGACAGTGAGGTGGACTGAGAATTGGCTGAATGGCAGAGCTCAGAGAGTTGTGATCAGTGGCTCAGAGTCTAGTTGGAGGCCTGTAGCTAGCAGTGTCCCCCAGGGGTCAGGACTGGGTCCAGTCCTGTTCACCTTCTTCATCAATGACCTGGATGAAGGCACAGAGCGCACCCTCAGCAAGTTTGCTGGTGATACAAAACTGGGAGGAGTGGCTGATACCCCAGAGGGCTGTGCTGCCATTCAGAGAGACCTGGACAGGCTGGAGAGGTGGGCAGAGAGGAACCTCATGAACTTCAACAAAGACAAGTGCAGGGTCCTGCACCTAGGGAGGAATAACCCCATGCACCAGTACAGGTTGGGGGTTGACCTGCTGGAAAGCAGCTCTGCGGAGAAGGACCTGGGAGTGCTGGTGGACACCAAGTTAAGCATGAGGCAGCAATGTGCCCTTGTGGCCAAGAAGGCCAATGGTATGCTGGGGTGCATGAGGAAGAGTGTTGCCAGCAGGTCGAGGGCGGTTATTCTCCCCCTCTCCTTAGCCCTGGTGAGGCCCCATCTGGAGTACTGCATCCAGTTCTGGGCTCCCCAGTACAAGAGGGATGTGGCACTACTGGAGCAAGTCCAGCGAAGGGTCACAAAGATGATTAGGGGACTGGAGCATCTCTCTTATGAGGAAAGGCTGAGAGAGCTGGGCCTGTTTAGCTTGGAGAAGAGAAGGCTGAGAGGAGATCTTATCAACGTGTACAAGTATGTGAAGGGAGGGTGTCGAGAGGATGGGACCAGACTCTTTTCAGTGGTGCCGAGCGACAGGACGCGAGGCAATGGGCACAAACTGAAACACAGACACTTCCATCTGAACATGAGGAAAAACTTCTTCACTGTGAGGGTGACAGAGCACTGGAACAGGTTGCCCCGAGAGGTGGTGGAGTCTCCTTCTCTGGAGATATTCAAAATGCGCCTGGATGCAATCCTGTGCAATGTGCTCTAGGTGACCCTGCTTGAGCAGGGGGGTTGGACTAAATGATCTCCAGAGGTACCTTCCAACCTCAGCGATTCTGTGATTCTGTGATTCTGTGTAGGGATCACCATGGCAAGCAGCTCAGAAAAGCCAAGTGAATGTACAAAGAAAGCAAATCCAGGGTCAAGGTGAAGGGTTAAACAGGGGTCGGCTGACTTCATGGGAGGGTATCAGGTTGGTAAAAGAAAACAACTTGGAAGGTTTGAAAAGAGGAAAAAATGCAGTAAAAGGTGGGGGGGGGAGGGGGAAAGGCTATTTGGGGGTAGGTGCCAAGCAACACTGAACCTGAATGTCTCTGGAGCAGGAGAAGGCTCAACATGCAGTTGATCTGGTCATACTTTTGTGAGATCTGCTTCCATGATCACAAGCAAGCGGAATGTTTTCCCAAGGTCAAGAGAAGACTTACACTGGAAGGAAATGCAGAATCGTTCTATCTTGAAGGGACCTCAGGATGTCTGTGGCCCAACTTCCTTCCCACAGCAGGGTCAGCTATCAGGTCCAATCAGGTTGCTCAGGACTTTACTCATTTCGGACTTGAAAACCTCTGAAGATAGAGATGGCACAGTGTCTCAGGGCAACCTGCCCCAGTGCTTGACTCTCTGGATGGGTCAAAAGTTTCCCCTTACACCTAGCCTGAACCTCACTTCTTTCTGCTAATGCCCATTGGCCTTCACCCTCACATCATGCACAACAGTGAAGAGCCTGCCTCCATCCCCTTGATGACATCCTGGTGGGCATGGGGAGGCTGCTATTAGGTGTCCCCAAAGCCTTCTCTTCTCCAGGCTGAATAAACACAGTTCCCTCACCTCCCAGAGTGACAAAGTCAACATTACCTCGGTGTGCCTAGCAGGTTTAAGGTTCTTTCAGTCCTTCTGGATATTGTTGGATCAGCAAAGGACCTCATGGATGTTAGAGTGCAATCACCCTCATACCATGACTTTCTGCATTTGTCACACTCATTTGGCATCGTGTGGTAATGTACAGGTGTTGTAGGCTGTGAAGAGGACTCACTCTGGACAAGCAGTTGCTCATAATGAACCCTTGAACTGAAAACCTTTCAGGCCCAAGAGGCAACCTCACACCACTAGGAGGAGCTGGCTCTGGGGAGGCCATGGCAGGTACTAACCCATGTGCACAAAAGGATTTCCTTCCTGCAAGAATTGCAGTGGCTATCTCCAGAGAGGACAAAATCACCAGATCATTCAGGCTGGAAGGGAACTTGGGAGGTCTCGAGTCCAGCCTCCTGCTCACATGGGGATCAACACTGAATTCACACCAAGTTCTTGAGTGCTTTGTCCAGCTGCATCCTTCAAGCCTCCCAGAACAGAGAGTCCATAACCCCTCTGGACCCCACCTCAAATGCTTCGTGGTCCTCATTGATTTTTCTTCCTCATATACAGTTTTGACTGCACTTGTTTCAGATTATAACCTTTGCCTCTCATTCTCCTGCCATGAATTCCTGTAAAAACCTGGTTCATTATCAATGGCAACCTTGAGTTGGGAAGCTGCTATGAGTCCTCCCCAAAACCTTCCCTTTTCTGCACTGAACAAACCCTCTTCCCTCAGCCTCTCCTCACCGGGCAAGTGCTCCAGGCCTCAACCACCTTGGGGGCCTGCCACTGGACTCACTCCCTGTGATCAACAGCGTTGTTCTACAGGGAGCCCCAACTGGACGCAGTATCTAGATGGGCTCTAAGGAGTGTTGAGTAGAGGGGCATAAACACTTCCCTCCATCTCCTGGCTGTGCTCCTGTTCATGCAGCCCAAGATGCTGTGGCCTGCTTTGCTGCCAGGGCACACTGCTGGCTGATGTTCAGCTTGCTGCAAACAAAGACACCCAGGTCCTTTTTCTGCAGAGCTGCTGCCCAGCCGGGCACTCTCCAGCCTGTATCACTGAAGGGTGTTGGTCTGTCCCAGGGGCAGGACCTGCATTTCTCCTTGTTGAATTTCACTAAGTTCCTGACAGCCCATTCCTCCTGCCTGCTGAGGTTGCTCTGAATGGCAGCCTTCAAACATATGACTCTTCCTCCTGAGGAGGTGTCATCTACAAATGTGATGAGAGTTACATCCTCCAGGTCACTGGTGAACCTGTCAGACAAGACAGGTCCCAGTATAGACCCCTGCATACTCCACCTTTACCTGGCTTCCTGGTAAAGCATGACCCATTCAAAAAACCCTCGGAGCTCCATCATCCAACCCGGGTGTCCACCCATAATATCGTAATGCCTTATTGTATTCAAGAATATTCATGGAGACCGTGTCCAACACCTTGCTAAAATCATGGTAAATGACAACCAGTAAATTCTGCTCCTCCACAATCACAGGCCTTTTATCACAGAAAGCAATCAGGTTGTGCAGGAATGATTTACCTTCTTTAAATCCAGGCTGACTGTTCCCAGGCACATTCTTCATGTGCCCAGAAATGTGATCCAAGAAGATTCGCTCCATGACACACTCTTCATCAAAGTGAGGCTGCAGGGCCTGCAGCTCCCCGGGTTGTCCTTGTGCCCTTTCTTGAAGATGGGCACAGCACATTCCTTTTTCTGGTCATTGGGACCTCCCTTGATCTACACAACCTTTCAAAAGGTGATAGAGACTGGCCTTGTTATGATGTTGGCCAGCCCTCTCAGTGTCCTCATGTGCAGCCCATCGCATCCCAGAGACTTGCATGGGCTGAGTACTTACAAGCAGTCCCTCACTCAACCCTCATCCCCTGCTGGCTGTTTTTCTCTTCTGGAGCCCTGACTCGAGGCACAATGGCTTAGGAGACCTTGCTGGTGAAGACTGAAGCCAAGAAGGCACTGAGCTCCTCAGACCCATCTGCATCTGTTATTACTAGAGTCACTGCCCCATTCAGCAGTGAGACCAGGTGTTCTTTGATTATTCTTTCTGTGTTAGTGGAGTAGTAGCAGCTCTTCTTCATGCCCTAACGTCCCCTGCAAGTGTCTACCCTCAGGGAGCTTTGGTTTCACCATCCCTACTTTGGTGGACAACAGCATCCTGTTGAACCAAGCCGATCTCCCAAGATGTCTCCTAGTTCTAATGGGTATCGCTATGGACCGTCCTTGTGCTTGGTGGCTGCTCTCCTTAAAGACCTGCTGGCTTTCCCAAGCTCCATTTCCCCTCAGAGCTGCCTCCACAGGGATCCCCCACCAGTACGCTGGAGAGGACAAAGTTTCCTCCTTTAATGGCTGGAGTCTGTACACTACTATTGTCCTTCCTCACTGCCCTCACAATCTGGGACTCTGCTCTTCCATAGTCACTGCAGCCAAGATTTCCACAGATTATCACAGCCCTCATCAGTGCTTCCTTGTGTGAGTACCAGATCCAGGTGAGCGTCACCCTTACTGGCCCATCAGGGAGCTGTGCTTGGAAGCTGTCCCTGACACCTTCCAGAAATCTCCTGGACTGCTTGCACCCTGCTCTTTGCCCTTCCAATGAATGTCAACGAGATTAAAGTCCCCCCAAAGAACCAGGCCCTGTGACCCACTGACTTCCTCAGGTTGCTTGAAGGAGACTGCATCCACCTCCTCACCCTCATCAGGTGGTCTGTAACTCCCATCACAACATCACCTTTACTCTGATGCTCACGCACACACTCTCACCCAAACCCTTGTCCATCCCATGCAAGAGCTCCATCCATCTGAGCTGTCCCTTCACACCAAGGGCATCCCCCCTGCTCATCTTCCCTAACGGTCTTGCCTGCAGAGCTTGTACCCTGCCATCACAGCCCTCCAGTCATGCTAGTGGTCCCTCCGCATCTCAGTTATTCCAACCAAGTTTCAGTCCTGTGACAGCCTGTGCATCTCCATCTGCTCCTCTGTGTGCCCCAGGCTGCAGGCACTTGTGTATATTGGAGTTGCAGAGCCTCAGCTGTGACACAGAGAGCAGATTTGTAATGGTGCAACCTGTTAGCAAGGGCCAAGGACACTGTGTGTGCTATGGCCCCACTTCAGAGCAGAGCCATGCTGGCCTAGATAGCAGGTGGCAATGTAATGGTGAAAGGAGGTTCCCACTGAGAGAGCAAAGCCTGCAGTGCCCAAGGCCAAGGAGAAACAGAGCTGGGCTGTGCAGCCATGGCAGGAGAGGGTTTTGCTACCTGAGCTGACTCTGCAGCACCTTGTGGCATTTGACAGAGGTGAACCAATTTCCAGGAAGGACAAGGTGCCACTGAAGAAGTCCCTGGGCCTGGGCAGCCTGTGATCCAGGCACCCTGAGGTCATCATTAGCCCAGTGCATGTTCATATCCTCTTGGGGGATGGGAAGAGGTTCAGGAGGAGGAAAGCTAGAAGGTTTTAAGGGTGCAGAGACTAGAGCAGAGACCTTGGTGGGATGTGCCTCTCCCATTTATGAAGCACGCTTGGCTGTACATCGGAAGGACTTGGCCTAAAGGCAGTGGTGCGATCCAGTTGTTTGGACACAGGTAGGAACCCCAAGATGCCCTGGGGCACTTGCCCAGCAACCACTACAAAGGGCCATGGTTTTCCTAGAGGTCCCATGGTGTATCTGCTAGAGACATGTGGTTGTGCCAGACCCCCCAGGCATGTGACACGGCCCTGCAGGCCTATTTCTGTGTCACTGAATCAAGTGCCTGCACTGGATGACATCAACTCTTTGCAATGTCGGGATCTGTATGTGTCTCAGCATCATAATGAGTGGAGCTCTGGCAGCCGTGAGCATCTAGTAGCATTGCAGGTGGGCAAGGTAATTCCCCTCCTGGCCCCCACCTCATGCTCTAGAAGGATGTGGGTCTCCCAGTTGCTCCATCAGAGCAAGAAGACACTGGCACATGCCTTTGACCACCTCTGTCTCTTCCAATGTCACCAGATGTTTGTGTGTGGGCAACTGACTCTCACCCTCCATCTCAGGTGATTACAACTGCAGCTTAGAGAAAGAGCTCCCATGCAGACATCTATGTTATGCTCAGTTCAGCTTGGGCAAGGGGAATCCCACCTGCTGTGTGTTTGTGGAGTTCACAGGAGTTTGCTGAATCCCCCTCCAGCCCAGGGCCTTCCAAACCAGAATGAGATGCCCAGATTGACTCATCTGAGTCAGCACCTGAACCAGGTGTCAATGAGCTCCCTTCTTGCTCTTTTCTGCCTGTCCTGCCTACTTAAGAGATGGAAATAGGGATTTTTAGATTGGGACTTTTCCAGCTCTTGCAGATAACCATGCTCTGATGAAACAATCTGTAATGATGGAATCAGTCTTCCTTCAGTGCTTACAGAGGGACCATTGGTGATTATTTTAGTTTATTGGAGTGAACATTTCCCAGGAGGAGAGAGCACAAGGGACAGAGAAATTCATGAGCTCAGCTGGGCCTCTGCTCCTGAGCGGGGCCAGGCTCCAGGAATGGAGGGAGCTCATGGCAAAGGGGCAGCACTGCCCAGAGACTGCTGTGTGCAGGAGCAGCTCATCTGCAAAGAGCAGCAGGTCTCCGGGCACTGCCTGCTGCTGCTGACATGAGAGGAGAGAAGGCAGAGAGAAGTGCAAGGCAGTGTGGAGTGGGAGGACAGAGGAGAGCTCCTTGTGGGAGAAATCTTCACAGCCCTTGACACGGTAAGTCTCTGGCTGCAGGGCAATGCTACTGAGGTTCCTGGAGGGCTCTTCTAAACCCAGCCCATCCCATAACTGATAGGCTTTTTAAGGATTGCTCTGCTGGCACATCCAGTGCATAGGCAGAGGAGGAGATGCTTCAGAGCAGGGATTCCCTGCCATACCATCACAGGGACAGGGTGTGCAGCTCCATTCTGCCAGGGGTGGCTGCAGGGGTATGAAGCCAGGGAGCACACCCAGGTCTGCGCAGGGCTGTAATTCAGAGCAGTGTCCCTGCATCCCAGGGTGCTGTGTGCCTGGGGCAGTGACTCTGCTGCCTGCGATGGTCAGCACTCAGCCTGCCCAGGGAGCTCCCCACAGCATTATGGGTAAAAACTCTTAGTGAGAGGAGCGACCCCCTGCAGGGCAGGTCATTCTCCTGCTGAGAGGGTGCTGCGTGGGTCAGGGCTGCTCACAGCTCTAGCTCATGTGCAGGAGATGTCTGAGGGGTCTTTTCAAGAGGAGATCAAGAGAAGGGTACTTGAAAGGGAAGGAGCTTTCCTTCAGGTGTCTGCACTTTCAGTTTCCTAATTTTGGCAGGGAGAATGAAGGAAGGAGTTTTCTGTTTTGTCAAGGAAGTGGGACTCCTAAACCTTCACTCTGAGAGATTAATAGGTCAGTGAGAAACCTCAGGAAGTCACTTCATCCCCACCTTAGCCTACAGACAGTATCAACATCACCTTTGTGGCCTCATAGGAGTTTACGTGACCTGCTGCTTAGGACGTGCGTGCACAGAGATGCCCCTAGAGAGTGCCCTGATGCGGGAGGTTTCTGTAGGGCAGAACTGAGCACCCAGCAAGTGGATGGTGTCTGTGAGCAATGAGCGGGAAAAGCTGCTGGGACAGAGAAAGTGCTGGCAGCAGGGACAGCTCCAGGCAGCAGGGATGGGCGGGGAATGAGAGGGAACTGCAGGGCATGAGCCACCTTCTCTGCAGCCAGACCTCTGGCAGAGGAGAGGGGCATCTCTCCTGCTCTGCCCCTATTTCATGCTGCCTGACAAAGGGGCTGAGAGTGACTGTCCTGCAAGGTTGCTGTCTGCAAGGCGGCATGCCCAGCTGCATAAGGGGAAGGCTTTTCAGAATGCTTCTCTGTCTCTCTTTGCCTCCCTTGACAGCAGGATCATGGTGTTGCTCCTTGTTTCCCCTCCTGTCCATGCTGCTCTTGTTCTTCCTCTTGGGCTCTCTGGTTCTGGGGGTTTTCAGCTGCAGTTCAGACATTGATGCTGCACGTTGTGGAACAGAGGCGTCTGCATGGGAATGAGGTTGCCCCAGCCCCCTTCTGACTTGTGGAGCTCCAGAAAATGTAGTCTGTGGGGCTGGGAAATGAGCTGACTCTTCCTCAAGGAGAGCCCATTTTTAGTCCTAATGGTCCTTTGACTGATTCCCTGTGGTGTCCTGCCCGGTTGCCACCTGCCCTCTAGAAAGGCACAGCTGTCTCATAGCATCACTGTGATATCTGAGAGCCCCATGAGGAAGGTGCAGAGATGGTGAGAGTATGGAGATGGTGGTGGGAGGCTGTATGTGGGCATCTGAAAAGAGACCTGTGTGTCCTCATCTAGAAGGGGAGTGTGGAGAGCTCCCTCAGGTGCCCGGAGAAAGGCTGAGAAGTTTGGAGCTGTGCACTTTGAAAGTGGACTCGTGTGCTCTCAGCAGGGGCTGGTTTCTCTCCAGGGCAACATATGAGTGTGATCTTCCTCCAGGTCCAATAGTGGCAAGCACAAGGCAGCTGAGAACGAGACTAATAGACAGACTAGCTGTCCTCACTCTGCAACAAGGGACAGTGAATCCTTTTTTCTCAGGACTCAGTACAAATCCCAAGGATTTCTACCTTTGAGGAATACTCCCCAGCAGTGACAAGATCATCTGAAATAAAATAAAATAAAATATCCCTGAAACACTGTTCTTCAAAACTAATTCTTTAAAATTCGGACTGACGATGCTGAAAGCCCTTCTACATGATGAGTGGATTTCACCTGACAGAAATTGTGAATGTCAGAGCTGGTCACCCCCATTCCCCTGTGCCCACTGCTTTACAGCAGGACTGACTGCTCTGGAGCCCATGGGCAGAGGTCCCTGCTCCTCACAGCACACTCAGCCAGTGCAAAGCAGAGCCCAAGCAAGGGAGCTGCACAAAGATCCTCTCAGGAAAGAGAGAGGCAAAGTGGGGGTTTGTATGAGAACTGCAACATTTGGGGGGGGGTTTGCTTGAAAAGCCTCCGCTAACTTCTCAATGTCTTTTCTCCTTTGCACAGTCCCCCATGCCTGGAGATAGCAAAATGTCCAACAGCAGCACCTTCAATGAGTTCCTCCTCCTGGCATTTGCGGACACGCGGGAGCTGCAGCTCTTGCACTTTTGACTCTTCCTGGGCATCTACCTGGCTGCCCTCCTGGGCAACGGCCTCATCATCACAGCCGTAGCTTGCAACCACCGTCTCCACACTCCCATGTACTTCTTCCTCCTCAACCTCTCCCTCCTCGACCTTGGCTCCATCTCCATCACTGTCCCCAAATCCATGGCCAATTCCCTGTGGGACACCAGGGCCATTTCCTACTCAGGATGTGCTGCTCAAGTCTTTCTGGTTGGCTTCTTGTTAGGAGGAGAGTATTTTCTCCTCACTGTCATGGCCTATGACTGCTACGTTGCCATCTGTAGACCCCTGCACTATGGAACCCTCATGGGCCACAGGGCTTGTGTCAGAATGGCAGCAGCTGCCTGGGCCAGTGGTTTTCTCTATGCTCTCGTACACACTGCGAACACATTTTCCATACCACTCTGCCAAGGCAACACAGTGGACCAGTTCTTCTGTGAAGTTCCCCAGATCCTCAAGCTCTCCTGCTCAGAATCCTACCTCAGCGAAGTTGGGCTTCTTGTGGTTAGTGCCTGTTTATTCTTTGGGTGTTTTGTTTTCATTGTGCTGTCCTATGTGTGGATCTTCACTGCTGTGCTGAGGATTCCCTCTGAGCAGGGACGACACAAAGCCTTTTCCATGTGCCTCCCGCACCTGGCCGTGGCCTCCCTGTTTATAAGCACTGCAGTGTTTGTCTACCTGAAGCCCCCTTCCCTCTCCTCCCCAGCTCTGGATCTGGTGGTGGCTGTTCTGTACGCGGTGGTGCCTCCAACTCTGAATCCTCTCATCTACAGCATGAGGAACAAGGAGCTCAAAGATGCCCTGAGGAAAGTGATTTCATGGACATTTTTCAGCACTGGTAGCATTGCCATTGCTCTCCACAGGTGACTCCCCCTGTGTCCCATACCAGGACTGAGCTTTGTTCACTTTATTTGTATTGTTACTAGTATTGCTGTTGTTATTATTAATTGTCACCCCATTGCTACAGAAATGGTTGGGTTCATTCTGCCTTCACTGAGACTGCTCTGTCTCACCTGGTGCCCATATAAAGTTGTGTCCAACACTGGGTCAGAGCTGACTCCATCACAGTATCTCTGTAATAAAGTTGGTTCCTCCAGGTGCAGTGCTTCCAGTTGCTGGGCTTTTCTTCCAAAGCTGATGTCAAGAATAGGCCCAAGGAATTGCACCCCAGAAGGGTCTACTGCACAGGGTTGCCCATGGGTCTAGGAACAAAAAGCTCATTATCATGTTATGATCTCTTAGAGACCAAGGGCTGGATTTAGAACTCACCCATCGGTGTCCAGGGACAGTGGAGAGGATGAATGGTCATGGATTTACAAATCCACAGGTGTCCCACATGTTAAGGCCCAGTGTCTGATGGCCGTCTTTCTGGAGGGGAATCTGGAGGTGCCAGGAGAGCACAGGGCATCTCCTGGGACAGCATGTGCCTGGGGTGGGCAGTGAGTGGAGCCTCACAAAGGGAGAGGTCCTCCAAGGTGGAGTCACTTAAAGAACTCAGCCCAGGTATCCATGGACAAAGGAGGACTCTGCAATCCCAGGAGAGGCAGTGGGAACCCAGATGACATGGGGAAGGGAGACCGGACAGTGATTCATGTCATCGTAAATGAAATACCAGGGGCAGGATCTAGAGATGCAGCTGGACACAACTAGTAGCTTTGGAAATGCTCCATAGTCCCTCCAAGCACCTGCCACATCTGCAGTCCCCTGGAGGGATTAGAGGCCGTGATCCCCATTTGGTTGGATCTGCCTCCCACCCTGACCAGCACGGCCAGTGCAGAGTCACCCTGTGGTCCTGTGGCCCCGAAGCCTGCTCACTCTGCAGAGCAGCACTCTGAGCTCAGGGCCCTGCAGGAGAACAGGGGAGGGGGTGTGGGAATGGCCAGCAAGATCAGAGGAGGGATTGGGAGAGATGAGAACAAAGTGGAACTGGGCTTGACAGTATCCTGGAGAGAAAAATGCCAACTTTTAATCCAATGCAATGATGATCAGAGTGTGGGTACACTAAAGCAAGCTCATGGTGCAGAGCCAGAGGTCCTTGTTGTCCTGGCCCTCCACATGGCCTGGGAAGTGGTTGAAGAAGGATTAATGCTTCCCACCCTCCCAGCTCCTAGTGCCATTGTCCCTCCTGAAGGGAGGCACCAAAAAGAAGGCTGGGACCCCTTGTGGGAGCTTGTGTTGAAGGAAGCAGGACCTGGGAGCCATATCAGTTTGCTGCTGTCCCTCAGGCCCTGTCCCCAGCACATGTCCTTCAGACAATCTCACCCATCCTGCATGCTGATCCTCACCCCAAAAGTCACCCCCAGACAAGGCTCCATGCCCAGCTGGAGGACTGGATGTCCAGCTGTGAGCCCTGGGAGGATGTGCCCTCTGCTGAGTCCTTTGCAGGGCTGGCAGGGAGCATGTAGAGGAGTTCCTGAGGACATCTGGTGGGTCTGTAGACCATCGTCCTCCCATGGGGGCCCTCAAGCAGGGTGCCTCAGTGCAAAGGTCCAGCCCAGTTTGTTGCTGCATGAACAGAGAGGAGAAAGTGCCCCAGGAAACTCCTCACACACCCAGACCCTTGTATCAGTCAATTCCAGCACTGGCCATTCCCCACGGTCCTGTTGAGGGGTGATCTTTGAATGTGACCAGTTCTGTCTGCCTGCTGGGCTCAGCACATGTATGGACGGAATGGCCATCCCTGCCTGGCCTCTCTGCAGGCTCAGAGCTCAGCAGATTCCAGAGCATGCCTTCTGCTAACCCCGGGGAGACAGGGACAGGGCTGGGCAGGGGCTGGGGGCTGGTGGGAAGCTGCAGAGCACGAGGGCCATGGTGGCCAAGGCAGCAAGGGCTGTCATGGGGACCATGCTGGGGGGATGTTTCCCCACCCCAGGACGCACCCTGTCCTGTGCAGTGCCTGCACAGTGGGGCTGTGGGGCACTTGTGCTTATGTGACCATCTAAAAGAAGGCAGGTGAACACCTCCTCCTCCTCCCTGTTGCCTGTAAGGGCAGCCTGGGAGGCACTGCCTCAGGCATATCTACATTACAACGGAAATTCTTTGCATCACATTCAACCATCCATTGCCTGGATCCCCTCAGGGGTGAGGGGGGAAGAGCAGGCCTTCCTGCGTTGTGAATTCTCTACCTCTGTAGTTTGCACCTCTAAGTAGATGGTGCCATCCTCCCCTTGGTTTCTTGCCTGAAGCTCAGCCTGGATGGGGATGTGAATGTGGAGGTTGTCTGTCACTGCCGTGACCTTGAGATGGTGGAGAGGTAAGAGGAATAACAGAGTCACCACCCTGGACTGCAGCAGAGAGCATTTCATCTTGTTTGGGATGGAGTTAGGCAAGGCAAAGCTCAGCTGGAGCTCGAGCTGGAGGTAGAGCTAGAGCTAAGAAGGGATGGGGAGGGCAACCTGAAGGGCTTCTGTAAGGACGTTGGCAGCACAAGGCAGCAACACAAGGAAAATGTGTTCTCCCTGCTCAGTGGGGCAGGGGACGTAATGACAAAGACAAGGGAAAGGCTGAGGAGCTCATTGCTTCTTTTCCCTTATCTTTTCCTGGTCTTGTCTACTGCCAGGCCTCCCTGGCCCCCAAGTCCTTTGGCAGCATCCATGTTAGCAAAGCCTCACCCATGGTAGAGGAAAATGCAGCTGGGGAGGACTTTTGCCCAGTGGGCACACACAAGTCCCTGGGACCAGACAGGAAGCACCCCAGGGTGCAGGGAGAGGTGGCTGGAGTCACTGCAACACCACTCCCAATTGTCTATGAAATGTCAGGGTAATCAGGGAGGTTCCTGATGACTGGGAAAAGGCAGACATCACACCCATTTTCCAGAAGGGCAAGAGGGAGGGTCTGGGGAACGACAGGCTGGTCCTCTTCATCTCAGTGCCTGGGAAGGTGATGCAGCAAATCCTCCTGGAAACCATCTCCAAGCATAGGAAGGAGAAGGCCTGGAAGAGGCAGCATGCTTTGACCAAGGGGAAATGGAAAGCATGCCTGACCAACCCAATTGCCTTCTGCCATCAGATGAATGCCCGTGTGCACAAGGGGAAAACAGGGGATTTTGTGAACCTTCCCTTTAGAAAGGCCTTTGGCACAGTCCCCCAGAGTCTCCTTATAGGCAAATTGTTGAGCTCTACCCTGGATCAATGGACCAGAAGGCAGGTGGAAGACTGGCTGGACCATCAGGCTGAAACGCTGTGATCAGTGGTACAAGTTCCAAGTGGCAGCCGGTTACTAGCGGCATCCCTCAGTGATCAACGTGTGGGGCAGGACTGTTTAACATCTTGATGAATGGCCTGCACAATGGATGGAGCGCACTCTCAGCACCCTTGTGGCCAATGCATAAGTGGGGGGAGCCCCTGGGCAACCTCATCTAGTTCCCTCTGCATTGACCAGGGTGGCTGGGACTAGGTGATGTCCAGAAGTGTCGTCCACCCTAAGTGCTGTGATTCAGTAAATCTTTCCCTGGAGGGCTCTGTAAAGACAGAATAGTGAGAGGAAGAAGAAAGGACAGAGAGGCAGAAGAAGAGAGCTGAAACATGACAGTTAAAATAAAGTAGTTGCTGAGAACAAAGTTTCTCCATTCTGAGTGCTGGTAAAAAATGTATTTTGATGAATAATGTCTGTTTATACATATATATATATTCACTTGCATAGACAGGCTAATTCCTGTAGCGCATGAACATGGTGTTGCCAATTCATAAGAAAGAAAAAATATATGGCAATGGTAAAAATAGTGTGAAGTTTTGGAAACGAGCATTTCTTGTCTATTATCGCAGTGAGTTATTTTTTGAGAAGATCTCAACTTTTGACTAGGATCTCCTTTTGGGGCTTGATTCATCTGACCACAGAGAGAGGCTACTGCTGCCTGAGATGCCCTGGGGTAGCTGTGTTGCCATGTGGTGCTGGAAATTTTGGAGGTGGCTCCTGCAGGACCTGAGCTTGTCATTAGGAAAGGTATCTCAAAACAACTCAGCTGAGACAACTTAGTTCCTTCTTTGGAGAAGAAAGGGAAGTGCAGAGACCTGGATTTGACAGAGACATCTGCACTGATGGGGTCTGGCCTGGGGTGAGATCAGCCTCCTCCTTGTTCTCAATAAGCTCCCTTCTTGCCCCGTTCTCTGTGTCCTGCCTAAAGAGATGGAAATAGGGGCTTCCGGAGCCGGACATTTCCACCTCTTGCACATAACAAGCCTCTGATGCGACAATCTGTAATGCTGGAATCAGTCTTCCTTCAGTGCATAGAGAAGGACCATTGGTGATTATTTTAGTCTACTTCAAAGAACATGATTAAAGAGTAGATATCTTCAGGAAGGGTATTAATGGCGGGAGAAGAAATATTGATCTGCCTTTGACCTTGTGTTTCCACTTCTCTGTCTTTTAGGCTGTGGATAAAATCTCAGTCCTCTCTCACATATTTCCACATGTCCTGATTAAATTGGTCATTTCTAAAGGCATCTTTGCATCTCTGGGCATGTGCTCTTCCCATAGTTTCCCAGTTTTCCTCCTCCCTTTATTCTTTGTCATTCAGGTACCCCTCAACTCTCCAGTTGCTGCTCTGAGCTGCTGGGAGTCTGAAGCTTGCCTCATCTTTCAGCAGTCTCCTTGTCTCTTTAGCCAGCTCCTTCGTTGTGTTTCCTGTCTATCCTTTTCTATCTATCTGTCGAAAACATTTCAAGGAAAGTTATGCCTTGTGGGCAGTGGACCTCACTGGAGGCAGCTTGGACTTGGCATACAGTTGAGGAGTTTCTTTAATATTTATAAACTGTTCCAAATTTTATTTTTGTTTGTTTGCTATTAAGAAAAAAACCTTCTGTGCCTGCTTGCAGCTAGTTCTCAAAGGAAAGCAAGTGGGAATCGGTGCACATGAGCTGTAACATTCAGCTACAGCCTTGAGTGGCAAAAGGTTGGATTTTTCACCAGAGTGATGTGAAGTCCGCAATGACTGATGAGGGAAATGGCAGGGCTGGTGAGCTGGGGAGGAAGGTTCTCCATACAGGTCTCCTATCAGAAATACTGCTTTGCCTACATGTCCATACTTTGTTACGAGACACCGTGGATCAGTATGAATTGGAGAATGTGGGTGTGACTTATTCTGAAAAGTGAACAATGAAGAAAGCTTGAGAAGCAGACGTCTTTCTTTTCAGGTGCTTATTGAAATCTGCCTATTTTCAATTCACTGCTGCAAACTTTTCAATTAACCACACAAGAATTGACAAACAAGAAAATTATGGCAAGAGGCATGGCTCCTTAGGGATTTTTGTATTTCAATGACCCCTTGGGTGTATTTGGGGTTGAGCCCATGAACTTCAGATACTGAGAGGAGGCTGAAGCAACTTCTCAAAACTTAATGTCAGAAGCAAATCCCAAGTTTCTTGGAGCGTTAATGGGTCCCACTGAGGGCCATTACCAACAAAGGCTCCGCAGGGGCTGATTAGAGCCAAAAGTTGGAGGCCCTGATTGCAGGTAGGCAAAGGCAATGTGAGGGTGGCTCTGATGCCAAGTCAACCTTGATGTGTGTTATCAAGCAGAGTGACCAGGCACTGACAGCCAGCCCCTGGGTAGGGTGGTGCTTTCCATCACGCATTGCTCAGGGCTCTTCCTGGGGCCAGTGTGTGGGTGGGGTGCACAACACTGACTGCAGGACCGTGATACAGCACCTCCTGGACTCCCAAGTTACAAGGAGGAAGCAAGGCCACAGTGTTTTAAGGAATGGTGTCTTCTTGTGGGCCTCAGAGTCAGAGACACCAGCCACAGGCAAAAGGACAAAGGCCTAGCTGTGTTGGGAGCTTTCAGTCCTGGCAGTGCCCTGGGCCATCTCCACCACAGGCTGTCCTATGCTTTCCTAAGCCCATGCCTGTTTCCCTGCAGACTGTACACACCCAAGCTGCTTCCCCACCTTGCTCTCACCCCGCGATCTCCCTGCCTCTCCTGATGTCTTCCTGTCCTCCCTTGCTTTTCCTTGAAACACAAAGGCAGGGGCTGATCACAGACTCCCTCTTGGTGACCTGTTGCACCTCAGCACTACCCTAGGAGTGACATTCTTTTGACCTGAAGTCCATTCTGAACCTCTCAAGATTCAGTTTGTGGATCTCTTCCACAGCCATAGCCAAATGGTATCTTTCTGAAACCACTCTTCGAGCAGTCACAGGCTACTACTGCCCTTTCCCTGCACTTCAGCAGCATAAAGAAGGCCAAGTCCCTCAACCTCTCCTCACAGACAGGATCATTCCCACCTAGGCACAGGACTTGACACTTCTCTTGGAAAACTTCATGATGTACTTGTTGTCCAAATCACCTGAGTTTCTCAAGATCCTTTGGGACTGAATCTCCTTTGTGTCAAAATGAAACAAACAAACAAAAAAAACCCATCAAACCAAAACAGCACCAATGAGTATAAGGGTGAGCAGGGGTGGGGTGGGCCGTATGGGAAAGGATCAGAATGGTAAAAGAGACAGACTTAGAAGAGGGGGAAGAAAAGTAATAGTAAATTCCAAGTGAAGCCAAGGATTGATAAGGGCTTTCTTGGGGATTCCTGCCAAGAAGCCCTGCATCTGAATAATTCTGACTGGAGGAGGACAAGAAAGCTGCCCTGCTTCCACTGTCACAGGGCACCTGCGTGCTTTCCCTGACATTCACAAGAGAAGATGGAGAGTGAGAAGAACCATGGACTCCTTCAGGGTAGAAGGGACCTCAGGAGGTCTCTAGCCCAATCTCCTTGCTCACAGCAGGGTCAGCTCTGGGGTCAGAGCAGGTTGCTCTGGGCTTCATCCAGTCTGGTCTTGGCAACCTCCAAGGCAGGACACTGCACAGCCTCTCTGGGCAACCACTTCCAATGCTCCACCATTCTTGTAGTGGAAAAGCTTTTCCTTGTCTCCTGCACTAACCTCTCTTCTTCCAACTTATGCCCATTGTCTCTTGTCCTCCCACCATGCACCCTGGTGAAGAGCCTGCCTACATCTTATGGATGACCTCCTCGTGGCCATTGGAAGGCTGCTATGAGATCCCTCCAAAGCCATCTCTTCTGCAAGTGGAACCAGCCCCATTTCCTCACAGAGCAAGTGCTCCAGTTCCTCGACTACTGTGAGGGCCCTTGGCCAAACTCGCTCCCACTTATCAACTTCTTTCTTGTTCTGGGAACCCAAACCTCGATGCAGGGTTCTAGATGTGCTCTAACGAATACTGACTAGAAGGCGATCACCATTTCCCTCCACCTCCTGCCTGTGCTCCTGCTCATACAGCCCACAATGCTTCTGGCCGCCTTTCCTGCCAGGGAATGCTGCTGCCTCATGTTTTGCCTCCTGTCCCCCAGCACCCTCACGTCCTTTTCCACAGAGCTGCTGCCCAGGCACTCAGGCCCCAGCCTGCAACACGGTGGAGTGTTGGTTTATCCCAGGTAAAAGACCTGTCATTTGTCCTTGTTGAATTCATAAGGTTCCTGACAGCCCATGCCTCCTGCCTCTCTAGGTCCCTCGCAATGGCAGCCCTCAAGCATATGAGTGCCCCCCCCCCACCTCCAGTTAGGGATCATCTACAGGTATGATGAGTGTTGCATCCTCAGTGTAACCAATACAGATGATAAACAGGACAAGTTCCTGGAGAGATCAGTGGTGCTCCACTTCTCCCTGGCCTCCAGGAAGAGTACTGCCCATTGACCACTGCCCTCTCAGCCTCTGATCATCCAAGCAGCTTTTTCCAATACGGTTGTCTACTCTTCTAGACTCTAATGTTCTAATGTGCATGCAAGAATATTGTGGGAGACAGTGTCAAACACCTTGCTAAAGCCCAGGAAAAACACATTTACTCTTCTGCATCCACAAATAGATTTTTTTTTAATCATAGAAATCAATCAGGTTGGTTAGGCAGAATTTACCCTGGGTAAATGCATGCTAACTGTTCCCAGGCACCTGCTTATCCTTCATGTGCCCAGAAATGTGATCTGAGAGGGTTCACTCCATGACTCACTCCTCACCAAAGGGAGTCTGCACTGCCTGCAGCTCCCCAGGTTGCCCTTGTGGCCTTTTTGGAAGATGGATCTAACAGTTGCCTTTCTCCTACTATCCCATCCCTGATCCGTTCCTCCTTGTATGAAATTTCCAGATACAAGAAAGCATCACCCTTATCAGCCCATCTGGGAGCTGTGCAAAAAAGTTGTCCTTGATGCCCTCCAGAAACCTCCTGGCCTGCTTGCACTCTGCTGTTTGCCCTTATGCTTCATGTCGGGGGATTAAAGTCCTGCCAACAAGAACCAGGGCCTGTCATCCACAGACTTGCTCAGGTTGCTTAAAGGAGACTGCACCCACCTCCGTACCCTCATTAGGTGGTCTGTAGCTCCCACCATGATGTCACCCCTACTTTGATGGTCACCCATAAGCACTCACCCAAACCCTTGCCTCTCCCAAGGAAGAGCTCCACACATCCAAGCTGCCGCTTCCCACAAAAGGCATCCTCCCTCCTCATTTTCCCTGGCAATCTCTCCTGAAGAGATTGTACCCTACAAGCATCACCCTCCAAACATGTGAGTGATCCCACCACATCTCAGTCATTCCAATGATGTTTTCAGACCTGTGAAAGCTTGTACATCTCCATCTGCTCCTGTCTCTCCCCCAGGCTGCATACATTTGCATATATTAGTGTTGCAGAGCATCAGCTGTGGCACAGAGAGCAGACTGGTTGTGGTGAAACCTGTTACCAAGAGCCAAGGACACTGTGTGTGCAATGGCCCCACTTCAGAGCAGAGCCTTGCTGGCATGGATAGCAGGTGGCAATGTAATGGTGCAAGGAGGTTCCCACTGAGAGGGCAAAGACCTGCAGTGCCCAAGGCCAGCAAGAACCAGAGCTGGGCTGTGCAGGAATGCCAGGAGAGGGGTTGGCTGCATGAGCTGATTTGAAGCACCTTGGGGCCTGTGGCAGAGGTGAAGCGATCTCCAGGCAGGACAAGGTGCCACTGAAGACGTCCCTGGCACTGGGCAGCCTGTGATCCAGGCACCCTGAGGTCATCATTAGCCCAGTCCCTGTTCATATCATCTGGTGGTGAGAAGAGGTTCAGGCAGAGAGGAGCAAGAAGGGTTTGAGAGTGCAGAGACTAGAGCGGAGACCTTGGTGTGATGTGCCTCCCATTTATGCAGCACGCTTGAATGCAGTCGGGATGGACTTGGCCTAAAGGCAGTGGTGGGATTCAGTTGTCTGGGCACAGGTAGGAAAGCCTGAGATAACCTGGGTTGTCTGCCCAGCAACCACTCCAAAGGGGCATGGTTTTCCCATAGGTCCCATCCATGCGGTTGTGCTAGAAACCCCAGGCATGTGACATGGCCCTGCCAGCCTGTTTCTATGTCATTACATCAAGTGTGTGCACTGAATTCCATTAGCAATTTGCACTGTAGGCGTCTCCATGTGTCTCAGCATCATAGTGAGGGGTGCTCTAACAGTAGTGGGCATCTAGTGTCATTTGGGATGGCCAAGGAAATTCTCCACCTGGCCCCCACCTCATGCTCTGGAAGAATGTGGGTCTCCCAGTTGCTCCATCAGAGCAAGCAGATACTGGCACGTGCCTGGGACCACCTCTGTCTCTTCCAATGTCACCAGGTGTTTGTGTGTGAGCAACTGACTCCCACCCTCCATCTCCAGTGATTACAGCCAGACCTTAGACAAGGAGCTCGTGTGCAAACATCTATGTTATGCTCACTTCAGCTTGGGAAGGGGAATCCCACCTGCTGTGTGTTTGTGGAGTTCACAGGAGTTTGCTGAATCCCCCTCCAGCCCAGGACCGTCCAAACCAGAATGAGGTGCCCACATTGACTCATCTGAGTCAGCACCTGAACCATGGGTCAATGAGCTCCCTTCTTGCTTCTTTCTACATGTCCTGCCTAGTTAAGAGATGGGAATAGGGGCTTCCAGAGTGGGACATTTCCACCTCTTGCAGATAACCATGCTCTGATGAAACAATCTGTAATGATGGAATCAGTCTTCATTCAGTGCTTAGTGAGGGCCCATTGGTGATTATTTTAGTTTATTGGAGTGAACATTTCCCAGGAGGAGGAAGCACAAGGGACAGAGAAAGTCATGAGCTCAGCTGGTTCTCTGCTCCTGAGTGGGGCCAGGCTCCTGGGATGGAGGGAGCTCATGGCAACTGGGCAGCACTGCCCAGAGACAGCTGTGTGCAGGAGCAGCTCCTCCACAAAGAGCAGCAGGTCTCCGGGCACTGCCTGCTGCTGCTGACATGAGAGGAGAGAAGGCAGAGAGAAGTGCAAGGCAGTGTGGAGTGGGAGGAGAGAGGAGAGCTGCTTGTGGGAGAAATCTTCACAGCCCTTGACACAGTAAGTCTCTGGCTGCAGGACCATGCTACTGAGGTTCCTGCAGGGGTCTTCTGAACCCAGCCCATCCCATAACTGATAGACTTTTTAGGGATCACTCTCCCGGCTCCTCCAGTGCATAGGCAGAGGAGGAGATGCTTCAGAGCAGGGATGCCCTGCCACACCATCACAGGGACAGGGCGTGCAGCTCCATCCTGCCAGGGGTGGCTGCAGGGGTGTGAAGCCGGGGAGCACACCCAGGTCTGTGCAGGGCTGTGATTCAGAGCAGTGTCCCCGCACCCCAGGGTGCTGTGTGCCTGGGGCAGTGACTCTGCTGCCTGTGATGGTCAGCCCTCAGCCTGCCTGGGGAGCTCCCCACAGCACTATGGGGAGAAACTCTGTGAGAGAGGAGTCAGCCCTGGCAGGGCAGGTCATTCTCCTGCTGAGAGGGTGCTGTTTGGGTCAGGGCTGCTCACAGCTCCAAATCAATGTGCAGGATATGTGCAAGGGGTCTTTTCAAGAGGAGATCAAGACAAGGGCTGCTTGAAAGGGAAGGACCTTTCCTTCAGGTGTCTGCACTTTCAGTTTCCTAATTTTGGCAGGGAGAATGAAGGAACAAGTTTTCTGTTTTGTCAAGGAAGTGGGACTCCTAAACCTTCACTCTGAGAGATTAATAGGTCAGTGAGAAACCTCAGGAAGACACTTCATCCCCACCTTAGCCTACAGACAGCATCAACATCACCTTTATGGTCTCATAGGAGTTTATGCGACCTGCTCCTTAGGACGTGCATGCACAGAGTTGTCCCTAGGGAGTGCCCTGATCCAGGAGGATTCTGTAGGGCAGAACTGAGCACACAGTGGGTGGGATGGTGTCTGTGAGCACTGACCAGGAGAATATGTTGGGACAGAGAAAGAGCTGCCAGCAGGGACAGTTCCAGGCAGCAGAGATGGGCAGGGAATGAGAGGGAACTGCAGGGCATGAGCCGCCTCCTCTGCAGCCAGACCTCCGACAGAGGAGAAGGGCATCTCTCCTGCTACAGGCCCATTTCATGCAGCCCAACAAAGGGTCTGAGATTGACTGCACTGCGATGTCACCGTCTGCGAGGTGGCATGCCCAGCTGGGTAAGGGGAAGGCTTTCCAGAATGCCTCTCTGTCTCTCTCCTTGCCTCTCTTGGCAGCAGGATCATGGTGCTGCTCCTTGTTTCCCCTCCTGTCCATGATGCTCCTGTTCTTGTTTTGGGGTTTTCTGGGGTTGGGTGTTTTCAACTGCAGTTCAGACACTGATGCTGCACGTTGTGGAACAGAGGGGTCTGCATGGGAATGAGGTTGCCCCAGCCCCCTTCTGACTTGTGGAGCTCCAGGAAATGCAGTCTGTGGGGCTGCGAAATGAGCTGACTCTCCCTTAGGGAGAGCCCATCTCCAGTCCTAATGGTCCTTTGACCGTTTCCTAACAGTGTCCTGGCAGACTGCGTGCTGCCCTCTAGAAAGGCACTGCTGTCTCATAGCACCTCTGTGATATCTGAGAGGCCCATGAGGAAGGTGCAGAGACGCTGAGAGTATGGAGCTGGTGGTGGGAGGCTGTATGTGGGCATCTGCAAAGAGCCCTGTGTTTCCTTGTCTAGAAGGGGAGTGTGGAGAGCTCCGTCAGGTGTCTGGAGAAAGGGTGAGAAGTTTGGAGATGTGCACTTTGAAACTGGACTCGTGTGCTCTCAGCAGGGTCTGGTTTCTTTCTAGGGCAACATATGAGTGTGATCATCCTCCAGCTCAAAGAGAGAACTGCAACATTTGGGGGTTTCTTTGCTTGAAAAGTCTCTTCTAACTTCTCAATGTCTTTTCTTCTTTGCACAGTCCCCCATGCCTGGAGATAGCAAAATGTCCAACAGCAGCTCCCTCAATGAGTTCCTCCTCCTGGCATTTGCGGACACATGGGAGCTGCAGCTCTTGCACTTCTCGCTCTTCCTGGGCATCTACCTGGCTGCCCTCCTGGGCAACGGCCTCATCATCATAGCCATAGCCTGCGACCACCGCCTCCACACCCCCATGTACTTCTTCCTCCTCAACCTCTCCCTCCTCGACCTTGGCACCGTCTCCACCACTGTCCCCAAATCCATGGCCAATTCCCTGTGGGACACCAGGGCCATTTCCTACTCAGGATGTGCTGCTCAAGTCTTCCTGCTTTTCTTCTTGTTAGGAGGAGAGTATTCTGTTCTCACAGTCATGGCCTATGACCGCTACGTTGCCATCTGCAAACCCCTGCACTACGGGACCCTCATGGGCCCCAGAGCTTGTGTCAAAATGGCAGCAGCTGCCTGGGGCAGTAGTTTTCTCTATTCTGTGATGCACACTGCTAACACATTTTCCATACCACTCTGCCAAGGCAACACAGTGGACCAGTTCTTCTGTGAAGTTCCCCAGATCCTGAAGCTCGCCTGCTTGGACTCCAACCTCAGCGAAGCTGGGCTTCTTGTGGTTAGTCTTTGTTTAGTCTTTGGGTGTTTCATTTTCACTGTGCTGTCCTACGTGCAGATCTTCACCGCTGTGCTGAGGATGCCCTCTGAGCAGGGACGACACAAAGCCTTTTCCATGTGCCTCCCGCACCTGGCCGTGGTCTCCCTCTTCATCAGCACTGATGTGTTTGCCTACCTGAAGCCCCCCTCCCTCTCCTCCCCAGCTCTGGATCTGGTGGTGGCTGTTCTGTACGCGGTGGTGCCTCCAACTCTGAACCCCCTCATCTACAGCATGAGGAACAAGGAGCTCAAAGATGCCCTGAGGAAAGTGATTTCATGGACATTTTTCAGCAGTGGTAACATTGCCATTGCACTCCACTAATGACTCCCACTGTGTCCCGTACCAGGACTCAGCTTTCTTTGTTCATTTTTATTATTGCTATTATTCCTGTTGTTATTATTATTTCTCACCATGTAGCTACACAAATGGTTCGATTCATTCCACTTTTACTGAAACTGCTCTGTCTCATCTGGTGCCTATTTAACATTGTGTCCAACTGTGAGTTGGAGCTGACTCCATCACAGTATGTCTGTAATAATTTAGGTTCTACCCAGTGTAGTCCTTGAACGATGACTCTTCCTCCAAAGCTGCTGTCCCTCACTCCCTGTCCCCAGCACATTTCGTTCAGACAATCTCCCCCACCCTGCGTGCTGGTCCTTACCCCAAAAGTCACCCCCAGATAAGGCTCTGTGCCCAGCTGGAGGACTTGGCATCCAGCTGTGAGGCCTGGTAGGATGAGCCCTCTGTTGGGTCCTCTGCAGGGCTGTCAGGGAGCATGCAGAGGAGGTCCTGGGGCTGTGTGCTGGGCCTGTAGACCATTCTCCTCCCATGGGGGACCTCAAGCAGGGTGCCTCAGTGCAAAGATGCAGCCCAGCTTGTTGCTGCATGAACAGAGAGGAGAAACTGCCCCAGGAAACTCCTCACACACCCAGCCTTACATACCAGCTATTTCCAGCACCGGCTGTTCCCCATGGTCCTGGTGAGGGGTGATCTTTGAATGTAACCAGCTCTGTCTCCCTGCTGGGCTCAGCAACTTTATGGAGGCAATGGCCACCCTGCCTGGCCTCTCTGTGGGCTCAGACCTCAGCAGACTACAGACAGTGGCCTTCTGCCAACCCTGGGGGGACAGAGACAGGGCTGGGCAGGGTCTGGGGACTGGTGGGAGGCTACCAGGTGGGAGGCCCATGGAGTGTGGTCAGGGCACCAAGGGCTGTCATGGGGATCGTGCTGGGGGGATGTTTGCCCGCCCCAGAACACACCCTGTCCTGTGCGATGCCTGCACAGAGGGGCCGTGGGGACACGTGCAGGGTAGCAGGGCTGGGCCAGCGGAGGGATGAGGTGCTGATGGGAGCCACGACACTCCAGAAGCTCCTGACAGTCTTGGAGGGGACTCACTGCTGCTAGCAGGACTGTGGGTTTCTCAAGGTCTACAGCCACCAGCACCACCTGCCAGGACTCCCAGACCCAGCACAGATGGTTGGTGCCCAGCACTGCAGTTGACAGTGCCCCCTGTCCTGTGTCACTGTCTTATCTCAGGAGCACTGCCAGGTGTGTCACTCCCTGCCCAGGTGTGGAGAGGAGCTGCTGGAGGTCTTCTCTTCACATGCCTGCTGGTCTCATGTCTGCCCTGTTGTCATCCTGCAGGCTCTGCCCTGGGTCATGTCATGTCTCCATTTGCTCTTGTCTGAGACCATGTAGGGACCTGCAGGGCATAGCTCTGCTTGGAGCTGGCCACCACGGCCTGCCTGCATGGTCCCAGTAGATCCCAGCAAGGCTGTGCTTGGAGGTGAGGCTGTGATTGTCCTCAGTCAAAGTAGACAGGATGGTCTGGGTTGGGGCCAAGGGGAGGAAAGGACAAGAGACAACAAGGAGAAGATGCAGTAAGGGAAATTTCAAATGAGTTGAAGGAAAAAAAAAAAGAAATAACCATGTCAGCTGAGTAGCACTGGGGCAGGGGCCAGGAGATTTTTAAAAGCTCTCCTGGAGAAAGCACCTACCAACCTGATCTAACTGTCAAGTTAGCCCAGCTCAGAGCAGATCACGCTGCTGAAGATCTCTGGTGGTCCCTCCCAACCCAAGTCCTCTAGGAGGAAGGGCCTGGAAAGTGGAGTCCTGGGCAGGGGACACTGTTGTGGGGTTGAGGCCTTGCTGGCATTTGGACTGCCTGGTCAAGCCTGTCCTCAGAGTCACACAGTGAGTGAGTTCATCCTCAGAAGGACTCTCTGCTCCATGGGCAACAGGAGTCAAACCAGTGTCAGGAGACTCCAGAAAAGTTCTCAGGAACACACCAGGCATTCAGCCCCTTCAACTGCTGAGGTGTCCCCAGAGTGGTGCTTTGCATCCTGAGTCTTAAGGGCTGAGAAATCTTTAGAGCCAGAGCAGATCGGAGTCACCCATCCTGGGCCCACAGGTTACAGGGCATCAGCAGAACTGTACAGGCTGCAAGGAGGGAATCACTGCCCAGGGCATGAGCAGATCCCCTTCTGCCCTCCCCTCTCTCTTCACACCCCGGAACAGAGATTCTGTTTCCCATGTTGGTCCTCCCTGCCGGGCTGTATTCCCAGCTGGAGGGGACACAGGTTTCACACTGGGGAAATGCAGGAGAGCCCAGTCTCATCTAGAGGAGCAGGGCCCCACCACACCTGCTTGGTAGCCAGGGCTGCAGGGGGCAGACACCACTCCGTTCCCCACACACCTCCTGCCTGGGGCTGCAGGGTGCCCAGCAGCAAGGCAGGCATGCCTGTGGGTTGGGTGCCTTTGGGGTGGTGGCCTTTGGACTAGCCTCTGTCTATGAGGGACTCAGGAGCTTCTCTGCCTCCATGTTAGTGGCAAAGTTCGTGTCGTAGCTTCTTCTCTGTGGAGAGCTGAGGATTTCATTCTCGGGAGAAGGGAAAAAGGAAAGCCTTTTGTCCATGTGATCACCCCATCAACCCTCTACTGTCTTCTCCTTCTCTATCACCCCCAGAAGTCCTTTGGCAGGAGCATTTTTTGGTTTGGTACCCCCATGTACTTCTTCCTCCTCACCCTCTCCCTCCTTGACCTTGGCACCATCTCCACCACTGTCCCCAAATCCATGGCCAATTCCCTGAGCAACACCAGGGCCATTTCCTACTCAGGATCTGCTGACCAGGTCTTTTTCTTGGTCTTCTTTATGTTGGCAGAGTATTATCTTCTCACTGTCATGGCCTATGATCGCTATGTTGCCATCTGCAGACCCCTGCACTATGGGACCCTCATGGGCACCAGAGCTTGTGTCAAAATGGCAGCAGCTGCCTGGGCCAGTGGTTTTCTCTATTTTCTCTTTCACACTGCTAACACATTTTCCATACCACTCTGCCAAGGCAACACAGTGGACCAGTTCTTCTGTGAAATCCCCCAGATCCTCAAGCTCTCCTGCTCAGACTCCTACCTCAGGGAAGCTGGGCTTATTGTGCCTAGTGCCTGTTTAGTCTTTGGGTGTTTCATTTTCACTGTGCTGTCCTACGTGCAGATCTTCACTGCTGTGCTGAGGATGCCCTCTGAGCAGGGACGACACAAAGCCTTTTCCATGTGCCTCCCTCACCTGGCCGTGTTCTCCCTCTTTGTCAGCACTATCATCTTTGCCTATGTGAAGCCCCCCTCCCTCTCCTCCCCAGCTCTGGATCTGGTGCTGGCTGTTCTGTACGCAGTGGTACCTCCAACAGTGAACCCGCTCATCTACAGCATGAGGAACAAGGAGGTCAAGGACTCATTGAGGAAACTGTTCCAGCTGTTACTATTTCAGCAGCAATGAGCTGCCCATCTCTCCTCAGAAGTGATTCCAGTTTATGTCAGGCAACTCTTGTGCTTTCAGAGTTCTGTCTGTGATAGCCATGTCTGTGCAGAAATGTTTGAATTCATCCCACCTCTCCAGAGGCACAAACCCTGCTGTCTGACCCAGAGGCCTTCTGTAAATCTGCTGAGCACTGTGTCAGAGCTGGCCTCCCAAGTAGCACCACTGTAATAAAAGGGGATCTCCTCAGTACACTGCCTGAAGGTTGGGCTCTTCTTCCCAAGCAGGAGCCAAGAATGCACTCAGGGAATTGCACCTGAAAAGGCCCTGTGGCTGTGCCTGGGTTTTCCATGGGCTAAGCAGGATGTGCTCATAGGGTGATGTGTGAGGGAATGAGGGCTGGATGCAGCTGTCACTGGTGGGTGCCCAGTGGCCTTGGAGGGGGTAAGCGGTATCTGCCAGGGACTGTCCCACATATTAGAGGGCTGGTGACACATTCCTATCCTTCTGGAAGGGAGCACGGAGCTACCAGAAGAGCACAGGGGATCTCCAGGGGCAGCGTGTGCCTGGGACAGGCAGTGAGTGGAGACTCCCAAAACCAAGTGGAGTCACGCAAATGTAAAGGGCCAAACTGAGGAATGCACCAAATCAGGGCTCTGCAGTCTCAGGAGAGGCAGTGGGCTGGGTCTAATGACACAACTGACCCCATCCTGAGCAATCTGAAATGCCCTGTGATTGTTCCAAGCATCTTCCACAGCCTCAGACCCTAGAGAGGGGGATGTCTGGTGCAATGATGCTGGTCCAGCTGGGTCTGCCCTGACCAGCACAGCCAGTGCAGAGTCACCCTGAGGCCCTGTAACCTACTCGCCCTGCAGAGCAGCACCGCCAGCCCAGGGCCCTGTGGGGAGCACAGGGGAGGGCTGCAGGAATGGCCAGGCAGGCCAGCACGGACACACTGACCGGGGGAAGGCTCTCTGGGGAGCAGGGTCATCCCTGGAGAAGAGCAAAGGAGCAACTGTATGCTTGTGGGGAAGAATAAATAAAAAACTGTTTCTGTGTGTGTCATCTCGGGGCAGGCTGCTGTGTCACTGGAGCTGCCTGAGGAGCCCCAGGACCAGGACTCCTGTGCTGTCGTGGGCAGAGGGGCTGCCCAGAGGGGCTGCAGGCAGCCAGGGTTAAGGATTTCCTGGTCACGAGAGGAGTAGAGACACAGTGTGACTGGCTTCCATTTCTTTGTGCCATTGCTGGCCCCCAACCCTGGTGCTGATGGGGAGGCTGACACCCCTCTCTGCCCCCCCAGGACCTGCTGTGCCCTTCAGAGGGGCTGGGGCTGTGGAGTGAGTGCCCAGAGCTCTAAAGCCCCCTGTAACGGGCACTGCTGCTGGGCGCCCCCAGTTTGGGCTGCTCTGCTGAGTGGTCTGGGGAGAGGGCAGGGGAGGTGGGGAGAGCTGGGGAGGGTCTGGGCTGGACTGGAAAGGGCCCAGGAGGGAAAAAATGCCAGCAGGCAGCTACTCTGTGTGAATGGCAGTGTGGGAGCACAGAGCTGTGTGCTTGCAGGGCAAATGCAGGTCTCCTGGGAAAGGCACCAGGACATGGCAGGTGCAGGAGAGAAGATCCCAGGTTGTTCCCTGTGTTGCACGGACACACTGGGGAAGCTGCCCAAGGCCATTGTCCCACACCAGCCCCTCACATCACCCCTTTCCAGTGCTGGCTGCTCACCCCAGCTGCATGGTTGTCCATGGCCACCTCCATCCTGCTGCAGGTTTCTCTATCCCAATGGAAGAGAAAAGGGCAGCCTTGCATGACCTCTCTTCTGCACCAGACCCTGGCAGATCCCAGAGCACAGCTGTTTGCTGACCCCCATGTGGGACACAGCCATGGCTGGGTAAGGATATTTTTACATTTGCTAAAGACCTTAGGCACATTAGAGTGCCATCACCCTCATGCCATGACTTTTTGTTTGTGTCATGGTCATTTGGTATCATGTTGTAACGTACAGGAGTTGTAGGCTGTGAGCAGGGCCCATTCTGGACAAGCAGTCACTCATAAAGAAACCTTGAACTGAAAACCTTTCAGGCCCAAGAGGCAACCTCACACCACTAGGAGGGGCTGGCTCTGGGGAGGCCATGTCAGGTGCTAACCCACATGCAGCAAAGGGTTTCCTGCCTGCAAGAATTGCAGTGCCTATCACCAGAGAGGACAGAATCACAGAACCATTCAGGCTGGAAGGGACCTTGGGAGGACTCTAGCCCAACCTCCTGCTCACTTAGGGATCCACACTGAATTCACACCAAGTTCCTCAGGCCTTTGTCCAGCTGCATCCTGAAAGCCTCCAAGAAGAGTCCACAATCCCTCTGGACCCCACTTCAAATACTTCAGGATCCTCATCGATTTTTCTCCCTTATATACAATTTTAACTGCACTTGTGTCAGCTTTGAACTCTTTCCTCTCATTCTCCTGCCATGAATTCCTTTAAAAACCTTGTTCATTATCAGTGACAACTTTCACTTGGGAAGCTGCTATGAGTCCTCCCCAAAACCTTCCCTTCTCTGCGCTGAATAAACCCATTCCCTCAGCCTCTCCTCACAGAGCAAGTGCTCCAGCCCCCAACCACCTTGGGGGCCTGACACTGAACTGCATGTGATCAACAGTGTTCTTCTACAGGCAGCCCCAACTGGACACAGTGTCTGGATGGGCTCTAATGAGTGGCGAGTAGAGGGAGATAATCACTTCCCTCCATCTCCTGGCTGTGCTCCTGTTCATGCAGCCCAAGATGCTGTGGCCTGCTTTGCTGCCAGGGCACGCTGCTGGCTGATGTTCAGCTCCCTGCCCACAAAGACTCCCAGGTGCTTTTTCTGCAGAGCTGCTGCCCAGCCGTGCACTCCCCAGCCCGTATTACTGCAGGGTGTTGGTCTGTCCCAGGGGCAGGACCTGCATTTGTCCTTGTTGAATTTCCTGAAAGCCCATTCCTCCTGCCTGCGGAGGCCCACCTGAATGGCAGCCCTCAAACATATGACTCTTCCTCCTGATGAGGTGTCATCTACAAACGTGATGAGAGTTGCATCCTCCAGGTCACTGGTGAACCTGATTGTTAGACGGGACAGGTCCAAGTATAGACCCCTGCATACTCCACCTTTACCTGGCTTCCTGGTAAAGCATGACCCATTCAAAAAACCCTCTGAGCTCCATCATCCAAACAGCTTTTTATCCACCCGTGTCTACCCATCTTAACATGATGCCTTATTGTATTCAAGAATATTCATGCAGACAGTGTCCAACACCTTGCTAAAATCATGGTAAATGACATCCAGATCTTTCTGCTCCTGCACAATCACAGGTCTTTTGTCACAGAAAGCAATCAGGTTGTGCAGGAATGATTTACCTTCAGTGAATCCATGCTAACTGTTCCCAGGCACATTCTTCCTGTGCCCAGAAATGTGATCCAAGAGCATTTGCTCCATGACACACTCTTCACCAAAGTGAGGCTGAAGGGCCTGCAGCTCCCCGGGTTGTCCTTGTGGCCTTTCCTGAAGATGGGCACAACACATTCCTTTTTCTGGTCATTGGGACCTCCCTTGATCTACACAACCTTTCAAAAGGTGATAGAGACTGGCCTTGTTATGACGTTGACCAGCCCTCTCAGTGTCCTTGGATGCAGCCCATCGCATCCCAGAGACTTGCATGGGCTGAGTACTTACAAGCAGTCCCTCACTCAACCCACATCCCCTGCTGGCTGTTTTTCTCTTCTGGAGCCCTGACTCGAGGCACAACAGCTCAGGAGACCTTGCTGGTGAAGACTGAAGCCAAGAACGCACCGAGCTTCTCAGACCCATCTGCATCTGCTATTACTAGAGCCCCTGCCCCATTCAGCAGTGAGACCTGGTGTTCTTTGATTATTCTTTCTGTGTTAGTGGAGTAGTAGCAGCTCTTCTTCGTGCCCTTGACGTCCCCTGAAAGTCTCTCGTCTCTGGGAGCTTTGGTTTCACCATCCCTACTTTGGTGGACTAGAGTGTCCTGTTTAGCCAAGCCGCTCTCCCAAAACATCTACTAGTTTTAATGAGCATCAGTATGGACCATCCTTGCACTTGGTGGCTGCTGTCCTTAAAGACCTGATGGCTTTCCCAAGCTCCATTGCCCCTCAGAGCTGCCTCCAATGGGATCCCCCACCAGTCCCCTGGAGAGGACAAAGTTTCCTCCTCTGAAGGCTGGACTCTGTACACTACTATTGTCCTTCCTCACTGCCCTCACAATCTGGGACTCCACTATTCCATAGTCACTGCAGCCAGGGTTTCCACAGATTATCACATCCCTGATCCGTGCTTCCTTGTGTGTGAGTACCAGATCCAGGTGAGCATCACCCTTACTGGCCCATCAGGGAGCTGTGCTTGGAAGCTGTCCCTGACACCCTCCAGAAATCTCCTGGACTGCTTGCACCCTGCTCTTTGCCCTTCCAGTGAATGTCAGGGAGATTAAAGTCCCCCCATAAGAACCAGGCCCTGTGACCCACTGACTTCCTCAGGTTGCTTAAAGGAGACTGCATCCACCTCCTCACCCTCATCGGGTGGTCTGTAACTCCCATCACAACATCACCTTTACTCTGATGCTCACGCACAAGCTCTCACCCAAACCCTTGTCCATCCCATGCAAGAGCTCCATCCATCTGAGCTGTCCCTTCACACCAAGGGCATCCCCCCTGCTCATCTTCCCTAACGGTCTTGCCTGCAGAGCTTGTACCCTGCCATCACAGCCCTCTGGTCATGCTAGTGGTCTGACCGCATCTCAGTCATTCCAACCATGTTTCAGTTCTGTGACAGCTTGTGCATCTCCATCTGCTCCTCTCTGTGCCCCAGGCTACATTCACTTGTGCATATTTCAGTTGCAGAGCCTCAGCTGTGGCACACAGAACAGACTGGTCATGGTGAAACCTGTTACCATGAGCCAAGGACACCATGTGTGCTATGGCCCCACCTCAGAGCAGAGCCATGCTGGCCTAGAGAGCAGGTGGCAATGTAATGGTGAAAGGAGGTTCCCACTGAGAGAGCAAAGACTGCAGTGCCCAAGGCCAGCAAGAAACAGAGCTGGGCTGTGCAGGAATGGCAGGAGAGAAGATTGCTGCCTGAACTGATTTGTAGCACTTTGGGGCCCGTGACAGAGGTGAACCAAACTCCAGGAAGGAGAAGGTGCCCCTGAAGAAGTCCCTGGCCCTAGGCAGCCTGTGATCCAGGCACCCTGAGGTCATCATTAGCCCAGTCCCTGTTTATATCATCTTGGGTTGAGAAGAGGTTCAGGAGGAGGAAAGCTAGAAGGTTTTAAGGGTGCAGAGACTAGAGCAGAGACCTTGGTGGGATGTGCCTCTCCCATTTATGAAACAGTCTTGGCTGTAGATCAGAGGGACTTTGCTAAAGGCAATGGCGGGATCCAGTTGTTTGGGTGCTGGTAGGAAACCTGAGATGCCTTGGGGCACTTGTCCAGCAACCACTCCAAAGGGGCATGGTTTTCCTAGAGCTCCCGTGGTGTATCTGCTAGAGACATGTGGATGGGCTGGATACCCCCAGGCATCGGACATGGCCCTGCAGGCCTGTTTCTGTGTCACTGAATCAAGTGCCTGCACTGGATGACATCAACTGTTTGCAATTTTTGGGTCTGCATGTGTCTCAGCTTCCTAGTGAGTGGAGCTCTGGTAGCAGTGGGCATCTCGTATCATTGCAGGTGGCCAAGGCAGTTCCCTACCTGACCCCACCTCATGCTCTAGAAGGATGTGTGTCTCCCACTTGCTCCATCAGAGCAAGCAGACACTGGCACCTGTCCTCCAGCACCTCTGTGTCTCCCAACTTCACCAGGTGTGTGAGCAACTGACTCTCACCCTCCATCTCCATTGATTATAACAGGAGCATGGACTAAGATCTCGCATGCAGACATCCGTGCTGTGCTCACTTCTGCCTGGGCAAGTGGAATGCCACCCCCTTTGTGGTTTTTATGGAGCTCACGAGAAGGATCTGAATCCCACACCAGTCCAGGGCCTTCTAAAGCACCCTGAGAAGCCCAAAGCGACTCCTCTGAATCAACACCTGAACCATGTGTCAATGAGCTCTATTCTTGTCCCCATCTAGGTGTCCTGCCTACTTACGAGATGGGAGTAGGAGCTTCCAGAGTGGGACATTTCCAGCTATCATAGATAGCCATTCTCTGATGAAATAAATTGCAATGCTGGAATCAGTCTCTCTCCACTCTTTAGCAAAGGACAATAGGTGATTATTTTAGTCTACCTCAGTGAACATTTCCCAGGAGGATGGAGCAGAAGACCTGCATGGTCATGCATAGACCAAGATCTTGCATGCAGACATCCATGCTGTGCTCACTTCTGCCTAGGACAGGGGAATCCCACCTCCTCTGTGTTTTTTGTGGAGCTCACGGGAGAATCTGAATCCTATGCCAGCCCAGGGCTTTCTAAACCATCCTGAGAAGCCCAAATTGATTCAAATGAATCCATACCTGAACAATGGGAAAAGGAGCTCTATTCTTATACCCATCTAGGTGTGCTGCCTAGCTAAGAGATAGGAATGGGGGCTTCCTGAGTGGGACGTTTCCACCTTTCGTAGACAACCATCCTCTGATGAGACAAATTGCAATGCTGGAATCAGCCTTCTTTCAGTGCTTAGAGAGGGACCATCAGTGATTATTTTAGTCTACTTCAGTGAACATTTCCCAGGAGGAGGCAGCAGAAGGGACAGAAGAAATCATGCCTTCAGCTGGGCCTTTGGTCCTGAGTGGGGCCAGACTCCTGGGATGGAGGGAGCTCATGGCAACCAGGCAGCACTGCTGAGACACAGCGCTGTCAGGAGCAGCTCCTCTGCAAAGAGCAGCAGGGCTCCAGGCACTGCCTGCAATTTCTGCCAGAAGAAGAGACAAGACAGAGAGAAGTGAAAGGCAGCGTGCAGCGTAAGGACAGAAGAGAGCTCCTTGTGGGAGAAATCTTCACAGCCCCTGACACAGTAAGTCTCTGGCTGCAGGGCAATGCTACTGCAGTTCCTGACAAGGTCTAGAAACCCATCCAGTCACACGATGGATTTTTAAGGATCGCTCTATCAGTTTCAGCTTTACAGAGGAGGAGGAGATGCTTCAGAGCAGGGATTCCCAGTCCCAGTGTCACAGGGACAGGGCATTCTGCTACCTTCTCCCAGGGACGCTGCAGGGGGGTGAAGCCTGGGTGTGCTCACAGATCTGTCCAGGACTGTAATTCAGAGCAGTGTCCCTGTGCCGCAGGGTGCTGTGTGCTTGGAGCAGTGACTCTGCTGCCCACAAGGGTCAGCACTCAGCCTGCCTGGGGAGCTCCCCACGGCAATGTGGGGAGAAGCTCTGGGTGGGAGGAGAGACCCGTGGAAGGGCAGCTTGAGCCTCCTGTCAAGAGGATGTTGCATGGGTCAGGGCTGCCCACAGCTCCAGCTCACTCCCAGGATATTTCTAGAGGGGACTTTCCAAAAGGAAGGTCAAGGCAGCAGATACATGAAAGGGAAGGAGCTGTCATGAGTCTGTACTTTCAGTTTGATTCTCTTTGGGTGCGGTGAAATGGGATTGGACCTGTCAGGTTTAGACAGGGGACTGAGACAGTGACAGTGAGAGAGGAGCAGTTCTGGGAGGGACTCAGCAAATGCCTTCATCCACCCCTCAGCCTAAGGACAGAACCAGCATCATCTTTCCAGCCTCACCAAGGTTTGCCTCCCCTGCTCCATAGCACCTGCAAACACGGAGGTGCCCTGGGCAGTGTCCTGCCCCCGGGAGGTTTCTGCAGGGCAGAGCTGAGCTCACAGCGGGTGGGATGGGGTGTGTGAGCACTGAGAGGGGAGAGACATGGGGACAGAGAAACAGGTCCCCGCAGGGATGGCTCCAGGCAGCAGAGTCATGCTCAAAGTGTGAGAGGAAACTGTCAACTCCGATGCCTCCTCTCTTCTCCCAGCTAGCACAGCCCTCTGCTCTCAAGGCTGGGGGGTCCAGGGCAGGAGTCGTTTCCTCGGCAGCCGGACATGCAGGAGAGGAGACACTCATGAGTGCCCCTTTGTCCCTCCCTGGCCCTGCCTCCCTCCGCACAAATATCATGGTATTGCTGCATGTTTCCCACCTGCCCATGCTGCCCTTGTCCTTCCCCTTGGACTCTCTGGGCAGGGGGGTTTCTGATGCAGTTCAGACACTGACCCTGAGGGTCCTGCCATGCAAATGTGTCCTTGACAGTGAGGTGCCCAAGTGTCCATCTCACCTGTGGGGCTCTGGGCAATGCAGTGTGGGGGGCTGGGAATGAGCCAACTCTCTCGTCAGGACACCCCATCCTTAGGACGTTCCACCATTTCCCTGGGGTGTCTGGCTGGGCTGCAAGCTGCCCTCCACAAGGACACAGCTCTCCCGTCGCAGCTGCATGTTATCTAGGTGCCCCAGGCAGAAGCCACCTAGATACTGAGGCCAGGGACATGCTGCTGGGAGTCTGGATGTGGGCAGCTGGAAGGAGCCCGATGTGCTGCTGGCTAGAAGGGGAGGGCTGAGATCTGCCTCACATCCCCTCAGAAAGAGTGCTGATGGGCACTTTGCAAGTGCATTCCTCTGCTCTCCGCGGTGTCGTTTCTTTTTTGGGTAACACGAGTGCAACTGTTCTCCACCTCCGAGGTGGGAGCACAGGGCACCTGGGAACAGGGCAGATGGACAGGCCAGCTCTGCTCCCTCTGCACTAAAGCCAGAGTGAATCCTTTTGCCTCTGAGGAGTCACAGCTGCTCACTCTGAGTGCAGCAGCAATGCTGAGGATTTCTACCTCCAGGAATGCTCCTCAGGTGTGACAGGGTCAGCTAAAGGAAACAAAAGAAGCCTTAAAACTCTTAATGAACTCATATTATTTAGAAGTGGGAGTGAGACGGGATTGGACCTGTCAGCTTTAGACAGGGGACTGAGACAGTGACACTGAGAGAGGAGCAGTTCTGGGAGGGACTCAGCAAATGCCTTCATCCAGATGCTGGAAATGCCTTCAACATTATGTGTGGATGAAATGTGACTGGAACTGGGAATATAACAGTTTAGTCACCCCTGTTCCCATGTCCACAGTGCTGTAGGTCAGGGCTGACTCCTCTGGAGCCCATGGGCAGAGGCCCCTGCTCCTCATGGCAAACTCAGCCAACACAATCCAGAGCTCAAGGCATGGAGCTCAATGATGGTGCTGCTGAGATGGGGATAGGTAAAATGTGTTTGTTTGGGGGAGGTTATGAGACAGTTTTGCTCAGAGAAGTCTGCCCTAACCTGTCAATGTCTTTTCTTCCTCAAACAGTCCCCCTGTGCCCCAAAGGAGCAAATGTCTAACAGCAGCTCCTTCAGTGACTTCCTCCTCCTGACATTCGCAGACACACGGGAGCTGCAGCTCTTGCACTTCTCGCTCTGCCTGGGCATCTACCTGGCTGCCCTCCTGGGCAACGGCCTCATCATCACAGCTGTAGCCTGCAACCATCGCCTCCACACCCCCATGTACTTCTTCCTCCTCAACCTCTCTGTTCTGGACCTTGGCTCCATCTCCACCACTGTCCCCAAATCCATGGCCAATTCCCTCTGGAGTACGAGGGCCATTTCCTACTTGGGATGTGCTGCCCAGGTCTTTTTCTTCTTTTTTTTATGCTCAGCAGAGTATTATCTCCTCACTGTCATGGCCTATGACCGTTATGTTGCCATCTGCAAACCCCTGCACTACGGTACACTCATGGGGAGCAGAGCCTGTGTCAAAATGGCAGCAGCTGCCTGGACCAGTGGTTTTCTCTATGCTGCCCTGCACACTGCTAACACATTTTCCATACCACTCTGCCAAGGCAATGTTGTGGAGCAGTTCTTCTGTGAAGTCCCACAGATCCTCAAGCTCTCCTGCTCAGACTCCTACCTCAGGGAAGTTTGGCTTACTGTGGTTAGTGCCTGTTTATTCTTTGGGTGCTTCGTTTTCATTGTGCTGTCCTACGTGCAGATCTTCACTGCTGTGCTGAGGATGCCCTCTGAGCAGGGCCGACACAAAGCCTTTTCCACGTGTATCCCTCACCTGGCCGTGGTCTCCCTGTTTCTCACCACTGTCATCTTTGGCTACCTGAGGCCCGCCTCCATCTCCTCCCCAGCTCTGGATCTGGTGGTGGCCGTTCTGTATGCTGTGGTGCCTCCAACACTGAACCCTCTCATCTACAGCATGAGGAACAAGGAGCTCAAAGATGCGCTGAAGAAACTCGTTCAATGGGTACATTGTCAGCGTCAATAACTGTCCATTGTGTATCCACTCCTCAGGGTATCTGGCATCAAGGCTGTGTGCTGTGCATTTCTTTCTCTATGTTTTTCTCCTTTTTCCTTAAAAAATATTTCAGGTTCATGTCAAGTCTCTTCAGGAATTACTCATTTTAATCTGACCCAGAGGCCGTGTTGAAGCAGGAAGCCAGGCTTCCCCCTTCATCAGCAGACATGGGGGAACCTCAGAGCCCGCTAGTCTGAGCTCCCTCGGATGCCCCCAGTGCAATGAGCAGAGTTTCCCTTTGCAGTGTCTCTTTTGGCACTGACACTGACGGAGCTCAGGGGCACAGAGTCAGGCTCAGACGAATACAGGTGGGGTGAGACCATGGGTCCCATTTCCATTAGGAGAGCTCATCTCCCCTGGCCACAGTCATGGTGTGATCTCACACCCCTCTCCTGCGAGGGTGATAGCTGGCTGTCACTGTGGGCTGGTCCCTTCCCTCTACGGAGCCCCAACACTCAAAGCAAAGTGGGAGTGGAGGGTAGGGGATTCTGGTCAAAGCCTGTGGAAGAGACCTTCTGCTCCTCAGGACCATTACCCCACTTCCACAGCAGGCATTTCCTGTGCAGCCTTTGTGTGGGGGCTGCAGCTTTCTTGGAGACACATCCACCAACAACAGCAGGACTTTCTCTTTTCAAGGCCTTTCCAAGTCTGGCCTTTCTTCAGAAGATGGAGTCAAAAAATATGCCCAAAGAAATTGCACCACAAAAGGGTCTACTGCTCTGCTTGTGAACACCATGGGCTCCAGGGGACAAGTTCAGAGTCTCCATGTGATCTGTTAGGGACTGAGGGCTGGATCCAGGGTTCATCTCTCGGTGACCAGTGCCAGTGGAGATGGGGAATGGTCTCTGAATTTCCTGCCCGAGGTTGTTCCACAGGTGACAGTGCTGATGAGAGATGCCCATCCTTCTGGAAGGGAATGTGAACCAGTGGGAGAGCTCAGGGGATCTCCAGGGACAGCATGTGCCTGAGAAGGGCAGTGAGTGGAGCCTCTTTAAATGAGTGACAGTCCACGGTGGTGGAGTGACCAGAAGGTAGAGCACTAAATCCAGGTAGGCATGGGGAAACGAGGTCTCTGCAATCCCCGGAGAGGCAGTGAGGACCCAAGAGGCCCAGGGAAGGGGCACGGGAGAGTGATTCCTGCACCCTCAGTGAAACACCACAGGCTGGAGCTAGTGCACACCCAAACACATCTCCTGTCATTGCAAATGCCCTGGGGTCACTCTGAGCACCATCCATGAGCAGAGACGGGTGCCAGCAGTATCAGCGGTGGTGATCCCTGTCTGGCTGGGTCAGTATGGCCAGAGCTGAGTTAGGAGTCACCCTGTGGCCTCATGACCACATGGTCACTCGATATGCAGAGCAGCACCGCCAGCCTGGGACCCTGTGAGGAGCACAGGACAGGCCAGCCTGGACACACTGACCTGGGGAAAGGCTCTCTGGGGAGCAGGCATGTCCCAGGAGAGAAGCAGGGCAGCGTTCAGAGATAGGAAATGAGAACAACAAGCAGGTTTCCCTGTGCACCAGCTGGGGGCAGGCGGCTCTGTCCCCAAGGCAGCAGGAGCTGCCGGAGAGGCTGCAGGGCCAGGGCTCTCATGCTGTGCTGGGCAGCAGGGTGGGCATGAAGGGGCTGCAGGCAGACAGGGAGGGGGATGTGCTGGGCACAGAGCAGGGCAGACAGAGAGTGATGGGCCTCATTGTGGGGCCTCTTGCCCCTACTGGAGGCCTTGGGCCGTACCTGAGATACACTGTGGACATGGCTGTGCCTGGCCCTGCACCTCTCGGGTCCTGACCTGTCCTTGTCCCCATCCTGCTGACCTGACTCCCCATCTCTACCTCGGAATAAAGTCAAGAAAGCCTTGGCAAGGGAAGCTGGCATCCAAGGAGATCCCAAAGAAGGCTGTAAATGCAGAAGGTGACCCTATATCCATAGCAGCAACTCTTGCCTGACAGGCAATTTAAAGGTGTCAGGAGAGCTTCAGATTTGGACCCTCTACCCAGGGAACACTGCATGCAGAGTCTTAGCTGCATGAAGAAGCGAAAGCAGTCACTTGTTGTCTGATTTGATGATGGCCAGTCATGACAACAGGTCTTTCTGTGTCACAGCTTGACTGTTTATGAACCATTTGTGACTGGGTTCCAGCTAGAAAGACGATGTTGTTGGGAGCAGCAAGAGTGGGGCTGCTCCATGCGGGAAGCAGAGCCGGGAGCTGAGGGTGCCGGCAAGGCAGGCAGGGCAGGGATGCACTGACAAGATGTGCTCTCCCACAGTGCCCGGATAAGAAGAGCAGAGCAAGTTTGGGGATGGTAACCGGGGTCAGGTACAGTCCAGCAATGGCCAGACAAGACTGGAGGGCTCCAGCTAGCCATGGTTTGTGTGGGAGCTTGGACTGGAGATCCCCAGAGGTCCTTTCCCACCAAAACTCCTCTGAGATTCCATGAATTCTTGCTCCTCAGCCTCTGCTCTGGCATGGCTGGCAGGGGGATGAGAGCACCTGGGGCAGGGCAGAATGACCCCGGCTGGGAGAGCATCGGGGGAAGATCCAGAGGTCCCTGGCTCAGCCCTGGCCTTTGCAAAACACCCTTGTGCACCCCAAGAGGCTCCATCTGCCTCTTGCACCCTGCCCTGTGCTCCCCTCCCATCAGACAAAGCAGTGGCCATCATTGCCTGGGGACTCTCTTCCCCACGGGGAGGAGAAGGTGGTCCTTCACCAGCCCCACACTGCCTTTTCCACTCCCGGGCTTTTCAGTTGTGTGTGCCTGGCTCTGCCCACTTGCCTTCACAACAGTCATGGCTGCACTGAAGCCCATGAAAATTCCGGTGCTCCTATCCTCGAGCTGGCATCCACCCTGCACCAGAAGCCTGGTTGGCTACAAAGGCATCGCCCGTCCAGTATCCTGGCCTTGCAGATGAGGGCAGGGGTCTTCGCTCCAATTTCCCTGCTCCTCCCCCTGCTCCCAGCACTGCTGCTGCTGTGTCCATGTCAAACCCTCCTGCCGTCAGACTGCCCCGGGTCGGAGGCAGCTCCAGCTCCATTCAGGGCTGCACTGGAGCCATTCAGGAGAGGGCTGAGGTGGGGCTGGCACCGCCACGGTTGCTCAGGAGAGGGCAGCTCCCACAAAATCACAGAATCACAGAACCACTGAGGTTGGAAGGGACGTCTGGAGATCATGTACATCCAACCCCCTGCTCAAGCAGGGTCACCTAGAGCATGTTACACAGGATCGCATCCAGGCAGGTTTTGAATATCTCCAGAGAAGGAGACTCCACAACCTCTCGGGGCAACCTGTGCCAGTGCTCTGTCACCCTCACAGTGAAGAAGTTTTTCCTCATATTCAGATGGAACTTCCTGAGTTTCAGGTTGTGCCCGTTGCCTCTCATCCTATTGCTGGGCACCACTGAAAAGAGTCTGGCTCCATCCTCTTGACACCCTCCCTTCACATACTTGTACACGTTGATAAGATCCCCTCTCAGTCTTCTCTTCTCCAGGCTAAACAGGCCCAGCTCTCTCAGCCTTTCCTCATAAGAGAGATGCTCCAGTCCCCTAATCATCTTTGTAGCCCTCCGCTGGACTTGCTCCACCAGTGCCACATCTCTCTTGTACTGGGGAGCCCAGAACTGGACGCAGTACTCCAGATGTGGCCTCACCAGGGCTGAGGAGAGGCGCAGGATCACCTCCCTCGACCTGCTGGCAACACTCTTCTTCATGCACCCCAGGATACCAGTGGACTTCTTGGCCACAAGGGCACATTGCTGCCTCATGCTTAACTTGGTGTCCACCAGCACTCCCAGGTCCTTCTCCGCAGAGCTGCTTTCCAGCAGGTCAACCCCCAACCTGTACTGGTGCATGGGGTTATTCCTCCCCCAGGTGCAGGACCCTGCACTTGCCTTTGTTGAACTTCATGAGGTTCCTCTCTGCCCACCTCTCCAGTCTGTCCAGGTCTCTCTGAATGGCAGCACAGCCCTCTGGGGTATCGGCCACTCCTCCCAGTTTTGTATCACCAGCAAACTTGCTGAGGGTGCGCTCTGTCCCTTCATCCAGGTCATTGATGAGTAAGTAAGTTGAACAAGACTGGAGCCAGTCCTGACCCCTGGGGGACACCGCTAGCTCCAGGCCTCCAACTAGACTCTGCGCCGCTGATCACAACTCTCTGAGCTCTGCCATTCAGCCACTTCTCAATCCACCTCACTGTCCACTCATCTAGCCCACACTTCCTGAGCTTGCCTATGAGGCCAAGCATGGTCCCCAGGGTGCAGGATCCAGAGGTGGTGTGAGGGACTGAAGAACCTCCTGTCAGCCCATCTGTGTGGGCAGGGATGGGTCTGGGGTTGTGGCTCACCAATGAACCTCATGGCTGCCTCCTGCAAGGATGCCTCAAGGTTCTCCAAGTACAGTAGGCTCTGGTGCAGGTACCACTCTGCTCTGCTGCTGTCCCTCAGCAGCTGGAGACAGCACAAAGCCAGGGGGTTGGTACCGAGTCTCCCCAGAAGGCCAGGCCTATCCCTCCTTGCAGGATCGGCCTCCTCATCCTTCCTGTTCATGACTGTCAGCTTGAAACTGTGTGGTACCGAGGTTCAGAGGGAGCAGAGGACAAGGTGTGGGTGTCCTGAGAGACCTGCAGAGCAGCAGAGACTGGGAGATGCCACCACAGCTGGGGCAAGACACCCTGTGTCCCCATCATCTTGGCAAGGCCTCGAGCCTTTCCCAGCCCGGAATGAGGAGATGCAGCTTGGGTCTGTCCCTCGCTGAAAGCAGAGGCAGCTCTGCCTTGTCCTTGGGGACACAGGAAGTTGGACCTCACAGTGACATGCATTCAAAGGGACACTTGTCAACAGCCCTTGCCCTGATGCTCCAGCCCACCCAAGGGATGTCACCATTGCTTCCCAAAATTGCTGGTCCAAACCTGGGCCACTCCTTGGATCTGGTCACTCATGTGGAGGAAGAGTGGGACCAGGCTCCTCTGCACATGCTGCTTCCTGCCCTGTTTGTTCTTCCCCACCATAATCTCCATCAGGGAGGGAGGAAAGGAGGGGAGGCCTCAGCAATGACTCCAGGAACCAGGCATAAGAGGAGGGTTTGCCATTGTGAGGCCTCACCCTCTCCAGGCACAACTGTTCCCCATCCCAGCCGGAGGTCAGAGCTGGGGGACAAGCCTCTGTGGAGGTAGCCTGGAGAATGAGGGTTGTCGGCAGCAGCAGTGCAAGCTTCCCTGGGCTCTGTCTCCCTCTGCCTCTGGAGGGAACTTTCTGGATTTCCCTAAGACTCCATCAGGGCCTCTTGCAGGAGAGGATGAGAAAGGGGACAGCACCAGGACATGGCCTTTTCCTCACTCTCTTGCCTGCTCCTACTTCTTTGTTCATCTCTGCCCCAGGCCAGGCAATCACCACAGGGAGTCAAGCATGAGACAGAGCAGCCGAGGGCAGAGAGGGGTCTGGTTTGATCTAGTCCCACAGCGCAGGACACCAAGGCCAGCACAGGGAATGTCACAGGGAATGTCAGAGGGACACACAGCACCCATAGCCACGCGTACAGACCCCTGGACACGCCAGAAGAGCCCCTGGCTCTCCCACCAGCCGTCCATCATCAAAGCTGGCAGAAGCTTCTCTGCCAGCTGCAGAGCAATGGGGCTGGAGCCCTTCTGGCGCAGGGGGCTGAAGATGTTTCTCAGCAACATCAGGCTTCCCACACGCATGTCCCTGCCAGCATCCTGCAGCCACTGCATGATGTCTGGGAGCAGGCTCTGCATTCTCCTTGCCTGTGTGAAACACACAACTTCCTTTCAGTGAAGCAAGGCCAGACCACCCTGCCGAAAGTGCTCTGGGTGCTGACTTCCCATCAGGGCTCAGTGTCCAGGGCCGGGGCTCTGCACACACCCACAGCACAGAGGCTGCAGTGCAGGGCAGAGATCTCCCAGGTTGCCCTCAGCATACTATGGCCTCTATTTGGAGGAAGGCTGCTGCCTCGAGGCCCAGGAGCAGCCGGCTACGTTAGGCTGACCCTGTGCTCTGGCTCATCGTCCCTCTTGTAGCATGACTTTGGCCACAGCGCTCCCATGACTGAGGCCGTCTGGAGCTGGCTTGCTTGGTGCTGGGCCTGGATCTCTGCCTAGCACAACCAAGACGTGCCAGCAGTGGGAGCTCTTCCTGGTGGGCTCTGGTGCCTTTGTGCTTGTGCAGCCCAGCCAAGTGCCTGGCATGAAAGACTTAGGGCAGATGAACACCTCCTGTCAAGCCCCAGGCTGCCAGCATGCCTTCACCCAGCTGCCCCCTGCTCACCATCTCGGGTCTCTGCGACAGGCTCATGAGGCCTCTGAATGCCAGCCCACATATCTTCAGGCTCTGACTTTGGACATAGCTCTGGAGGAGCAGCAGGATGGCATCATCTGTATGGGCAAGGTCAGGGCAATCCAGCAGCTGAAATGTACACAGCAATGAAAGATTGGCAGAGCCGGCAGGACTGCCTGCACCGGGCAGCCCTGGATCACACCCACCTTTCAGGGCAAGGGCACCAGGCCCTGACAAAGCTCAGCGCACAGGCAGCGGGGATGGTGGAAACACCCCCAGGCCCTGCTCCCAGCCTTGGGCCTCATGGCACACTGCACACACCGCTCGCCTCCTCCTCCCATCCTCTGAACCCTCTGCAGCCTCTGGTTCCCATCCCTTGGAGGAGCAATTGAACACAGAGCTGCCACAAAGGAGGCACAAAATCCAAGTGTTTACAAGTGGCAGCCCAGCAGAAATGAGCCAATGTCGGGGCGACTAAGAGGAGTGCCCCAGCTCCATTGCCCCAGCTCCATTGACCAACATCACCCCACAGCCATGTGCACAAGCCAGCAGAGCATTTAGAGGCACCTCCAGAGAGTCACCACTTGCCATGAGGCCCACCTCAATGAAGAAAGCCCTGGTGGGCATCTGACAAAACTAGTCCTCCCTTCTCAGCAGCCTTGCCAGCTGCTGCAAGATCCAGCGACACAGGTGTCTTGGAACCCCCCTCACCAGCCTGGCAGCAGGAAGAAGGCACTGGTGGTCCTCAGCTGAGCAGGCAAACCTCCTCTGGGATGGCTCTGCCCCCTCTAGCCATTTCCCCCCAGCACAGGGCAAGGCAGGCCAAGGCAGTGCTTGGCACACAGCACTTGGCACACAGCTACAGCAGCCGGTGGCATTTGCTCATGGAGGGCTGCTCTTTCCCTACCACACTTTGGCATTGGAAAGCCAGGGTCAGTCATCATCAGGTTCCTTTTGGTGGGAGACCAGAGAAACACCCTTCCTACCTGGAAGTCATGGCCTTCCCACACATCCCCTTTCCTGACCCCTTTGGATTCCTGTCCCCCTGGGCCCTTCCCATGTTCTTCTGTGCATCTTGCACCTTTCCTGGGGCTCTGTCCTTGGTGGCGCTGCAGGCAGACGGTCCCCAATGCTCTCTGTGATGGGAGTCCAGGCCCCACAGGAGGGCACTCCAGCTCTCCAGGAGGGGACCACTCCTGCGAGGGACCCCCTCCCACAACTCCTAACACCAAATGCTCTCCCAGCAGCTCTCAAGGATGAGCAGCAATGGGTCAGGGAGCTCCCATGGCCATTTTGCTGTGCGAGCCCTTGCCACAAGTGCTGAGGCTGCAGCCTCTTTCTTGGAGAACTGGGGTCCCCCTTCACCCACAAGGAAGGACATTGTGCAGGACACCCTGAATTCAGGGAAGAGGTGCTGGGGGAGAGCAGGGTGGAAAGGGCTGTACTTGGCCCTGCATGGCTAGAATTGGAAGAAGATGCCTGTCCATTGCCTACAAAAATTGTTGCAAAACTTAAAAAAACGTTACCTATGATTTACAAAAGCAAAACAGCTAGTCCCATGTGAACTCAAACAGAAATTTCTCTGAGGTGACTATTAAAATTGAGGTTTTTGTTTGGTATAGAAGCAATCCTCCTTTTTCAAACCCTTGAGCTTTGTGTTCTTTGAATTTCATACTTGACCCTATTTAAGCATAGAAGCCTCTTTTCATACCTACAGGTGTTTATTTTGACAAAGGCACCTGTGTGCATTCTAGTCTGGTAGCCTAGAACATCTTCTGAGAAATTGAACTCTACTTGCATCTCGTGTTGTGACCAACCAATTCCTACCATGGAGGAAGGTTCAGGGAAGAACATAGGCTGTGATGGACCACAGCTGCTGCAAAGCAAGCAGAATTTATCTCAGCACAAAGAGAACCAGAGGGTGGCCTTTGTTTTAGGCCACCCTCCAGACTCATGCAAACACCTGAAGGCTGGAAATAAATTCTTGCAGGAGCAGAAATAATTATCGGCAGAGGGAATGTGCACCCCACCTGAGCTGCAACAGGACTAGCAAGCCTTGCTGGTTTGAACCACTGGTTTGCTACTTTCCCAGAGAAATGCAATTTGGTAATGGAACACATCTGAAGAACAAAGAACTGCAAACGCGGTGTGCTTCAAAGAAAGATCAGTAGACCTTTCGCCTATGGTATCAACCTCCAAGTAATGGGGTTGTAGAATGATGGAGTGGCCAACAGAAACAACAGCTGCACAAGAGTGACTCTTCTCTCATAGAATATTTCGAAGTGGGGATCCCACTTGTGAGAAGTTGTAAGGTGGCTAAATAAGTGACATACTCTTATGGGAAGGCCCATAGATAAGGGGTTTGTGTCAGTAGCTGCCTGAATTCCTGTTAAAACAGAAATAAAACCCTATCAAACTCCTGGAGGTGAGGTTGTGGTTAAACATCAGCTCAGGGATCAGTCTGGGTGACTCTGCTCTTTTCCCATGGAAAAGGAGCATGGGATGCTGTAGACACTGAAAGCAGTAAGTTAACCATTAGTGAGGTCTGGGTTATGTCCAAGACCTAGGTGTATTCTCTTGCAGGGAGATGTGGTGTTACCTGCTAACTGTGGGAACACTGATAACTGGAAAACACACCTGAAACGTGTCTCTAACAGGTTCTGCTTTTTCACGTTGCCCATGGAACAATTCAGGTATTGAAGATCAGTCACAACCCATCTTCAAAACTATAGTTACAAGAGAAACACCATCTGTAATAGCACGAGGTTAAGGACTGATTGTAGGCAATCATGTTATACTAACCCTAAGAGCTAAAGTTAGTCTAAATGTCGCTCTATGTAATGACACACTGGATGGGAAGCTGCACATGGTTCTGACAACAGAGTGAGATGGATACTCCAGACAGGGAAGGCAACAAAAGCCATTGTGATGGGACCTATGGTTTTGACCAAATCACCACACAGACTTCTGGTTAACTTCTCATATGACTGAACAAACAATGCCTTTTTTTGCACCATTTAATCCATCAGTATCACTTGGAGTAACCTTGCATCAGCTCGACAGCTTTCTCAAGCAGAACACCAAGGTTCCTCAACATTGGTTGGAAACTGGAAACTGGAAAATGGTTAGAGGAAAGGGAAGGAACGATAATGTATGATACAATGAACGGATTCGGTTAATGAAAGTGTCCAGCAACAGCACAGCCTGCCCTGAGTTGACACACGTAGAAACAGGTTTTCATTTCTTCCTCCCTGCAAGCACGCAATTATTCCTTTGCTCTTCTCCAGAGACGTCCCTGTTCTCCAGAGAGCCTTTCCCCAGGTCAGTGTGTCCATGCTGGCCTGCCCAGCCATTCCTGCACCTCTCTGCTGTGCTCCCCAGGCTAGCGGTGCTGCTCTGCAGGGCCAGCAGGCTGTGGGGCCCCGGGGTGACTCCACACTGGCCAGGCTGGTCAGGGTAGACCTGGCTGTCCCAGCATCACTGCATCTGACAACCCCCTCCCCAGGTGTCCGTGGCTGTGGAAGATGCTCAGAGCAATCACAAGGTATTTCCAATGGCTCAGGATGGGGTCAGCTGTGCCATTAGACCCAGCCATGTTTTTTCATTGTAGGTGACATGAACCACCCTTGAGGCTGCCTTCCCTGTGCCTGGTGAGTCCCCACTGCCTCTCCTGAGACTGCAGAGCCTGATTTGGTGCATTCCTCGGTTTGGCCCTTTACCTTTGGGTGACTCCACTTGGTTTTGGGAGTCTCCACTCACTGCCCATCCCAGGCAAATCCTGTCCCTGGAAATCCCCTCTGCTCACCTGGTGGCCCCATATCGCCTTCCAGAAGGATGGGCATCTGTCACCAGCCCTCTAATATGTGAGACAGCCCCCAGCAGACACCGCGTGAGCACTCACCCTCTCCAGGGCCACTGGGCACCCACAAGTGAAGGCTGAATCCAGCCCTCATTCTCTCACACATCACCCTGTCAACATCCTCCTTAGCTCATGGAAAACCCAGGCAAAGCAAAAGGGGCTTTTCGGGTGCAATTCCCAGAGTGCATTCTTGGCTCCCACTTTGGAAGAGGAGCCCAGTCTTCAGGCAGTGTACTGATGAAATCCCCTTTTATTACAGAGATGCTGCAAGGGAGGCCAGCTATGACACAGTGGTCGGCAGATTTACACAAAGTCTAGGGGTAAAACAGGTGGGGTTTGCGCCTCTGGAGAGGTGGGATGAATTCAAACATTTGCTCACAAACGTGACTATCACAGAAAAACTTCCAAAGTACAAGAGTTGTCTGAGATAAACTGGGAGTTGGTTGTGAGGAGAGATGGGCAGCTTATTGCTGCTGAACTAGAAGAAGTTGAACCAGTTTCTTCAGTGCCTCCTTGAGCTCCTTGTTCCTCATGCTGTAGATGAGGGGGTTCACTGCTGGAGGCACCACCGAGTACAGAACAGACACCACTAGATCCAGAGCTGGTGAGGAGAGGGAGGGGGGCTTCAGGTAGGCAAAGGAGCCAGTACTGACAAACAGGGAGACCACGGCCAGGTGGGGAATGCACATGGAAAAGGCTTTGTGCCAGCCCTGCTCAGAGGGCATCCTCAGCACAGCAGTGAAGATCTGCACGTAGGACAGCACAATGAAAATGAAACACCCAAAGCTTAAACAGACACTAACCACAATAAGCCCAACTTCCCTGAGGTAGGTGTCTGAGCAGGAGAGCTTGAGGATCTTCGGGATTTCACAGAAGAACTGGTCCACTGTGTTGCCTTGGCAGAGTGGTATTGAAAAGGTGTTAGCAGTGTGCAAGAGAGCATGGAGAAAACCACTGGCCCAGGCAGCTGCTGCCATTTTCACACAAGCTCTGCTGCCCATGATGGTCTCATAGTGCAGGGGTTTGCAGATGGCAACAAAGCGATCATAGGACATGACTGTGAGGAGATAATACTCTGATGAAATGAAGAAAAAGAAGAAAAATATCTGGGCAGCACATCCTGAGTAGGAAATGGCCCTGGTGTCCCACAGGGAATTGGCCATGGATTTGGGGACAGTGACGGAGATGGAGCCAAGGTCGAGGAGGGAGAGGTTGAGGAGGAAGAAGTACATGGGGGTGTGGAGGCGGTGGTCACAGGCTACGGCTGTGATGATGAGGCCATTGCCCAGGAGGGCAGCCAGGTAGATGCCCAGGAAGAGCGCGAAGTGCAAGAGCTGCAGCTCCCATGTGTCTGCAAATGCCAGGAGGAGGAATTCGTTGAGGGAGCTGCTGTTGGACATTTCGATCCTTTAGGGCACAGGGAGACTGTGTGATGAAGAAGACACATTGACAAGTTAGGAGAGACTTCTCTAAGCAAACTTTCTCATAACCTCCCACAAACACACATTACCTCTCCCCGTCTCAGCAGCACAGTCATTGAGATCCATGGCTTGAGCTCTGGTTTGTGCTGGCCGAGTTTGACAGGAGGAGCAGGGGCCTCTCCCCGTGGGCTCCAGAGGAGTCAGCCCTGACCTAAAGCACTGTGTATAAGGAAACAGGTGACTAAAATTTATATTCCCAGTTCGAGTCAGATGTCATCCACTCATAATGTTGAAGGCATTTTCAGCATCTTCACTCCCACTTCTAAATAATGTGGGTTCATTAATAGTTTTAAGGCTTCTTTTGTTTCCTTTAGCTGGACCCCCCCCAGCCTTGAGAGCAGAGGGCTGTGCTGGCTGGGAGAGGAGAGGAGGCCTTGGAGTTGACAGTTTCCTCTCACACTTGGAGCATGTCTCTGCTGCCTGGAGCCGTCCCTGCAGGGACCTGTTTCTCTGTCCCCATGCCTCTCCCCTCTCAGTGCTCACACACCCCATCCCACCCACTCAGAGCTCAGCTCTGCCCTGCAGAAACCTCCCGGGGGCAGGACACTGCCCAGGGCACCTCCGTGTTTGCAGGTGCTATGGAGCAGGTGAGAGAAACCTTGCTGAGGCTGGAAAGATGATGCTGGTTCTGTCCTTAGGCTGAGGGGTGCACGAAGGCATTTGCTGAGTCCCTCCCAGAACTGCTCCTCTCTCACTGTCACTGTCTCAGTCCCCTGTCTAAACCTGACAGGTCCAATCCCATTTCACCACACCCAAAGAGAATCAAACTGAAAGCACAGACTCATGACACCTCCTTCCCTTTCATGTATCCCCTGCCTTGGCCTTCCTTTTGGAAAGTCTTTTCCAGAAATGTCCTGGGAATGAGCTGGAGCTGTGTGGAGCTGACCCATGCAGCATCCTCTCAGCAGGAAAATGAACCTGTCCTGCCAGGGATCACCCATCCCACCCACCCATCCCACTTCTCCCCAAAGCACTGTGGGGAGCTCCCCAGGCAGGTTGAGTGCTGACCCTCACAGGCTGCAGAGTCACTGCTTCAGGCACACAGCACCCTGGGGCACAGGGACACTGCTCTGAATCACAGACCTGCACAGACCTGGGTGTGCTCCCTGGCTTCACACTCCCGTAGCATCCCTGGGAGAAGGTAGCAAGATGCCCTGTCCCTGTGACGGTGTGGCAGGGAATCCCTGCTCTGAAGCATCTCCCCCTCCTCTGCAAAGGGGAACATGGGAGAGACATCCTTAAAAATCCAATTGTATGACTGGATGGGTTTCAAGACCTTTCCAGGAACCTCAGTAGCATTGCCCTGCAGCCAGAGACTTACCGTGTCAGGGGCTGTGAAGATTTCTCCCACAAGCAGCTCTCCTCTCCCCTCCCACTCCACACTGCCTTCCACTTCTCTCTGCCTTGTCGCCTCTCATGTCAGCAGCAGCAGGCAGTGCCCGGAGCCCTGCTGCTCTTTGCAGAGGAGCTGCTCCTGCACACAGCTGTCTCTGAGCATTGCTGCCCAGTTGCCATGACCTCCTTCCATCCCTGGAGCCTGGCCCCTCTCAGGACCAAAGTCCCAGCTGAGCTCATGAATTTCTCTGTCCCTTCTGCTCCCTCCTCCTGGGAAATATTCACTGAAGTAGACTAAAATAATCACTGATGGTCCCTCTCTAAACACTGAAGGAAGACTGATTCCAGCATCGCAATTTGTCTCATCAGATGATGGTTATCTATGAAAGGTGGAAATGTCCCAGTCTGGAAGCCCCTAGTCCCACCTCTGAAGTAGGCAAGATACCTAGATGAGGACAAGAACAGAGCTCCTTTTCCCATTGTTCAGGTATTGATTCAGATATGTCAACTGGGGCTTCTCAGGCTGCTTTAGAAGGCCCTGGGATGCAGTGGGAACCAGACCTTCCCATCAACTCCACAAAAAAAACACAGGAGTTGGGATTCCCCTTGCCCAGGCAGAAGTCAGCACAGCATGGATGTCTGCATGAAAGGTCTTGCTCTATGCTCCCAGTATAATCCATGGAGATGGAGGCTGGAAGTCAGTTGCTCACACACAAACACCTGGTGACATTGGAAGAGACAGAGATGGTCAAAGGCATGTGCCAGTGTCTGCTTGCTCTGATGGAGCAAGCATGACACCTATATCCTTCTAGAGCATGAGGTGGGGCCAGGTAGGGAATTGCCTTGGTTACCTGCAATGAGATGCTCACTGCGACCAGAGGTCCACTCACTAGGAAGCTGAGACATGCAGATCACGACACTGCAAACAGTTGATGTCATCCAGTGCAGGCACTTGATTCAGTGACACAGAAATAGGCCTGCAGGGCCATGTCCGATGCCTGGGGGGGTCCAGCACAACCACATGTCTCTAGCAGGTACACCATGGGACCTCTAGGAAAACCATGGCCCTTTGGAGTGGTTGCTGAACAAGTGCCCCAGGGCAACTCAGGTTTCCTACCTGTGTCCAAACAAGTGGATCCCACCACTGCCTTTAGGCCAAGGCCTGTTGATCTACAGCCAAGAATGCTTCATAAATGGGAGAGGCACCTACCACCAAGGTCTCTGCTCTAGTCTCTGCACCCTTAAAACCTTCTAGCTTTCCTCCCCCTGAACCCCTTCTCACCACCAGGTGATATGAACAGGAACTGGGCTAATGATGACCTCAGGGTGGCTGGATCACAGGCCACACAGGCCTAGGGACTTCTTCAGTGGCACCTTGTCCTGCCTGGAGATCACTTCACCTCTGTCACAGGCACAATGGTGCCGCACAGTCAGCTCGGGCAGCCAACCACTCTCCTGCCATTTCTGCACAGCCCAGCTCTGTTTCTCGTTGGCCTTGGGCACTGCAGGCTTTGCTCTCTCAGTAGGAACCTCCTTTCACCATTACATTGCCACCTGCTATCTAGGCCAGCATGGCTCTGCTCTGAAGTTGGACCACTGCACACACAGTGTCTTTGGATCTTGGTAAAAGGTTCCACCATGATCCGTCTATTCTCTCTGCCACAGCTGAGGCTCTGTAGCCCAAATATATGCAAATGCATGCAGCCTGGGGCACAGGAAGGAGCAGATGGAGACTCACAAGCTGTCACAGGTCTGAAACATCATTGGAATAACTGAGATGCAGTGGGACCACTACCATGAGGGTTGTGATGGCAGGGTACAAGCTTTGCAGGCAAGACCATTAGGAAAGGTGAGCAGGGGGGATGTGCTTTGTGTGAAAGGACAGCTCAGATGGATGGAGCTCTTGCATGGGATGGACATGGGTTTGGGTGAGAGATTGTGTGTGTGCATGAGCATCAGAGAAAAGGTGACATTGTGATGGGAGTCACAAACCACCTGATGAGGGTGAGGAGGTGGATGCAGTCTCCTTTAAGCAACCTGAGGAAGTCAGTGGGTCACAGGGCCTGGTTCTTATGGGGAGGCTTTAATCTCGCTGAAATTCATTGGAAAGGCAAAGAGCAGGGTGCAAGCAGTCCAGGAGATTTCTGGAGGGTGTCAGGGACCGCTTCTAAGCATAGCTTCCTGATGGGCCTGTAAGGTGACACTCACATGGACCTGGTACTCACACACAGGGAAGAATTGATCAGGGATGTGATAATCTGTGGAAACCTTGGCTGCAGTGACTGTGAAATAGTGGAGTCCCAGATGGTGAGGACAATGAGGAATGTAATAAGGCATTACGATAAGATGGGTAGACAACTGGGGGGGTAAAAAGCTGGTTGGATGATGGAGCTCAGAGGGTTTTTTTTGAATGGGTCATGCTTTACCAGGAAGCCAGGTAAAGGTGGAGCATGCAGGGGTCTATACTCGGACCTGTCTTGTCTAACCAGTTCATCAGTGACCTGGAGGATGCAACTCTCATCACATTTGTAGATGACACCTAGTCAGGAGGAAGAGTCATATGTTTGAGGGCTGCCATTCAGGTGGGCCTCCGCAGGCAGGAGGAATGGACTGTCAGGAAATTCAACAAGGACAAATGCAAGTCCTGCACCTGGGGTAGACCAACGCCATGCAGTGATATGGGCTGGGGTGTGCTCTGCAGAAAAAGCACCTGGGTGTCTTTGTGGGCAGTGAGCTGAACATGAGCCAGCAGTGTGCCCTGGCAGCAAAGCAGGCCACAGCATCTTGGGCTGCATGAACAGCAGCACAGTCAGGAGATGGAGGGAAGTGATTATCCCCCTCTACTCAACACTTGTTAGAGCCCTTCTAGATACTGCATACAATTGGGGCTCCCTGTAGAAGAACGCTGTTGATCACAGGGAGTGAGTCCAGTGGCAGGCCTCCAAGGTTGTTGAGGGCTGCAGCACTTGCCCTGTGAGGGAGCAGGGCTTCTTCAGTGCAGAAAAGGGAAGGTTTTTGGGGAGGACTCATAGCAACTTCCCAACTCAAGGTTGCCACTGATAACGAACCAGGTTTTTACAGGAATTCATGGCAGGAGAATGAGAGGCAACGGCTATAAGCTGAAAAAAGTGCAGTCAAAATTTCATATGAGGAAGAAAAATCAATGAGGATCCTGAAGCAGTTGAAGTGGGGTCCAGAGGGGTTAGAGACTCTCTTTTTTTGGAGGCTTGCAGGATGCAGCTGGACAAAGCCCTGAGGAACATGTCTGAAATCAGTGTTGATCCCTGTGTGAGCAGGACATTGGACTAGAACCTCCCAAGGTCCCTTCCAGCCTGAATGATTGGGTGATTTTGTCCTCTCTGGCGATAGACACTGCAATTCTTGCAGGCAGGAAATCTTTTGCTGCACGTGGGTTAGTACCTGCCATGGCCTCCCCAGAGCCAGCCCCTCCTAGTGGTGGGAGGTTGCCTCTTGGGCCTGAAAGGTTTTCAGTTCAAGGTTTCTTTATGAGCAACTGCTTGTCCAGAGTGAGTCCTCTTCACAGCCTACAACACCTGTACATTACAACACGATGCCAAATGAGTGTGACAAATGCAGAAATTCATGGTGTGAGGGTGATTGCACTCTAACATCCATGAGGTCCTTTGCTGATCCAAGAATATCCAGAAGGACTGAAAGACCCTTAAAGCTCCTAGGCACACCTAGGTAATATTGACTTTGTCACTCTGGGAGGTGAGGGAGCTGCATTTGTTCAGCCTGGAGAAGAGAAGGCTTTGGGGACACCTAATAACAGCCTCCCCATGTCCACCAGGACGTCATCAAGGAGATGGAGTCAGACTCTTCACTGTTGTGCATAATGCAAGGGTGAAGGCCAATGGGCATTAGCTAAAAGAAGTGAGGTTCAGGCTGAGTGTAAGGAGAAACTTTTGACCCATCCAGACAGCCAAGCACTGGGATAGGTTGCCCTGAGAGGTTGTGCTATCTCCATCCTCAGAGGTTTTCAAGTTCTAAATGAATAAAGCCCTGAGAAATCTGGAGCTGATAGCTGAGCCTGCTGTGGGAAGGAGGTTGGGCTCGGGATATCCTGAGGTCCCTTCTCGCCTGAAAGATTCTGCATTTCCTTCCACACTGCATCTTCTCTTTTTAACCTTAGGGAAAACCTTCAGCTTCCCCATGTCCATGGAAGTATGTCAGAAACAAATATGACCAGACCAACTGCATGTTCTTCTCCTGCTCCAGTCAGAGTCACTCGGACAAAGGACTGCTTGGCAGTTCCCCCCAAATAGCCTTGATTTTTCTTTTGCTTCACCATTTATTCCATTTTCCCTCTTTTCCACCTTCCAAGTTCTTCTCTTTTAACATCCTCATACCCTCCCATGAAGTCAGCTGACCCCTGTTTACCCTTTCCCCATTGACCCTGGATTTGCTTTCTTTTTACATTCACTTGGCTTTTCTGAGATGCTTGCCATGGTGATCCCTACCTTTGCCAGCAGTCCCTTTAAACAACTACCTCCTTTTATTACCCGTAGTGTCCTGCAGGTCCTCCTGCTGTTATCCTGTCAGAGGCACCACAAGACAGGATGAGCCATCTGCACACACTCATTTACAGCTGACACAAGGGAGCTTCAGTTCAGAGGGGCCTTGAGAAACTTGGGGATTTGACCAACAGAAACCTCATGCTGTTGTACAAGGAGAAGTGGCCAGTCCTACATCGGGTGGAAGAACAGTCCATGCATCAGGAGAGGCTGGCACCTGACCGTCAGAGGAGTGACCCTGAGGAGAAGGTCGTAGACGTTATGAGGGATGCCATATGAGCCAGTGGTGCATGCTCACTGCAAATGAGGCCAGCTTCATACAAGGCTGCTTCAGGAAGAGTGTGGCCACCCAGACAAGTGGAATTATTATGTCCCTCAACTCAGCCCTGGTGTGGCCGCATCTGGAATAGTGTATCCCAGTGTGGGCTGCCCAGTGCTGGAGGAATGGGGAGCAACTGGAGAGGGTCTAGAGGAGTCTTCCAAGATGGGGTTAGTGTGCTGAAGCACATGGCCTGTATGGAGAAGCTGAGGGACCTGGGTTTCTTCAGCCTGGTGAAACGGAGGCGAAGGGCAGTACAGTAGTAGCCTCCGAGTGCTTGAAGAGATCATGGATCTTTTCTTGGTAGAGGGAACTAACACGAGGAGGGGAAACCAGGCTAAAACAGGAACTCACAGCTCAACTCCAGGGCAATATGGCACCAAAGACAAAGCGGAAGGAGGGATATGCAGCAAAGGAGGAATTCAAAATTGTGTTCACTGGAGTAGGGATGGTGTTATGAAAGCCAAAGCTCTCAGAGGGTACACACTGGCAGGGGACATCAAAGGCATGAAGAAGGGCTGCTACTGCTTCAGCTATGGTAAAGAATAGAAAGGAAAATGTTGGCTCTTTGCTGAATGGTGGGAGCTCAGTGATTTTTTGGCTTCTGTCTTCTCCAGCAAGGTCTCCCAGGATGTTGTGCCTAGAGTCAGGCCTCCAGGCAAGAAAAGCAACCAGCAGTGGATGAGGGCTGAGTGAGGGATGACTTGCAAGAACTCCACCTTTACAAGTCAGTGGGAATGGAACGGCTGCACCCAAGGACACTGAGAGAGCTGGCTGCTGTCATAGCAAGGCCACCCACTGTCATCCTTGAAAGGTCATGGAGATGGAGTGTGGTCCCCCCCTCAATAACTGCAAAAAGGCAAACATTAAATCCACTCTCAAGGAAGGCCCAGAGGGCAACCCATGGAACGACAGGCTGTTCAGCCTCAACTGGTTGAGGAGTGTGTCATGGAGTGAGTCCACTCATTTCTGGGCACATGAGGGAGAAGAAGGTGATAGGGAAGAGGCAGCATGGATTTGCCAAGGGTAAATTGTGTCTCACCACCTCATTGCCTTCTATGATTACATAGCTCTATTTGAGTTTGGAGAGCAGAAAATGCCTTTCAACTTGATTTGAGCAAGGTGTTTGACACTGTCTCCCACAACATCCTTGTGGAATACAATTTAGAGATTTACCACCTAGATGGGTGGACAACCAGATGACTTGATTAGTGACATGGAAGAGGCAATGCTCACTATGCTCACTGAGGACAAAAAATCTGCAGGGGCGACCCCAGCCATATGCTTGAGGGCTGCCTTTCAGAGGGCCCTAGACAGGCAGGAGGAATGGGCTGACAATACATGGAGTCCAGGGCATGAGCCTCCTCCTCTGCATCCAGACCTCTGCCAGAGGAGAGAGGGGCATCTCTCCTGCTACAGACCCATTTCATGCTGCCTGACAAGGGGGCTGAGAGCCACTGCCCTGCAATGTCGTTGTCTGTGAGGCGGCATGCCCAACTGTGTAAGCTGAAGGCTTTCCTAAGTCCCCCCCTCTCTCTCTCTCCTTGCCTCCTTCGGCACCAGGATCATGGTGTTGCTGTTTGTTTCCCCTCCTGTCCATGCTGCTCCTCTTCTTGCTCTTGGGACAACTTCGCATAGATGCCAGATGGGATAAGAAGCGTGATGCTTTCTTGCGTCTGAAAATTTCAAACAAGGGGGAACTGATCAGGGGTAGGATAGTGTCAGCCTTGCCTACAGTGACCATGATAAGGTGGATTTTCAGATCCTGAGGAGAGTGAGGAAGGACAGTAGCAGAATACAGACCCTGCACTTGAGAAGAGCAGACTTTGGCCTCTTCAGGGGACTGCTGGGGGAACCCATGGGAGGCAGCTCCAAAGGGCCCAGGAGCTCAGGAAAGCCAGCACGTCTTTAAGGATAGCACCTGCCAAGCACAAGGATGGGCCATCCCCACACTCAGTAAAACTAGCAGATATCTCAGGGGACCAACTTGGCTAAACAGGGACCTCACACATTAGCTCCAGGGTGATAGGGCAGCATACAGAAGGGGGAAGAAGGGAGAGGCAAAGGAGGCATTTAGAAATATTGTCCAGGGTCATAGGCTTGGTGTCAGGGAAGAAAAAGCTCCCCTAGCACTGACACTTGCAGGGGATGTCAAGGGCATGAAGATGAGCTGCTAGTGCTTCAAGTAAGAATCAAAGAATAAAAAAAGAAAATGTGGCCTCACTGCTAAATGGGACAGGGAATCTTGTAGCAGCAGCTGCAGATAGGTCTGAGCAACTCAACCCCTTACTAGCTTTGGTTTCCACGAGCAAGGTCTCCTGGGCCGTTGTGCCTTGAGTCAGGAGTCCAGAGGAGAAAAGCAGCCACCAGTGGACGAGGTTCATGAGGGATTACTTGAGAGAATTCAAATGATACAAGTCAAAGAGGTTGGATGGGCTGCAGATGAGGACATTGGACAAGGACATTGAGAGAGCTGACTGCAGTCCCTGCAAGGCCACTCGCTATCATCTTTGAAAGGTTGTGGAGATGGGGTGAAGTCCCAATGACTGCAGAAGAGCAGTTATGTTACATCCATCTTCCAAAAAGGCCACAAGGGCAAGCTGGGGAGTTGCAGGCAGTTCAGCCACACTTTGGTTAGCAGTGAGTCATGCAGTGAATCCTCTCAAAACACAGTTCTGGGCACATGAAGGAGAAGAAGGTGCCTGGGAACAGTTAGCATGCATTTACCCAGGGTAAATTCTGCCTCACCGACCTGATTGCCTTCTATGAATAAATAACTGTATTTGTGGATGGAGAAGAGTAAATGTCCTTTACCTAGACTTTAGCAAGGTGTTAGACACTGTCTCCCACAATATTCTTGCATGCACGTTAGAATGCTGGAGTCTAGAAGAGCAGACAACTGGATGGGTTGTAGATGAGGGCTGCCATTCAGAGGGACCTAGAGAGGCAGGAGGAATGGGCTGTCAGGAGCCTCATGGAATTCAACAGGGACTGTCAAGTGAGTTAAGAGCTAACAGGACTGAAAAAGTCTGCCAACTGATATGCTCAAGGCTGCAGACTAGAAGAGCTAACGGCTAAAGAACTCCGCCGCCTGACAAGGCCAAGGCATTGCATGGACCCGCAGGGAGGGGAGAAGCGATACGGAGGGGTTGTGGTCTTGCCTCGCTAGCAGGGTCCTTCCAAGCAGACAAACAAACAGTCCTTTGATTGTGAAACTCACAGAGGTCAGCAAAAGCGGTGTTTGCCCAGAGCCCCAGCCATATAAAAAGAGACTTGGCAGCTAAGAGAGTTTGAGCAGGGACGGGAACGTGACCTGACCATCCTCTCCGGCTGGACTATGAGTATCCCCCCCCCTCCCCTTTTCCTGGGATGCTGGGTTAAGGTAACTCCTCGAGGTTGAGAGTCCTCTCACTAAGAGAGTGAACAAGAAAGCTTTGAAGTAGGGATAAGCAGTGCTTCCAATTACTAGCGCAGTAACTGATGGTTTCGGGTTATCCTTTCTAAATCAGTAATTGCATTATTTCGGGCTATACTTTCTAAATCAATAATCGATGATTTCGGGCTATCCTTTTTCAGGCTATCCTTTCTAAATTGGTAATCGCATTATTTTAACGGATGTTACTAATCTAAGAGCTTGCGTGAGGAAGTAAACGTAGTTTTTTATTACTTTACTGTCTCAGTCGTTACTATCAAACCTTCGTAGTGTGACATCAGGTCACTTATCCCTCAGTGCCTGATAGGTCAGTACTGGTCATGTGGTTGCTGTTTGTGGTTGTGAGGTCACTTGGGCCTCAATGCCTGATAGGGGACAGGGCAGAGAAAGAAGACCATCCTAGTAGGGAAACCAACCATTGTGACATCCGTGTCATTCTCCTTACGTGGAACCAACGCCTACAAGAGTTTTCCACCATGATGGGCTGGCACCTACACCATTGGACGCCTGGTCCCTTATGCCTATCAAAACGCCTCAATGTCTCAAAAAATCTACAAATTGAAGTGAACTCTCTCTCTCAATCTGCCGTCCAAAATCGATGGGCTTTAGATTGCCTGTTGGCCGCACAGGGAGGAGTGTGTGTGCTGGTAAACACCGCCTGTTGTTTTCATGCAGACATATCAAAACAAATTGAATATGCTGTAAACGTCATTCAACAATATGTTCGTACCTTCCATCGAATACCCAAAGAGCAGGCCCTGTCTAATGCCCTAGCAGCAGACTGGTCATGGTTGCGGTCATGGCTACCGCATCTGGGAGTGTGGACCAGATGTGTTCGAATACTTTGAATGTTAATACTGGCATTAGGAACTGTGCTTTTCTGTTGTGTCTCCTGCATGCGTCTAATATGTTCCACTTGCGTCTCGTGTGTAAGGGGACATAAGTCTAGACCAGCATAACATTGAAGGCAGGTATGCATAAAAATAAAAGGAGGGAATGTTAAGAAAATGTCCACTATACTCGAGCTTTTGCAGAGGAAGAACATGCAAAGTCACGGTGCCCTGCAAGCAGAACATCTTATCTGACCTTGTCTTAGCCCTGGTTTTCGTTCGAAGCTGAAGACCTGCAAAGAAGCCAGTTTAACCCAGGCAACTGTACAAAAGTTATTCAAAGGTACCACCAGAAGAGGGGCAAATCAGCTAATGAACAGTTATAAGATGGACGATAAAGGCTGGCATGGATCTACATCATACAATAACATGGCAAGGGGATAGGTAGAAATAAGAGTCATGGATAGATGTGGTAGTTATGTAAACTGAAGTACGGAATATGTAACAACTTACTATTCCTTAAAAGGTGTAACAAAAAAGTGCTTGGGGTCCCTCCTTGTGCTCAAACCATGAGGCATCGTATTGCTACTAAGAAAATTAAAAAAAAAAAAAAGAGAGAGAATCTAACTGCTTCTGCTCATTACCAGTGCCCGAGAATGAACAAAAGAGAAAAGATAGTTTAATATCAGACACTCAGCCACAAATGACCTCAAAATTGAAAAGAGCAGGCACATGAAAAGCACTGGCCTAGCAGGCACTGAGCCACAAGTGACCTCACAACCACAAACATCAGCCATGGGCCTAGCACTGGCCTAGCAGGCACTGAGCCACCACTGACCTCACAACCACAAACAGCACCCACGCACCTAGCACTGGCCTAGCAGGCACTGAGCCACCACTGACCTCACAACCACAAACAGCACCCACGCACCTAGCACTGGCCTAGCAGGCACTGAGCCACCACTGACCTCACAACCACAAACAGCACCCACGCACCTAGCACCGGCCTAGCAGGCACTGAGACACCACTGACCTCACAATTGAAAACAGCACCCACGCACCTAGCACTGGCCTAGCAGGCACTGAGCCACCACGGACCTCACAACCACAAACAGCACCCACGCACCTAGCACCGGCCTAGCAGGCACTGAGCCACCACTGACCTCACAATTGAAAACAGCAGCCACGCACCTAGCACTGGCCTAGCAGGCACTGAGCCACAAGTGACCTCACAATCGAAAACAGCAGCCACGCACCTAGCACTGGCCTAGCAGGCACTGAGCCACAAGTGACCTAACAATTGAAAACAGCACCCACGCACCTAGCACTGGCCTAGCAGGCACTGAGCCACCACTGACCTCACAATTGAAAACAGCAGCCACGCACCGAGCACTGGCCTAGCAGGCACTGAGCCACCACTGACCTCACAATTGAAAACAGCAGCCACGCACCTAGCACTGGCCTAGCAGGCACTGAGCCACAAGTGACCTCACAACCACAAACAGCACCCACGCACCTAGCACTGGCCTATCAGGCACTGAGGCACAAGTGACCTCAGAATCGCAAACAGTGATATAGTGTTTCCTTGTTGGCTGTTGTTCATAGATGCAGAACTGGCCTAACAGTGTTTATCAAAGGACGTTGCTTGCTGCTTGCCTATCCCATTTCGAGGAAGTAGTGACTTCTCAGGCTTCAGCAAAGTCACGTGCCATCTGCTGGCCTATTATATAGGAAGGCAAGAATGACCTCACAAGCGAAAACAGCAGCCATGTGCCCACCACTGGCCTCTCCATACTGAAACAAAAGTGACCTCACAGTCTGCATTGAAGCCACGTGCATGCTGCTGGCCTAGCATGGACTGAGGAACACCATCTCCAGGAGCACAAACAACACTCATCTCCATACTGCTGCTCTACCAAGTGCTCCTGCACCTGTACAAAAAGCAGCAATGTGTCTGCTGGTGGCCTAGGAGATACTGAGCCCCAATGACTTCACAAACACAAACATCAGCAATCTGCATCGAGCTGGACTGTCAGGTGCTGACGCTGAAGTGAGAGGAGAGGAGAAGCTCACCTGGGCCACTCGCATGGCCCTTCATTACGCTGTTATCACTCTGTACAGAACAGTCTTCTGCAAACACCTTTCATCTCCTGGCAAGACTCTCTCCAGGTCATACAACAGCTCCACTCTGTCACCCTGCGCACAAATCACAAAAGGCAACAATTGGTCTTGCTTTTCCTTTAGTACCATCAAGTCCCAGCTGGGAGCATTTGCACTGCAGCACCTACACAATGACAGCAGGATGCCACTTCCATTTCTGGTGCATTTCTAGGGACAGAGACCAGCTGAGGGAGCAGCTGCACTGCAAAGGTTTGCTGACACTGTCACATCAACTCAGCACTGCACCAGGCATCAACCTGACGCCAGACCTCTGCTCTGCCACCTAGTCTACAAACACACTGTCTCTGCCCCACACAGCTGCCTCTTCTGCTCGATACAACCAGGTGCCACCAAGAAGAGATGGATGCAGGACACTCGCCACTTGCACACTCCCCAGCCACTGCTCTGCTCGCTGCCTTCCCTTGGCTCCTCAACCCAGACACACAGCGAAGCTCTTGTGGAAACACCACAAGGTGGCCAAGGCACTCTGGGCTCACAAGGCCTGTGCAAATGAGCAGCACAAGATCGGGGACAGAGCTGGCTCCTTGGGTGATGCTGCTCTTTTCAGAGGGAAGGAGCCTGCTTTCTTTGGGCACAGCAGGCTGCTGCTTTCCACCTCCATCCCCTCAGGAACCTCCACCTAAGGATGGGGGGATGAGGATTTTCTTTAGTAATACAAAAGATACAGTGCAGAAACAGTAGAGAGTCCAGAAGGCCTCCTGAGCCCAAAGGAACCTCAGGACCTTTCCTTTACTTACTTGGACAAGGAGCCCCGGGGAAGGGAAAAAGGGTGCAGAGGCTTTGGCATGAGGCCCAAGCAATGAGACAGTCCCACACTGGAGGTCTGCTGAAATGCCAGCTGTCCTGGCTGCGCAGCCTCTGCAGCAGCAGTCTGGGCTCCACAGCTGGCTTCATAGAGCACTGAGGGCTGGGTGCCACGGGCAACCTGGCCCTGGACACATCTTCACCCCTCGCAGAGCCAGGGACCCAAGAGCTCTGAGACTTCCTCAGGTCAAGCTACGGAGGCTTTGTGGCACTCACACAAAGGCACTCAAGACATGCGGACATTTATTATAAGGGTCTTGCACTCGTCCTATATGGCATCACAACCTCCTAGGATAAGGAGGGGGTACAGTAGCATTTGCTGAGCAGGCTGGCAGCAACAGCAGTTGTGGGAGGAGGAATTTGCAGCACAGCAGAGGTACCAGGAGGTGAAGCCACACCCCAAGTCTCCCAAAAAAGCCAGGTGCATTTATGGAAGCCTTCGCATCCATACGTAGCCTCTTCTCATCCACTTGCAGCTGCTTTCACAGAGGGCTCACGACGCTGGCAAAGATGTTGACAGGCACAGGGACACACCCTGGCATCCTGCCTCCACCCTCAGGTGCTCTAGGACTGCACTGGGAACCTCCATGAGTGGAGCAACCTAGAAAGAAAGAAAGAATCGGAGTGTTACTGTCAGTTCTGCTGCTCTGACATAGTCTCAACAGGCAGGGGCAAATGTCTCCCCTCCATGCTGAGCTGTATTGGTGAGAGCCTGATCAAAACGTCCCTGGAAAAGGACCCAAGACATCTCATCGACTGGCACCTGCCTTGAGCAGGGCATTGGATCCCTACCTCCACATGTCTCCCCCATTGCAGCTTCAAGGAATCTGCTAGACTGAGACTCTTGCCAAAGGCACCAGCAGCTTTGGAGTTGCTGCCTCCACCGCTCACCAAGGACAGGTGTCTCAGTGCCAGCCATCGTCCTGAGAGGCCTGACTTCTCATGAGCTGGCATCTCTCCTGTCTGCAAGGGTCTGGGCAGGCACAAAGTGGAGAAATGGCTCTGACTGCTTTCATTAACTACCCATCTCTCTGAGGGATCGGAATGGATTAGGGTCTGGGATGGGAAGATGCAATGAGGGACCAGATGCAACAGAAAGCCTTTAAGGAGGGAGAAGATAAGTTTTTCCAGGGGAATCAGTAAAATCCCAAAGACTCTGGGAAGCATCAAGACCTTCCAAAACTGCAAGCCTGAACCTCAGCTAACAGAAACCACCAAACTGTGAGCAGCCCTGCCTCGCACCAGGATGCTCCAAGGAGGCAACACAGTCACCAACAGTCCTCACCCAGCTCTCCCAGAAGGACACCGTGATGGCAGGCTGGGCTCTGGGAGCAGAGCACTGCTCTCTCCAGCCACCTCCAACCATGCTGAGCAGCAAAACACTGGGGCCGCCACTCGGCTCCACCACAGGGAACCCCACACTGTAACACACCACTACCCCTACACCTCACAGAGGGTTGGCAGCCAACACTTTCTCTGCATCAGCAACACACAGGCCACAGCTCCACACATGGCAGCACACAGGGCACCCCCAAGTGCCCCACAACACACAAAGCCCAACTCTCCATCCCTTCCATTCCCTTCTAGGCCTCCAAGGCCCTGCAACAGGCACTGCCTCTGAACATCTGCTCACAGCCCAGGGCCTGCTCACTTCCCACCTCCAGGACTCTCAGAGCCACTCACAAATGCCATTTTCACAACAAAAGAGACCATTGGGAAGCGCCCTGGTGAGGACACCAGCAGCCTGCTCACACTTTGCCCAGCAGCTCCCAAACACAGCTCAGAGCAGCACCTGGGGGCTGCGGTGGCAGCAGCAGCTCAGGGAAATGCTTCCAAATGGGTCTCCGACCCCCAGCAGCAGCAAAGCTTCCTGCCCCCCAACCCCAGCAGCCGCCCCGGCCCAGCTGCTTGGGGCAGGCTGCCACGTCTGGCTGCAGGGCATCTCCCTGCTCTGTCCCCGGTCGCTCTGTGCCGTGCTCATGGCCCCACCAGCCCCTGCTGCTGCAGGAAAGCAGCCCCGTTGCCAGCACCGCTGCCCCCGTCCCCAGCGGGAGGGCACCCGCTGGCAGCTGAAGGCACCCGCAGCCCTGCCAGCCCTGCTCACACCCACTCCCTCCCTCCAGCTTGGCTCCTGCTCCCTTTTCTGGGCTGCTTTTTCCACATGCCGCACTCTGATTGGCTGACAGAGCCACCAGTCAAACCCTGCCCCAGCCTCCTCCCCTTGCCGGCCAATAGGAGGGCAGCACTGGGGACGATGCCATTGCAACACTGAGGCCCTGTGTGACCCCACGGGTGGCTCCTCCCCCTCCCCTGCGGTGAGGCGCCATGTTGTGGGTGGCAGCGCAGGGCAGCACGAGGCATCGCAGGGCATGGAGGCAGCACGGCCCCGTGTGGCCGGGCAGTGTGGGGCCCCAGGGTGCGGCCGCTGCCCCACCGGGGCTGGGCTCTGCCACAGTGGCCCTGCGGGGCTCCTGGCTGCCCTGCGCCTGGGGCTGTGCCAGGTGCGGGGGAGCAGCCCCCCCCGGGGCCTGTGCTGGTGCCGGCCCTGGTGCTGTTGTGGGGGCCCTGGGCATGGCTGGGGCGCCAGAGCCAGCGGGCAGCGTCCTGCTGCCCCCAGTGCAGGGCAGGGCAGAGCCCTGTCACCCCTGGGGCCCCGGCAGCCCCGGGATTCGGCAGCCCTCGCACTGCACCCAGCAGGGCTGGGCCGCAGCCAGGCAGGGACTGCTCTCTGTGGGGCCGGGCTGGGTCCTGGGGGTTGCTCTGGAGGGCTGAGGAGCCCCGGGGGCACAGGGCAGCCAGGGCAGAGCAGCTGTGGGCCTGCCAGTGCTGGGCAGCAGAGGTGTGTGGCTGGGAGGGGGCTGGGGCAGGTGGCCCTGCTGGACTCCCCCCAGCACTGCCCCCTACGGCTCAGAGGAAAATGCTTGGTGTCAGCAGGGACTTGTGGGGTGGCCATGGCACCCCCACCTGTTTCCAAGCTGCTCCCCCAAACAGGCTGTCTTTTGGGTGCAGAGTTTTGACTCCCATTTGCAGAGGAACAGGGGCTGTGGCCATCTGAGGTCAACATCTCTGAGCCCAAACCATGCTCCACCAAGTTGGAAGCATAAAAAGATCCAGGCAGAAGGAACAGAGGAGAGATCCTGGCTGCCACATTTTTCCCTGAGCCAGATGGGTCCCTCAGGCAGGGCTCTTGTGGCAGCCCCCAGCACTGTCCAGTCACCCCCACAGCCCAGGAACCACAGCTGTTTTTGGAATAAAAGGTCTGTATACGACAGCTCGGGAAGGAGCTCCCAAAGCCCTTCCCCTTGGTGGAGAGCTGCAGGCGCATTGGGAACAAGGAACTGTGGTCCAGGGTGATGGTCTTGGTCCAGCAGTCCTCCATCTCACTTGCCCTCTTGCCCTCAGCTCACTTGTCCATCCGGGGAAAAAGAACACTCTTCCTGTCTCATTACCCCAAAACTCCTCTCTAACATGTCCCTGCTCCTCTGCCTGTCGGCACGGGGCCCTAGTGTGGCCCTGCTGCCTCCTGTTCCCACTCCATGCCGTGGTGCAGCTATGAAGCTCATGTGGGCAGTGGCCAGCAGTGCCCAGGCCTTGCAGGGAAATGAGGACTCTGCCATGGCACCGGAGAGACCTCCCTGTGATGCAGCACATGCCACTGTGACCTCAGCTTGTGTCATCTGGGGGCTCAGTAGGTCACTGCCATGGAGATGGCACAGCCAGGGAGAAAGCGGAGAGATTTCCCCTCATATCCTGGAAAGCAGTCACCTCCCTTCACCCCAGTTGTTCTTATTCATTCCCTGTGTCTCAATCTGTCAGGGCATAAAATAGGAGTCACAAATCACCACCATTTCCCAGTGGTGGGGTGCCCTGTGGTGGGGACAGGCAGTGGCCACATGGTCTTGGTGCTCAGAATGGGAGAAGGTGTCTGGAGAGAGCAGTGCTGTATGTGGGGAGTGCCACCAGGCTGGGGAGCTGGGGAGCACTCAGAGGTGAGGATATGCCTTGGCTCGTAGAGCCCAGGCTGCCCTGGTGGCCTGAGGCAGGGATGCTGGCAGCCTGCTGCCTTCTGCCCACTGATGTTCAGGCCTTGAGTTTCCTCAGCTCTTGCCAGGATCTGCAGCCAGATATCCCTCATATGCTGTGAAATACATAGAAATATGCAGCTTAGAGTATTTGGAGTAGAGGAGGTCATCTTTCAGAAAGGGTTCCTTGTTGGAGATTCTTGAAGTTAACACTTCTGGGATCTGTCCAACCACAAGATTTCTTAGGCTGGAGGCATAGCAGCTGCCTCCCTCTCCTATTAGCAAAGGCTACGTGGGGATACTATCCATATCCATAATTGGTGCAGACACTCTTTTCTTCTCATGTGGCAGGACCCTAGAAACTCTTTGCTTATAATGCAGTAGCATCCCCCAATTAGCCCTCACTTAACCATCCAGTTTAAACCGCCTCCAATCCAGTGAATAGAGAGGGTCTTAAGGTCTTCCTGCTGAAAGCCTCGCTGTTTCAGGGCTCCTTGCTGCACCCTGCACCCTGGACCCTGCGCACTGCCCTGGGCTCTGACACAAGACATGCAGGGGCTGCCATCCAGCAGGTGGCCTCAGAGAGCAGTTTGGATCACCTGGGACTTTTTTCACCCACACAGTTAACAAGGAAATGGTCTTGCCAAGGTGGAGCACTCAGAGGCACCCTTTCAAGCGTCAGTGCCACAGTCATTAGCTTTTGAAATGGGCAAAATAAGGGAAACTTCCAAAGACAAAGGATTTCTTCAGAAAATAGTTGGCCTTTGAAACCACTTCTCCCAGATGCGCAGTGACTACAGTGAGTAGTGATGCTCAAGCGCTTGCCTGCAAGTCAGCAGGAAATACTTCACGGGTCATAGCTGAGAAGCAGCTTGCAAAGCTGAAGTTGTTTTATGCAAATAACTTGCAAGCCCCCTCAGAATGATGTCCCTCACCTTCCCACATGCTCCTCTCTTCTCTAAGGCAGTCATTTCTGACCTGACAGTTCAGGTGTCCAACTCAGCTGAGCACTTTTTGCACTGCGTCCCTGAGCTGGTTGAGGCCTGCAGGTTCTGAAGCTCTTGCCTGATCAGCTCGGGCACAGCCTGGGCATCAGCTCACTCATGGACTCTTCTTTGCAAGTGAAGCCCCTCTGAGATGAAATCGCAAGTGTGGATCTGAGGCTGATTTGGACAAAGGTCCCCTGTTGTCAGTGAGGTGTGGATAAAAGGAAGTGAGGATCAGTTCCTTGTAGGGTGGTCCAGGGCTGTCCCAGCAGGCCTTGCACAGTTCAGCTCACCCACCCATCATCCAGCTGTACATTGGAGCCTGCACAATGACTCCTTCTTGGTATCACACTATAAAAAAAACCCTTTTGGCTGGTAATAATATATCATGTGCCACTTTGGAAACATTGATCTGCCAGAGGAAGCCTCCAGATAATGTCCATGGTGTCTCTGGGCCACAGGAGCAGCATGCTGGTATCGGAGGAGACCTAGGTGAGGATCTGTGTGCAGCTTGGTGGGAGGTCTGCCCCAGAGGGCTAGTCCCGAGCAGGGTGGCCATGACCCCTGCCTGCCTGCCTGCCAGCCATGGGCTGATGGGGTGGCTGCAGCAGAGGTGCCCTTGCAATCACTGCACAGATGGGTCCCTGTCACCTGTGTCACCCCCTCCCCTCCCCAGGACAGTCATTTCTGCTGGGTGGACTCTCTGAGGCGCTGGGTGACATCCCAAAGCCTGCTGGCCAGCACATCTGCTGAGGGCCAATCAGGCTGCTGCAGTGGAAGTGACCTCACAATCAACACTGCAGCCATGTCCCCTTTGCCTGCCTCTCCCCATCCTCCTGCCTGTATATCATCTCTGGTGGGATGAGTGGTGTTGTGATTCTCTTCTTGTCCTCAAAATGGCTTGTACCAGAACCCAGCCCATGAGGTTCCTGTGCAAGAGGTGACCTCACCATCAACACTGCACATGTGTCACTTCTATGATTTTCTCCCCTGCCCCTCTTCTGAGTTGTCCTCTCTTCTGGACCCCACATACAACATCCCAGCCATGTCCCCTTTACTGGCACCTCCTTCTCTCCTATCCCCGTGGAATTACACAAACGTGATGGGACACCTCACGTGGAGGGTGAAACTGGGCTCCTGGGGAAGGCAGGCAGGGATGGTGAGGAGGTGCAGGTGTGCTCTGTGCAAAGGGGTGGCTGGAGTGCACAGGGCTTTGCCTTGGAGCAGGTGATGAGCCAGCTGAGACCTTGTAGTAAGGATAAGAGGACACATGAGTCTGGGCGACATTCTGGTAGGGGTTTCAGCTCATTCAGGATCTGTTTTGCAAGATTGCACAAGAGACTTCCCTGGAGGGCAGAGAGGCCATGAGGCCTCTGTAAAGACACACTAGGCAGAGGAGGAGAGGGCAGAGAGACAGAAGAAGAGAGAGGAGACATGTCAGTTGGAATACAGTAGTTTCTCAGAACCAAGTTTTTCCATTCAGTGTTGCCAGGAAACATAACATGAAGAATACCATATACATATATATAAACATGTAAACTCACATAGAGTAATTTCTGTAGTGCATGCATATGGGGCTTCCAATAAAAGAGAAAGAAAATGTTCATTAGAATTGATGAAGAATGTTGGAAGATCTGAAAACAAAGATTTTTTTCAATTCTTGCGTAGAGCTATTTTTTGCATAGATTTCAGCCAATGACGAGGACTTTACATTCAAGCCCTTACAGACACATATAGAGGCCATTGCTGCCTGAGATGCCCTGTGTAGCTGTGTTGCCGTGTGGCGCTGGGAAATGTGACCCAGGAACTATGGGATCCTTTTTGGAGCATTAGCTGGTCACCAGGAGGAGCATCTCAAGACCTCTCAGTGGGACAACTTTTTTCTTTCCATTGACTAGAAAGGGAAGTCCAGACAGCTGGGTTAGCCAGAGACAACTGCACTGAAGGGGTCTGGTGGAAGGGAACTAATTCCCATGCCTGTTGTCACCTAAAATGGAGTCGCACTTCATGACCGTGCAGGGAATGAAAAGGGTTTGTGGCTAGATGTGTAGGGACTCCTTTAAGGCATCACTGTAACACAGGTACGTTGAGATTGGTGCAATTTCGGCCATCGAAAAATAGAGCATTTTCACTGAAGCTGATCAGGCTGCTTTCCTCTATGAGTTGTGAGAGCTCGACACCTCATGGTGCGACTCGCTGTGTGCAAAGACTGAGGAACAGCAAGGAAGATCTTGGGCAGGGAGTGGTTTGAGGGCAGTGGACTTGTGCGAGACAAAGAACTATCATTTTTAATAGTGTAGGCCTTATTATAGAAGAAATCTTTAGAAAATGACAATGAAAAAGAAACAAGAAAGAAATTAGATAATTATATAAAGTAAAAAAAAAAGATTTGTTAGACTTTTCAGCATTACAAACTTCTTTGTGTTCTTATTTTTCTTATTATCATTGTGTTCGTATTTTCTTCTTTTTTTACTTATCTTTTTTGTTTGGTTCATTTTTGATACACTGGTCTTTTGGGGAGATTCTTTTCTTTCTTTTTTTGAAAGGGAAAATTATTTTCAGAGCTGGGGTGGGATGCAGTCACAGGGTCATGGATGGCTGTTGCCATTGCAGGTGCCCTGGTCCCCTCTGCCCAGCCTCCCTCTGCAGCTCCAAGGGGCTCCGGTCTCCCGCAGGTCCCCTGTGAGAGCTGCCAGGCCCAGGCAGGTCCCTCAGAGACACTGGGGCCTCTCCAAGTGCCTCTGGGTGCTCGTGGCTGGACTCCTGAGCTTTGACTGAAAAAGGGAAGAACAACATTTCAAAAATAGGAACACACTTTCATCAGCTCAAATGATTGGCTAATTTTAATGTCAATGTTTTCCTATGTTGAAATAGTGAAAATCATCAGGAAGGGTATTAATCTGAGGAGAAGAAATAGCAATCTGCCCTTGACCTAGTGTTTCCACTGCTCTGTCTATTAGGCTGTGGATGTAATCTCAGTGATCTCTCACATATTTCCACATATTCTGATTAAATTAATCATTTCTAAAGGCATCTTTGCATCAGACTCTCTGGACATATGCACTTTCCATAGTTTCCCAGTTTTCCTTTTTCCCTTGCTTTTTATCCTTTCAGATACCTCTCTGGGAGGTCTTCTGGGAGTCTGAAGCTTGCCTCGTCTTTCAGCAGTCTCCTTGTCTCTTTAGCCAGCTCCTTTGTTGTGTTTCTTGTCTATCCCTTCCTATCTATCTGTGGAAAACATTTCAAGGCAGGTTATGCCTTGTGGGCAGTGGACCTCACTGGAGGCAGCTTGGATTTACCATACAGTTGACGACTGTCTTGTATCTTTTTTTAAACTGTTCCAAATTATAGTTCATTTGTTTACAATTAAGACAAACCCTTCTGTGTCTGTCTGCAGCTAGTTATTGAAAGAAAGCAGGTGGGAATTGGTGCCCATGAGCTGTACCATTCAGCTACAGCCTTGAGTGGCAGAAGGTTCAATTTTTCACAAGAGTGATGTGAAGTCCCCAGTGGCTGCTGAGGGCAATGGCAGGGCTGGGGAGCTGGGCAGGAAGGTTCTCCATAGAGGTCTCCTATCAAAATTACTGCTTTGCCTACATGCCCTGACTTTGTGAGGAGACACTGCGGCTCAGTATGAATTGGAGAATGTGGGTATGACTTATTCTGAAAAGTGAAGAATCAAGAAAGCTTAAGAAGCAGACGTCTTTCTTTTTCAGGTGCTCATTGACCTCTTTCTCTTCTAAATACGCTGCTGCAAACTTTCCAATTAACCACACAAGAATTGATGAGCTGAAGAAAATTATGGAAAGAGGCATGGCTCCTTGGGGTTTTTTTGCATTTTAATGACCCCTCGGGTGTATTTGGTGTGAAGCCCATGAAGCTCAGATGCTGAGAAGAGGCTGAAGAAACCTCTCAAGAAGCAAATCCGAAGTTTCTTGGAAAGATAATGGGTCCCACTGAGGGCCATTACCAAGAAAGTCTCCCCAGGGGCTGATTAGAGCAGAAAGCTGGAGGCCCTGATTGCAGGTAGGCAAAGGCAATGTGAGGGTGGCTGTGATGCCAAGTCAACCCTGATGTGTGTTATCAAGCAGAGTGACCAGGCACTGACAGCCAGCTCATGGGAAGGGTGATGCTTTCCATCCTGCATTGCTCAGGGCTCTTCCTGGGGCAGTGTGCACATGGGGTGTACAACGCTAAGTTCAGGACCATGATATGTCACCTGCTGGGCTCCCAAGGGAGAAGCAGGCAGCAGGGCCACAGTGCTTTAAGGAAACAGCGTCTCCTCATAGGCCTCAGTGGCAGAGACAACAGCCATGGCCAAGAGGACAAAACCTAGCTGTGCTGGGAGCTTTCAGCCTTGGCAGTGCCCTCGGCCATCTCCACCACAGGCTGTCCTATGCTTTCCCATGCCTGTGCCTCTTTCCCTGCAGCCTGTACACACCCAAGCTGCTTCCCCACCTTGCTCTCACCCCGCGATCTCCCTACCTCTTCTGATGTCTTCCTGTCCTCACTTGCTTTTTCTTGAAACACAAAGGCAGGGGCTGATCACAGACTCCCTCTGGGTGACCTGTTGCACCTCAGCACTACCCTAGGAGTGACATTCTTTTGACCTGAAGTCCATTCTGAATGTCTCAAGATGCAGTTTGTGGATTTTTCCCCTTCGCATGCTGTTTCCCCATACTAAGAAAAGCTCCGTCATCTCTGAAACCACCCTTCGAGCAGTCACAGGCTCCTACTCTCCTGCCCTTTGCCTCCACTTCAGCAGGCTAAAGAAAACAAGGCCCCTTAACCTCTCCTCATGGATGGGTTTATTTCCACCTAGGCACAGGACTTGACACTTCTCCTGGAAATCTTCATGAGCTATCTGTTGTCCAAATAAAAATAAAAATAAAATTAAAAAAAACCAGCTAACGAACAAAACAAACCAAACCAGCACCAATGAGTTCAGGATGAGCAGGGGTGGGGTGGGTTGTATAGGACAGGATCAGGGTGGTAAAAGAGACGGAGTTAGAAGACATGGAAGAAAAAACCCAAGCATATTAAAAGTGAAGCCCAGGACTGATCATGTCTGTCTTGGGGATTCCTGCCAAGAAGCCCGGCGTCTGAATAATTCTGACTGGAGGAGGACAAGAAAGCTGGCCTGCTTCCACTGTCACAGGGCACCTGCGTGCTTTCCCTGACATCAACAAGAGAAGATCGAGCATGGGATGAATCACAAACTCCTTCAGGGTGGAAGGGACCTCAGGAGGTCTGTAGGCCAATCTGCTTGCTCCCAGCAGGGTCATCTCTGGTGTCAGAGCAGGTTGCTCTGGGCTTCATCCAGTCTGCTCTTGGAAACCTTCAAGGGAGGACACTGCACAGCCTCTCTGGGCAACCACTTCCAATGCTTCACCATCCTTGTAGTGGAAAAGCTTCTTCTTATCTCCTGCAGGAACGTCTCATCTTCCAACTTATGCCCATTGTCTCTTGTCCTCCCACCATGCACCCTGGTGAAGAGCCTGCCTCCATCTTATGGATGATCTCCTCATAGCCATTAGAATTTATAAAGAATGTTTGAAGTTCTGAAAATGAAGGCTGCTATGAGATCCCTCCAAAGCCACCTCTTCTCCAAGTTGAACCAGCCCCATTTCCTCACAAAACAAGTGCTCCAGTTCCTTGACTACTGTGAGGACCCTCGGCCAAACTCGCTCCCAGTTATCAACCCCTTTCTTGTTCTGGGAACCCAGACCTGGATGCAGGGTTCTAGGTGGTGTCTAATGAATACTGACTAGAAGGCGATCACCATTTCCCTCCACCTCCTGGCTGTGCTCCTGCTCATACAGCCCACGATGCTTCTGGCCTTCTTTGCTGCCAGGGAACGCTGCTGCCTCATGTTTTGCCTCCTGTCTGCCAGCACCCTCATGTCCTTTTCTACAGAGCCACTCCCCAGACCCTCAGGCCCCAGCCTGTGACACAGTGGGGTGTTGGTTTATCGCAGGTGCAAGCCCTGTCATTTGTCCTTGTTGAATTCCATGAGGTTCCTGACAGCCCATTTCTCCTGCCTGTCTAGGTCCCTCTCAATGGCAACCCTCAAGCATAGGACTGGACCCCCCCACCTTCTGTTTGGGGTCATCTACAAGCATGATGAGTATAGCCTCCTGTGTGTAACTAATACAGATGATAAACAGGACAAGTTCCTGGAGAGACCCGTGGTGCTCCACTTCTCCCTGGCCTCCAGGAAGTGTACTATACATTCAACACTGTCCTCTGAGCCTCTGGTCATCCAAGCAGCTTTTTACCCATCCGCTTGTCTGCTCTTCTAGCCTGTAACGTTTTAACATGCATGCAAGAATATTGTGGGAGACAGTGTCAAACACCTTGCTAAAGTCTAGGTAAAGGACATTTACCACACATCCGAGCTGCCCCTTCACACAAAAGACATCCTCCCTCCTCATCTTCTCTGACAGGCTCTCCTGAAGAGAGTGTACCCTACAAGAATCACCCTCCAGTAATGTAAGTGATCCCACCACATCTCAGTCATTCCACTGATGTTTCACACCTGTGAAAGCTTGTGCATCTCCATCTGCTCCTGTCCCTACCCCAGGCTGCATGCACTTGCATATATTTGGGCTGCAGAGCATCAGCTATGGCACAGAGAGGGGAATGGTTGTGGTGAAGCCTGTTACCAAGAGCCAAAGACACTGTGTGTGCAATGGCCCCACTTCAGAGCAGAGACATGCTGGCCTAGATAGCACGTGGCAATGTAATGGTGGAACGACGTTCCCACTGAGAGAGCAAAACCTGCAGTGCCCAAGGCCAGGGAGAAACAGAGCTGGGCTGTGCAGGAATGCCAGGAGAGGGGTTTGCTGCCTGAGCTGACTCTGCAGCACCTTGGGGCCTGTGACAGAGGTGAACTGATCTCCAGCAAGGACAAGGTGCCACTGAAGACGTCCCTGGCACTGGGCAGCCTTTGATCCAGGCACCCTGCGGTCATCATTAGCCCAGTCCCTGTTCATATCATCTTGGGGGGTGAGAAAAGGTTCAGGAGGAAAAGGAGAGCAAGAAGTATTTGAGAGTGCAGAGACCTGAGTGGAGACCTTGGTGTGATGTGCCTCCCATTTATGCAGCACGCTTGAATGCAGATGGGAAAGACTTGGCCTAAAAGCAGTGGTGGGATGCAGTTGTCTGGGCACAGGTAGGAAAGCCTGAGATAACCTGTGTTGTCTGCCCAGCAGCCACTCCAAAGGGGCATGGTTTTCCCATAGGTCCCATCCATGCGGTTGTGCCAAAAAACCCAGGCATCTGACATGGCCCTGCCAGCCTATTTCTATGTCATTACATCAAGTGCGTGCACTGAATTACATTAGCACTTTGCACTGTAGGCCTCTCCATGTGTCTCAGCATCATAGTGAGGGGTGCTCTAACAGTAGTGGGCATCTAGTGTCATTTGAGATGGCCAAGGAAATTCTCTACCTGGCCCCCACCTCATGCTCTAGAAGGATGTGTGTCTCCCAGTTGCTCCATGAGAGCAAGCAGACACTGGCACATGCCTGGGACCACCTCTGTCTCTTCCAATGTCACCAGGTGTTTGTGTGTGAGCAACTGACTCCCACCCTCCATCTCAGGTGATTATAACCGGAGCTTAGACAAGGAGTTTGCGTGCAGACATCTGTTATGCTCACTTCAGCTTAGGCAAGGGGAATCCCACCTGCTGTGTGTTTGTGGAGTTCACAGGATTTTTGTGAATCCCACTGTATTCCAGGGGCTTCTAAATGGGCTTGAGATGCCCAGATTGACTCATCTGAATCAGCACTTGAACCAGGTGTCAATCAGCTCCCTTCTTCCTCCTTTCTATGTGTCCTGCCTAGTTAAGAGATGGGAATCGGGGCTTCCAGAATGGGATGTTTCCACCTCTTGCAGATAACCCTCCTCTGATGAAACAATCTGTAATGCTGGAATGAGTCTTCCTGCAGTACTTAGAGAGGGACCATCAGTGATTATTTTAGTTTATTGGAGTGAACATTTCCCAGGAGGAGGGAGCACAAGGGACAGAGAAATTCATGAGCTCAGCTAGGCCTCTGCTCCTGAGCGGGGCCAGGCTCTGGGGATGGAGGGAGCTCATGGCAACCTGGCAGCACTGCCCAGAGATAGCTGTGTCCATGAGCAGCTCCTCTGCAAAGAGCAGCAGGGCTCCGGGCACTGCCTGCTGCTGCTGACATGAGAGGTGACAAGGCAGAGAGAAGTGCAAGGCAGTGTGGAGTGGGAGGAGAGAGGAGAGCTGCTTGTGGGAGAAATCTTCACAGCCCTTGACACGGTAAGTCTCTGGCTGCAGGGCAATGCTACTGATGTTCCTGGAGGGGTCTCCTAAACCCTACACATCTCATCCTACATCTGTTTTTTAAGGATGTTTCTCCTGGTTTTTCCTTTGCAGAGGAGGCAGAGATGCTTCAGAACAGGGATTTGCCTCCACATTGTTAAAGGGACAGGGCATCCTGCTCCTTTTTCTTGGGGACAGCTGCAGGGGTGTGCAGCCGGGGTGTGCAGACAGGTCTGTCCAGGGCTGTAATTCGGAGCAGTGTTCCTGCCCCCCCAGGGTGCTGTGTGCCTGGGACAGTGACTCTGCTGCCTGCGAGGGTCAGCGCTCAGCCTGGCCAGGGAGTTCCCCGCAGTGCTGTGGGGAGAAACTCGGGGTGGAAGGAGTGATCCCTGGTGGGGCAGGTTCATTCTGCCTTTGAGAGGGTACTGCGTGGGTCAGGTCTGCCTACAGCTCCAGCTCACTCCCAGGATATTTCTGAAGGTAACGTTCCGAAAGGAAGGTCAAGGCAGGGAATACATGAAAGGCAAGGAGCTGTCATGAGTCTGTGCTTTCAGTTTGATTTTCTTTGGGCAGGGTGAGATGGAATTGGATCTGTCAGGTTTAGACAGGGGACTGAGACAGTGACACTGAGAGAGGAGCAGTTCTGGGAGGGACTCAGCAAATGCCTTCATCCACCCCTCAGCCTAAGGACAGAACCAGCATCACCTTTCCAGCCTCAGCAAGGTTTGTCTCACCTGCTCCGAAGCACCTGCAAACACAGAGGTGCCCTGGGCAGTGTCCTGCCCCCGGGAGGTTTCTGCAGGGCAGAGCTGAGCTCACAGCAGGTGGGATGGGGTGTGTGAGCACTGAGAGGGGAGAGACGTGGGGACAGAGAAACAGGTCCCTGCAGGGACGGCTCCAGGCAGCAGAGTCATGCTCCAAGTGTGAGAGGAAACCGTCAACTCCAACATCTCCTCTCCTCTCCCAGCCACCACAGCCCTCTGCTCTCAAGGCTGGGGGGGTCCAGGGCAGGAGTCGTTTCCTCGGCAGCCGGACATGCAGGAGAGGAGACACTCGTGAGTGCCCCTCTGTCCCTCCCTGGCCCTGCCTCCCTCACCACAAATATCATGGTATTGCTCCATGTTTCCCACCTGCCCATGCTGCCCTTGTCCTTCCCCTTGGATTCTCTGGGCAGGGGGGTTTCTGATGCAGTTCAGACACTGAGACCCTGCAGGTCCTACCATGCAGTTGTGTCCTTGACAGTGAAGTGCCCCTCTAACCTGTGGATCTCTGGGCAATGCAGTGTGGGGTCTGGGAATGAGCCAACTCTCCCTTCAGGACACCCCATCCTTAGGACATTCTGCCATTTCCCTGGGGTGTCTGGCTGGGCTGCAAGCTGCCCTCCACAAGGACACAGCTCTCCCATTGCAGCTGCGTGTTATCTAGGTGCCCCAGGCAGAAGCCACCTAGATACTGAGGCCACCGACATGCGGCTGGGAGTCTGGATGTGGGCAGCTGGAAGGAGCCCGATGCGTTGCTGGCTAGAAGGGGAGGGCTGAGACCTGCCTCACATCCCCTCAGAAAGAGTGCTGATGGGCACTTTGCAAGTGCATTCCTCTGCTCTCTGCGGTGTCGTTTCTTTTTGGGGTAACACAAGTGCAACTGTCCTCCTCCTCTGAGGTGCGAGCACAGGGCAGCTGGGAAGAAGGCAGATGGACAGGCCAGCTCTGCTCCCTCTGCACTCAAGCCAGAGTGAATCCTTTTGCCTCTGAGGAGTCACAGCTGCTCACTCTGAGTGCAGCAGCAATGCTGAGTATTTCTACCTCCAGGAATGCTCCTCAGGTGTGACAGGGTCAGCTAAAGGAAACAAAAGAAGTCTTAAAACTCTTAATGCACCCACATTATTTAGAAGTGGGAGTGAAGATGCTGAGAATGCCTTCAACATTATGTGTGGATGAAATGTGACTGGACCTGGGAATATAACAGTTTAGTCTCCCCTGTTCCCATGTCTGCAGTGCTGCCGGTCAGGGCTGACTCCTCTGGAGCCCACGGGCAGAGGCCCCTGCTCCTCACAGCAAACTCGGTCAGCACAAACCAGAGCTGAAGTGACAGAGCTCAAGGATGGTGCTGCTGAGATGGGGAGAGGTAATGTGTGTGTGTTTTTGGGGGAGGTTATGAGAAAGTTTTGCTCAGAGAAGTCTGCCCTAACCCGTCAATGTCTCTTCTTCCTCAGACAGTCCCCCTGTGCCCCAAAGGAGCAAATGTCCAACAGCAGCTCCCCCAATGAGTTCCTCCTCCTGGCATTTGCGGACACACGGGAGCTGCAGCTCTTGCACTTCTCGCTCTTCCTGGGCATCTACCTGGCTGCCCTCCTGGGCAACGGTCTCATCACCACAGCTGTAGTCTGTGACCACTACCTCCACACCCCCATGTACTTCTTCCTCCTCAGCCTCTCTCTCCTCGACCTTGGCTCCATCTCCACCACTGTCCCCAAATCCATGGCCAATTCCCTGTGGGACACCAGGGCCATTTCCTATTTGGGATGTGCTGCCCAGGTCTTTTTCTTCTTTTTTTTTATGCTCAGCAGAATATTATCTCCTCACAGTCATGGCCTATGACCGCTATGTTGCCATCTGCAGACCGCTGCACTACGGGACCCTCATGGGCAGCAGAGCATGTGTCAAAATGGCAGCAGCTGCCTGGGGCAGTGTTTTTCTCTATGCTGCTCTGCACACTGCTAATACATTTTCCATACCACTGTGCCAAGGCAATGTTGTGGAGCAGTTCTTCTGTGAAGTTCCCCAGATCCTCAAGCTCTCCTGCTCAGACTCCTACCTCAGGGAAGTTGGGCTTATTGCGGTTAGTGCCTGTTTATTCCTTGGGTGTTTCTTTTCATTGCGCTGTCCTATGTGCAGATCTTCACTGCTGTGCTGAGGATGCCCTCTGAGCAGGGTCGTCACAAAGCCTTTTCCATGTGCATCCCTCACCTGGCCGTGGTCTCCCTCTTTGTCAGCACTGTCATCTTTGGCTACCTGAAGCCCCCCTCCCTCTCCTCCCCAGCTCTGGATCTGGTGGTGGCTGTTCTGTACGCAGTTGTGCCTCCAACTCTGAATCCTCTCATCTACAGCATGAGGAACAAGGAGCTCAAAGATGCGCTGAAGAAACTCGTTCAATGGGTACATTGTCAGCGTCAATAACTGTCCATTGTGTATCCACTCCTCAGGGTATCTGGCATCAAGGCTGTGTGCTGTGCATTTATTTCTGTATGTTTTTCTCCTTTTTCCTTAAAAAATATTTCAGGTTCATGTCAAGTCTCTTCAGGAATTACTCATTTTAATCTGACCCAGAGGCTGTGTTGAAGCAGGAAGCCAGGCTTCCCCCTTCATCAGCAGACGTGGGAGAACCTCAGAGCCTGCTAGTCTCTGCTCCCTCGGATGCCCCCAGTGCAATGAGCAGAGTTTCCCTTTGCAGTGTCTCTTTTGGCACTGACACTGACGGAGCTCAGGGGCACAGAGTCAGGCTCAGATGAATACAGGCCAGGTGAGACCATGGGTCCCGTGTCCATTAGGAGAGCTCAGCTCCCCTGGCCACAGTCATGGTGTGATCTCACACCCCTCTCCTGCGAGGGTGATAGCCGGCTGTAACTGTGGGCTGGTCCCTTCCCTCTACAGAGCTCCAACACTCAAAGCGAAGTGGGAGTGGAGGGGAGGGGATTCTGGACAAAGCCTGTGAAAGAGACCTTCTGCTCCTCAGGACCATTCCCCCACTTCCACAGCAGGCATTTCCTGTGCAGCCTTTGTGTGAGGGCTGCAGCTTTCTTGGAGACACGTCCACCAACAACAGCAGGACTTTCTCTTTTCAAGGCCTTTCCAAGTCTGGCCTTTCTTCAGAAGATGGAGTCAAAAATATGCCCAAAGAAATTGCACCACAAAAGGGTCTACTGCTCTGCTTGTGAACACCATGGGCTCCAGGGGACAAGTTCAGAGTCTCCATGTGATCTGTTAGGGACTGAGGGCTGGATCCAGGGTTCATCTCTCGGTGACCAGTGCCAGTGGAGATGGGGAATGGTCTCTGAATTTTCTGCCCGAGGCTGTTCCAGAGGTGACAGTGCTGATGAGAGATGCCCATCCTTCTGGAGGGGAATCTGGAGCTGCCAGGAGAGCTCAGGGGATCTCCAGGGACAGCATGTGCCTGAGAAGGGCAGTGAGTGGAGCCTCTTTAAATGAGTGACAGTCCATGGTGGTGGAGTGACCAGAAGGTAGAGCCCTAAATCCAGGTAGGCATGGGGAAACGAGGTCTCTGCAATCCCCGGAGAGGCAGTGAGGACCCAAGAGGCCCAGGGAAGGGGCACGGGAGAGTGATTCCTGCACCCTCAGTGAAACACCACAGGCTGGAGCTAGTGCACACCCAAACACATCTCCTGTCATTGCAAATGCCCTGGGGTCACTCTGAGCACCATCCATGAGCAGAGACGGGTGCCAGCAGTATCAGCGGTGGTGATCCCTGTCTGGCTGGGTCAGCATGGCCAGAGCTGAGTTAGGAGTTACCCTGTGGCCTCATGACCACACGGTCACTTGATATGCAGAGCAGCACCACCAGCCTGGGACCCTGTGAGGAGCACAGGACAGGCCAGCATGGACACACTGACCTGGGGAAAGGCTCTCTGGGGAGCAGGGATGTCCCAGGAGAGAAACAGGGCAGCGCTCAGAGATAGGAAATGAGCACGAGAACCAGTTTTCCCTGTGCACCAGCTCAGGGCAGGCAGCTCTGTCCTCGAGGCAGCAGGAGCTGCTGGAGGGGCTGCAGGGCCAGGGCTCTCGTGCTGTGCTGGGCAGCAGGGTGGGCATGGAGGGGCTGCAGGCAGACAGGGAGGGGGATGTGCTGGGCACAAGAGCAGGGCACACAGAGAGTGATGGGCCTCATTGTGGGGCCTCTCGCCCCTGCTGGGGGCCTTGGGCCATGCCTGAGATACACTGTGGACATGGCTGTGCCTGGCCCTGCACCTCTCGGGTCCTGACCTGTCCCTGTCCCCATCCTGCTGACCTGACTCCCCATCTCTACCTCAGACCTGCCTCCGACTGCAGCCAAGAAAGCCTTGGCAAGGGAAGCTGGCACCCAAGGAGATCCCAAAGAAGGCTGTAAATGCAAAAGGTGACCCTATATCCATAGCAGCAACTCTTGCCTGACAGGCAATTTAAAGGTGTCAGGAGAGCTTCGGATTTGGACCCTCTACCCAGGGAACACTGTGTGCAGAGTCTTAGCTGCATGAAGAAGTGAAAGCAGTCACTTGTTGTCTGATTTGATGATGCCCAGTTATGACAACAGGTCTTTCTATGTCACAGCTCGACTGTTTATGAACCATTTGTGATTGGGTTCCTGTTACAAAGAGGATGTTGTTGGGAACAACAGGAGCGGGGCTGCTCCATACGGGAAGTGGAGCCGGAAGCTGAAGGTGCCGGCAAGGCAGGCAGGGCAGGGATGCACTGACAAGATGTGCTCTCCCACGGTGCCCAGATAAGAAGAGCAGAGCAAGTTTGGGGATGGTAACTGGGGTCAGGTACAGTCCAGCAATGGCCAGACAAGAATGGAGGGCTCCAGCTAGCCCTGCTTTGTGTGGGAGCTTGGATGGAGACCTCCAGAGGTCCCTTCCCACCAAAACTCTTCTGAGATTCCATGAATTCTTGCTCCTCAGCCTCTGCTCTGGCACTGCTGGCAGGGGGATGAGAGCACCTGGGGCAGGGCAGAATGACCCCAGCTGGGAGAGCATCGGGGGAAGATCCAGAGGTCTCTGGCTCAGCCCTGGCCTTTGGAAAACTCCCTTGTGCACCCCAAGAGGCTCCATCTGCCTCTTGCACCCTGCCCTGTGCTCCCCTCCCATCAGACAAAGCAGTGGCCATCATTGGCTGGGAACTCTCTTCCCCACGGGGAGGAGAAGGTGGTCCTTTACCAGCCCCACACTGCCTTTTCCACCCCCGGCCTTTTCAGCTGTGTGTGCCTGGCTCTGCCCACTTGCCTTCACAACAGTCATGGCTGCACTGAAGCCCATGAAAATTCGGGTGCTCCTATCCTCGAGCTGGCATCCACCCTGCACCAGAAGCCTGGTTGGCTACAAAGGCATCACCCGTCCAGTATCCTGGCCTTGCAGATGAGGGCAGGGGTCTTCGCTCCAATTTCCCTGCTCCTCCCCCTGCTCCCAGCACTGCTGCTGCTGTGTCCATGTCAAACCCTCCTGCTGTCAGACTGCCCCGGGCTGGAGGCAGCTCCAGCTCCGTTCAGGGCTGCACTGGAGCCATTCAGGAGAGGGCTGAGGTGGGGCTGGCACCGCCACGGTTGGTCAGGAGAGGGCAGCGCCCACCAAATCACAGAATCACAGAATTGCTGAGGTTGGAAGGGACCTCTGGAGATCATCTAGTCCAACACCCCTGCTCAAGCAGGGTCACCTAGACCATGTTGCACAGGATCGCGTCCAGGTGGGTTTGGAATATCTCCAGAGAAGGAGACTCCACAACCTCTCTGGGCAACCTCTTCCAGTGCTCTGTCACCCTCACAGTCAAGAAGCTTTTTCCTCATATTCAGATGGAACTGCCTGTGTTTCAGTTTGTGCCCGTGGCCTCACGTCCTGTCACTGGGCACCACTGAAAAGATTCTGGTCCCATCCTCACGACACCCTCCCTTCAGATATTTTTATAAATTGATAAGATCCCCTCTCAACCTTCTCTTCTCCAGGCTGAACAGGCCCAGCTCTCTCAGCCTTTCCTCATAAGAGAGATGTTCCAGTCCCCTAATCATCTTAGGAGCCCTTCGCTGGTCTTGCTCCAGTAGTGCCACATCCCTCTTGTACTGGGGAGCCCAGAACTGGACGCAGTACTCCAGATGGGGCCTCACCAGGGCTGAGTAGAGGGGGAGAATCCCCTCCCTCGACCTGCTGGCAACACTCTTCCTGATGCACCCCAGGATACCATTGGCCTTCTTGGCCACAAGGCCACATTGCTGCCTCATGCTTAACTTGGTGTCCACCAGCACTCCCAGGTCCTTCTCCACAGAGCTGCTTTCCAGCAGCTCAACCCCCAACCTGTACTGCTGCATGGGGTTATTCCTCCCCAGGTGCAGGACCCTGCACTTGCCTTTGTTGAACTTCAGGAGGTTCCTCTCTGCCCACCTCTCCAGCCTCTCCAGGTCTCTCTGAATGGCAGCACAGCCCTCTGGCGTATCAGCCACTCCTCCCAGTTTTGTATCGTCAGCAAACTTGCTGAGGGTGCACTCTGTCCCTTCATCCAGGTCATTGATGAAGAAGTTGAACAAGACTGGACCCACGACTGACCCCTGGGGGACACCGCTAGCTCCAGGCCTCCAACTAGACTCTGTGCCACTGATCACAACTCTCTGAGCTCTGCCTTTCAGCCAGGTCTCAATCCACCTCTCTGTCCACTCATCTAGCCCACACTTCCTGAGCTTCCCTATGAGGATGTTATGGGAGACAGCGACAAAAGCCTTGCTGTAGTCAAGGGAGACAACAGCCACTGCTCTCCCCTCATCTACCCAGCCAGTCATTCCATCAGAGAAGGCTATCAGATTGGTTAGGCATGATTTCCCCTTGGTGAAGCCATGCTGACTACTCCTGATCACCTTCTTGTCCTCCACATGCTTGGAGATGGCCTCCAGGATGAGCTGCTCCATCACCTTTCCAGGGATGCAGGTGAGGCTGACTGGCTGTAGTTCCCTGGGTCCTCCTTCTTGCCCTTTTGGAAGACTGGGGTGACATTGGCTTTCTTCCAGTCCTCAGGCACCTCTCCTGTTCTCCATGACCTTTCAAAGATGATGGAGAGTGGCTTAGCAATAATGTCCGCCAGCTCCCTCAGCACTCGTGGGTGCATCCCTTTGGGGCCCATGGATTTGTGGGTGTCAAGTTTGCTTAAATGATCTCTAACCCACTCCTCCTCCACCAAGGGAAAGTCTTCCTCTCTCCAGACTTTCTCTCTTGCCTCCAGGGTCTGGGGTTCCTGAGGGCTGGCCTGAGCAGTAAAGAGAAGCCCTCCAGCAGCTCCTTTCCATACCCTCGCAGGGAGTGATGCACCTGACAGTGCTTCTGAGAGAGGACAGTGACACAGGACAAGGGGCACTGTGAGCTGCAGTACTGGGCACCAACTGTCTGTGCTTGGTCTGGGAGTCCTGGCAGGTGGTACTGGTGACTGTAGCCCTTGAGAAACCCTCAACCCTGCTAGCAGCTGTGAGTCCCCTCCATGACTGTTGGGAGCTTCTGAAGTGTCGTGGCTCCCATCAGCACCTCATCCCTCCACTGGCCCAGCCCTGCTGCCTTGCACACAGCCCCACTGTGCAGGCATCACACAGGACAGGGTGCGTTGTGAGGTGGGGAAACATCCCCCCAGCATGGTCCCCATGACAGCCCTTGGTGCCCCGTCTCCCACAGCCCTCCTGCCTAGCAGCCTCCCACCACCCCCCAGCCCCTGTCCAGCCCTGGTCCTGTCCCCCTAGGGTTAGCAGAAGGCCATGCTCCAGGGACTGCTGAGGTCTGGAGTGCACAGAGAGGCCAGGCAGGGATGGCCATCCCGCCCATACAGGTGCTGAGGCCAGAAGGCAGATGGAGCTGGTCACAATCAAAGTTCACCCCTTACCAGGACCACGGGGAATGGCTAGTGCTGGAAATGACTGATACAAGAGACTGGGTGTGCGAGGAGTTTCCTGGGGCAGTTTCTCCCCTCTGGTCATGCAGCAACAAGCTGGCCTGGATCTGTGTTCTGACAGACCATCTTTGAGGCCCCCCCATGGGAGGAGGATGGTCTACAGGCCCAACATATGGCTCCAGCACCTCCTCTGCATGCTCCCTGACAGCCCTGCAGAGGACCCAGCAGAGGGCTCGTCCTCCCAGGGCTCACAGCTGGACATCCAGTCTTCCAGCTGGGCGTGGACCCTTCTCTGGGGGTGACTTTTGGGGTAAGGACCAGCATGTGGAGTGGGGGAGATTGTATCAAGGAAATGTGCTGGGGATAGAGCATGAGGGACAGCAGCTTTGGAGGAAGAGCCCAGCCTTCAGGCACTGCACCTGCAAGAACCTACTTTATTACAGAGATACTGTGATGGAGTCAGCTCTGACCCAGTGTTGGACACAACTTTATATGGGCACCAGGTGAGACAGAGCAGTCACAGTGAAGGTGGAATGAATCCAAGCATTCATGTAGCAACATGGTGACAAATAATAATAACATCAGTAATAAAAGTAATAATACAAATAAAGTGAACAAACAAAGCTCAGTCCTGGTAGGGGACATAATGGGAGTCATTTGTGGAGAGCAATGGCAATGTTACCACTGCTGAAAAATGTGCATGAAATCACTCTCCTCAGGGCATCTTTGAGCTCCTTGTTCCTCATGCTATAGATGAGAGGATTCAGAGTTGGAGGCACAACTGCGTACAGAACAGTTACCACCAGATCCATAGCTGGGGAGGAGATGGAGCGGGGCTTCAGGTAGGCAAAGATGATAGTGCTGACAAACAGGGAGACCACTGCCAGGTGAGGGATGCACGTGGAAAAGGCTTTGTTTCGGCCCTGCTCAGAGGGGATCCTCAGCACAGCAGTGAAGATCTGCACGTAGGACAGCACAATGAAAATGAAACACCCAAATATTACAGAAGCACTAAATGCAATAACCCCAACTTCCCTGAGGTAGGAGTCTGAGCAGGAGAGCTGGAGGATCTGGGGAACTTCACAGAAGAACTGGTCCACTGTGTTGCCTTGGCAGAGTGGTATGGAAAAGGTGTTAGCAGTGTGCAGGAGAGCATTGACAAAACTACCGCCCCAGGCAGCTGCTGCCATTCTGACACAAGCTCTGGTGCCCATGAGGGTCCCGTAATGCAAGGGTCTGCAGATGGCAACAAAGCGATCATAGGCCATGACGGTGAGAAGATAATACTCTCCTCCTAACAAGAAGACAAATAGAAAGACTTGAGCAGCACATCCTGAGTAGGAAATGGCCCTGGTGTCCCACAGGGAATTGGCCACGGATTTGGGGACAATGGTGGAGACGGTGCCAAGGTCAAGGAGGGAGAGGTTGAGGAGGAAGAAGTACATGGGGGTGTGGAGGCGGTGGTCGCAGGCTACGGCTTTGATGATGAGGCCGTTGCCCAGGAGGGCAGCCAGGTAGATGCCCAGGAAGAGCGAGAAGTGCAAGAGCTGCAGCTCCCGTGTGTCTGCAAATGCCAGGAGGAGGAACTCATTGAGGGAGCTGCTGTTGGACATTTTACTATCTCCGGGAATGGGGGACTGTGCAAGGAAGAAAAAACACAGTGAAGTTATAAGAGACTTTTCAAGCATGAAACCCCCAAATGTTGCAGTTCTCTCTTTGAGCTGGAGGGTGATCACACTCATATGTTGCCCTAGAAGGAAACCAGCCCCTCCTGAGAGCACACGAGTCCAGTTTCAAAGTGCACATCTCCAAACTTCTCACCCTTTCTCAGGGCACCTGAGGGAGCTCTCCACACTCCCCTTCTAGCCAAGCACACACAGGGCTCTTTTCAGATGCCCACATACAGCCTCCCGCCACCATCTCCATACTCTCAGCATCTCTGCAACTTCCTCATGGGGCTCTCAGATATCACAGTGATGCCATGAGACAGCAGTGCCTTTCCAGAGGGCAGGACACCACAGGGAAATGGTCAAAGGACTGTTAGGACTGAAGATGGGCTTGCCTTAAGGGAGAGTCAGGTCATTTCCCAGCTCCACAGACTGCATTTCCTGGAGTGCAATAGGTTAGAAGGAGACTGGGGCCACCCCACTCCCATGCAGATCTGTCTGCTCCATAACTTGCAGCATCAGTGTCTGAACTGCAGCTGAAAATCCCCAACCCCAGAAAGCCCAAGAGCAAGAAGAGGAGCAGCATGGACAGGAGGGGAAACAAGGAGCAACTCCATGATCCTGCTGCCAAAGGAGGCAAGGAGAGAGACAGAGAGGCATTCTGGAAAGCCTTCCCCTTATCCAGCTGGGCATGCCACCTCGCAGATGGTGATATTACAGATCATTCACTCTCAGCCCCTTTGTCAGGCAGCATGAAATGGGCCCATAGCAGGAGAGATGCCCCTCTCCTCTGCCAGAGGTCTGGCTGCAGGGGAGGCAGCTCATGCCCTGCAGTTCCCTCTCATTCCCTGCCCATCTATGCTGCCTTAATCTCTCAGAGTGAAGGTTTAGGAGTCCCACTTCCTTGACAAACCAGAAAATTTGTTCCTTCATTCTCCCTGCCAAAATTAGGAACCTGAAAGTGCAGAAATACCAGAAGGAAAGCTCCTTCCCTTTCAAGTAGCCCTTCTCTTGATCTCCTCTTGAAAAGACCCCTTGCACATATCCTGTGTGTTGATTTGGAGCTGTGAGCAATCCTGATCCACACAGCACCCTCTCAGGAGGAGAATGAACCTGCCCTGCCAGGGGTCTCTCCTACCACCCAGAGTTTCATCCTGCAGTGCCGTGGGGAGCTCCTCGGGCAGGCTGAGTGTTGAGCCTTGCAGGCAGCAGAGTCTCTGTTCTGGGCACACAGCACTCTGGGTCACAGGAACACTGCTCTGAATTATGGCACTGAGCAGACCTGTGTGCACACCCCAGCTTCACACCCTTGCAGGATCCCTGGGAGAAGGTAGCAGCATGACCTGTCCCTGGGACAGTGTGGCAGGGAATCCCTGCTCTGAAGCATCTCTCCCTCCTCTGCAAAGGAAAAAAAAAAAAAAAAAAGGGGGAGAGACATCCTTAAAAAACAGGTGTGAGATGGGATGGGATGGGTTGTTTTTAGAAGAGCCCTCCAGGAACCTCAGTAGCATTGCCCTGCAGCCAGAGACTTACCGTGTCAAGGGCTGTGAAGATTTCTCCCACAAGGTACTCTCCTCTCTCCTCCCACTCCACACTGCCTTGCACTTCTCTCTGCCTTGTCACCTCTCATGTCAGCAGCAGCAGGCAGTGCCCACAGCCCTGCCGCTCTTTGCAGAGGAGCTGCTCCTGCACACAGCTGTCTCTGGGCAGTGCTGCCCAGTTGCCATAATCTCCCTCCATCCCCGGAGCCTGGCTCCGCTCAGGAGCAGAGGCCCAGCTGAGCTCATGACTTTCTCTGTCCCTTGTGCTCCCTCCTTCTGGGAAATGTTCGCTGAAGTAGACTAAAATAATCAGGTATTGTCCTTTTCTAAAGAGTGAATAGAGACTGACTCCAGCACTGCAATTTATTTCATCAGAGGATGGCTATCTCGGAAAGGTGGAACTGTCCCACTCTGGAAGCCCCTGTTCCCATCTCCCCTAGATGGGGACAAGAAGGGAGCTCATTGTCCCATTGTTCAGGTGTTGATTCACATGACTCGGTTTGGGCTTCTCAGGGTGCTTTAGAAGGCCCTGAGCTGGTGTGGGATTCAGACCTTCTCGTGAGCTCCATAAAAAACACAAAGGGGGTGGGATTCCCCTGTCCCAGGCAGAAGTGAGCACAGCACGGATGTCTGCATGCGAGATCTTGGTCTATGCTCCCATTATAATCAATAGAGATGGAGGGTGGGAATCAGTTGTTCACACACAAACACCTGGTGATACTGGAAGAGACAGAGATGCTGGAAGACATGTGCCAGTATCTGCTTGCTCTCATGGAGCAACTGGGAGACACACATCCTTCTAGAGCATGAGTTGGGGATTGGGTAAGAGATTTCCTTGGCCACCTGCAATGATACGAGATGCCCACTGCTACCAGAGTTCCACTCACTAGGAAGCTGAGACACATGCAGACCCCAACATTGCCAACAGTTAATGTCATCCAGTGCAGGCACTTGATTCAGTGACACAGAAATAGGCCTGCAGGGCCAGGTCAGATGCCTGGGGTGTCCAGCACAAGCACATGTCTCTAGCAGATACACCACGGGACCTCTAGGAAAACCAGGCCCCTTTGTAGTGGTTGCTGGGCAAGTGCCCCAGGGCAATTCAGGTTTCCTACCAGTGCCCCCACAACTGGATCCCACCACTGCCTTTAGGCCAAGGCCTGCCGATCTACAGCCAAGACTGCTTCACAAATGGGAGAGGCACATCCCACCAAGGTCTCTGCTCTAGTCTCTGCACCCTTAAAACCTTCTAGCTTTCCTCCTCCTGAACCTCTTCTCACCCCTAGATGATATGAACCAGGACTGGGCTAATGATGACCACAGGGTGCCTGGATCACAGGCTGCCCAGGTGCAGGGAATTCTTCAGTGGCACCTTGTCCTGCCTGGAGATTGGTTCACCTCTGTCACAGGCTCCAAGGTACTGCAAATCAGCTCAGGCAGCAATCTTCTCTCCTGCCATTCCTGCACAGCCCAGCTCTGTTTCTCCCTGGCCTTGGGCACTGTAGGGTTTGATCTCTCAGTGGGAACCTCCTTTCACCATTACTTTGCCACCTGCTATCTAGGCCAGCATGGCTCTGCTCTGAAGTTGGACCATTGTACACACAGTGTCCTTGGCTCTTGGTAACAAGTTCCACCATGCTCAGCCTGTTCTCTCTGCCAAAGCTGAGGCTCTGTAGCCCAAATATATGCAAGTGCATGCAGCCTGGGGCACAGCCAGGAGCACAAGCTGTCACAGGACTGCAACATCATTGGAATAACTGAGTGTGTTGGGACCACTCACACGACTGGAGGGCTGTGCTGGTAGGGAGCAAGCTCTTCAGGAGAGACTGTCAGGGAAGACGTGCAGGGGACATGCCCTTTGTGTAGAGGGGCATCTCAGGTTTGTGGAGCACTTCCATGGGAGAGGCAAGGGTTTGGGTGGATGCTTGTGGGTGAGCATCACAGTACGCTTGACATCATGATGAGAGCTACAGACCACCCAATCAGTGCAAGAAGGTGGATGCAGTCTCCTTTAAGCAACGTGAGCAAGTCTGTGGATCACAGGCCCTGGTTCTTGTAGGAGGGACTTTAATCTTTCTGACATGAACTGGAAGGGCAAACAGCAGAGTGCAAGCAGGCCAGGAGGTTTCTGGAGGGCATCAGGGACAGCTTCTTAGCACAGCTGCCTGATAGGCCAATAATCATGATGCTTTCTTGTATCTGAAATTTTCAAAAAGAGAGGAACTGATCAGGGGTGGGATAGTCATTGTCATACTTTCCTACAGTGACCGTGAAAAAGTGGAGTTCCAGAATCTGAAGGGAGTGAGGAAGGACAGTAGTGAAGCACAGACCCTGGACTTCAGAGGGGCAGACTTGGGCCTGGTGAGGGGAGTGGCGGGGGATGCCATGGGAGGCAGCTCTGGAGGGTCCAGAAGCTCCCTAAAGCCAGCAGTTCTTTAAGTTCAGCACCTGCCAAGCACAAGGATGGTCCATCCCGATACTCAGTAAAACTTGCAGACATCTCAGGAGATCGGCTTGCCTACACTGGGAGCTCAGGAATGAGCTCCAGGGCAATAAGGCAGCATACAGGAAGCAGGAGGAGGGAGAGGCTGCAATGGAGAAATTCAGAAACATTGTCCAGCAAAGCAGGGATGGTGTTCAGGAAGCCAAAGCTCCCCAAGGGTAGACACTTGCAGGGGATGTCAAGGGCATGAAGAAGAGCTGCTACTGCTTCAGCTGCAGTAAAAGGGTGAAAAGGAAAATGGGGGCTCACTGATGGATTGGGCAGGGAATCTAGTAACAGCAGGTACGGGTAGGTCTGAGGAGCTCAGTGCCTTCTTGGCTTCAGTCTTTGCCAAAAGGGTCTCCCAGACTGTTGTGCTTAGAGTCAGGCCTCCAGAGGGAAAAAAACAACCACAGGTGGGTGATGACTGAGTGAGGGATGACTTGCATGGACTCAACCCATACAAGTCTATGGGTCTGGATGGGCTGCATCAGAAGACACTGAGGGGGCTGGCCACTATCGCGCTATAACGAGGCCATTCTCTATCATCTTAGAAAGACTGTGGAGATCAGGGGAGGTCCCAAGGACCAGAAGAAGGAATATGTTGTGCCCATCCTCAAAAAAGGCCACAAGGACAACCCAAGGAGCTGCAGGCTGTTCAGCTGCACTTTGGTGAGGAGTGTTTCATGGAGTGAATCCTCTCGCATCACACTCCTGGGCACATGGAGGAGAAGAAGGTGCCTGGGAGCAGTCAGCATGGATTTACTGAACGTAAATCATTCCTGAGCACCCTGATTGCCTTCATGATAAAAGGCCCATACTTGTGGAGGAGAGGAGAGGAGTGGATGTCATTTACCATGATTTTAGCAAGGTGTTGGACACTGTCTCCAAGAATATCCTTCCATACGAGTAAGGCATTACAGTAGGCTGGGTAGACAACAGGGTGGGTAAAAAGCTGCTTGGATGATCAAGCTCAGAGGGCTTTTGTGAATGGGTTGTGCTTTACCTGGAAGCCAGTGACAAGTGGAGGATGCAGGGCTCTATACTGCGACTTGTACTGTTTAACATGTTCATCAGTGACCTGGAGGACACAACTCTCATCACATTTGCAGATGGCACCTAATCAGGAGAACAGTCATAAGGTTGAGGACTGCCATCCAGATGGATCTCAGCAGGAGGGAGGAATGGGTTGCCAGTACTCAGGAAAACATCATCACCAGAAGAGTAACCTGCTCCATCTTTTAAGCACCTTCCTTCAATGCCAACTCCCAGAAGCCTAGGAAGTGGAGGACGTACTCCTACTGAAGTCTGCTGATGGAAATTGGTGTAGTTGTCTTCCCAAAGTTACCAAAACACAAGATGCAATTTAGCTCCTTATTTGTTAAAGGTTTGGCCCTTATGAAGAAAGAACTGATATTGTAGTTAAGGCATTGAAATGGTAAATCCATTTCTATTTCAAACGTTGTAACCCCTATCTTTTGCAATGGCAGACTGTCAGGAGGGATGCTATTGGTCAACAGATCTTGATTGCCTTGTACATGGCAAACATTCCATATGCTTGACTCAGGATATAAATAACTATCTCAAAATTGCCAGAATTTTCTCCCAGGCAAAATTATTCATCTGTCTAAAAAGCCTGTGTGTCTGGAATGCGGGGAAGGCTGGGTCTAAGTGTATCTCTGGACTCAGAAAACCTTTTGAACAAACATTTTCCATGATGTTTTCTGCTGCAGCAAATTCTAGAAGATTCAGGTAGGGTGCCCTCGTGATCACGGTATCCATTTGCTTGGGAAAGCACAGCATTGAGGTGCTTCAAGGATACATAACTGAACAGGAAACTGAAAAAGGAAAACTACTGATAGGAATAGCATTTTCGGGAGATTTGCATGGCATCCAGCTGGTGTTGCAAGCTACAAAACTGGTGCCCATGCTGGACCGTTCTGTAATAGTGTAGTAAATGTTGCTTTCAATGAGAGTCCAATGTTCTCCCACCATACAAGGACATGTGAAATATAAGTGACAGTTGGTGCTGTCCTTTGGGCTTCCCGGATGCTGGTGTCCAAGTCAGTCTGGAGCACCAGCAGCACCACACAGGCAGGAAAGCTGAGGGCAGGCACTGTCAGAGGAACCTGGTTATGAGTCATAATTTCAAAGTTCGTTTTATAAGAGGTGACAATCTCCAGCCTGTCTGAAGAGCTCCCCAGCTCACAGCTGCTGTCTCAATTCCAGAGGCTCCTTCCAAACAGGTTCCTTGTTCGGGAAGATCAAAGGCCATTGCCTTGTACAGGAAACTGTACAAGTCTGCAAAGCTCTCCTGAATATCCTGATGTAACTCAGTGTATTTCTCCAGTATAGGTGAAAACACCTGTTCTCCCGAGAAAAAACAATAGATGATAATCAGGAATGCCTTCTGTAGTTCCTAGACACCTAAACTACATATAGAATGTATATATGTATATATGTATATCCACATATATGTGTGTGTATATGTGTGTATATGTGTATTTATTATATATACATATATCATGACAGAGCACTTGTGTAGAACAACAGACTCCCCACACAACCGCAGGAACTGTGTTTTTGTAGGGCTGTGCTGTGCATGGTTCATTTGTACCAGCTGATAAAGTGTTTCTTTCTAAATGCAACAGCAGTCTCCTTCTTTCAGGATCCCAAAAGACCCAGAGAAGCCAAACAAATCCCTGCTTGCATGAATTCGGTGATGAGTCCATTCAGTGGACTCCGGCACCCTGCTGGATCCATGGCAGTGGGAGCCCAGCACAAGCCCCCTGCCCAGCGCAGCCTGGGGGCGGCTCAGGCCTCCCTGGAGAGCCCCAGCCCAGCAGGGAACAGCCCTGCAAGGCCACTGCATTTCTGGCCTGTCGTCTTCAGAGGCAGAAGTGGCCTCACCAGTCATTTCACAGCCCTGTTGCTGCTGCTCAGCTGCTCAGGCTGACATGACCTCACAGCTGCTTTGCTGATGCCCTTCCTGCTGCTGGCCTGTCCGGGACTGAGGCAGAAGTGACCTCACAGCCTACACTGAAGCCATAAACCTGCTTCTGGCCTATCAGCAGCAGAGACAGAGGTGACCTTACATGAACCAACAGCAACCAAGAGCCTGCTGATGACATAGAGTCTACAGAGAAGGAAGTGACCTCCCAGTCAGCATCAGAGCCATGTTCTGCTTTTGGCAGATCAGGTACTGAAGCAGCAGTGACCTCACAGTCAACATCCCAAGCACGTTCCTGCTTCTTGCCTATCAGGTGCTCAGGCAGAAGTGACCTCACAATACATTTCACAGCCATCTTCCTGCTGTCGGTCTATAAGCTGCTCATATTGGAATGACATCACAGCCACTTTGCTGACCCTGTGCCTGCCAGTGGCCTGTCATTTCTTCAGGCATCAGTGACCTCACAAACAACAATGACTCCATTTACCTGGTTCTGGCCTAACAGCAGCACAAGCAGAGGTGACTTCACAAGAACCTACACCAACCAAGAGCCTGCTGATGGCCTATCAGGTCTTGAGGCAGAAGTGACCTCACAGTCAGCACTGAAGCCATGTGCCTGGTTCTTGTCTATCAGGTACTGAAGTAGCACTGGCCTTACAGGCCCATATCTGAGTCATGTGCCTGCTGCTGGACGGTCATTTTCTCACACAGAAGTGACCCTGTAATTGACTCCCAGGAACATGGGGAAGGTTGCTCTCCAGGATTTTCTTGCTCCTGCAGGGGGTTCCCAGGAGCTGGGAGAGGGCCTACGAGGTAACAGTGCCCTGGCCCCAGGCACGCGTCAGCACCTTCTCCTCATGAGCTGTGGGACCTGTCCCTCCTCCCCTCAGTCCTCCGAGTGGCCAGCTGCTCTCCAACAGGGTGACAAGAGCCTGAGGTCTCCTTGCCCACCCAGAGGGCATGCTCCTGATGGACTCCCAGAAGCACTGCTGCCTGCTTGTCCACAAGCGCCTGGCCCAGGAAGTGTGTGCAGGGGGTTATCCCAGCGCCAGGCAGTGCAGTGCCATGAGGATCCCGCCAGGCCTCTTCTTCCAGCACTTCCTCAAACAACATGCTTGGGAGGAACAGGAAGGGACAGGTCCCACCCGTGTCCATCCAGCCGGCTGCAGGCAGCACCCTGGGGACTTGGTTTAGTTCAGCACAACACAATTCTGAGTGTAGCGGCAGGGCTGGCAGTCACTGGTGCCTTCCCCACCACTCCAGGAGCCGAGACTGCTCCCCAGTGCTGAGGAGCTACCAAGAAAGTTGGAAGTGCCCAGAGAAAGGCAGGGAAATACTGCAGGTCTCGTTCAGGCCAGATGTTACGGGATCTGCTTCTGGGGGCGTTTCAGTGGTGGTTGTAATGTGACTGAGGTCCCTTGGGAGCCACACACTGGAGGCATCCCGTAGTCTTCAGCCACCCAGGACTTCAAGGTCCCAGGCTGAAATCTTTGCTTGAGTGCCCAGCAACTCCCCTTTGGCTGGAAGGGGGTCTCTCAAATCCTGCTGCCCCCCATTCCACTTCCCACCAGGGGTGTCAGGAAAAGACCCTCCTTCTCCCAGGTGCTGTTGATCGTGGAAGAAATGGCCTTGCCAGAGAGGGGGTCAATCCACCTGTACTTGGAGGTGTTTCCTGGTGGGACTCCTGGCCTGAATTCCCCCTTTTGATTCATTTCTGCTTTCTTCCTCCACCTCTCCCACAGAAATCTATCTTACTCTGTGAGGTGTGTCAGAAACCCCTGGCATGAGCAGAGGAGGCCATATCCAGCCCTGTGGCTCAGGGCTTGGGATCCTTGGCACCTCGGGAGGGTCACTGTCACTTGTTTTTTCCAGGTCTTCACTGTGAGGTCTCAGGCACACATTTCCTTTTTCAGTGGGCTCCCCAGATTACCAGCGTGGCATTTCCCTGGCCTCAGCTCTTTCTCCACAATCCTCATCTATTATGGAAGGGGAAAAATGGAGTTCAGGGTAGACTGAGGTGGGACCAGAGGAAGGATCACTGAAGAGCAGAGAAGGCATCAAGTAGTTTAGAGCCACCCTCAGCACAGTCAGTCCTAATCTTTTATCTTTCAGACTAAACTCAGGCTTCATCCTGCAGACACTGAATACAATGAAAAAGAGATACTCTTCCTAATGACAAGCTAAGGTCCCATACGAGCCACCTCCAGAATTTCCAGCATAACATGGCAACACAGCTACCCCAGGGCATCTCAGGCAGCAATAGCCTCTCTCTGTGGTCAAATGAATCAAGCCCCAAAAGCAGATCCTAGTCATAATTTGAGATCTTCTCAAAAAATAACTCACAGCAACAATTGAAAAGAAATCCTCGTTTCCAAAACTTCACACAGTTTTTACCATTGCCAGATATTTTTTTCTTTCTTATGAATTGGCAGCACCATGTTCATGCACTACAGGAATTAGCCTGTCTATGAGTGTGTGTATATTTATTTATTTATTTATTTATTTATATGTACACACACACATTATTCATCAAAATACGTTTTCTACCAACACTCTGAATGGAGAAACTTTGTTCGGAGGAACTGCTTTATTTAAATGGACATGTTTCAGCTCCCTTCTTCTGCCTCTCTGTCCTTTCTTCTTCCTCACCCTCTTCTCTCTTTACAGAGCCCTCCAGGGAAAGATTCACTGAATTATGGCACTTAGGGTGGATGACACCTCTGGACATCACCTAGTCCCAGCCACCCTGGTCAAAGCAGAGGGAACTAGATGAGGTTGCCCAGGGGCTCCCCCCACTTATGAATTGTCCACAAGGGTGCTGAGAGTGCGCTCCATCCACTGTGCAGGCCATTCATCAAGGTGTTAAACAGTCCTGCCCCTCACGTCAATCACTGAGGGATGCCGCTAGTAACCAGCTGCCACTTGGAACTTGTACCACTGATGACAGCGTTTCAGCCTGATGGCCCAGCCAATCTTCCACCTGCCTTGTGGTCAATTGATCCAGGGTAGAGCTCAACAATTTGCCTATAAGGAGATTCTGGGGGACTGTGTCCAAGGCCTTGCTAAAGGGAAGGTGCACAGAATCCCCTGCTTTCCCCTTGTGCACGCAGGTATTCATCTGATGGTAGAAGGCAATCGGGTTGGTCAGGCATGCTTTCCATTTCCCCTTGGTCAACGCATGCTGCCTCTTCCAGGCGTTCTCCTTCCTCTGCTTGGAGATGGTTTCCAGGAGGATTTGCTCCATCACCTTCCCAGGGACTGAGATGAAGAGGACCAGCCTGTCGTTCCCCAGATCCTCCCTCTTGCCTTCCTGCAAAATGGGTGTGATGTCTGCCTTTTCCCAGGCATCAGGAACCTCCGTGATTACCATGACATTTCATAGACAATTGGGAGCAGCATTACAGTGACTACAGCCACCTCTCCCTTCACCCTGGGGTGCTTCCCGTCCCGTCCTATGGACTTGTGTGTGCCCACTGGGCAAAAGTCTTCCCCAGATGCATCTTCCTCTACCATGGCTAAGGCTTTGCTGAGATGGGATGCTGCCAAAGGACTGGGGGCCAGGGAGGCCTGGCAGTAGACAAGACCAGGAAAAGACAAGGTGAAAGAGGCAAAGAGCTCCTCAGCCTTTCCCCTCTCTTTATCACTACGTCCCCTGTTCCACTGAGCAGGGACACCACATTTTCCTTGTGTCACTGCCTTGTGCTGCCAACATCCTTGCAGAAGCCCTTCAGGTTACCCTCCCCATCCCTTCCTAGATCCAGATCCAGCTCCAGCTGAGCTTTCGCTTGCCTAACTCCATCCCAAAGGAGATGAAATCCTCTCTGCTGCAGTCCTGGGTGGTGACTCTGTTATTCCTCTTACCTCTCCACCATCTCACAGTCACTGCAGTGACAGACAACCTCCACATTCACATCCCCATCCAGCCTGAGCTTCAGGCAAGAAACCAAGGGGAGGATGGCACCATCTACTTAGAGGCACGAACTACAGAGGTACAGAAAACACTACAGAAAATCTTGCTCTTCTCCCCTCACCGCTGAGGGGATCCAGGCAATGGCCTTTCAGGTGGTTAAAGGTGGATGCAAAGAATTTCCATTGTAATGTAGCTATGCCTGATTCAGTGCCTCCCAGGCTGCCCTTACAGGCAACAGGGAGGAGGAGGTGTTCAGCTGCCTTCTTTTAGATGGTCACAATAAGCACAAAGGACTCCTGTCCCAGAGACATTTGTTCTGTCCTTGAAATGGGCCCTGAGATCATAGGCGTTCAGGATAGTTCAACTTGAAGGGACCACAGGAGGCCTGTAGTGCAATGTGCTGCTCAAAGCAAGGTCAGGTAGAGGGTCAGAAACCAAAGTGCCCCTGCCAAAGGACTTCTGGGGTGATACAGCAGAAGAAGGCAGTAGAGGGTTGGCGGGGTGGTACAATTCCCATGGACAAAAGGCTTTCCTTTTTCCCCTTCTCCCAAGAATGAAATCCTCAGCTCTCCAGAGGGAAGAAGCTGGGACATGAACTTTACCACTCACATGGAGGCAGAGAAGCTCCCGAGTCCCTTACAGACAGAGGCTGGTGCAAAGGCCACCACCCCAGTGGCACCCGACCCCCAGGCATGCCTGCCTTGCTGCTGGGCACCCTGCAGCCCCAGGCAGGAGGTGTGCGGGGAACAGAGTGGGGTCTGCAGCCTGCAGGCCTGGCCACCCAGCAGGTGTGGTGGGACCCTGCTCCTCTAGATGAGACTGGGCTCTCCTGCATTTCCCCAGTGTGAAGCCTGCATCTCCTCCAGCTGGCAATACAGCCCGGCAGAGAGGGCCAACACAGGAAACACGATCTCTGTTCTGGGGTATGAAGAGAGAGGGGAGGTCAGAGGGGGATCTGCTCATGCCCTGGGCACTGATTCCCTCCTTGCAACCTGTACAGTTCTGCTAATGCCCTGTAACCTGTGGGCCCAGGATGGGTGACTCCGATCTGCTCTGGCTCTAAAGATTTGTCAGCCCTTAAGACCCAGGATGCAAAGCACCAGTCTGGGGACACCTCAGCAGTTGAAGGGGCTGAATGCCTGGTGTGTTCCTGAGAACATCTCTGGAGTCTCCTGGGACTGCTTTGACTCCTGTTGCCCATGGAGCAGGGACTCCTTCTGAGGATGAACTCACTCACTGTCTGACTCTGAGGACAGGCTTGACCAGGCAGTACAAATGCCTGCAAGGCCTCAACCCCACAACAGTGTCCCCTGCCCAGGACTCCACTTTCCAGGCCCTTCCTCCTAGAGGATTTTGGTTGGGAGGGACTGCTGGAGATCTCCAGGAGCATGATCTGCTCTGAGCTGGGCTAACTTGACAGTTAGATCAGGTTGCTAGGTGCTTTCTGCAGGAGAGTTTTTAAAGATTTCCTGTCCCCTGCCCCAGTGCTACTCAACTGTCCTGGGTATTTCCTTATTTTTGCCTTCAACACTTTTGAAATTTCCCTTACTGCATCTTCTCCTTGTTGTCTCTTGTCCTTTCCTCCCCTTAGCCCCCAGGCAGACCAACCCACCAACTTTGACTGAGGACCATCACAGCCTCACCTCCAAGCACAGCCTTGCTGGGATCTCCTGGAACCACACAGGCAGACCGTGGTGGCCATCTCCAAGCAGAGCTATGTGCTGCAGGTCCCTATGTGGTCTCAGAGAGGAGCAAATGGAGACATAACATGACGCAGGGCAGAACCTGTGGGCTGATGCCAGGGCAGAGATGGGATCAGCAGGCATGAGAAGAGAAGACCTCCAGCAGTTCCTCTCCACACCCGCGCCGGGAGTGATGCACCTGACAGTGCTCCTGAAAGAGGACATTGACACAGGACAGGGGGCACTGTGAACTGCAGTGCTTGGCACCGACCATGTGCACTGGGTCTGGGAGTCCTGGCTGGTGGTATTGGTGGCTGTAGCCCTTGAGAAACCCCCGAATGTGACAGCAGCAGTTAGTCCCCTCCATGACTGTCAGGAGGTTCTGGAGTATCGTGGCTCCCATCAGCACCTCATCCCTCCACTGACCCAGCCCTGCTGCCCTGCATGTGTCCCCACTGCCCCACTGTGCAGGCACTGCACAGGGCAGGGTGTGTTCTGGGGTGGGGAAACATTCTGCAGGCATGGTCCCCATGACAGCCCTTGGTGTCCTGTCCCCCTCAGCCCTCCTGCCTGGCAGCCTCCCACCAATCCTCAGCCTATTCCCAGCCCTGTCCCTCTTTCCCTGGGTTTAGCAGAAGGCCATGCTCTGGGTTCTGCTGGGGTCTGGGCCCAGGGAGAGAGGCCAAGCAGGGATGGCCATTCCCCCCCCATACAGGTTGTGAGCCCAGCAGGCAGATGGAGCTGGTCAGAGTCAAAGATCACCCCCTCACCAGGACCATGGGGAATGGTCAGTACTGGAAATAGCTGGTATGAAAGGCTGAGTGTGCGAGGAGTTTCCTGGGCCAGTTTCTCCTCTCTGTTCCTGCAACAGCAAGCTGGGCTGCATCTGTGTTCTGACAGACCTTGTCTGAGCCCCCACCATGGGAGGAAGATGGTCGACAGGCACAGGAGATGGCCCCAGGACCTCCTCTGCATGCTCCCTGCCAGCCCTGCAGAGGACCCAGCAGAGGGCTCATCTTCCCAGGGCTCACAGCTGGACATCCAGTCCTCCAGCTGGCGAGGGAGCCTTGTCTGGGGGTGACATTTGGGGTAAGGATCAACATGTGGGGTGGGGGAGATTGTCTCAAGGAAATGTGCTGGGGACAGGGCATCAAGGAGAGCAACTTTGGAGGAAGAGCCCAGCCTTCAGGCACTACACCTGCAAGAACCTACTTTATTACAGACATACTGTGAGGGAGTCAGCTCTGACCCAGTGTTAGACACAACTCTATATGGGCACCAGGTAAGACAGAGCGGCCTCAGTAAAGGTGGAATGAATCCAAGCATTTGTGTACCAACATGGTGACAAATAATAATAACAACAGTAATAATAGTAATAATACAAATAAGGTGAACAAACAAAGCTCAGCCCTGGTATGGGACACAGTGGGAGTCATTTGTGGAGAGCAATGGCAATGTCGGCATTGCTGAAAAATGTCCATGAAATCACTTTCCTCAGGGCATCTTTGAGCTCTTTGTTCCTCATGCTGTAGATGAGCGGGTTCACTGTTGGAGGCACCACTGAGTACAGAACAGTCACCACCAGATTCAGAGCTGGGGAGGAGATGGAGGGGGGCCTCAGGTAGGCAAACGCATCGGTGCTGACAAACAGGGAGATCACAGCCAGGTGAGGGAGGCACGTGGAAAAGGCTTTGTGTCGTCCCTGCTCAGAGGGAATCCTCAACACAGCAGTGAAGATCTGCACGTAGGACAGCACAATGAAAATGAAACACCCAAAGCCTAAAAAGGCAGTAATGACAATAAGCCCAGCTTCCCCGAGGTAGGAGTCTGAGCAGGAGAGCTTGAGGATCTGGGGGATTTCACAGAAGAACTGGTCCACTGTGTTGCCTTGGCAGAGTGGTATTGAAAAGGTGTTAGCAGTGTGCAGGGCCGCATGGAGAAAACCACTGGCCCAGGCAGCTGCTGCCATTCTGACACAAGCTCTGCTCCCCATGAGGGTCCCATAGTGCAGAGGTCTGCAGATGGCAACAAAGCGGTCATAGGCCATGACAGTGAGAAGAGAATACTCTCCTCCTAACAAGAAGCCAAACAGAAAGACCTGGGCAGAACATTCTGAGTAGGAAATGGCCCTGGTGTCCCTCAGAGAATTGGCCATGGATTTGGGGACAGTGGTGGAGATGGTGCCAAGGTCCAGAACAGAGAGGTTGAGGAGGAAGAAGTACATGGGGGTATGGAGGCGGTGGTCGCAGGCTACGGCTGTGATGATGAGGCCGTTGCCCAGGAGGGCAGCCAGGTAGATGCCCAGGAAGAGTGAGAAGTGCAAGAGCTGCAGCTCCCGTGTGTCTGCAAATGCCAGGAGGAGGAACTCGTTGAGGGAGCTGCTGTTGGACATTTTTCTATCTCCGGGCATGGGGGACTGTGCAAAGGGGAAAAGATATTGAGAAGTTAGGAGAGACTTTTCAAGCAAAAAAACCCACAAACGTTACAGCTCTCATACAACCCCCCACATTGCCTCTCTCTTTACTGAGAGGCTCTCTGTGCAGCTCCCTTGCTTGGGCTGTGGTTTGCCCTGGCTGAGTGTGCTGTGAGGAGCAGGGACCTCTGCCCATGGGCTCCACAGGAGTCAGTCCTGCTGTAAAGCAGTGGGCACAGGGGAACAAGGGTGACTAACTCTGACATTCACACTTTCTGTCAGGTGAAAGCCACTCATTGTGTAGAAGGGCTTTTCAGCATCTTCACTCTGAATTCTAAAGAATGAGGGTAGAGGACCAGAGTTTTAAGGATTTTTAAATAGTGTTTATTTTCTTTCAGATGTCCTTGTCACCCCTGGGGAGTATTCCTCAAAGGCAGAAATTCTCAGCATTTCTGCTGAGAGTCCTGAGAAGATCGGATTCATTGTCACCTACTGCAGAGGGAGGACAGCTAGTCTGTGTATTAGTCTTGTTCCCAGTTGTCCTGTGCTCTCACCTGTTGAGTGAAGGATGATGTTACCCTAGAAAGAAGCCAGCCCCTGCTGAGAGCACACGAGTCCAGTTTCAAAGTGCACATCTCCAGACTTCTCACCCTTTTTCCGGGCACCTGAGGGAGCTCTCCACACTCCCCTTCTAGACAAGGACACACAGGGCTCTTTTCAGATGCCCAAATATAGCTTCACAGCACCATCTCCATACTCTCAGCATCTATGCACCTTCCTCATTTGTCTCTCTTGATGTTATGAGACAGCAGTGCCTTTCTAGAGGGCAGCACGCAGACTGCCAGGACACCTCAGGGAAACAGTCAAAAGACCGTTAGGACTGGAGATGGGCTCTCCTTAAGGGAGAGTCAGCTCATTTCCCAGCCCGATGGACTGCATATCCTGGAGCTCCACATGTTAGAAGGGGACTGGGGGAATTTCATTCCTGTGCGGACCCCTCTGTTCCACAACTTGCAGCATCCATGTCTGAACTGCAGCTGAAAACACCCAACCCCAGAAAACCCCAAAATAAGAACAGGAGTGGCATGGACAGGAGGGGAAACAAGGAGCAGCACCATGATCCTGCTGCCAAGGGAGGCAAGGAGAGAGACAGAGAGGCATTCTGGAAAGCTTTCACCTTACCCAGCTGGGCATGCCACCTCGCAGATGGCGATATCGCAGGGCACTTGCTGCCAGCCCCTTTGTCAGGCAGCATAAAATGGGGCCATAGCAGGAGAGATGCCCCTCTCCTCTGTCAGAGGTCTGGCTGCAGAGGAGGTGGCTCATGCCCTGCAGTTCCCTCTCATTCCCTGCCCATCTCTGCTGCCTGGAGCTGTCCCTGCTGGCAGCTCTTTCTCTGTCACAACATCTTCTCCCGCTCAGTGCTCACAGACACCATCCCACCTGCTGTGTGCTCAGTTCTGCCCTACGGAAACATCCTGGATCAGGGCACTCTCTAGGGGCATCTCTGTGCATGTACGTCCTAAAGAACAGGTCACATAAACTCCTATGAGGCCACAAAGGTGATGTTGATACTGTCTGTAGGCTAAGGTGGGGATGAAGTGACTTCCTGAGGTTTCTCACTGATCTATTAATGTCTGAGAGTGAAGGTTTAGGAGTCCCACTTCCTTCACAAAACAAAAACAATTGTTCCTTCATTCTCCCTGCCAAAATTAGGAACCTGAAAGTGCAGACACCTGAAGAAAAGCTCCTTCCCTTTCAAGTAGCCCTTCTCTTGATCTCCTCTTGAAAAGACCCCTTGCACATATCCTGCGCATGAGCTAGAGCTGTGAGCAGCCCTGCCCCACACAGCAACCTCTCAGCAGGAGAATGAACCTGCCCTGCTGGGGGTCTCTCCTCTCACCCAGAGGTTCTCCCCATAGTGCTGTGGGGAGCTCCCCGGGCAGGCTGAGGGCTGACCCTCGCAGGCAGCACAGTCGCTGTCCCGGGCACACAGCACCCCAGGGTGCAGGGACACTACTCTGAATCACAGCCCTGCACAGACCTGGGTGTGCTCTCTGGCTTCACACCCTTGCAGCCACCCGTCAGCCACCCCTGGCAGAAGGGAGCTGCACGCCCTGTCCCTGTGATGGTGTGGCAGGGAATCCCTGCTCTGAAGCATCTCCTCCTCTGCCTTATGCACCGGAGGAGCCAGGAGACCAATCCTTAAAAAGCCTATCAGTGATGGGATGGGATGGGTTTAGGAGACCCCCTCCAGGAACCTCAGTAGCATGGTCCTGCAGCCAGAGACTTACTGTTTCAAGGGCTGTGAAGATTTCTCCCACAAGGAGCTCTCCTCCATCCTCCCACTCCACACTGCCTTGCACTTCTCTCTGCCTTCTCTCCTCTCATGTCAGCAGCAGCAGGCAGTGCCCAGAGCCCTGCTGCTCTTTGCAGAGGAGCTGCTTCTGCACACAGCTGTCTCTGGGCAGTGCTGCCAGGTTGCCAAGACCTCCCTCATTCCCTGAGCCTGGCCCCACTCAGGAGCAGAAGCCCAGCTGAAAGCAGGAATTTCTCTGTCCCTTGTGCTCCCTCCTCCTGGGAAATGTTCACTCCAATAAACTCAAATAATTACTGATGGTCCCTCTCTAAGCACTGAAGGAAGACCGATTCCAGCATTACAGATTGTTTCATCAGAGGAGGGTTATCTGCAAGAGGTAGAAATATCCCACTCTGGAAGCCCCTATTCCTGTGTCTTAACTAGGCAGGACACGTAGAAAGGAGCAAGAAGGGAGCTGATTGACACATGGTTTAGGTGCTGATTCAGATGAGTCAATCTGGGTATCTCAAGCCCACTTAGAAGCCCCTGGGTTGGAGTGGCATTCAGATTCCTCCCATGAACTCCACAAACACACAGCAGGTGGGATTCCCATTGCCCAAGCTGAAGGGAGCACAACACAGATGTCTGCATGGGAGCTCTTTCTCTAAGCTCCCATTGTAATCACTGGAGATGGAGGGTGGGAGTCAGTTGCTCACACACAAACACCTGGTGACATTGGAAGAGACAGAGGTGGTCCCAGGCATGTGCCAGTGTCTGCTTGCTCTGATGGAGCAACTGGGAGACCCACATCCTTCTAGAACATGAGGTGGGGGCCAGGTGGGGAATTCCCTTGGCCATCCCAAATGACATTAGATGCCCACTACTGTTAGAGCACCCCTCACTATGATGCTGAGACACATGGAGACGCCTACAGTGCAAATTGCTAATGTAATTCAGTGCACACACTTGATGTAATGACATAGAAACAGGCTGGCAGGACCATGTCAGATGCCTGGGGTTTCTAGCACAACTGTATGGATGGGTCTTATGGGAAAACCATGCCCCTTTGGAGTGGTTGCTGGGCAGACAACCCAGGTTATCTCAGACTTTTCTACCTGTGCCCAGACAACTGAATCCCACCACTGCCTTTAGGGAAAGTCCATCCTGTCTGCATTCAAGCGTGCTGCATAAATGGGAGGCACATCACACCAAGGTCTCTGCCCTAGTCTCTGCACTCTCAAACCCTTCTTGCCCTTCTCTGCCTGAACCTCTTCTCACCACCAGGTGATATGAGCAGGAACTGGGCTAATGATGACCTCAGGGTGGCTGGATAACAGGCTGTCCAGGTCCAGGGACTTCTTCAGTGGCACCTTCTCCTGCCTGGAGATCGGTTCACCTCTGTCACAGGCCCCAAGGTGCTACAAATCAGCTCAGGCAGCAAACCCCTCTCCTGGCATTCCTGCACACCCCAGCTCTGTTTCTCGCTGGCCTTGGGCACTGCAGGCTTTGCTCTCTCAGGGGGAACCTCCTTTCACCATTACATTGCCGCCTGCTATCTAGGCCAGCATGGCTCTGCTCTGAAGTGCGGCCATTGCACACACAGTGTTCTTGGCTCTTGCTAATAGGTTGCACCACAACCAGTCTGCTCTCTGTGCCATAGCTGATGCTCTGCAACACTAATATATGCAAATGTATGCAGCCTGGGGTAGAATCAGGAGCAGATAGAGATGTACAAGCTTTCACAGGTGTGAAACATCACTGGAATGACTGAGGTGTGGTGGGATCCTCAAATGATTGGAGGGCAATACTTGTAGGGTACAATGTCTTCAGGAGAGACTGTCAGGAAAGATGAGGAGGGAGGATGTCTTTTGTGTGAAGGGGCAGTTTGGATGTTTGGAGCTCTTCCATGGGAGAGGCAAGGGTTTGGGTGAGTGGTTGTGGGTGAGCATCACAGCAGGGGTGACATCATGGTGGGAGCTACAGACCACCTAATGAGGGTAGGGAGGTGGATGCAGTCTCCTTCAAGCAACCTGAGCAAGTCTGTGGATCACAGGCCTTGGTTCTTGTTGGGGGGACTTTAATCCCCCTGGCCTGAACTGGAAGGGCAAACAGCAGAGTGCAAGCAGACCAGGAGGTTTCTGGAGGCCATCAAGGACAACTTCTTCACACAGCTGCCAGATGGGCCGATGTGGGTGATGCTTTCTTGTATCTGGAAATTTCAAAGAAGGAGGAACTGATCAGGGATGGGATAGTAGGAGAAAGGCAATAGTTACATCCATCTTCCAAAAAGGCCACAAGGGCAAGCTGGGGAGCTGCAGGCAGTTCAGCCTCCCTTTGATGAAGAGTGAGTCATGCAGTGAACCCTCTCAGATCACATTTTTGGCACATGAAGGGACAGAAACCTCTTGAGGTCCCTTGAACTCCGAAGGAGTCCATGATTCTTCCCACTGTCAGTCTTCTCTTGTGGATGTCAGGGAAAGCATGCAGGTGCCCTGTGACAGTGGAAGCAGGCCAGCCTTCTTGTCCTCCCCCACTCAGAATTGCTCAGATGCAGGGCTTCTTGGCAGGAATCCCCAAGACAGCCCTGATCAATCCTTGGCTTCACTTTTAATTTTCTTTTTATTTTTCTTTCCCCCCTTCTAAGTCTGTCTCTTTTACCAATCTGATCCCTTCCCATAGAGACCACATCACACCTGCTCACCCTTAGCTCATTGGCACTGGTTTAGACTGTTTTTTTTGTTTGTTTGTTTGTTTGTTTTTGTTTTGCTTTACTTTGACACTGAGGAGCTTCAGTCCCAAAGCATCTTGCGAAACTCGAGTGATTCAGACAACAGATACACCATGAATATTTACAAGAGTAGTGTCAAGTGCTGTGCCTAGGTGGGAATAAACCCATCCATGAGGAGAGGTTGAGGCACTTGGGATTCTTTAGCCTGCTGAACTGGAGGCAAAGGGCAGTAGAGTAGGAGCCTGTGACTGCTCAAAGGGTGTTTTCAGAGATGGTGCAGCTTTTCTTAGTATGGGGAAACAGCATGCGAAGGGGAAAGAGCCACAAACTGCATCTTGAGAAGGTCAGAGTGGACTTCAAGTCAAAAGAATGTCACTCCTAGGGTAGAGCTGAGGTGCAACAGGTCACCCACAGGGAGCCTGTGATCAGCCCCTTCCTTTGTGTTTCAAGACAAAGCAAGGGAGGACAGGAAGACATCAGGAGTGGTGGGGAGATCGTGGGGTGAGAGCAAGGTGGGGAAGCAGCTTGGGTGTGTACAGTCTGCAGGGAAAGAGGCACAGGTGTGGGAAAGCATAGGACAGCCTGTGGTGGAGATGGCCGAGGGCACTGCCAAGGCTGAAAGCTCCCAGCACAGCTAGGTCTTTGTCCTTTTGACTATGGCTGGTGTCTCTGACACTGAGGCCCACAAGAAGATGCCATTCCTTAAAGCACTGTGGCCTTGCTGCATCCTTGTCCCTTGGGAGCCCAGGAGGTACTGTATCATGGTCCTGCAGTTGGTGTTGAACAACACCACCCTCACACTGGCCCCAGGAAGAGCCCTGAGCAATGTGGGATGTAAAGCATTACCCTGCCCAGGAGCTGGGTGTCAATGCCTGGTCACTCTGCTTGATAACTCACATTGAGGTTGACTTGGCATCACAGGCACCCGCACATTGCTTTGGCCTACCTGCAAACAGGGCCTCCAACTTTCTGCTCTAATGAGCCCCTGGGGAGCCTTTGTTGGTAATGGCCCTCAGTGGGACTCATTATCTTTCCAAAAAGCTTGGGATTTGCTTCTTGAGAGGTTGCTTCAGTCTCCTCTCAGTATCTGAAGTTCATGGGCTCAGCCCCAAATACACCCAAGTGGTCATTAAAATACAAAAATCCCTAAGGAGCCATGCCTCTTTCCATAATTTTCTTCAGCTCTTCAATTCTTGTGTCACTAATTGGAAAGTTTGCAGCAGTGTATTGAGATTAGGCAAATTTCAATGAGCACCTGAAATGAAAGATTTCTGCTTCTTAAGCTTTCTTGATTCTTCACTTTTCAGAATAAGTCACACCCACATTCTCCAATTCCTACCGACCCACAGTGTCTCCTAATGAAGACTGGACATGTAGGCAAAGCAGTATTTTTGATAGGAGACCTGTATGGAGAACCTTCCTGCCCAGCTCCCCAGCCCTGCCATTTCCCTCCTCAGCCACTGGGGACTTCACATCACTCTTGTGAAAATCGAACCTTTTGCCACTCAAGGCTGTAGCTGAATGTTACAGCTCATGTGCAGCAATTTCCACCTGCTTTCCTATGAGAACTAGCTGCTAACAGGCACAGAAGATTTTGTCTTAAAAGCAAACAAAGAAATTATATTTTGGAACCGTTTAATAAAAGATACAAGACAGTCCTCAAGTGTATGCCAAGTCCAAGCTGCCTCCAGTGAGGTCCACTGCCCACAAGGCATAACCTGCCTTGAAATGTTTTCCACAGATAGATAGGAAGGGATAGACAGGAAAAAAAACAAAGGAGCTGGCTGAAGAGACAAGGAGGCTGCTGAAAGACGAGGCAAGCTTCAGACTCCCAGCAGCTCAGAGCAGCAACTGGAGAGCTGAGTGGTATCTGAATGGATAAAGAGGAAGGGGAGGAGGAAACTGGGAAACTATGGGAAGTGCATATGCCCAGAGAGTCTGATGCAAAGATTTCTTTGGAAATGACCAATTTAATCAGGACATGTGGAAATATGTGAGAGAGCACTGAGATTTTAACCACAGCCTAATAGACAGAGCAGTGGAAACACAAGGTCAAGGGCACATCGATATTTCTTCTCCCGCCATTAATACCCTTCCTGAAGATTTCCACTCTCATCATGTTCATTGAAGTAGACTAAAATAATCACCAATGGGCCCTCTCTAAGCACTGAAGGGAGACTGATTCCAGCATTACCAACTGTCTCATCGGAGGATGGTTATGTGCAAGAGGTGGAAATGTCTGGATCTGGACCCCGATTCCCATCTCTTAACTGGGCAGAACACAGAGAATGGGGCAAGAAGGGAGCTCATTGACATCTCGCCACACTCCCTTTTCATTCCCTGCACGGTCAACGAAGTGTGACTTCATTTTTGGGGACGACAAGGAGGAGGCTGATCTCACCCCAGGCCAGACCCCCTCAGTGCAGATGTCTCTGTCAAACTCAATTCTCTGGACTTCCCTTTCTCATCCAAAGAGGGAACTAAGTTGTCTCACCTGAGTTGCTTTGAGATACATTCCCTAATGGCAAGCTCAGGTCCAGCAGTAGCTACCTCCAAAATTTCCAGCACCACATGGCGACACAGTTGCCCCAGGGCATCACAGGCAGCAATAGCCTCTCTATGTGGTCAAATGAATCAAGCCCAAAAAGGAGATCCTAGTCCTAAAGTGAGATCTTCTCAAAAAATAACTCACTGCAACAATTGACAAGAAATCCTCGTTTCCAAAACTTCACACAATTTTTACCATTGCCATATATTTTTTTCTTTCTTATTAATTGACAGCACCATGTTCATGCACTACAGGAATTAGCCTATCTATGCGAGTATGTGTGTGTGTGTGTGTGTGTGTATGTGTGAGTAGATTTGTATAATGTGTGTGTGTGTATATACATGTATGTATGCATGTATTTATGCACATATACACACATTATTCATCAAAATACATGTGCTACCAACACTCGGAATGGAGAAACTTTTTTCGGAGGAATTGTTTTATTTAAACTGTCATGTTTCAGCTCTCTTCTTCTGCCTCTATGGCCTTTCTACTCCCTCGGCCTCTTCTCTCTTTACAGAGCTCTCCAGGGAAAGATTCAGTGAATCACAGCACTTAGGGTGGACGGCACCTCTGGACATCACCTGGTCCTAGCCGCCCTGGTCAATGCAGAGGGAACTAGAGGAGGTTGCCCAGGGCCTCCCCCCACTTACGCATTGTCCACAAGGGTACTGAGAGTGCGCTCCATCCACTGTGCAGGACATTCATCAAGGTGTTAAACAGTCCTGCCCCACATGTTGATCACTAAGGGATGCCACTAGTAACTGGCTGCCACTTCGAACTTGTACCACTGATGACAGCATTTCAGCCTGATGGTCCATCCAGTCTTCCACCTGCCTTATGGTCCATTGATCCAGGGCAGAGCTCAACAATTTGCCTCTAAGGAGACTCTGGGGGACTGTGCCCAAGGCCTTGCTAAAGTGAAAGTTCACAGAATCCCCTGCTTTCCCCTTGTGCACGCAGGCATTCATCTGATGGTAGAAGGCAATCAGGTTGGTCAGCATGCTTTCCATTTCCCCTTGGTCAACGCATGCTGCCTCTTCCAGGCCTTCTCCTTCCTCTGCTTGGAGATGGTTTCCAGGAGGATTTGCTCCATCACCTTCCCAGGGACTGAGATGAAGATGACCAGCCTGTCATTCCCCAGACCCTCCCTCTTGCCCTTCTGGAAAATGGGTGTGATGTCTGCCTTTTCCCAGTCATCAGGAACCTCCCTGATTACCATAACCAGGGACCACCAGAGATCTCCAGGACCATGATCTGCTCTGAGCTGGGCTAACTTGAGAGTTAGATCAGGTTGGTAGGTGATTTCTCCAGGAGAGTTTTTTTTTTAAGATTTCTTGTCCCCTGCCTCAGTGCTACTCAACTACCTTGGTTATTTCTTTATTTTTCCTTCAACTCATTTGAAAGTTCCCCGTACTGCATCTTCTCCTTGCTGTCTCTTGTCCTTTCCTCCCCTTGGCCCCTAACCAGACTACCCCATCTACTTTGACTGAGAACAATCACAGCCTCACCTCCAAGCACAGCCTTCCTGGGATCTCCTGGGACTATGCAGGTGGGCCGTGGTGGCCATCTCCAAGCAGAGGTATGTGTTGCAGGTCACTACATGTTCTCAGATGAGAATGTATGGAGACATAACATGACCCAGGGCAGAGCCTGTGATCTGACACCAGGGCTGAGCCAGGGGCAGCAGGCATGAGAGGAGAAGACCTCCAGCAGCTCCTCTCCACACCTAGGCAGGCAGTGATGCACGTAGAGGTGCTCCTGAGAGAGGACAGAGACACAGGAAGGGGAAAACATCTGCAGTGTTGGGCTCTGACCATCTGTGCTGGGTCTGGGAGTCCTGGCACATGATGCTGCTGGCTGTAGCCCTCAAGAACACCCCAACCTTGCTACCAGCAGTGAGTCCCCTCCATGACTGTTGAGAGCTTCTGGAGTATCATGGCTCCCATCTGTGCCTCATCCCTCCACTGGCCCAGCCTTACTGCCTTGCATGTGGCCCCACTGTGCAGGCACTGCATAGAACAGGGTGCATTCTGGGGTGTGGAAACATCCCCCCAGCATGGTCCCCACGACAGCCTTTGGTGTCCTGGCCCCTCAGCCCTCCTCTCTGCCAGCCTCCCACCAGCCCCCAGCCCCTGCCCAGCCCTGTCGCTGTGTCCCCAGGGTTAGCAGAAGGCCATGCTCCACAGTCTGCTGGGGTCTGAACCCAAAGGGAGAGGCCAGGCAGGGCTGGCCATTTCCCCCATACAGCTGCTGAGCTCAGCAGGCAGACAGAGCTGGTCACATTCAAAGATCACCCCTCACCAGGACCATGGGGAACAGCCAGTGCTGGAAAAAGCTTGTATGAGAGGCTGGGTGTGTGAGAAGTTTCCTGGGGCAGTTTCTCCCCTCTGTTCAGGCAGCAAGAAGCTGGGCTGATTCTGTGTTCTGACAGACACTGTTTGAGGCCTCCCGTGGGAGGAGAATGGTCTACAGGCCCAGCAGACAGCCCCAGGACCTCCTCTGCATGCTCCCTGCCAGCCCTGCAGAGGACCCAGCAGAGGGCTTGTCCTCCCAGGGATCACAACTGGATGCCATGTACTTCAGCTGGGCATGGAGCCTTGTCTGGGGGTGACTTTTGGGGTAAGCACCAGCATGCAGGGTGGGAGACATGATTGTCTCTAAGAAATGTGCTGGGGACAGGGCGTGATGGACAGCAGCTTTGGAGGAAGAGCCCAGCCTTCAGGCACTGCACCTGCAAGAACCTACTTTATTACAGAGACACTGTGAGGGAGTCAGCTCTGACCCAGTGTTGGAAACAACTTTATATGGGCACCAGGTGAGACAGAGCAGTCTCAGTAAAGGTGGAGTGAATCCAAGCATTTCTGTAGCAACAGGGTGACAAATAATAATAACAACAGTAATAATAGTCATAATAAAAATAAAGTCAACAAACAAAGCTCAGTCTTGGTACAGGACTCTGTTATTCCCCTTACTTCTCCACCATCTCACAGTCACTGCAGTGACAGACAATCTCCACATTCACATCCCCATCCAGCCTGAGCTTCAGGCAAGAAACCAAGGGGAGGATGGCACCATCTACTTAGAGGCACAAACTACAGAGGTACAGAAAACACTACAGAAAATCTTGCTCTTCTCCCCTCACCGCTGAGGGGATCCAGCCAATGGCCTTTCAGGTGGTTAAAGGTGGATGCAAAGAATTTCCACTGTAATGTAGCTATGCCTGAGGCAGTGCCTCCCAGGCTGCCCTTATAGTCAAGGGGGAGGGGAGGAGGTGTTCACCTGCCTTCTTTTAGATGGTCACATAAAGCACAAAGGACTCCTTTCCCAGAGACATTTACTCTGTGCTTGAAATGGGGCCTGAGATCATAGGCATTCAGGATAATTCAGGTTGAAGGGACACAGGAGGCCTGTAGTGCAACGTGCTGCTCAAAGCAGGGTCCGATAGAGGATCAGAAACCAAAAAAATGCTCCTGCCAAAGGACTTCTGGGGGTGACACAGCAGGAGAAGACAGTAGAGGGTTGACGGGGTGATCCCATGGATAAAAAGGGTTCTTTTTCCCCCTTCTCCCAAGAATGAAATCCTCAGCTCTCCACAAAGAAGAAGCTGGGACACAAACTTTGCCACTAACATGGAGGCGGAGAATCTCCTGAGTCCCTTACAGACAAAGGCTGGTCCAAATGCCACCACCCCAATGGCACTCGATCCACAGGCATCCCTGCCTTGTTGCTGGTCACCCTGTAGCCCCAGCCAGGAGGTGTGTGGGGAACAGAGTGGGGTCTGCAGCCTGCAGCCCTGGCCACCCAGCAGGTGTGGTGGGACCTCACTCCTCTAGATGAGACTGGGCTCTCCTGCATTTCCCCAGTGTGAAGCCTGCGTCCCCTCCAGCTGGGAAAGCAGCCTGGCAGGTAGGACCAACATGGGAAACAGAATCTCTGTTCCGGGGTGTGAAGAGAGAGGGGAGGGCAGAAGGGGATCTGCTCATGCCCTGGGCACTGATTCCCTCCCTACAGCCAGTACAGCCCTGCTGATGCCCTGTAACCTGCGAGCCCAGGGGAGGGGACTCCGATCTACTCTGGCTCTAAAGATTTCTCAGCCCTTCAGACCCAGGATGCAAAGCACTGGTCCGGGGACACCTCAGCAGTGGACGGAGTTGAATGCCTGGCGTGTTCCTGAGAACTTCTCTGCAGTCTCCCAGCACTGGTTTGACTCCTGTTGTCCATGGAGCAGAGACTCCTTCTGAGGATGAACTCACTCACTGTGTGACTCTGAGGACAGGCTTGACCAGGCAGTACAAATGCCTGCAAGGCCTCAACCCCACAATAGTGTCCCCTGCCCCTCACTCTGCCTTCCAGCCCCTTCCTCCTAGAAGATTTGGGTTGGGAGGGACCACCAGAGATCTCCAGGACCATGATCTGCTCTGAGCTGGGCTAACTTGAGAGTTAGATCAGGTTGGTAGGTGATTTCTCCAGGAGAGTTTTTTTTTTAAGATTTCTTGTCCCCTGCCTCAGTGCTACTCAACTACCTTGGTTATTTCTTTATTTTTCCTTCAACTCATTTGAAAGTTCCCCGTACTGCATCTTCTCCTTGCTGTCTCTTGTCCTTTCCTCCCCTTGGCCCCTAACCAGACTACCCCATCTACTTTGACTGAGAACAATCACAGCCTCACCTCCAAGCACAGCCTTCCTGGGATCTCCTGGGACTATGCAGGTGGGCCGTGGTGGCCATCTCCAAGCAGAGGTATGTGTTGCAGGTCACTACATGTTCTCAGATGAGAATGTATGGAGACATAACATGACCCAGGGCAGAGCCTGTGATCTGACACCAGGGCTGAGCCAGGGGCAGCAGGCATGAGAGGAGAAGACCTCCAGCAGCTCCTCTCCACACCTAGGCAGGCAGTGATGCACGTAGAGGTGCTCCTGAGAGAGGACAGAGACACAGGAAGGGGAAAACATCTGCAGTGTTGGGCTCTGACCATCTGTGCTGGGTCTGGGAGTCCTGGCACATGATGCTGCTGGCTGTAGCCCTCAAGAACACCCCAACCTTGCTACCAGCAGTGAGTCCCCTCCATGACTGTTGAGAGCTTCTGGAGTATCATGGCTCCCATCTGTGCCTCATCCCTCCACTGGCCCAGCCTTACTGCCTTGCATGTGGCCCCACTGTGCAGGCACTGCATAGAACAGGGTGCATTCTGGGGTGTGGAAACATCCCCCCAGCATGGTCCCCACGACAGCCTTTGGTGTCCTGGCCCCTCAGCCCTCCTCTCTGCCAGCCTCCCACCAGCCCCCAGCCCCTGCCCAGCCCTGTCGCTGTGTCCCCAGGGTTAGCAGAAGGCCATGCTCCACAGTCTGCTGGGGTCTGAACCCAAAGGGAGAGGCCAGGCAGGGCTGGCCATTTCCCCCATACAGCTGCTGAGCTCAGCAGGCAGACAGAGCTGGTCACATTCAAAGATCACCCCTCACCAGGACCATGGGGAACAGCCAGTGCTGGAAAAAGCTTGTATGAGAGGCTGGGTGTGTGAGAAGTTTCCTGGGGCAGTTTCTCCCCTCTGTTCAGGCAGCAAGAAGCTGGGCTGATTCTGTGTTCTGACAGACACTGTTTGAGGCCTCCCGTGGGAGGAGAATGGTCTACAGGCCCAGCAGACAGCCCCAGGACCTCCTCTGCATGCTCCCTGCCAGCCCTGCAGAGGACCCAGCAGAGGGCTTGTCCTCCCAGGGATCACAACTGGATGCCATGTACTTCAGCTGGGCATGGAGCCTTGTCTGGGGGTGACTTTTGGGGTAAGCACCAGCATGCAGGGTGGGAGACATGATTGTCTCTAAGAAATGTGCTGGGGACAGGGCGTGATGGACAGCAGCTTTGGAGGAAGAGCCCAGCCTTCAGGCACTGCACCTGCAAGAACCTACTTTATTACAGAGACACTGTGAGGGAGTCAGCTCTGACCCAGTGTTGGAAACAACTTTATATGGGCACCAGGTGAGACAGAGCAGTCTCAGTAAAGGTGGAGTGAATCCAAGCATTTCTGTAGCAACAGGGTGACAAATAATAATAACAACAGTAATAATAGTCATAATAAAAATAAAGTCAACAAACAAAGCTCAGTCTTGGTACAGGACTCTGTTATTCCCCTTACTTCTCCACCATCTCACAGTCACTGCAGTGACAGACAATCTCTTTAATCTTTCTGACATGAAACTGGAAGGGCAAACAGCAGAGTGCAAGCAGGCCAGGAGGTTTCTGGAGGGCATCAGGGACAGCTTCTTAGCACAGCTGCCTGATAGGCCAATAATCATGATGCTTTCTTGTATCTGAAATTTTCAAAAAGAGAGGAACTGATCAGGGGTGGGATAGTCATTGTCATACTTTCCTACAGTGACCGTGAAAAAGTGGAGTTCCAGAATCTGAAGGGAGTGAGGAAGGACAGTAGTGAAGCACAGACCCTGGACTTCAGAGGGGCAGACTTGGGCCTGGTGAGGGGAGTGGCGGGGGATGCCATGGGAGGCAGCTCTGGAGGGTCCAGAAGCTCCCTAAAGCCAGCAGTTCTTTAAGTTCAGCACCTGCCAAGCACAAGGATGGTCCATCCCGATACTCAGTAAAACTTGCAGACATCTCAGGAGATCGGCTTGCCTACACTGGGAGCTCAGGAATGAGCTCCAGGGCAATAAGGCAGCATACAGGAAGCAGGAGGAGGGAGAGGCTGCAATGGAGAAATTCAGAAACATTGTCCAGCAAAGCAGGGATGGTGTTCAGGAAGCCAAAGCTCCCCAAGGGTAGACACTTGCAGGGGATGTCAAGGGCATGAAGAAGAGCTGCTACTGCTTCAGCTGCAGTAAAAGGGTGAAAAGGAAAATGGGGGCTCACTGATGGATTGGGCAGGGAATCTAGTAACAGCAGGTACGGGTAGGTCTGAGGAGCTCAGTGCCTTCTTGGCTTCAGTCTTTGCCAAAAGGGTCTCCCAGACTGTTGTGCTTAGAGTCAGGCCTCCAGAGGGAAAAAAACAACCACAGGTGGGTGATGACTGAGTGAGGGATGACTTGCATGGACTCAACCCATACAAGTCTATGGGTCTGGATGGGCTGCATCAGAAGACACTGAGGGGGCTGGCCACTATCGCGCTATAACGAGGCCATTCTCTATCATCTTAGAAAGACTGTGGAGATCAGGGGAGGTCCCAAGGACCAGAAGAAGGAATATGTTGTGCCCATCCTCAAAAAAGGCCACAAGGACAACCCAAGGAGCTGCAGGCTGTTCAGCTGCACTTTGGTGAGGAGTGTTTCATGGAGTGAATCCTCTCGCATCACACTCCTGGGCACATGGAGGAGAAGAAGGTGCCTGGGAGCAGTCAGCATGGATTTACTGAACGTAAATCATTCCTGAGCACCCTGATTGCCTTCATGATAAAAGGCCCATACTTGTGGAGGAGAGGAGAGGAGTGGATGTCATTTACCATGATTTTAGCAAGGTGTTGGACACTGTCTCCAAGAATATCCTTCCATACGAGTAAGGCATTACAGTAGGCTGGGTAGACAACAGGGTGGGTAAAAAGCTGCTTGGATGATCAAGCTCAGAGGGCTTTTGTGAATGGGTTGTGCTTTACCTGGAAGCCAGTGACAAGTGGAGGATGCAGGGCTCTATACTGCGACTTGTACTGTTTAACATGTTCATCAGTGACCTGGAGGACACAACTCTCATCACATTTGCAGATGGCACCTAATCAGGAGAACAGTCATAAGGTTGAGGACTGCCATCCAGATGGATCTCAGCAGGAGGGAGGAATGGGTTGCCAGTACTCAGGAAAACATCATCACCAGAAGAGTAACCTGCTCCATCTTTTAAGCACCTTCCTTCAATGCCAACTCCCAGAAGCCTAGGAAGTGGAGGACGTACTCCTACTGAAGTCTGCTGATGGAAATTGGTGTAGTTGTCTTCCCAAAGTTACCAAAACACAAGATGCAATTTAGCTCCTTATTTGTTAAAGGTTTGGCCCTTATGAAGAAAGAACTGATATTGTAGTTAAGGCATTGAAATGGTAAATCCATTTCTATTTCAAACGTTGTAACCCCTATCTTTTGCAATGGCAGACTGTCAGGAGGGATGCTATTGGTCAACAGATCTTGATTGCCTTGTACATGGCAAACATTCCATATGCTTGACTCAGGATATAAATAACTATCTCAAAATTGCCAGAATTTTCTCCCAGGCAAAATTATTCATCTGTCTAAAAAGCCTGTGTGTCTGGAATGCGGGGAAGGCTGGGTCTAAGTGTATCTCTGGACTCAGAAAACCTTTTGAACAAACATTTTCCATGATGTTTTCTGCTGCAGCAAATTCTAGAAGATTCAGGTAGGGTGCCCTCGTGATCACGGTATCCATTTGCTTGGGAAAGCACAGCATTGAGGTGCTTCAAGGATACATAACTGAACAGGAAACTGAAAAAGGAAAACTACTGATAGGAATAGCATTTTCGGGAGATTTGCATGGCATCCAGCTGGTGTTGCAAGCTACAAAACTGGTGCCCATGCTGGACCGTTCTGTAATAGTGTAGTAAATGTTGCTTTCAATGAGAGTCCAATGTTCTCCCACCATACAAGGACATGTGAAATATAAGTGACAGTTGGTGCTGTCCTTTGGGCTTCCCGGATGCTGGTGTCCAAGTCAGTCTGGAGCACCAGCAGCACCACACAGGCAGGAAAGCTGAGGGCAGGCACTGTCAGAGGAACCTGGTTATGAGTCATAATTTCAAAGTTCGTTTTATAAGAGGTGACAATCTCCAGCCTGTCTGAAGAGCTCCCCAGCTCACAGCTGCTGTCTCAATTCCAGAGGCTCCTTCCAAACAGGTTCCTTGTTCGGGAAGATCAAAGGCCATTGCCTTGTACAGGAAACTGTACAAGTCTGCAAAGCTCTCCTGAATATCCTGATGTAACTCAGTGTATTTCTCCAGTATAGGTGAAAACACCTGTTCTCCCGAGAAAAAACAATAGATGATAATCAGGAATGCCTTCTGTAGTTCCTAGACACCTAAACTACATATAGAATGTATATATGTATATATGTATATCCACATATATGTGTGTGTATATGTGTGTATATGTGTATTTATTATATATACATATATCATGACAGAGCACTTGTGTAGAACAACAGACTCCCCACACAACCGCAGGAACTGTGTTTTTGTAGGGCTGTGCTGTGCATGGTTCATTTGTACCAGCTGATAAAGTGTTTCTTTCTAAATGCAACAGCAGTCTCCTTCTTTCAGGATCCCAAAAGACCCAGAGAAGCCAAACAAATCCCTGCTTGCATGAATTCGGTGATGAGTCCATTCAGTGGACTCCGGCACCCTGCTGGATCCATGGCAGTGGGAGCCCAGCACAAGCCCCCTGCCCAGCGCAGCCTGGGGGCGGCTCAGGCCTCCCTGGAGAGCCCCAGCCCAGCAGGGAACAGCCCTGCAAGGCCACTGCATTTCTGGCCTGTCGTCTTCAGAGGCAGAAGTGGCCTCACCAGTCATTTCACAGCCCTGTTGCTGCTGCTCAGCTGCTCAGGCTGACATGACCTCACAGCTGCTTTGCTGATGCCCTTCCTGCTGCTGGCCTGTCCGGGACTGAGGCAGAAGTGACCTCACAGCCTACACTGAAGCCATAAACCTGCTTCTGGCCTATCAGCAGCAGAGACAGAGGTGACCTTACATGAACCAACAGCAACCAAGAGCCTGCTGATGACATAGAGTCTACAGAGAAGGAAGTGACCTCCCAGTCAGCATCAGAGCCATGTTCTGCTTTTGGCAGATCAGGTACTGAAGCAGCAGTGACCTCACAGTCAACATCCCAAGCACGTTCCTGCTTCTTGCCTATCAGGTGCTCAGGCAGAAGTGACCTCACAATACATTTCACAGCCATCTTCCTGCTGTCGGTCTATAAGCTGCTCATATTGGAATGACATCACAGCCACTTTGCTGACCCTGTGCCTGCCAGTGGCCTGTCATTTCTTCAGGCATCAGTGACCTCACAAACAACAATGACTCCATTTACCTGGTTCTGGCCTAACAGCAGCACAAGCAGAGGTGACTTCACAAGAACCTACACCAACCAAGAGCCTGCTGATGGCCTATCAGGTCTTGAGGCAGAAGTGACCTCACAGTCAGCACTGAAGCCATGTGCCTGGTTCTTGTCTATCAGGTACTGAAGTAGCACTGGCCTTACAGGCCCATATCTGAGTCATGTGCCTGCTGCTGGACGGTCATTTTCTCACACAGAAGTGACCCTGTAATTGACTCCCAGGAACATGGGGAAGGTTGCTCTCCAGGATTTTCTTGCTCCTGCAGGGGGTTCCCAGGAGCTGGGAGAGGGCCTACGAGGTAACAGTGCCCTGGCCCCAGGCACGCGTCAGCACCTTCTCCTCATGAGCTGTGGGACCTGTCCCTCCTCCCCTCAGTCCTCCGAGTGGCCAGCTGCTCTCCAACAGGGTGACAAGAGCCTGAGGTCTCCTTGCCCACCCAGAGGGCATGCTCCTGATGGACTCCCAGAAGCACTGCTGCCTGCTTGTCCACAAGCGCCTGGCCCAGGAAGTGTGTGCAGGGGGTTATCCCAGCGCCAGGCAGTGCAGTGCCATGAGGATCCCGCCAGGCCTCTTCTTCCAGCACTTCCTCAAACAACATGCTTGGGAGGAACAGGAAGGGACAGGTCCCACCCGTGTCCATCCAGCCGGCTGCAGGCAGCACCCTGGGGACTTGGTTTAGTTCAGCACAACACAATTCTGAGTGTAGCGGCAGGGCTGGCAGTCACTGGTGCCTTCCCCACCACTCCAGGAGCCGAGACTGCTCCCCAGTGCTGAGGAGCTACCAAGAAAGTTGGAAGTGCCCAGAGAAAGGCAGGGAAATACTGCAGGTCTCGTTCAGGCCAGATGTTACGGGATCTGCTTCTGGGGGCGTTTCAGTGGTGGTTGTAATGTGACTGAGGTCCCTTGGGAGCCACACACTGGAGGCATCCCGTAGTCTTCAGCCACCCAGGACTTCAAGGTCCCAGGCTGAAATCTTTGCTTGAGTGCCCAGCAACTCCCCTTTGGCTGGAAGGGGGTCTCTCAAATCCTGCTGCCCCCCATTCCACTTCCCACCAGGGGTGTCAGGAAAAGACCCTCCTTCTCCCAGGTGCTGTTGATCGTGGAAGAAATGGCCTTGCCAGAGAGGGGGTCAATCCACCTGTACTTGGAGGTGTTTCCTGGTGGGACTCCTGGCCTGAATTCCCCCTTTTGATTCATTTCTGCTTTCTTCCTCCACCTCTCCCACAGAAATCTATCTTACTCTGTGAGGTGTGTCAGAAACCCCTGGCATGAGCAGAGGAGGCCATATCCAGCCCTGTGGCTCAGGGCTTGGGATCCTTGGCACCTCGGGAGGGTCACTGTCACTTGTTTTTTCCAGGTCTTCACTGTGAGGTCTCAGGCACACATTTCCTTTTTCAGTGGGCTCCCCAGATTACCAGCGTGGCATTTCCCTGGCCTCAGCTCTTTCTCCACAATCCTCATCTATTATGGAAGGGGAAAAATGGAGTTCAGGGTAGACTGAGGTGGGACCAGAGGAAGGATCACTGAAGAGCAGAGAAGGCATCAAGTAGTTTAGAGCCACCCTCAGCACAGTCAGTCCTAATCTTTTATCTTTCAGACTAAACTCAGGCTTCATCCTGCAGACACTGAATACAATGAAAAAGAGATACTCTTCCTAATGACAAGCTAAGGTCCCATACGAGCCACCTCCAGAATTTCCAGCATAACATGGCAACACAGCTACCCCAGGGCATCTCAGGCAGCAATAGCCTCTCTCTGTGGTCAAATGAATCAAGCCCCAAAAGCAGATCCTAGTCATAATTTGAGATCTTCTCAAAAAATAACTCACAGCAACAATTGAAAAGAAATCCTCGTTTCCAAAACTTCACACAGTTTTTACCATTGCCAGATATTTTTTTCTTTCTTATGAATTGGCAGCACCATGTTCATGCACTACAGGAATTAGCCTGTCTATGAGTGTGTGTATATTTATTTATTTATTTATTTATTTATATGTACACACACACATTATTCATCAAAATACGTTTTCTACCAACACTCTGAATGGAGAAACTTTGTTCGGAGGAACTGCTTTATTTAAATGGACATGTTTCAGCTCCCTTCTTCTGCCTCTCTGTCCTTTCTTCTTCCTCACCCTCTTCTCTCTTTACAGAGCCCTCCAGGGAAAGATTCACTGAATTATGGCACTTAGGGTGGATGACACCTCTGGACATCACCTAGTCCCAGCCACCCTGGTCAAAGCAGAGGGAACTAGATGAGGTTGCCCAGGGGCTCCCCCCACTTATGAATTGTCCACAAGGGTGCTGAGAGTGCGCTCCATCCACTGTGCAGGCCATTCATCAAGGTGTTAAACAGTCCTGCCCCTCACGTCAATCACTGAGGGATGCCGCTAGTAACCAGCTGCCACTTGGAACTTGTACCACTGATGACAGCGTTTCAGCCTGATGGCCCAGCCAATCTTCCACCTGCCTTGTGGTCAATTGATCCAGGGTAGAGCTCAACAATTTGCCTATAAGGAGATTCTGGGGGACTGTGTCCAAGGCCTTGCTAAAGGGAAGGTGCACAGAATCCCCTGCTTTCCCCTTGTGCACGCAGGTATTCATCTGATGGTAGAAGGCAATCGGGTTGGTCAGGCATGCTTTCCATTTCCCCTTGGTCAACGCATGCTGCCTCTTCCAGGCGTTCTCCTTCCTCTGCTTGGAGATGGTTTCCAGGAGGATTTGCTCCATCACCTTCCCAGGGACTGAGATGAAGAGGACCAGCCTGTCGTTCCCCAGATCCTCCCTCTTGCCTTCCTGCAAAATGGGTGTGATGTCTGCCTTTTCCCAGGCATCAGGAACCTCCGTGATTACCATGACATTTCATAGACAATTGGGAGCAGCATTACAGTGACTACAGCCACCTCTCCCTTCACCCTGGGGTGCTTCCCGTCCCGTCCTATGGACTTGTGTGTGCCCACTGGGCAAAAGTCTTCCCCAGATGCATCTTCCTCTACCATGGCTAAGGCTTTGCTGAGATGGGATGCTGCCAAAGGACTGGGGGCCAGGGAGGCCTGGCAGTAGACAAGACCAGGAAAAGACAAGGTGAAAGAGGCAAAGAGCTCCTCAGCCTTTCCCCTCTCTTTATCACTACGTCCCCTGTTCCACTGAGCAGGGACACCACATTTTCCTTGTGTCACTGCCTTGTGCTGCCAACATCCTTGCAGAAGCCCTTCAGGTTACCCTCCCCATCCCTTCCTAGATCCAGATCCAGCTCCAGCTGAGCTTTCGCTTGCCTAACTCCATCCCAAAGGAGATGAAATCCTCTCTGCTGCAGTCCTGGGTGGTGACTCTGTTATTCCTCTTACCTCTCCACCATCTCACAGTCACTGCAGTGACAGACAACCTCCACATTCACATCCCCATCCAGCCTGAGCTTCAGGCAAGAAACCAAGGGGAGGATGGCACCATCTACTTAGAGGCACGAACTACAGAGGTACAGAAAACACTACAGAAAATCTTGCTCTTCTCCCCTCACCGCTGAGGGGATCCAGGCAATGGCCTTTCAGGTGGTTAAAGGTGGATGCAAAGAATTTCCATTGTAATGTAGCTATGCCTGATTCAGTGCCTCCCAGGCTGCCCTTACAGGCAACAGGGAGGAGGAGGTGTTCAGCTGCCTTCTTTTAGATGGTCACAATAAGCACAAAGGACTCCTGTCCCAGAGACATTTGTTCTGTCCTTGAAATGGGCCCTGAGATCATAGGCGTTCAGGATAGTTCAACTTGAAGGGACCACAGGAGGCCTGTAGTGCAATGTGCTGCTCAAAGCAAGGTCAGGTAGAGGGTCAGAAACCAAAGTGCCCCTGCCAAAGGACTTCTGGGGTGATACAGCAGAAGAAGGCAGTAGAGGGTTGGCGGGGTGGTACAATTCCCATGGACAAAAGGCTTTCCTTTTTCCCCTTCTCCCAAGAATGAAATCCTCAGCTCTCCAGAGGGAAGAAGCTGGGACATGAACTTTACCACTCACATGGAGGCAGAGAAGCTCCCGAGTCCCTTACAGACAGAGGCTGGTGCAAAGGCCACCACCCCAGTGGCACCCGACCCCCAGGCATGCCTGCCTTGCTGCTGGGCACCCTGCAGCCCCAGGCAGGAGGTGTGCGGGGAACAGAGTGGGGTCTGCAGCCTGCAGGCCTGGCCACCCAGCAGGTGTGGTGGGACCCTGCTCCTCTAGATGAGACTGGGCTCTCCTGCATTTCCCCAGTGTGAAGCCTGCATCTCCTCCAGCTGGCAATACAGCCCGGCAGAGAGGGCCAACACAGGAAACACGATCTCTGTTCTGGGGTATGAAGAGAGAGGGGAGGTCAGAGGGGGATCTGCTCATGCCCTGGGCACTGATTCCCTCCTTGCAACCTGTACAGTTCTGCTAATGCCCTGTAACCTGTGGGCCCAGGATGGGTGACTCCGATCTGCTCTGGCTCTAAAGATTTGTCAGCCCTTAAGACCCAGGATGCAAAGCACCAGTCTGGGGACACCTCAGCAGTTGAAGGGGCTGAATGCCTGGTGTGTTCCTGAGAACATCTCTGGAGTCTCCTGGGACTGCTTTGACTCCTGTTGCCCATGGAGCAGGGACTCCTTCTGAGGATGAACTCACTCACTGTCTGACTCTGAGGACAGGCTTGACCAGGCAGTACAAATGCCTGCAAGGCCTCAACCCCACAACAGTGTCCCCTGCCCAGGACTCCACTTTCCAGGCCCTTCCTCCTAGAGGATTTTGGTTGGGAGGGACTGCTGGAGATCTCCAGGAGCATGATCTGCTCTGAGCTGGGCTAACTTGACAGTTAGATCAGGTTGCTAGGTGCTTTCTGCAGGAGAGTTTTTAAAGATTTCCTGTCCCCTGCCCCAGTGCTACTCAACTGTCCTGGGTATTTCCTTATTTTTGCCTTCAACACTTTTGAAATTTCCCTTACTGCATCTTCTCCTTGTTGTCTCTTGTCCTTTCCTCCCCTTAGCCCCCAGGCAGACCAACCCACCAACTTTGACTGAGGACCATCACAGCCTCACCTCCAAGCACAGCCTTGCTGGGATCTCCTGGAACCACACAGGCAGACCGTGGTGGCCATCTCCAAGCAGAGCTATGTGCTGCAGGTCCCTATGTGGTCTCAGAGAGGAGCAAATGGAGACATAACATGACGCAGGGCAGAACCTGTGGGCTGATGCCAGGGCAGAGATGGGATCAGCAGGCATGAGAAGAGAAGACCTCCAGCAGTTCCTCTCCACACCCGCGCCGGGAGTGATGCACCTGACAGTGCTCCTGAAAGAGGACATTGACACAGGACAGGGGGCACTGTGAACTGCAGTGCTTGGCACCGACCATGTGCACTGGGTCTGGGAGTCCTGGCTGGTGGTATTGGTGGCTGTAGCCCTTGAGAAACCCCCGAATGTGACAGCAGCAGTTAGTCCCCTCCATGACTGTCAGGAGGTTCTGGAGTATCGTGGCTCCCATCAGCACCTCATCCCTCCACTGACCCAGCCCTGCTGCCCTGCATGTGTCCCCACTGCCCCACTGTGCAGGCACTGCACAGGGCAGGGTGTGTTCTGGGGTGGGGAAACATTCTGCAGGCATGGTCCCCATGACAGCCCTTGGTGTCCTGTCCCCCTCAGCCCTCCTGCCTGGCAGCCTCCCACCAATCCTCAGCCTATTCCCAGCCCTGTCCCTCTTTCCCTGGGTTTAGCAGAAGGCCATGCTCTGGGTTCTGCTGGGGTCTGGGCCCAGGGAGAGAGGCCAAGCAGGGATGGCCATTCCCCCCCCATACAGGTTGTGAGCCCAGCAGGCAGATGGAGCTGGTCAGAGTCAAAGATCACCCCCTCACCAGGACCATGGGGAATGGTCAGTACTGGAAATAGCTGGTATGAAAGGCTGAGTGTGCGAGGAGTTTCCTGGGCCAGTTTCTCCTCTCTGTTCCTGCAACAGCAAGCTGGGCTGCATCTGTGTTCTGACAGACCTTGTCTGAGCCCCCACCATGGGAGGAAGATGGTCGACAGGCACAGGAGATGGCCCCAGGACCTCCTCTGCATGCTCCCTGCCAGCCCTGCAGAGGACCCAGCAGAGGGCTCATCTTCCCAGGGCTCACAGCTGGACATCCAGTCCTCCAGCTGGCGAGGGAGCCTTGTCTGGGGGTGACATTTGGGGTAAGGATCAACATGTGGGGTGGGGGAGATTGTCTCAAGGAAATGTGCTGGGGACAGGGCATCAAGGAGAGCAACTTTGGAGGAAGAGCCCAGCCTTCAGGCACTACACCTGCAAGAACCTACTTTATTACAGACATACTGTGAGGGAGTCAGCTCTGACCCAGTGTTAGACACAACTCTATATGGGCACCAGGTAAGACAGAGCGGCCTCAGTAAAGGTGGAATGAATCCAAGCATTTGTGTACCAACATGGTGACAAATAATAATAACAACAGTAATAATAGTAATAATACAAATAAGGTGAACAAACAAAGCTCAGCCCTGGTATGGGACACAGTGGGAGTCATTTGTGGAGAGCAATGGCAATGTCGGCATTGCTGAAAAATGTCCATGAAATCACTTTCCTCAGGGCATCTTTGAGCTCTTTGTTCCTCATGCTGTAGATGAGCGGGTTCACTGTTGGAGGCACCACTGAGTACAGAACAGTCACCACCAGATTCAGAGCTGGGGAGGAGATGGAGGGGGGCCTCAGGTAGGCAAACGCATCGGTGCTGACAAACAGGGAGATCACAGCCAGGTGAGGGAGGCACGTGGAAAAGGCTTTGTGTCGTCCCTGCTCAGAGGGAATCCTCAACACAGCAGTGAAGATCTGCACGTAGGACAGCACAATGAAAATGAAACACCCAAAGCCTAAAAAGGCAGTAATGACAATAAGCCCAGCTTCCCCGAGGTAGGAGTCTGAGCAGGAGAGCTTGAGGATCTGGGGGATTTCACAGAAGAACTGGTCCACTGTGTTGCCTTGGCAGAGTGGTATTGAAAAGGTGTTAGCAGTGTGCAGGGCCGCATGGAGAAAACCACTGGCCCAGGCAGCTGCTGCCATTCTGACACAAGCTCTGCTCCCCATGAGGGTCCCATAGTGCAGAGGTCTGCAGATGGCAACAAAGCGGTCATAGGCCATGACAGTGAGAAGAGAATACTCTCCTCCTAACAAGAAGCCAAACAGAAAGACCTGGGCAGAACATTCTGAGTAGGAAATGGCCCTGGTGTCCCTCAGAGAATTGGCCATGGATTTGGGGACAGTGGTGGAGATGGTGCCAAGGTCCAGAACAGAGAGGTTGAGGAGGAAGAAGTACATGGGGGTATGGAGGCGGTGGTCGCAGGCTACGGCTGTGATGATGAGGCCGTTGCCCAGGAGGGCAGCCAGGTAGATGCCCAGGAAGAGTGAGAAGTGCAAGAGCTGCAGCTCCCGTGTGTCTGCAAATGCCAGGAGGAGGAACTCGTTGAGGGAGCTGCTGTTGGACATTTTTCTATCTCCGGGCATGGGGGACTGTGCAAAGGGGAAAAGATATTGAGAAGTTAGGAGAGACTTTTCAAGCAAAAAAACCCACAAACGTTACAGCTCTCATACAACCCCCCACATTGCCTCTCTCTTTACTGAGAGGCTCTCTGTGCAGCTCCCTTGCTTGGGCTGTGGTTTGCCCTGGCTGAGTGTGCTGTGAGGAGCAGGGACCTCTGCCCATGGGCTCCACAGGAGTCAGTCCTGCTGTAAAGCAGTGGGCACAGGGGAACAAGGGTGACTAACTCTGACATTCACACTTTCTGTCAGGTGAAAGCCACTCATTGTGTAGAAGGGCTTTTCAGCATCTTCACTCTGAATTCTAAAGAATGAGGGTAGAGGACCAGAGTTTTAAGGATTTTTAAATAGTGTTTATTTTCTTTCAGATGTCCTTGTCACCCCTGGGGAGTATTCCTCAAAGGCAGAAATTCTCAGCATTTCTGCTGAGAGTCCTGAGAAGATCGGATTCATTGTCACCTACTGCAGAGGGAGGACAGCTAGTCTGTGTATTAGTCTTGTTCCCAGTTGTCCTGTGCTCTCACCTGTTGAGTGAAGGATGATGTTACCCTAGAAAGAAGCCAGCCCCTGCTGAGAGCACACGAGTCCAGTTTCAAAGTGCACATCTCCAGACTTCTCACCCTTTTTCCGGGCACCTGAGGGAGCTCTCCACACTCCCCTTCTAGACAAGGACACACAGGGCTCTTTTCAGATGCCCAAATATAGCTTCACAGCACCATCTCCATACTCTCAGCATCTATGCACCTTCCTCATTTGTCTCTCTTGATGTTATGAGACAGCAGTGCCTTTCTAGAGGGCAGCACGCAGACTGCCAGGACACCTCAGGGAAACAGTCAAAAGACCGTTAGGACTGGAGATGGGCTCTCCTTAAGGGAGAGTCAGCTCATTTCCCAGCCCGATGGACTGCATATCCTGGAGCTCCACATGTTAGAAGGGGACTGGGGGAATTTCATTCCTGTGCGGACCCCTCTGTTCCACAACTTGCAGCATCCATGTCTGAACTGCAGCTGAAAACACCCAACCCCAGAAAACCCCAAAATAAGAACAGGAGTGGCATGGACAGGAGGGGAAACAAGGAGCAGCACCATGATCCTGCTGCCAAGGGAGGCAAGGAGAGAGACAGAGAGGCATTCTGGAAAGCTTTCACCTTACCCAGCTGGGCATGCCACCTCGCAGATGGCGATATCGCAGGGCACTTGCTGCCAGCCCCTTTGTCAGGCAGCATAAAATGGGGCCATAGCAGGAGAGATGCCCCTCTCCTCTGTCAGAGGTCTGGCTGCAGAGGAGGTGGCTCATGCCCTGCAGTTCCCTCTCATTCCCTGCCCATCTCTGCTGCCTGGAGCTGTCCCTGCTGGCAGCTCTTTCTCTGTCACAACATCTTCTCCCGCTCAGTGCTCACAGACACCATCCCACCTGCTGTGTGCTCAGTTCTGCCCTACGGAAACATCCTGGATCAGGGCACTCTCTAGGGGCATCTCTGTGCATGTACGTCCTAAAGAACAGGTCACATAAACTCCTATGAGGCCACAAAGGTGATGTTGATACTGTCTGTAGGCTAAGGTGGGGATGAAGTGACTTCCTGAGGTTTCTCACTGATCTATTAATGTCTGAGAGTGAAGGTTTAGGAGTCCCACTTCCTTCACAAAACAAAAACAATTGTTCCTTCATTCTCCCTGCCAAAATTAGGAACCTGAAAGTGCAGACACCTGAAGAAAAGCTCCTTCCCTTTCAAGTAGCCCTTCTCTTGATCTCCTCTTGAAAAGACCCCTTGCACATATCCTGCGCATGAGCTAGAGCTGTGAGCAGCCCTGCCCCACACAGCAACCTCTCAGCAGGAGAATGAACCTGCCCTGCTGGGGGTCTCTCCTCTCACCCAGAGGTTCTCCCCATAGTGCTGTGGGGAGCTCCCCGGGCAGGCTGAGGGCTGACCCTCGCAGGCAGCACAGTCGCTGTCCCGGGCACACAGCACCCCAGGGTGCAGGGACACTACTCTGAATCACAGCCCTGCACAGACCTGGGTGTGCTCTCTGGCTTCACACCCTTGCAGCCACCCGTCAGCCACCCCTGGCAGAAGGGAGCTGCACGCCCTGTCCCTGTGATGGTGTGGCAGGGAATCCCTGCTCTGAAGCATCTCCTCCTCTGCCTTATGCACCGGAGGAGCCAGGAGACCAATCCTTAAAAAGCCTATCAGTGATGGGATGGGATGGGTTTAGGAGACCCCCTCCAGGAACCTCAGTAGCATGGTCCTGCAGCCAGAGACTTACTGTTTCAAGGGCTGTGAAGATTTCTCCCACAAGGAGCTCTCCTCCATCCTCCCACTCCACACTGCCTTGCACTTCTCTCTGCCTTCTCTCCTCTCATGTCAGCAGCAGCAGGCAGTGCCCAGAGCCCTGCTGCTCTTTGCAGAGGAGCTGCTTCTGCACACAGCTGTCTCTGGGCAGTGCTGCCAGGTTGCCAAGACCTCCCTCATTCCCTGAGCCTGGCCCCACTCAGGAGCAGAAGCCCAGCTGAAAGCAGGAATTTCTCTGTCCCTTGTGCTCCCTCCTCCTGGGAAATGTTCACTCCAATAAACTCAAATAATTACTGATGGTCCCTCTCTAAGCACTGAAGGAAGACCGATTCCAGCATTACAGATTGTTTCATCAGAGGAGGGTTATCTGCAAGAGGTAGAAATATCCCACTCTGGAAGCCCCTATTCCTGTGTCTTAACTAGGCAGGACACGTAGAAAGGAGCAAGAAGGGAGCTGATTGACACATGGTTTAGGTGCTGATTCAGATGAGTCAATCTGGGTATCTCAAGCCCACTTAGAAGCCCCTGGGTTGGAGTGGCATTCAGATTCCTCCCATGAACTCCACAAACACACAGCAGGTGGGATTCCCATTGCCCAAGCTGAAGGGAGCACAACACAGATGTCTGCATGGGAGCTCTTTCTCTAAGCTCCCATTGTAATCACTGGAGATGGAGGGTGGGAGTCAGTTGCTCACACACAAACACCTGGTGACATTGGAAGAGACAGAGGTGGTCCCAGGCATGTGCCAGTGTCTGCTTGCTCTGATGGAGCAACTGGGAGACCCACATCCTTCTAGAGCATGAGGTGGGGGCCAGGTGGGGAATTCCCTTGGCCATCCCAAATGACATTAGATGCCCACTACTGTTAGAGCACCCCTCACTATGATGCTGAGACACATGGAGACGCCTACAGTGCAAATTGCTAATGTAATTCAGTGCACACACTTGATGTAATGACATAGAAACAGGCTGGCAGGACCATGTCAGATGCCTGGGGTTTCTAGCACAACTGTATGGATGGGTCTTATGGGAAAACCATGCCCCTTTGGAGTGGTTGCTGGGCAGACAACCCAGGTTATCTCAGACTTTTCTACCTGTGCCCAGACAACTGAATCCCACCACTGCCTTTAGGGAAAGTCCATCCTGTCTGCATTCAAGCGTGCTGCATAAATGGGAGGCACATCACACCAAGGTCTCTGCCCTAGTCTCTGCACTCTCAAACCCTTCTTGCCCTTCTCTGCCTGAACCTCTTCTCACCACCAGGTGATATGAGCAGGAACTGGGCTAATGATGACCTCAGGGTGGCTGGATAACAGGCTGTCCAGGTCCAGGGACTTCTTCAGTGGCACCTTCTCCTGCCTGGAGATCGGTTCACCTCTGTCACAGGCCCCAAGGTGCTACAAATCAGCTCAGGCAGCAAACCCCTCTCCTGGCATTCCTGCACAGCCCAGCTCTGTTTCTCGCTGGCCTTGGGCACTGCAGGCTTTGCTCTCTCAGGGGGAACCTCCTTTCACCATTACATTGCCGCCTGCTATCTAGGCCAGCATGGCTCTGCTCTGAAGTGCGGCCATTGCACACACAGTGTTCTTGGCTCTTGCTAATAGGTTGCACCACAACCAGTCTGCTCTCTGTGCCATAGCTGATGCTCTGCAACACTAATATATGCAAATGTATGCAGCCTGGGGTAGAATCAGGAGCAGATAGAGATGTACAAGCTTTCACAGGTGTGAAACATCACTGGAATGACTGAGGTGTGGTGGGATCCTCAAATGATTGGAGGGCAATACTTGTAGGGTACAATGTCTTCAGGAGAGACTGTCAGGAAAGATGAGGAGGGAGGATGTCTTTTGTGTGAAGGGGCAGTTTGGATGTTTGGAGCTCTTCCATGGGAGAGGCAAGGGTTTGGGTGAGTGGTTGTGGGTGAGCATCACAGCAGGGGTGACATCATGGTGGGAGCTACAGACCACCTAATGAGGGTAGGGAGGTGGATGCAGTCTCCTTCAAGCAACCTGAGCAAGTCTGTGGATCACAGGCCTTGGTTCTTGTTGGGGGGACTTTAATCCCCCTGGCCTGAACTGGAAGGGCAAACAGCAGAGTGCAAGCAGACCAGGAGGTTTCTGGAGGCCATCAAGGACAACTTCTTCACACAGCTGCCAGATGGGCCGATGTGGGTGATGCTTTCTTGTATCTGGAAATTTCAAAGAAGGAGGAACTGATCAGGGATGGGATAGTAGGAGAAAGGCAATAGTTACATCCATCTTCCAAAAAGGCCACAAGGGCAAGCTGGGGAGCTGCAGGCAGTTCAGCCTCCCTTTGATGAAGAGTGAGTCATGCAGTGAACCCTCTCAGATCACATTTTTGGCACATGAAGGGACAGAAACCTCTTGAGGTCCCTTGAACTCCGAAGGAGTCCATGATTCTTCCCACTGTCAGTCTTCTCTTGTGGATGTCAGGGAAAGCATGCAGGTGCCCTGTGACAGTGGAAGCAGGCCAGCCTTCTTGTCCTCCCCCACTCAGAATTGCTCAGATGCAGGGCTTCTTGGCAGGAATCCCCAAGACAGCCCTGATCAATCCTTGGCTTCACTTTTAATTTTCTTTTTATTTTTCTTTCCCCCCTTCTAAGTCTGTCTCTTTTACCAATCTGATCCCTTCCCATAGAGACCACATCACACCTGCTCACCCTTAGCTCATTGGCACTGGTTTAGACTGTTTTTTTTGTTTGTTTGTTTGTTTGTTTTTGTTTTGCTTTACTTTGACACTGAGGAGCTTCAGTCCCAAAGCATCTTGCGAAACTCGAGTGATTCAGACAACAGATACACCATGAATATTTACAAGAGTAGTGTCAAGTGCTGTGCCTAGGTGGGAATAAACCCATCCATGAGGAGAGGTTGAGGCACTTGGGATTCTTTAGCCTGCTGAACTGGAGGCAAAGGGCAGTAGAGTAGGAGCCTGTGACTGCTCAAAGGGTGTTTTCAGAGATGGTGCAGCTTTTCTTAGTATGGGGAAACAGCATGCGAAGGGGAAAGAGCCACAAACTGCATCTTGAGAAGGTCAGAGTGGACTTCAAGTCAAAAGAATGTCACTCCTAGGGTAGAGCTGAGGTGCAACAGGTCACCCACAGGGAGCCTGTGATCAGCCCCTTCCTTTGTGTTTCAAGACAAAGCAAGGGAGGACAGGAAGACATCAGGAGTGGTGGGGAGATCGTGGGGTGAGAGCAAGGTGGGGAAGCAGCTTGGGTGTGTACAGTCTGCAGGGAAAGAGGCACAGGTGTGGGAAAGCATAGGACAGCCTGTGGTGGAGATGGCCGAGGGCACTGCCAAGGCTGAAAGCTCCCAGCACAGCTAGGTCTTTGTCCTTTTGACTATGGCTGGTGTCTCTGACACTGAGGCCCACAAGAAGATGCCATTCCTTAAAGCACTGTGGCCTTGCTGCATCCTTGTCCCTTGGGAGCCCAGGAGGTACTGTATCATGGTCCTGCAGTTGGTGTTGAACAACACCACCCTCACACTGGCCCCAGGAAGAGCCCTGAGCAATGTGGGATGTAAAGCATTACCCTGCCCAGGAGCTGGGTGTCAATGCCTGGTCACTCTGCTTGATAACTCACATTGAGGTTGACTTGGCATCACAGGCACCCGCACATTGCTTTGGCCTACCTGCAAACAGGGCCTCCAACTTTCTGCTCTAATGAGCCCCTGGGGAGCCTTTGTTGGTAATGGCCCTCAGTGGGACTCATTATCTTTCCAAAAAGCTTGGGATTTGCTTCTTGAGAGGTTGCTTCAGTCTCCTCTCAGTATCTGAAGTTCATGGGCTCAGCCCCAAATACACCCAAGTGGTCATTAAAATACAAAAATCCCTAAGGAGCCATGCCTCTTTCCATAATTTTCTTCAGCTCTTCAATTCTTGTGTCACTAATTGGAAAGTTTGCAGCAGTGTATTGAGATTAGGCAAATTTCAATGAGCACCTGAAATGAAAGATTTCTGCTTCTTAAGCTTTCTTGATTCTTCACTTTTCAGAATAAGTCACACCCACATTCTCCAATTCCTACCGACCCACAGTGTCTCCTAATGAAGACTGGACATGTAGGCAAAGCAGTATTTTTGATAGGAGACCTGTATGGAGAACCTTCCTGCCCAGCTCCCCAGCCCTGCCATTTCCCTCCTCAGCCACTGGGGACTTCACATCACTCTTGTGAAAATCGAACCTTTTGCCACTCAAGGCTGTAGCTGAATGTTACAGCTCATGTGCAGCAATTTCCACCTGCTTTCCTATGAGAACTAGCTGCTAACAGGCACAGAAGATTTTGTCTTAAAAGCAAACAAAGAAATTATATTTTGGAACCGTTTAATAAAAGATACAAGACAGTCCTCAAGTGTATGCCAAGTCCAAGCTGCCTCCAGTGAGGTCCACTGCCCACAAGGCATAACCTGCCTTGAAATGTTTTCCACAGATAGATAGGAAGGGATAGACAGGAAAAAAAACAAAGGAGCTGGCTGAAGAGACAAGGAGGCTGCTGAAAGACGAGGCAAGCTTCAGACTCCCAGCAGCTCAGAGCAGCAACTGGAGAGCTGAGTGGTATCTGAATGGATAAAGAGGAAGGGGAGGAGGAAACTGGGAAACTATGGGAAGTGCATATGCCCAGAGAGTCTGATGCAAAGATTTCTTTGGAAATGACCAATTTAATCAGGACATGTGGAAATATGTGAGAGAGCACTGAGATTTTAACCACAGCCTAATAGACAGAGCAGTGGAAACACAAGGTCAAGGGCACATCGATATTTCTTCTCCCGCCATTAATACCCTTCCTGAAGATTTCCACTCTCATCATGTTCATTGAAGTAGACTAAAATAATCACCAATGGGCCCTCTCTAAGCACTGAAGGGAGACTGATTCCAGCATTACCAACTGTCTCATCGGAGGATGGTTATGTGCAAGAGGTGGAAATGTCTGGATCTGGACCCCGATTCCCATCTCTTAACTGGGCAGAACACAGAGAATGGGGCAAGAAGGGAGCTCATTGACATCTCGCCACACTCCCTTTTCATTCCCTGCACGGTCAACGAAGTGTGACTTCATTTTTGGGGACGACAAGGAGGAGGCTGATCTCACCCCAGGCCAGACCCCCTCAGTGCAGATGTCTCTGTCAAACTCAATTCTCTGGACTTCCCTTTCTCATCCAAAGAGGGAACTAAGTTGTCTCACCTGAGTTGCTTTGAGATACATTCCCTAATGGCAAGCTCAGGTCCAGCAGTAGCTACCTCCAAAATTTCCAGCACCACATGGCGACACAGTTGCCCCAGGGCATCACAGGCAGCAATAGCCTCTCTATGTGGTCAAATGAATCAAGCCCAAAAAGGAGATCCTAGTCCTAAAGTGAGATCTTCTCAAAAAATAACTCACTGCAACAATTGACAAGAAATCCTCGTTTCCAAAACTTCACACAATTTTTACCATTGCCATATATTTTTTTCTTTCTTATTAATTGACAGCACCATGTTCATGCACTACAGGAATTAGCCTATCTATGCGAGTATGTGTGTGTGTGTGTGTGTGTGTATGTGTGAGTAGATTTGTATAATGTGTGTGTGTGTATATACATGTATGTATGCATGTATTTATGCACATATACACACATTATTCATCAAAATACATGTGCTACCAACACTCGGAATGGAGAAACTTTTTTCGGAGGAATTGTTTTATTTAAACTGTCATGTTTCAGCTCTCTTCTTCTGCCTCTATGGCCTTTCTACTCCCTCGGCCTCTTCTCTCTTTACAGAGCTCTCCAGGGAAAGATTCAGTGAATCACAGCACTTAGGGTGGATGGCACCTCTGGACATCACCTGGTCCTAGCCGCCCTGGTCAATGCAGAGGGAACTAGAGGAGGTTGCCCAGGGCCTCCCCCCACTTACGCATTGTCCACAAGGGTACTGAGAGTGCGCTCCATCCACTGTGCAGGACATTCATCAAGGTGTTAAACAGTCCTGCCCCACATGTTGATCACTAAGGGATGCCACTAGTAACTGGCTGCCACTTCGAACTTGTACCACTGATGACAGCATTTCAGCCTGATGGTCCATCCAGTCTTCCACCTGCCTTATGGTCCATTGATCCAGGGCAGAGCTCAACAATTTGCCTCTAAGGAGACTCTGGGGGACTGTGCCCAAGGCCTTGCTAAAGTGAAAGTTCACAGAATCCCCTGCTTTCCCCTTGTGCACGCAGGCATTCATCTGATGGTAGAAGGCAATCAGGTTGGTCAGCATGCTTTCCATTTCCCCTTGGTCAACGCATGCTGCCTCTTCCAGGCCTTCTCCTTCCTCTGCTTGGAGATGGTTTCCAGGAGGATTTGCTCCATCACCTTCCCAGGGACTGAGATGAAGATGACCAGCCTGTCATTCCCCAGACCCTCCCTCTTGCCCTTCTGGAAAATGGGTGTGATGTCTGCCTTTTCCCAGTCATCAGGAACCTCCCTGATTACCATAACCTTTAGAAGATGATCAACAGCAGCATTGCAATGACTCCGGACACCTCTCCCTGCACCCTGGGGTGCTTCCCGTCTGGTCCTGTGGACTTGTGTGTGCCCACTGGGCAAAAGTCCTCCCCAGCTGCATGGTCCTCTACCATGGGTGAGGCTTTGCTAACACAGATGCTGCCAGAGGACTCAGAGGCCTGGCAGTAGACAAGACCAGGAAAAGACAAGGTAAAAGAGGCAATGAGCTCCTCAGCCTTTCGCCTCTCTTTGTCACTACGTCCCCTGCCCCACTGAGCAGGGACACCACATTTCCCTTGGATGGCTGCCTTGTACTGCCAATGGCCTTACAGAAGCCATTTAGGTAACCCTCCCAATCCCTTCCTAGATCCAGCTCCAGCTCCAGCTGAGTTTTCGCTTGCCTAACTCCAGCCCAAAGAAGATGAAATCCTCTCTGCTGCAGTCCAGGGTGGTGACTCTGTTATTCCCCTTACTTCTCCACCATCTCACAGTCACTGCAGTGACAGACAATCTCCACATTCACATCCCCATCCAGCCTGAGCTTCAGGCAAGAAACCAAGGGGAGGATGGCACCATCTACTTAGAGGCACAAACTACAGAGGTACAGAAAACACTACAGAAAATCTTGCTCTTCTCCCCTCACCGCTGAGGGGATCCAGCCAATGGCCTTTCAGGTGGTTAAAGGTGGATGCAAAGAATTTCCACTGTAATGTAGCTATGCCTGAGGCAGTGCCTCCCAGGCTGCCCTTATAGTCAAGGGGGAGGGGAGGAGGTGTTCACCTGCCTTCTTTTAGATGGTCACATAAAGCACAAAGGACTCCTTTCCCAGAGACATTTACTCTGTGCTTGAAATGGGGCCTGAGATCATAGGCATTCAGGATAATTCAGGTTGAAGGGACACAGGAGGCCTGTAGTGCAACGTGCTGCTCAAAGCAGGGTCCGATAGAGGATCAGAAACCAAAAAAATGCTCCTGCCAAAGGACTTCTGGGGGTGACACAGCAGGAGAAGACAGTAGAGGGTTGACGGGGTGATCCCATGGATAAAAAGGGTTCTTTTTCCCCCTTCTCCCAAGAATGAAATCCTCAGCTCTCCACAAAGAAGAAGCTGGGACACAAACTTTGCCACTAACATGGAGGCGGAGAATCTCCTGAGTCCCTTACAGACAAAGGCTGGTCCAAATGCCACCACCCCAATGGCACTCGATCCACAGGCATCCCTGCCTTGTTGCTGGTCACCCTGTAGCCCCAGCCAGGAGGTGTGTGGGGAACAGAGTGGGGTCTGCAGCCTGCAGCCCTGGCCACCCAGCAGGTGTGGTGGGACCTCACTCCTCTAGATGAGACTGGGCTCTCCTGCATTTCCCCAGTGTGAAGCCTGCGTCCCCTCCAGCTGGGAAAGCAGCCTGGCAGGTAGGACCAACATGGGAAACAGAATCTCTGTTCCGGGGTGTGAAGAGAGAGGGGAGGGCAGAAGGGGATCTGCTCATGCCCTGGGCACTGATTCCCTCCCTACAGCCAGTACAGCCCTGCTGATGCCCTGTAACCTGCGAGCCCAGGGGAGGGGACTCCGATCTACTCTGGCTCTAAAGATTTCTCAGCCCTTCAGACCCAGGATGCAAAGCACTGGTCCGGGGACACCTCAGCAGTGGACGGAGTTGAATGCCTGGCGTGTTCCTGAGAACTTCTCTGCAGTCTCCCAGCACTGGTTTGACTCCTGTTGTCCATGGAGCAGAGACTCCTTCTGAGGATGAACTCACTCACTGTGTGACTCTGAGGACAGGCTTGACCAGGCAGTACAAATGCCTGCAAGGCCTCAACCCCACAATAGTGTCCCCTGCCCCTCACTCTGCCTTCCAGCCCCTTCCTCCTAGAAGATTTGGGTTGGGAGGGACCACCAGAGATCTCCAGGACCATGATCTGCTCTGAGCTGGGCTAACTTGAGAGTTAGATCAGGTTGGTAGGTGATTTCTCCAGGAGAGTTTTTTTTTTAAGATTTCTTGTCCCCTGCCTCAGTGCTACTCAACTACCTTGGTTATTTCTTTATTTTTCCTTCAACTCATTTGAAAGTTCCCCGTACTGCATCTTCTCCTTGCTGTCTCTTGTCCTTTCCTCCCCTTGGCCCCTAACCAGACTACCCCATCTACTTTGACTGAGAACAATCACAGCCTCACCTCCAAGCACAGCCTTCCTGGGATCTCCTGGGACTATGCAGGTGGGCCGTGGTGGCCATCTCCAAGCAGAGGTATGTGTTGCAGGTCACTACATGTTCTCAGATGAGAATGTATGGAGACATAACATGACCCAGGGCAGAGCCTGTGATCTGACACCAGGGCTGAGCCAGGGGCAGCAGGCATGAGAGGAGAAGACCTCCAGCAGCTCCTCTCCACACCTAGGCAGGCAGTGATGCACGTAGAGGTGCTCCTGAGAGAGGACAGAGACACAGGAAGGGGAAAACATCTGCAGTGTTGGGCTCTGACCATCTGTGCTGGGTCTGGGAGTCCTGGCACATGATGCTGCTGGCTGTAGCCCTCAAGAACACCCCAACCTTGCTACCAGCAGTGAGTCCCCTCCATGACTGTTGAGAGCTTCTGGAGTATCATGGCTCCCATCTGTGCCTCATCCCTCCACTGGCCCAGCCTTACTGCCTTGCATGTGGCCCCACTGTGCAGGCACTGCATAGAACAGGGTGCATTCTGGGGTGTGGAAACATCCCCCCAGCATGGTCCCCACGACAGCCTTTGGTGTCCTGGCCCCTCAGCCCTCCTCTCTGCCAGCCTCCCACCAGCCCCCAGCCCCTGCCCAGCCCTGTCGCTGTGTCCCCAGGGTTAGCAGAAGGCCATGCTCCACAGTCTGCTGGGGTCTGAACCCAAAGGGAGAGGCCAGGCAGGGCTGGCCATTTCCCCCATACAGCTGCTGAGCTCAGCAGGCAGACAGAGCTGGTCACATTCAAAGATCACCCCTCACCAGGACCATGGGGAACAGCCAGTGCTGGAAAAAGCTTGTATGAGAGGCTGGGTGTGTGAGAAGTTTCCTGGGGCAGTTTCTCCCCTCTGTTCAGGCAGCAAGAAGCTGGGCTGATTCTGTGTTCTGACAGACACTGTTTGAGGCCTCCCATGGGAGGAGAATGGTCTACAGGCCCAGCAGACAGCCCCAGGACCTCCTCTGCATGCTCCCTGCCAGCCCTGCAGAGGACCCAGCAGAGGGCTTGTCCTCCCAGGGATCACAACTGGATGCCATGTACTTCAGCTGGGCATGGAGCCTTGTCTGGGGGTGACTTTTGGGGTAAGCACCAGCATGCAGGGTGGGAGACATGATTGTCTCTAAGAAATGTGCTGGGGACAGGGCGTGATGGACAGCAGCTTTGGAGGAAGAGCCCAGCCTTCAGGCACTGCACCTGCAAGAACCTACTTTATTACAGAGACACTGTGAGGGAGTCAGCTCTGACCCAGTGTTGGAAACAACTTTATATGGGCACCAGGTGAGACAGAGCAGTCTCAGTAAAGGTGGAGTGAATCCAAGCATTTCTGTAGCAACAGGGTGACAAATAATAATAACAACAGTAATAATAGTCATAATAAAAATAAAGTCAACAAACAAAGCTCAGTCTTGGTACAGGACACAGGGGGAGTCATTTGTGGAGAGCAATGGCAATGTTACCAGTGCTGAAAAAAGTCCATGAAATCACTTTCCTCAGGGCATCTTTGAGCTCCTTGTTCCTCAGGCTGTAGATGAGCGGGTTCAGAGTTGGAGGCACCACCGAGTACAGCAAAGCCACCACAATATCCAGAGCTGGGGAGGAGATGGAGGGGGGCTTCAGGTAGGCAAACATGTCAGTGCTGACAAACAGGAAGAACACGGCCAGGTGAGGGATGCACGTGGAAAAGGCTTTGTGCCGGCCCTGCTCAGAGGGCATCCTCAGCACAGCAGTGAAGATCTGCATGTAGGACAGCACAGTGAAAAGGAAACACCCAAAGGCTACACAGGCACTAAACACAATAAGTCCAACTTCCCTGAGGTAGGAGTCTGAGCAGGAGAGCTTGAGGATCTGGGGAACTTCACAGAAGAACTGGTCCACTGTGTTGCCTTGGCAGAGTGGTATGGAAAATGTGTTCGCAGTGTGCAGCACAGCATTGAGAAAACCACTGACCCAGGCAGCTGCTGCCATTTTGACACAAGCTCTGCTGCCCATGAGGGTCCCGTAGCTCAGCGGTCTGCAGATGGCAACAAAGCGGTCATAGGCCATGACTGTGAGAAGAAAATACTCTCCTCCTAACAAGAAGAAAACCAGAAAGACTTGAGCAGCACATCCTGAGTAGGAAATGGCCCTGGTGTCCCACAGGGAATTGGCCATGGATTTGGGGACTGTTGTGGAGATGGTGCCAAGGTCCAGAACAGAGAGGTTGAGGAGGAAGAAGTACATGGGGGTGTGGAGGCGGTGGTCGCAGACTATGGCTGTGATGATGAGGCCGTTGCCCAGGAGGGCAGCCAGGTAGATGCCCAAGAAGAGCGAGAAGTGCAAGAGCTGCAGCTCCCGTGTGTCTGCAAATGCCAGGAGAAGGAACTCGTTGAGGGAGCTGCTGTTGGACATTTTGCTGTCTCCAGGCATGGGGGACTGTGCAAAGAAGAAAAGACACTGTGAAGTTACCAGAGAATTTTCAGGCAAAGAAACCCCCAAATATTGCAGTTCTCATACAAGGCCCCACATTGCCTCTCTCCTTACTGAGAGGATCTTTGTGCAGCTCCCATGCTGGAGATCCGCTTTGCCCTGGCTGAGTGTGCTGTGAGGAGCAGGGATCTCTGCCCATGGGACCCAGAGGTGTCTGTCCTGCTGTCAAGCAGTTGGGACAGGGGACTGGGGGTGACCAGCTCTGACAGTTAGAAAGTCTGTCAGGTGAAATCCACTCATCATGTAGAAGGGCTTTTCAGCATCTTCACTCTGAATTCTAAAGAATGAGGTTTGAGGAACAGAGTTTCAGGCATTTTTTATTTTCTTTCAGATGTCCTTGTCACCCCTGCGGAGTGTTCCTCAAAGGTAGAAATCCTTGGCATTTCTACTGAATCTTGAGAAAAAAGGATTCACTGTCCCTTGTTGCAGAGTGAGGACAGCTAGTCTATTAGTGTCATTCCCAGCTGTCATGTGCTTCCACCTCTTGGAGCAGGAGGATGATCACACTCATGTGTTGCCCTAGAAAGAAACCAGCCCCTGCTGAGAGCACACGAGTCCAGTTTCAAAGTGCACATCTCCAAACTTCTCACCCTTTCTCTGGGCACCTGAGGGAGATCTCCACACTCCCCTTCTAACCAAGGACACACAGGGCTCTTTTCAGATGCCCACATACAGCCTCCCACCACCATCTCCCTACTCTCAGCATCTCGGCACCTTCCTCATGAGGCTCTCAGATATCACAGAGGTGCTATGAGACAGCTGTGCCTTTCTAGAGGGCAGCACACAGTCTGCCAGGACACTATAAGGAAACGGTCAAAGGACTCTTAGGACTGGAGATGGGCTCTCCTTAAGGGAGAGTCAGCTCATTTCGCAGCCCCACGGACTGCATTTCCTGGAGCTCCACAAGTCAGAAGGGGGCTGGGGCAACCTCATTCCCATGCAGACCCCTATGCTGCACAACTTGTAGCATCCATGACTGAACTGCAGCTGAAACTTCCCACCCCAGAGAGCCCAAGAGCAAGACCAGGAGCAGCATGGACAGGAGGGGAAACAAGGAGCAACACCATGATCCTGCTGCCAAGGGAGGCAAGAAGAGAGGGACAGATGGGAACTCAGGAAAGCCTTCCACTTACCCAGCTGGCCATGCCACCTCACAGAGGGTGACATCACAGGGCAGTCACTCTCAGTCCCTTTGTTGGGCACCTCTCCTCTGCCAGAGGGCTGGCTGCAGAGAAGGCAGCTCATGCCCTGGACCCCATGGCTGTCAGGGCAGAGGCTCTGCTGGCGGGGAGAGGAGACACAGGGAGCTTGCTCAGAGGAAGGTGTCTACATCAAAGGGACTGACCACTGACCATGACTTGCCCAAATCCATCCTCCCATGACGATTCTCTTGTCACTTCCCTCTCATTCCCTGCCCATCTCTACTGCCTGGAGCTGTTCCTGCTGCCTGCAGCTTTCTCTCTCCCAACATCTTTTCCCTGTCGGTACTCACAGACCCTGTCCCACCCTCTCTGTGTGCAGTTCTGCCCTACAGAAACCTCCTGGATCAGGGCACTCTTCAGGGGCATCTCTGTGCTCACAGGTCCCAAGGAGCAGGTCACATTAGCCCTGATAAGTCCATAAAGTTGCTGCTGCTGGTGCTGTAGGTGGAGATGGGGCTGAAAGGGTTTGCTGAGCTTTCTCACAGACCTACTGATCTCTGAGAGGGAAGGTCAGTGAGTCCCAGTTCCTTGCCAAACCAGAAAACGCTTTCCTTTTTCCTCCCTGTCAACATTAGGAAACTGAAAGCCCTGGAAGGAAAGCTCCTTCCCTTTCAAGTAGCCTTTTTTGCACCTTCCTCTGCGGTGCAGCAACATTGCTCTGAATCACAGTTCTGGGCATACCTCTGTGCATATCCCAGTTTCACAACACTGCAGCCGTCCTTGGGAGAAAGCAGCAGCATGCCCTGTCCCTGTGACAGTGTAGCAGGGAATGCCTGCTCTGAAGCATCTCCCCCTCCTCTGCAAAGGAGAGTGATCCTTGAAAAACCTATCAGTCATGGAATGAAACAGGTTTGGAAGACCCCTCCAGGAATATCAGTAGCATTGCCGTGCAGCCAGAGACTTACTGCGTTCAGGGCTGTGAAGATTTCTCCCACAATGAGCTCTCCTCTCTCCTCCCACTCCACACTACCTTGCACTTCTCTCTGCCTTGTCTCCTCTCATACCAGCCGCAACAGGCAGTGCCCGGAGCCCTGCTGCTCTTTGCAGAGGAGCTGCTGCTGCACACAGCTGTCTCTGGGCAGTGCTGCCAGGTTGCCATGATCTCCCTCCATCCCAGGATCCTGGCCCCACTCAGGAGCAGAAGCCCAGCTGAGGCATGAATTTCTCTGTCCCTTGTGCTCCCTCCTCCTGGGAAATAAACTAAATTAACTAAATTAACTAAAATAATCACTGATGGTCCCTCTCGAAACAATACAGAGAGACCAGTTACAGCATTGTCACTTGTTTCATCAGAGGATGGTTATTTGTGATGGGTGGAAAGATTGCACCCTGGAAATCCATATCTCCATGTCTTAACTAGGCAGGACACCTAGAAGTGGGCAAGAAGGGAGGTCATTCACCCATGGTTCAGGTTTTCATTCAGATGAGTCAGTCTGGAAATCGCATGCCCAGTTAGAAGGCCCTGGGATGGAATACGATTCAGATCCCTCCTGTGAACTTCACAGACACACAGGAGGTGGGATTCCCCTTGCCAAAACTGAAGTGTGCACAACAGAGGTGTCTGCATGGGAGCTCCTTGTCTAAGCCCCCATTATACTCCCTGGAGATGGAGGGTGGGAGTCAGTTGCTCACACACAAACACCTGGTGACAGCTGAAGGGACAGATACTGCATCCAATTGGGCCCCCTGTAGAAGAATGCTGTTTGTCACTTGGCGTGAGTTCAGTGGCAGGCCCCCAAGGTGGTTGGGGGCTGGAGCGCTTGCCCTGTGAGGAGAGGCTGAGGGAACGGGCCTTGTTCAGCTGGAAAGGGAAAGGCTTTGCAGGGCACTCACAGCATCTTCCCAGCTCAAGGTTACCACCAATAAAGAACCAGGTTTTTGCAGTGACTCACGGCAGGAGAATGAGAGGCAATGGCTATAAGGTGACATAAGTGCAGCTAAAATTAGCTATAAGGGAGAAAAATCAAAGAGGATAACGAAGCATTTGAAGAAGGGTCCGCAGAGGTTATGGACTCTCTGTTCTTGGAGGCTTGCAGGACGCAGCTGGACAAGGCCCTGAGGCACTTGGTGTGAATTTGGTGTTGATCCCCATGTGAGCAGGAGGTTGGACTCAAGACCTCCCAAGGTCCCTTCCAACCTGAATGAATCGGTGATTCTGTCATCTCTGGCAACAGGATGCAGGATTCCTTGCAGGCAGGAATAACCTTTCTGCATGAGGTTAGCACCTGACATGGTCTCTCCAGAGCCAGCCCTTCTGAGTGGTGTGAGATTTCCTCCTGGGCCTGAAAGGTTTTAAGTTCACATCAGGATCAACACGGAATTCACACCAGGTTCCTCAGGAACCCTGAGCCAAACTGAACCTCAGCTGAACCTCAGCCACCCTGATCAGGACTAGCCCTCTAGAGCAGACCTGCCACCAAGCAGTGCACAGCTCCTCACCTAGGTCTCCTCCGAGCCCAGCGTTACTGCCCCTGTGGCCCAGAGACACCATGGACATTATCTGGAGGCTTCCTTTGGCAGATCAACCTTCCCAAAGTAGCACATGATGTATTAGCACTATCCAGAGGGTTTTTTTATTCTGTGATACCAAGAAGGAGTCATTCTGCAGGCTCCAATGGACACTTTGATGATGGGTGGGGGAGCTGAACTGTGCAACACCTGCTGGGACAGCCCTGGACCACCCTACAAGGAACTGACCCTCACTTCCTTTTATCCACACCTCACTGACAACAGGGGACCTTTGTCCCAATTAGCCTCAGATCCACACTTGCGATTTCATCTCAGAGGGGCTTCACTTGCAAAGAAGAGTCCACGAGTGAGCTGATGCCCAGGCTGTGCCCCAGCCAATCAGGCAGGAGCTTCAGAACCTGCAGGCCTCAACCAGCTCAGAGACACAGTGCAAAAGGTGCTCAGCTGAGTTGGACACCTGACCTGTCAGGTCAGAAATGACTGCCTTAGAGAAGAGAGGAGCATGTGGAAAGGTGAGGGACATCATTCTGAGGGGACTTGCAAGTTATCTGCATAAAACACCTTCAGCTTTGCAAGCTGATTCTCAGCTATGACCCGTGAAGTATTTCCTGCTGACTTGCAGGCAAGTGCTGGAGCATCACTACTCACTGTAGTCACTGCACATCTGGGAGAAGTGTTTTTAAAGTCCAACTATTTTCTGAAGAAATCCTTTGTCTTTGGAAGTTTCCCTTATTTTGCCCATTTCAAAAGCTAATGACTGTGGCACCGCCGCTTGAAAGGGCGCCTCTGAGTGCTCCACCTTGGCAAGACCATTTCCTTGTTAACTGTGTGGGTGAAAAAAGTCCCACATGATCCAAACTGCTCTCTGAGGCCTCCTGCTGGATGTCAGCCCCTGGATGTTTTGTGTCAGAGCCCAGGGCAGTGCGCAGGGTGCAGGGAAGACCCCCGAAACAGTGAGGCCTTCAGCAGAAAGAGCTCAAGACCCTCTCTAGAATTCACTGGATTGGAGGTGGGTTAATTGTATGGTTAAGTAAGGGCTACTTGGGGGATACTACTGCATTATAAGCAAAGAGTTTCGAGGGTCCTGCCACATGAGAAGAAAAGAGTGTCTAATAGGAGAGGGAGGCAACTGCTATGCCTCTAGCCTAGAAAAACTTGTGGTTGGACAGATCCCAGAAGTGTTAACGTCAAGAATCTCCAACAAGGAACCCTTTCTGAAAGATGACCTCCTCTACTCCAAATACTCTAAGCTGCATATTTCTATGTATTTCACAGCATATGTGGGATATCTGGATGCACATCCTGAAAAGAGCTTTGGAAACGCAAGGCCTCAACCTCACCGCACAGAAGGCAGCAGGCTTCCAGCATCCCTGGCTCACACCACCAGGGCAGCCATGGCCCTGAGAGCCAAGGCACCTCCTCACCTCTGAGTGCTCCCCAGCTCCCCAGCCTGGGAGGGCTCCCCCACACACAGCACTGCTCTCTCCAGACACCTCCTCCCACACAGCCCTGCTCAGGGTCACTTCCCACCTCCAGGAAGCAGACCCACAGTGCTCTCCCAGGGGCTCAGCAGACCAGTTCTTGCCTCTCGCTTTTGCCTCGCATGCCCTCAAGGCACTCACCCAACCAGCCTCCCTACTGAGGGGCCCTTTGGGCCTTCAGTGGAGGAGGACCAGTCCCTTTGGCACCACTCGCCCTCTCTCGCACCTTGCTCAGCAGGCTCACAAAGGAGCACATGGAGGCACAAAAATCGAGGGGCAGCTCTAAAAGCGCTCGGGCAGAAAATGCCAAGAGTCAAGTGCTTCAAGCACACAGGGTCCACAGTGCCTTCCCCAAAAGCTGTGAGACTCATTGGAGGATAGGTGTGTGGAGGATGGGACGCTCCCTTGGCTCCAGCTACTCGCAGCAATGCATCTAGAGCTCCTCACACCCACTCAAAGCTCTGGCAAAAAATGGCGCCTTGCCCGTGGCAGTGATGGCAGCACCTAATGACACCACACCTAGCACACTCATGCCTGCACATGGGCTGCTCTCTTGTTGCCCTGCTGCAGCACATGAAGCTCATACTACAGCAGGACGGTGGAGGAACTTGCAGAGATGGCAACTGGGAGGAAGAGAGACCTGGGGCTGCACATCCTTTGTGGAGCACTCTTGCCTGGGCTTTCCTACTCAAAGGGACTCCTTCTGTAAGCAGACTGGGCACAGGAAGGCATCAGCCCCTTTCAGTTCACCTCCCAAGAACACACCTGCCCATCTCCAAAAACCACCTCTCCACAAGGCCTTCAGTCCTCCAAAGAGCTCCCAGCATTCTAATGCCCAGCTGTAAATGAGCAAGTCTCGTGGACCCTCCTCCCTCAGCAAACACTGCTGCAGAGGAAAGCTCTCAATAGGAAACTTCCTATTGGAAGGCACTTCCTCTCAACAGCCAGTCACAGCCCCTGTCCTCTCCAGTTCCCATGTTGAAGAATCAAAGCACAGAGATGCCATTCAGACCTTGAAGGAAAATCTCACAACCCTGGGGTTTGGATGGGCAGAATTTCTACAGCACACAAACACTGGAAATCAGAGATTACTAACACCACGGCTCACAGCAGTGCTAGATTCTTTTAGCAACTCACCTCACGAGCACAAATGGCATTGACGTGCCTGCTGCTGCCCTATCTAGTACCAAGTCTACAAGGGATCTGAAACGTGCAAACCTTCACAGAGGAGAAGCTCATCTGGGCCACTCGCATGGCCCTTCATTACGCTGTTATCGCTCCATACAGAACAGTCTTCTGCAAACACCTGTCATCTCCTGGCAAGACTCTCTCCACATCATGGCACAGCTCCACTCTGTCACCCTGCACACAAATCACAAAAGGCAACGATTGGTCTTGCTTTTCCTTTAGTGCCATCAAGTCCGAGCTGGGAGCCTTTGCACTGCAGCACCTACACAATGACAGCAGGACGCCACTTCCATTTCTGGTGCATTTCTAGGGACAGAGACCAGCTGAGGGAGCAGCTGCACTGCAAAGGGTTGCTGACACTGGCACATCAACTCAGCACTGCACCAGGCATCAACCTGATGCCAGACCTCTGCTCTGCCCCCTACTCTACAAACACACTGTCTCTGCCCCACAGAGCTGCCTCTTCTGCTAGATACAACCAAGTGCCAGCAAGAAGAGATGGATGCAGGACACTCTCCTCTTGCACGCTCCCCAGGCACTGCTCTGCTCGCTGCCTTCCCTTGGCTCCTCAACCCAGACACACAGCGAAGCTCTTGAGGTGACACCACAAGGTGGCCAAGGCACTCTGGGCTCACAAGGCCTGTGCAAATGAGCAGCACAAGATCAGGCAGGCACAGAGCTGACTGCTTGGGCGATGCTGCTCTTTTCAGAGGGAAGGATCCTGCTTTCTTTGGGCACAGCAGGCTGCTGCTTTCCACCTCCATCCCCTCATGAACATCCAGCTAGGGATGGCAGGGATGGGGATTTTCTTTAGTAATACAGAAGATACAATGTAGAAACAGTGGAGAGTCCAGAAGGGCTCCTGAGCCCAAAGGAACCTCGGGTCCTTTCCTTTACTTACTTGGACAAGGAGCCCCGGGGAAGGGAAAAAGGGTGCAGAGGCTTTGACATGAGGCCCAAGCAATGAGACAGCCCCAGCCTGCAGGTCTGCTGAAATTACAGCTGTCCTGGCTGCGCAGGCTCTGCAGCAGCAGTCCGGGCTCCACAGCTGGCTTCACAGAGCACTGAGGGCTGGGTGCCATGGGCAACCTGGCCCTGGACACATCTTCACCCCTCGCAGAGCCAGGGGCCCAAGAGCTCTGAGATTTCCTCAGGTCAAGCTATGGAGGCTTTGCGGCCCTCACACAAAGGCACTCAAGACATGCGGGCATTTACTATAAGGGTCTTGGACTCATCCTATATGGCACCACAACCTCCTAGGAAAAGGAGGGGGCACAACAGCATTTGCTGAGGGGGCTGGCAGTAACAGCAGTTGTGGGAGGCAGAATTTGCAGCACAGCAGAGGTACCAGGAGGTGAACCCACACCCCAAGTCACCCACGGAAGCCAGGTGCATTTATGGAAGCCTTCGCATCCATATGTAGCCTCTTCTCGTTCACTTGCAGCTGCTTTCAGAGAGGGCTCACAATGTTGGCAAAGATGTTGACAGGCACAGGGACACACCCTGGCATCCTGCCTCCACCCTCAGGGGCTCTAGGACTGCACTGGGAACCTCCAGGAGCAGAGCAACCTAGAAAGAAAGAAAGAAAGAATCGGAGTGTAACCGTCAGTTTTGCTGGCCTTACACAGTCTCAACAGGCAGGGGCAAATGTCTCCCCTCCATGCTGAGCTGTATTGGTGAGAGCCTGATCACACTTCCCTGGAAAAGGACCCAAGACACCTCATCTACTGGCACCTGCCTTGAGCAGGGCATTGGATCCCTACCTCCACATGTCTCCCCCATTGCAGCTTCAAGGAATCTGCTAGACTGAGACTCCAAAGACACCAGCGGCTTTGGAGATGCCGCCTCCACCGCTCACCAGGGATAGGTGTCTCAGAACCACCCATCGCCCTCAGAGGCCTGACTTCTTGTGAGGTGGCATCTCCCCTCTCTGCAAGGGTCTGGGCAGGCACAAAGTGGAGAAATGGCTCTGACTGATTTGATTCACTACCCATCTCTCTGAGGGATTGGAGTGGATTAGGGTCTGGGATGGGAAGATGCAATGAGGGTCCAGATGAAACAGAAAGCCTTCAAGGAGGGAGAAGATGACTTTCTCCAAGGGAGTCAGTAAAATCCCAAAGACTCAGGGAAACATCAAGATCTTCAGAAACTGCAAGCTTGAACCTCAGCTGACAGAAACCACCAAACTGTGAGCAGCCCTGCCTCACACCAGGATGCTCCAAGGAGGCAACACGGTCACCAGCAGTCCTCACCCAGGTCTCCCAGAAGGACAACGTGATGGCAGGCTGGGCTCTGGGAGCAGAGCACTGATCTCTCCAGCCACCTCCAACCATGCTGAGCAGCAAAACACTGGGGCCACCACCTGGCTCCACCACAGGGCACCCTGCACTGTAACACGCCGCTATCCCTGCACCTCACAGAGGGTTGGCAGCCAACACCCACCTCTGCATCAACGGCACACAGGCCACAGCACCACACATGGCAGCACACAGGGCACCCCAAGCACACCACAACACACAAAGCCCAGCTCTCCAGCCCTTCCACTACCTTCTAGGCCTCCAAGGCCTTGCAACAGGCACTGCCTCTGAACAGCCACTCACAGCCCGGGGCCTGCTCACTTCCCACCTCCAGGACTCTCAGAGCCACTCAGAAATGCCATTTTCAGAACAAAAGACACCACTGGGAAGGGCCCCTCGCGAGGACACCAGCAGCCTGCTCACACTTTGCCCAGCAGCTCCCAAACGCAGCTGCGACCAGCACCTGGGGGCTGCGGTGGCAGCAGCAGCTCAGGGAAATGCTTCCAAATGGGTCTCCGACCCCCGGCAGGGGCAAAGCTTCCTGCCCCCCAACCCCAGCAGCCGCCCCGGCCCAGCTGCTCGCGGCAGGCCTCCACGTCTGGCTGCAGGGCAGCTCCCCGCTCTGTCCCTGGTCGCTCTGTGCCGTGCTCACGGCCCCACAAGCCCCTGCTGCAGCTCCTGCAGGAAAGCAGCCCCAGGGCCAGCACCGCTGCCCCCACCCTGGCTGGAGGGCACCCGCTGGCAGCTGAAGACACCCACTCCCCACCAGCCCCGCTCACACACGCTCTCGCCCGCTTCCTCCCTCTGGCTTGGCTCCCGCTCCCCTTTCACGGCTGTTTTTCCACATGCTGCACTCTGATTGGCTGACAGAGCCACCAGTCAAACCCTGCCCCACCCTCCTCCCCTGGCCAGCCAATAGGAGGGCAGCACTGGGGGTGATGCCATGGCAACACTGCAGCCCTGTGTGACCCCACGCGTGGCTCCTCCCCTTCCCCCGCGGTGAGGCGCCATGTTGTGGGCGGCAGCGCAGGGCAGCGCGAGGCATCGCAGGGCCTGGGGGCAGCGTGGCCCCGTGTGGGTGGGCAGTGCGGGGCCCTGGGGCCCGGCCCCTGCTGGGGCTGGGCTCTGCCGCAGGGGGGCCGCGGGGTTTCTGGCTGCCCTGCGCCCAGGGGCTGTGCCAGGTGCGGGGGGGCAGCAGCAGGGCCTGTGCTGGTGCTGGCCCCGGTGCCAGCGCGGGAACCCTGGGCATGCCTGGGGCGCTGGAGCCTGTGGGCAGCGTCCTGCTGCCCCAAGGCAGGGCAGGGTGGGGGGGGGGGACAGGCAGGGCAGGGCAGTGTCTTCTCGCCCCTCCTGCCCTGACCCCCTGCCCGCAGCAGCCCCGGGGCTCGGCAGCCCTCACACTGTGCCCGGCAGGGCTGGGCTGTGGCCAGGCAGGGTCTGCTCTCTGTGTAGCTGTGCTGGGCCCTGGAACGTTGCTCTGGAGGGCTGAGGAGCCCCACATTGTCCCCTGAGCCAGATGGGACCCTCAGGCAGGGCTCTTATGGCAGCCCCCACCCTGTTCAGCCACCCCACAGCTCGGGATCCACAGCCATTTTTGCGATTCACAGTCGCTGTGCTCCTCAGCAAGGAGCTCCTAAAGCCCTTACCCTTGCTGGGGAGCCATAGGAGTGTTGGGAACAGGGAACCGCGGTGCAGGCTGATGGTCTTGATCCAGCGGTTCTCCATCTTGCTTGCCCCCTTGCCCTTGGATTGCCTCTCCAGCTGGGGAGGAGGGACGGTCTTCCCGTCTCATCACCCAAATTCCTCTCCAACATGTCCCTTCTCCTCTGCCTGTTGGCGAGGTGCCCCAACATGGCCCTGCTGCCTCCTATCCCCCATCCTTGCTGTGGAGCAGCAGTGGGGAGCACGTGAGCAGTGCCCAGCAGCTCCTGGAGGACACAGAGAAGTGAGGGCACCACCAGGGCACCGGGGAGACCTCCCTGTGATGCAGCACATTCCACTGTGACCTCAGCTCGTGTCATCTGGGGGCTCAGTAGGTCACCACCATGGAGATAGCACAGCCAGGGAGAGAGCTGAGAGATTTCCCCTCATGTTCTGGAAAGCAATAATTTCCCACCACTCCAGTTATTTTCCAAAACTTGCTGACATATCCTTCAGGAACATCTTCAGATGGTGCCAAAGGCTGTGGAATATCTGAAAGGGAGCCCTGGAGAGGACACGTCTATGCCCATGCACAGTCAGGTCTCTGCACTGGGCAGACCTGTGTGGGAATCTAGGCCTTTGGGGTTGGTTTGGTGTTTGGCATTTTTTAAAGACAGGATCAAAGTCATGTGGGATGAAAGAGCACAAAGTGCAGACACAGGTTGAGATCCAAAACTGATTTCTCCTGTGGGTCGCTCTTTTTGTAGAAGCGGGATGTAGGACAATCTGGGACAGGTCACAGCCTTCCTCCCTGAGGCACCAAAGCAGGCTCTTTGCTTTTAAAAGTCCTCAGCAAGGTTTCTTGGTCTGCGGTGCTTAAAATAGAGATGATAGGCCAGAAAAGAGCAAAGGTGCCCTTAAAACACATCATCCGGAGAGCTTTACCTGGGACCCTGGTCCCTGCCATGCTTCATAGCCATGGTTGCTGTAGTGCGCAAACATGGTGCTGCCAATTATTAAGAATGAAAACTTATTTGGCAATGGTAAAAAATGTGTGAAGCTTTGGAAACGAGGATTTTTATCAATTATTGCATTGAGTTATTTTCTGAGAAGATTTCAACTTCTGACTAGAATCCACTTTGGGGGCTTGATTCATTTGACCACAGAGAGAGGCTATTGCTGCCTGAGATGCCCTGGGGTAGCTGTGTTGCCATGTGGTGCTGGAAATTTTGGAGGCGGCTCCTGCGGGACCTTAGCTTGTCATTAGGAAAGGTATCTCAAAACAACTCAGTTGAGACAACTTAGTTCCCTCCATTGACTAGAAAGGGAAGTCCAGACAACTGGGTCTGGCACGGTGTGAGATCAACCTCCTCCCTGTTGTCCCCCAGAATGAAGTCACACTTCATTGACCGTGCAGTGAATGAAAAGGGAGTGTGGCTAGGTGTTTTAGGGACTCCTTTAAAACATCACGGTAACACAGGTATGTTGAGATTTGTGCAAATTTGGCCACCCGAAAAGAGATGAAGCTGGTCACCCTGCTTTCCTCACCAGTCAAGAGAACCCGACGCCTCAGAGTGCGATGTGCTCTGTGCAAAGAGTGAGGGGTGGCATGGACAGCCATGGGCAGGGTGTGGTTTTCTGAGCACCAGGCTCTGTGTGAGACACAAAAATATCCTGTTTAGTGGTGCAGGCCTGATTGTAACAGAAAAGTTTAGAAAATGACATTAAAAATGAAACAAGAAAGAAATTCGGACAAAGATTGCAAGCAAAGAAATGCTGTGTTATATTTTCCAGCTTTTCGGGTTTTTTTGTGCTCTTATTGTCTTTCTTGATTTGTTGTGTTTTAGTACGCTGGTGTTCTGGGGAGATTCCGCATTATCTTTTTGTCTGAAAAGGAAAGTGATTTTCAGAGCTGGGGTGGGATGCAGTCACATAGTCATGGGCGGCTGGTGCCATTGCAGGTGCCCTGGTCCCCTCTCCCCAGCCTCCCTCTGCAGCTCTGGGGGGCTCCAGTGTCCCACAGGTCCCCTGTGAGAGCTGCAAGGCCCAGGCAGGTCCCTCAGAAACACTGGGACTTCTCCAAGTGCCACTGCATTTTTATGCTTAGACAGCTGAGCTCTGCCTGGAAAGGTAAAGAACTGTTTTCAACATCAGGAAAAAATATATATATATGAGCCCACTTGCATCAGCTGCAATGACTGAGTAATTTTAATAAAATGTCAGTGTTTTCCCATGATGACATAATGGAAATTTTGAGGAAGGGCATGAATCTCAGGAGAAGAAATGTTGGTCTGCCCCCTAACTTGCATTACCACTGCTCTGTCTGTTATGCTGTGGATTTAACCGCTGGCTTATGCACTTTCCATAGTTTTCCAGTCTTCCTCCTCCCCTTGCTCTTTATAATTTAGATACTTCTCAACTCTCTAGCTGCTGCTTTGAGCTTGAGGGAGTCTGAAGCTTGCCTCGTCTTTCAGCAGTGTAATTGTCTCTTCAACCAATTCCCTCACTGTGTGTCTATCCAGCCTTTCCTATCTATTTGTCAAGAACATTTCAAGGAATGTTATTCCTTGTAGACTGTGCACCTCAGTGGAGGCAACTTGGACTTGACATACAGTTGAGGAGTGTATTCTATTTCTCATGACACTGGATCAAGTTTATTTTTGTTTGATCGCAGTTAATACAAATCCTTCTGTGCCTGTTTGCAGCTAGTTCTCTAAGGCAAGCAGGGGGGAATTGGTGCACATGAGCTGTACCATTCAGCTACAGACTTGAGTGGCAAAAGGTTCGATTATCACAAGAGTGATCTAAGTCCCCAGTGACTGATGAGAGAAATGGCAGGGCTGGGGAGCTGGGGAGGAAGGTTCTCCATACATGTCTCCTATCAAAAATACTGCTTTGCCTACATGTCCAGATTCATTAGGAGACACTCTGGATCAATATCAGTTGGAGAAGGTGGGTATCGCTTATTTTGAAAGCTGAAGAATAAAGAAAGCTTAAGAAGCAGACATCTTTCTTTTTCAGGTGCTCATTGAAGTCTGCCTAATCTCAATACACTCCTGCAGACTTTCCAATTAACCACAGAAGGATTGATGAAGTGAAGAAAATTATGGGGAGAGGCATGGCTCCTTAGGAGTTTTTGCATTTTAATGACCCCTCGGCTGTATTTGGTGCTGAGTCCATGAACCTCCAATGCTGACAGGAGACTGAAGAAACCTCTCAAGAAGTTTATGTCGGAAGCAAATCCCCAAGTTTCTTGGAGCGTTAATGAGTCCCACTGAGGGACATTATCAACAAAAGTTCCCTGGTGGCTGATTAAAGCTGAAGGTTGGAGGCGCTGATTGCAGGTAGGCAAAGGCAATGTGAGGGTGGCTGTGATGCCAAGACAACCTTGATGTGTGTTATCAAGCAGAATGGCCAAGCCCCACAGCCAGCCCCTGGGTAGGGTGATGCTTTCCCTCACATGTTGCACAGGGCTCTTCCTGGGGGCAGTGTCAGGGTGGGGGGGTGCGCAATGCCAAGTGCGGGACAACAATACAGCACCTCCTGGGCTCTGTGGAGGCGAGGAGGCAGCAAGGCCACAGTGCTGTAAAGGAAACACCATCTTCTCGTAGTCCTCAGTGGCAGATATGCTAGCCATAGCAAATGGGACAAAGACCTCAGTTCTTTTGGAGGCTTTCAGCCTTGTCATTACCATCTGTCATCTCCACCACAGACTCTCCTATGCTGTCCCAAATCTGCACCTGTTCCCCTGCAGCCTGTACACACCCAATCTGCTTCCCCACCTTGCTCTCACTGCAGGATCTCCCCACCTTTACTGATGTCCTGCTGTCCTTGCTGGCTGTTCCTTGAAACAAAAGGCAAGGGGCTGATCACATAGTCCCTCTGGGTGACCAGCTGCACCACAGCACTACCCTATGCATGACATTCTTCTTACCTGAAGTGCAGTCTGAACCTCTCAAGATGCAGTTTGTGGCTCTTTCTCCTTCTCATGTGGCTTCCTACTACCAAGAAAAGCCCCATCATCTCTGAAACCACCCTGTCACAGGTGACTACTGTATTTGCCTTAGCCTCCACTTCAGCAGGCTAAAGCAGCCCAGGTCCCTCAACCTCTCCATGCAGGCCATGTGCTTCAGACCCCCAACGCCAGCTTGGAAGACCTCCTCTGAACCCTCTCCAGTTGCTCCCCATTCCTCCAGCACTGGGCGTACCGCACTGGGACACACTGTTCCAGACATGTGGCCACACCAGTGCTGAGTGCAGGGGGATAAGAACTGCCCTGGCCTGGGTGGTCACACTCTTCCTAATGCAATCCTGTATGCAGCTGGCTTCATTTGTGGTGAGCATGCACCACTGGCTCATATGGCACCCCTCGTAATGTCCAGGCCTTCTCCTCAGGGTCTCTCCTCTGCCAGTCAGGTCTCTGCCTGTCCTGATGCACGTGTTGTTCTGCCCCGCTGAGGAGCCTTTCAAACAGGACAGGGTGCAGGGTATACCCCTGCATACCCCACCTTTACCTGGCTTTCCCTGTCGAGCATGACCCATTCATGAAACCCTTCTGAGCGCCATCATCCAACCAGTTTTCTGCCCATCTGGATGTCCACTGGACATCCACTACTCTCTTCTCCTCCACAAGTGCAGGCCTTTTCTCACAGAAGGCCATCAGGTGGGTCAGGAATGATTTACCTAACCGTATTGTTGTGCTGCACTAGGCATTGTGCTCCACTGTAATGGTGAAAGGAGGTTCCCACTAAGAGAGCAAAGCCTGCAGTGCCCAAGGCCAGGGAGAAACAGAGCTGAGCTGTGCAGGAATGACAAGAGAGGGGTTGTCTGCCCAAGCTGACTCTGCAGCACCATTGGGCCTGCGACAGATTTCTTCAACCAATCCCCAGGAAGGACAAGGTGCCACTGAAGAAGTCCCTGGGCCTGGGCAGCCTGTGATCCAGGCACCCTGAGGTCATCATTAGCCTAGTCCCTGTTCATATCATCTGGCAGGGTGAGAAGAGGTTCAGGAGGAGAAAAGTGAGAAGGGTTTGAGAGTGCAGAGACTAGAGCGGAGACCTTGGTGTGATGGGCCTCCCATTTATGAATCACGCTTGGATGCAGACAGGATGGACTTTCCCTAAAGGCAGTATTGGGATTCATTTGTTTGGACACATGTAGGAAAGGCAAGATGCCCTTGGACACTTGCCCAGCAATCACTGCAAAGGGGCATGGTTTTCCCATAGGTCCCATGTTGTATCTGCTACAGACATGCAGTTGTGCTGGACACCCCAGGCATCCGACATGGCCCTGCAGGCCTATTTCTATGTCATTAGATCAAGTGTCTGCACTGAACTACAATAGCTGTTTGTGACATTGGGATCTTCCTATGTCTCAGCTTCATAGTGAGTGGGGCTCTACTTGTAGTAGGCATCTAATATCATTTCAGATGGTCAAGGCAATTCCCCACCTGGCCGCCACGTCATGCTTCAGAAGGATGCAGGTGTCACAGTCACTCCATCAGAGCAAGCAGACACTGGCACATGCCTGGGACCACCTCTGTCTCTTCCAATGTCACCAGGTGTTTGTGTGTGACCAGGTGACTCCCACCCTCCATCTCCAGTGATTACAATGGCAGTTTAGACAAGGAGCTCCCATGCAGACCTCTATGTTGTGCTCACTTCAATTCCGGCAAGGGGAATCCCACCTCCAGTGTGTTTGTGGAGTTCATGGGATGGATCTGAATCCTACTGCATCCCAGGGTCTTCTAAACGAGCATGAGATGCCCAGATTGACCCATCTGAACCAACACCTGAACCATGTGTCCATGAACTCCCTTCTTGTCCCCGTCCAGGTGTCCTGCCTTGTTAGGAGATGGGAATCGGGGCTTCCAGAGTGAGATATTTCCACCTTTCATAGATAGTCATCGTCTGATGAAATAAATTGCAATGCTGGAATCAGACTCTCTGCACTCTTCAGAAAAGGAGAACAGGTGATGATTTTAGTCTACTTCAGGGAACATTTCCCAGGAGGAGGGAGCACAAGGGACAGAGGAAGTCACACCTTCAGCTGGGCCTCTGATCCTGAGTGGGGCCAGGCTCTTGGGATAGAGGGAGACAGCTGTGTGCAGGAGCAGCTCCTCTGCAAAGAGCAGTAGGGCTCTGGACACTGCCTCCTGCTGCTGACATGAGATGAGAAAAGGCAGAGAGAAGTGAAAGGCAGTGTGGAGTGAGAGGAGAGAGGAGAGGTGCTTGTGGGGGAAATCTTCACAGCCCCTGACACGGTAAGTCTCTGGCTACAGGGCAATGCTACTGAGGTTCCTGGAAAGGTTTTGAAATCATTCCAGTCTCACAACTGGATTTTTAAGAATCACTCGCTCAGTTTCTCCTTTGCAGAAGAGGGGGAGATGCTTCAGAGCAGGGATTCCCTGCGACACAGTCACAGGGACAGGGCATCCTGCTACCTTCTCCCAGGGAGGCTGCAGGTGTGTGAAGCCTGGGTGTGCACACAGGTCTGCCCAGGGCTGGAATTCAGAGCAGTGTCCCTGTGCCCCAGGGTGCTGTGTGCCTGGAGCAGTGACTCTACCATTTGCGAGGGTCTGCACTCAGCCTGCCTGAGGAGCTCCCCACAGCGATGCGGGGAGAAACTCTGGGTTGGAGGAGAGACCCCTGGCAGGGCATGTTGAGCATCCTTTGAAGAGGATGCTGCGTAGATCAGGGTTGCCCACAGCTCCAGCTCACTCCCAGGACATTTCTGGAGGAGACTTTCCAAATGGAAGGTCAAGGCAGGGGATACATGAAAGAGAAGGAGCTGTCATGAGTCTGTGCTTTCAGTTTGATTCTCTCTGGGTGTGGTGAAATGGGATTGGATCTGTCAGCTTTAGACAGGGGACTGAGACAGTGACAGTGAGAGAGGAGCAGTTCTGGGAGAGACTCAGCAAGTGCCTTCATCCACCCCTCAGCCTAAGGGCAGAACCAGCATCACCTTTCCAGCCTCAGCAAGGTTTGTCTCCCCTGCTCCATAGCACCTGCAGACACGGAGGTGCCCTGGGCAGTGTCCTGCCCCCGGGAGGTTTCTGCAGGACAGAGCTGAGCACCCAGCAGGTGGGATGGGGTGTGTGAGCACTGAGAGGGGAGAGATGTGGGGACAGAGAAACAAGTCCCCACAGGGATGGCTCCAGGCAGCAGAGTCATGCTCAAAGTGTGAGAGGAAACCGTCATCTCCGACGCCTCCTCTCCTCTCCCAGCCAGCACAGCCCTCTGCTCTCAAGGCTGGGGGGTCCAGGGCAGGAGTCGTTTCCTCAGCAGCCAGACATGCAGGAGAGGAGACACTCCTGAGTGCCCCTCTGTCCCTCCCTGGCCCTGCCTCCCTCACCACAAATATCATGGTATTGCTCCATGTTTCCCACCTGCCCATGCTGCCCTTGTGCTTCCCCTTGGACTCTCTGGGCAGGGGGCTTTCTGATGCAGTTCAGACACTGACCCTGCAGGTCCTGCCCTGCAGACGTGTCCTTGACTGTGAGGTGCCCAAGTCCCCCTCAAGCCTGTGGGACTCTGGGCAATGGAGTGTGGGGGTCTGGGAATGAGCCAACTCTCTCATCAGGACACCCCATCCTTAGGACATTCCGCCATTTCCCTGGGGTGTCTGGCTGGGCTGCAAGCTGCCCTCCACAAGGACACAGCTCTCCCATTGCAGCTGCATGTTATCTAGGTGCCCCAGGCAGAAGCCACCTAGATACTGAGGCCACACTGAGACATGCTGCTGGGAGGGTGGGTGTGGGCAGCTGGAAGGAGCCTGATGTGTTGCTGGCTAGAAAGGGAGGGCTGAGACCTGCCTCACGTCCCCTCAGAAAGAGTGCTGATGGGCACGTCGCAAGTGCATTCCTCTGCTCTCCGTGGTGTTGTTTCTTTTTCGGGTAGCACAAGTGCAGCTGTCCTCCACCTCCGAGGTGGGAGTACAAGGCAGCTGGGAACAGGGCAGGTGAACAGGCCAGCTCTGCTCCCTCTGCACTCAAGCCAGAGTGAATCCTTTTGCCTCTCCAGAATCACAGCTGCTCACTCTGAGCGCAGCAGCAATGCTGAGGATTTCTACCTCCAGGAATCTTCCTCAGGTGTGACAGGGTCAGCTAAAAGAAAAAAAAGAAACCTTAAAACTCTTAATGACCCCACATTATTTAGAAGTGGGAGTGAAGATGCTGAAAATCCCTTCAGCATTATGAATGGATTAAATCTGACTGGAACTGTCAGAAGTTTAAAAGTTTAGTCACCCCTGTTCCCATGTACACAGTGCTGTAGGTCAGGGTTGACTCTTCTGGAGCCCACGAGCAGAGTCCTCTGCTCCTCACAGCAAACCCAGCTGGCATAATACAGAGCTCAAGTGACAGAGCTCGATGACAGTGCTGCTTAGTTGGATAGAGGTAATGAGTGAGTGTTTGAGAGGGTTTTATGAGAAAGCTTTGCTCACAGAAGTCTGTCCTAACATTTCAATGTCTCTTCTTCCCCAGACAGTCCCCCGTGCCTGGAAGGAGCCAATGTCCAACAGCAGCTCCCTCAATGAGTTCCTCCTCCTGGCATTTGCGGACATGCGGGAGCTGCAGCTCTTGCACTTCTCACTCTTCCTGGGCATCTACCAGGCTGCCCTCCTGGGCAACAGCCTCATCATCACAGCCGTAGCCTGCGACCACTGTCTCCACACCCCCATGCACTTCTTCCTCCTCAACCTCTCCCTCCTCGACCTTGGCACCGTCTCCACCACTGTCCCCAAATCCATGGCCAATTCCCTGTGGGACACAAGGGCCATTTCCTACTCAGGATGTGCTGTCCAGGTCTTTTTCTTCTTTTCCTTAATTTCAGTGGAGTATTCTCTCCTTACTGTCATGGCTTATGACCGCTTTGTTGCCATCTGCAGACCCCTGCACTACGGGACACTCATGAGCAGCAGAGCTTGTGTCAAAATGGCAGCAGCTGTCTGGGCCAGTGGTTTTCTCAATGCTGTGCTGCACACTGCTAACACCTTTTCAATACCACTCTGCCAAGGCAACACTCTAGAGCAGTTCTTCTGCAAAGTTCCCCAGATCCTCAAGCTCTCCTGCTCAGACTCCTACCTCAGGGAAGTTGGGCTTATTGTTGTTAGTGCCTGTTTATTCTCTGGGTGTTTCGTTTTCATTGTGCTGTCCTACGTGCAGATCTTCACTGCTGTGCTGAGGATCCCCTCTGAGCAGGGCCGAAACAAAGCCTTTTCCACGTGCATCCCTCACCTGGCCGTGGTCTCTCTGTTTATTAGCACTGTCCTGTTTGCCTACCTGAAGCCCCCCTCCATCTCCTCCCCAGCTCTGAATCTGGTGGTGACTGTTCTGTACTCGGTGGTGCTGCCAGCAGGGAACCCCCTCATCTACAGCATGAGGAACAAGGAGCTCAAAGATGCCCTGAGGATACTGATCCAATGGGTCCATGATCAGCACTAATAACTGTCCCATGTGCGTGCACTCATCATTCACAGGGCATCTGGCATCAAGACTCTGTGTTATTCATTTCTCTTTTTTCTTACTTTTCTCTGGCACATTATTGTAAAAAGAAGAAAAAAAAAGTTTTGGTTTGTGCCACTTCTCAGTAATCTCTCATTTGAATCTGATGCAGAGACCATGTTGAAGCAGGAAGCCAGGCTTCCCCCTTCATCAGAAGACATGGGGGAATCTCAAAGCTCACTAATCTGAGCTCCCTGAGATGCCCCCATGGAAATGCGGAGAGTTTCCCTTTGCAGGGTCTCTTTTGGCACTGACACCAAGGGAGCTCAGGGGCACAGAGTCAGGCTCAGACTAGTACAGGTGGGGTGAGGCCATGGGTCCCGTGTCCATTAGGACAGCTCAGCACCCCTGGCCACAGTCAGGGTGTGATCTCAAACCCCTCTCCTGTGAGGGTGGCAGCCAAGTGTCACCGTGGGCTGGTCTCTTCCCTCTCCAGCGCTCCAACACTACAAGTGGAGGAGGAGTGGAGGGGAAGGGAGTCAGGCAGCAGCTTGTGGGGACAGACCCCGTGCTTGACAGTATCATCCACCCATTGCCACAGCAAGCATTTCCTCACTGCAGCCTTCCCGTGGGGGCTGCAGCTTTCCTGGAGACACATCCCCATGCAGCAGTAGGACTTTCTCTTTTTAGAGTTGTTCCTCCTGTTCATTTCCATGCTGTCTTTCTGTGCTCTATCCTGTGGATATGGCCCAGGAGTTCTCATAACCTGGTGGTGGTAGGGTTGTGTTTCCATGTGCATGTGTCCTGGAAGTACAGGCAGGACCAGGCACTGGGCACCCTTATGCCACACCTGGCCTCCAGAATAACATTTCAATAATAAAGAAGGATCTCCCTTGTGACATGCCTGAAGTCTGGCCTTTCTTCAGAAGCTGGAGTGAAAAATACTCCAAAGGGATTGCACCACAAAAGGGCCTGCTGCTCTGCTTGTGAACTCCATGGGATCCAGGGGATGAGCTCAGGGTCCCTCAATGATCTGTTAGGGACTGCAACCTGGATCCAGGGTTCATCTGTTGGTGATCAGTGAAGATGAGGAATGGTGTCTGAATTGCCTGCCCTGGGCTGTCCCACAGGTGACATTGCTGATGAGAGATGCCCATCCTTCTGGAGGGAAATCTGAGCCCCAGGAGAGCTCAGGGGATCTCCAGGGACAGCATGTGCCAGGGGTGGGCAGTGAGTGGAGCCTCACAAAGTGAGAGACAGTCCATGATGGAGTAACCAGAAGGTAAAGCACTAAATCCAGGTATGCATGGGGAAATGAGGACTCTGAAGTCCCCAGAGAGGCACTGGTGACCCAGGAGGACCAGGGAAGGGGCATGGGAGAGTGATTCCTGCACCCTCAGTGAAACACCACAGGCTGGAGCTAGCACACGCCCAAATACATCTCCTGCCATTGCAAATGCCCTGGGTCACTCTGAGCACTGTCCATGAGCAGAGACAGGTGCCAGCAGTATCAGCAGTGGTGTTGATCCCTGTCCGTCTGTGTCTGCTTCCTGCCACAACCAGCATGGCCAGAGCTGAGCCAGGAGTCACCCCATGACCTCATGACCCCACAGCCACTCACTCTGTGGAGCAGCACCGCCAGCCTGGGGAGCAGAGAGCAGGGCTGCAGGAACAGCCAGGCCAGCACGGACACAGTGACCTGGGGAAAGGCTCTCTGGGGAGCAGGGATGTCCCAGGAGAGGAGCAGGGCAGTGTTCAGAGATAGGAAATGAGAACGAGAAGCAGGTTTCACTGTGCATCAGCTGGGAGCAGGCAGCTCTGTCCCCAAGGCAGCAGGAGCTGCCGGAGGGGCTGCAGGGCCACGGCTCTCATGCTGTGCTGGACAGCAGGGTGGGCATGGAGGGGCTGCAGGCAGACAGGGAGGGTATGTGCTGAGCACAAGAGCAGGCGAGACAGAGAGTGATGGGCCTCATTGCAGGACCTCTCGCCCCTACTGGAGGCTTTCGGCCATGCCTGAGATACACTGTGGACATGGTTGTACCTGGCCCTGCACCTCTCAGGTCTTGATGTGTCCTTTTCCCCATCGTGCTGACCTGATTCCCCATCTCTACCTTGGAACAAAGTCAAGGAAGCCTTGGCAAGGGGAGCTGGCATCCAAGCAGATCCCAAAGAAGGCTGGAAATGCAAAAGGTGACCCTATATCCATAGCAGCAACTCTTGCCTGACAGGCAATTTAAAGGTGTCAGGAGAGCTTCAGATTTGGACCCTCTACCCAGGGAACACTGCATGCAGAGTCTTAGCTGCATGAAGAAGCAAAAGCAGTCACCTGTTGTCTGATTTGATGATGCCCAGTTATGACAGCAGGTCTTTCTGTGTCACAGCTCGACTGTTTATGAATCATTTGTGACTGATTCCTGCTACAAAGAGTATGTTGTTGGGAACAGCACGAGCGGGGCTGCTCTGTTCGGGAAGCAGAGCTGGGAGCTGAGGGTGCTGGCCAGGCAGGCAGGGCAGGGATCCACCATCAAGAGGTGCTGTCCCACAGTGCCCGTACAAGAAGAGCAGAGCAGTTTGGGGGTGGTAACTGGGATCAGGTACAGTCCAGCGATGGGCAGACAAGACTGGAGGTCTCCAACCAGCCCTGCTTTGTGTGGGAGCTTGGACTGGAGACCTCCAGAGGTCCCTTCCCACCAAAATTCCTCTGTGATTCCATGAATTCTTGCTCCTCAGCCTCTGCTCCAGCATGGCTGGCAGGGGGATGAGAGCACCTGGGGCAGGGCAGAATGAGTCTGTCTAGGAGAGCGTCGGGGGATGATGCAAAGGTCCCTGTCTCAACCCTAGCCTTTGCAAAACTCCCTCACGCACCCTGAGAAGCTCTGTGTGCCCCTTGCACCCTGCCCTGTGCTCCCCCCCCCATCAGACAAAGCAGTGGCCATCATTGGCTGGGAACTCTCTTCCCCACGGAGAGGAGAAGAAGGGCCTTCACCAGCCTCACACTGCCTTTTCCACCCCCGGGCTTTTCAGCTGTGTGTGCCTGGCTCTGCCCACTTGCCTTCACCACAGTCATGGCTGCCCTGAAGCCCATGAAAATCCCGGTGCTCCTACCCTCAAGCTGGCATCCACCCTGAACCTGGTGCATGGCCGGCCACAAAGGTATCACCCCCAGCCATGTAGCCAAGGGCAGGGGTCTTCACCCCATTTTCCCTGCTCCTCTCCCTGCTCCCAGCACTGCTGCTGCTGTGCCCATGTCAATCCCTCCCGCCGCCAGCCTGCCCTGGGCCCGAGGCAGCTCTAGCTCCCTCGAGGGCTGCGCTGGAGCCATGCAGGAGTGGGCTGAGGTGGGGCTGGCACTGCCAGGCTGGGTCGGGAGAGGGCAGCTCCCACAAAAATCACAGAATCACAGAATGGTTGAGGTTGGAAGGGACCTCTGGAGATCATTAGTTCAAACCCCCTGCTCAAGCAGGGTCACCTAGAGCACATTGCACAGGATTGCATCCAGGTGGGTTTTGAATATCTCCAGAGAAGGAGACTCCACAACCTCTCTGGGCAACCTGTTCCAGTGCTCTGTCACCCTCACAGTGAAAAAGTTTTTTCTCATGTTCAGATGGAACTTCCTGAGTTTCAGTTTGTGCCGGTTGCCTTGTGTCCTGTCACTGGGCACCACTGAAAAGAGTCTGGCTCCATCCTCTTGACACCCTCCCTTCAGATACTTGTACACGTTGATAAGATCTCCTCTCAGTCTTCTCTTCTCCAGGCTAAACAGGCCAAGCTCTCTCAGCCTTTCCTCAGAAGAGAGATGCTCCAGTCCCCTAATCATCTTTGTGGCCCTTCGCTGGACTTGCTCCAGTAGTGCCACATCCCTCTTGTCCTGGGGAGCCCAGAACTGGACACAGTACTCCAGATGTGGCCTCACCAGGGCTGAGGAGAGGGGGAGGATCACCTCCCTCGACCTGCTGGCAACACTCTTCCTGATGCACCCCAGGATACCATTGGCCTTCTTGGCCACAAGGCCACATTGCTGCCTCATGCTTAACTTGGTGTCCACCAGCACTCCCAGGTCCTTCTCCGCAGAGCTGCTTTCCAGCAGCTCAACCCCCAACCTGTACTGCTGCATGGGGTTATTCCTCCCCAGGTGCAGGACCCTGCACTTGCCTTTGTTGAACTTCAGGAGGTTCCTCTCTGCCCACCTCTCCAGCCTGTCCAGGTCTCTCTGAATGGCAGCACAGCCCTCTGGCGTATCAGCCACTCCTCCCAGTTTTGTATCGTCAGCAAACTTGCTGAGGGTGCACTCTGTCCCTTCATCCAGGTCATTGATGAAGAAGTTGAACAAGACTGGACCCAGTACTGACCCCTGGGGGACACCGCTAGCTCCAGGCCTCCAACTAGACTCTGCGCCGCTGATCACAACTCTCTGAGCTCTGCCATTCAGCCACTTCTCAATCCACCTCACTGTCCACTCATCTAGCCCACACTTCCTGAGCTTGCCTATGAGGCCAACCATGGTCCCCAGGGTGCAGGATCCAGAGGTGGTGTGAGGGACTGAAGAACCTCCTGTCAGCCCATCTCTGTGGGCAGGAATGGGACAGGGGTTGTGGCTCACCAATGAACCTCACGGCTACCTCCTGCAAGGATGCCTCAGGGTTCTCCAAGTACAGCAGGCTCTGGTGCAGGTATCGCTCTGCTCTGCTGCTGTCCCTCAGCAGCTGGAGACAGCACAAGGCCAGAGGGTTGGTACTGAGCCTCCTCAGAAGGCCAGGCCTGTCCCTCCTTGCAGGACCATCCTCCTCTTCCTTCCTGTTCATGACTGTCAGCTAGAAGCTGTGTGGTACCGAGGTTCAGAGGGAGCAGAGGACAGAGTGTGTGTTTCCTGAGAGGCCTGCAGAGCAGCAGAGACCGGGAGATGCCACCACAGCTGGGTCAGGACACCCTGCATCCCCCTCATCTTGGCAAGGCTCCAAGCCTTTCCCAGCCCCGAATGGGAAGATGCAGCTTGGGTCTGTCCCTCGCTGAAGGCAGAAGCAGCTCTGCCTTGTCCTTGGGGACACAAGAAGTTGAACCTCACAGTGACATGCATTCAAAGGGACACTTGTCAACAGCCCTTGCCCTGATGCTCAGGCCCACCCAAGGGATGTCACCATTGCTTCCCAAAATCTCTGGTCCAAACCTGGGCCACTCCTTGGATCTGGTCATTCATGTGGAGGAAGAGTGGGACCAGGCTCCTCGGGGCATGCTGCTCCATGCCCTGTTTGTTCTTCCCCACCACAATCTCCATCAGGTCTTTGCAGAGGAGGATGGAGAGCTCTTGCACGGGGCTGTCTTCCTGTGGGCAGGGAGGAGAGGAGGGGAGGCCTCAGCAATGACTCCAGGAAGAGGGCATGAGAAGAGGGTTTGCCATTGTGAGGCCTCACCCTCTCCAGGCACAACTGTCCCCCACCCTGGCCAGAGGTCAGAGCTGGGGGACAAGCCACGGCGGAGGCAGCCTGGAGAATGAGGGTTGTCGGCAGCAGCAGGGCAAGCTTCCCTGGCCTCTGTCTCCCTCTGCCTCTGGAGGGAACTTTCTGGATTTCCCTAAGACTCCATCAGGGCCCCCTCACAGGAGAGGATAACAGAAAGGGACAGCCCTGGGACATGGCCTCTCCTTCACTCTCTAGCCTGCTCCTGCCTCTTTGTTCATCTCTGCCCCAGGCCAGGCAAGCACCACAGAGAGTCAAGCATGAGACAGAGCAGCCGAGGGCAGAGAGGGGGCTGGTTTGTTCTGGTCCCACAGCCCAGGACACCAAGGCCAGCACAGGGAATGGCCTGAGATTAACAGGGCAGAAGGTTTCCTGACGGGCAGCAGGGCCTGTGGCAGGAGGCGCAAATTGACATACCAACGGGCACATGTGCAGAGGGACACACAGCACCCATAGCCACACATACAGACCCCTGGACACGCCAGGAGAGCCCCTGACTCTCCCACCAACTGTCCATCATCAAAGCTGGCAGAAGCTTCTCAGCCAGCCGCAGAGCAATGGGGCTGGAGCCCTTCTGGTGCAGGGGGCTGAGGATGTTTCTCAGCAACATCAGGCTTCCCACACGCATGTCCCTGCCAGCATCCTGCAGCCACTGCATGATGTCTGGGAGCAGGCTCTGCATTCTCCTTGCCTGTGTGAAACACACAACTTCCTTTCAGTGAAGCAAGGCCAGACCACCCTGCCAAAAGCGCTCTGGGTGGCAACTTCCCATCAGGGCTCAGCATCCAGGGCCAGGGCTCTGCACACACCCACGGCACAGAGACTGCAGGGCAGGGCAGAGATCTCCCAGGGGGCCCTCAGCATGCTATGGCCTCTATTTGGAGGAAGGCTGCTGCCTTGAGGCCCAGGAGCAGCCGGCTACGTTAGCCTGACCCTGTGCTCTGCCTCATCGTCCCTCTTGTAGCGTGACTTTGGCCGCAGGGCTCCCATGACTGAGGTCGTTTGGAGCTGGCTTGCTTGGTGCTGGGCCTGGATCTCTGCCTAGCACAGCCGAGATGTGCCAGCAGCGAGAGCTCTTCCTGGTGGGCATTGGTGCCTTTCTGCTTGTGCAGCACAGCCAAGTGCCTGGCATGAAAGACTCAGGGCAGATGAACACCTCCTGGCAAGCCCCAGGCTGCCAGCATGGCTTCACCCAGCTGCCCCCCTGCTCACCATCTCGGGTCTCTGCGACAGGCTCATGAGGCCTCTGAATGCCAGCCCACGCATCTTCAGGCTCTGACTTTGGACATAGCTCTGGCGGAGCAGCAGGACGGCATCATCCACATGGGCAAGGTCAGGGCAATCCAGCAGCTGAAATGCACACAGCAGTGAAAGGCTGGCTGAGCTGGCAGGACTGCCTGCATTGTGCAGCCCTGAATCCCACCCACCTTTCAGGGCAAGGGCACCAGGCCCTGACAAAGCTCAGCGCACAGGCAGCAGGGATTGTGGAAACACCCCCAGGCCCTGCTCCCAGCCTTGGGCCTCACAGCACACTGCACACACCGCTCGCCTCCTCCTCCCGTCTCTGAACCCTCTGCAGCCTCTTTTCCCATCCCTTGGAAGAGCAATTGAACACAGAGCTGCCACAAAGGAGGCACAAAATCCAAGTGTTTACAAGTGGCAGCCCAGCAGAAATGAGCCAATGTCAGGGCGACTCAGAGGAGTGCCCCAGCTCCATTGCCCCAGCTCCATTGACCAACATCACCCCACAGCCATGTGCATGAGCCAGCACAGCATTTAGAGGCACCTCCAGAGAGTCACCACTTGCCCTGAGGCCCACCTCAATGAAGAAAGCCCTGGTGGGCATCTGACAAAACTACTCCTCCCTTCTCAGCAGCCTTGCCAGCTGCTGCAAGATCCAGCGACACCGGTGTCTCGGAGCCCCCCTCACCAGTCTGGCAGCAGGAAGAAGGCACTGGTGGTCCTCAGCTGAGCAGGCAAACCTCCTCTGGGATGGCTCTGCCCCCTCTAGCCATTTCCCCCCAGCACAGGGCCAGGCAGGCCAAGGCAGTGCTTGGCACACAGCACTTGGCACGCAGCTACAGCAGCCGGTGGCATTTGCTCATGGAGGGCTGCTCTTTCCCTACCACACTTTGGCATTGGAAAGCCAGGGTCAGTCATCATCAGGTTCCTTTTGGTGGGAGACCAGAGAAACACCCTTCCTACCTGGAAGTCATGGCCTTCCCACACATCCCATTTCCTGACCCCTTTGGATTCCTCTCCCCCTGGGCCCTTCCCATGTTCTTCTGTGCATCTTGCACCTTTCCTGGGGCTCTGTCCTTGGTGGCACTGCAGGCAGACGGTCCCCAATGCTCTCAGGGTTGGGAGTCCAGACCCCACAGGAGGGCACTCCAGCTCTCTGGGAGAGGACCACTCCTGCGAGGGACCCCCTCCCACAACTCCTGACACCAACTGCTTCCCCAGCAGCTCTCAAAGATGAGCAGCAACAGGGCAGGGAGCTCCCATGGCCATTTTGCTGTGCGAGCCCTTGCCACAAGTGCTGAGGCTGCAGCCTCTTTCTTGGAGAGCTGGGGTCCCCCTTCACCCACAAGGAAGGACATTGTGCAGGGCACCCCAAATTCAGGGAAGAGGTGCTGGGGGAGAGCAGGGTGGAAAGGGCTGTACCTGGCCCTGCATGGTTAGAATTGGAAGAAGATGCCTGTCCATTGCCTACAAAAATTGTTGTAAAACTTAAAAAAACTTTACCCATGCTTTACAAAAGCAAAACAGCTAGTCTCATGTGAACTCAAACAAAAATTTCTCTGAGATGACTATTAAAATTAAGATTTTTTTTTTTTTAGGGTAGAAGCAATCCTTCTTTTTCAAACCCTTGAGCTTTGTGTTCTTTGCATTTCATGCTTGACCCTATTTAAGCCTAGAAGCCTCTTTTCATACCTACAGGCGTTTATTTTGACAAAGGCACCTATGTGCATTCTAGTCTGGTAGCCTAGAACATCTTCTGAGAAATTGAACTCTACTTGCATCTTGTATTGTGACCAACCAACCAATTCCTGCCATGGAAGAAGGTTCAGGGAAGAACATAGGCTGTGATGGACCACAGCTGCCACAAAGCAAGCAGAATTTATCTCAGCACAAAGAGAACCAGAAGGTGGCCTTTTTTTTAGGACACTCCAGACTCATGCAAACACCTGAAGGCTGGAAATAAATCCTTGCAGGAGCAGAAATATTTATCGGCAGAGGGAACATGCACCCCACCTGAGCTGCAACTGGACTAGCAAGCCTTGCTGGTTTGAACCACTGGTTTGCTGCTTTCCCCCTTCCCAGAGAAATGCAATTTGGTAATGGAACACATTTGAAGAACAAAGAACTGCAAACTTGGTGTGCTTCAAAGAAAGATCAGTAGACTTTTCGCCTATGGTATCAACCTCCAAGTATGGGGTAGTAGAACAATGGAGTGGCCGACAGAAACAACAGCTGCACAAGAGTGACTCTTCTCTCATAGAATACTTCGAAGTGGGGATCCCATTTGTGGGAAGTTGTAAGGTGGCTAAATAAGTGACATACTCTTATGGGAAGGCCCATAGATAAGGGGGTTGTGTCAATAGCTGCATGAATTCCTGTTAAAACAGAAATAAAACCCCATCAAAGTCCTGGAGGTGAGGTTGTGGTTAAACATCAGCTCAGGGATCAGTCTGGGTGACTCTGCTCTTTTCCCATGGAAAAGGAGCATGGGATGCTGTAGACAATGAAGAGAGTAAGTTAACTGTAAGTGAGGCCTGGGTTATGTCCAAGACCTGGGTGTCTTCTCTTGCAGGGAGATGGGGTGTTACTGCTGACCGTGGGAACACTGATAACTGGAAAAAAAACACCTGAAACGTGTCTCTAACAGGTTCTGCCTTTTCACATTGCCCATGGGACAACTCATATATTGAAGCTCAGTCACAACCCATCTTTAAATCTATAGTTACAAGAGAAATACCATCTGTAATAGCACGAGGTCAAGGACTGATAGTAGGCAAAAATGTTACATTAACCCTAAGATCTAAAGTTATTCTAAATGTAGGAGCGATGAAATGTGGTACAATGAACATGTTCATTTAGTGAAAATGTCCCATGACAGAGCAGCCTGCCCTGAGCTGACACACAGAGAAAAAAGTTTTCATTTACTCCTCCCTGCAAACATGCAATTGTTCCTTTGCTCTTCTCTGGAGGCCTCCTTGTTCTCCAGAGAGCCTTTCCCCAGGTCAGTGTGTCCATGCTGGCCTGCCCAGCCGTTCCAGCACCCCTCCGCTGTGCATTCCTCGGTTTGACCCTTTACCTTTGGGTGACTCCACTTGGTTTTGGGAGTCTCCACTCACTGCACATCCCAGGAACATGCTGTCTCTGGAGATACCCTGCGCTCACCTGGTGGCTCCATATTGCCTTCCAGAAGGATGGGCATCTCTCACCAGCCCTCTAAAATTTGAGACAGCCCCCAGCAGATACCGCTTGAGCACTCACTCTCTCCAGGGCCACTGGGCACCCACAAGTGAAGGCTGAATCCAGCCCTCATTCCCTCACACATTCACCCTATGAGCACATCCTCCTTAGCCCGTGGAAAACCCAGTCACAGCAAAAGGGGCTTTTCAGGGGCAATTCCCAGAGCACCTTCTTGGCTCCAGCTTGGGAAGAAGAGCCTAGTCTTCATGCAGTGTACTGATGAAATCCCCTTTATTACAGAGATGCTGTAAGGGAGGCCAGCTCTGACACAGTCTGGGCAGATTTACACAAAGCCTCTGGGTTAGATAAACAGGTTTTCTGCCTCTGGAGAATAGAGATGAATTCAGATGTTTGTGTACAAACACGTTTATCACAGATAGAATGCCCCAACCACAAACGTTGCCTGAAATCACTTGGAAATCATATCTGAGGAGAGATGGGCAGCTTATTGCTGCTGAAACAGTACCAACCGAACCAGTTTCTTCAGTGCCTCCTTGAGCTCCTTGTTCCTCATGCTGTAGATAAGAGGGTTCACTGTTGGAGGCACCACTGCATACAGAACAGTCACCACCAGATCCAGAGCTGGGGAGGAGAGGGAGGGGGGCTTCAGGTAGGCAAACATTGCAGTGCTGACAAACAGGGAGACCACGGCCAGGTGAGGGAGGCACGTGGAAAAGGCTTTGTGACGACCCTGCTCAGAGGGGATCCTCACCACGGCAGTGAAGATCTGCACGTAGGACAGCACAATGAAAATGAAACACCCAAAGAATAAACAGGCAGTAACCACAAGAAGCCCAGCTTCCCTGAGGTAGGAGTCTGAGCAGGAGAGCTTGAGGATCTGGGGGATTTCACAGAAGAACTGGTCCACTGTGTTGCCTTGGCAGAGTGGTATGGAAAATGTATTAGCAGTGTGCAGGACAGCATGGAGAAAAGCACTGGCCCAGACAGCTGCTGCCATTTTGAGACAAGCTCTGCTGCCCATGAAGGTCTCGTAGTGCAGGGGTTTGCAAATGGCAACATAGCGGTCATAGGCCATGACTGTGAGAAGAAAATAATCTGCTGAAAACAGGAAGACAACCAGGAAGACCTGGGCAGCACATCCTGAGTAGGAAATGGCCCTGGTGTCCCACAGGGAATTGGCCATGGATTTGGCGACAGTGGTGGAGATGGTGCCAAGGTCGAGGAGGGAGAGGTTGAGGAGGAAGAAGTACATGGGGGTGTGGAGGCGGTGGTCACAGGCTACGGCTGTGATGATGAGGCCGTTGCCCAGGAGGGCAGCCAGGTAGATGTCCAGGAAGAGCGAGAAGTGCAAGAGCTGCAGCTCCCGTGTGTCTGCAAATGCCAGGAGGAGGAACTCGTTGAGGGAGCTGCTGTTGGACATTTCACTCCTTCTGGGCTTTCGGGACTGTGCAAAGGAGAACAGACATTGAGAAGTTAGGAGAGACTTTTCAAGGAAAAGAAATCCAAATGTTGCAGTTCTCATCCAAGCCCCCACACTGCCTCTCTCTTTACTGAAAGGGTCTTTGTGCAGCTCCCTTGCTTGGGCTGTGCTTTGCACTGGCTGAGTGTGCTGTGAGGAGCAGGGACCTCTGCCCATGGGCTCCAGAGCAGTCAGTCCTGCTGTCAAGCAGTAGGTACAGGGCAACAGGGGTGACCAGCTCTGACATTCACACTTTCTGTCAGGTGAAATCCACTCATCATGTAGAAGGGCTTTTCAGAATCTTCACTCTGAATTCTAAAGAATGAGGTTTGAGGAACAGAGTTTCAGGGATTTTTTATTTTCTTTTAGATGTTCTTGTCACCCCTGCGGAGTGTTCCTCAGAGGTAGAAATCCTTGGCATTTCCACTCTGAGTCCTGAGAAAAATGGATTCACTGTCCCTTGTTGCAGAGTGAGGACAGCTAGTCTGTCTGTTACTCTTGTTCCCAGCTGCCTTGTGCTTGCCACTCTTTGAGGTGGAGGATGATCACACTCATATGTTGCCCTAGAAAGAAACCAGCCCCTGCTGAGAGCACACGAGTCCAGTTTCAAAGTGCACAGCTCCAAACTTCTCACCCTTTCTCCGGGCACCTGAGGGAGCTCTCCACACTCCCCTTCTAGCCAAGGACACACAGGGCTCTTTTCAGATGCCCACATACAGCCTCCCACCACCATCTCCATACTCTCAGCATCTCGGCACCTTCCTCATGGGTCTCTCAGATATCACAGAGGTGCTATGAGACAGCAGTGCCTTTCTAGAGGGCAGCACGCAGTCTGCCAGGACACTATAAGGAAACGGTCAAAGGACTCTTAGGACTGGAGATGGGTTCTCCTTAAGGGAGAGTCAGCTCATTTCGCAGCCCCACAGACTGCATTTTCTGGAGCTCCACAAGTCAGAAGGGGGCTGGGGCAACCTCATTCCCATGCAGACCCCTCTGCTGCACAACTTGCGGCATTGGTGTCAGAACTGGAACTGAAACTTCCCACCCCAGAGAGCTCAACAGCAAGAACAGGAGCAGCATGGACAGGAGGGGAAACAAGGAGCAGCACCACGATCCGGGTGCCAGGGGAGGCAAGGAGAGAGAGAGACAGATGGGAACTCAGGAAAGCCTTCACCTTACCAGCTCGGCATGTCGCCTCACAGGCAGTGGCATCACAGGGTAGTCACTCTCAGTCCCTTTCTCAGGCACCTCTCCTCTGCCGGAGGGCTGGCTGCAGAGAAGGCAGCTCATGCCCTGGACCCCATGGCTGTCAGGGCAGAGGCTCTGCTGGCGGGGAGAGGAGACACAGGGAGCTTGCTCAGAGGAAGGTGTCTGCATCAGAGGGACTGACCATGACTTACCCAAATCCATCCTCCCATGACAATTCTCTTGGCACTTCCCTCTCACCCCTTGCCCATCTCTACAGCCTGGGGCTGTTCCTGCTGCCTGCAGCTTTCTCTCCCCCAACATCTTTTCCCTGTCTGTACTCACAGACCCTGTCCCACCCTCTGTGTGTGCAGTTCTGCCCTACAGAAACCTCCCGGATCACGGCACTGTCCAGGGCATCTCCGTGCTCGCAGGTCCTAAGAAGCAGGTCACATAAACCCTGATAAGTCCATAAAGGTGATGCTGGTGCTGCTGTAGGTGGAGGTGGGGTTGAAAGGGTTTGCTGAGCTTTCTCACAGACCTACTGATCTCTGAGAGGGAAGGTCAGTGAGTCCCAGCTCCTTGCCAAACCAGAAAACTCTTTCCTTTGTTCTCCCTGCCAGCATTAGGAAACTGGAAGCCCTGGAAGGAAAGCTCCTTCCCTTTCAAGTGGCCTTTTTTGCACCTTCGTCTGTGGTGTAGGCACACTGCTCTGAATCACAGCCCTGCACAGACCTGTGTGCATATCCCAGCTTCACAGCACTGCAGCCGTCCTTGGGAGAAAGCAGCAGCATGCCCTGTCCCTGTGATGATGTGGCGGGGAATGCCTGCTCTGAAGCATCTCCCCATCCTCTGCAAAGGAGAGCGATCCTTAAAAAACCTATCAGTCATGGGATGAAATAGGTTTAGAAGATCCCTCCAGGAACCTCTACAACATTGCCCTGCAGCCAGAGACTTACCGTGCAAAGGGCTGTGAAGATTTCTCCCACAAGGAGCTCTCCTCTCTCCTCCCACTCCACACTGCCTTGCACTTCTCTCTGCCTTTTTTCCTGTCATGTCAGCAGCAGCAGGCAGTGCCCGGAGCCCTGCTGCTCTTTGCAGAGGAACCACTCCTGCACAAAACTCTCTGTGGGCAGTGCCGCCTGGTTGCTATGACCTCCCTCCATCCTTGGATCCTGGCCCTGCTCAGGAGCAGGGGCCCAGCTGAGCTCATGAATTTCTCTGTCCCTTGTGCTCCCTCCTCCTGGGAAATGTTCACTGAGGTAGACTAAAATAATCACTGATGGTCCCTCTCTAAGCACTGAAGGAAGACTGATTCCAGCATTGCAATTTGTCTCATCAGAGGTTGTTTATCTATGAAAAGTGGAACTGTCCCACTCAGGAAGCCCCTATTCCCATCTCTTAGCTAGGCAGCAAACCTAGATGGGCAGAAGAATAGATTTCCTTTTCCCAGAGTTTAGGGAATAATTCAGATGTGTCACTTTGGGCTTCTCAGGCTGCTTTAGAAGGCCCTGGAATGGCATAGGATTCAGATTCTCCCGTGAGCTCCACAAAAAACACACAGGAGGTGGGATTCCCCTGTCCCAGGCAGAAGTGAGCACAGCATGGATGTCTGCACGCGAGATCTTGGTCTATGCATGACCATGCAGGTCTTCTGCTCCATCCTCCTGGGAAATGTTCACTGAGGTAGACTAAAATAATCAGCTATTGTCCTTTGGTAAAGAGTGGAGAGACACTGATTCCAGCATTGCAATTTATTTCATCAGAGGATGGCTATCTATGAAAGGTGGAAATATCCCACTCTGGAAGCTCCTATTCCCATCCGTTAAGTAGGCAGGACACCTAGGTGGGGACAAGAATGGAATTCATTCACACATGGTTCAGGTGTTGATTCAGATGACTTGGTTTGGGCCTCTCAGGATGCTTTAGAAGTCCCTGGGCTGGTGTGGGATTCAGATCCTTCTCATGAGCTCCATAAAAAACACAGAGGGGGTGGGAGTCCCCTTGCCCAGGCAGAAGTGAGAACAGCATGGATGTCTGCATGCGAGATCTTGGTCTATCTTCAATGGAGATGGAGGGTGGGAGTCAGTTGCTCAACACACAAACACCTGATGACATTGGAAGAGACAGAGACGGACCAAGGCATGTGCCAGAGTCTTCTTGCTGTGATGGAGCAGCTATGACACCCACATCCTTCTAGAGCATGAGTTGGCGGCCAGGTGGAGAATTGCCTTGGCCATCTCAAATGACACTAGATGCCTCCTACTACTAGGGCTCCACTCACTATGAAGCTGAGACATAGGAAGATCCCAAAGTTACAAACAGCTAGTGCAATTCAGTGCAGACACTTGATTTAATGACATAGAAATAGGCCTGCAGGGCCATGTCGGATGCCTGGGGTGTCCAGCACATCCACATGTCTCTAGAGATACAACATGGGACCTCTAGGAAAACCATGGCCCTTTGGGGTGGTTGCTGGGCTAGGGCCCCAGGGCATCTTGGGGTTCCTACCAGTGCCCAAACAACTGGATCCCACCACTGCCTTTAGGCCAAGTTTTCCGATCTACAGCCAAGACTGCTTCATAAATGGGAGAGGCACATCACACCAAGGTCTCTGCTCTAGTCTCTGCACCCTTAAAACCTTCTAGCTTTCCTCCCCCTGAAACTCTTCTCACCCACAAGAGGATATGAACCAGGACTGGGCTAATGATGACCTCAGGGTACCTGGATCACAGGCTGCCCAGGCCCAGGGACTTCTTCAGTGGCACCTTGTCCTGCCTGGAAATTGGTTCACCTCTGTCAAAGGCCACAAGGTGCTGCAGAGTCAGCTCAGGTAGCAAAACCCTCTCCTGCCATTCCTGCACAGCCCAGCTCTGTTTCTGCCTGGCCTTAGGCACTGCAGGATTTGCTCTCTCAGTGGGAACCTCCTTTCACCATTACATTGCCACCTGCTATCTAGGCCAGCATGGCTCTGCTCTGAAGTGGGGCCATAGCACACACAATGTCCTTGGCCCTTGCTAACAGGTTGCACCATTACAAATCTGCTCTCTGTGCCACAGCTGAGGCTCTGCAACTCCAATATACACAAGTGCCTGCAGCCTGGGGCACACAGAGGAGCAGATGGAGATGCACAGGCTGTCACAGGACTGAAACTTGGTTGGAATAACTGAGATGTGGAGGGACCACTAGCATGACTGGAGGGCTGTGATGGCAGGGTACAATCTCTGCAGGCAAGACCGTTAGGGAAGATGAGCAGGGGGGATGCCCTTGGTGTGAAGGGAAAGTTCAAATGTATGGAGCTCTTGCATGGGATGGACAAGGGTTTGGGTGAGAGTGTGTGCGTGAGCATCAGAGTAAAGGTGACATTGTGATGGGGGTTACAGACCACCCGATGAGGGTGAGGAGGTGGATGCAGTCTCCTTTAAGCAACCTGAGGAAGTCAGTGGTTACAGGGCCTGGTTCTTATGGGGGGACTTTAATCTCCCCAATATTCATTGGAAGGGCAAAGAGCAGGGTGCAAGCAGTCCAGGAGATTTCTGGAGGGTGTCAGGGACAGCTTCCAAGCACAGCTCCCTGATGGTCCAGTAAGGGTGATGCTCATGTGGATCTGGTACTCACACAAGGAAGAATTGATCAGGGCGGTGATAATCCGTGGAAATGTTGTCTGCAGTGACTATGGTAGAGTGGAGTCCCAGATCGTGAGGACAATGAGGAATGCAATAAGGCATAATGATAAGATGGGTAGACACACAGGTGGGTAAAAAGCTGGTTGAATGATCGCGCTCAGAGGGTTTTTTTGAATGGGTCATGCTTTACCAGGAAGCCAGGTAAAGGTGGAGTATGGAGGGATTTATACTAGGACCTGTCCTGTTTGAACGGTTCATCAGTGATCTGGAGGATGCAACACTCATCACGTGTATAGATGACACCTCATCAGGAGAAAGAGTCATATATTTGAGGGCTGCCATTCAGGTGGTCCTCAGCAGGCAGGAGGAACGGACTGTCAGGAAGTTCAACAAGGACAAAAGCAGGTCCTGCCCCTGGCACAGACCAACATCCTGCAGTGATATGGGCTGGGGACTGCCCAGCTGGGCAGCAGCTCTGCAGAAAAAGGACCTGGGAGTCTTTGTGGGCAGGAAGCTGAACATCAGCCAGCAGCGTGCCCTGGCAGCAAAGCAGGCCACAGCATCTTGGGTTTCATGAACAGCAGCACAGCCAGGAGATGGAGGGAAGTGATTATGCCCCTCTACTCAACACTCGTTAGAGCCCATCTAGATACTGCGTGCAGTTGGGGCTCCCTGTAGAAGAACGCTGTTGATCACAGAGAGTGAGTCCAGTGGCAGGCCCCCAAGGTGGTTGGGGGCTGGAGCACTTGCCCAGTGAGGAGAGGCTGAGGGAATGAGTTTATTCAGCACAGAGAAGGGAAGGTTTCTGGGGGAACTCATAGCAGCTTCCCAAGTGAAAGTTGCCACTGATAATGAACAAGGTTTTTAAAGGAATTTGTGGCATGAGAATGAGAGGAAAGAGTTCAAAGCTGACACAAGTGCTGTTAAAATTGTATATAAGGGAGAAAAATCGATGAGGATCCTGAAGCATTTGAAGTGGGGTCCAGAGGGGTTAGGGATTCTCTCTTCTTGGAGACTTGCAGGATGCAGCTGGACAAAGCCCTGAGGAACTTGGTGAGAATTCAGTGTGGATCCCTAAGTGAGCAGGAGGTTGGACTACAGTCGTCCCAACGTCCCTTCCAGCCTGAATGGTTCTGTGATTCTGTCCTCTCTGGTGATAGGCACTGCAATTCTTGCAAGCAGGAAGTCCTTTTCTGCATGTGGGTTAGCACCTGACATGGCCTCCCCAGAGCCAGCCCCTCCTAGTGGTGTGAGGTTGTCTCTTGGGCCTGAAAGGTTTTCAGTTCAAGGTTTCTTTATGAGTGACTGCTTGTCCAGAATGGGCCCTGCTCACAGCTTACAACTCCTGTAAATTACAACATGATACCAAATGAGTATGACACAAACAAAAAGTCATGGCATGAGGGTGATGGCACTCTAATGTGCCCAAGGTCTTTAGCAAATGCAGAAATATCCTTACCCAGCCATGGCTGTGCCCCACATAGGGGTCAGCAGACAGCCGTGCTCTGGGATCTGCCAGGATCTGGTGCAGAAGAGAGGCCATGCAAGGCTGGCCTTTTCCCTTCCACTGGGATAGAGAAACCTGGTGCAGAAGAGAGGTCATGCAAGGCTGCCCTTTTCTCTTCCATTGGGATAGAGAAACCTGCAGCAGGACGCAGGTGGCCATGGACAACCCCACAGCTGGGGAGAGCAGTCAGCATGGGAAAGGGGTGATGTGAGGGGCTGGTGTGGGACGATGGCCCTGGGGCAGCTTCCCCAGTGTGTCCGTGCAACACAGGGAACAACCTGGGCTCTTCTCTCCTGCACCTGCCATGTCCTGGTGCCTTTCCCAGGAGACCTGCATTTGCCCTGCAAGTACATGGCCGTGTGCTCCCCCACTGCCATTCACACGCAATAGCTGCCTGCTGGCATTTTTCCTCTCCTGGGCCCTTTCCAGTCCAGCCCAGACCCTCCTCAGCTCTCCCCACCTTCCCTGCCCTCTCCCCAGCGCACCCAGCAGAGCAGCCCAAGCTGGCAGTGGCCCCCAGCAGTGCCTGCTGCAGAGGGCTGCAGAGCTCTGGGCACTCACCCCATAGCCCCAGCCCCTCTGAAGGGCACAGCAGGTGCTGGGGGGCAGAGAGGTGTGTCAGCCTCCTCATCAGCCCCTGGGGGGCTGGGGGCCAGCAATGCCACAAGGAAAGGGAGGCCGCTCACTCCATATCTCCACTGCTGTCGTGACCAGCAGATCCTTAATTGGACTGCCAGCAGCCCCACTGACCAGCTCCTCTCCCCAGGACAGCACACGAGTCCTGGCCCCGGGGCTCCTCAGGCAGCTCCAGTGACAGGGCAGCCTGCCCCGAGCTGACACACAGAAACAGGTTTTCATTTATTCTTCCCCACAAGCACACAATGGCACCTTTGTTCTTCTCCAGGGATGTCCCTGTTCTCCAGGGAGCCTTTCCCCAGGTCAGTGTGTCCGTGCTGGCCTGCCCAGCCACTTCTGAACCCCTCCACTGTGTTCCCTGGGCTGGCGGTGCTGCTCTGCAGGGTGAGCAGGCTGTGGGACCCCAGGGTGACTCCACACTGGCCGGGCTGGTCAGGGTAGACCTAGCTGGCCCAGCATCACTGCACCTGACAACTCCCTCCCCAGGTGTCTGTGGCTGTGGAAGATGCTCAGAGCAATCACAAGGCATTTCCAATGGCTCAGGATGGGGTCAGATGTGCCATTAGATCCAGTCATGGTTTTTCATTGTAGGTGACATGAACCGCTCTTGAGGCTGCCTTCCCTGTGCCTGAGGAGTCCCCACTGCCTCTCCTGAGGTTGCAGAGCCCTGATTTGGTGCATTCCTCGGTTTGGCCCTTGACCTTGGGTGACCCCACTTGGTTTTGGGAGTCTCCACTCACTGCCTGTCCCAGGAACATGCTGTCCCTGGAAATCCCCTCTCCTCTCCGGGTGGCTCCATATTGCCTTCCAGAAGGATGGGCATCTGTCACCAGCCCTCTAATATTTGAGACAGCCCCCAGCAGATACCTCTTGAGCACTCACCCTCTCCAGGGCCACTGGGCACCCACAAGCGAAGGCTGAATCCAGCCCTCATTCCCTCACACATCACCCTATGAGCACATCCTGCTAAGCCCATGGAAAAACCCAGTCACAGCAAAATGGGCTTTTTGGGTGCAATTCCCTGAGCTCATTCTTGGCTCCAGCTTGGGAAGAAGAGCCCAGTCTTCAGGCAGTGTACTGATGAAATCCCCTTTTATTACAGAGATGCTGCAAGGGAGGCCAGCTCTGACACAGTGCTCGGCAGATTTACACAAAGCCTCTGGGTCAGACAGACGGGGTTTGTGCCTCTGGAGAAGAGGGATGAATTCAGACATTTGTGTACAAACACGCTTTTCACAGATGGAATGCCCCAACCACAAATGTTGCTTGAAATCACTTGGAGATCACTTGTGAGGAGAGATGGGTAGCTTATTGCTGTTGAAACAGCACCAACCAAACCAGTTTCTTCAGTGCCTCCTTGAGCTCCTTGTTCCTCATGCTGTAGATGAGAGGGTTCACTGCTGGAGGCACCACTGCGTACAGAATGGCCAGCACCAGATCCAGAGCCGGGGATGAGAGGGAGGGGGGCTTCAGGTAGGCAAAGGAGCCAGTGCTGACAAACAGGGAGACCACAGCCAGGTGAGGGAGGCACATGGAAAAGGCTTTGTGCCGGCCCTGCTCAGAGGGCATCCTCAGCACAGCAGTGAAGATCTGCACGTACGACAGCACAATGAAAGTGAAAAACCCAAAGCCTAAACAGGCACTGACTGCAATAAGCCCAACTTCCCTGAGGTAGGAGTCTGAGCAGGAGAGCTTGAGGATCTGGGGAACTTCACAGAAGTGGTCCGCTGTGTTGCCTTGGCAGAGTGGTATTGAAAATGTGTTCCCAGTTTGCAGCACAGCACTGAGGAAAGCACTGGCCCAGGCAGCTGCTGCCATTTTGACACAAGCACTGTGGCTCATGAGGGTCCCATAGTGCAGAGGTCTACAGATGGCAACATAGCGGTCATAGGCCATGACTGTGAGGAGATAAAACTCTGCTGTAAATAAAAAAAAGGAGAAAAAGACCTGGGCAGCACATCCCAAGTAGGAAATGACTTTGCTGTCCCAAAGGGAATTGGCCATGGATTTGGGGACAGTGGTGGAGATGTTGCCCAGGTCAAGGACAGAGAGGTTGAGGAGGAAGAAGTACATGGGGGTGTGGAGGCGGTGGTCGCAGGCTACGGCTGTGATGATGAGGCCGTTGCCCAGGAGGGCAGCCAGGTAGATGCCCAGGAAGAGCGAGAAGTGCAAGAGCTGCAGCTCCCGTGTGTCCGCAAATGCCAGGAGGAGGAACTCGTTGAAGGAGCTGCTGTTGGACATTTGCTTCCTCAGGGCTTTGTGGACTGTCCAAGGAGAAAAAGACAGGGGCACGTTAGAGCAGGCTTCTCTGAGCCAAACCCACTCTGCTTCTCATAGAAACCCCCACCTTTCCTCTGCCCTTTACCTTCACTCAGCTCCCTTTCTGCAGCTCTGTTTACACTGGCTGAGGGTGCCATGAGGAGCAGGGGCCTCCGCCCATGGGCTCCAGAGGAGTCAGTCCTGCTCTGCTGGGGGGCATGTAAATGGAGGTGTCAAACTGACCCTGCTATGTGGTGGGATACCTGGGGATGGGCGCTGGGAACTGGGAGCAAGGGGACTTGGTCCAGGTACCAGTGGGAAGTTTCCCTGTTTCCCATGATGAGAGCTGAATACAGCTCTCGTGGCAGCTGTGTCTGCAAGAGAAGACCCTTGTGAGGAATTCATCTCCCCCAGCCTTCCCTCTTGAACAGAGGAGTCTGTATCTGAATCAGCCACACCAGCTGCCACTCCAGCAAGGCAGAGAAGCAGTCAAGTGAAGGCAGGGGGTGACCTGACCCTTTCTAGATGTCTCTGTCCCAATGGGATAGACCCTGTCCTCCCGCTAGTTTACCATCTGTGCCCTTCCTGCAGGCACTGCAGAGAGAATGGGAAGTGACTAGCTCTGATGCACACATGCTGCAGCAGATTATGTCCACCACGTATGTGGAAGGGCTGTTCAACATTTGGAAACCCATTTTTCTCTGCAAAATGATCACTGGAGGAGTCTGAGGATATACATACACACATGTACATATATATATATATTTGTGCACACGCACACACAGTCTCCCCATCAGCACCAGGGCTGGGGGCCAGCAATGTCACAAGGAAAGGGAGGCTGCTCACTCCATGTCTCCACTGCTCTCGTGACCAGGAGATCCTTAACTTGGACTGCCAGCAGCCCCTCTGGGCAGCTCCTCTTCCCAGGACAGCACACAAGTCCTGGTCCCGGGGCTCCTCAGGCAGCTCCAGTGACAGAGCAGCCTGCCCTGAGCTGACACGCATAGAAACAGGTTTTCATTTATTCCCCTCCACAGAAGCAAACAACTGCGCCTTTGCTTTTCTCTAGGGATGTCCCTGCTCCCCAGAGAGCCTTTCCCCAAGTCAGTGTGTCCGTGTTGTCCTGGCCAGCTTTTCCTGCAGCCCTCCCCTGTGTTCCCGCAGGGCCCCAGGCTAGCGGTGCTGCTCTGCATGGTGAGCGGGCCATGAGACCCTGGGGTGACTCCACACTGGTCGTGATGGTCAGGACAGAGCCAGCTGGCCCAGCATCACTGCACCTGACAAACCTCTCCCCAGGATCTGTGGCTGTGGAAGATGCTTGGAGCAATCACAGGGCATTTCACATAGCTCAGGATGTGTTCAGAGGTGTCATTAGACCCAGCCCATTCCCTCTCCTGAGATTTGGTACGTTCCTCAGTTTGGCCCTTTGCATTTGGGTGACTCCACATGGTTTTCAGAGTCTCCACTCACTGCCCATCCCAGGCACACACCGCCCTGGAGATCCCCTCTGCTCTCCAGGTGGCTCCATATTTCCTTCCAGAAGGACAGGCATCTGTGAGCAACCTAGTGATATGTGAGACAGTCCCTGGCAGATACCACTTGACCACTCACACTCTCCAGGGCACTGGACACCCACTGGGCACCCTAACACATCACCCTATGAGCACATGGTCCTTAGTCCTTGGAAAACCCAGGCACAGCAACAGGGCCTTTTCGAGTGCAATTCCCTGAGCGCATTCTTGGCTCCAGCTTGGGAAGAAGAGCCCAGCCTTCAGGCAGTGTACTGAGGAAACCCCCTTTTATTACACAGATGCTGCAAGGGAGGCCAGCTCTGACACAGTGGTCAGCAGATTTACAGAAAGCCTCTGGGTCAGATATTCTGGCTTTGTGTTGCTGGAGAAGTGGGATGAATTCAAACACTTCTGCACAAACATGATTATCACAGAGAGACTGCCCAAAACATAAAAGCTTTCTGAGATGAATGGGGAATCGCTTATGAAGAGGGATGGGGAGCTTATTGCTGCTGAACTAGTACCAGCTGAATCAGTTTCTTCACTGCGTCCTTGAGTTCCTTGTTCCTCATGCTATAGATGAGGGGGTTCATTGCTGGAGGCACCACCGAGTACAGAACAGCCACCATCAGATCCAGAGCTGGGGAGGAGAGGGAGGGAGGCTTCAGGTAGGCAAACAGGCCAGTGCTGATGAACAGGGAGACCACAGCCAGGTGAGGGATGCACATGGAAAAGGCTTTGTGTCGTCCCTGCTCAGAGGGCATCCTCAGCACAACAGTGAAGATCTGCACATAGGACAGCACAATGAAAACGAAACACCCAAGGAATAAACAGGCATTTACCACAATAAACCCAGCTTCCCGGAGGTAGAAGTCTGAGCAGGAGAGCTTGAGGATCTGTGGGATTTCACAGAAGAACTGGTCCACTGTGTTGCCTTGGCAGAGTGGTATTGAAAATGTGTTCCCAGTGTGCAGGAGAGCATTGAGAAAACCACTGGCCCAGGCAGCTGCTGCCATTTTCACACAAGCTGTACTGTCCATGAGGGTCCCATAGTGCAGGGGTCTGCAGATGGCAACATAGCGGTCATAGGCCATGACTGTGAGAAGAGAATACTCAGCTGACATGAAAATGGCACATAAAAATATCTGTGCAGCACATCCTGAATAGGAAATGGCACTGTTGTCCCTCAGAGAATTGGCCATGGATTTGGGGACAGTGGTGGAGATGGAGCCAAGGTCCAGAACAGAGAGGTTGAGGAGGAAGAAGTACATGGGGGTGTGGAGGCGGTGGTCGCAGGCTACAGCTATGATGATGAGACCATTGCCCAGGAGGGCAGCCAGGTAGATGCCCAGGAAGAGCGAGAAGTGCAAGAGCTGCAGCTCCCGTGTGTCCGCAAATGCCAGGAGGAGGAACTCATTGAGGGAGCTGCTGTTGGACATTTGCTCCTTTGGGCCACTGGTGGACTGTCCAAGGAGGAAGAGACATTGACAAGTTAGGACAGGCTCCTCTGAGTAAAACCCTTTGCATTTCTCATGGAACCTCCCACATGTCCTCTGTCCTTTACCTTCATTCAGCTCTCTGTCTTGAGTTCTAATTTGCACTAGCTGAGTGTGCAATGTGGAGCAGGGGCCTCTGCCGATGATCTCCTGTGGGGTCGTTATGCTCTGCAGCTGGTGTAAAAGAAGGGAGGTGACAAACATTCCCAGGTATTCAGTGGGGATAGGAGCAGCTTGGGTGCCATGAGCTGAACTAAGGAGACATGGTCCAGTGACCCAGTGGGAAGTTTCTCTAGTTACCATAAGGAGAGATTAATATAGTACTGTGACCAACCAATAAACCCCCACAACAGAAGAAGGCTCAGGGGAGATGGGCAAGGGTGATGTGCCCATGAAGCTCAGGGGATAAGGTAGAGTGTGACTTAGCACAGCTGTGGCACAGAAAGCTGGCTTCATCTCCACACAAAGGGGACCACAGGGTGGCCTTTGTTTTAGGTAAACAGCTATGTCAGTTGAGTGGATCACCTGACTACATCCCAACTGAGCAGATCAGCAGGTGTAAATGTTTCTCCTTGATTTAATCAAAACAGTGTGAATGTCTCCCTGAGTTCCCAGAGCAGCATGGGCAGAAGTGTGTTGTGGCTCAGCCAAACATAAAGTACAAAAACTGAACAACGAACAAAGAATTTCAGAGAGAGCAACAAGCTTGAGCTGGTTTCATCCAACGTATTCCTTCCCGGTGACTGGGGATCTCCCAGCGTTGTAATGGTGAGCATATTATAGAGGCCAGGAAAGGGGATCACCTTTTTATTGTGCTTGAGCTATATATTGCAATTGCTGTATTTTGCTAAGCGCAACTTACGCTTGTACTGTGATTTCAGTACACTGCTCGATCACTCTGCTAAATCAAAAATCCCATGTAACATCAAATATCATCAAAGAAAAAATTTTGATATTAAACAGTACACTCTCCACTTGTGGAATATCTAAAAGAACCTGCTCAGACACTATCGGACTCTGACAAGCACTCGTGCCAGCTGTCTCAGAAAGGGAAGATCCTTGTGAGGGTTTCATCTCCTTGCCCTCTTCAACACAGGTGTCTGTATGTGGATCAGTCACACCAGCTCCCACTCCAGCAAGGGAGAGAAAGAGTCAAGTGAAGGCAGGGGCTGTCCCAATCCTTTCTAGACATCTCTGTCCCAATGAGATAGACCCTGTCCTCATGCCAATTTACCATCTGTGCTCTTTCTCTAGGCACTGTAGTGGGAAGTGACTAGCTCTGATGCACACATGCTGCAGCAGTTTGCCTCCGCCCCTTACATGGAAGGGCAGTTCAACATTTAGGAACCTATTTTCTCCAGAAAATAATCTTCAGTGGAGGAGTCTGATTACACATTGATTTAGTTTTTAGATGCTCCCATCTCACCATGGGAGCATTCTTTGACAGGGTAGAAATCTTTCGCATTTCAGTTGCTCTCAGCATGAGCACTTGTGCATCCCAAGGGGAAAAAAGGGCTCACTGTGACTTTGTACTGAGTCACAGGATCTGGTCTGTCCATGAGTCTTGCCCCTCACTGCCTTGTGCTTGCACCTCTCTCAGCTAAAGGACAATCACACTCAGACGTTCCTCTCAGAAAGAGACTGGACTAAGCTAAGAGCAGAGGAATTTAGTTTCACAGGGAAGATTTTCAAATTCTTTTCTCAGTCCAGATATGGAGAGAGTGATGAAGAGTGTGACAAGCTCATTCCCCCACCCTACAGAGTGCATTTCCTGGAGCCACACAGGTTAGAAGGGGGCTGGGGCAACCTCGTTCCCATGCAGACCCTTCTGCTGCACAACTTGCAGCATTGGTGTCAGAACTGCAGCTGAAACTTCCCACCCCACAGAGCCCGAGAACAAGAAGAGGAACAGCATGGACAGGAGGGGAAACAAGGAGCAGCACCATGATCCTTCTGCCAAGGGAGGCAAGAAGAGAGAGACAGATGGGAACTCAGGAAAGCCTTCACCTTACCAGCTAGGCATGCCGCCTCACAGGCAATGACATCGCAGGGCAGTCACTCTCAGTCCCTTTGTCGGGCACCTCTCCTCTGCCGGAGGGCTGACTGCAGAGAAGACAGCTCATGCCCTGGACCCCATGGCTGTCAGGCCAGAGGCTCTGCTGGGTGGGACAGGAGACACAGGGAGCTTGCTCAGAGGAAGGTGTCTGCATCGGAGGGACTGACCACTGACCATGACTTGCCCAAATCTGTCCTCCCATGACAATTCTGTTGGCTGTTCCCTCTCATTCCCTGCCCATCTCTACTGCCTGGAGATGTTCCTGCTGCCTGGAGTTTTCTCTCTCCCAACATCTTTACCCTATCGATACTCACAGACCCTGTCCCACCCTCTCTGTGTGCAGTTCTGCCCTACAGAAACTTCCCGGATCACGACACTGTCCAGGGGCATCTCTGTGCTCACAGGTCCTAAGGAGCAGGTCACCAGGTGCTGCTGGTGCTGCTGTAGGTGGAGATGGGGTTGAAAGGGTTTGCTGAGCTTTCTCACAGACCTCCTGATCTCTGAGAGGGAAGGTCAGTGAGTCCCAGTTCCTTGCCAAACCACAAAACTCTTTCCTTTTTTCTCCCTGCCAACATTAGGAAACTGAAAGCCCTGGAAGGAAAGCTCCTTGCCTTTCAAGTAGCCTTTTTTGCACCTTCCTCTGCGGTGCAGGGACCCTGCTCTGAATCACAGCCCTGTGCAGACCTGTGTGCATATCCCAACTTCACAGCACTGCAGACGTCCTTGGGAGAAAGTAGCAGCATGCCCTGTCCCTGTGACGATGTGGCAGGGGATCCCTGCTCTGAAGCGTCTCCCCCTCCTCTGCAAAGGAGAGCAATCCTTAAAAAACCTATCAGTCATGGGATGAAGTAGGTTTAGAAGAGCCCTCCAGGAACCTCAGTAGCATTGCCCTGCAGCCAGAGACTTACTGTGTCAGGGGCTGAGAAGATTTCTCCCACAATGTGCTCTCCTCTGTCCTCCCACTCCACACTGCCTTTCACTTCTCTCTGCCTTCTCTCCTCTCATGTCAGCAGCAGCAGGCAGTGCCTGGAGCCCTGCTGCTCTTTGCAGAGGAGCTGCTCCTGCACACAGCTGTCTCTCGGCAGTGCTGCCCAGTTTCCATGAGCTCCCTCCATCCCAGGAGCCTGGCCTCACTCAGCAACAGTGCGGCCCAGCTGAGCTCATGAATTTCTCTGTCCCTTGTGCTCCCTCCTCCAGGGAAACAAACTAAATAAACTAAAATAATCACTGATGGTCCCTCTCTAAACAATACAGAGAGACCAGTTACAGCATTGTCACTGGTTTCATCAGAGGATGGTTATCTATGAGAGGTGGAAACATCCCACCCTGGAAATCCATATTCCCATGTTCTTAACTAGGCAGGACACCTAGAAGCGGGCAAGAAGGGAGGCCATTGACCCATGGTTCAGATTTTCATTCAGATGAGTCAGTCTGGAAATCGCATGCCCAGTTAGAAGCCCCTGGGATGGAATACGATTCAGATCCCTCCTGTGAACTTCACAGACACACAGCAGGTGGGATTCCCATTGCCAAAACTGAAGTGTGCACAACACAGATGTCTGCATGGGAGCTCCTTGTCTAAGCTCCCATTATAATCACTGGAGACGGAGAGTGGGAGTCAGTTGCTCACACACAAACACCTGGTGACAGTTGAAGAGACAGAGACTGCATCCAGTTGGGCCCCCTGTAGAAGAACGCTGTTTGTGACTTGGCGTGAGTTCAGTGGCAGGCCCCAAGGTGGTTGGGAGCTGGAGCACTTGTCCGGTGAGGAGAGGCTGAGGGAATGGGCCTTGTTCAGCACAGAGAAGGGAACGGCTTTGCGGGGCACTCACAGCAGCTTCCCAGCTCAAGGTTACCACCAATAAAGAACCAGGTTTTTGCAGTGACTCATGGCAGGAGAAGGAGAGGCAATGGCTATAAGGTGACATAAGTGCAGTTAAAATTAGCTATAAGGGAGAAAAATCAAAGAGGGTAACAAAGCATTTGAAGAAGGGTCCAGAGAGGTTATACACTCTCTGTTCTTGGAGGCTTGCAGGATGCAGCTGGACAAGGCCCTGAGGAAATTGGTGTGAATTTGGTGTTGATCCTGATGTGAGCAGGAGGTTGGACTCGAGACCTCTCAAGGTCCCCTCCAACATGAATGATTCGGTGATTCTGTCATTGCTGGTGATAGGCACTGCAATTCTTGCAGGCAGGAATACCTTTTCTGCATGTGGTTAGCACCAGACACAGTCTCTCCAAAGCCAGCCCTTCTGAGTAGTGTGAGGTTTCCTCCTGGGCCTGAAAGCTTTTAAGTCCCCATCAGGATCAACAATGAATTCACACCAATTTCCTCAGGAACCCTGAGCCAAACTGAACCTCAGCTGAACCTCAGCCACCCTGATCAGGACTAGCCCTCTAGAACAGACATACTACCAAGCTGTGCACAGCTCCTCGCCTTGGTCTCCTCTGACCCCAGCGTGCTGCCCCTGCAGGCAGATACACCATGGACATTATCTGGAGGCTTCCTTTGGCAGATCAACCTTCCCAAAGTATCTCATGATGTATTAGTACCAGACAGAAATGTTTTACTTTTTATAGTGTGATACCAAGAAGGAGTCATTCTGCAGGCTCCAATGGACACTTGGATGATGGGTGGGGGAGCTGAACTGTGCAAGGCCTGCTGGGACAGCCCTGCACCACCCTACAAGGAACTGAGCCTCACTTCCTTTTATCCACACCTCACTGCCAACAGGGGACCTTTGTCCAAATCAGCCTCAGATCCACACTTGCGATTTCATCTCAGAGGGGCTTCACTTGCAAAGAAGAGTCCACGAGTGAGCTCATGCCCAGGCTATGCCCGAGCTGATCAGGCAGCAGCTCCTGAACCTGTAGGCCTCAACCAGATCAGGGACACAGTGCAAAAGGTGCTCAGCTGAGTTGGACACCTGAACTGTCAGGTCAAACATGACTGCCTTAGAGAGAAGAATGTGGAAAGGTGAGGGACATAATTCTGAAGGGGGCTGACAAGTTATTTGCATAAAACAACTTCAGCTTTGCAAGCTGATTCTCAGCTATGACCCGTGAAGTATTTCCTGCTGGCTTGCAGGCAAGTGCTGGAGCATCTCTGCTCACTGTAGTCACTGCACATCTGGGGAAAGTGTTTTCAAAGGGCAATTTTTTTCTGAAGAACTACTTTGTCTTTGGAAGTTTCCCTTATTCTGCCCATTTCAAAAGCTAATGACTGTGGCACTGCTGCTTGAAAGGGCGCCTCTGAGTGTTCCACCTTGGCAAGACCATTTCCTTGTTAACTGTGTGCGTGGAAAAACTCCCACATGATCTAAAGTGCTCTCTGAGGCCTCCTGCTGGATGTCAGCCCCTGGATGTCTTGTGTCAGAGCCCAGGGCAGTGCGCAGGGTGCAGGGTGCAGCAGAGAGCCCCAAAACAGAGAGACCTTCAGCATGAAGGGCTCCAGACCCTCTCTAGAATTCACTGGATTGGAGGGGGGTTAAACAGAAGATTAAGCAAGGGCTAACTGGGGGATACTACTGCATTATAAGCAAAGAGTTTTTAGGGCCCTGTCACATGAGAAGACAAGACTGTCTGCACCAACTATGTACATGGGTGGTATCCCTACTTAGCCATTGCTGTTAGGAGAGAAGGACAACTACTACATGTCTAGCCTAAAAAATCTTGTGGTTGGACAGATCCCAGAAGTGTTAACTTCAAGAATCTCCAACAAGGAACCCTTTCTGAAAGATGACCTCTTCTACTCCAAATACTCTAAGCTGCATATTTCTATGTATTTCCCAGCATATGTGGGATACCTGGCTGCACATCCTGGCAACAGCTTTGGAAAGTCAAGGCCTCAACCTCACCGCACAGAAGGCAGCAGGCTGCCAGCACCCCTGGCTCACACCACCAGGGCAGCCTGGGCCCTGCCAGCCAAGGCACATCCTCACCTCCCAGGGCGCCCAATCTGTCCATCCTGGTGACATTCCCCACGCACAGCACTGCTCTCTCCAGACAGCTCTTCCTGCCTGCACTGGGGCCATCATCTGTCCCCACCTCAACATACCCCACCACTGTGACATGCCACATCACCATCCTGCACCTCATAGAGGGTTGCCAGCCAACATGCAGCTGTGCATCAGGGACACACCGGGAACTGGACCAGACAAAGCAGCAGCCAGACAACCCCCAGGGGCCCCAAAACACACCAACGCCACTTCTCCAGACCTTCCATTTGCTTCTAGTCCTCCAAGGCCTTGCAACAGGCACTTCCTCTCAACAGCCAGGCACAGCCCTGCTCAGGCTCACTTCCCACCTCCAGGAAGCAGACCCACAGTGCTCTCCCAGGGGCTCAGCAGGCCAGCTCTGGCCTCTCCCTTTTGCCTCACATGCCCTCAAGGCACTCACCCAACCAGCCTCCCTAATGAGGTCTCCTTTGGGGCTTCCATGGAGATAGACCAATCTCTTTGGCACCACTCTCCCTCTCCCTGCATTTGCTCTGGGGGCTCACAAATGACCACATGGCAGCACACACACACACTGACCAGCATGCACAGGGCCAGGGCACCAGTCCCACACAAGCAGGCTTCCAACGAGGAAAATGGCACAAGGCTTCCGCTGCTCTCAAGCATTTGCATTCCCCTGTCTCAGCAAGGGCTGCCATTTCTCTCCCAGGCAAAGCCTTGAGACAAGCCAGCAGGCTTCAGCAGTGCGAATGACACATGGAGAAGCCATGGCTTGGTTTCCAGGGTCCCACATGCATTGGCACAGGGAGATTCCAAGAGCACCAGCAAAGTGACCCACTGAAGGAGTTGGGGTGTGGCAGAGCAAATCTTGTTAGTCCTCATTTTTGGCACAAGGAGCTCTCCTCTAAACCAGCACCAGGGGGCAGGCTGCAGGAAGGACCACTGCTCTCTCTTTCCTTAGCAAGCAATTGACCCCCAATGCTCCACTCACTGGCACCTGGATTTTTCAGGGCTGCACGGAGATGATCCCATCAGGACCTCAGGGGGCACGAGTCGGAAAACAAGAGTGGTTACAATGCAAAAGCTCTAGGAATCTCCCCTCGAAAAAGGAGGGGAAACTCTAAAAGTGCTCAGGTAGAACATGCCAAGGGTCACGTGCTTCCAGCACACAGGATCCACAATGCCTGCCAAAAGGCAGGAGCCTCGTTGGAGAATGACTGTGCTCACCACCACTCCCTTGACTCCCTAGCTACTCACAGCAATGCATCTAGAGGTAGATGGGGCTCCTCACACCCACCCAAAGACCAGGCGAAAAAAACACTCCTTGCCCTTGGCAGCAGTGCCAGCACCTGATGACACCATACCTAGCACACTCATGCCTGCACATGGGGTGCTCTCTCACTGCCCTGCTGCAGCACAACAAGGTCACACCACAGCAGAACGGTGGAGGAACTTGCAGAGACTGCAACGGGAAGGAAGAGAGACCTGGGCTGTGCATTCCTTGCAGGGCACTCTGGCCTTGCCTTGCCTACTCAAAGGGACTCCTTGTCTAGGGAGATTGTGCACAGGAAGGCATCAGCCCCCCTTGAGAGTCATCTCCCAAGAATACACCTGCCATCTCCAAAGACCATCTCTCCACAAGGCCTTCACTCCTCCAAAGAGCTTCCAGCACGCTAACGCCTAGCCGGCCATGAGCAACCCCCACAGCCTCCTCCTCCCTCAGCAAACACTGCTGCAGAGGAAAGCTCTCACTAGGAAAAGTATATGAGAGGAAAGCAGGGAAAAAGCAGGCTTGGTTCGCATCTCAGAACAAGCAGAAACACTCCCTGGCCTTTAGTCAGCACCCTGCCTGCACATCCTGGCAAGAGCTTTGGAAACGTAAGTCCTGAACCTCATTGGGCAGAAGGCAGCAGGCTGCCACCATCCCTGGCTCACACCACCAGGGCAGCCTGGGCCCTGCGAGCCAAGGCACCTCCTCAGCTCGCAGCGCTCCCCAGCTCCCCAGCCTGGCAGTGCTCCCCATGCACGGCACTGCTCTCTCCAGACACCTACTCCTGCGTGCAGCACCAAGACACTGGGGCCACTGCCCTTCCCCACCACAGGGCACCACACCACTGTGACATGCCGCACCCACTGCCCCACGCCTCACAGAGGGTTGCCAGCCAACATGGGCATCTGCATCAGGAACACACAGGGCACATGACTACTCATGACAGCAGGCAGGTGATCCTCAAGGGCCCCAAAACATACACAGGCCAACTCCACCCCTTCCTTTTGTTTCTAGTCATCCAAGGCCATGCAACAGGCACTTCCTCTCAACAGCCAGGTACAGTCCAGGTCCCCTTCAGTCCCCACTTCGAGGAATCACAGCACAGAGATGCCATTCAGACCTCGAAGGAAAATCTCACAGCCCCTGGGGTTTGGATGGGGCAGAATTTCTACAGCACATGAACACTCGAAATCAGAGATTCCTAACACCACTGCTCACATAACTGCTAGATTCATTTAGCAGCCTAAAATTTCGAGCTGGACTCCCTGGCCACCCACAGCAAGTTGTAAGAAGTGCAAAGTCAAACTCCATGTCTACGTTTACCAGAGAACACCATCCTCAATTGAAATGTAGCACTACGAACTCATGACGATGGAGTGGAATAACATTTGTGTCACATGATGTGGAACATTATCATCTACTTCTGCTTGATTAATAAGTTGCATTGCTGTATTGCTGTAGAGCTCTGCAGGCATCACTCCCTCCTCTGGGCACACTCAGCAAACCCAGAAGTGACCTCACCACCATCATCCAAGCCATGTGCCTTCTCCTGCCCTATCAGCTGCTCAGGTATAGCGACCTCACAAGCGCTTACCCCCAGCATGTGCCTGCTGCTGGCCAATGGGCTTCAGAGCCAGAACTTTCCTCAAGGTAACTTCCCCAGCCATTTGCTACTGCTGGCCTATCAGGTACTTTGACAAAAGAGACCTCCTAATCAATGTCCATGCCTATCTGCCTGCTGCTGGCCTATCAGGGACTCAGAAGGAGATGACCTCACAGTCACCACCACAGCCATGTGTCTGTCACTGGCCTACAAGCCTTTGAGACAGCAGTTACCTCACTACAGCTTCCCCAGCCATAAGCCAAATGCTGACCTATCAGCTGCTCAGGCAGAAGTGATCTCCAAAGCACATGTCCCATCCGGGGACCTGCTACTGCCCCATCAACTGCTCAGCTGGAAGTGACCTCACAGTAACCTTTCTAGCCACATGTCTCCTGCTGTCCAATCAGGTCATCACTCAGAAATGACCTCAACATCAACATCCAAGCCTTGCTCCTGCTGCTGGCCTATCAGGTCCTCGGGCAGAAGTGACCTCATCCTCACCAGCCGAGCCACGTGCCTCCTGCTGGCCTGTCAGCTGCTGACACAGAACTGATTTGACGCTGGTGATTTCCTGGCACAGCTCTCGCACACAGCCGTGACCTCCCTGCCCACACCCCGGCCACGCGGCTGCTGCCGCCTGCAGCTGCCCCTGCCCTGCCCCAAGGCTGAGCCAGCTCCTGAGCGGCCTCCCTGCCTCACCCCGGGGCCTCACAGCCATCAGTGCAGCCCCGCCCTCCTGCCCTGGCCGGCCAATAGGAGGGCAGCACTGGGGGCGATGCCATGGCAATGCTGTGGCCTTGTGTGACCCCGCGGGCAGCCCCCTCCCCTCCCTCGTGGTGGGGCGCCATGTTGTGGGTGGCAGCACAGGGCAGCACGGGGCATCGCAGGGCTTGGGGGCAGCACGGCCCCATGTGCCCATGCAGTGTGGGGCCCCGGGGCCCAGCCGCTGCCCCACCAGAGCTGGGCTCTGCCGTAGGGACTTATGGGGTGGTGAGGGCACCCCCACCTGTTTCCAAGCTGCTCCCCCAAACAGGCTGTCTTTTGAGTGCAGAGGTCTGACCTCAGTTTGCAGGAGGACAGGGGCTGTGGCCATCTGAGGACAACATCTCTGAGCCCAAAACATGCTCTGCCAAGTGGGAAGTGTGAATGATCCAGGGGGAAGGAAGAGAGGTTCTCCAAAACAAGTAGATGCCTTGGAATTGTTACAAGGTGAAGGATCCATTTCCAACATGGGCATTTCCAGCAGGCTCTTGAGAGCCCCACAGGAGCTGCAGGACACCCCAGCTCCAGGACACAGGCCCCCTTTCCTGCCAGAGCCAGATCCCAAAGGGGGACCCACTCCCAGGGAAACCTGGACCTGGATTTCCCCCTGCCATGAGGGGATGGAGCTGATCCCACAGAAGCCTTGGTGCTCAGGGCAGCCGCAGCCCCAGGACCCAGGAGTCCTGGCTGCCACAGTGTCCCCTGAGCCAGGCGGGACCCTCAGGCATGGCTCTTGTGGCAGCCCCCACCCTGTCCAGCCACCCTCACAGCCCAGGACCCACAGCCATTTTTGGAATTAGCAGTCTCTGTAAGATACCTCGGGAAGGAGCTCCCAAAGCCCTTACCCTTGGTGGAGAGCTGCAGGAGCACTGGGAACAAGGAACTGCAGTGCAGACTGATGGTCTGGGTCCAGCAGTCCTCCATCTCGCTTGTCCCTTTGACCTCAGCTCACCTGTCCATCACGGGAAAAAGGACGCTCTTCCCACCTCGTCACCCAAAACTCCTCTCCAGCATGTCCCTGCTCCTCTGCCTGTCAGCGAGGGGCCCCAGTGTGGCCCTGCTGCCTGCCATCCCCATTCCTTGCCATGGAGCAGCTCCAAAGAGCAGCGTGTGAGCAGTGCCCAGCAACGCCCAGGTCTTGAAGGGAAGTGAGGGCACCGCCACGGCACCACAGAGACCTCCCTGTGATGCGGTACATCCCACTGTGACCTCAGCTCGTGTCATCTGGGGGCTCAGTAGGTCAGCGCCATGGAGATGGCACAGCCAGGGAGAGAGCTGAGATATTTCTCCTCATGTTCTGGAAAGCAATCATCTCCCTTCAGCCCAGTTGTTCTTATTCCTTACCCATGTCTCAGTTTGTCAGGGCATAAAACACGAGTCACACATCACCACCATGTCCCAGTGGTGGAGTGCCCTGTGATGGGGACAGGCCATGGCCACATGGTCTTGGGGCTCAGAATGGGAGGAGGTGTCTGGAGTGAGCAGTGCTGTGCGTGGGGAGTGGTACCAGGATGGAGAGATTGGAAGCCCTCAGAGGTGAGGAGGTGCCTTGGCTGGCAGGGCCCAGGCTGCCCTGGTGGCGTGAGCCAGGGATGCTGGCAGCCTGCTGCCTTCTGTGCGCTGAGGTTCAGGACTTGCGTTTCCTCACCTCTTGCCAGGATCTGCAGCCAGATATCCCACATATGCTGTAGCTTAGAGTATTTGGAGTAGAAGAGGTCATCTTTCAGAAAGGGTTCCTTGTTGGAGATTCTTGAAGTTCACACTTCTGGGATTTATCCGAACACAACCATTTTTTAGGCTAGAGGAATAGCAGTTGCCTCCCTCTCCTATTAGCAAAGGCTAAGAGGGGATACTACCCATATCCATAATTGGTGCAGACCCTCTTTTCTTCTCATGTGGCAGGACCCTAGAGACTCTTTGCTTATAACGCAGTAGTATCCCCAAATTAGCCCTTACTTAACCATCCAGTTAACCCCCCTCCAATCCACTGAATTCTAGAGAGGGTCTTGAGCTCTTCCTGCTGAGGGCCTCGCTGTTTTGGGGCTCCCTGCTCCACCCTGCACCCTGTGCATTGCCCTGGGCTCTGACACAGGACATCCAGGGGCTGAGACATCCAGCAGGAGGCCTCAGAGAGCAGTTTAGGTCAGGTGGGACTTTTTTCACTCACACAGTTAACAAGAAAATGGTCTTGCCAAGGTGGAGCACTCAGAGACGCCCTTTCAAGCAGCAGTGCCACAGTCATTAGCTTTTGAAACGGGCAAAATAAGGGAAACTTCCAAAGACAAAGTATTTTTTCAGAAAATAATTAGCCTTTAAAAACACTTCTCCCAGATGTGCAGTGACTACAGTGAGTAGTGATGCTCCAGCACTTGCCTGCAAGCCAGCAGGAAATACTTCACGGGTCATAGCTGAGAATCAGCTTGCAAAGCTGAAGTTGTTTTATGCAAATAACTTGTCAGCCCCCTTCAGAATTATGTCCCTCACCTTTCCACATTCTTCTCTCTAAGGCAGTCATGTTTGACCTGACAGTTGAGGTGTCCAACTCAGCTGAGCACCTTTTGCACTGTGTCCCTGATCTGGTTGAGGCCTGCAGGTTCTGAAGCTCCTGCCTGATCAGCTCAGGCACAGCCTGGGCATTAGCTCACTCGTGGACTCTTCTTTGCAAGTGAAGCCCCTCTGAGATGAAATCACAAGTGTGGATGTGAGGCTAATGTGGACAAAGGTCCCCTGTTGGCAGTGAGGTGTGGATAAAAGGAAGTGAGGCTCAGTTCCTTGTAGGGTGGTGCAGGGCTGTCCCAGCAGGCCTTGCACAGTTCAGCTCCCCCACCCATCATCCAAGTGTCCATTGGAGCCTGCAGAATGACTCCTTCTTCGCATCACACCATAAAAAACCCTTCTGGCTGGTAATAATCCATCATGTGCCACTTTAGAAATGCTGATCTGCCAGAGGAAGCCTCCAGATAATGTCCATGGTGTCTCTGGGCCACAGGGGCAGTAACGCTGGGGTCGGAGGAGACCTAGGTGAGGATCTGTGTGCTGCTTGGTGGCAGGTCTGCTGCAGAGGGCTAGTCCTGAGCAGGGTGACCATGAGCCCTGCCTGCCTGACTGCTGGCTGTGGACTGGTGGGGTGGCTGCAGCAGAGGTGCCCTTGCAATCACTGCACAGATGGGTCCTTGTCACCTGTGTCACCCACTCCCCTCCCCAGGGCAGTCATTTCTGCTGGGTGGACTCTCTGAGGTGCTAGGTGACATCCCAAAGCCTGCTGGCCAGCACATCTGCTGAGGGCCAATCAGGCAGCTGCAGTGGAAGTGACCTCACAATCAACACTGCAGCCATGTCCCCTTTGCCTGCCTCTCCCCATCCTCCTGCCCATATATCATCTCTGGTGGGATGAGTGGTGGTGTGACTGTGTTCTTGTCCTCAGAATGGCTCCTACCAGAACCCAGCCCATGAGGTTCCTGTGCAAGAGGTGACCTCACCATCAACACTGCACATGTGTCACTTCTATGATTTTCTCCCCTGCCGCTCTTCTGAGTTGTCCTCTCTTCTGGGCCTCACAGTCAACATCCCAGCCATGTCCCCTTTGCTGGCACCTCCTTCTCACCTATCCCCGTGGAATTACACACACGTGGTGGGACAGCTCACGTGTCAGGGTGAAACTGGGCTCCTGCGGAAGGCATGCTGGGATGGTGAGGAGGTGCAGGTGTGCTCTGTGCAAAGGGGTGGCTGGAGTGAACAGGGCTTTGTGTTGGAGCAGGTGATGAGGCAGTTGAGACCTTGTAGTAAGGATAAGAGGACACAGCAGTGTGGGTGACATTCTGGTAGGTGTTTCAGCTCATTCAGGATCTGCTTGGCAGGACCCCGCAGGAGACTTCCCTGGAGGGCAGAGGAACCATGAGGCCTCTGTAAAGACACACTAGGCAGAGGAAAAGAGGACAGAGAGGCAGAAGAATAGAGAGGAGACATGTCCATTGGAATACAGTAGTTCCTCAGAACCAAGTTTCTCCATTCAGAGTGTTGGCAGGAAACATCTCATGAAGAATAACATATACATCTATATATACATGTGGCTCAGTATGAATTGGAGAATGTGGGTGTGACTTATTCTGAAAAGTGAAGAGTCAAGAAAGCTTAAGAAGCAGACGTCTTTGTTTTCAGGTGCTCATTGACCTCTTTCTCTTCTAAATACACTGCTGCAAACTTTCCAATTAGCGAAACAAGAATTGAAGAGCTGAAGAAAATTATGGCAAGAGGCATGGCTCCTCTAGAGATTTTTTTTCATTTTAATGACCCCTCGGGTGTATTTGGTGCTAAGCCCATGAACCTCAGATGCAGAGAAGAGACTGAAGCAACCTCTCAAGAAGCAAATCACAACTTTCTTGGAAAGATAATGTGTCCCACTGAGGGCCATTACCAAGAAAGGCTCCCCAGGGGCTGATTAGAGCTGAAAGTTGGAGGCCCTGATTGCAGGTAGGCAAAGGGAATGTGAGGGTGGCTGTGATGCCAAGTCAACCTTGATGTGTGTTATCAAGCAGAGTGACCAGGCCCTGACAGCCAGTCCCTGGGTAGGGTGATGCTTTCCCTCACACATTGCTCAGGGCTCTTCTTGTTGGCAGTGTGCACATGGGGTGTACAACGCTAAGTTCAGGACCATGATATGGCACCTTTTGGGCTCCCAAGGGACTAGGAGGCAGCAAGGCCACAGTGCTTTAAGGAAACAGTGTCTTCTTGGGGGGGGCCTCAGTGGCAGAGACACCAGCCGTAGCCAAAAGGACAAAACCTGGTTGTGTTGGGAGCTTTCAGCCTTGGCAGTGCCCTCGGCCATCTCCACCACAGGCTGTCCTATGCTTTCCCATGCCTGTGCCTCTTTCCCTGCAGACTGTACACACCCAAGCTGCTTCCCCACCTTGCTCTCACCCCGGAATCTCCCTGCCTCTCCTAATGTCTTCCTGTCCTCACTTGCTTTTCCTTGAAACACAAAGGCAGGGGCTGATCACAGACTCCCTCTGGGTGACCTGTTGCACCTCAGCACTACCCTAGGAGTGACATTCTTTTGACCTGAAGTCCAGTCTGAACCTCTCAAGATTCAATTTCTGGATCTTTCTCCTTTGCATGCTGTTTCCCTATACTAAGAAAAGCTCCATCATCTCTGAACCCACCTTTCAAGCAGTCACAGGCTCCTACTCTTCTACCCTTCGCCTCCACTTCAGCAGGCTAAAGAAGTCCAGGTCGCTCAACCTCTCCTCATGAATGTGTTTATTTCCACTTAGGCACAGGACTTGACACTTCTCTTGTAAATCTTCATGAGGTATCTGTTGTCCAAATCAAAAACAAAACAAAACAAAAAAAAGCCAACTAACGAACGAAACAAACCACACCAGCTCCAATGAGTTAAGGATGAGCAGGGGTGGGGTGGGCTGTATGGGACAGGATCAGGGTGGTAAAAGGGACAGAGTTAGAAGACATGGGAAAAAAAAAAACAAGGATATTAAAAGTGAAGCCAAGGATTGATCAGGGCTGTCTTGGGGATTCCTGCCAAGAAGCCCTGCATCTGAATACTTCTGACTGGAGGAGGACAAGAAGGCTGGCCTGCTTTCACTGTCACAGGGCACCTGTGTGCTTTCCCTGACATCAACAAGCAAAGATCGAGAGTGGGAAGAATCATGGACACCTTCAGGGTGGAAGGGACCTCAGGAGGTCTCTAGGCCAATCTGCTTCCTCACAGCAGGGTCAGCTCTGGGGTCAAACCAGGTTTGTTCTGGACTTCATCGAGTCTGGTCTTGGCAACCTCCAAGGCAGGAGACTGCACAGCCTCTCTGGGCAACCACTTCAATGCTTCACCATCCTCATAGTGGAAAAGCTTTTCCTTATCTCCTGCATGAACATCTCTTCTTCCAACTTATGCCCATTGTCTCTTGTCCTACCACCATGCACCCTGGTGAAGAGCCTGGCTCCACCTCCTTGTAGCCATTGGAAGGGTGCTATGAGATCCCTCCAAAGCCATCTCTTCTCCAAGTTGAATCAGACCCATTTCCTCACACAGCAAGTGCTCCAGCTCCCCGATTACTGTGAGGGCCCTCGGCCAGACTCGCTCCCACTTATCAACCTCTGTCTTGTTCTGGGAACCCAAACCTCGATGCAGGGTTCTAGATGGTGTCTAATGAATACTGACTAGAAGGTGATCACCATTTCCCTCCACCTCCTGGCTGTGCTCCCGCTCATACAGCCCACGATGCTTCTGGCCTTCTTTGTTGCCAGGGAATGCTGCTGGCTCATGTTTTGCCTCCTGTCCCCCAGCACCCTCACGTCCTTTTCCACAGAGCTGTTCCCCAGGCCCTCAGGCCCCAGCCTGTAACACAGTGGGGTGTTGGTTTATCACAGGTGCAAGCCCTGGCATTTGTCCTTGTTGAATTCCATGAGGTTCCTGACAGCCCATTCCTCCTGCCTGTCTAGGTCCCTCTGAATGGCAGCTCTCAAGCATAGAGGACTGCCCCCTCACACCCCCACCTCCAGTTAGAGGTCAGCTACAAGCATGATGAGTGTTGCTTCCTTAGTGTAACTAATACAGATGATAAAGAGGACCAGTTCCTGGAGAGACCCTGTGGTGCTCCACTTCTCCCTGGCCTCCAGGAAGAGTACTACCCATTCACCACTGCCCTCTGAGCTTCTGATCATCCAAGCAACTTTTTACCCATCCGGTTGTCTGCTCTTCTAGACTGTAATGTTCTAACGTGCATACAAGAATATTGTAGGAGACGGTGTCAAACAGTTCGCTAAAGTCTAAGTGAAGGACATTTACTCTTCTCCATCCACAAATACAATTTTTTTAATCATAGCAGTCAATCAGTTTGGTTAGGCACAATTTACCCTGGGTAAATCCATATTAACTGTTCCCAGGCACCTGCTTATCCTTCATGTGCCCAGAAATGTGATCTGAGAGGGTTCGCTGCATGACTCACTCCTCACCAAAGGGAGGCTGAACTGCCTGCAGCTCCCCAGGTTGCCCTTGTGGCCTTTTTGGAAGATGGATGTAACTATTGCCTTTCTCCTACTATCCCATCCCTGATCAGTTCCTCCTTCTTTGAAATTTCCAGATACAAGAAGGCATCACCCACATTGGCCCATCTGGCAGCTGTGTGAAGAAGTTGTCCTTGATGGCCTCCAGAAACCTCCTGGCCTGCTTGCATTCTGCTGTTTGCCCTTCCAGTTCATGTCAGGGAGATTAAAGTCCCCCCAACAAGAACCAGGGCCTGTGATCCACAGACTTGCTCAGGTTGCTTAAAGGAGACTGCATCCACCTCCTCACCCTGATTAGGTGGTCTGTAGCTCCCACCATGATGTCACGCCTACTGTGATGCTCACCCACAAGTATTCACCCAAACCCTTGCCTCTCCCAAGGAAGAGCTCCACACATCCAAGCTGCCGCTTTCCACAAAAGACATCCTTCCTGCTCCTCTTCCCTGACAGTCTCTCCTGAAGAGATTGTACCCCACAAGCATCACCCTCCAAACATGTGAGTGATCCCACCACATCTCAGTCATTCCAATGATGTTTTCAGACCTGTGAAAGCTTGTACATCTCCATATGCTCCTGTCTCTACCCCAGACTGCATACATTTGCATATATTAGTGTTGCAGAGCATCAGCTATGGCACAGAGAGCAGACTGGTTGTGGTGCAACCTGTTACCAAGAGCCAAGGACACTGTGTGTGCAATGGCCCCACTTCAGAGCAGAGCCTTGCTGGCATGGATAGCAGGTGGCAATGTAATGGTGCAAGGAGGTTCCCACTGAGAGGGCAAAGACCTGCAGTGCCCAAGGCCAGCAAGAACCAGAGCTGGGCTGTGCAGGAATGCCAGGAGAGGGGTTGGCTGCATGAGCTGATTTGAAGCACCTTGGGGCCTGTGGCAGAGGTGAAGCGATCTCCAGGCAGGACAAGGTGCCACTGAAGACGTCCCTGGCACTGGACAGCCTGTGATCCAGGCACCCTGAGGTCATCATTAGCCCAGTTCCTGCTCATATCACCTGGCGGTGAGAAGAGGTTCAGGCAGAGAAGGGCAGGAAGGGTTTGAGAGTGCAGAGACTAGGGCGGAGACCTTGGTGTGATGTGCCTCCCATTTATGCAGCACACTTGAATGCAGACAGGATGGACTTTCCCTAAAAGCAGTGGTGGGATTCAGTTGTCTGGGCACAGGTAGGAAAGTCTGAGATAACCTGGGTTGTCTGCCCAGCAGCCACTCCAAAGGGGCATGGTTTTCCCATAGGTCCCATCCATGCAGTTGTGCTAGAAACCTAGGCATCTGACATGGCACTGCCAGCCAATTTCTATGTCATTAAATCACGCGTCTGCACTGAATTATGTTAGCAGTTTGCACTGTAGGCATCTCCATGTGTCTCAGCATCATAGTGAGGGGTGCTCTAACAGTAGTGGGCACCTAGTGTCATTTGAGATGGCCAAGGAAATTCTCTACCTGGCCCCCACCTCATGCTCTACAAGGATGTGTGTCTCCCAGTTGCTCCATGAGAGCAAGCAGACACTGGCACATGCCTGGGACCACCTCTGTCTCTTCCAATGTCACCGGGTGTTTGTGTGTGAGCAACTGACTCCCACCCTCCATCTCAGGTGATTATAAACAGAGCTTAGACAAGGAGCTCCCATGCAGACATCTGTGTTGTGCACACTTCAGCTTGGGCAAGGGGAATCCCACCTCCTGTGTGTCTGTGGAGTTCACAGGCATTAGCTGAATCCCCCTGCATTCCAGGGGCTTCTAAATGGGCTTGAGATGCCCAGACTGACTCATCTGAATCAGCACCTGAACCAGGTGTCAATCAGCTCCTTTCTTGCTCCTTTCTACATGTCCTGCCTAGTTAAGAGGTGGGAATCAGGGCTTCCAGAGTGGGATGTTTCCACCTCTTGCAGATAACCATGCTCTGATGAAACAATCTGTAATGCTGGAATCAGTCTTCCTGCAGTGCTTAGAGAGGGCCCATTGGTGATTATTTTAGTTTATTGGAGTGAACATTTCCCAGGAGGAGGGAGCACAAGGGACAGAGAAATTCCTGCTTTCAGCTGGGCCTCTGCTCCTGAGTGGGGCCAGGATCCAGTGATGGAGGGAGCTCATGGTAACCTGGCAGCACTGCCCAGAGACAGCTGTGTGCAGGAGCAGCTCACTGCAAAGAGCAGCAGGGCTCCGGCAACTGCCTGCTGCTGCTGACATGAGAGGAGAGAAGGCAGAGAGAAGTGCAAGGCAATGTGGAGTGGGAGGAGAGAGGAGATCTCCTTGCGGGGGAAATCTTCACAGCCCCTGCCATGGTAAGTGTCTGTTTGCAGGGCAATGCTACTGAGGTTCCTGGAGGGCTCCTCTAAATCCAGCCCATCCCATAACTGATAGCCTTTTTAGGGATTGCTCTGCTGGCACATCCAGTGCATAGGCATAGGAGGAGATGCTTCAGAGCAGGGATTCCCTGCCACACTGTCACAGGGACAGGGCGTGTAGCTCCATTCTGCCAGGGAAGGTGGCTGCAGGGTTGTGAAGCCAGGGACCACACACAGGTCTGTGCAGGGCTGTGATTCAGAGCAGTGTCCCTGCACCCCAGGGTGCTCTGTGCCCGGGTCAGTGACTCTGCTGCCTGCAAGGATGAGACCTCCGCCTGCCCAGGGAGCTCCCCACAGCACTATGGGGAGAAACTCTGGGAGAGAGGAGCGACCCCTGGCAGGGCAGGTTCATTCTCCTGCTGAGAGGGTGCTGCGTGGGTCACGGTTGCTCACAGCTCTACCTCATGCACAGGAAATGTCCGAGGGGTCTTTTCAAGAGGAGATCAAGAGAAGGGCTACTTGAAAGGGAAGGAGCTTTTCTTCAGATGTCTGCATTTTCAGTTTCCTAATTTTGACAGAGAGAATGATCAAACAAGTTTTCCTTTTTGAGAAGGAAGTGGGACTCTTAAACCTTCACTCTCCGAGATTAATTGGTCTGTGAGAAACCTCAGGAAGCCGCTTCATCCCCACCTTAGCCTACAGACAGCACCAACATCACCTTTGTGGCCTCATTGGAGTTTATGTGACCTGCTGCTTAGGACGTGCATGCACAGAGATGCCCCTAGACAGTGCCCTGATCTGGGAGGTTTCCTTAGGGCATAACTGAGCACACAGCGGGTGGGATAGGGGTCTGTGAGCACTGACTGGGAGAAGATGTTGGGACACAGAAAGAGCTGGCAGCAGGGACAGCTCCAGGCAGCAGGGATGGGCGGGGAATGAGAGTGAACTGCAGGGCATGAGCCACCTCCTCTGCAGCCAGACCTCTGGCAGAGGAGAGGGGCATCTCTCCTGCTCTGGGCTCATTTCATGCTGCCTGACAGAGGGGCTGAGATTGACTGCCCTGCGATGTCACCGTCTGCGAGGTGGCATGCCCAGCTGGGTAAGGGGAAGGCTTTCCAGAATGCCTCTCTGTCTCTCTTCTTGCCTCGCTTAGCAGCAGGATCATGGTGCTGCTCCTTGTTTCCCCTCCTGGCCATGCTGCTCCTTTTCTTCTCAGGCTTTCTGGCGTTGGAGCCTTTTCAGCTGCAGTTCAGACACTGATGCTGCAAGCTGTGCAGCAGAGGGGTCTGCATGGGAATGAGGTTGTCCCAGCCCCCTTCTGACTTGTGGAGCTCCAGGAAATGCAGTCTGTGGGGCTGGGAAATGAGCTGACTCTCCCTTAAGGAGAACCCATCTCCAGTCCTAAGAGTCCTTTGACCGTTTCCCTGTCGTGTCCTGCCAGGCTGCATGCTGCCCTCTAGAAAGGCACTGCTGTCTCATATCACCTCTGTGATATCTGAGAGCCCCATGAGGAAGGTGCAGAGATGTTGAGAGTATAGAGATGGTGGTGGGAGGCTGTATGTGGGCATCCAAAAGGAGCCGTGTGAGTCCTTGGCTAGAAGGGGAGTGTGGAGAGCTCCCTCAGGTGCCCGGAGAAATGGTGAGAAGTTTGGAGATGTGCACTTTGAAACTGGACTCGTCTGCTGGCAGTAGGGGCTCATTTCTTTAAGGGCAACATATGAGTGCGATCATCCTCCAGCTCAAAGAGGGGAAGCACAGGAGAGCTGGGAACAAGACTGATAGACAGACTAGCTGTCCTCACTCTGCAACAAGGTACAGTGAATCCATTTTTCTCAGGATTCAGTGGAAATGCCAAGGATTTCTACCTTTGAGGAACACTCCCCAGGGGTGACAACAACATCTGAAAGAAAAAAAAAAAAATCCCTGAAACTCTGTTCCTCAAACCTCATTCTTTAGAATTCAGAGTGAAGATGCTGAAAAGCCCTTCTGCACGATGAGTGGATTTCACCTGACAGAACTTGTGACTGTGAAAGCAGGTCACCCCCGTTCCCCTGTGCCCACAGCTTTACTGCAGGATTGACTCCTGCAGAGCCCATGGGCAGAGTTCCCTGCTCCTCACAGCACACTCAGCCAGTGCAAAGTGGAGCTCCAGCAAGGGAGCTGTTCAAAGACCCTTTCAGTAAAGAGAGAGGCAATGTGGGGGCTTGTATGAGAACTGCAACATTTGGATTTCTTTTCCTTGAAAAGTCTCTCCTAACTTCTCAATGTCTGTTCTCCTTTGCACAATCCCGAAAGCCCAGAAGGAGTGAAATGTCCAACAGCAGCTCTCTCAACGAGTTCCTCCTCCTGGCATTTGCGGACACGCGGGAGCTGCAGCTCTTGCACTTCTCGCTCTTCCTGGGCATCTACCTGGCTGCCCTCCTGGGCAACGGCCTCATCATCATAGCTGTAGCCTGCGACCACCGCCTCCACACCCCCATGTACTTCTTCCTCCTCAATCTTTCTGTTCTGGACCTTGGCACTGTCTCCACCACTGTCCCCAAATCCATGGCCAATTCCCTGTGGGACACCAGGGCCATTTCCCACTCAGGATGTGCTGCCCAGGTCGTTCTGTTTGACTTCTTGTTAGCAGGAGTATGTTCTTCTCACTGTTATGGCCTATGACCGCTTTGTTGCCATCTGCAGACCCCTGCACTATGGGACCCTCATGGGCAGCAGAGCTTGTGTGAGACTGGCAGTTGCTGCCTGGGCCAGTGGTTTTCTCTATTCTGTGCTGCACACTGCTAACACATTTTCAATACCACTCTGCCAAGGCAACACAGTGGACCAGTTCTTCTGTGAAATTCCCCAGATCCTCAAGCTCTCCTGCTCAGACTCCTACCTCAGGGAAGCTGGGCTTCTTGCGTTTAGTGCCTGCTTAGTCTTTGGTTGTTTCATTTTCATTGTGCTGTCCTATGTGCAGATCTTCACTGTTGTGCTGAGGATGCCCTCTGAGCAGGGACGACACAAAGCCTTTTCCATGTGCCTCCCTCACCTGGCTGTGGTCTCCCTGTTTGTGAGCACTAACATGTTTGCCCACCTGAAGCCCCCTTCCATCTCCTCTCCAGCTCTGGATCTGGTGGTGGCTGTTCTGTATGCGGTGGTGCCTCCAACTCTGAACCCTCTCATCTACAGCATGAGGAACAAGGAGCTCCAGGGTGCAGTGAAAAAACTCATTCAGTGTGTACAATGTCAGCATCAATAACTGTCCATTCTGCATCCACTCCTTAGGGTGTGTGGCATCAAGGCTGTGTGTTTTGCATTTCTTTCTTTCTTGTTTTTCTCTCTTTTCTTAAAAAAAAAAAAAGGTTCTTTTATGTCTACTCAGGCATCCCTTTTTTGAATCTGACCCAGAGACCATGTTGAAGCAGGAAGCCAGGCTTCCCCCTTCATCAGCAGAGATGCGGAACCTGAGAGCCCACTAGTCTGAGCTCCTTCAGATGCCCCCAGTGCAATGCAGAGAGTTTCCTTTTGCAGGGTCTCTTTTGGCACTAACACTGAGGGAGTTCAGGGGCACAGGGTCAGGCTCCGATGAGTACAGGCGGGGTGAGACCATGGGTCCCGTGTCCATTAGAAGAGCTCAGCTCCCCTGGCCACAGTCAGAGTGTGATGTCAAACTCCTCTCGTGTGAGGGTGGCAGCCAAGTGTCACCACAGGCTGGTTCCTTCCCTTTCCAGCGCTCCAACACTACAAGTGAAGGAGGAGTGGAGGGGAGGGGAGTCAGGCAGCAGCTTGTGGGGGCAGACCCTGTGCTTGATCCCCCCCACTGCCACAGCAAGCATTTCCTCACTGCAGCCTTCCCGTGGGGGCTGCAGCTTTCCTGGAGACACATCCCCGCACAGCAGTAGGACTTTCTCTTTTTAGAGTTGTTCCTCCTGTTCATTTCCATGCTGTCTTTCTGTGCTCTATCCTGTGGATATGGCCCAGGAGTTCTCATAACCTGGTGGTGGTAGGGTTGTGTTTCCATGTGCATGTGTCCTGAGAACTCAGGCAGGACGAGGCACTGGGCACCCTTATGCAACACCTGGCCTCCAGAATAACATTTCCATAATAAAAGAAGATGTCCCCTGTGAGGTGCCTGAAGTCTGGCCTTTCTTCAGAAGCTGGAGTCAGAAATACGCCCAAGGGATTGCACCACAAAAGGGCCTGCTACTCTGCTTGTGAACACCATGGGATGCGGGGAAAAGCTCAGAGTCTCTGTGTGATTTGTTAGGGACCAAGGGCTGCATTCAGATCTCATTTCTCCATGACCAGTGCCAGTGGAGATGGGGAATGGTCTCTGAGTTGTCTGCCTGGGGCTGTCCCACAGGTGACAGTGCTGACAAGAGATGCCCATCCTTCTGGAGGGGAATCTGAGCCCCAGGAGAGCTCAAGGGATCTCCAGGGACAGTGTGTGCCTGGTGTGGGCAGTGAGTGGAGCCTCACAAAGTGAGGGACAGTCCATGGTGAAGTAAGCAGAAGGTATAGCACTAAATCCAGGTACACATGGGGAAAGGAGGACTCTGCAATCCCCAGAGAGGCAGTGGGGACCCAGGAGACCCAGGGAAGGGGCACTGGAGAGTGATTCCTGCACCCTCAGTGAAATACCGCAGGCTGGAGCTAGTGCACACCCAAACACATCTCCTGCCATTGCAAATGCCCTGGGGTCACTCTGGGCACTGTCATGAGCACAGAGATGTGTCAGCAGTATCAGCGGTGTTGATTCCTGTCTGGCTGGGTCCGCATGGCCAGAGCTGAGTCAGGAGTCACCCCACGGCCTCATGACCACACAACCTAACCGGTCTGCAGAGTACCACCAACAGCCCAGGGCCCTGTGAGGAGCACAGGGCAGGGGTGCAGGAACAGCCAGGCCAGCATGGACACACTGACCTGGGGAAAGGCTTTCTGGGGAGCAGGGATGTCCCATGAGAGAAGCAGGGCAGCGTTCAGAAATAGGAAATGAGAACGAGAAGCAGCTTTCTCTGCTCACCAGCTCAGGGCAGGCAGGTCTGTCCCAGAGGCAGCAGGAGCTGCTGGAGGGGCTGCAGGACCAGGGCTCTCGTGCTGTGCTGTGCAGCGGCGTGGGCATGGAGGGGCTGCAGGCAAACAGGGAGGGGGATGTGCTGGGCACAAGAGCAGGGCACACAGAGTGATGGGCCTCAATGTGGGGCCTCTCGCCCCTGCTGGGGGCTTTGGGCCGTGCCTGACATACACTGTGGACATGGCTGTGCCTGGCCCTGCACCTCTCGGGTCCTGATCTGTTCCTGTCCCCGTCCTGCTGACCTGACTCCACATCTCTGCCTCGAACCTGCCTCCGATTACAGTCAAGAAAGCCTTGGCAAGGGAAGCGGGCATCCAAGCAGATCCCAAAGAAGGCTGGAAATGCAAAAGGTGACCCTATATCCATAGCAGCAACTCTTGCCTGACAGGCAATTTAAAGTTGTCAGGAGAGCTTCAGATTTGGACCCTCCAGCCAGGGAACATTGCATGCAGAGTCTTAGCTGCATGAAGAAGCGAAAGCAGTCTCTTGTTGTCTGATTTGATGATGCCCAGTTATGACAACAGGTCTTTCTGTGTCACAGCTTGACTGTTTATGAATCATTTGTGACTGGGTTCCTGCTACAAAGAGGATGTTGTTGGGAGCAGCAAGAGCGCGGCTGCTCCACTTGGGAAGTGGAGCCAGGAGCTGAGGGTGCTGGCAAGGCAGGCAGGGCAGGGACCCACCGATGAGACGTGTCGTCCCACAGTGCCCGGACGAGAAGAGCAGAGCAGATTTGGGGATGGTAACTGGGGTCAGGCACAGTTCAGCGATGGCCAGATGACTGGCGGTCTCCAACCAGCCCTGCTTTGTGTGGGAGCTTGGACTGGAGACCTCCAGAGGTCCTTTCCCACCAAAAGTCCTCTGCAATTCCATGAATTCTTACTCCTCAGCCTCTGCTCTGGCACGGCTGGTAGGGGGATGAGTGTACCTAGGGCAGGGCAGAACAAGTCTGGCTGGGAGAGCGTCATGAAGAAGATCCAATGGTCCATGGGTCAGCCCTGGCCTTTGGCAAAGCCTGTTGTGCACCCTGAGAGGCTCCATCTGCCTCTTCCACCCTGCCCTGTGCTCCCCTCCCATCAGACAAAGCAGTGGCCATCATTACCTGGGGACTCTCTTCCCCACGGGGAGGAGGAGAAGGGCCTTTACCAGCCCCACACTGCCTTTTCCACCCCCAGCCTTTGCAGTTGTGTGTGCCTGGCTCTGCCCACTTGCCTTCACAACAGTCATGGCTGCACTGAAATCCATGAAAATCCCAGTGCTCCTACCCTTGAGTGGGCATCCATCCCTAACCTGGAGCCTGGCTGGCCACAAAAGCATCGCCTGTCCAGTGCCCCGGCCATGCAGACAAGGGCAGGGGTCTTTGCTCCAGTTTCCTGGATCCTCTCCCTGCTCCCGGTACCACTGCTGCTGTGCCCATGTCAATCCCTCCTGCTGCCAGACTGCCCTGGGTCCAAGGCAGCTCCAGCTCCTTCCAGGGCTGCGCTGGAGCCTTTCAGGAGCGGGATGAGGTGGGGCTGGCACTGCCATGGTGGGTTGGGAGAGGGCAGCTCCCACAGAATCACAGAACGGTTGAGGTTGGAAGGGACCTCTGGAGATGATCTAAGTCCTACCCCCCTGCTCAAGGAGGGTCACCTAGAGCACGTTGTACAGGATTGCGTGCAGGTGAGTTTTGAATATCTCCAGAGAAGCAGAAGTGACCTCAGAATCACCAGCTGAGCCACCTGCCTCCTGCTGGCCTGTCAGCTGCTGACACAGAACTGATTTGACACTGGGGATTTCCTGGCACAGCTCTCACACACAGCCGTGATCTCCCTGCCCACACCCTGGCCATGCGGCTGCTGCCGCCTGCATCTGCCCCCTGCCTCCCCCAAGGCTCAGCTAGCTCCTGAACGGCCTCCCTGACTCACCCCATGGCCTCACAATGATCATAGTGCAGCAAAACACCCTTTACGGACCAGTTATTGCCCCAAGAAAAGATCAGCTTCTGCCCACATAGTACCTACAGCTAGCCTGTGAAACTCAAGAACTGGAGAAAGGCCTGCAAGTAATTCTGGGCAACATTTCCTAACAGGAGGACTGCATGGGAGCAGCGATGATGGAGCTGAAGACAGCAGGGCCTCATGTCCAGGCAGAGGGAGAAGCCTTCCCACAACTCAGAAGTCTGGTTCCTTCCCCAGTGCTGAACAGACCCAGCAAATCCTCCACACATCCAGGACAACCAGCATTCTCCTATTGGTGCCCTGACAATTTGAGACACGGGGAAGGACTCAGGCAAGAGCATCTCAGCTGGTGAAAAGAGCTGGTGAAACCAGCAGCTCTTTACCCCAACCTGTGAGCAGGGCTAATAACAATGGCCAGTGAAGGACTGGCTGTCCATCAGCTTCCAAGGCCCTGCAAAAGCCAAACAGCTCGCACGGACAGAGCTGCACTGGAAACACCCTTCATGTGGAAATAGGAGAGACAGACGGCTCCTGTGGGTCCCAGACTGGACTGTGCTTCTGCACAAAAGTCTATAAAAGCCTTGATGCAAGGCCCTAGAGAAGAGGGATTTTCCTGGGAGCTCAAAGATTCCCATGCCGGACTCAGGACATGTCAAGGGAAACCCATCCCACCACACCAAGCCCACTGCTCTCCTTTCTGGGACCTTCCTGGGTGCTCAGGCCTGGAGCAGGAGGGGATGTGGGGGCACGGCTGCATCCCGGACTAGCCTCCATCAGGCCTTCAGCTCCACAATGTGTCACAGCTTCAAGTGAGCTCTCTGAAGCAACACTTCTCTCATTTGAAGCCGTGCCCCTGGTGCAGAGAGAAGACTTTGGGTAGACACATAGGAGACAGGGGAGAAAAAGGGCAGACCCCAGGGTGCAGAGCTGGGGCTCACAGCATGACGGAGAGAGGGTGCCACAGAATGAATGAGCAACCCAAAGAAGTAGATGAGTCCTTCCTTTTCCAGTGCCTCTGAAAGCCTCATCTCTGACAGTATTCAAGGGGGATGGAGCCTCCCTTCTGCAAGAGTCGCCCCAGGACTGTGCAGAGATGAGGAAGAGCAGGAAGGTTGGTTGTAGGGACATTCTCAAGCTGCAGCAGCTGCAGAGCTGGGAGCTGGTCACCTCACAAACTTCTGAATGAGCCCAAATGCAGGTCCTGAGGCATTGCACTGCCTTCCAGGCTCTGCACCGGAGCCTGGGCAGCAGCACTGCAGTGTGTGGGCATGTCCTGAGAAGCCCAGGGTCAAAACGGTGGGACATCCAGGGTGCCAGGACTGTACAGCCCCAAGAGAGCTAGGGTCCCAGGGCAGGTCCAGAGTGTCAGGAACTGTACCCAGGGGAGAAGTGCTGCCTCGAGGTCATGCTGAGAAGCCCAAGGATCTGCTGAGCCCCAGAGAGGAGAAACGGCTTTCCTCTGGCTCAGCCCAAAGGGAAGCTGGGCGAAAGTCATCAGAAATGGGAAAACTTCCCCAAATTTGCTATATGGCCTGGCCCATGGCTTTGGAGCATGGCAGGGATCAGGGTCCCAGATAAAGCCCTCTGGATGATGTGTGTTAAGGGCACGTTTGCTCTTTTCTGGTATATCATCTCTATCTTAAGCACTCCAGACCAAGTAACCTTGTTGAGGACTTCTAAAAGCAAAGCGCCTGCTTTGGTGCCTCAAGGAGGAAGGCTACGTCCGGTCCCATGCTGTCCTACATCCTACTTCTACAAAAAGAGCAACCCACAGAAGAAACCAGTTTTGAGGCTCACCAAAGCATCTCAGCGCATGGCCAGGCTTTGTGCTGTTTCATCCCACATGATTTTTCTCCTGTCTTTGAAAGATGCCAAACCCCAAACCACCCCATCCCCCCAACCCCAGGTTACTACACATTTCTGCCCAGTATAGCGACCTGTTGGTGCAGGGGTGCAGTAGTGACCTCTCCAGTGCCCCATTTGAGATATTTCACAGCCTTTGGCACTGTCTGGAGACGTTCCAGAAGGATTTATCAGCAACTTTGGGACATAACTGGGAATGGAAGGGAGGTGGCTGCTTTCCAGGACATGAGGGGAACTCTCTCTGCTCTCTCCTGGTCTGGGCCATCTCCATGGCGCTGACCTAATGAGCCCCCAAATGACACCAGCTGAGGTCACAGTAGGATGTGCCGCATCACAGGGAGGTCTCCCCGGTGCCACAGGAGTGTCCTCACTACCATGAGCCACTGGACACTGCTCATGTGTTCCCTGTCACTGCCCTTTGGAGCTGCTCCATGGCAAGGGGTGCAGACAGGAGGCAGTGGGGCAGCATTGGGGCTGCTCACTGACAGGCAGAGGAGCAGGGACGTGTTGGAGAGCTGTTCGGGGTTATGAGACAGGAAGAGTGTCCTGTTTCCCTGGCTGGAGAGGCAAGCTGAGAGTAAGGGGGCAAGCGAGATGGAGGACTGCTGGACACAGACCATCAGCCTGCACTGCAGTTCCCTGTTCCCATCGCTCCTGCGGCTCTCCACCCAGGGTAAGGGCTTCATGACCTTCTTCCTCAGGTGTTGTACAGAGACTGTTAATTCCCAAAATGGCTGTGGGTCCTGGGCTGCGGGGGTTGCTGGACAGGGTGGACAGGGTGGGGGCTGCCTCAAGAGCCCTGCCTGAGGGTCCCACCTGGCTCAGGGGACAATGTGGCAGCCAGGACTCCTCGGTCCTGGGAATGGGGATGCCTTGAACTCTAGCCCTATCCCCTAAAGGCAGGGGGCAATCCAGGGCCAGGTTTCCCTGGGAGTGGGTCCCCCTTTGGGATCTGGATCTGGCAGGAAAGGGGCCTATGTCCTGGAGGCTGGGGTGTCCTGCAGCTCCCGTGGGGCTCTCAAGAGCCTGCTGGAAATGCCCATGTTGGAAATGGATCCTTCACCTTGTAATAACCCCAAGGAATCTGCTTGTTTGGGAGATCCTCTGTTGCTTCCCCCTGCATCCTTTTAGTCTTCCAAGTTGGCAGAGCATGTTTTGGGCTCAGAGATGTTGTCCTCAGATGGCCACAGCCACTGTCCTCCTGCAAACTGAGGTCAGACCTCTGCACCCAAAAGACAGCCTGTTTGGGGGAGCAGCTTGGAAACAGGTGGGGGTGCCATCGCCACCCCACAAGTCCCTGTGGCGTAGGGCAACCCCGGCAGGGCAGCGGCCAGGCCCCAGGGCCCTGCTCTGCCTGGCCACATGGGGCCGCGCTGCCCCCAAGCCCTGCGATGCCCCGTGCTGCCCTGCGCTGCCACCCACAACATGGCGCCTCACCACGGGGGAGGGAAGGGGGCTGCCTGCAGGGTCACACAGGGCCACAGTGTTGCCATGGCATCGCCCCCAGTGCTGCCCTCCTATTGGCCAGCAAGGGGAGGAGGCTGGGGCAGGGTTTGTCTGACGGCTCTGTCAGCCAATCAGAGTGCAGCATGTGGAAAAACAGCCATGAAAGGGGAGTGGGAGCCAAGCTGGAGGGAGGGACTGGGTGTGAGCGGGACTGGCGGGGCTGCGGGCAACTTCAGCTGCCGGCGGGTGCCCTCCCGCTGGGGCGGGGGCAGCGGTGCTGGCAATGGGGTTGCTTTCCTGCAGGAGCTGCAGCAGGGGCTGGTGGGGCTGTGAGCACGGCACAGAGCAACTTGGGACAGAGCGGGGAGCTGCCTTGCAGCCAGATGTGGCGGCATGCCCCGAGCAGCTGGGCTGGGGCGGCTGCTGGGGTTTGGGGGCAGGAAGTTTTGCCCCTGCCGGGGGTTGGAGACCCATTTGGAAGTGTTTCCCTGAGCTGCTGCTGCCACTGCAGCCCCAGGTGCTGCTCAGAGCTGTGTTTGGGAGCTGCTGGGCAAAGTGTGAGCAGGCTGCTGGTGTCCTCACCAGGATCCTTCCCAGTGGTGTCTTTCGTTCTGAAAACGGCATTTCCAAGTGGCTCTGAGAGAGGCTGTCCCCACATGTGACGCCGTGCCTTAGCTGTTGTTTTTGCTCCAGGCCTCTTGCTTTGCCCCAAGACCTGTGAGCCTGGCAGCAGCCTGCAGGGTGTTTGCAGAGCAGCTCTGTAAGTGGGAGCTGTTTTGCTTGTCAAGGGCCTTGAAAGTGGATGAACGGCCAGTGCTCCCGCTTGCCGTTGTTCTTTCCATGCTCCTAGGTCAGGGTGAAGAGTTGCTGACTTGTGGCTCTGCTGGTTTCACCAGTTGAGATGCCCTGGCCCGAGTCCTTTCGCGTGTATCCAGTTGTCAGGGCAGAAAACAGGAGAATGCTGGTTGTCCTGGATGTGTAGAGGATTTGCTGGGTTTGTTCAGCATTGGGGAAGGAACCAGACTTCTGAGTTGCGGGAAGGCTTCTCCCTCTGCCTGGGACATGAGGCCCTGCTGTCTTCAGTTTCATGATTGCTCCTCCCATGAAAGCATCTTTTTCAAAACTGTTGCCAATAGTTACTTGCAGCCTTTTCCAATTCCTAAGTTTTATGGTGTATGTGTACAGACTCCCTTTGGCAAAAGCTAATCTTAGTTTGGGGTAGTAACTGGTCTGTAATGGGTGTTTTGCTGCACTCTGAGCATTATGAAGCCACGAGGTGAATCAGGGAGGCCGTTCAGGAGCTGACTGAGCCTTGGGGAAGGGCAGGGGGAGCTGCAAGCAGCAAGAGCCCCATGGTCAGGGTGTGGGCAGTGAGGTCACTAGTGACTAAGAGAGCTATGCCAGAAAATCACCCATGTCAAAGCAATTCTTTGTGAGTAGCTGATAGGCCAGCAGAAGGCACATGGCTTGGGTGGTGATTCTGAGGTCACTTCTGCCCGAGTACCTGATAGGCCAACTGGAGGAGGAAAGCTTGGCTGTTGATTGTGAGGTCACTTCTGAGTGCTGAACTGATTGGATGGCAGCAGAACTGTGGCTGCAAAGGTGCTTGTGAGGTCCTTTCTACCTGAGCAGTTGACAGGTCAGGAGAAGACCCATGGCTTGGTTGCTGGTGGTGAGGTCAATTCTGGGTTTGTTGCATGTGCTCAGAGGAGGGATTGAGCCCTGCAGAGCTCCACAGAAATACAGAAATGCAACTCATTAATCAAGCAGAAGTCGAAGTTCCACATCATCTGACACAAATTTTATTCCACTCTGTCATCATGAGTTACTACTGCTACGTTTAATATGCGGATGATGTTCTGTGGTGAACGTGGACATGGAGTTTGCCTTTCCACTTGTTGCTAAGTAGAAGCTTGCAGCCTCCTGCCGGTCAGCTAGGGAGTCCAGCTAGACTTTTGAGGCTGCTAAGTGAATGTAGTGCTGGTGTGAGCAGTGGTGTTAGTAATCTCTCATTCCCAGGGTGCGTGTGCTTTAGAAATCGCCCCTGCCAAAACAGCAGGGAGCTTGTGAGATTTTCCTGCCAGGTCTGAATGCTGTCTCTATCTTTGAGGTGTCCACCAGCTTTTGTGACACATTTGGAACTGTAACATGTTAGAGGTCTCTGATTTCTGTCCACGTATGCAGTCATTGGGGAATGGGTGCAAAGGCTGTTGGAGGAGACAGAAGGAATGTCACCCCCCGAAAAGGTATGGGCCACATTTTCCAAGAGATTTCTTGTTCAGAGAAGTTGAGGCACAAACGAGAGGCAAGAGCTGGCCTGACCAGCCCCTGTGAGAGCACTTGCTCTCTGCTTCCTGGAGGTGGGAAGTGAGCAGGCCCCAGGCTTTGAGTGGCTGCTCAGAGGCAGTGCCTGTTGCAAGGCCTTGGGAGACTAGAAGGGAATAGAAGGGCTGGAGACTTGGGCTTTGTGTGTTGTGGGGCGCTTGGGGGTGCCCTGTGTGCTGCCATGTGTGGTGCTGTGGCCTGTGTGTCGCTGATGCAGAGGCGCATGTTGGCTGCCAACCCTCAGTGCTGGTCATGTGGCTGCTGTTGGTGGCTGTGAGGTCACGTGTGCCTCCAAACGTCAGCCTTACAGGAGGAGACACGCCGAACTGGTTCCAAAACAGACCGCTCGAATAATGTTCAGAGCAGACCAAAATCCAAATTCAGTCCTAATCATTGAGGCAGGGGGAGAGTGAGAGCTGTTAATCTACACAGGGGACCTGGAAGTCTTAGGATGAAGAAAGATGTTCTTAAGTTCACACAAGATGCGCAGGATGAAGCACAATGCTCCATACTGCAGTAAATCCTCTGATGCCTACCAGGCACTGAGGCACAAGTGACCTCACAACCACAAACAGCAGCCACATGAACAGCACTGGCCTAGCAGGCACTGAGCCACCACTGACCTCAAAACCACAAATGGCAACAATGGGCCTTGAACTGGCCTATCACGTACTGAGCCACCACTGACCTCACAACCACAAACAGCAGCCACGCACCTAGCACTGGCCTAGCAGGCACTGAGCCACCACTGACCACACAACCACAAACAGCACCCAGGCACCTAGCACTGGCCTAGCAGGCACTGAGCCACAAGTCACCTCACAATTGAAAACAGCAGCCACGCACCTAGCACTGGCCTAGCAGGCACTGAGCCACAAGTGACCTCACAACCATAAACAACACCAACCCACCTAGCACTGGCCTAGCAGGCACTGAGCCACCACTGACCTCACAACCACAAACAGCAGCCACGCACCTAGCACTGGCCTAGCAGGCACTGAGCCACCACTGACCTCACAGCCACCAACAGAACCCACGCACCTAGCACTGGCCTAGCAGGCACTGAGCCACAAGTGACCTCACAATTGAAAACAGCAGCCACACACCTAGCACTGGCCTAGCAGGCACTGAGCCACCACTGACCTCACAACCACAAACAGCAGCCACGCACCTAGCACTGGCCTAGCAGGCACTGAGCCACAAGTGACCTCACAATTGAAAACAGCAGCCATGCACCTAGCACTGGCCTAGCAGGCACTGAGCCACCACTGACCTCACAATTGAAAACAGCAGCCACGCACCTAGCACTGGCCTAGCAGGCACTGAGCCACAAGGGACCTCACAACCACAAACAGCAGCCACGCACCTAGCGCTGGCCTAGCAGGCACTGAGCCACCACTGACCTCACAACCACAAACAGCAGCCACGCACCTAGCACTGGCCTAGCAGGCACTGAGCCACCACTGACCTCACAATGACAAACAGCAGCCACGCACCTAGCGCTGGCCTAGCAGGCACTGAGCCACCACTGACCTCACAATTGAAAACAGCAGCCACGCACCTAGCACTGGCCTAGCAGGCACTGAGCCACCACTGACCTCACAATTGAAAACAGCAGCCACGCACCTAGCACTGGCCTAGGAGGCACTGAGCCACAAGTGACCTCACAACCACAAACAGCACCCACGCACCTAGCACTGGCCTAGCAGGCACTGAGCCACCACTGACCTCACAATGACAAACAGCAGCCACGCACCTAGCACTGGCCTAGCAGGCACTGAGCCACAAGTGACCTCACAATTGAAAACAGCAGCCACGCACCTAGCACTGGCCTAGCAGGCACTGAGCCACCACTGACCTCACAACCACAAACAGCATCCATGCACCTAGCACTGGCCTAGCAGGCACTGAGCCACCACTGACCTCACAGTTGAAAACAGCAGCCACGCACCTAGCACTGGCCTAGCAGGCACTGAGCCACAAGTGACCTCACAATTGAAAACAGCATCCATGCACCTAGCACTGGCCTAGCAGGCACTGAGCCACCACTGACCTCACAATTGAAAACAGCAGCCACGCACCTAGCACTGGCCTAGGAGGCACTGAGCCACAAGTGACCTCACAAGCACAAACAGCAGCCACGCACCTAGCACTGGCCTAGCAGGCACTGAGCCACAAGTGACCTCACAATTGAAAACAGCAGCCACGCACCTAGCACTGGCCTAGCAGGCACTGAGCCACCACTGACCTCACAATTGAAAACAGCAGCCACGCACCTAGCACTGGCCTAGGAGGCACTGAGCCACAAGTGACCTCACAAGCACAAACAGCAGCCACGCACCTAGCACTGGCCTAGCAGGCACTGAGCCACAAGTGACCTCACAATTGAAAACAGCAGCCACGCAATTAGCACTGGCCTAGCAGGCAGTGGGCCTCAAGTGACTTCACAACTGAAAACAGCAGCCACGCACGTAGCACTGGCCTAGCAGGCACTGAGCCACAAGTGACCTCACAACCACAAACAGCAGCCACGCACCTAGCGCTGGCCTAGCAGGCACTGAGCCACAAGTGACCTCACAATTGAAAACAGCAGCCACGCACCTAGCACTGGCCTAGCAGGCACTGAGCCACCACAGACCTCACAGTTGAAGACAGCAGCCACGCACCTAGCACTGGCCTAGCAGGCACTGAGCCACAAGTGACCTCACAATTGAAAACAGCAGCCACGCACCTAGCACTGGCCTAGCAGGCACTGAGCCACAAGTGACCTCACAATTGAAAACAGCACCCACGCACCTAGCACTGGCCTAGCAGGCACTGAGCCACCACTGACCTCAAAATTGAAAACAGCAGCCACACACCTAGCACTGGCCTAGCAGGCACTGAGCCACAAGTGACCTCACAATTGAAAACAGCAGCCACACACCTAGCACTGGCCTAGCAGGCACTGAGCCACAAGTGACCTCACAATTGAAAACAGCAGCCACACACCTAGCACTGGCCTAGCAGGCACTGAGCCACAAGTGACCTCACAATTGAAAACAGCAGCCATGCACCTAGCACTGGCCTAGCAGGCACTGAGCCACCACTGACCTCACAATTGAAAACAGCAGCCACGCACCTAGCACTGGCCTAGCAGGCACTGAGCCACCACTGACCTCACAACCACAAACAGCAGCCATGCACCTAGCGCTGGCCTAGCAGGCACTGAGCCACCACTGACCTCACAACCACAAACAGCAGCCACGCACCTAGCACTGGCCTAGCAGGCACTGAGCCACCACTGACCTCACAATGACAAACAGCAGCCACGCACCTAGCGCTGGCCTAGCAGGCACTGAGCCACAAGTGACCTCACAATTGAAAACAGCAGCCATGCACCTAGCACTGGCCTAGCAGGCACTGAGCCACCACTGACCTCACAATTGAAAACAGCAGCCACGCACCTAGCACTGGCCTAGGAGGCACTGAGCCACAAGTGACCTCACAACCACAAACAGCAGCCACGCACCTAGCACTGGCCTAGCAGGCACTGAGCCACCACTGACCTCACAATGACAAACAGCAGCCACGCACCTAGCGCTGGCCTAGCAGGCACTGAGCCACCACTGACCTCACAATTGAAAACAGCAGCCACGCACCTAGCACTGGCCTAGCAGGCACTGAGCCACAAGTGACCTCACAATTGAAAACAGCAGCCATGCACCTAGCACTGGCCTAGCAGGCACTGAGCCACAAGTGACCTCACAATGACAAACAGCAGCCACGCACCTAGCACTGGCCTAGCAGGCACTGAGCCACAAGTGACCTCACAATTGAAAACAGCAGCCACGCACCTAGCACTGGCCTAGCAGGCACTGAGCCACAAGTGAACTCACAATTGAAAACAGCAGCCACACTCCTAGCACTGGCCTAGCAGGCACTGAGCCACAAGTGAACTCAAAACCACAAACAGCACCCTTGCACCTAGCACTGGCCTAGCAGGCACGGAGCCACAAGTGACCTCGCAGCCACAAACACAAGCCACACACCTAGCACTGGCCTAGCAGGAACTGAGCCACAAGTGACCTCACAGTTGAAAACAGCAGCCACGCACCTAGCACTGGCCTAGCAGGCACGGAGCCACAAGTGACCTCGCAGCCACAAACACAAGCCACACACCTAGCACTGGCCTAGCAGGCACTGAGCCACAAGTGACCTCACAGTTGAAAACAGCAGCCACGCACCTAGCACTGGCCTAGCAGGCACTGAGCCACAAGTGAACTCACATTTGAAAACAGCACCCACGCACCTAGCACTGGCCTAGCAGGCACTGAGACACAAGTGACCTCACAACCACAAACAGCAGCCATGCACCTAGCACTGGCTTAGCAGGCACTGAGCCACAAGTGACCTCACAATTGAAAACAGCAGCCACGCACCTAGCACTGGCCTAGCAGGCACTGAGCCACAAGTGACCTCACAATTGAAAACAGCAGCCACGCACCTAGCACTGGCCTAACAGACACTGAGCCACCACTGACCTCACAATTGAAAACAGCAGCCACGCACCTAGCACTGGCCTAGCAGGCACTGAGCCACAAGTGACCTCACAATTGAAAACAGCAGCCACGCACCTAGCACTGGCCTAGCAGGCACTGAGCCACAAGTGACCTCGCAGCCACAAACAGCAGCCATGCACCTAGCACTGGCTTAGCAGGCACTGAGCCACAAGTGACCTCACAACCATAAACAGCAGCCACGCACCTAGTACTGGCCTAGCAGGCACTGAGCCACCACTGACCTAAAAGCACAAACAGCAGCCACGCACCTAGCACTGGCCTAGCAGGCACTGAGCCACCACTGACCTCACAATTGAAAACAGCAGCCACGCACCTAGCACTGGCCTAGTAGGCACTGAGACACCACTGACCTAACAAGCACAAACAGCAGCCACGCACCTAGCACTGGCCTAGCAGGCACTGAGCCACAAGTGACCTCACAATTGAAAACAGCACCCACGCACATAGCACTGGCCTAGCAGGCACTGAGCCACAAGTGACCTCACAATTGAAAACAGAAGCCACGCACCTAGCACTGGCCTAGCAGGCACTGAGCCACCACTGACCTCACAATTGAAAACAGCAGCCACGCACCTAGCACTGGCCTAGCAGGCACTGAGCCACCACTGACCTCACAATGACAAACAGCAGCCACGCACCTAGCACTGGCCTAGCAGGCACTGAGCCACCACTGACCTCACAACCACAAACAGCAGCCACGCACCTAGCACTGGCCTAGCAGGCACTGAGCCACCACTGACCTCACAACCACCAACAGCAGCCACGCACCTAGCGCTGGCCTAGCAGGCACTGAGCCACCACTGACCTCACAATGACAAACAGCAGCCACGCTCCTAGCACTGGCCTAGCAGGCACTGAGCCACCACTGACCTCACAACCACAAACTGCACCCACGCACCTAGCACAGGCCTAGCAGGCACTGAGCCACAAGTGACCTCACAATTGAAAACAGCAGCCACGCAATTAGCACTGGCCTAGCAGGCAGTGGGCCTCAAGTGACTTCACAACTGAAAACAGCAGCCACGCACGTAGCACTGGCCTAGCAGGCACTGAGCCACAAGTGACCTCACAGCCACAAACAGCACCCACGCACCTACCACTGGCCTAGCAGGCACTTAGCCACCACTGACCTCACAATTGAAAACAGCAGCCACGCACCTAGCACTGGCCTAGCAGGCACTGAGCCACAAGTGACCTCACAATTGAAAACAGCAGCCACACACCTAGCACTGGCCTAGCAGGCACTGAGCCACCACTGACCTCACAATTGAAAACAGCAGCCACGCACCTAGCTCTGGCCTAGGAGGCACTGAGCCACAAGTGACCTCACAACCACAAACAGCAGCCACGCACCTAGCACTGGCCTAGCAGGCACTGAGCCACCACTGACCTCACAATGACAAACAGCAGCCACGCACCTAGCACTGGCCTAGCAGGCACTGAGCCACAAGTGACCTCACAATTGAAAACAGCAGCCACGCACCTAGCACTGGCCTAGCAGGCACTGAGCCACAAGTGACCTCACAACCACAAACAGCATCCATGCACCTAGCACTGGCCTAGCAGGCACTGAGCCACCACTGAACTCACAGTTGAAAACAGCAGCCACGCACCTAGCACTGGCCTAGCAGGCACTGAGCCACAAGTGACCTCACAATTGAAAACAGCAGCCACGCACCTAGCACTGGCCTAGCAGGCACTGAGCCACCACTGACTTCACAATTGAAAACAGCAGCCACGCACCTAGCACTGGCCTAGGAGGCACTGAGCCACAAGTGACCTCACAACCACAAACAGCAGCCACGCACCTAGCACTGGCCTAGCAGGCACTGAGCCACCACTGACCTCACAATGACAAACAGCAGCCACGCACCTAGCACTCGCCTAGCAGGCACTGAGCCACCACTGACCGCACAACCACAAACAGCAGCCACGCTCCTAGCACTGGCCTAGCAGGCACTGAGCCACAAGTGACCTCACAATTGAAAACAGCAGCCACGCTCCTAGCACTGGCCTAGCAGGCACTGAGCCACCACTGACCTCACAATTGAAAACAGCAGCCACGCACCTAGCACTGGCCTAGCAGGCACTGAGCCACAAGTGACCTCACAACCACAAACAGCAGCCACGCACCTAGCACTGGCCTAGCAGGCACTGAGCCACAAGTGACCTCACAATTGAAAACAGCAGCCACGCACCTAGCACTGGCCTAGCAGGCACTGAGCCACCACAGACCTCACAGTTGAAGACAGCAGCCACGCACCTAGCACTGGCCTAGCAGGCACTGAGCCACCACTGACCTCACAATTGAAAACAACAGCCACGCACCTAGCACTGGCCTAGCAGGCACTGAGCCACCACTGACCTCACAACCACAAACAGCAGCCACGCACCTACCACTCACCTATCAGACACTGAGCCACCACTGACCTCACAACTGAAAACAGCAGCCACGCACCTAGCACTGGCCTAGCAGGCACTGAGCCACCACTGACCTCACAACCACAAACAGCACCCACGCACCTAGCACTGGCCTAGCAGGCACTGAGCCACCACTGACCTCACAATTGAAAACAGCAGCCAAACACCTAGCACTGGCCTAGCAGGCACTGAGCCACAAGTGACCTCACAATTGAAAACAGCAGCCACGCTCCTAGCACTGGCCTAGCAGGCACTGAGCCACAAGTGACCTCACAATTGAAAACAGCAGCCACGCTCCTAGCACTGGCCTAGCAGGCACTGAGCCACCACTGACCTCAAAATTGAAAACAGCAGCCACACACCTAGCACTGGCCTAGCAGGCACTGAGCCACAAGTGACCTCACAATTGAAAACAGCAGCCACACACCTAGCACTGGCCTAGCAGGCACTGAGCCACAAGTGACCTCACAATTGAAAACAGCAGCCACGCACCTAGCACTGGCCTAGCAGGCACTGAGCCACAAGTGACCTCACAATTGAAAACAGCAGCCATGCACCTAGCACTGGCCTAGCAGGCACTGAGCCACCACTGACCTCACAATGACAAACAGCAGCCACGCACCTAGCACTGGCCTAGCAGGCACTGAGCCACAAGGGACCTCACAACCACAAACAGCAGCCACGCACCTAGCGCTGGCCTAGCAGGCACTGAGCCACCACTGACCTCACAATGACAAACAGCAGCCACGCACCTAGCGCTGGCCTAGCAGGCACTGAGCCACCACTGACCTCACAATGACAAACAGCAGCCACGCACCTAGCGCTGGCCTAGCAGGCACTGAGCCACCACTGACCTCACAATTGAAAACAGCAGCCACGCAATTAGCACTGGCCTAGCAGGCAGTGGGCCTCAAGTGACTTCACAACTGAAAACAGCAGCCACGCACGTAGCACTGGCCTAGCAGGCACTGAGCCACAAGTGACCTCACAGCCACAAACAGCATCCACGCACCTAGCACTGGCCTAGCAGGCACTGAGCCACAAGTGACCTCACAATTGAAAACAGCATCCACGCACCTAGCACTGGCCTAGCAGGCACTGAGCCACCACTGACCTCACAGCCACCAACAGCAGCCACGCACCTAGCACTGGCCTAGCAGGCACTGAGCCACCACTGACCTCACAATTGAAAACAGCAGCCACACACCTAGCACTGGCCTAGCAGGCACTGAGCCACAAGTGACCTCACAATTGAAAACAGCAGCCACACACCTAGCACTGGCCTAGCAGGCACTGAGCCACAAGTGACCTCACAATTGAAAACAGCAGCCACGCATCTAGCACTGGCCTAGCAGGCACTGAGCCACAAGTGACCTCACAATTGAAAACAGCAGCCATGCACCTAGCACTGGCCTAGCAGGCACTGAGCCACCACTGACCTCACAATTGAAAACAGCAGCCACGCACCTAGCACTGGCCTAGCAGGCACTGAGCCACAAGGGACCTCACAACCACAAACAGCAGCCACGCACCTAGCACTGGCCTAGCAGGCACTGAGCCACCACTGACCTCACAATGACAAACAGCAGCCACGCACCTAGCGCTGGCCTAGCAGGCACTGAGCCACAAGTGACCTCACAATTGAAAACAGCAGCCACGCACCTAGCACTGGCCTAGCAGGCACTGAGCCACCACTGACCTCACAGCCACCAACAGCAGCCACGCACCTAGCACTGGCCTAGCAGGCACTGAGCCACCACTGACCTCACAATTGAAAACAGGAGCCACACACCTAGCACTGGCCTAGCAGGCACTGAGCCACAAGTGACCTCACAATTGAAAACAGCAGCCACACACCTAGCACTGGCCTAGCAGGCACTGAGCCACAAGTGACCTCACAATTGAAAACAGCAGCCACGCATCTAGCACTGGCCTAGAAGGCACTGAGCCACCACTGACCTCACAAGCACAAACAGCAGCCACGCACCTAGCACTGGCCTAGCAGGCACTGAGCCACCACTGCCCTCACAACCACAAAAAGCAGCCACGCGCCTAGCACTGGCCTAGCAGGCACTGAGCCCCCACTGACCTCACAATTGAAAACAGCACCCACGCACCTAGCACTGGCCTAGCAGGCACTGAGCCACCACTGACCTCACAATTGAAAACAGCAGCCACGCACCTAGCACTGGCCTAGCAGGCACTGAGCCACAAGTGACCTCACAATTGAAAACAGCAGCCACGCACCTAGCACTGGCCTAGCAGGCACTGAGCCACCACTGACCTCACAATTGAAAACAGCAGCCACGCACCTAGCACTGGCCTAGGAGGCACTGAGCCACAAGTGACCTCGCTACCACAAATAGCACCCACGCACCTAGCACTGGCCTAGCAGGCACTGAGCCACAAGTGACCTCGCAACCACAAACAGCACACACGCACTTAGCACTGGCCTAGCAGGCACTGAGCCACCACTGACCTCACAACCATAAACAGCACCCACGCACCTAGCACTGGCCTAGCAGGCACTGAGCCACCACTGACCTCACAGCCACAAACAGCACCCACGCACCTAGCACTGGCCTAGCAGGCACTGAGCCACCACTGACTTCACAACCACAAACAGCAGCCACGCACCTAGCACTGGCCTAGCAGGCACTGAGCCACCACTGACCTCACAACCACAAACAGCAGCCACGCACCTAGCACTGGCCTAGCAGGCACTGAGCCACAAGTGACCTCACAATTGAAAACAGCAGCCACGCACCTAGCACTGGCCTAGCAGGCACTGAGCCACAAGTGAACTCACAATTGAAAACAGCAGCCACGCTCCTAGCACTGGCCTAGCAGGCACTGAGCCACAAGTGACCTCACAATTGAAAACAGCAGCCACGCATCTAGCACTGGCCTAGAAGGCACGGAGCCACAAGTGACCTCGCAGCCACAAACACAAGCCACACACCTAGCACTGCCCTAGCAGGCACTGAGCCACCACAGACGTCACAGTTGAAGACAGCAGCCACGCACCTAGCACTGGCCTAGCAGGCACTTAGCCACAAGTGACCTCACAAGCACAAACAGCACCCACGCACCTAGCACTGGCCTAGCAGGCACTGAGCCACAAGTGACCTCACAATTGAAAACAGCAGCCACGCACCTAGCACTGGCCTAGCAGGCACTGAGCCACAAGTGACCTCACAACCACAAACAGCAGCCACGCACCTAGCACTGGCTTAGCAGGCACTGAGCCACAAATGACCTCACAATTGAAAACAGCAGCCACGCATCTAGCACTGGCCTAGCAGGCACTGAGCCACAAGTGAACTCAAAACCACAAACAGCACCCTTGCACCTAGCACTGGCCTAGCAGGCACGGAGCCACAAGTGACCTCGCAGCCACAAACACAAGCCACACACCTAGCACTGGCCTAGCAGGCACTGAGCCACAAGTGACCTCACAATTGAAAACAGCAGCCACGCACCTAGCACTGGCCTAGCAGGCACTGAGCCACAAGTGACCTCACAATTGAAAACAACAGCCACGCACCTAGCACTGGCCTAGCAGGCACTGAGCCACCACTGACCTCACAACCACAAACAGCAGCCACGCACCTAGCGCTGGCCTAGCAGGCCCTGAGAGACAAGTGACTTCAGAATTGAAAACAGCAGCCACGCACCTAGCACTGGCCTAGAAGGCACTGAGCCACAAGTGACCTCACAGTTGAAAACAGCAGCCACACACCTAGCACTGGCCTAGCAGGCACTGAGCCACAAGTGACCTCGCAGCCACAAACAGCAGCCATGCACCTAGCACTGGCCTAGCAGGCACTGAGCCACAAGTGACCTCACAATTGAAAACAGCACCCACGCACCTAGCACTGGCCTAGCAGGCACTGAGCCACCACTGACCTCACAACCACAAACAGCAGCCACGCACCTAGCACTGGCCTAGCAGGCACTGAGCCACAAGTGACCTCACAGTTGAAAACAGCAGCCACGCACCTAGCACTCGCCTAGCAGGCACTGAGCCACAAGTGACCTCACAATTGAAAAGAGCAGCCACGCACCTAGCACTGGCCTAGCAGGCACTGAGCCACAAGTGACCTCACAATTGAAAACAGCAGCCACGCTCCTAGCACTGGCCTAGCAGGCACTGAGCCACAAGTGACCTCACAATTGAAAACAGCAGCCACGCTCCTAGCACTGGCCTAGCAGGCACTGAGCCACCACTGACCTCAAAATTGAAAACAGCAGCCACACACCTAGCACTGGCCTAGCAGGCACTGAGCCACAAGTGACCTCACAATTGAAAACAGCAGCCACACACCTAGCACTGGCCTAGCAGGCACTGAGCCACAAGTGACCTCACAATTGAAAACAGGAGCCACGCATCTAGCACTGGCCTAGCAGGCACTGAGCCACAAGTGACCTCACAATTGAAAACAGCAGCCATGCACCTAGCACTGGCCTAGCAGGCACTGAGCCACCACTGACCTCACAATTGAAAACAGCAGCCACGCACCTAGCACTGGCCTAGCAGGCACTGAGCCACAAGGGACCTCACAACCACAAACAGCAGCCACGCACCTAGCGCTGGCCTAGCAGGCACTGAGCCACCACTGACCTCACAATGACAAACAGCAGCCACGCACCTAGCGCTGGCCTAGCAGGCACTGAGCCACAAGTGACCTCACAATTGAAAACAGCAGCCACGCACCTAGCACTGGCCTAGCAGGCACTGAGCCACCACTGACCTCACAGCCACCAACAGCAGCCACGCACCTAGCACTGGCCTAGCAGGCACTGAGCCACCACTGACCTCACAATTGAAAACAGGAGCCACACACCTAGCACTGGCCTAGCAGGCACTGAGCCACAAGTGACCTCACAATTGAAAACAGCAGCCACACACCTAGCACTGGCCTAGCAGGCACTGAGCCACAAGTGACCTCACAATTGAAAACAGCAGCCACGCATCTAGCACTGGCCTAGCAGGCACTGAGCCACCACTGACCTCACAAGCACAAACAGCAGCCACGCACCTAGCACTGGCCTAGCAGGCACTGAGCCACAAGTCACCTCACAACCACAAACAGCAGCCACGCACCTAGCACTGGCCTAGCAGGCACTGAGCCACAAGGGACCTCACAACCACAAACAGCAGCCACGCACCTAGCACTGGCCTAGCAGGCCCTGAGACACAAGTGACTTCACAGTTGAAAACAGCAGCCACGCACCTAGCACTGGCCTAGCAGGCACTGAGCCACCACTGACCTCGCAGCCACAAACAGCACCAACGCACCTAGCACTGGCCTAGCAGGCACTGAGCCACAAGTGACCTCACAATGACAAACAGCACCCACGCACCTAGCACTGGCCTAGCAGGCACTGAGCCACAAGTGACCTCACAATTGAAAACAGCACCAACCCACCTAGCACTGGCCTAGCAGGCACTGAGCCACCACTGACCTCACAACCACAAACAGCAGCCACGCACCTAGCACTGGCCTAGCAGGCACTGAGCCACCACTGACCTCACAACCACAAACAGCAGCCACGCACCTAGCACTGGCCTAGCAGGCACTGAGCCACCACTGACCTCACAACCACAAACAGCATCCATGCACCTAGCACTGGCCTAGCAGGCACTGAGCCACCACTGACCTCACAGTTGAAAACAGCAGCCACGCACCTAGCACTGGCCTAGCAGGCACTGAGCCACAAGTGACCTCACAATTGAAAACAGCAGCCACGCACCTAGCACTGGCCTAGCAGGCACTGAGCCACCACAGACCTCACAGTTGAAGACAGCAGCCACGCACCTAGCACTGGCCTAGCAGGCACTGAGCCACAAGTGACCTCACAATTGAAAACAGCAGCCATGCACCTAGCACTGGCCTAGCAGGCACTGAGCCACCACTGACCTCACAATTGAAAACAGCAGCCACGCACCTAGCACTGGCCTAGCAGGCACTGAGCCACAAGGGACCTCACAACCACAAACAGCAGCCACGCACCTAGCGCTGGCCTAGCAGGCACTGAGCCCCCACTGACCTCACAATTGAAAACAGCAGCCACGCACCTAGCACTGGCCTAGCAGGCACTGAGCCACCACTGACCTCACAATTGAAAACAGCAGCCACGCACCTAGCAGTGGCCTAGCAGGCACTGAGCCACAAGTGACCTCACAATTGAAAACAGCAGCCACGCACCTAGCACTGGCCTAGCAGGCACTGAGCCACCACTGACCTCACAATTGAAAACAGCAGCCACGCACCTAGCACTGGCCTAGGAGGCACTGAGCCACAAGTGACCTCGCTACCACAAATAGCACCCACGCACCTAGCACTGGCCTAGCAGGCACTGAGCCACAAGTGACCTCGCAACCACAAACAGCACACACGCACCTAGCACTGGCCTAGCAGGCACTGAGCCACAAGTGACCTCACAACCATAAACAGCACCCACGCACCTAGCACTGGCCTAGCAGGCACTGAGCCACCACTGACCTCACAGCCACAAACAGCACCCACGCACCTAGCACTGGCCTAGCAGGCACTGAGCCACCACTGACCTCACAACCACAAACAGCAGCCACGCACCTAGCACTGGCCTAGCAGGCACTGAGCCACCACTGACCTCACAACCACAAACAGCACCCACGCACCTAGCACTGGCCTAGCAGGCACTGAGCCACCACTGACCTCACAATTGAAAACAGCAGCCACGCACCTAGCACTGGCCTAGCAGGCACTGAGCCACAAGTGAACTCACAATTGAAAACAGCAGCCACGCTCCTAGCACTGGCCTAGCAGGCACTGAGCCACAAGTGACCTCACAATTGAAAACAGCAGCCACGCATCTAGCACTGGCCTAGAAGGCACGGAGCCACAAGTGACCTCGCAGCCACAAACACAAGCCACACACCTAGCACTGCCCTAGCAGGCACTGAGCCACCACAGACGTCACAGTTGAAGACAGCAGCCACGCACCTAGCACTGGCCTAGCAGGCACTTAGCCACAAGTGACCTCACAAGCACAAACAGCACCCACGCACCTAGCACTGGCCTAGCAGGCACTGAGCCACAAGTGACCTCACAATTGAAAACAGCAGCCACGCACCTAGCACTGGCCTAGCAGGCACTGAGCCACAAGTGACCTCACAACCACAAACAGCAGCCACGCACCTAGCACTGGCCTAGCAGGCACGGAGCCACAAGTGACCTCGCAGCCACAAACACAAGCCACACACCTAGCACTGGCCTAGCAGGCACTGAGCCACAAGTGACCTCACAATTGAAAACAGCAGCCACGCACCTAGCACTGGCCTAGCAGGCACTGAGCCACAAGTGACCTCACAATTGAAAACAACAGCCACGCACCTAGCACTGGCCTAGCAGGCACTGAGCCACCACTGACCTCACAACCACAAACAGCAGCCACGCACCTAGCGCTGGCCTAGCAGGCCCTGAGACACAAGTGACTTCAGAATTGAAAACAGCAGCCACGCACCTAGCACTGGCCTAGAAGGCACTGAGCCACAAGTGACCTCACAGTTGAAAACAGCAGCCACACACCTAGCACTGGCCTAGCAGGCACTGAGCCACAAGTGACCTCGCAGCCACAAACAGCAGCCATGCACCTAGCACTGGCTTAGCAGGCACTGAGCCACAAGTGACCTCACAATTGAAAACAGCACCCACGCACCTAGCACTGGCCTAGCAGGCACTGAGCCACCACTGACCTCACAACCACAAACAGCAGCCACGCACCTAGCACTGGCCTAGCAGGCACTGACCCACAAGTGACCTCACAGTTGAAAACAGCAGCCACGCACCTAGCACTCGCCTAGCAGGCACTGAGCCACAAGTGACCTCACAATTGAAAACAGCACCCACGCACATAGCACTGGCCTAGCAGGCACTGAGCCACCACTGACCTCACAATTGAAAACAGAAGCCACGCACCTAGCGCTGGCCTAGCAGGCACTGAGCCACCACTGACCTCACAATTGAAAACAGCAGCCACGCACCTAGCACTGGCCTAGCAGGCACTGAGCCACCACTGACCTCACAATGACAAACAGCAGCCACGCACCTAGCACTGGCCTAGCAGGCACTGAGCCACAAGTGACCTCACAACCACAAACAGCAGCCACGCACCTAGCGCTGGCCTAGCAGGCACTGAGCCACAAGTGACCTCACAATTGAAAACAGCAGCCACGCACCTAGCACTGGCCTAGCAGGCACTGAGCCACCACAGACCTCACAGTTGAAGACAGCAGCCACGCACCTAGCACTGGCCTAGCAGGCACTGAGCCACAAGTGACCTCACAATTGAAAACAGCAGCCACGCACCTAGCACTGGCCTAGCAGGCACTGAGCCACCACTGACCTCACAATTGAAAACAGCAGCCACGCACCTAGCACTGGCCTAGCAGGCACTGAGCCACAAGTGACCTCACAATTGAAAACAGCAGCCACGCTCCTAGCACTGGCCTAGCAGGCACTGAGCCACAAGTGACCTCACAATTGAAAACAGCAGCCACGCTCCTAGCACTGGCCTAGCAGGCACTGAGCCACCACTGACCTCAAAATTGAAAACAGCAGCCACACACCTAGCACTGGCCTAGCAGGCACTGAGCCACAAGTGACCTCACAATTGAAAACAGCAGCCACACACCTAGCACTGGCCTAGCAGGCACTGAGCCACAAGTGACCTCACAATTGAAAACAGCAGCCATGCACCTAGCACTGGCCTAGCAGGCCATGAGCCACAAGTGACCTCACAATTGAAAACAGCAGCCACGCATCTAGCACTGGCCTAGCAGGCACTGAGCCACCACTGACCTCACAATTGAAAACAGCAGCCACGCACCTAGCACTGGCCTAGCAGGCACTGAGCCACAAGGGACCTCACAACCACAAACAGCAGCCACGCACCTAGCGCTGGCCTAGCAGGCACTGAGCCACCACTGACCTCACAATGACAAACAGCAGCCACGCACCTAGCGCTGGCCTAGCAGGCACTGAGCCACAAGTGACCTCACAATTGAAAACAGCAGCCACGCACCTAGCACTGGCCTAGCAGGCACTGAGCCACCACTGACCTCACAGCCACCAACAGCAGCCACGCACCTAGCACTGGCCTAGCAGGCACTGAGCCACCACTGACCTCACAATTGAAAACAGGAGCCACACACCTAGCACTGGCCTAGCAGACACTGAGCCACAAGTGACCTCACAATTGAAAACAGCAGCCACACACCTAGCACTGGCCTAGCAGGCACTGAGCCACAAGTGACCTCACAATTGAAAACAGCAGCCACGCATCTAGCACTGGCCTAGCAGGCACTGAGCCACCACTGACCTCACAACCACAAACAGCAGCCACGCTCCTAGCACTGGCCTAGCAGGCACTGAGCCACCACTGACCTCACAATTGAAAACAGCAGCCACGCACCTAGCACTGGCCTAGCAGGCACTGAGCCACAAGTGACCTCACAACCACAAACAGCAGCCACGCACCTAGCGCTGGCCTAGCAGGCACTGAGCCACAAGTGACCTCACAATTGAAAACAGCAGCCACGCACCTAGCACTGGCCTAGCAGGCACTGAGCCACAAGTGACCTCACAACCACAAACAGCATCCATGCACCTAGCACTGGCCTAGCAGGCACTGAGCCACCACTGAACTCACAGTTGAAAACAGCAGCCACGCACCTAGCACTGGCCTAGCAGGCACTGAGCCACAAGTGACCTCACAATTGAAAACAGCAGCCACGCACCTAGCACTGGCCTAGCAGGCACTGAGCCACCACTGACTTCACAATTGAAAACAGCAGCCACGCACCTAGCACTGGCCTAGGAGGCACTGAGCCACAAGTGACCTCACAACCACAAACAGCAGCCACGCACCTAGCACTGGCCTAGCAGGCACTGAGCCACAAGTGACCTCACAACCATAAACAGCACCCACGCACCTAGCACTGGCCTAGCAGGCACTGAGCCACCACTGACCTCACAGCCACAAACAGCACCCACGCACCTAGCACTGGCCTAGCAGGCACTGAGCCACCACTGACCTCACAACCACAAACAGCAGCCACGCACCTAGCACTGGCCTAGCAGGCACTGAGCCACCACTGACCTCACAATTGAAAACAGCAGCCACGCACCTAGCACTGGCCTAGCAGGCACTGAGCCACCACTGACCTCACAAGCACAAACAGCAGCCACGCACCTAGCACTGGCCTAGCAGGCACTGAGCCACAAGTGACCTCACAACCACAAACAGCAGCCACGCACCTAGCACTGGCCTAGCAGGCACTGAGCCACCCCTGACCTCACAATGACAAACAGCAGCCACGCACCTAGCACTGGCCTAGCAGGCACTGAGCCACAAGTGACCTCACAGTTGAAAACAGCAGCCACGCACCTAGCACTGGCCTAGCAGGCACTGAGCCACAAGTGACCTCACAATTGAAAACAGCACCAACGCACCTAGCACTGGCCTAGCAGGCACTGAGCCACAAGTGACCTCACAATTGAAAACAGCAGCCACGCTCCTAGCACTGGCCTAGCAGGCACTGAGCCACCCCTGACCTCACAAGCACAAACAGCAGCCACGCACCTAGCACTGGCCTAGCAGGCACTGAGCCACAAGTGACCTCACAATTGAAAACAGCAGCCACACACCTAGCACTGGCCTAGCAGGCACTGAGCCACAAGTGACCTCACAATTGAAAACAGCAGCCACGCACCTAGCACTGGCCTAGCAGGCACTGAGCCACCACTGACCTCAAAATTGAAAACAGCAGCCACACACCTAGCACTGGCCTAGCAGGCACTGAGCCACAAGTGACCTCACAATTGAAAACAGCAGCCACACACCTAGCACTGGCCTAGCAGGCACTGAGCCACAAGTGACCTCACAATTGAAAACAGCAGCCATGCACCTAGCACTGGCCTAGCAGGCACTGAGCCACCACTGACCTCACAAGCACAAACAGCAGCCACGCAACTAGCACTGGCCTAGCAGGCACTGAGCCACCACTGCCCTCACAACCACAAAAAGCAGCCACGCATCTAGCACTGGCCTAGCAGGCACTGAGCCCCCACTGACCTCACAATTGAAAACAGCACCCACGCACCTAGCACTGGCCTAGCAGGCACTGAGCCACCACTGACCTCACAATTGAAAACAGCAGCCACGCACCTAGCACTGGCCTAGCAGGCACTGAGCCACAAGTGACCTCACAATTGAAAACAGCAGCCACGCACCTAGCACTGGCCTAGCAGGCACTGAGCCACCACTGACCTCACAATTGAAAACAGCAGCCACGCACCTAGCACTGGCCTAGGAGGCACTGAGCCACAAGTGACCTCGCTACCACAAATAGCACCCACGCACCTAGCACTGGCCTAGCAGGCACTGAGCCACAAGTGACCTCGCAACCACAAACAGCACACACGCACCTAGCACTGGCCTAGCAGGCACTGAGCCACCACTGACCTCACAGCCACAAACAGCACCCACGCACCTAGCACTGGCCTAGCAGGCACTGAGCCACCACTGACCTCACAACCACAAACAGCACCCACGCACCTAGCACTGGCCTAGCAGGCACTGAGCCACCACTGACCTCACAACCACAAACAGCAGCCACGCACCTAGCACTGGCCTAGCAGGCACTGAGCCACAAGTGACCTCACAATTGAAAACAGCAGCCACGCACCTAGCACTGGCCTAGCAGGCACTGAGCCACAAGTGAACTCACAATTGAAAACAGCAGCCACGCTCCTAGCACTGGCCTAGCAGGCACTGAGCCACAAGTGACCTCACAATTGAAAACAGCAGCCACGCACCTAGCACTGGCCTAGCAGGCACGGAGCCACAAGTGACCTCGCAGCCACAAACACAAGCCACACACCTAGCACTGCCCTAGCAGGCACTGAGCCACCACAGACGTCACAGTTGAAGACAGCAGCCACGCACCTAGCACTGGCCTAGCAGGCACTTAGCCACAAGTGACCTCACAAGCACAAACAGCACCCACGCACCTAGCACTGGCCTAGCAGGCACTGAGCCACAAGTGACCTCACAATTGAAAACAGCAGCCACGCACCTAGCACTGGCCTAGCAGGCACTGAGCCACAAGTGACCTCACAATTGAAAACAACAGCCACGCACCTAGCACTGGCCTAGCAGGCACTGAGCCACCACTGACCTCACAACCACAAACAGCAGCCACGCACCTAGCGCTGGCCTAGCAGGCCCTGAGACACAAGTGACTTCAGAATTGAAAACAGCAGCCACGCACCTAGCACTGGCCTAGAAGGCACTGAGCCACAAGTGACCTCACAGTTGAAAACAGCAGCCACACACCTAGCACTGGCCTAGAAGGCACTGAGCCACAAGTGACCTCGCAGCCACAAACAGCAGCCAGGCACCTAGCACTGGCCTAGCAGGCACTGAGCCACAAGTGACCTCACAATTGAAAACAGCACCCACGCACCTAGCACTGGCCTAGCAGGCACTGAGCCACCACTGACCTCACAACCACAAACAGCAGCCACGCACCTAGCACTGGCCTAGCAGGCACTGAGCCACAAGTGACCTCACAGTTGAAAACAGCAGCCACGCACCTAGCACTCGCCTAGCAGGCACTGAGCCACAAGTGACCTCACAATTGAAAACAGCACCCACGCACATAGCACTGGCCTAGCAGGCACTGAGCCACCACTGACCTCACAATTGAAAACAGAAGCCACGCACCTAGCGCTGGCCTAGCAGGCACTGAGCCACCGCTGACCTCACAATTGAAAACAGCAGCCACGCACCTAGCACTGGCCTAGCAGGCACTGAACACCACTGACCTCACAATGACAAACAGCAGCCACGCACCTAGCACTGGCCTAGCAGGCACTGAGCCACCACTGACCTCACAACCACAAACAGCAGCCACGCACCTAGCACTGGCCTAGCAGGCACTGAGCCACCACTGACCTCACAACCACAAACAGCACCCACGCACCTAGCACTGGCCTAGCAGGCACTGAGCCACCACTGACCTCACAGCCACAAACAGCACCCACGCACCTAGCACTGGCCTAGCAGGCAGTGGGCCTCAAGTGACTTCACAACTGAAAACAGCAGCCACGCACGTAGCACTGGCCTAGCAGGCACTGAGCCACAAGTGACCTCACAGCCACAAACAGCACCCACGCACCTAGCACTGGCCTAGCAGGCACTGAGCCACAAGTGACCTCACAATTGAAAACAGCAGCCACGCACCTAGCACTGGCCTAGCAGGCACTGAGCCACAAGTGAACTCACAATTGAAAACAGCAGCCACACTCCTAGCACTGGCCTAGCAGGCACTGAGCCACAAGTGACCTCACAATTGAAAACAGCAGCCACACACCTAGCACTGGCATGGCAGGCACTGAGCCACAAGTGACCTCGCAGCCACAAACACAAGCCACACACCTAGCACTGGCCTAGCAGGCACTGAGCCACCACTGACCTCACAATTGAAAACAGCAGCCACGCACCTAGCACTGGCCTAGCAGGCACTGAGCCACAAGGGACCTCACAATTGAAAACAGCAGCCACGCACCTAGCACTGGCCTAGCAGGCACTGAACCACAAGTGACCTCACAATTGAAAACAGCAGCCACGCTCCTAGCACTGGCCTAGCAGGCACTGAGCCACCACAGACCTCACAATTGAAAACAGCAGCCACGCACCTAGCACTGGCCTAGCAGGCACTGAGCCACCACTGACCTCACAACTACAAACAGCAGCCATGCACCTAGCACTGGCTTAGCAGGCACTGAGCCACCACTGACCTCACAATTGAAAACAGCAGCCACGCACCTAGCACTGGCCTAGCAGGCACTGAGCCACCACTGACCTCACAATTGAAAACAGCAGCCACGCACCTAGCACTGGCCTAGCAGGCACTGAGCCACCACTGTCCTCACAACCACAAAAAGCACCCACGCACATAGCACTGGCCTAGCAGGCACTGAGCCACAAGTGACCTCACAATTGAAAACAGCAGCCACGCACCTAGCACTGGCCTAGCAGGCACTGAGCCACAAGTGAACTCACAATGAAAACAGCAGCCACGCTCCTAGCACTGGCCTAGCAGGCACTGAGCCACAAGTCACCTCACAATTGAAAACAGCAGCCATGAACCTAGCACTGGCTTAGCAGGCACTGAGCCACAAGTGACCTCACAACCATAAACAGCACCCACGCACCTAGCACTGGCCTAGCAGGCACTGAGCCACCACTGACCTCAAAACCACAAACAGCAGCCACGCACCTAGCACTGGCCTAGCAGGCACTGAGCCACCACTGACCTCACAATTGAAAACAGCAGCCACACACCTAGCACTGGCCTAGCAGGCACTGAGCCACCACTGACCTCACAATGACAAACAGAAGCCACGCACCTAGCGCTGGCCTAGCAGGCACTGAGCCACAAGTGACCTCACAATTGAAAACAGCAGCCACGCACCTAGCACTGGCCTAGCAGGCACTGAGCCACCACTGACCTCACAATTGAAAACAGCAGTCACGCACCTAGCACTGGCCTAGCAGGCACTGAGCCACCACTGACCTCACAATGACAAACAGCAGCCACGCACCTAGCACTGGCCTAGCAGGCACTGAGTCACCACTGACCTCACAACCACAAACAGCAGCCACGCACCTAGCACTGGCCTAGCAGGCACTGAGCCACCACTGACCTCACAACCACCAACAGCAGCCACGCACCTAGCGCTGGCCTAGCAGGCACTGAGCCACCACTCACCTCACAATGACAAACAGCAGCCACACTCCTAGCACTGGCCTAGCAGGCACTGAGCCACCACTGACCTCACAACCACAAACAACAGCCACGCACCTAGCACAGGCCTAGCAGGCACTGAGCCACAAGTGACCTCACAATTGAAAACAGCAGCCACGCAATTAGCACTGGCCTAGCAGGCAGTGGGCCTCAAGTGACTTCACAACTGAAAACAGCAGCCACGCTCCTAGCACTGGCCTAGCAGGCACTGAGCCACAAGTGACCTCACAGCCACAAACAGCACCCACGCACCTAGCACTGGCCTAGCAGGCACTGAGCCACAAGTGACCTCACAATTGAAAACAGCAGCCACACACCTAGCACTGGCCTAGCAGGCACTGAGCCACAAGGGACCTCGCAGCCACAAACAGCAACCACGCTCCTAGCACTGGCCTAGCAGGCACTGAGCCACCACTGACCTCACAATTGAAAACAGCAGCCACGCACCTAGCACTGGCCTAGCAGGCACTGAGCCACCACTGACCTCACAGTTGAAAACAGCAGCCACGCACCTAGCACTGGCCTAGCAGGCACTGAGCCACCACTGACCTCACAAGCACAAACAGCAGACACGCACCAAGCACTGGCCTAGCAGGCACTGAGCCACAAGTGACCTCACAACCACAAACAGCAGCCACGCACCTAGCACTGGCCTAGCAGGCACTGAGCCACCACTGACCTCACAACCACAAACAGCAGCCACGCACCTAGCACTGGCCTAGCAGGCACTGAGCCACAAGTGAACTCACAATTGAAAACAGCAGCCACGCACCTAGCACTGGCCTAGCAGGCACTGAGCCACCACTGACCTCAAAATTGAAAACAGCAGCCACACACCTAGCACTGGCCTAGCAGGCACTGAGCCACAAGTGACCTCACAGTTGAAAACAGCAGCCACGCACCTAGCACTGGCCTAGCAGGCACTGAGCCACCACTGACCTCACAATTGAAAACAGCAGCCACGCACCTAGCACTGGCACAGCAGGCACTGAGCCACCACTGACCTCACAACCACAAACAGCAGCCACGCACCTAGCACTGGCCTAGCAGGCACTGAGCCACCACTGACCTCACAGTTGAAAACAGCACCCACGCACCTAGCACTGGCCTAGCAGGCACTGAGCCACCACTGACCTCACAATTGAAAACAGCAGCCACGCACCTAGCACTGGCCTAGCAGGCACTGAGCCACCACTGACCTCACAGTTGAAAACAGCAGCCACGCACCTAGCACTGGCCTAGCAGGCACTGAGCCACCACTGACCTCACAAGCACAAACAGCAGACACGCACCAAGCACTGGCCTAGCAGGCACTGAGCCACAAGTGACCTCACAACCACAAACAGCAGCCACGCACCTAGCACTGGCCTAGCAGGCACTGAGCCACCACTGACCTCACAACCACAAACAGCAGCCACGCACCTAGCACTGGCCTAGCAGGCACTGAGCCACAAGTGAACTCACAATTGAAAACAGCAGCCACGCACCTAGCACTGGCCTAGCAGGCACTGAGCCACCACTGACCTCAAAATTGAAAACAGCAGCCACACACCTAGCACTGGCCTAGCAGGCACTGAGCCACAAGTGACCTCACAGTTGAAAACAGCAGCCACGCACCTAGCACTGGCCTAGCAGGCACTGAGCCACCACTGACCTCACAATTGAAAACAGCAGCCACGCACCTAGCACTGGCACAGCAGGCACTGAGCCACCACTGACCTCACAACCACAAACAGCAGCCACGCACCTAGCACTGGCCTAGCAGGCACTGAGCCACCACTGACCTCACAGTTGAAAACAGCACCCACGCACCTAGCACTGGCCTAGCAGGCACTGAGCCACAAGTGACCTCACAATTGAAAACAGCAGCCACGCACCTAGCACTGGCCTAGCAGGCACTGAGCCACAAGTGACCTCACAACCACAAAAAGCAGCCACGCACCTAGCACTGGCCTAGCAGGCACTGAGACACCACTGACCTCACAAGCACAAACAGCACACACGCACCTAGCACTGGCCTAGCAGGCACTGAGCCACCACTGACCTCACAATGACAAACAGCAGCCACGCTCCTAGCACTGGCCTAGCAGGCACTGAGCCACCACTGACCTCACAATGACAAACAGCAGCCACGCACCTAGCACTGGCCTAGCAGGCACTGAGCCACAAGTGACCTCACAATTGAAAACAGCACCCACGCACCTAGCACTGGCCTAGCAGGCACTGAGCCACAAGTGACATCACAACCACAAACAGCAGCCACGCACCTAGCACTGGCCTAGCAGGCACTGAGCCACCACTGACCTCACAATTGAAAACAGCAGCCACACACCTAGCACTGGCCTAGCAGGCACTGAGCCACAAGTGACCTCACAATTGAAAACAGCAGCCACACACCTAGCACTGGCCTAGCAGGCACTGAGCCAAAAGTGACCTCACAATGGAAAACAGCAGCCACGCACCTAGCACTGCCCTAGCAGGCACTGAGCCACCACAGACGTCACAGTTGAAGACAGCAGCCACGCACCTAGCACTGGCCTAGCAGGCACTTAGCCACAAGTGACCTCACAAGCACAAACAGCACCCACGCACCTAGCACTGGCCTAGCAGGCACTGAGCCACCACTGACCTCACAAGCACAAACAGCAGCCACGCACCTAGCACTGGCCTAGCAGGCACTGAGCCACAAGTGACCTCACAACCACAAACAGCAGCCACGCACCTAGCACTGGCTTAGCAGGCACTGAGCCACAAATGACCTCACAATTGAAAACAGCAGCCACGCATCTAGCACTGGCCTAGCAGGCACTGAGCCACAAGTGAACTCAAAACCACAAACAGCACCCTTGCACCTAGCACTGGCCTAGCAGGCACGGAGCCACAAGTGACCTCGCAGCCACAAACACAAGCCACACACCTAGCACTGGCCTAGCAGGCACTGAGCCACAAGTGACCTCACAATTGAAAACAGCAGCCACGCACCTAGCACTGGCCTAGCAGGCACTGAGCCACAAGTGACCTCACAAACACAAACAGCAGCCACGCACCTAGCACTGGCCTAGCAGGCACTGAGCCACCACTGACCTCACAATTGAAAACAGCAGCCACGCACCTAGCACTGGCCTAGCAGGCACTGAGCCACCACTGACCTCACAATTGAAAACAGCACCCACGCACCTAGCACTGGCCTAGCAGGCACTGAGCCACCACTGACCTCACAACCACAAACAGCAGCCACGCACCTAGCACTGGCCTAGCAGGCACTGAGCCACCACTGACCTCACAATTGAAAACAGCAGCCACGCACCGAGCACTGGCCTAGCAGGCACTGAGCCACAAGTTACCTCACAATTGAAAACAGCAGCCACGCACCTAGCACTGGCCTAGCAGGCACTGAGCCACCACTGACCTCACAATTGAAAACAGCACCCACGCACCTAGCACTGGCCTAGCAGGCACTGAGCCACCACTGACCTCGCAACCACAAACAGCAGCCGCGCACCTAGCACTGGCCTAGCAGGCACTGAGCCACCACTGACCTCACAATTGAAAACAGCAGCCACGCACCTAGCACTGGCCTAGCAGGCACTGAGCCACCACTGACCTCACAAGCACAAACAGCAGCCACGCACCAAGCACTGGCCTAGCAGGCACTGAGCCACCACTGACCTCACAAGCACAAACAGCAGCCACGCACCTAGCACTGGCCTAGCAGGCACTGAGCCACCACTGTCCTCACAGTTGAAAACAGCAGCCACGCACCTAGCACTGGCCTAGCAGGCACTGAGCCACAAGTGACCTCACAATTGAAAACAGCAGCCACGCACCCAGCACTGGCCTAGCAGGCACTGAGCCACCACTGACCTCACAATTGAAAAGAGCAGCCATGCACCTAGCACTGGCCTAGCAGGCACTGAGCCACCACTGACCTCACAGTTGAAAACAGCAGCCACGCACCTAGCACTGGCCTAGCAGGCACTGAGCCACCACTGACCTCACAATTGAAAACAGCAGCCACGCACCTAGCACTGGCCTAGCAGGCACTGAGCCACAAGTGACCTCACAATTGAAAACAGCAGCCATGCACCTAGCACTGGCCTAGCAGGCACTGAGCCACCACTGACCTCACAATTGAAAACAGCATCCACGCACCTAGCACTGGCCTAGCAGGCACTGAGCCACCACTGACCTCACAAGCACACACAGCAGCCACGCATCTAGCACTGGCCTAGCAGGCACTGAGCCACCACTGACCTCACAACCACAAACAGCAGCCACGCACCTAGCACTGGCCTAGCAGGCACTGAGCCACCACTGACCTCACATTTAAAAACAGCAGCCACGCACCTAGCACTGGCCTAGCAGGCACTGAGCCACCACTGACCTCACAACCACAAACAGCAGCCACGCACCTAGCACTGGCCTAGCAGGCACTGAGCCACCACTGACCTCACAATTGAAAACAGCAGCCACGCACCTAGCACTGGCCTAGCAGGCACTGAGCCACCACTGACCTCACAATTGAAAACAGCACCCACGCACCTAGCACTGGCCTAGCAGGCACTGAGCCACCACTGACCTCACAACCACAAACAGCAGCCACGCACCTAGCACTGGCCTAGCAGGCACTGAGCCACCACTGACCTCACAATTAAAAACAGCAGCCACGCACCGAGCACTGGCCTAGCAGGCACTAAGCCACAAGTGACCTCAAAATTGAAAACAGCAGCCATGCACCTAGCACTGGCCTAGCAGGCACTGAGCCACCACTGACCTCACAATTGAAAACAGCACCCACGCACCTAGCACTGGCCTAGCAGGCACTGAGCCACCACTGACCTCGCAACCACAAACAGCACCCACGCACCTAGCACTGGCCTAGCAGGCACTGAGCCACCACTGACCTCACAATTGAAAACAGCAGCCACGCACCTAGCACTGGCCTAGCAGGCACTGAGCCACCACTGACCTCACAAGCACAAACAGCAGCCACGCACCAAGCACTGGCCTAGCAGGCACTGAGCCACCACTGACCTCACAAGCACAAACAGCAGCCACGCACCTAGCACTGGCCTAGCAGGCACTGAGCCACCACTGTCCTCACAGTTGAAAACAGCAGCCACGCACCTAGCACTGGCCTAGCAGGCACTGAGCCACAAGTGACCTCATAACCACAAACAGCAGCCACGCACCCAGCACTGGCCTAGCAGGCACTGAGCCACCACTGACCTCACAATTGAAAAGAGCAGCCACGCACCTAGCACTGGCCTAGCAGGCACTGAGCCACCACTGACCTCACAGTTGAAAACAGCAGCCACGCACCTAGCACTGGCCTAGCAGGCACTGAGCCACCACTGACCTCACAACCACAAACAGCAGCCACGCACTTAGCACTGGCCTAGCAGGCACTGAGCCACCACTGACCTCACAGTTGAAAACAGCGGCCACGCACCTAGCACTGGCCTAGCAGGCACTGAGCCACAAGTGACCTCACAGTTGAAAACAGCAGCCACGCACCTAGCACTGGCCTAGCAGGCACTGAGCCACAAGTGACCTCACAATTGAAAACAGCAGCCACGCACCCAGCACTGGCCTAGCAGGCACTGAGCCACCACTGACCTCACAATTGAAAACAGCAGCCACGCACCGAGCACTGGCCTAGCAGGCACTGAGCCACCACTGACCTCACAACTGAAAACAGCAGCCACGCACCGAGCACTGGCCTAGCAGGCACTGAGCCACCACTGACCTCACAACCACAAACAGCACCAACGCACCTAGCACTGGCCTAGCAGGCACTGAGCCACAAGTGACCTCACAAACACAAACAGCAGCCACGCACCTAGCACTGGCCTAGCAGGCACTGCGCCACCACTGACCTCACAATTGAAAACAGCACCCACGCACCTAGCACTGGCCTAGCAGGCACTGAGCCACCACTGACCTCACAAACACAAACAGCAGCCACGCACCTAGCACTGGCCTAGCAGGCACTGCGCCACCACTGACCTCACAATTGAAAACAGCAGCCATGCACCTAGCACTGGCCTAGCAGGCACTGAGCCACCACTGACCTCACAATTGAAAACAGCAGCCACGCACCTAGCACTGGCCTAGCAGGCACTGAGCCACCACTGACCTCACAATTGAAAACAGCAGCCACGCACCTAGCACTGGCCTAGCAGGCACTGAGCCACCACTGACCTCACAATTGAAAACAGCACCCACGCACCTAGCACTGGCCTAGCAGGCACTGAGCCACCACTGACCTCACAACCACAAACAGCAGCCACGCACCTAGCACTGGCCTAGCAGGCACTGAGCCACCACTGACCTCACAATTGAAAACAGCAGCCACGCACCGAGCACTGGCCTAGCAGGCACTAAGCCACAAGTGACCTCAAAATTGAAAACAGCAGCCATGCACCTAGCACTGGCCTAGCAGGCACTGAGCCACAAGTGACCTCACAATTGAAAACAGCACCCACGCACCTAGCACTGGCCTAGCAGGCACTGAGCCACCACTGACCTCGCAACCACAAACAGCACCCACGCACCTAGCACTGGCCTAGCAGGCACTGAGCCACCACTGACCTCACAATTGAAAACAGCAGCCACGCACCTAGCACTGGCCTAGCAGGCACTGAGCCACCACTGACCTCACAAGCACAAACAGCAGCCACGCACCAAGCACTGGCCTAGCAGGCACTGAGCCACCACTGACCTCACAAGCACAAACAGCAGCCACGCACCTAGCACTGGCCTAGCAGGCACTGAGCCACCACTGTCCTCACAGTTGAAAACAGCAGCCACGCACCTAGCACTGGCCTAGCAGGCACTGAGCCACAAGTGACCTCACAATTGAAAACAGCAGCCACGCACCCAGCACTGGCCTAGCAGGCACTGAGCCACCACTGACCTCACAATTGAAAAGAGCAGCCACGCACCTAGCACTGGCCTAGCAGGCACTGAGCCACCACTGACCTCACAGTTGAAAACAGCAGCCACGCACCTAGCACTGGCCTAGCAGGCACTGAGCCACCACTGACCTCACAACCACAAACAGCAGCCACGCACTTAGCACTGGCCTAGCAGGCACTGAGCCACCACTGACCTCACAGTTGAAAACAGCGGCCACGCACCTAGCACTGGCCTAGCAGGCACTGAGCCACAAGTGACCTCACAGTTGAAAACAGCAGCCACGCACCTAGCACTGGCCTAGCAGGCACTGAGCCACAAGTGACCTCACAATTGAAAACAGCAGCCACGCACCCAGCACTGGCCTAGCAGGCACTGAGCCACCACTGACCTCACAACTGAAAACAGCAGCCACGCACCGAGCACTGGCCTAGCAGGCACTGAGCCACCACTGACCTCACAACCACAAACAGCACCAACGCACCTAGCACTGGCCTAGCAGGCACTGAGCCACAAGTGACCTCACAAACACAAACAGCAGCCACGCACCTAGCACTGGCCTAGCAGGCACTGCGCCACCACTGACCTCACAAACACAAACAGCAGCCACGCACCTAGCACTGGCCTAGCAGGCACTGCGCCACCACTGACCTCACAATTGAAAACAGCAGCCATGCACCTAGCACTGGCCTAGCAGGCACTGAGCCACCACTGACCTCACAATTGAAAACAGCAGCCACGCACCTAGCACTGGCCTAGCAGGCACTGAGCCACCACTGACCTCACAATTGAAAACAGCAGCCACGCACCGAGCACTGGCCTAGCAGGCACTGAGCCACAAGTGACCTCACAATTGAAAACAGCAGCCATGCACCTAGCACTGGCCTAGCAGGCCATGAGCCACAAGTGACCTCACAATTGAAAACAGCAGCCACGCACCTAGCACTGGCCTAGCAGGCACTGAGCCACCACTGACCTCACAATTGAAAACAGCAGCCACGCACCTAGCACTGGCCTAGCAGGCACTGAGCCACCACTGACCTCACAAGCACAAACAGCACCCACGCACCAAGCACTGGCCTAGCAGGCACTGAGCCACAAGTGACCTCACAATTGAAAACAGCAGCCACGCACCTAGCACTGGCCTAGCAGGCACTGAGCCACCACTGACCTCACAAGCACAAACAGCAGCCACGCACCTAGCACTGGCCTAGCAGGCACTGAGCCACCACTGACCTCACAACCACAAACAGCAGCCACGCACCGAGCACTGGCCTAGCAGGCACTGAGCCACCACTGACCTCACAATTGAAAACAGCACCCACGCACCGAGCACTGGCCTAGCAGGCACTGAGCCACAAGTGACCTCACAATTGAAAACAGCAGCCATGCACCTAGCACTGGCCTAGCAGGCACTGAGCCACAAGTGACCTCACAATTGAAAACAGCAGCCACGCACCTAGCACTGGCCTAGCAGGCACTGCGCCACCACTGACCTCACAATTGAAAACAGCAGCCATGCACCTAGCACTGGCCTAGCAGGCACTGAGCCACCACTGACCTCGCAACCACAAACAGCAGCCACGCACCTAGCACTGGCCTAGCAGGCACTGAGCCACCACTGACCTCACAATTGAAAACAGCAGCCACGCACCTAGCACTGGAGTAGCAGGCACTGAGCCACCACTGACCTCACAACCACCAACAGCACCCACGCACCAAGCACTGGCCTAGCAGGCACTGAGCCACCACTGACCTCACAAGCACAAACAGCAGCCACGCACCTAGCACTGGCCTAGCAGGCACTGAGCCACCACTGACCTCACAGTTGAAAACAGCAGCCACGCACCTAGCACTGGCCTAGCAGGCACTGAGCCACAAGTGACCTCACAGTTGAAAACAGCAGCCACGCACCCAGCACTGGCCTAGCAGGCACTGAGCCACCACTGACCTCACAATTGAAAACAGCAGCCACGCACCGAGCACTGGCCTAGCAGGCACTGAGCCACCACTGACCTCACAACTGAAAACAGCAGCCACGCACCGAGCACTGGCCTAGCAGGCACTGAGCCACCACTGACCTCACAACCACAAACAGCACCAACGCACCTAGCACTGGCCTAGCAGGCACTGAGCCACAAGTGACCTCACAAACACAAACAGCAGCCACGCACCTAGCACTGGCCTAGCAGGCACTGCGCCACCACTGACCTCACAATTGAAAACAGCACCCACGCACCTAGCACTGGCCTAGCAGGCACTGAGCCACCACTGACCTCACAAACACAAACAGCAGCCACGCACCTAGCACTGGCCTAGCAGGCACTGCGCCACCACTGACCTCACAATTGAAAACAGCAGCCATGCACCTAGCACTGGCCTAGCAGGCACTGAGCCACCACTGACCTCACAATTGAAAACAGCAGCCACGCACCTAGCACTGGCCTAGCAGGCACTGAGCCACCACTGACCTCACAATTGAAAACAGCAGCCACGCACCTAGCACTGGAGTAGCAGGCACTGAGCCACCACTGACCTCACAACCACCAACAGCACCCACGCACCAAGCACTGGCCTAGCAGGCACTGAGCCACCACTGACCTCACAAGCACAAACAGCAGCCACGCACCTAGCACTGGCCTAGCAGGCACTGAGCCACCACTGACCTCACAGTTGAAAACAGCAGCCACGCACCTAGCACTGGCCTAGCAGGCACTGAGCCACAAGTGACCTCACAGTTGAAAACAGCAGCCACGCACCTAGCACTGGCCTAGCAGGCACTGAGCCACAAGTGACCTCACAATTGAAAACAGCAGCCACGCACCCAGCACTGGCCTAGCAGGCACTGAGCCACCACTGACCTCACAATTGAAAACAGCAGCCACGCACCGAGCACTGGCCTAGCAAGCACTGAGCCACCACTGACCTCACAACTGAAAACAGCAGCCACGCACCTAGCACTGGCCTAGCAGGCACTGAGCCACCACTGACCTCACAACCACAAACAGCACCAACGCACCTAGCACTGGCCTAGCAGGCACTGAGCCACAAGTGACCTCACAAACACAAACAGCAGCCACGCACCTAGCACTGGCCTAGCAGGCACTGAGCCACCACTGACCTCACAATTGAAAACAGCACCCACGCACCTAGCACTGGCCTAGCAGGCACTGAGCCACCACTGACCTCACAAACACAAACAGCAGCCACGCACCTAGCACTGGCCTAGCAGGCACTGCGCCACCACTGACCTCACAATTGAAAACAGCAGCCATGCACCTAGCACTGGCCTAGCAGGCACTGAGCCACCACTGACCTCACAATTGAAAACAGCAGCCACGCACCTAGCACTGGCCTAGCAGGCACTGAGCCACCACTGACCTCACAATTGAAAACAGCAGCCACGCACCGAGCACTGGCCTAGCAGGCACTGAGCCACAAGTGACCTCACAATTGAAAACAGCAGCCATGCACCTAGCACTGGCCTAGCAGGCCATGAGCCACAAGTGACCTCACAATTGAAAACAGCAGCCACGCACCTAGCACTGGCCTAGCAGGCACTGAGCCACCACTGACCTCACAATTGAAAACAGCAGCCACGCACCTAGCACTGGCCTAGCAGGCACTGAGCCACCACTGACCTCGCAACCACAAACAGCAGCCACGCACCTAGCACTGGCCTAGCAGGCACTGAGCCACAAGTGACCTCACAATTGAAAACAGCAGCCACGCACCTAGCACTGGCCTAGCAGGCACTGAGACACCACTGACCTCACAACCACAAACAGCAGCCACGCACCTAGCACTGGCCTAGCAGGCACTGAGCCACCACTGACCTCACAATTGAAAACAGCAGCCACGCACCTAGCACTGGCCTAGCAGGCACTGAGCCACCACTGACCTCACAAGCACAAACAGCACCCACGCACCTAGCACTGGCCTAGCAGGCACTGAGCCACCACTGACCTCACAATTGAAAACAGCACCCACGCACCTAGCACTGGCCTAGCAGGCACTGAGCCACCACTGACCTCACAACCACAAACAGCAGCCACGCACCGAGCACTGGCCTAGCAGGCACTGAGCCACCACTGACCTCACAATTGAAAACAGCACCCACGCACCGAGCACTGGCCTAGCAGGCACTGAGCCACCACTGACCTCACAATTGAAAACAGCAGCCACGCACCGAGCACTGGCCTAGCAGGCACTGAGCCACAAGTGACCTCACAATTGAAAACAGCAGCCATGCACCTAGCACTGGCCTAGCAGGCCATGAGCCACAAGTGACCTCACAATTGAAAACAGCAGCCATGCACCTAGCACTGGCCTATCAGGCCCTGAGCCACAAGTGACCTCACAATTGAAAACAGCAGCCACGCACCTAGCACTGGCCTAGCAGGCACTGAGCCACCACTGACCTCACAATTGAAAACAGCAGCCACGCACCTAGCACTGGCCTAGCAGGCACTGAGCCACCACTGACCTCACAAACACAAACAGCAGCCACGCACCTAGCACTGGCCTAGCAGGCACTGCGCCACCACTGACCTCACAATTGAAAACAGCAGCCATGCACCTAGCACTGGCCTAGCAGGCACTGAGCCACCACTGACCTCACAATTGAAAACAGCAGCCACGCACCTAGCACTGGCCTAGCAGGCACTGAGCCACCACTGACCTCACAATTGAAAACAGCAGCCACGCACCGAGCACTGGCCTAGCAGGCACTGAGCCACAAGTGACCTCACAATTGAAAACAGCAGCCATGCACCTAGCACTGGCCTAGCAGGCCATGAGCCACAAGTGACCTCACAATTGAAAACAGCAGCCACGCACCTAGCACTGGCCTAGCAGGCACTGAGCCACCACTGACCTCACAATTGAAAACAGCAGCCACGCACCTAGCACTGGCCTAGCAGGCACTGAGCCACCACTGACCTCACAACCACAAACAGCAGCCACGCACCTAGCACTGGCCTAGCAGGCACTGAGCCACAAGTGACCTCACAATTGAAAACAGCAGCCACGCACCTAGCACTGGCCTAGCAGGCACTGAGCCACCACTGACCTCACAACCACAAACAGCAGCCACGCACCTAGCACTGGCCTAGCAGGCACTGAGCCACCACTGACCTCACAATTGAAAACAGCAGCCACGCACCTAGCACTGGCCTAGCAGGCACTGAGCCACCACTGACCTCACAAGCACAAACAGCACCCACGCACCTAGCACTGGCCTAGCAGGCACTGAGCCACCACTGACCTCACAATTGAAAACAGCAGCCACGCACCTAGCACTGGCCTAGCAGGCACTGAGCCACCACTGACCTCACAACCACAAACAGCAGCCACGCACCGAGCACTGGCCTAGCAGGCACTGAGCCACCACTGACCTCACAATTGAAAACAGCACCCACGCACCGAGCACTGGCCTAGCAGGCACTGAGCCACCACTGACCTCACAATTGAAAACAGCAGCCACGCACCGAGCACTGGCCTAGCAGGCACTGAGCCACAAGTGACCTCACAATTGAAAACAGCAGCCATGCACCTAGCACTGGCCTAGCAGGCCATGAGCCACAAGTGACCTCACAATTGAAAACAGCAGCCACGCACCTAGCACTGGCCTAGCAGGCACTGAGCCACCACTGACCTCACAATTGAAAACAGCAGCCACGCACCTAGCACTGGCCTAGCAGGCACTGAGCCACCACTGACCTCACAAGCACAAACAGCACCCACGCACCAAGCACTGGCCTAGCAGGCCATGAGCCACAAGTGACCTCACAATTGAAAACAGCAGCCACGCACCTAGCACTGGCCTAGCAGGCACTGAGCCACCACTGACCTCACAAGCACAAACAGCAGCCACGCACCTAGCACTGGCCTAGCAGGCACTGAGCCACCACTGACCTCACAACCACAAACAGCAGCCACGCACCGAGCACTGGCCTAGCAGGCACTGAGCCACCACTGACCTCACAATTGAAAACAGCACCCACGCACCGAGCACTGGCCTAGCAGGCACTGAGCCACAAGTGACCTCACAATTGAAAACAGCAGCCATGCACCTAGCACTGGCCTAGCAGGCACTGAGCCACAAGTGACCTCACAATTGAAAACAGCAGCCACGCACCTAGCACTGGCCTAGCAGGCACTGCGCCACCACTGACCTCACAATTGAAAACAGCAGCCATGCACCTAGCACTGGCCTAGCAGGCACTGAGCCACCACTGACCTCGCAACCACAAACAGCAGCCACGCACCTAGCACTGGCCTAGCAGGCACTGAGCCACCACTGACCTCACAATTGAAAACAGCAGCCACGCACCTAGCACTGGAGTAGCAGGCACTGAGCCACCACTGACCTCACAACCACCAACAGCACCCACGCACCAAGCACTGGCCTAGCAGGCACTGAGCCACCACTGACCTCACAAGCACAAACAGCAGCCACGCACCTAGCACTGGCCTAGCAGGCACTGAGCCACCACTGACATCACAGTTGAAAACAGCAGCCACGCACCTAGCACTGGCCTAGCAGGCACTGAGCCACAAGTGACCTCACAGTTGAAAACAGCAGCCACGCACCTAGCACTGGCCTAGCAGGCACTGAGCCACAAGTGACCTCACAATTGAAAACAGCAGCCACGCACCGAGCACTGGCCTAGCAGGCACTGAGCCACCACTGACCTCACAACTGAAAACAGCAGCCACGCACCGAGCACTGGCCTAGCAGGCACTGAGCCACCACTGACCTCACAACCACAAACAGCACCAACGCACCTAGCACTGGCCTAGCAGGCACTGAGCCACAAGTGACCTCACAAACACAAACAGCAGCCACGCACCTAGCACTGGCCTAGCAGGCACTGCGCCACCACTGACCTCACAATTGAAAACAGCACCCACGCACCTAGCACTGGCCTAGCAGGCACTGAGCCACCACTGACCTCACAAACACAAACAGCAGCCACGCACCTAGCACTGGCCTAGCAGGCACTGCGCCACCACTGACCTCACAATTGAAAACAGCAGCCATGCACCTAGCACTGGCCTAGCAGGCACTGAGCCACCACTGACCTCACAATTGAAAACAGCAGCCACGCACCTAGCACTGGCCTAGCAGGCACTGAGCCACCACTGACCTCACAATTGAAAACAGCAGCCACGCACCTAGCACTGGCCTAGCAGGCACTGAGCCACCACTGACCTCACAACCACAAACAGCAGCCACGCACCTAGCACTGGCCTAGCAGGCCATGAGCCACAAGTGACCTCACAATTGAAAACAGCAGCCACGCACCTAGCACTGGCCTAGCAGGCACTGAGCCACCACTGACCTCACAACCACAAACAGCAGCCACGCACCTAGCACTGGCCTAGCAGGCACTGAGCCACCACTGACCTCACAATTGAAAACAGCAGCCACGCACCTAGCACTGGCCTAGCAGGCACTGAGCCACCACTGACCTCACAAGCACAAACAGCAGCCACGCACCTAGCACTGGCCTAGCAGGCACTGAGCCACCACTGACCTCACAATTGAAAACAGCAGCCACGCACCTAGCACTGGCCTAGCAGGCACTGAGCCACCACTGACCTCACAACCACAAACAGCAGCCACGCACCGAGCACTGGCCTAGCAGGCACTGAGCCACCACTGACCTCACAATTGAAAACAGCACCCACGCACCGAGCACTGGCCTAGCAGGCACTGAGCCACAAGTGACCTCACAATTGAAAACAGCAGCCATGCACCTAGCACTGGCCTAGCAGGCACTGAGCCACAAGTGACCTCACAATTGAAAACAGCAGCCACGCACCTAGCACTGGCCTAGCAGGCACTGCGCCACCACTGACCTCACAATTGAAAACAGCAGCCATGCACCTAGCACTGGCCTAGCAGGCACTGAGCCACCACTGACCTCGCAACCACAAACAGCAGCCACGCACCTAGCACTGGCCTAGCAGGCACTGAGCCACCACTGACCTCACAATTGAAAACAGCAGCCACGCACCTAGCACTGGAGTAGCAGGCACTGAGCCACCACTGACCTCACAACCACCAACAGCACCCACGCACCAAGCACTGGCCTAGCAGGCACTGAGCCACCACTGACCTCACAAGCACAAACAGCAGCCACGCACCTAGCACTGGCCTAGCAGGCACTGAGCCACCACTGTCCTCACAGTTGAAAACAGCAGCCACGCACCTAGCACTGGCCTAGCAGGCACTGAGCCACCACTGACCTCACAATTGAAAACAGCAGCCACGCACCTAGCACTGGCCTAGCAGGCACTGAGCCACCACTGACCTCACAAGCACAAACAGCACCCACGCACCTAGCACTGGCCTAGCAGGCACTGAGCCACCACTGACCTCACAATTGAAAACAGCAGCCACGCACCTAGCACTGGCCTAGCAGGCACTGAGCCACCACTGACCTCACAACCACAAACAGCAGCCACGCACCGAGCACTGGCCTAGCAGGCACTGAGCCACCACTGACCTCACAATTGAAAACAGCACCCACGCACCGAGCACTGGCCTAGCAGGCACTGAGCCACAAGTGACCTCACAATTGAAAACAGCAGCCATGCACCTAGCACTGGCCTAGCAGGCACTGAGCCACCACTGACCTCACAATTGAAAACAGCAGCCACGCACCTAGCACTGGCCTAGCAGGCACTGCGCCACCACTGACCTCACAATTGAAAACAGCAGCCATGCACCTAGCACTGGCCTAGCAGGCACTGAGCCACCACTGACCTCGCAACCACAAACAGCAGCCACGCACCTAGCACTGGCCTAGCAGGCACTGAGCCACCACTGACCTCACAATTGAAAACAGCAGCCACGCACCTAGCACTGGAGTAGCAGGCACTGAGCCACCACTGACCTCACAACCACCAACAGCACCCACGCACCAAGCACTGGCCTAGCAGGCACTGAGCCACCACTGACCTCACAAGCACAAACAGCAGCCACGCACCTAGCACTGGCCTAGCAGGCACTGAGCCACCACTGTCCTCACAGTTGAAAACAGCAGCCACGCACCTAGCACTGGCCTAGCAGGCACTGAGCCACCACTGACCTCACAATTGAAAACAGCAGCCACGCACCCAGCACTGGCCTAGCAGGCACTGAGCCACAAGTGACCTCACAACCACAAACAGCAGCCACGCACCTAGCACTGGCCTAGCAGGCACTGAGCCACAAGTGACCTCACAACCACAAACAGCAGGCACGCACCTAGCACTGGCCTAGCAGGCACTGAGCCACCACTGACCTCACAATTGAAAAGAGCAGCCACGCAACGAGCACTGGCCTAGCAGGCACTGAGCCACCACTGACCTCACAAGCACAAACAGCAGCCACGCACCTAGCACTGGCCTAGCAGGCACTGAGCCACAAGTGACCTCACAATTGAAAACAGCAGCCCCGCACCTAGCACTGGCCTAGCAGGCACTGAGCCACCACTGACCTCACAACTGAAAACAGCAGCCACGCACCGAGCACTGGCCTAGCAGGCACTGAGCCACCACTGACCTCACAACCACCAACAGCAGCCACGCACCTAGCACTGGCCTAGCAGGCACTGAGCCACAAGTGACCTCACAACCACAAACAGCACCCACGCACCTAGCACTGGCCTAGCAGGCACTGAGCCACCACTGACCTCACAAGCACAAACAGCAGCCACGCACCTAGCACTGGCCTAGCAGGCACTGAGCCACCACTGACCTCACAAGCACAAACAGCAGCCACGCACTTAGCACTGGCCTAGCAGGCACTGAGCCACCACCAACCTCACAACCACAAACAGCAGCCACGCACCTAGCACTGGCCTAGCAGGCACTGAGCCACCACCGACCTCACAATTGAAAACAGCAGCCACGCACCTAGCACTGGCCTAGCAGGCACTGAGCCACAAGTGACCTCACAATTGAAAACAGCAGCCACGCACCTAGCACTGGCCTAGGAGGCACTGAGCCACCACTGACCTCACAATTGAAAACAGCAGCCACGCACCTAGCACTGGCCTAGCAGGCACTGAGCCACCACTGAATTCACTATTGGAAACAGCAGCCACGCACCTAGCACTAGCCTAGCAGGCACTGAGCCACAAGTGACCTCGCAACCACAAACAGCACCCACGCACCTAGCACTGGCCTAGCAGGCACTGAGCCACCACTGACCTCACAATTGAAAACAGCAGCCACGCACCTAGCACTGGCCTAGCAGGCACTGAGCCACCACTGACCTCACAGTTGAAAACAGCAGCCACGCACCTAGCACTGGCCTAGCAGGCACTGAGCCACAAGTGACCTCACAATTGAAAACAGCAGCCACGCACCTAGCACTGGCCTAGCAGGCACTGAGCCACCAATGACCTCAAAAGCACAAACAGCAGCACGCACCTAGCACTGGCCTAGCAGGCACTGAGCCACAAGTGACCTCACAACCACAAACGGCAGCCACGCACCTAGCACTGGCCTAGCAGGCCATGAGCCACCACTGACCAGACAGTTGAAAACAGCAGCCACGCACCTAGCACTGGCCTAGCAGGCACTGAGCCACCACTGACCTCACAAGCACAAACAGCAGCCACGCACCTAGCACTGGCCTAGCAGGCACTGAGCCACCACTGACCTCACAAGCACAAACAACAGTCACGCACCTAGCACTGGCCTAGCAGGCACTGAGCCACCACTGACCTCACAACCACAAACAGCAGCCACGCACCTAGCACTGGCCTAGCAGGCACTGAGCCACAACTGACCTCACAGTTGAAAACAGCAGCCACGCACCTAGCACTGGCCTAGCAGGCACTGAGCCACAAGTGACCTCACAGTTGAAAACAGCAGCCACGCACCTAGCACTGGCCTAGCAGGCACTGAGCCACAAGTGACCTCAAAATTGAAAACAGCAGCCACGCACCCAGCACTGGCCTAGCAGGCACTGAGCCACCACTGACCTCACAATTGAAAAGAGCAGCCACGCACCTAGCACTGGCCTAGCAGGCACTGAGCCACAAGTGACCTCACAGTTGAAAACAGCAGCCACGCACCTAGCACTGGCCTAGCAGGCACTGAGCCACCACTGACCAGACAGTTGAAAACAGCAGCCACGCACCTAGCACTGGCCTAGCAGGCACTGAGCCACAAGTGACCTCGCAACCACAAACAGCAGCCACGCACCTAGCACTGGCCTAGCAGGCACTGAGCCACCACTGACCTCACATTTGAAAACAGCAGCCACGCAACGAGCACTGGCCTAGCAGGCACTGAGCCACAAGTGACCTCACAACCACAAACAGCAGCCACGCACCTAGCACTGGCCTAGCAGGCACTGAGCCACAAGTGACCTCACAAGCAAAAACAGCAGCCACGCACCTAGCACTGGCCTAGCAGGCACTGAGCCACCACTGACCTCACAATTGAAAACAGCACCCACGCACCTAGCACTGGCCTAGCAGGCACTGAGCCACAAGTGACCTCACAATTGAAAACAGCAGCCACGCACCTAGCACTGGCCTAGGAGGCACTGAGCCACCACTGACCTCACAAGCACAAACAGCACCCACGCACCTAGCACTGGCCTAGCAGGCACTGAGTGACCACTGACCTCACAACCACAAACAGCAGCCACGCACCTAGCACTGGCCTAGCAGGCACTGAGCCACAAGTGACCTCACAAGCACAAACAGCAGCCACGCACCTAGCACTGGCCTAGCAGGCACTGAGCCACCACTGACCTCACAATTGAAAACAGCAGCCACGCACCCAGAACTGGCCTAGCAGGCACTGAGCCACCACTGACCTCACAATTGAAAACAGCAGCCACGCACCTAGCACTGGCCTAGCAGGCACTGAGCCACCACTGACCTCACAATTGAAAACAGCAGCCACGCACCGAGCACTGGCCTAGCAGGCACTGAGCCACAAGTGACCTCACAATTGAAAACAGCAGCCATGCACCTAGCACTGGCCTAGCAGGCCCTGAGCCACAAGTGACCTCACAATTGAAAACAGCAGCCACGCACCTAGCACTGGCCTAGCAGGCACTGAGCCACCACTGACCTCACAATTGAAAACAGCAGCCACGCACCTAGCACTGGCCTAGCAGGCACTGAGCCACCACTGACCTCACAAGCACAAACAGCAGCCACGCATCTAGCACTGGCCTAGCAGGCACTGAGCCACCACTGACCTCACAACCACAAACAGCAGCCACGCACCTAGCACTGGCCTAGCAGGCACTGAGCCACCACTGACCTCACAATTAAAAACAGCACCCACGGACCCAGAACTGGCCTAGCAGGCACTGAGCCACCACTGACCTCACAACCACAAACAGCAGCCACGCACCTAGCACTGGCCTAGCAGGCACTGAGCCACCACTGACCTCACAATTGAAAACAGCAGCCACGCACCTAGCACTGGCCTAGCAGGCACTGAGCCACCACTGACCTCACAAACACAAACAGCAGCCACGCACCTAGCACTGGCCTAGCAGGCACTGAACCACCACTGACCTCACAACCACAAACAGCAGCCACGCACCTAGCACTGGCCTAGTAGGGACTGAGCCACCACTGACCTAACAAGCACAAACAGCAGCCACGCACCTAGCACTGGCCTAGCAGGCACTGAGCCACAAGTGACCTCACATTTGAAAACAGCAGCCACGCAACGAGCACTGGCCTAGCAGGCACTGAGCCACCACTGACCTCACAACCACAAACAGCAGCCACGCACCTAGCACTGGCCTAGCAGGCACTGAGCCACAAGTGACCTCACAATTGAAAACAGCAGCCACGCACCTAGCACTGGCCTAGCAGGCACTGAGCCACCACTGACCTCACAATTGAAAACAGCAGCCACGCACCTAGCACTGGCCTAGCAGGCACTGAGCCACAAGTGACCTCACAATTGAAAACAGCACCCACGCACCTAGCACTGGCCTAGGAGGCACTGAGCCACCACTGACCTCACAAGCACAAACAGCAGCCACGCACCTAGCACTGGCCTAGCAGGCACTGAGCGACCACTGACCTCACAACCACAAACAGCACCCACGCACCTAGCACTGGCCTAGCAGGCACTGAGCCACAAGTGACCTCACAATTGAAAACAGCAGCCACGCACCTAGCACTGGCCTAGCAGGCACTGAGCCACCACTGACCTCACAACCACAAACAGCACCCACGCACCTAGCACTGGCCTAGCAGGCACTGAGCCACAAGTGACCTCACAACCACAAAAAGCAGCCACGCACCTAGCACTGGCCTAGCAGGCACTGAGCCACCACTGACCTCACATTTGAAAACAGCAGCCACGCACCTAGCACTGGCCTAGCAGGCACTGAGCCACAAGTGACCTCACAATTGAAAACAGCAGCCACGCACCTAGCACTGGCCTAGCAGGCACTGAGCCACCACTGACCTCACAATTGAAAACAGCAGCCACGCACCCAGAACTGGCCTAGCAGGCACTGAGCCACCACTGACCTCACAATTGAAAACAGCAGCCACGCACCTAGCACTGGCCTAGCAGGCACTGAGCCACCACTGACCTCACAATTGAAAACAGCAGCCACGCACCGAGCACTGGCCTAGCAGGCACTGAGCCACAAGTGACCTCACAATTGAAAACAGCAGCCATGCACCTAGCACTGGCCTATCAGGCCCTGAGCCACAAGTGACCTCACAATTGAAAACAGCAGCCACGCACCTAGCACTGGCCTAGCAGGCCCTGAGCCACAAGTGACCTCACAATTGAAAACAGCAGCCACGCACCTAGCACTGGCCTAGCAGGCACTGAGCCACAAGTGACCTCACAATTGAAAACAGCAGCCACGCACCTAGCACTGGCCTAGCAGGCACTGAGCCACCACTGACCTCACAACCACAAACAGCAGCCACGCACCTAGCACTGGCCTAGCAGGCACTGAGCCACCACTGACCTCACAATTAAAAACAGCAGCCACGGACCCAGAACTGGCCTAGCAGGCACTGAGCCACCACTGACCTCACAAGCACAAACAGCAGCCACGCACCTAGCACTGGCCTAGCAGGCACTGAGCGACCACTGACCTCACAACCACAAACAGCACCCACGCACCTAGCACTGGCCTAGCAGGCACTGAGCCACAAGTGACCTCACAATTGAAAACAGCAGCCACGCACCTAGCACTGGCCTAGCAGGCACTGAGCCACCACTGACCTCACAACCACAAACAGCACCCACGCACCTAGCACTGGCCTAGCAGGCACTGAGCCACAAGTGACCTCACAACCACAAAAAGCAGCCACGCACCTAGCACTGGCCTAGCAGGCACTGAGCCACCACTGACCTCACATTTGAAAACAGCAGCCACGCACCTAGCACTGGCCTAGCAGGCACTGAGCCACAAGTGACCTCACAATTGAAAACAGCAGCCACGCACCTAGCACTGGCCTAGCAGGCACTGAGCCACCACTGACCTCACAATTGAAAACAGCAGCCACGCACCCAGAACTGGCCTAGCAGGCACTGAGCCACCACTGACCTCACAATTGAAAACAGCAGCCACGCACCTAGCACTGGCCTAGCAGGCACTGAGCCACCACTGACCTCACAATTGAAAACAGCAGCCACGCACCGAGCACTGGCCTAGCAGGCACTGAGCCACAAGTGACCTCACAATTGAAAACAGCAGCCATGCACCTAGCACTGGCCTATCAGGCCCTGAGCCACAAGTGACCTCACAATTGAAAACAGCAGCCACGCACCTAGCACTGGCCTAGCAGGCCCTGAGCCACAAGTGACCTCACAATTGAAAACAGCAGCCACGCACCTAGCACTGGCCTAGCAGGCACTGAGCCACAAGTGACCTCACAATTGAAAACAGCAGCCACGCACCTAGCACTGGCCTAGCAGGCACTGAGCCACCACTGACCTCACAACCACAAACAGCAGCCACGCACCTAGCACTGGCCTAGCAGGCACTGAGCCACCACTGACCTCACAATTAAAAACAGCAGCCACGGACCCAGAACTGGCCTAGCAGGCACTGAGCCACCACTGACCTCACAACCACAAACAGCAGCCACGCACCTAGCACTGGCCTAGCAGGCACTGAGCCACCACTGACCTCATAAATGAAAACAGCAGCCACGCACCTAGCACTGGCCTAGCAGGCACTGAGCCACCACTGACCTCACAACCACAAACAGCAGCCACGCACCTAGCACTGGCCTAGCAGGCACTGAGCCACCACTGACCTCACATTTGAAAACAGCAGCCACGCATCTAGCACTGGCCTAGCAGGCACTGAGCCACCACTGACCTCACAACCACAAACAGCAGCCACGCACCTAGCACTGGCCTAGCAGGCACTGAGCCACCACTGACCTCACAATTAAAAACAGCAGCCACGCACCCAGAACTGGCCTAGCAGGCACTGAGCCACCACTGACCTCACAACCACAAACAGCAGCCACGCACCTAGCACTGGCCTAGCAGGCACTGAGCCACCACTGACCTCACAAACACAAACAGCAGCCACGCACCTAGCACTGGCCTAGCAGGCACTGAGCCACCACTGACCTCACAATTGAAAACAGCAGCCACGCACCTAGCACTGGCCTAGCAGGCACTGAGCCACCACTGACCTCACAACCACAAACAGCAGCCACGCACCTAGCACTGGCCTAGCAGGCACTGAACCACCACTGACCTCACAACCACAAACAGCAGCCACGCACCTAGCACTGGCCTAGCAGGCACTGAGCCACAAGTGACCTCACAATTGAAAACAGCAGCCATGCACCTAGCACTGGCCTAGCAGGCACTGAGCCACCACTGACCTCACAATTGAAAACAGCAGCCACGCACCTAGCACTGGCCTAGCAGGCACTGCGCCACCACTGACCTCACAATTGAAAACAGCAGCCATGCACCTAGCACTGGCCTAGCAGGCACTGAGCCACCACTGACCTCGCAACCACAAACAGCACCCACGCACCTAGCACTGGCCTAGCAGGCACTGAGCCACAAGTGACCTCACAGTTGAAAACAGCAGCCACGCACCTAGCACTGGCCTAGCAGGCACTGAGCCACCACTGACCTCACAATTGAAAACAGCAGCCACGCACCTAGCACTGGCCTAGCAGGCACTGAGCCACAAGTGACCTCACAGTTGAAAACAGCAGCCACGCACCTAGCACTGGCCTAGCAGGCACTGAGCCACCACTGACCTCACAATTGAAAACAGCAGCCACGCACCTAGCACTGGCCTAGCAGGCACTGAGCCACAAGTGACCTCACAATTGAAAACAGCACCCACGCACCTAGCACTGGCCTAGGAGGCACTGAGCCACCACTGACCTCACAAGCACAAACAGCACCCACGCACCTAGCACTGGCCTAGCAGGCACTGAGCGACCACTGACCTCACAACCACAAACAGCACCCACGCACCTAGCACTGGCCTAGCAGGCACGGAGCCACCACTGACCTCACAATTGAAAACAGCACCCACGCACCTAGCACTGGCCTAGCAGGCACTGAGCCACCACTGACCTCACAATTGAAAACAGCAGCCACGCACCCAGAACTGGCCTAGCAGGCACTGAGCCACCACTGACCTCACAATTGAAAACAGCAGCCACGCACCTAGCACTGGCCTAGCAGGCACTGAGCCACCACTGACCTCACAATTGAAAACAGCAGCCACGCACCGAGCACTGGCCTAGCAGGCACTGAGCCACAAGTGACCTCACAATTGAAAACAGCAGCCATGCACCTAGCACTGGCCTATCAGGCCCTGAGCCACAAGTGACCTCACAATTGAAAACAGCAGCCACGCACCTAGCACTGGCCTAGCAGGCACTGAGCCACCACTGACCTCACAATTGAAAACAGCAGCCACGCACCTAGCACTGGCCTAGCAGGCACTGAGCCACCACTGACCTCACAACCACAAACAGCACCCACGCACCTAGCACTGGCCTAGCAGGCACTGAGCCACCACTGACCTCACAAACACAAACAGCAGCCACGCACCTAGCACTGGCCTAGCAGGCACTGAGCCACCACTGACCTCACAATTGAAAACAGCAGCCACGCACCTAGCACTGGCCTAGCAGGCACTGCGCCACCACTGACCTCACAATTGAAAACAGCAGCCATGCACCTAGCACTGGCCTAGCAGGCACTGAGCCACCACTGACCTCGCAACCACAAACAGCAGCCACGCACCTAGCACTGGCCTAGCAGGCACTGAGCCACCACTGACCTCACAATTAAAAACAGCAGCCACGCACCTAGCACTGGCCTAGCAGGCACTGAGCCACCACTGACCTCACAACCACAAACAGCAGCCACGCACCTAGCACTGGCCTAGCAGGCACTGAGCCACCACTGACCTCACAATTGAAAACAGCAGCCACGCACCTAGCACTGGCCTAGCAGGCACTGAGCCACCACTGACCTCATAATTGAAAACAGCAGCCACGCACCTAGCACTGGCCTAGCAGGCACTGAGCCACCACTGACCTCATAATTGAAAACAGCAGCCACGCACCTAGCACTGGCCTAGCAGGCACTGAGCCACCACTGACCTCACAACCACAAACAGCAGCCACGCACCTAGCACTGGCCTAGCAGGCACTGAGCCACCACTGACCTCACAAGCACAAACAGCAGCCACGCACCTAGCACTGGCCTAGCAGGCACTGAGCCACAAGTGACCTCACAATTGAAAACAGCAGCCATGCACCTAGCACTGGCCTAGCAGGCACTGAGCCACCACTGACCTCACAATTGAAAACAGCAGCCACGCACCTAGCACTGGCCTAGCAGGCACTGCGCCACCACTGACCTCACAATTGAAAACAGCAGCCATGCACCTAGCACTGGCCTAGCAGGCACTGAGCCACAAGTGACCTCACAAGCACAAACAGCACCCACGCACCTAGCACTGGCCTAGCAGGCACTGAGCCACCACTGACCTCACAATTGAAAACAGCAGCCACGCACCTAGCACTGGAGTAGCAGGCACTGAGCTACCACTGACCTCACAAGCACAAACAGCAGCCACGCACCAAGCACTGGCCTAGCAGGCACTGAGCCACCACTGACCTCACAAGCACAAACAGCAGCCACGCACCTAGCACTGGCCTTGCAGGCACTGAACCACCACTGTCCTCACAATTGAAAACAGCAGCCACGCACCCAGCACTGGCCTAGCAGGCACTGAGCCACCACTGACCTCACAACTGAAAACAGCAGCCACGCACCCAGCACTGGCCTAGTAGGGACTGAGCCACCACTGACCTAACAAGCACAAACAGCAGCCACGCACCTAGCACTGGCCTAGCAGGCACTGAGCCACAAGTGACCTCACAATTGAAAACAGCAGCAACGCACCTAGCACTGGCCTAGCAGGCACTGAGCCACAAGTGACCTCACAACCACAAACAGCAGCCATGCACCTAGCACTGGCCTAGCAGGCACTGAGCCACCACTGACCTCACAAGCACAAACAGCAGCCACGCACCAAGCACTGGCCTAGCAGGCACTGAGCCACAAGTGACCTCACAAATGAAAACAGCAGCCACGCACCTAGCACTGGCCTAGCAGGCACTGAGCCACCACTGACCTCACAATTGAAAACAGCAGCCACGCACCTAGCACTGGCCTAGCAGGCACTGAGCCACAAGTGACCTCACAATTGAAAACAGCAGCCACGCACCTAGCACTGGCCTAGCAGGCACTGAGCCACAAGTGACCTCACAATTGAAAACAGCACCCACGCACCGAGCACTGGCCTAGCAGGCACTGAGCCACAAGTGACCTCACAATTGAAAACAGCAGCCATGCACCTAGCACTGGCCTAGCAGGCCCTGAGCCACAAGTGACCTCACAATTGAAAACAGCAGCCACGCACCTAGCACTGGCCTAGCAGGCACTGAGCCACCACTGACCTCACAAGCACAAACAGCAGCCACGCATCTAGCACTGGCCTAGCAGGCACTGAGCCACCACTGACCTCACAAGCACAAACAGCAGCCACGCACCTAGCACTGGCCTAGCAGGCACTGAGCCACCACTGACCTCACAATTGAAAACAGCAGCCACGCACCTAGCACTGGCCTAGCAGGCACTGAGCCACCACTGACCTCACAATTGAAAACAGCAGCCACGCACCCAGAACTGGCCTAGCAGGCACTGAGCCACCACTGACCTCACAACCACAAACAGCAGCCACGCACCTAGCACTGGCCTAGCAGGCACTGAGCCACCACTGACCTCACAAGCACAAACAGCAGCCACGCACCTAGCACTGGCCTAGCAGGCACTGAGCCACCACTGACCTCACAATTGAAAACAGCAGCCACGCACCTAGCACTGGCCTAGCAGGCACTGAGCCACCACTGACCTCACAACCACAAACAGCAGCCACGCACCTAGCACTGGCCTAGCAGGCACTGAGCCACCACTGACCTCACAATTGAAAACAGCAGCCACGCACCGAGCACTGGCCTAGCAGGCACTGAGCCACAAGTGACCTCACAATTGAAAACAGCAGCCATGCACCTAGCACTGGCCTAGCAGGCACTGAGCCACAAGTGACCTCACAATTGAAAACAGCAGCCACGCACCTAGCACTGGCCTAGCAGGCACTGCGCCACCACTGACCTCACAATTGAAAACAGCAGCCATGCACCTAGCACTGGCCTAGCAGGCACTGAGCCACCACTGACCTCGCAACCACAAACAGCACCCACGCACCTAGCACTGGCCTAGCAGGCACTGAGCCACCACTGACCTCACAATTGAAAACAGCAGCCACGCACCTAGCACTGGCCTAGCAGGCACTGAGCCACCACTGACCTCACAAACACAAACAGCAGCCACGCACCTAGCACTGGCCTAGCAGGCACTGAACCACCACTGACCTCACAACCACAAACAGCAGCCACGCACCTAGCACTGGCCTAGCAGGCACTGAGCCACAAGTGACCTCACAATTGAAAACAGCAGCCATGCACCTAGCACTGGCCTAGCAGGCACTGAGCCACCACTGACCTCACAGTTGAAAACAGCAGCCACGCACCTAGCACTGGCCTAGCAGGCACTGCGCCACCACTGACCTCACAATTGAAAACAGCAGCCATGCACCTAGCACTGGCCTAGCAGGCACTGAGCCACCACTGACCTCGCAACCACAAACAGCACCCACGCACCTAGCACTGGCCTAGCAGGCACTGAGCCACAAGTGACCTCACAGTTGAAAACAGCAGCCACGCACCTAGCACTGGCCTAGCAGGCACTGAGCCACCACTGACCTCACAATTGAAAACAGCAGCCACGCACCTAGCACTGGCCTAGCAGGCACTGAGCCACAAGTGACCTCACAGTTGAAAACAGCAGCCACGCACCTAGCACTGGCCTAGCAGGCACTGAGCCACCACTGACCAGACAGTTGAAAACAGCAGCCACGCACCTAGCACTGGCCTAGCAGGCACTGAGCCACAAGTGACCTCACAATTGAAAACAGCAGCCACGCACCTAGCACTGGCCTAGCAGGCACTGAGCCACCACTGACCTCAGAAATGAAAACAGCAGCCACGCACCTAGCACTGGCCTAGCAGGCACTGAGCCACCACTGACCTCACAATTGAAAACAGCAGCCACGCACCTAGCACTGGCCTAGCAGGCACTGAGCCACAAGTGACCTCACAATTGAAAACAGCACCCACGCACCTAGCACTGGCCTAGGAGGCACTGAGCCACCACTGACCTCACAAGCACAAACAGCACCCACGCACCTAGCACTGGCCTAGCAGGCACTGAGCGACCACTGACCTCACAACCACAAACAGCACCCACGCACCTAGCACTGGCCTAGCAGGCACTGAGCCACAAGTGACCTCACAATTGAAAACAGCAGCCACGCACCTAGCACTGGCCTAGCAGGCACTGAGCCACCACTGACCTCACAATTGAAAACAGCAGCCACGCACCCAGAACTGGCCTAGCAGGCACTGAGCCACCACTGACCTCACAATTGAAAACAGCAGCCACGCACCTAGCACTGGCCTAGCAGGCACTGAGCCACCACTGACCTCACAACCACAAACAGCAGCCACGCACCTAGCACTGGCCTAGCAGGCACTGAGCCACCACTGACCTCACAAACACAAACAGCAGCCACGCACCTAGCACTGGCCTAGCAGGCACTGAGCCACCACTGACCTCACAATTGAAAACAGCAGCCACGCACCTAGCACTGGCCTAGCAGGCACTGCGCCACCACTGACCTCACAATTGAAAACAGCAGCCATGCACCTAGCACTGGCCTAGCAGGCACTGAGCCACCACTGACCTCGCAACCACAAACAGCAGCCACGCACCTAGCACTGGCCTAGCAGGCACTGAGCCACCACTGACCTCACAATTGAAAACAGCAGCCACGCACCTAGCACTGGCCTAGCAGGCACTGAGCCACCACTGACCTCATAATTGAAAACAGCAGCCACGCACCTAGCACTGGCCTAGCAGGCACTGAGCCACCACTGACCTCATAATTGAAAACAGCAGCCACGCACCTAGCACTGGCCTAGCAGGCACTGAGCCACCACTGACCTCACAACCACAAACAGCAGCCACGCACCTAGCACTGGCCTAGCAGGCACTGAGCCACCACTGACCTCACAATTGAAAACAGCAGCCACGCACCCAGAACTGGCCTAGCAGGCACTGAGCCACCACTGACCTCACAATTGAAAACAGCAGCCACGCACCTAGCACTGGCCTAGCAGGCACTGAGCCACCACTGACCTCACAACCACAAACAGCAGCCACGCACCTAGCACTGGCCTAGCAGGCACTGAGCCACCACTGACCTCACAAACACAAACAGCAGCCACGCACCTAGCACTGGCCTAGCAGGCACTGAGCCACCACTGACCTCACAATTGAAAACAGCAGCCACGCACCTAGCACTGGCCTAGCAGGCACTGCGCCACCACTGACCTCACAATTGAAAACAGCAGCCATGCACCTAGCACTGGCCTAGCAGGCACTGAGCCACCACTGACCTCGCAACCACAAACAGCAGCCACGCACCTAGCACTGGCCTAGCAGGCACTGAGCCACCACTGACCTCACAATTGAAAACAGCAGCCACGCACCTAGCACTGGCCTAGCAGGCACTGAGCCACCACTGACCTCATAATTGAAAACAGCAGCCACGCACCTAGCACTGGCCTAGCAGGCACTGAGCCACCACTGACCTCATAATTGAAAACAGCAGCCACGCACCTAGCACTGGCCTAGCAGGCACTGAGCCACCACTGACCTCACAACCACAAACAGCAGCCACGCACCTAGCACTGGCCTAGCAGGCACTGAGCCACCACTGACCTCACAATTGAAAACAGCAGCCACGCACCTAGCACTGGCCTAGCAGGCACTGAGCCACAAGTGACCTCACAATTGAAAACAGCAGCCATGCACCTAGCACTGGCCTAGCAGGCACTGAGCCACCACTGACCTCACAATTGAAAACAGCAGCCACGCACCTAGCACTGGCCTAGCAGGCACTGCGCCACCACTGACCTCACAATTGAAAACAGCAGCCATGCACCTAGCACTGGCCTAGCAGGCACTGAGCCACAAGTGACCTCACAAGCACAAACAGCACCCACGCACCTAGCACTGGCCTAGCAGGCACTGAGCCACCACTGACCTCACAATTGAAAACAGCAGCCACGCACCTAGCACTGGAGTAGCAGGCACTGAGCTACCACTGACCTCACAAGCACAAACAGCAGCCACGCACCAAGCACTGGCCTAGCAGGCACTGAGCCACCACTGACCTCACAAGCACAAACAGCAGCCACGCACCTAGCACTGGCCTAGCAGGCACTGAGCCACCACTGTCCTCACAATTGAAAACAGCAGCCACGCACCCAGCACTGGCCTAGCAGGCACTGAGCCACCACTGACCTCACAACTGAAAACAGCAGCCACGCACCCAGCACTGGCCTAGTAGGGACTGAGCCACCACTGACCTAACAAGCACAAACAGCAGCCACGCACCTAGCACTGGCCTAGCAGGCACTGAGCCACAAGTGACCTCACAATTGAAAACAGCACCCACGCACCTAGCACTGGCCTAGCAGGCACTGAGCCACAAGTGACCTCACAACCACAAACAGCAGCCATGCACCTAGCACTGGCCTAGCAGGCACTGAGCCACCACTGACCTCACAAGCACAAACAGCAGCCACGCACCAAGCACTGGCCTAGCAGGCACTGAGCCACAAGTGACCTCACAAATGAAAACAGCAGCCACGCACCTAGCACTGGCCTAGCAGGCACTGAGCCACCACTGACCTCACAATTGAAAACAGCAGCCACGCACCTAGCACTGGCCTAGCAGGCACTGAGCCACAAGTGACCTCACAATTGAAAACAGCAGCCACGCACCTAGCACTGGCCTAGCAGGCACTGAGCCACAAGTGACCTCACAATTGAAAACAGCACCCACGCACCGAGCACTGGCCTAGCAGGCACTGAGCCACAAGTGACCTCACAATTGAAAACAGCAGCCATGCACCTAGCACTGGCCTAGCAGGCCCTGAGCCACAAGTGACCTCACAATTGAAAACAGCAGCCACGCACCTAGCACTGGCCTAGCAGGCACTGAGCCACCACTGACCTCACAAGCACAAACAGCAGCCACGCATCTAGCACTGGCCTAGCAGGCACTGAGCCACCACTGACCTCACAACCACAAACAGCAGCCACGCACCTAGCACTGGCCTAGCAGGCACTGAGCCACAAGTGACCTCACAATTGAAAACAGCAGCCACGCACCCAGAACTGGCCTAACAGGCACTGAGCCACCACTGACCTCACAAGCACAAACAGCAGCCACGCACCTAGCACTGGCCTAGCAGGCACTGAGCCACCACTGACCTCACAATTGAAAACAGCAGCCACGCACCTAGCACTGGCCTAGCAGGCACTGAGCCACCACTGACCTCACAATTGAAAACAGCAGCCACGCACCCAGAACTGGCCTAGCAGGCACTGAGCCACCACTGACCTCACAACCACAAACAGCAGCCACGCACCTAGCACTGGCCTAGCAGGCACTGAGCCACCACTGACCTCACAATTGAAAACAGCAGCCACGCACCTAGCACTGGCCTAGCAGGCACTGAGCCACCACTGACCTCACAATTGAAAACAGCAGCCACGCACCTAGCACTGGCCTAGCAGGCACTGAGCCACCACTGACCTCACAACCACAAACAGCACCCACGCACCTAGCACTGGCCTAGCAGGCACTGAGCCACCACTGACCTCACAATTGAAAACAGCAGCCACGCACCGAGCACTGGCCTAGCAGGCACTGAGCCACAAGTGACCTCACAATTGAAAACAGCAGCCATGCACCTAGCACTGGCCTAGCAGGCACTGAGCCACAAGTGACCTCACAATTGAAAACAGCAGCCACGCACCTAGCACTGGCCTAGCAGGCACTGCGCCACCACTGACCTCACAATTGAAAACAGCAGCCATGCACCTAGCACTGGCCTAGCAGGCACTGAGCCACCACTGACCTCGCAACCACAAACAGCACCCACGCACCTAGCACTGGCCTAGCAGGCACTGAGCCACCACTGACCTCACAATTGAAAACAGCAGCCACGCACCCAGCACTGGAGTAGCAGTCACTGAGCTACCACTGACCTCACAAGCACAAACAGCAGCCACGCACCAAGCACTGGCCTAGCAGGCACTGAGCCACCACTGACCTCACAAGCACAAACAGCAGCCACGCACCTAGCACTGGCCTAGCAGGCACTGAGCCACAAGTGACCTCACAATTGAAAACAGCAGCCACGCACCTAGCACTGGCCTAGCAGGCACTGAGCCACCACTGACCTCACAATTGAAAACAGCAGCCACGCACCCAGCACTGGCCTAGCAGGCACTGAGCCACCACTGACCTCACAATTGAAAACAGCAGCCACGCACCTAGCACTGGCCTAGCAGGCACTGAGCCACAAGTGACCTCACAATTGAAAACAGCACACACGCACCTAGCACTGGCCTAGCAGGCACTGAGCCACAAGTGACCTCACAATTGAAAACATCAGCCACGCACCTAGCACTGGCCTAGCAGGCACTGAGCCACCACTGACCTCACAACCACAAACAGCACCAACGCACCTAGCACTGGCCTAGCAGGCACTGAGCCACCACTGACCTCACAATTGAAAACAGCAGCCACGCACCTAGCACTGGCCTAGCAGGCACTGAGCCACCACTGACCTCACAAACACAAACAGCAGCCACGCACCTAGCACTGGCCTAGCAGGCACTGAGCCACCACTGACCTCACAATTGAAAACAGCACCCACGCACCTAGCACTGGCCTAGCAGGCACTGCGCCACCACTGACCTCACAATTGAAAACAGCAGCCACGCACCGAGCACTGGCCTAGCAGGCACTGAGCCACAAGTGACCTCACAATTGAAAACAGCAGCCATGCACCTAGCACTGGCCTAGCAGGCCATGAGCCACAAGTGACCTCACAATTGAAAACAGCAGCCACGCACCTAGCACTGGCCTAGCAGGCACTGAGCCACCACTGACCTCACAATTGAAAACAGCAGCCACGCACCTAGCACTGGCCTAGCAGGCACTGAGCCACCACTGACCTCACAATTGAAAACAGCAGCCACGCACCTAGCACTGGCCTAGCAGGCACTGAGCCACAAGTGACCTCACAATTGAAAACAGCACCCACGCACCGAGCACTGGCCTAGCAGGCACTGAGCCACAAGTGACCTCACAATTGAAAACAGCAGCCATGCACCTAGCACTGGCCTAGCAGGCCCTGAGCCACAAGTGACCTCACAATTGAAAACAGCAGCCACGCACCTAGCACTGGCCTAGCAGGCACTGAGCCACCACTGACCTCACAAGCACAAACAGCAGCCACGCATCTAGCACTGGCCTAGCAGGCACTGAGCCACCACTGACCTCACAACCACAAACAGCAGCCACGCACCTAGCACTGGCCTAGCAGGCACTGAGCCACAAGTGACCTCACAATTAAAAACAGCAGCCACGCACCCAGAACTGGCCTAACAGGCACTGAGCCACCACTGACCTCACAAGCACAAACAGCAGCCACGCACCTAGCACTGGCCTAGCAGGCACTGAGCCACCACTGACCTCACAATTGAAAACAGCAGCCACGCACCTAGCACTGGCCTAGCAGGCACTGAGCCACCACTGACCTCACAATTGAAAACAGCAGCCACGCACCCAGAACTGGCCTAGCAGGCACTGAGCCACCACTGACCTCACAACCACAAACAGCAGCCACGCACCTAGCACTGGCCTAGCAGGCACTGAGCCACCACTGACCTCACAATTGAAAACAGCAGCCACGCACCTAGCACTGGCCTAGCAGGCACTGAGCCACCACTGACCTCACAATTGAAAACAGCAGCCACGCACCTAGCACTGGCCTAGCAGGCACTGAGCCACCACTGACCTCACAACCACAAACAGCAGCCACGCACCTAGCACTGGCCTAGCAGGCACTGAGCCACCACTGACCTCACAATTGAAAACAGCACCCACGCACCGAGCACTGGCCTAGCAGGCACTGAGCCACAAGTGACCTCACAATTGAAAACAGCAGCCATGCACCTAGCACTGGCCTAGCAGGCACTGAGCCACAAGTGACCTCACAATTGAAAACAGCAGCCACGCACCTAGCACTGGCCTAGCAGGCACTGAGCCACCACTGACCTCACAATTGAAAACAGCAGCCATGCACCTAGCACTGGCCTAGCAGGCACTGAGCCACCACTGACCTCGCAACCACAAACAGCACCCACGCACCTAGCACTGGCCTAGCAGGCACTGAGCCACCACTGACCTCACAATTGAAAACAGCAGCCACGCACCCAGCACTGGAGTAGCAGTCACTGAGCTACCACTGACCTCACAAGCACAAACAGCAGCCACGCACCAAGCACTGGCCTAGCAGGCACTGAGCCACCACTGACCTCACAAGCACAAACAGCAGCCACGCACCTAGCACTGGCCTAGCAGGCACTGAGCCACAAGTGACCTCACAATTGAAAACAGCAGCCACGCACCTAGCACTGGCCTAGCAGGCACTGAGCCACCACTGACCTCACAATTGAAAACAGCAGCCACGCACCGAGCACTGGCCTAGCAGGCACTGAGCCACCACTGACCTCACAATTGAAAACAGCAGCCACGCACCTAGCACTGGCCTAGCAGGCACTGAGCCACAAGTGACCTCACAATTGAAAACAGCACACACGCACCTAGCACTGGCCTAGCAGGCACTGAGCCACAAGTGACCTCACAATTGAAAACATCAGCCACGCACCTAGCACTGGCCTAGCAGGCACTGAGCCACCACTGACCTCACAACCACAAACAGCACCAACGCACCTAGCACTGGCCTAGCAGGCACTGAGCCACCACTGACCTCACAATTGAAAACAGCAGCCACGCACCTAGCACTGGCCTAGCAGGCACTGAGCCACCACTGACCTCACAAACACAAACAGCAGCCACGCACCTAGCACTGGCCTAGCAGGCACTGCGCCACCACTGACCTCACAACCACAAACAGCACCCACGCACCTAGCACTGGCCTAGCAGGCACTGCGCCACCACTGACCTCACAATTGAAAACAGCAGCCACGCACCGAGCACTGGCCTAGCAGGCACTGAGCCACAAGTGACCTCACAATTGAAAACAGCAGCCATGCACCTAGCACTGGCCTAGCAGGCCATGAGCCACAAGTGACCTCACAATTGAAAACAGCAGCCACGCACCTAGCACTGGCCTAGCAGGCACTGAGCCACCACTGACCTCACAATTGAAAACAGCAGCCACGCACCTAGCACTGGCCTAGCAGGCACTGAGCCACAAGTGACCTCACAATTGAAAACAGCAGCCATGCACCTAGCACTGGCCTAGCAGGCCATGAGCCACAAGTGACCTCACAATTGAAAACAGCAGCCACGCACCTAGCACTGGCCTAGCAGGCACTGAGCCACCACTGACCTCACAATTGAAAACAGCAGCCACGCACCTAGCACTGGCCTAGCAGGCACTGAGCCACCACTGACCTCACAAGCACAAACAGCAGCCACGCATCTAGCACTGGCCTAGCAGGCACTGAGCCACCACTGACCTCACAATTGAAAACAGCAGCCACGCACCTAGCACTGGCCTAGCAGGCACTGAGCCACCACTGTCCTCACAATTGAAAACAGCAGCCACGCACCCAGCACTGGCCTAGCAGGCACTGAGCCACCACTGACCTCACAATTGAAAAGAGCAGCCACGCACCTAGCACTGGCCTAGCAGGCACTGAGCCACCACTGACCTCACAATTGAAAACAGCACCCACGCACATAGCACTGGCCTAGCAGGCACTGAGCCACCACTGACCTCACAGTTGAAAACAGCACCCACGCACCTAGCACTGGCCTAGCAGGCACTGAGCCACCACTGACCTCACAATTGAAAACAGCAGCCACACACCTAGCACTGGCCTAGCAGGCACTGAGCCACCACTGACCTCACAACCACAAACAGCAGCCACGCACCTAGCACTGGCCTAGCAGGCACTGAGCCACCACTGACCTCACAATTGAAAACAGCACCCACGCACCGAGCACTGGCCTAGCAGGCACTGAGCCACAAGTGACCTCACAATTGAAAACAGCAGCCATGCACCTAGCACTGGCCTAGCAGGCACTGAGCCACAAGTGACCTCACAATTGAAAACAGCAGCCACGCACCTAGCACTGGAGTAGCAGGCACTGAGCTACCACTGACCTCACAAGCACAAACAGCAGTCACGCACCAAGCACTGGCCTAGCAGGCACTGAGCCACCACTGACCTCACAAGCACAAACAGCACCCACGCACCTAGCACTGGCCTAGCAGGCACTGAGCCACCACTGTCCTCACAGTTGAAAACAGCAGCCACGCACCTAGCACTGGCCTAGCAGGCACTGAGCCACAAGTGACCTCACAATTGAAAACAGCAGCCACGCACCCAGCACTGGCCTAGCAGGCACTGAGCCACCACTGACCTCACAATTGAAAAGAGCAGCCACGCACCTAGCACTGGCCTAGCAGGCACTGAGCCACCACTGACCTCACAGTTGAAAACAGCAGCCACGCACCTAGCACTGGCCTAGCAGGCACTGAGCCACAAGTGACCTCACAATTGAAAACAGCAGCCACGCACCTAGCACTGGCCTAGCAGGCACTGAGCCACAAGTGACCTCGCAACCACAAACAGCAGCCACGCACCTAGCACTGGCCTAGCAGGCACTGAGCCACCACTGACCTCACATTTGAAAACAGCAGCCACGCAACGAGCACTGGCCTAGCAGGCACTGAGCCACCACTGACCTCACAAGCACAAACAGCAGCCACGCACCTAGCACTGGCCTAGCAGGCACTGAGCCACAAGTGACCTCACAATTGAAAACAGCAGCCACGCACCTAGCACTGGCCTAGCAGGCACTGAGCCACCACTGACCTCACAATTGAAAACAGCAGCCACGCACCGAGCACTGGCCTAGCAGGCACTGAGCCACCACTGACCTCACAATTGAAAACAGCAGCCATGCACCTAGCACTGGCCTAGCAGGCACTGAGCCACCACTGACCTCGCAATTGAAAACAGCAGCCACGCACCCAGAACTGGCCTAGCAGGCACTGAGCCACCACTGTCCTCACAATTGAAAACAGCAGCCACGCACCCAGCACTGGCCTAGCAGGCACTGAGCCACCACTGACCTCACAATTGAAAACAGCAGCCACGCACCTAGCACTGGCCTAGCAGGCACTGAGCCACCACTGACCTCACAATTGAAAACAGCAGCCACGCACCTAGCACTGGCCTAGCAGGCACTGAGCCACCACTGACCTCACAGTTGAAAACAGCACCCACGCACCTAGCACTGGCCTAGCAGGCACTGAGCCACCACTGACCTCACAATTGAAAACAGCAGCCACGCACCTAGCACTGGCCTAGCAGGCACTGAGCCACCACTGACCTCACAACCACAAACAGCAGCCACGCACCTAGCACTGGCCTAGCAGGCACTGAGCCACCACTGACCTCACAATTGAAAACAGCACCCACGCACCGAGCACTGGCCTAGCAGGCACTGAGCCACAAGTGACCTCACAATTGAAAACAGCAGCCATGCACCTAGCACTGGCCTAGCAGGCACTGAGCCACAAGTGACCTCACAATTGAAAACAGCAGCCACGCACCTAGCACTGGCCTAGCAGGCACTGAGCCACCACTGACCTCACAATTGAAAACAGCAGCCATGCACCTAGCACTGGCCTAGCAGGCACTGAGCCACCACTGACCTCGCAACCACAAACAGCACCCACGCACCTAGCACTGGCCTAGCAGGCACTGAGCCACCACTGACCTCACAATTGAAAACAGCAGCCACGCACCCAGCACTGGAGTAGCAGGCACTGAGCTACCACTGACCTCACAAGCACAAACAGCAGTCACGCACCAAGCACTGGCCTAGCAGGCACTGAGCCACCACTGACCTCACAACCACAAACAGCACCCACGCACCTAGCACTGGCCTAGCAGGCACTGAGCCACCACTGACCTCACAATTGAAAACAGTAGCCACGCACCTAGCACTGGCCTAGCAGGCACTGAGCCACCACTGACCTCACAATTGAAAACAGCAGCCACGCACCTAGCACTGGCCTAGCAGGCACTGAGCCACTACTGACCTCACAATTGAAAACAGCAGCCATGCACCTAGCACTGGCCTAGCAGGCACTGAGCCACAAGTGACCTCACAATTGAAAACAGCAGCCACGCACCTAGCACTGGCCTAGCAGGCACTGAGCCACCACTGACCTCACAGTTGAAAACAGCAGCCACCCACCTAGCACTAGCCTAGCAGGCACTGAGCCACAAGTGAATTCGCAACCACAAACAGCACCCACGCACCTAGCACTGGCCTAGCAGGCACTGAGCCACCACTGACCTCACAATTGAAAACAGCAGCCACGCACCTAGCACTGGCCTAGCAGGCACTGAGCCACCACTGACCTCACAGTTGAAAACAGCAGCCACCCACCTAGCACTAGCCTAGCAGGCACTGAGCCACAAGTGAACTCGCAACCACAAACAGCACCGACGCACCTAGCACTGGCCTAGCAGGCACTGAGCCACCACTGACCTCACAATTGAAAACAGCAGCCACGCACCTAGCACTGGCCTAGCAGGCACTGAGCCACCACTGACCTCACAGTTGAAAACAGCAGCCACGCACCTAGCACTGGCCTAGCAGGCACTGAGCCACCACTGACCAGACAGTTGAAAACAGCAGCCACGCACCTAGCACTGGCCTAGCAGGCACTGAGCCACCACTGACCTCACAAGCACAAACAGCAGCCACGCACCTAGCACTGGCCTAGCAGGCACTGAGCCACCACTGACCTCACAACCACAAACAGCAGTCACGCACTTAGCACTGGCCTAGCAGGCACTGAGCCACCACTGACCTCACAAGCACAACAGCAGCCACGCACCTAGCACTGGCCTAGCAGGCACTGAGCCACCACTGACCTCACAACCACAAACAGCAGCCACGCACTTAGCACTGGCCTAGCAGGCACTGAGCCACCACTGACCTCACAGTTGAAAACAGCAGCCACGCACCTAGCACTGGCCTAGCAGGCACTGAGCCACAAGTGACCTCACAGTTGAAAACAGCACCCACGCACCTAGCACTGGCCTAGCAGGCACTGAGCCACAAGTGACCTCGCAACTACAAACAGCAGCCACGCACCTAGAACTGGCCTAGCAGGCACTGAGCCACCACTGACCTCACATTTGAAAACAGCAGCCACGCAACGAGCACTGGCCTAGCAGGCACTGAGCCACAAGTGACCTCACAACCACAAACAGCAGCCACGCACCTAGCACTGGCCTAGCAGGCACTGAGCCACCACTGACCTCACAAGCAAAAACAGCAGCCACGCACCTAGCACTGGCCTAGCAGGCACTGAGCCACCACTGACCTCACAATTGAAAACAGCAGCCACACACCTAGCACTGGCCTAGCAGGCACTGAGCCACAAGTGACCTCACAATTGAAAACAGCAGCCACGCACCTAGCACTGGCCTAGCAGGCACTGAGCGACCACTGACCTCACAAGCACAAACAGCACCCATGCACCTAGCACTGGCCTAGCAGGCACTGAGCGACCACTGACCTCACAAGCACAAACAGCAGCCACGCACCTAGCACTGGCCTAGCAGGCACTGAGCCACAAGTGACCTCACAATTGAAAACAGCAGCCACGCACCCAGAACTGGCCTAGCAGGCACTGAGCCACAAGTGACCTCACAATTGAAAACAGCAGCCACGCACCCAGAACTGGCCTAGCAGGCACTGAGCCACCACTGACCTCACAATTGAAAACAGCAGCCACGCACCTAGCACTGGCCTAGCAGGCACTGAGCCACCACTGACCTCACAATTGAAAACAGCAGCCACGCACCGAGCACTGGCCTAGCAGGCACTGAGCCACAAGTGACCTCACAATTGAAAACAGCAGCCATGCACCTAGCACTGGCCTAGCAGGCCCTGAGCCACAAGTGACCTCACAATTGAAAACAGCAGCCACGCACCTAGCACTGGCCTAGCAGGCCATGAGCCACCACTGACCTCACAATTGAAAACAGCAGCCACGCATCTAGCACTGGCCTAGCAGGCACTGAGCCACCACTGACCTCACATTTGAAAACAGCAGCCACGCAACGAGCACTGGCCTAGCAGGCACTGAGCCACCACTGACCTCACAAGCACAAACAGCAGCCACGCACCTAGCACTGGCCTAGCAGGCACTGAGCCACAAGTGACCTCACAATTGAAAACAGCAGCCACGCACCTAGCACTGGCCTAGCAGGCACTGAGCCACCACTGACCTCACAATTGAAAACAGCAGCCACGCACCTAGCACTGGCACTGAGCCACCACTGAATTCACTATTGGAAACAGCAGCCACGCACCTAGCACTAGCCTAGCAGGCACTGAGCCACAAGTGAACTCGCAACCACAAACAGCACCCACGCACCTAGCACTGGCCTAGCAGGCACTGAGCCACCACTGACCTCACAATTGAAAACAGCAGCCACGCACCTAGCACTGGCCTAGCAGGCACTGAGCCACCACTGACCTCACAGTTGAAAACAGCAGCCACGCACCTAGCACTGGCCTAGCAGGCACTGAGCCACCACTGATCAGACAGTTGAAAACAGGAGCCACGCACCTAGCACTGGCCTAGCAGGCACTGAGCCACCACTGACCTCACAAGCACAAACAGCAGCCACGCACCTAGCACTGGCCTAGCAGGCACTGAGCCACCACTGACCTCACAACCACAAACAGCAGTCACGCACTTAGCACTGGCCTAGCAGGCACTGAGCCACCACTGACCTCACAAGCACAACAGCAGCCACGCACCTAGCACTGGCCTAGCAGGCACTGAGCCACCACTGACCTCACAACCACAAACAGCAGCCACGCACTTAGCACTGGCCTAGCAGGCACTGAGCCACCACTGACCTCACAGTTGAAAACAGCAGCCACGCACCTAGCACTGGCCTAGCAGGCACTGAGCCACCACTGACCTCACAATTGAAAACAGCAGCCACGCACCCAGCACTGGCCTAGCAGGCACTGAGCCACCACTGACCTCACAATTGAAAAGAGCAGCCACGCACCTAGCACTGGCCTAGCAGGCACTGAGCCACAAGTGACCTCACAGTTGAAAACAGCAGCCACGCACCTAGCACTGGCCTAGCAGGCACTGAGCCACCACTGACCAGACAGTTGAAAACAGCAGCCACGCACCTAGCACTGGCCTAGCAGGCACTGAGCCACAAGTGACCTCACAACCACAAACAGCAGCCACGCACCTAGCACTGGCCTAGCAGGCACTGAGCCACCACTGACCTCACAAGCAAAAACAGCAGCCACGCACCTAGCACTGGCCTAGCAGGCACTGAGCCACCACTGACCTCACAATTGAAAACATCAGCCACGCACCTAGCACTGGCCTAGGAGGCACTGAGCCACCACTGACCTCACAAGCACAAACAGCACCCATGCACCTAGCACTGGCCTAGCAGGCACTGAGCGACCACTGACCTCACAACCACAAACAGCACCCACGCACCTAGCACTGGCCTAGCAGGCACTGAGCCACAAGTGACCTCACAATTGAAAACAGCAGCCACGCACCTAGCACTGGCCTAGCAGGCACTGAGCCACCACTGACCTCACAATTGAAAACAGCAGCCACGCACCCAGAACTGGCCTAGCAGGCACTGAGCCACCACTGACCTCACAATTGAAAACAGCAGCCACGCACCTAGCACTGGCCTAGCAGGCACTGAGCCACCACTGACCTCACAATTGAAAACAGCAGCCACGCACCGAGCACTGGCCTAGCAGGCACTGAGCCACAAGTGACCTCACAATTGAAAACAGCAGCCATGCACCTAGCACTGGCCTAGCAGGCACTGAGCCACCACTGACCTCACAGTTGAAAACAGCAGCCACGCACCTAGCACTGGCCTAGCAGGCACTGAGCCACCACTGACCTCACAATTGAAAACAGCAGCCACGCACCTAGCACTGGCCTAGCAGGCACTGAGCCACCACTGACCTCACAAGCACAAACAGCAGCCACGCATCTAGCACTGGCCTAGCAGGCACTGAGCGACCACTGACCTCACAACCACAAACAGCAGCCACGCACCTAGCACTGGCCTAGCAGGCACTGAGCCACCACTGACCTCACAATTAAAAACAGCACCCACGGACCCAGAACTGGCCTAGCAGGCACTGAGCCACCACTGACCTCTCAATTGAAAACAGCAGCCACGCACCTAGCACTGGCCTAGCAGGCACTGAGCCACCACTGACCTCACAATTGAAAACAGCAGCCACGCACCGAGCACTGGCCTAGCAGGCACTGAGCCACCACTGACCTCTCAATTGAAAACAGCAGCCATGCACCTAGCACTGGCCTAGCAGGCACTGAGCCACCACTGACCTCGCAACCACAAACAGCACCCACGCACCTAGCACTGGCCTAGCAGGCACTGAGCCACCACTGACCTCACAATTGAAAACAGCAGCCACGCACTTAGCACTGGAGTAGCAGGCACTGAGCTACCACTGACCTCACAAGCACAAACAGCAGCCACGCACCAAGCACTGGCCTAGCAGGCACTGAGCCACAAGTGACCTCGCAACCACAAACAGCAGCCACGCACCTAGCACTGGCCTAGCAGGCACTGAGCCACCACTGACCTCACATTTGAAAACAGCAGCCACGCAACGAGCACTGGCCTAGCAGGCACTGAGCCACAAGTGACCTCACAAGCAAAAACAGCAGCCACGCACCTAGCACTGGCCTAGCAGGCACTGAGCCACCACTGACCTCACAATTGAAAACAGCAGCCACGCACCTAGCACTGGCCTAGCAGGCACTGAGCCACAAGTGACCTCACAATTGAAAACAGCAGCCACGCACCTAGCACTGGCCTAGCAGGCACTGAGCCACCACTGACCTCACAACCACCAACAGCAGCCACGCACCTAGCACTGGCCTAGCAGGCACTGAGCGACCACTGACCTCACAAGCACAAACAGCACCCATGCACCTAGCACTGGCCTAGCAGGCACTGAGCCACCACTGACCTCACAAGCACAAACAGCAGCCACGCACCTAGCACTGGCCTAGCAGGCACTGAGCCACAAGTGACCTCACAATTGAAAACAGCAGCCACGCACCTAGCACTGGCCTAGCAGGCACTGAGCCACCACTGACCTCACAAGCACAAACAGCACCCACGCACCTAGCACTGGCCTAGCAGGCACTGAGCCACAAGTGACCTCACAATTGAAAACAGCAGCCACGCACCCAGAACTGGCCTAGCAGGCACTGAGCCACAAGTGACCTCACAATTGAAAACAGCAGCCACGCACCCAGAACTGGCCTAGCAGGCACTGAGCCACCACTGACCTCACAATTGAAAACAGCAGCCACGCACCTAGCACTGGCCTAGCAGGCACTGAGCCACCACTGACCTCACAATTGAAAACAGCAACCACGCACCGAGCACTGGCCTAGCAGGCACTGAGCCACAAGTGACCTCACAATTGAAAACAGCAGCCATGCACCTAGCACTGGCCTAGCAGGCCCTGAGCCACAAGTGACCTCACAATTGAAAACAGCAGCCACGCACCTAGCACTGGCCTAGCAGGCACTGAGCCACCACTGACCTCACAATTGAAAACAGCAGCCACGCATCTAGCACTGGCCTAGCAGGCACTGAGCCACCACTGACCTCACATTTGAAAACAGCAGCCACGCAACGAGCACTGGCCTAGCAGGCACTGAGCCACCACTGACCTCACAACTGAAAACAGCAGCCACGCACCTAGCACTGGCCTAGCAGGCACTGAGCCACAAGTGACCTCACAATTGAAAACAGCAGCCACGCACCTAGCACAGGCCTAGCAGGCACTGAGCCACCACTGACCTCACAATTGAAAACAGCAGCCACGCACCTAGCACTGGCACTGAGCCACCACTGAATTCACTATTGGAAACAGCAGCCACGCACCTAGCACTAGCCTAGCAGGCACTGAGCCACAAGTGAACTCGCAACCACAAACAGCACCCACGCACCTAGCACTGGCCTAGCAGGCACTGAGCCACCACTGACCTCACAATTGAAAACAGCAGCCACGCACCTAGCACTGGCCTAGCAGGCACTGAGCCACCACTGACCTCACAGTTGAAAACAGCAGCCACGCACCTAGCACTGGCCGAGCAGGCACTGAGCCACCACTGATCAGACAGTTGAAAACAGCAGCCACGCACCTAGCACTGGCCTAGCAGGCACTGAGCCACCACTGACCTCACAAGCACAAACAGCAGCCACGCACCTAGCACTGGCCTAGCAGGCACTGAGCCACCACTGACCTCACAACCACAAACAGCAGTCACGCACTTAGCACTGGCCTAGCAGGCACTGAGCCACCACTGACCTCACAAGCACAACAGCAGCCACGCACCTAGCACTGGCCTAGCAGGCACTGAGCCACCACTGACCTCACAATTGAAAACAGCAGCCACGCACTTAGCACTGGCCTAGCAGGCACTGAGCCACCACTGACCTCACAGTTGAAAACAGCAGCCACGCACCTAGCACTGGCCTAGCAGGCACTGAGCCACCACTGACCTCACAATTGAAAACAGCAGCCACGCACCCAGCACTGGCCTAGCAGGCACTGAGCCACCACTGACCTCACAATTGAAAAGAGCAGCCACGCACCTAGCACTGGCCTAGCAGGCACTGAGCCACAAGTGACCTCACAGTTGAAAACAGCAGCCACGCACCTAGCACTGGCCTAGCAGGCACTGAGCCACCACTGACCAGACAGTTGAAAACAGCAGCCACGCACCTAGCACTGGCCTAGCAGGCACTGAGCCACAAGTGACCTCACAACCACAAACAGCAGCCACGCACCTAGCACTGGCCTAGCAGGCACTGAGCCACCACTGACCTCACAAGCAAAAACAGCAGCCACGCACCTAGCACTGGCCTAGCAGGCACTGAGCCACCACTGACCTCACAATTGAAAACAGCACCCACGCACCTAGCACTGGCCTAGCAGGCACTGAGCCACAAGTGACCTCACAATTGAAAACAGCAGCCACGCACCTAGCACTGGCCTAGCAGGCACTGAGCCACCACTGACCTCACAAGCACAAACAGCACCCATGCACCTAGCACTGGCCTAGCAGGCACTGAGCGACCACTGACCTCACAACCACAAACAGCACCCACGCACCTAGCACTGGCCTAGCAGGCACTGAGCCACAAGTGACCTCACAATTGAAAACAGCAGCCACGCACCTAGCACTGGCCTAGCAGGCACTGAGCCACCACTGACCTCACAATTGAAAACAGCAGCCACGCACCCAGAACTGGCCTAGCAGGCACTGAGCCACCACTGACCTCACAATTGAAAACAGCAGCCACGCACCTAGCACTGGCCTAGCAGGCACTGAGCCACCACTGACCTCTCAATTGAAAACAGCACCCACGCACCTAGCACTGGCCTAGCAGGCACTGAGCCACCACTGACCTCACAATTGAAAACAGCAGCCACGCACCTAGCACTGGCCTAGCAGGCACTGAGCCACCACTGACCTCACAACCACAAACAGCAGCCACGCACCTAGCACTGGCCTAGGAGGCACTGAGCCACCACTGACCTCACAACCACAAACAGCAGCCACGCACTTAGCACTGGCCTAGCAGGCACTGAGCCACCACTGACCTCACAGTTGAAAACAGCAGCCACGCACCTAGCACTGGCCTAGCAGGCACTGAGCCACCACTGACCTCACAATTGAAAACAGCAGCCACGCACCCAGCACTGGCCTAGCAGGCACTGAGCCACCACTGACCTCACAATTGAAAAGAGCAGCCACGCACCTAGCACTGGCCTAGCAGGCACTGAGCCACAAGTGACCTCACAGTTGAAAACAGCAGCCACGCACCTAGCACTGGCCTAGCAGGCACTGAGCCACCACTGACCAGACAGTTGAAAACAGCAGCCACGCACCTAGCACTGGCCTAGCAGGCACTGAGCCACAAGTGACCTCACAACCACAAACAGCAGCCACGCACCTAGCACTGGCCTAGCAGGCACTGAGCCACCACTGACCTCACAAGCAAAAACAGCAGCCACGCACCTAGCACTGGCCTAGCAGGCACTGAGCCACCACTGACCTCACAATTGAAAACAGCACCCACGCACCTAGCACTGGCCTAGCAGGCACTGAGCCACAAGTGACCTCACAATTGAAAACAGCAGCCACGCACCTAGCACTGGCCTAGGAGGCACTGAGCCACCACTGACCTCACAAGCACAAACAGCACCCATGCACCTAGCACTGGCCTAGCAGGCACTGAGCGACCACTGACCTCACAACCACAAACAGCACCCACGCACCTAGCACTGGCCTAGCAGGCACTGAGCCACAAGTGACCTCACAATTGAAAACAGCAGCCACGCACCTAGCACTGGCCTAGCAGGCACTGAGCCACCACTGACCTCACAATTGAAAACAGCAGCCACGCACCCAGAACTGGCCTAGCAGGCACTGAGCCACCACTGACCTCACAATTGAAAACAGCAGCCACGCACCTAGCACTGGCCTAGCAGGCACTGAGCCACCACTGACCTCACAATTGAAAACAGCACCCACGCACCGAGCACTGGCCTAGCAGGCACTGAGCCACAAGTGACCTCACAATTGAAAACAGCAGCCATGCACCTAGCACTGGCCTAGCAGGCCCTGAGCCACAAGTGACCTCACAATTGAAAACAGCAGCCACGCACCTAGCACTGGCCTAGCAGGCACTGAGCCACCACTGACCTCACAATTGAAAACAGCAGCCACGCACCTAGCACTGGCCTAGCAGGCACTGAGCCACCACTGACCTCACAATTGAAAACAGCAGCCACGCACCGAGCACTGGCCTAGCAGGCACTGAGCCACCACTGACCTCTCAATTGAAAACAGCAGCCATGCACCTAGCACTGGCCTAGCAGGCACTGAGCCACCACTGACCTCGCAACCACAAACAGCACCCACGCACCTAGCACTGGCCTAGCAGGCACTGAGCCACCACTGACCTCACAATTGAAAACAGCAGCCACGCACTTAGCACTGGAGTAGCAGGCACTGAGCTACCACTGACCTCACAAGCACAAACAGCACCCACGCACCAAGCACTGGCCTAGCAGGCACTGAGCCACAAGTGACCTCGCAACCACAAACAGCAGCCACGCACCTAGCACTGGCCTAGCAGGCACTGAGCCACCACTGACCTCACATTTGAAAACAGCAGCCACGCAACGAGCACTGGCCTAGCAGGCACTGAGCCACCACTGACCTCACAAGCACAAACAGCAGCCACGCACCTAGCACTGGCCTAGCAGGCACTGAGCCACAAGTGACCTCACAACCACAAACAGCACCCACGGACCCAGAACTGGCCTAGCAGGCACTGAGCCACCACTGACCTCACAACCACAAACAGCAGCCACGCACCTAGCACTGGCCTAGCAGGCACTGAGCCACCACTGACCTCACAATTGAAAACAGCAGCCACGCACCTAGCACTGGCCTAGCAGGCTCTGAGCCACCACTGACCTCACAATTGAAAACAGCAGCCACGCACCTAGCACTGGCCTAGCAGGCACTGAGCCACCACTGACCTCACAACCACAAACAGCACACACGCACCTAGCACTGGCCTAGCAGGCCCTGAGCCACAAGTGACCTCACAATTGAAAACAGCACCCACGCACCGAGCACTGGCCTAGCAGGCACTGAGCCACAAGTGACCTTACAATTGAAAACAGCAGCCATGCACCTAGCACTGGCCTAGCAGGCACTGAGCCACCACTGACCTCACAATTGAAAACAGCAGCCACGCACCTAGCACTGGCCTAGCAGGCACTGCGCCACCACTGACCTCACAATTGAAAACAGCAGCCATGCACCTAGCACTGGCCTAGCAGGCACTGAGCCACCACTGACCTCGCAACCACAAACAGCACCCACGCGCCTAGCACTGGCCTAGCAGGCACTGAGCCACCACTGACCTCACAATTGAAAACAGCAGCCACGCACCAAGCACTGGCCTAGCAGGCACTGAGCCACCACTGACCTCACAAGCACAAACAGCAGCCACGCACCTAGCACTGGCCTAGCAGGCACTGAGCCACCACTGACCTCACAAGCACAAACAGCAGCCACGCACCTAGCACTGGCCTAGCAGGCACTGAGCCACCACTGTCCTCACAATTGAAAACAGCAGCCACGCACCCAGCACTGGCCTAGCAGGCACTGAGCCACCACTGACCTCACAATTGAAAACAGCAGCCACGCACCTAGCACTGGCCTAGTAGGCACTGAGCCACCACTGACCTAACAAGCACAAACAGCAGCCACGCACCTAGCACTGGCCTAGCAGGCACTGAGCCACAAGTGACCTCACAATTGAAAACAGCAGCCACGCACCCAGAACTGGCCTAGCAGGCACTGAGCCACAAGTGACCTCACAACCACAAACAGCAGCCATGCACCTAGCACTGGCCTAGCAGGCACTGAGCCACCACTGAACTCACAACCACAAACAGCAGCCACGCACCTAGCACTGGCCTAGCAGGCACTGATCCACAAGTGACCTCACAATTGAAAACAGCAGCCACGCACCTAGCACTGGCCTAGCAGGCACTGAGCCACAAGTGACCTCACAATTGAAAACAGCAGCCATGCACCTAGCACTGGCCTAGCAGGCCCTGAGCCACAAGTGACCTCACAATTGAAAACAGCAGCCACGCACCTAGCACTGGCCTAGCAGGCACTGAGCCACCACTGACCTCACAAGAACAAACAGCAGCCACGCATCTAGCACTGGCCTAGCAGGCACTGAGCCACCACTGACCTCACAACCACAAACAGCAGCCACGCACCTAGCACTGGCCTAGCAGGCACTGAGCCACCACTGACCTCACAATTGAAAACAGCAGCCACGCACCTAGCACTGGCCTAGCAGGCACTGAGCCACCACTGACCTCACAATTGAAAAGAGCAGCCACGCACCTAGCACTGGCCTAGCAGGCACTGAGCCACCACTGACCTCACAATTGAAAACAGCACCCACGCACCGAGCACTGGCCTAGCAGGCACTGAGCCCCAAGTGACCTCACAATTGAAAACAGCAGCCACGCACCTAGCACTGGCCTAGCAGGCACTGAGCCACCACTGACCTCACAATTGAAAACAGCAGCCACGCACCGAGCACTGGCCTAGCAGGCACTGAGCCACCACTGACCTCACAATTGAAAACAGCAGCCATGCACCTAGCACTGGCCTAGCAGGCACTGAGCCACCACTGACCTCGCAACCACAAACAGCACCCACGCACCTAGCACTGGCCTAGCAGGCACTGAGCCACCACTGACCTCACAATTGAAAACAGCAGCCACGCACCTAGCACTGGAGTAGCAGGCACTGAGCCACCACTGACCTCACAAGAACAAACAGCAGCCACGCATCTAGCACTGGCCTAGCAGGCACTGAGCCACCACTGACCTCACAACCACAAACAGCAGCCACGCACCTAGCACTGGCCTAGCAGGCACTGAGCCACAAGTGACCTTACAATTGAAAACAGCAGCCATGCACCTAGCACTGGCCTAGCAGGCACTGAGCCACCACTGACCTCACAATTGAAAACAGCAGCCACGCACCTAGCACTGGCCTAGCAGGCACTGCGCCACCACTGACCTCACAATTGAAAACAGCAGCCATGCACCTAGCACTGGCCTAGCAGGCACTGAGCCACCACTGACCTCGCAACCACAAACAGCACCCACGCACCTAGCATTGGCCTAGCAGGCACTGAGCCACCACTGACCTCACAATTGAAAACAGCAGCCACGCACCTAGCACTGGAGTAGCAGGCACTGAGCTACCACTGACCTCACAAGCACAAACAGCAGCCACGCACCAAGCACTGGCCTAGCAGGCACTGAGCCACCACTGACCTCACAACCACAAACAGCAGCCACGCACCTAGCACTGGCCTAGCAGGCACTGAGCCACCACTGACCTCACAATTGAAAACAGCAGCCACGCACCTAGCACTGGCCTAGTAGGCACTGAGCCACCACTGACCTAACAAGCACAAACAGCAGCCACGCACCTAGCACTGGCCTAGCAGGCACTGAGCCACAAGTGACCTCACAATTGAAAACAGCAGCCACGCACCTAGCACTGGCCTAGCAGGCACTGAGCCACAAGTGACCTCACAACCACAAACAGCACCCACGGACCCAGAACTGGCCTAGCAGGCACTGAGCCACCACTGACCTCACAACCACCAACAGCAGCCACGCACCTAGCACTGGCCTAGCAGGCACTGAGCCACCACTGACCTCACAATTGAAAACAGCAGCCACGCACCTAGCACTGGCCTAGCAGGCACTGAGCCACCACTGACCTCACAATTGAAAACAGCAGCCACGCACCTAGCACTGGCCTAGCAGGCACTGAGCCACCACTGACCTCACAACCACAAACAGCACCCATGCACCTAGCACTGGCCTAGCAGGCACTGAGCCACCACTGACCTCACAATTGAAAACAGCACCCACGCACCGAGCACTGGCCTAGCAGGCACTGAGCCACAAGTGACCTTACAATTGAAAACAGCAGCCATGCACCTAGCACTGGCCTAGCAGGCACTGAGCCACCACTGACCTCACAATTGAAAACAGCAGCCACGCACCTAGCACTGGCCTAGCAGGCACTGAGCCACCACTGACCTCACAATTGAAAACAGCAGCCATGCACCTAGCACTGGCCTAGCAGGCACTGAGCCACCACTGACCTCGCAACCACAAACAGCACCCACGCACCTAGCACTGGCCTAGCAGGCACTGAGCCACCACTGACCTCACAATTGAAAACAGCACCCACGCACCTAGCACTGGAGTAGCAGGCACTGAGCTACCACTGACCTCACAAGCACAAACAGCAGCCACGCACCAAGCACTGGCCTAGCAGGCACTGAGCCACCACTGACCTCACAAGCACAAACAGCAGCCACGCACCTAGCACTGGCCTAGCAGGCACTGAGCCACCACTGTCCTCACAATTGAAAACAGCAGCCACGCACCCAGCACTGGCCTAGCAGGCACTGAGCCACCACTGACCTCACAATTGAAAACAGCAGCCACGCACCTAGCACTGGCCTAGTAGGCACTGAGCCACCACTGACCTAACAAGCACAAACAGCAGCCACGCACCTAGCACTGGCCTAGCAGGCACTGAGCCACAAGTGACCTCACAATTGAAAACAGCAGCCACGCACCTAGCACTGGCCTAGCAGGCACTGAGCCACAAGTGACCTCACAACCACAAACAGCAGCCATGCACCTAGCACTGGCCTAGCAGGCACTGAGCCACCACTGACCTCACAACCACAAACAGCAGCCACGCACCTAGCACTGGCCTAGCAGGCACTGAGCCACAAGTGACCTCACAATTGAAAACAGCAGCCACGCACCTAGCACTGGCCTAGCAGGCACTGAGCCACCACTGAACTCACAACCACAAACAGCAGCCACGCACCTAGCACTGGCCTAGCAGGCACTGAGCCACCACTGACCTCACAATTGAAAACAGCAGCCACGCACCTAGCACTGGCCTAGCAGGCACTGAGCCACAAGTGACCTCACAATTGAAAACAGCACCCACGCACCGAGCACTGGCCTAGCAGGCACTGAGCCACAAGTGACCTCACAATTGAAAACAGCAGCCATGCACCTAGCACTGGCCTAGCAGGCCCTGAGCCACAAGTGACCTCACAATTGAAAACAGCAGCCACGCACCTAGCACTGGCCTAGCAGGCACTGAGCCACCACTGACCTCACAAGAACAAACAGCAGCCACGCATCTAGCACTGGCCTAGCAGGCACTGAGCCACCACTGACCTCACAACCACAAACAGCAGCCACGCACCTAGCACTGGCCTAGCAGGCACTGAGCCACCACTGACCTCACAATTGAAAACAGCAGCCACGCACCTAGCACTGGCCTAGCAGGCACTGAGCCACCACTGACCTCACAATTGAAAACAGCAGCCACGCACCTAGCACTGGCCTAGCAGGCACTGAGCCACCACTGACCTCACAACCACAAACAGCAGCCACGCACCTAGCACTGGCCTAGCAGGCACTGAGCCACCACTGACCTCACAATTGAAAACAGCACCCACGCACCGAGCACTGGCCTAGCAGGCACTGAGCCACCACTGACCTCACAATTGAAAACAGCAGCCACGCACCTAGCACTGGCCTAGCAGGCACTGAGCCACCACTGACCTCACAACCACAAACAGCACCCACGCACCTAGCACTGGCCTAGCAGGCACTGAGCCACCACTGACCTCACAATTGAAAACAGCAGCCACGCACCTAGCACTGGCCTAGCAGGCACTGAGCCACCACTGACCTCACAACCACAAACAGCAGCCATGCACCTAGCACTGGCCTAGCAGGCACTGAGCCACCACTGACCTCACAACCACAAACAGCAGCCACGCACCTAGCACTGGCCTAGCAGGCACTGAGCCACAAGTGACCTCACAATTGAAAACAGCAGCCACGCACCTAGCACTGGCCTAGCAGGCACTGAGCCACCACTGAACTCACAACCACAAACAGCAGCCACGCACCTAGCACTGGCCTAGCAGGCACTGAGCCACCACTGACCTCACAATTGAAAACAGCAGCCACGCACCTAGCACTGGCCTAGCAGGCACTGAGCCACAAGTGACCTCACAATTGAAAACAGCACCCACGCACCGAGCACTGGCCTAGCAGGCACTGAGCCACAAGTGACCTCACAATTGAAAACAGCAGCCATGCACCTAGCACTGGCCTAGCAGGCCCTGAGCCACAAGTGACCTCACAATTGAAAACAGCAGCCACGCACCTAGCACTGGCCTAGCAGGCACTGAGCCACCACTGACCTCACAAGAACAAACAGCAGCCACGCATCTAGCACTGGCCTAGCAGGCACTGAGCCACCACTGACCTCACAACCACAAACAGCAGCCACGCACCTAGCACTGGCCTAGCAGGCACTGAGCCACCACTGACCTCACAATTGAAAACAGCAGCCACGCACCTAGCACTGGCCTAGCAGGCACTGAGCCACCACTGACCTCACAATTGAAAACAGCAGCCACGCACCTAGCACTGGCCTAGCAGGCACTGAGCCACCACTGACCTCACAACCACAAACAGCAGCCACGCACCTAGCACTGGCCTAGCAGGCACTGAGCCACCACTGACCTCACAATTGAAAACAGCACCCACGCACCGAGCACTGGCCTAGCAGGCACTGAGCCACCACTGACCTCACAATTGAAAACAGCAGCCACGCACCTAGCACTGGCCTAGCAGGCACTGAGCCACCACTGACCTCACAACCACAAACAGCACCCACGCACCTAGCACTGGCCTAGCAGGCACTGAGCCACCACTGACCTCACAATTGAAAACAGCACCCACGCACCGAGCACTGGCCTAGCAGGCACTGAGCCACAAGTGACCTTACAATTGAAAACAGCAGCCATGCACCTAGCACTGGCCTAGCAGGCACTGAGCCACCACTGACCTCACAATTGAAAACAGCAGCCACGCACCTAGCACTGGCCTAGCAGGCACTGCGCCACCACTGACCTCACAATTGAAAACAGCAGCCACGCACCTAGCACTGGCCTAGCAGGCCCTGAGCCACAAGTGACCTCACAATTGAAAACAGCAGCCACGCACCTAGCACTGGAGTAGCAGGCACTGAGCCACCACTGACCTCACAAGAACAAACAGCAGCCACGCATCTAGCACTGGCCTAGCAGGCACTGAGCCACCACTGACCTCACAACCACAAACAGCAGCCACGCACCTAGCACTGGCCTAGCAGGCACTGAGCCACCACTGACCTCACAATTGAAAACAGCAGCCACGCACCTAGCACTGGCCTAGCAGGCACTGAGCCACCACTGACCTCACAATTGAAAACAGCAGCCACGCACCTAGCACTGGCCTAGCAGGCACTGAGCCACCACTGACCTCACAACCACAAACAGCACCCACGCACCTAGCACTGGCCTAGCAGGCACTGAGCTACCACTGACCTCACAAGCACAAACAGCAGCCACGCACCAAGCACTGGCCTAGCAGGCACTGAGCCACCACTGACCTCACAACCACAAACAGCAGCCACGCACCTAGCACAGGCCTAGCAGGCACTGAGCCACCACTGTCCTCACAATTGAAAACAGCAGCCACGCACCCAGCACTGGCCTAGCAGGCACTGAGCCACCACTGACCTCACAATTGAAAACAGCAGCCACGCACCTAGCACTGGCCTAGTAGGCACTGAGCCACCACTGACCTAACAAGCACAAACAGCAGCCACGCACCTAGCACTGGCCTAGCAGGCCCTGAGCCACAAGTGACCTCACAATTGAAAACAGCAGCCACGCACCTAGCACTGGCCTAGCAGGCACTGAGCCACCACTGACCTCACAAGAACAAACAGCAGCCACGCATCTAGCACTGGCCTAGCAGGCACTGAGCCACCACTGACCTCACAACCACAAACAGCAGCCACGCACCTAGCACTGGCCTAGCAGGCACTGAGCCACCACTGACCTCACAATTGAAAACAGCAGCCACGCACCTAGCACTGGCCTAGCAGGCACTGAGCCACCACTGACCTCACAATTGAAAACAGCAGCCACGCACCTAGCACTGGCCTAGCAGGCACTGAGCCACCACTGACCTCACAACCACAAACAGCAGCCACGCACCTAGCACTGGCCTAGCAGGCACTGAGCCACCACTGACCTCACAATTGAAAACAGCACCCACGCACCGAGCACTGGCCTAGCAGGCACTGAGCCACCACTGACCTCACAATTGAAAACAGCAGCCACGCACCTAGCACTGGCCTAGCAGGCACTGAGCCACCACTGACCTCACAACCACAAACAGCACCCACGCACCTAGCACTGGCCTAGCAGGCACTGAGCCACCACTGACCTCACAATTGAAAACAGCACCCACGCACCGAGCACTGGCCTAGCAGGCACTGAGCCACAAGTGACCTTACAATTGAAAACAGCAGCCATGCACCTAGCACTGGCCTAGCAGGCACTGAGCCACCACTGACCTCACAATTGAAAACAGCAGCCACGCACCTAGCACTGGCCTAGCAGGCACTGCGCCACCACTGACCTCACAATTGAAAACAGCAGCCACGCACCTAGCACTGGCCTAGCAGGCCCTGAGCCACAAGTGACCTCACAATTGAAAACAGCAGCCACGCACCTAGCACTGGAGTAGCAGGCACTGAGCCACCACTGACCTCACAAGAACAAACAGCAGCCACGCATCTAGCACTGGCCTAGCAGGCACTGAGCCACCACTGACCTCACAACCACAAACAGCAGCCACGCACCTAGCACTGGCCTAGCAGGCACTGAGCCACCACTGACCTCACAATTGAAAACAGCAGCCACGCACCTAGCACTGGCCTAGCAGGCACTGAGCCACCACTGACCTCACAATTGAAAACAGCAGCCACGCACCTAGCACTGGCCTAGCAGGCACTGAGCCACCACTGACCTCACAACCACAAACAGCACCCACGCACCTAGCACTGGCCTAGCAGGCACTGAGCTACCACTGACCTCACAAGCACAAACAGCAGCCACGCACCAAGCACTGGCCTAGCAGGCACTGAGCCACCACTGACCTCACAACCACAAACAGCAGCCACGCACCTAGCACTGGCCTAGCAGGCACTGAGCCACCACTGTCCTCACAATTGAAAACAGCAGCCACGCACCCAGCACTGGCCTAGCAGGCACTGAGCCACCACTGACCTCACAATTGAAAACAGCAGCCACGCACCTAGCACTGGCCTAGTAGGCACTGAGCCACCACTGACCTAACAAGCACAAACAGCAGCCACGCACCTAGCACTGGCCTAGCAGGCACTGAGCCACAAGTGACCTCACAATTGAAAACAGCAGCCACGCACCTAGCACTGGCCTAGCAGGCACTGAGCCACAAGTGACCTCACAACCACAAACAGCACCCACGGACCCAGAACTGGCCTAGCAGGCACTGAGCCACCACTGACCTCACAACCACAAACAGCAGCCACGCACCTAGCACTGGCCTAGCAGGCACTGAGCCACCACTGACCTCACAATTGAAAACAGCAGCCACGCACCTAGCACTGGCCTAGCAGGCACTGAGCCACCACTGACCTCACAATTGAAAACAGCAGCCACGCACCTAGCACTGGCCTAGCAGGCACTGAGCCACCACTGACCTCACAACCACAAACAGCACCCACGCACCTAGCACTGGCCTAGCAGGCACTGAGCCACAAGTGACCTTACAATTGAAAACAGCAGCCATGCACCTAGCACTGGCCTAGCAGGCACTGAGCCACCACTGACCTCACAATTGAAAACAGCAGCCACGCACCTAGCACTGGCCTAGCAGGCACTGCGCCACCACTGACCTCACAATTGAAAACAGCAGCCATGCACCTAGCACTGGCCTAGCAGGCACTGAGCCACCACTGACCTCACAATTGAAAACAGCAGCCACGCACCTAGCACTGGCCTAGCAGGCACTGAGCCACCACTGACCTCACAATTGAAAACAGCAGCCACGCACCTAGCACTGGAGTAGCAGGCACTGAGCTACCACTGACCTCACAAGCGCAAACAGCAGCCACACACCAAGCACTGGCCTAGCAGGCACTGAGCCACCACTGACCTCACAAGCACAAACAGCAGCCACGCACCTAGCACTGGCCTAGCAGGCACTGAGCCACCACTGTCCTCACAATTGAAAACAGCAGCCACGCACCCAGCACTGGCCTAGCAGGCACTGAGCCACCACTGACCTCACAATTGAAAACAGCAGCCATGCACCTAGCACTGGCCTAGCAGGCACTGAGCCACCACTGACCTCGCAACCACAAACAGCACCCACGCACCTAGCACTGGCCTAGCAGGCACTGAGCCACCACTGACCTCACAATTGAAAACAGCAGCCACGCACCTAGCACTGGAGTAGCAGGCACTGAGCTACCACTGACCTCACAAGCACAAACAGCAGCCACGCACCAAGCACTGGCCTAGCAGGCACTGAGCCACCACTGACCTCACAACCACAAACAGCACCCACGCACCTAGCACTGGCCTAGCAGGCACTGAGCCACCACTGTCCTCACAATTGAAAACAGCAGCCACGCACCCAGCACTGGCCTAGCAGGCACTGAGCCACCACTGACCTCACAATTGAAAACAGCAGCCACGCACCTAGCACTGGCCTAGTAGGCACTGAGCCACCACTGACCTAACAAGCACAAACAGCAGCCACGCACCTAGCACTGGCCTAGCAGGCACTGAGCCACAAGTGACCTCACAATTGAAAACAGCAGCCACGCACCTAGCACTGGCCTAGCAGGCACTGAGCCACAAGTGACCTCACAACCACAAACAGCACCCACGGACCCAGAACTGGCCTAGCAGGCACTGAGCCACCACTGACCTCACAATTGAAAACAGCAGCCACGCACCTAGCACTGGCCTAGCAGGCACTGAGCCACCACTGACCTCAAAATTGAAAACAGCAGCCACGCACCTAGCACTGGCCTAGCAGGCACTGAGCCACCACTGACCTCACAACCACAAACAGCACCCACGCACCTAGCACTGGCCTGGCAGGCACTGAGCCACAAGTGACCTCACAACCAAAAACAGCAGCCACGCACCTAGCACTGGCCTAGCAGGCACTGAGCCACAAGTGACCTTACAATTGAAAACAGCAGCCATGCACCTAGCACTGGCCTAGCAGGCACTGAGCCACCACTGACCTCACAATTGAAAACAGCAGCCACGCACCTAGCACTGGCCTAGCAGGCACTGCGCCACCACTGACCTCACAATTGAAAACAGCAGCCATGCACCTAGCACTGGCCTAGCAGGCACTGAGCCACCACTGACCTCGCAACCACAAACAGCACCCACGCACCTAGCATTGGCCTAGCAGGCACTGAGCCACCACTGACCTCACAATTGAAAACAGCAGCCACGCACCTAGCACTGGAGTAGCAGGCACTGAGCTACCACTGACCTCACAAGCACAAACAGCAGCCACGCACCAAGCACTGGCCTAGCAGGCACTGAGCCACCACTGACCTCACAAGCACAAACAGCAGCCACGCACCTAGCACTGGCCTAGCAGGCACTGAGCCACCACTGTCCTCACAATTGAAAACAGCAGCCACGCACCCAGCACTGGCCTAGCAGGCACTGAGCCACCACTGACCTCACAATTGAAAACAGCAGCCACGCACCTAGCACTGGCCTAGTAGGCACTGAGCCACCACTGACCTAACAAGCACAAACAGCAGCCACGCACCTAGCACTGGCCTAGCAGGCACTGAGCCACAAGTGACCTCACAATTGAAAACAGCAGCCACGCACCTAGCACTGGCCTAGCAGGCACTGAGCCACCACTGACCTCACAACCACAAACAGCAGCCACGCACCTAGCACTGGCCTAGCAGGCACTGAGCCACCACTGACCTCACAATTGAAAACAGCAGCCACGCACCTAGCACTGGCCTAGCAGGCACTGAGCCACCACTGACCTCACAATTGAAAACAGCAGCCACGCACCGAGCACTGGCCTAGCAGGCACTGAGCCACCACTGACCTCACAACCACAAACAGCAGCCACGCACCTAGCACTGGCCTAGCAGGCACTGAGCCACCACTGACCTCACAATTGAAAACAGCACCCACGCACCGAGCACTGGCCTAGCAGGCACTGAGCCACAAGTGACCTCACAACTGAAAACAGCAGCCATGCACCTAGCACTGGCCTAGCAGGCACTGAGCCACCACTGACCTCACAATTGAAAACAGCAGCCACGCACCTAGCACTGGCCTAGCAGGCACTGAGCCACCACTGACCTCACAATTGAAAACAGCAGCCACGCACCTAGCACTGGCCTAGCAGGCACTGAGCCACCACTGACCTCACAAGCACAAACAGCACCCACGCACCTAGCACTGGCCTAGCAGGCACTGAGCCACCACTGACCTCACAATTGAAAACAGCACCCACGCACCGAGCACTGGCCTAGCAGGCACTGAGCCACAAGTGACGTTACAATTGAAAACAGCAGCCATGCACCTAGCACTGGCCTAGCAGGCACTGAGCCACCACTGACCTCACAATTGAAAACAGCAGCCACGCACCTAGCACTGGCCTAGCAGGCACTGCGCCACCACTGACCTCACAATTGAAAACAGCAGCCACGCACCTAGCACTGGAGTAGCAGGCACTGAGCTACCACTGACCTCACAAGCACAAACAGCAGCCACGCACCAAGCACTGGCCTAGCAGGCACTGAGCCACCACTGACCTCACAAGCACAAACAGCAGCCACGCACCTAGCACTGGCCTAGCAGGCACTGAGCCACCACTGTCCTCACAATTGAAAACAGCAGCCACGCACCCAGCACTGGCCTAGCAGGCACTGAGCCACCACTGACCTCACAATTGAAAACAGCAGCCACGCACCTAGCACTGGCCTAGTAGGCACTGAGCCACCACTGACCTAACAAGCACAAACAGCAGCCACGCACCTAGCACTGGCCTAGCAGGCACTGAGCCACAAGTGACCTCACAATTGAAAACAGCAGCCACGCACCTAGCACTGGCCTAGCAGGCACTGAGCCACAAGTGACCTCACAACCACAAACAGCAGCCATGCACCTAGCACTGGCCTAGCAGGCACTGAGCCACCACTGACCTCACAACCACAAACAGCAGCCACGCACCTAGCACTGGCCTAGCAGGCACTGAGCCACAAGTGACCTCACAATTGAAAACAGCAGCCACGCACCTAGCACTGGCCTAGCAGGCACTGAGCCACCACTGAACTCACAACCACAAACAGCAGCCACGCACCTAGCACTGGCCTAGCAGGCACTGAGCCACCACTGACCTCACAATTGAAAACAGCAGCCACGCACCTAGCACTGGCCTAGCAGGCACTGAGCCACCACTGACCTCACAATTGAAAACAGCAGCCACGCACCTAGCACTGGCCTAGCAGGCACTGAGCCACCACTGACCTCACAATTGAAAACAGCAGCCACGCACCTAGCACTGGAGTAGCAGGCACTGAGCTACCACTGACCTCACAAGCGCAAACAGCAGCCACACACCAAGCACTGGCCTAGCAGGCACTGAGCCACCACTGACCTCACAAGCACAAACAGCAGCCACGCACCTAGCACTGGCCTAGCAGGCACTGAGCCACCACTGTCCTCACAATTGAAAACAGCAGCCACGCACCCAGCACTGGCCTAGCAGGCACTGAGCCACAAGTGACCTCACAATTGAAAACAGCAGCCATGCACCTAGCACTGGCCTAGCAGGCACTGAGCCACCACTGACCTCGCAACCACAAACAGCACCCACGCACCTAGCACTGGCCTAGCAGGCACTGAGCCACCACTGACCTCACAATTGAAAACAGCAGCCACGCACCTAGCACTGGAGTAGCAGGCACTGAGCTACCACTGACCTCACAAGCACAAACAGCAGCCACGCACCAAGCACTGGCCTAGCAGGCACTGAGCCACCACTGACCTCACAACCACAAACAGCACCCACGCACCTAGCACTGGCCTAGCAGGCACTGAGCCACCACTGTCCTCACAATTGAAAACAGCAGCCACGCACCCAGCACTGGCCTAGCAGGCACTGAGCCACCACTGACCTCACAATTGAAAACAGCAGCCACGCACCTAGCACTGGCCTAGTAGGCACTGAGCCACCACTGACCTAACAAGCACAAACAGCAGCCACGCACCTAGCACTGGCCTAGCAGGCACTGAGCCACAAGTGACCTCACAATTGAAAACAGCAGCCACGCACCTAGCACTGGCCTAGCAGGCACTGAGCCACAAGTGACCTCACAACCACAAACAGCACCCACGGACCCAGAACTGGCCTAGCAGGCACTGAGCCACCACTGACCTCACAACCACAAACAGCAGCCACGCACCTAGCACTGGCCTAGCAGGCACTGAGCCACCACTGACCTCACAATTGAAAACAGCAGCCACGCACCTAGCACTGGCCTAGCAGGCACTGAGCCACCACTGACCTCACAATTGAAAACAGCAGCCATGCACCTAGCACTGGCCTAGCAGGCACTGAGCCACCACTGACCTCACAACCACAAACAGCACCCACGCACCTAGCACTGGCCTAGCAGGCACTGAGCCACCACTGACCTCACAATTGAAAACAGCACCCACGCACCGAGCACTGGCCTAGCAGGCACTGAGCCACAAGTGACCTTACAATTGAAAACAGCAGCCATGCACCTAGCACTGGCCTAGCAGGCACTGAGCCACCACTGACCTCACAATTGAAAACAGCAGCCACGCACCTAGCACTGGCCTAGCAGGCACTGCGCCACCACTGACCTCACAATTGAAAACAGCAGCCATGCACCTAGCACTGGCCTAGCAGGCACTGAGCCACCACTGACCTCGCAACCACAAACAGCACCCACGCACCTAGCACTGGCCTAGCAGGCACTGAGCCACCACTGACCTCACAATTGAAAACAGCAGCCACGCACCTAGCACTGGCCTAGCAGGCACTGAGCCACCACTGACCTCACAATTGAAAACAGCAGCCACGCACCTAGCACTGGAGTAGCAGGCACTGAGCTACCACTGACCTCACAAGCACAAACAGCAGCCACGCACCAAGCACTGGCCTAGCAGGCACTGAGCCACCACTGACCTCACAAGCACAAACAGCAGCCACGCACCTAGCACTGGCCTAGCAGGCACTGAGCCACCACTGTCCTCACAATTGAAAACAGCAGCCACGCACCCAGCACTGGCCTAGCAGGCACTGAGCCACCACTGACCTCACAATTGAAAACAGCAGCCACGCACCTAGCACTGGCCTAGTAGGCACTGAGCCACCACTGACCTAACAAGCACAAACAGCAGCCACGCACCTAGCACTGGCCTAGCAGGCACTGAGCCACAAGTGACCTCACAATTGAAAACAGCAGCCACGCACCTAGCACTGGCCTAGCAGGCACTGAGCCACAAGTGACCTCACAACCACAAACAGCAGCCATGCACCTAGCACTGGCCTAGCAGGCACTGAGCCACCACTGACCTCACAACCACAAACAGCAGCCACGCACCTAGCACTGGCCTAGCAGGCACTGAGCCACAAGTGACCTCACAATTGAAAACAGCAGCCACGCACCTAGCACTGGCCTAGCAGGCACTGAGCCACCACTGAACTCACAACCACAAACAGCAGCCACGCACCTAGCACTGGCCTAGCAGGCACTGAGCCACCACTGACCTCACAATTGAAAACAGCAGCCACGCACCTAGCACTGGCCTAGCAGGCACTGAGCCACCACTGACCTCACAATTGAAAACAGCAGCCACGCACCTAGCACTGGCCTAGCAGGCACTGAGCCACCACTGACCTCACAATTGAAAACAGCAGCCACGCACCTAGCACTGGAGTAGCAGGCACTGAGCTACCACTGACCTCACAAGCGCAAACAGCAGCCACACACCAAGCACTGGCCTAGCAGGCACTGAGCCACCACTGACCTCACAAGCACAAACAGCAGCCACGCACCTAGCACTGGCCTAGCAGGCACTGAGCCACCACTGTCCTCACAATTGAAAACAGCAGCCACGCACCCAGCACTGGCCTAGCAGGCACTGAGCCACAAGTGACCTCACAATTGAAAACAGCAGCCATGCACCTAGCACTGGCCTAGCAGGCACTGAGCCACCACTGACCTCGCAACCACAAACAGCACCCACGCACCTAGCACTGGCCTAGCAGGCACTGAGCCACCACTGACCTCACAATTGAAAACAGCAGCCACGCACCTAGCACTGGAGTAGCAGGCACTGAGCTACCACTGACCTCACAAGCACAAACAGCAGCCACGCACCAAGCACTGGCCTAGCAGGCACTGAGCCACCACTGACCTCACAACCACAAACAGCACCCACGCACCTAGCACTGGCCTAGCAGGCACTGAGCCACCACTGTCCTCACAATTGAAAACAGCAGCCACGCACCCAGCACTGGCCTAGCAGGCACTGAGCCACCACTGACCTCACAATTGAAAACAGCACCCACGCACCTAGCACTGGCCTAGTAGGCACTGAGCCACCACTGACTTAACAAGCACAAACAGCAGCCACGCACCTAGCACTGGCCTAGCAGGCACTGAGCCACAAGTGACCTCACAATTGAAAACAGCAGCCACGCACCTAGCACTGGCCTAGCAGGCACTGAGCCACAAGTGACCTCACAACCACAAACAGCACCCACGGACCCAGAACTGGCCTAGCAGGCACTGAGCCACCACTGACCTCACAACCACAAACAGCAGCCACGCACCTAGCACTGGCCTAGCAGGCACTGAGCCACCACTGACCTCACAATTGAAAACAGCAGCCACGCACCTAGCACTGGCCTAGCAGGCACTGAGCCACCACTGACCTCAAAATTGAAAACAGCAGCCACGCACCTAGCACTGGCCTAGCAGGCACTGAGCCACCACTGACCTCACAACCACAAACAGCACCCACGCACCTAGCACTGGCCTGGCAGGCACTGAGCCACAAGTGACCTCACAACCAAAAACAGCAGCCACGCACCTAGCACTGGCCTAGCAGGCACTGAGCCACAAGTGACCTTACAATTGAAAACAGCAGCCATGCACCTAGCACTGGCCTAGCAGGCACTGAGCCACCACTGACCTCACAATTGAAAACAGCAGCCACGCACCTAGCACTGGCCTAGCAGGCACTGAGCCACCACTGACCTCACAATTGAAAACAGCAGCCATGCACCTAGCACTGGCCTAGCAGGCACTGAGCCACCACTGACCTCGCAACCACAAACAGCACCCACGCACCTAGCACTGGCCTAGCAGGCACTGAGCCACCACTGACCTCACAATTGAAAACAGCAGCCACGCACCTAGCACTGGAGTAGCAGGCACTGAGCTACCACTGACCTCACAAGCACAAACAGCAGCCACGCACCAAGCACTGGCCTAGCAGGCACTGAGCCACCACTGACCTCACAAGCACAAACAGCAGCCACGCACCTAGCACTGGCCTAGCAGGCACTGAGCCACCACTGTCCTCACAATTGAAAACAGCAGCCACGCACCCAGCACTGGCCTAGCAGGCACTGAGCCACCACTGACCTCACAATTGAAAACAGCAGCCACGCACCTAGCACTGGCCTAGTAGGCACTGAGCCACCACTGACCTAACAAGCACAAACAGCAGCCACGCACCTAGCACTGGCCTAGCAGGCACTGAGCCACAAGTGACCTCACAATTGAAAACAGCAGCCACGCACCTAGCACTGGCCTAGCAGGCACTGAGCCACCACTGACCTCACAACCACAAACAGCAGCCACGCACCTAGCACTGGCCTAGCAGGCACTGAGCCACCACTGACCTCACAATTGAAAACAGCAGCCACGCACCTAGCACTGGCCTAGCAGGCACTGAGCCACCACTGACCTCACAATTGAAAACAGCAGCCACGCACCTAGCACTGGCCTAGCAGGCACTGAGCCACCACTGACCTCACAACCACAAACAGCAGCCACGCACCTAGCACTGGCCTAGCAGGCACTGAGCCACCACTGACCTCACAATTGAAAACAGCACCCACGCACCGAGCACTGGCCTAGCAGGCACTGAGCCACAAGTGACCTCACAATTGAAAACAGCAGCCATGCACCTAGCACTGGCCTAGCAGGCACTGAGCCACCACTGACCTCACAATTGAAAACAGCAGCCACGCACCGAGCACTGGCCTAGCAGGCACTGAGCCACCACTGACCTCACAATTGAAAACAGCAGCCACGCACCTAGCACTGGCCTAGCAGGCACTGAGCCACCACTGACCTCACAAGCACAAACAGCAGCCACGCACCTAGCACTGGCCTAGCAGGCACTGAGCCACCACTGACCTCACAATTGAAAACAGCACCCACGCACCGAGCACTGGCCTAGCAGGCACTGAGCCACAAGTGACGTTACAATTGAAAACAGCAGCCATGCACCTAGCACTGGCCTAGCAGGCACTGAGCCACCACTGACCTCACAATTGAAAACAGCAGCCACGCACCTAGCACTGGCCTAGCAGGCACTGCGCCACCACTGACCTCACAATTGAAAACAGCAGCCATGCACCTAGCACTGGCCTAGCAGGCACTGAGCCACCACTGACCTCGCAACCACAAACAGCACCCACGCACCTAGCACTGGCCTAGCAGGCACTGAGCCACCACTGACCTCACAATTGAAAACAGCAGCCACGCACCTAGCACTGGAGTAGCAGGCACTGAGCTACCACTGACCTCACAAGCACAAACAGCAGCCACGCACCAAGCACTGGCCTAGCAGGCACTGAGCCACCACTGTCCTCACAATTGAAAACAGCAGCCACGCACCCAGCACTGGCCTAGCAGGCACTGAGCCACAAGTGACCTCGCAACCACAAACAGCACCCACGCACCTAGCACTGGCCTAGCAGGCACTGAGCCACCACTGACCTCACAACCACAAACAGCAGCCACGCACCTAGCACTGGCCTAGCAGGCACTGAGCCACCACTGACCTCACAATTGAAAACAGCAGCCACGCACCTAGCACTGGCCTAGTAGGCACTGAGCCACCACTGACCTAACAAGCACAAACAGCAGCCACGCACCTAGCACTGGCCTAGCAGGCCCTGAGCCACAAGTGACCTCACAATTGAAAACAGCAGCCACGCACCTAGCACTGGCCTAGTAGGCACTGAGCCACCACTGACCTCACAAGCACAAACAGAAGCCACGCACCTAGCACTGGCCTAGCAGGCACTGAGCCACCACTGACCTCACAGTTGAGAACAGCAGCCACGCACCTAGCACTGGCCTAGCAGGCACTGAGCCACAAGTGACCTCACAACCACAAACAGCAGCCATGCACCTAGCACTGGCCTAGCAGGCACTGAGCCACCACTGACCTCACAACCACAAACAGCAGCCACGCACCTAGCACTGGCCTAGCAGGCACTGAGCCACAAGTGACCTCACAATTGAAAACAGCAGCCACGCACCCAGCACTGGCCTAGCAGGCACTGAGCCACCACTGAACTCACAACCACAAACAGCAGCCACGCACCTAGCACTGGCCTAGCAGGCACTGAGCCACCACTGACCTCACAATTGAAAACAGCAGCCACGCACCTAGCACTGGCCTAGCAGGCACTGAGCCACAAGTGACCTCACAATTGAAAACAGCAGCCACGCACCGAGCACTGGCCTAGCAGGCACTGAGCCACAAGTGACCTCACAATTGAAAACAGCAGCCATGCACCTAGCACTGGCCTAGCAGGCACTGAGCCACCACTGACCTCACAATTGAAAACAGCAGCCACGCACCTAGCACTGGCCTAGCAGGCACTGAGCCACCACTGACCTCACAATTGAAAACAGCAGCCACGCACCTAGCACTGGCCTAGCAGGCACTGAGCCACCACTGACCTCACCACCACAAACAGCACCCACGCACCTAGCACTGGCCTAGCAGGCACTGAGCCACCACTGACCTCACAATTGAAAACAGCACCCACGCACCGAGCACTGGCCTAGCAGGCACTGAGCCACAAGTGACCTTACAATTGAAAACAGCAGCCACGCACCTAGCACTGGCCTAGCAGGCACTGCGCCACCACTGACCTCACAATTGAAAACAGCAGCCATGCACCTAGCACTGGCCTAGCAGGCACTGAGCCACCACTGACCTCGCAACCACAAACAGCACTCACGCACCTAGCACTGGCCTAGCAGGCACTGAGCCACCACTGACCTCACAATTGAAAACAGCAGCCACGCACCTAGCACTGGAGTAGCAGGCACTGAGCTACCACTGACCTCACAAGCACAAACAGCAGCCACGCACCAAGCACTGGCCTAGCAGGCACTGAGCCACCACTGACCTCACAAGCACAAACAGCAGCCACGCACCTAGCACTGGCCTAGCAGGCACTGAGCCACCACTGTCCTCACAATTGAAAACAGCAGCCACGCACCCAGCACTGGCCTAGCAGGCACTGAGCCACCACTGACCTCACAATTGAAAACAGCAGCCACGCACCTAGCACTGGCCTAGTAGGCACTGAGACACCACTGACCTAACAAGCACAAACAGCAGCCACGCACCTAGCACTGGCCTAGCAGGCACTGAGCCACAAGTGACCTCACAATTGAAAACAGCAGCCACGCACCTAGCACTGGCCTAGCAGGCACTGAGCCACAAGTGACCTCACAACCACAAACAGCAGCCATGCACCTAGCACTGGCCTAGCAGGCACTGAGCCACAAGTGACCTCACAATTGAAAACAGCAGCCACGCACCTAGCACTGGCCTAGCAGGCACTGAGCCACAAGTGACCTCACAATTGAAAACAGCAGCCACGCACCTAGCACTGGCCTAGCAGGCACTGAGCCACCACTGACCTCACAACCACAAACAGCAGCCACGCACCTAGCACTGGCCTAGCAGGCACTGAGCCACAAGTGACCTCACAATTGAAAACAGCAGCCACGCACCGAGCACTGGCCTAGCAGGCACTGAGCCACAAGTGACCTCACAATTGAAAACAGCAGCCATGCACCTAGCACTGGCCTAGCAGGCCCTGAGCCACAAGTGACCTCACAATTGAAAACATCAGCCACGCACCTAGCACTGGCCTAGCAGGCACTGAGCCACCACTGACCTCACATTTGAAAACAGCAGCCGCGCAACGAGCACTGGCCTAGCAGGCACTGAGCCACCACTGACCTCACAACCACAAACAGCAGCCACGCACCTAGCACTGGCCTAGCAGGCACTGAGCCACCACTGCCCTCACAATTGAAAACAGCAGCCACGCATCTAGCACTGGCCTAGCAGGCCGTGAGCCACCACTGACCTCACAATTGAAAACAGCACCCACGCACCGAGCACTGGCCTAGCAGGCACTGAGCCACAAGTGACCTCACAATTGAAAACAGCAGCCACGCACCTAGCACTGGCCTAGCAGGCACTGCGCCACCACTGACCTCACAATTGAAAACAGCAGCCATGCACCTAGCACTGGCCTAGCAGGCACTGAGCCACCACTGACCTCACAACCACAAACAGCAGCCACGCACCTAGCACTGGCCTAGCAGGCACTGAGCCACCACTGACCTCACAATTGAAAACAGCAGCCACGCACCTAGCACTGGCCTAGCAGGCACTGAGCCACCACTGACCTCACAATTGAAAACAGCAGCCACGCACCTAGCACTGGCCTAGCAGGCACTGAGCTACCACTGACCTCACAAGCACAAACAGCAGCCACGCACCAAGCACTGGCCTAGCAGGCACTGAGCCACCACTGACCTCACAAGCACAAACAGCAGCCACGCACCTAGCACTGGCCTAGCAGGCACTGAGCCACAAGTGACCTCACAATTGAAAACAGGAGCCACGCACCCAGCACTGGCCTAGCAGGCACTGAGCCACCACTGACCTCACAATTGAAAACAGCAGCCACGCACCTAGCACTGGCCTAGTAGGCACTGAGCCACCACTGACCTAACAAGCACAAACAGCAGCCACGCACCTAGCACTGGCCTAGCAGGCACTGAGCCACAAGTGACCTCACAATTGAAAACAGCAGCCACGCACCTAGCACTGGCCTAGCAGGCACTGAGCCACAAGTGACCTCACAACCACAAACAGCAGCCATGCACCTAGCACTGGCCTAGCAGGCACTGAGCCACCACTGACCTCACAACCACAAACAGCAGCCACGCACCTAGCACTGGCCTAGCAGGCACTGAGCCACCACTGACCTCACAATTGAAAACAGCACCCACGCACCGAGCACTGGCCTAGCAGGCACTGAGCCACAAGTGACCTCACAATTGAAAACAGCAGCCATGCACCTAGCACTGGCCTAGCAGGCACTGAGCCACAAGTGACCTCACAATTGAAAACAGCAGCCACGCACCTAGCACTGGCCTAGCAGGCACTGAGCCACCACTGACCTCACAAGCACAAACAGCACCCACGCACCTAGCAATGGCCTAGCAGGCACTGAGCCACAAGTGACCTCACAATTGAAAACAGCACCCACGCACCTAGCACTGGCCTAGCAGGCACTGAGCCACCACTGATCTCACAAACACAAACAGCAGCCACGCACCTAGCACTGGCCTAGCAGGCACTGAGCCACCACTGACCTCACAATTGAAAACAGCAGCCACGCACCTAGCACTGGCCTAGCAGGCACTGAGCCACCACTGACCTCACAATTGAAAACAGCAGCCACGCACCTAGCACTGGCCTAGCAGGCACTGAGCCACCACTGACCTCACAACCACAAACAGCACCAACGCACCTAGCACTGGCCTAGCAGGCACTGAGCCACCACTGACCTCACAATTGAAAACAGCACCCACGCACCTAGCACTGGCCTAGCAGGCACTGAGCCACCACTGACCTCACAAACACAAACAGCAGCCACGCACCTAGCACTGGCCTAGCAGGCACTGCGCCACCACTGACCTCACAATTGAAAACAGCAGCCACGCACCTAGCACTGGCCTAGCAGGCACTGAGCCACCACTGACCTCACAATTGAAAACAGCAGCCACGCACCTAGCACTGGCCTAGCAGGCACTGAGCCACCACTGACCTCACAAGCACAAACAGCAGCCACGCATCTAGCACTGGCCTAGCAGGCACTGAGCCACCACTGACCTCACAACCACAAACAGCACCCACGCACCTAGCACTGGCCTAGCAGGCACTGAGCCACCACTGACCTCACAATTAAAAACAGCAGCCACGCACCCAGAACTGGCCTAGCAGGCACTGAGCCACTACTGACCTCACAACCACAAACAGCAGCCACGCACCTAGCACTGGCCTAGCAGGCACTGAGCCACCACTGACCTCACAAGCACAAACAGCAGCCACGCATCTAGCACTGGCCTAGCAGGCACTGAGCCACCACTGACCTCACAACCACAAACAGCAGCCACGCACCTAGCACTGGCCTAGCAGGCACTGAGCCACCACTGACCTCACAATTGAAAACAGCACCCACGCACCTAGCACTGGCCTAGCAGGCACTGAGCCACAAGTGACCTCACAATTGAAAACAGCAGCCACGCACCTAGCACTGGCCTAGCAGGCACTGAGCCACCACTGACCTCACAACCACAAACAGCAGCCACGCACCTAGCACTGGCCTAGCAGGCACTGAGCCACCACTGACCTCACAATTGAAAACAGCAGCCACGCACCCAGAACTGGCCTAGCAGGCACTGAGCCACCACTGAGCTCACAGCCACAAACAGCACCCACGCACCTAGCACTGGCCTAGCAGGCACTGAGCCACCACTGACCTCACAATTGAAAACAGCACCCACGCACCGAGCACTGAGTAGCAGGCACTGAGCCACCACTGACCTCACAACCACAAACAGCACCCACGCACCTAGCACTGGCCTAGCAGGCACTGAGCCACCACTGACCTCACAATTGAAAACAGCACACACGCACCTAGCACTGGCCTAGCAGGCACTGAGCCACCACTGACCTCACAATTGAAAACAGCAGCCACGCACCTAGCACTGGCCTAGCAGGCACTGCGCCACCACTGACCTCACAATTGAAAACAGCAGCCATGCACCTAGCACTGGCCTAGCAGGCACTGAGCCACCACTGACGTCGCAACCACAAACAGCAGCCACGCACCTAGCACTGGCCTAGCAGGCACTGAGCCACCACTGAGCTCACAATTGAAAACAGCAGCCACGCACCTAGCACTGGCCTAGCAGGCACTGAGCCACCACTGACCTCACAAGCACAAACAGCAGCCACGCACCTAGCACTGGCCTAGCAGGCACTGAGCCACAAGTGACCTCACAATTGAAAACAGCAGCCACGCACCTAGCACTGGCCTAGCAGGCACTGAGCCACAAGTGACCTCACAATTGAAAACAGCAGCCACGCACCCAGCACTGGCCTAGCAGGCACTGAGCCACCACTGACCTCACAACCACAAAGAGCAGCCACGCACCTAGCACTGGCCTATCAGGCACTGAGCCACTACTGACCTCACAACCACAAACAGCAGCCACGCACCTAGCACTGGCCTAGCAGGCACTGAGCCACAAGAGACCTCACAACCACAAACAGCAGCCACGCACCTAGCACTGGCCTAGCAGGCACTGAGCCACCACTGACCTCACAACCACAAACAGCAGCCACGCACTTAGCACTGGCCTAGCAGGCACTGAGCCACCACTGACCTCACAACCACAAACAGCAGCCACGCACCTAGCACTGGCCTAGCAGGCACTGAGCCACCACTGACCTCACAAGCACAAACAGCAGCCACGCACCTAGCACTGGCCTAGCAGGCACTGAGCCACAAGTGACCTCACAATTGAAAACAGGAGCCACGCACCTAGCACTGACCTAGCAGGCACGGAGCCACAAGTGACCTCACAATTGAAACAGCAGCCACGCACCTAGCACTGGCCTAGCAGGCACTGAGCCACCACTGACCTCAAAACTGAAAACAGCACACACGCACCTAGCCCTGGCCTAGCAGGCACTGAGCCACCACTGACCTCACAACCACAAACAGCACCCACGCACCTGGCACTGGCCTAGCAGGCACTGAGCCACCACTGACCTCACAACTGAAAACAGTAGCCACGCACCTAGCACTGGCCTAGCAGGCACTGAGCCACCACTGACCACAGAACCACAAACAGCACCCACGCACCTAGCACTGGCCTAGCAGGCACTGAGCCACCACTGATCTCACAAACACAAACAGCAGCCACGCACCTAGCACTGGCCTAGCAGGCACTGAGCCACCACTGACCTCACAATTGAAAACAGCAGCCACGCACCTAGCACTGGCCTAGCAGGCACTGAGCCACCACTGACCTCACAATTGAAAACAGCAGCCACGCACCTAGCACTGGCCTAGCAGGCACTGAGCCACCACTGACCTCACAACCACAAACAGCACCAACGCACCTAGCACTGGCCTAGCAGGCACTGAGCCACCACTGACCTCACAATTAAAAACAGCACCCACGCACCTAGCACTGGCCTAGCAGGCACTGAGCCACCACTGACCTCACAAACACAAACAGCAGCCACGCACCTAGCACTGGCCTAGCATGCACTGCGCCACCACTGACCTCACAATTGAAAACAGCAGCCACGCACCTAGCACTGGCCTAGCAGGCACTGAGCCACCACTGACCTCACAACCACAAACAGCAGCCACGCACCTAGCACTGGCCTAGCAGGCACTGAGCCACCACTGACCTCACAAGCACAAACAGCAGCCACGCATCTAGCACTGGCCTAGCAGGCACTGAGCCACCACTGACCTCACAACCACAAACAGCAGCCACGCACCTAGCACTGGCCTAGCAGGCACTGAGCCACCACTGACCTCACAATTAAAAACAGCACCCACGCACCGAGCACTGGCCTAGCAGGCACTGAGCCACAAGTGACCTCACAATTGAAAACAGCAGCCACGCACCTAGCACTGGCCTAGCAGGCACTGAGCCACCACTGACCTCACAACCACAAACAGCAGCCACGCACCTAGCACTGGCCTAGCAGGCACTGAGCCACAAGTGACCTCACAATTAAAAACAGCAGCCACGCACCCAGAACTGGCCTAGCAGGCACTGAGCCACCACTGACCTCACAATTGAAAACAGCACCCACGCACCGAGCACTGAGTAGCAGGCACTGAGCCACCACTGACCTCACAACCACAAACAGCACCCACGCACCTAGCACTGGCCTAGCAGGCACTGAGCCACCACTGACCTCACAATTGAAAACAGCACACACGCACCTAGCACTGGCCTAGCAGGCACTGAGCCACAAGTGACCTCACAATTGAAAACAGCAGCCACGCACCTAGCACTGGCCTAGCAGGCACTGAGCCACAAGTGACCTCACAATTGAAAACATCAGCCACGCACCTAGCACTGTCCTAGCAGGCACTGAGCCACCACTGACCTCACAACCACAAACAGCACCCACGCACCTAGCACTGGCCTAGCAGGCACTGAGCCACCACTGACCTCACAATTGAAAACAGCACACACGCACCTAGCACTGGCCTAGCAGGCACTGAGCCACAAGTGACCTCACAATTGAAAACAGGAGCCACGCACCTAGCACTGACCTAGCAGGCACGGAGCCACAAGTGACCTCACAATTGAAACAGCAGCCACGCACCTAGCACTGGCCTAGCAGGCACTGAGCCACCACTGACCTCAAAACTGAAAACAGCACACACGCACCTAGCCCTGGCCTAGCAGGCACTGAGCCACCACTGACCTCACAACCACAAACAGCACCCACGCACCTGGCACTGGCCTAGCAGGCACTGAGCCACCACTGACCTCACAACTGAAAACAGTAGCCACGCACCTAGCACTGGCCTAGCAGGCACTGAGCCACCACTGACCTCACAACCACAAACAGCACCCACGCACCTAGCACTGGCCTAGCAGGCACTGAGCCACCACTGACCTCACAACCACAAACAGCACCCACGCACCTAGCACTGGCCTAGCAGGCACTGAGCCACCACTGACCTCACAACCACAAACAGCACCCACGCACCTAGCACTGGTCTGTCAGGCACTGAGCCACAAGTGACCTCACAATTGAAAACAGCAGCCACGCACCCAGCACTGGCCTAGCAGGCACTGAGCCACCACTGACCTCACAATCGAAAACAGCAGCCACGCACCTAGCACTGGCCTAGCAGGCACTGAGCCACCACTGACCTCACAATTGAAAACAGCACACACGCACCTAGCACTGGCCTAGAAGGCACTGAGCCACCACTGAACTCACAAACACAAACAGCAGCCACGCACCTAGCACTGGCCTAGCAGGCACTGAGCCACCACTGACCTCACAAGCACAAACAGCAGCCACGCACCTAGCACTGGCCTAGCAGGCACTGAGCCACCACTGACCTCACAATTGAAAACAGCAGCCACGCACCTAGCACTGGCCTAGCAGGCACTGAGCCACCACTGACCTCACAACCACAAACAGCAGCCACGCACCTAGCACTGGCCTAGGAGGCACTGAGCCACAAGTGACCTCACAATTGAAAACAGCAGCCACGCACCTAGCACTGGCCTAGCAGGCACTGAGCCACAAGTGACCTCACAACCACAAACAGCAGCCACGCACCTAGCACTGGCCTAGCAGGCACTGAGCCACCACTGACCTCACAACCACAAACAGCAGCCACGCACCTAGCACTGGCCTAGCAGGCACTGAGCCACAAGTGACCTCACAACTGAAAACCTCAGCCACACACCGAGCACTGGCCTAGCAGGCACTGAGCCACCACAGACCTCACAATTGAAAACAGCAGCCACGCACCGAGCACTGGCCTAGCAGGCACTGAGCCACAAGTGACCTCACAATTGAAAACAGCAGCCACGCACCTAGCACTGGCCTAGCAGGCACTGAGCCACCACTGACCTCACAACCACAAACAGCAGCCACGCACCTAGCACTGGCCTAGCAGGCACTGAGCCACAAGTGACCTCGCAACCACAAACAGCAGCCACGCACCTAGCACTGGCCTAGCAGGCACTGAGCCACCACTGACCTCACAACCACAAACAGCAGCCACGCACCTAGCACTGGCCTAGCAGGCACTGAGCCACCACTGACCTCACAACCACAAACAGCACCCACGCACCTAGCACTGGCCTAGCAGGCACTGAGCCACCACTGACCTCACAACCACAAACAGCACCCACGCACCTAGCACTGGCCTAGCAGGCACTGAGCCACCACTGACCTCACAACCACAAACAGCAGCCACGCACCTAGCACTGGCCTAGCAGGCACTGAGACACCATTGACTTCACAACCACAAACAGCAGCCACGCCCCTAGCACTGGCCCAGCAGGCATTGAGCCACCACTGACCTCACAACCACAAACAGCACCCACACACCTAGCACTGGCCTAGCAGGCACTGAGCCACAAGTGACCTCACAACCACAGACAGCAACCACGCACCTAGCACTGGCCTAGCAGGCACTGAGCCACCACTGACCTCACATTTGAAAACAGCAGCCACGCACCGAGCACTGGCCTAGCAGGCATTGAGCCACCACTGACCTCACAACCACAAACAGCAGCCACGCACCTAGCACTGGCCTAGCAGGCACTGAGACACCATTGACTTCACAACCACAAACAGCAGCCACGCCCCTAGCACTGGCCCAGCAGGCATTGAGCCACCACTGACCTCACAACCACAAACAGCACCCACACACCTAGCACTGGCCTAGCAGGCACTGAGCCACAAGTGACCTCACAACCACAGACAGCAGCCACGCACCTAGCACTGGCCTAGCAGGCACTGAGCCACCACTGACCTCACATTTGAAAACAGCAGCCACGCACCGAGCACTGGCCTAGCAGGCATTGAGCCACCACTGACCTCACAACCACAAACAGCAGCCACGCACCTAGCACTGGCCTAGCAGGCACTGAGCCACAAGTGACCTCACAATTGAAAACAGCAGCCACGCACCTAGCACTGGCCTATCAGGCACTGAGCCACTACTGACCTCACAACCACAAACAGCAGCCACGCACCTAGCACTGGCCTAGCAGACACTGAGCCACAAGTGACCTCACAATTGAAAACAGCAGCCACGCACCCAGCACTGGCCTAGCAGGCACTGAGCCACCACTGACCTCACAATCGAAAACAGCAGCCACGCACCTAGCACTGGCCTAGCAGGCACTGAGCCACAACTGACCTCACAATTGAAAACAGCACACACGCACCTAGCACTGGCCTAGCAGGCACTGAGCCACCACTGAACTCACAAACACAAACAGCAGCCACGCACCTAGCACTGGCCTAGCAGGCACCGAGCCACCACTGACCTCACAAGCACAAACAGCAGCCACGCACCTAGCACTGGCCTAGCAGGCACTGAGCCACCACTGACCTCACAATTGAAAACAGCAGCCACGCACCTAGCACTGGCCTAGCAGGCACTGAGCCACCACTGACCTCACAACCACAAACAGCAGCCACGCACCTAGCACTGGCCTAGCAGGCACTGAGCCACAAGTGACCTCACAATTGAAAACAGCAGCCACGCACCTAGCACTGGCCTAGCAGGCACTGAGCCACAAGTGACCTCACAACCACAAACAGCAGCCACGCACCTAGCACTGGCCTAGCAGGCACTGAGCCACCACTGACCTCACAACCGCAAACAGCAGCCACGCACCTAGCACTGGCCTAGCAGGCACTGAGCCACAAGTGACCTCACAACTGAAAACAGCAGCCACACACCGAGCACTGGCCTAGCAGGCACTGAGCCACCACACACATCACAATTGAAAACAGCAGCCACGCACCGAGCACTGGCCTAGCAGGCACTGAGCCACAAGTGACCTCGCAACCACAAACAGCAGCCACGCACCTAGCACTGGCCTAGCAGGCACTGAGCCACCACTGACCTCACAACCACAAACAGCAGCCACGCACCTAGCACTGGCCTAGCAGGCACTGAGCCACCACTGACCTCACAATTAAAAACAGCAGCCACGCACCCAGAACTGGCCTAGCAGGCACTAAGCCACCACTGACCTCACAACCACAAACAGCACCCACGCACCTAGCACTGGCCTAGCAGGCACTGAGCCACCACTGACCTCACAATTGAAAACAGCACCCACGCACCGAGCACTGGCCTAGCAGGCACTGAGCCACAAGTGACCTCACAATTGAAAACAGCAGCCACGCACCTAGCACTGGCCTAGCAGGCACTGAGCCACCACTGACCTCACAACCACAAACAGCAGCCACGCACCTAGCACTGGCCTAGCAGGCACTGAGCCACAAGTGACCTCACAATTAAAAACAGCAGCCACGCACCCAGAACTGGTCTAGCAGGCACTGAGCCACCACTGACCTCACAATTGAAAACAGCACCCACGCACCGAGCACTGAGTAGCAGGCACTGAGCCACCACTGACCTCACAACCACAAACAGCACCCACGCACCTAGCACTGGCCTAGCAGGCACTGAGCCACCACTGACCTCACAATTGAAAACAGCAGCCACGCACCTAGCACTGGAGTAGCAGGCACTGAGCTACCACTGACCTCACAAGCACAAACAGCAGCCACGCACCTAGCACTGGCCTAGCAGGCACTGAGCCACCACTGACCTCACAATTGAAAACAGCAGCCACGCACCTAGCACTGGCCTAGCAGGCACTGAGCCACCACTGACCTCAAAATTGAAAACAGCAGCCACGCACCTAGCACTGGCCTAGCAGGCACTGAGCCACCACTGACCTCACAACCACAAACAGCACCCACGCACCTAGCACTGGCCTGGCAGGCACTGAGCCACAAGTGACCTCACAACCAAAAACAGCAGCCACGCACCTAGCACTGGCCTAGCAGGCACTGAGCCACAAGTGACCTTACAATTGAAAACAGCAGCCATGCACCTAGCACTGGCCTAGCAGGCACTGAGCCACCACTGACCTCACAATTGAAAACAGCAGCCACGCACCTAGCACTGGCCTAGCAGGCACTGAGCCACCACTGACCTCACAATTGAAAACAGCAGCCATGCACCTAGCACTGGCCTAGCAGGCACTGAGCCACCACTGACCTCGCAACCACAAACAGCACCCACGCACCTAGCACTGGCCTAGCAGGCACTGAGCCACCACTGACCTCACAATTGAAAACAGCAGCCACGCACCTAGCACTGGAGTAGCAGGCACTGAGCTACCACTGACCTCACAAGCACAAACAGCAGCCACGCACCAAGCACTGGCCTAGCAGGCACTGAGCCACCACTGACCTCACAAGCACAAACAGCAGCCACGCACCTAGCACTGGCCTAGCAGGCACTGAGCCACCACTGTCCTCACAATTGAAAACAGCAGCCACGCACCCAGCACTGGCCTAGCAGGCACTGAGCCACCACTGACCTCACAATTGAAAACAGCAGCCACGCACCTAGCACTGGCCTAGTAGGCACTGAGCCACCACTGACCTAACAAGCACAAACAGCAGCCACGCACCTAGCACTGGCCTAGCAGGCACTGAGCCACAAGTGACCTCACAATTGAAAACAGCAGCCACGCACCTAGCACTGGCCTAGCAGGCACTGAGCCACCACTGACCTCACAACCACAAACAGCAGCCACGCACCTAGCACTGGCCTAGCAGGCACTGAGCCACCACTGACCTCACAATTGAAAACAGCAGCCACGCACCTAGCACTGGCCTAGCAGGCACTGAGCCACCACTGACCTCACAATTGAAAACAGCAGCCACGCACCTAGCACTGGCCTAGCAGGCACTGAGCCACCACTGACCTCACAACCACAAACAGCAGCCACGCACCTAGCACTGGCCTAGCAGGCACTGAGCCACCACTGACCTCACAATTGAAAACAGCACCCACGCACCGAGCACTGGCCTAGCAGGCACTGAGCCACAAGTGACCTCACAATTGAAAACAGCAGCCATGCACCTAGCACTGGCCTAGCAGGCACTGAGCCACCACTGACCTCACAATTGAAAACAGCAGCCACGCACCGAGCACTGGCCTAGCAGGCACTGAGCCACCACTGACCTCACAATTGAAAACAGCAGCCACGCACCTAGCACTGGCCTAGCAGGCACTGAGCCACCACTGACCTCACAAGCACAAACAGCAGCCACGCACCTAGCACTGGCCTAGCAGGCACTGAGCCACCACTGACCTCACAATTGAAAACAGCACCCACGCACCGAGCACTGGCCTAGCAGGCACTGAGCCACAAGTGACGTTACAATTGAAAACAGCAGCCATGCACCTAGCACTGGCCTAGCAGGCACTGAGCCACCACTGACCTCACAATTGAAAACAGCAGCCACGCACCTAGCACTGGCCTAGCAGGCACTGCGCCACCACTGACCTCACAATTGAAAACAGCAGCCATGCACCTAGCACTGGCCTAGCAGGCACTGAGCCACCACTGACCTCGCAACCACAAACAGCACCCACGCACCTAGCACTGGCCTAGCAGGCACTGAGCCACCACTGACCTCACAATTGAAAACAGCAGCCACGCACCTAGCACTGGAGTAGCAGGCACTGAGCTACCACTGACCTCACAAGCACAAACAGCAGCCACGCACCAAGCACTGGCCTAGCAGGCACTGAGCCACCACTGTCCTCACAATTGAAAACAGCAGCCACGCACCCAGCACTGGCCTAGCAGGCACTGAGCCACAAGTGACCTCGCAACCACAAACAGCACCCACGCACCTAGCACTGGCCTAGCAGGCACTGAGCCACCACTGACCTCACAACCACAAACAGCAGCCACGCACCTAGCACTGGCCTAGCAGGCACTGAGCCACCACTGACCTCACAATTGAAAACAGCAGCCACGCACCTAGCACTGGCCTAGTAGGCACTGAGCCACCACTGACCTAACAAGCACAAACAGCAGCCACGCACCTAGCACTGGCCTAGCAGGCCCTGAGCCACAAGTGACCTCACAATTGAAAACAGCAGCCACGCACCTAGCACTGGCCTAGCAGGCACTGAGCCACCACTGACCTCACAAGAACAAACAGCAGCCACGCATCTAGCACTGGCCTAGCAGGCACTGAGCCACCACTGACCTCACAACCACAAACAGCAGCCACGCACCTAGCACTGGCCTAGCAGGCACTGAGCCACCACTGACCTCACAATTGAAAACAGCACCCACGCACCGAGCACTGGCCTAGCAGGCACTGAGCCACAAGTGACCTTACAATTGAAAACAGCAGCCATGCACCTAGCACTGGCCTAGCAGGCACTGAGCCACCACTGACCTCACAATTGAAAACAGCAGCCACGCACCTAGCACTGGCCTAGCAGGCACTGAGCCACCACTGACCTCACAATTGAAAACAGCAGCCATGCACCTAGCACTGGCCTAGCAGGCACTGAGCCACCACTGACCTCGCAACCACAAACAGCACCCACGCACCTAGCACTGGCCTAGCAGGCACTGAGCCACCACTGACCTCACAATTGAAAACAGCACACACGCACCTAGCACTGGAGTAGCAGGCACTGAGCTACCACTGACCTCACAAGCACAAACAGCAGCCACGCACCAAGCACTGGCCTAGCAGGCACTGAGCCACCACTGACCTCACAAGCACAAACAGCAGCCACGCACCTAGCACTGGCCTAGCAGGCACTGAGCCACCACTGTCCTCACAATTGAAAACAGCAGCCACGCACCCAGCACTGGCCTAGCAGGCACTGAGCCACCACTGACCTCACAATTGAAAACAGCAGCCACGCACCTAGCACTGGCCTAGTAGGCACTGAGCCACCACTGACCTAACAAGCACAAACAGCAGCCACGCACCTAGCACTGGCCTAGCAGGCACTGAGCCACAAGTGACCTCACAATTGAAAACAGCAGCCACGCACCTAGCACTGGCCTAGCAGGCACTGAGCCACAAGTGACCTCACAACCACAAACAGCAGCCATGCACCTAGCACTGGCCTAGCAGGCACTGAGCCACCACTGACCTCACAACCACAAACAGCAGCCACGCACCTAGCACTGGCCTAGCAGGCACTGAGCCACAAGTGACCTCACAATTGAAAACAGCAGCCACGCACCTAGCACTGGCCTAGCAGGCACTGAGCCACCACTGAACTCACAACCACAAACAGCAGCCACGCACCTAGCACTGGCCTAGCAGGCACTGAGCCACCACTGACCTCACAATTGAAAACAGCAGCCACGCACCTAGCACTGGCCTAGCAGGCACTGAGCCACAAGTGACCTCACAATTGAAAACAGCACCCACGCACCGAGCACTGGCCTAGCAGGCACTGAGCCACAAGTGACCTCACAATTGAAAACAGCAGCCATGCACCTAGCACTGGCCTAGCAGGCACTGAGCCACAAGTGACCTCACAATTGAAAACAGCAGCCACACACCTAGCACTGGCCTAGCAGGCACTGAGCCACCACTGACCTCAGAAGAACAAACAGCAGCCACGCATCTAGCACTGGCCTAGCAGGCACTGAGCCACCACTGACCTCACAACCACAAACAGCAGCCACGCACCTAGCACTGGCCTAGCAGGCACTGAGCCACCACTGACCTCACAATTGAAAACAGCAGCCACGCACCTAGCACTGGCCTAGCAGGCACTGAGCCACCACTGACCTCACAATTGAAAACAGCAGCCACGCACCTAGCACTGGCCTAGCAGGCACTGAGCCACCACTGACCTCACAACCACAAACAGCAGCCACGCACCTAGCACTGGCCTAGCAGGCACTGAGCCACCACTGACCTCACAATTGAAAACAGCACCCACGCACCTAGCACTGGCCTAGCAGGCACTGAGCCACAAGTGACCTCACAATTGAAAACAGCAGCCATGCACCTAGCACTGGCCTAGCAGGCACTGAGCCACCACTGACCTCACAATTGAAAACAGCAGCCACGCACCTAGCACTGGCCTAGCAGGCACTGAGCCACCACTGACCTCACAATTGAAAACAGCAGCCACGCACCTAGCACTGGCCTAGCAGGCACTGAGCCACAAGTGACCTCACAACCACAAACAGCACCCACGCACCTAGCACTGGCCTAGCAGGCACTGAGCCACCACTGACCTCACAATTGAAAACAGCACCCACGCACCGAGCACTGGCCTAGCAGGCACTGAGCCACAAGTGACCTCACAATTGAAAACAGCAGCCATGCACCTAGCACTGGCCTAGCAGGCACTGAGCCACCACTGACCTCACAATTGAAAACAGCAGCCACGCACCTAGCACTGGCCTAGCAGGCACTGCGCCACCACTGACCTCACAATTGAAAACAGCAGCCATGCACCTAGCACTGGCCTAGCAGGCACTGAGCCACCACTGACCTCGCAACCACAAACAGCACCCACGCACCTAGCACTGGCCTAGCAGGCACTGAGCCACCACTGACCTCACAATTGAAAACAGCAGCCACGCACCTAGCACTGGTGTAGCAGGCACTGAGCTACCACTGACCTCAAAAGCACAAACAGCAGCCACGCACCAAGCACAGGCCTAGCAGGCACTGAGCCACCACTGTCCTCACAATTGAAAACAGCAGCCACGCACCCAGCACTGTCCTAGCAGGCACTGAGCCACCACTGACCTCACAATTGAAAACAGCAGCCACGCACCTAGCACTGGCCTAGTAGGCACTGAGCCACCACTGACCTAACAAGCACAAACAGCAGCCACGCACCTAGCACTGGCCTAGCAGGCCCTGAGCCACAAGTGACCTCACAATTGAAAACAGCAGCCACGCACCTAGCACTGGCCTAGCAGGCACTGAGCCACCACTGACCTCACAAGAACAAACAGCAGCCACGCACCTAGCACTGGCCTAGCAGGCACTGAGCCACCACTGACCTCACAATTGAAAACAGCAGCCACGCACCTAGCACTGGCCTAGCAGGCACTGAGCCACCACTGACCTCACAATTGAAAACAGCAGCCACGCACCTAGCACTGGCCTAGCAGGCACTGAGCCACCACTGACCTCACAACCACAAACAGCACCCACGCACCTAGCACTGGCCTAGCAGGCACTGAGCCACCACTGACCTCACAATTGAAAACAGCACCCACGGACCTAGCACTGGCCTAGCAGGCACTGAGCCACCACTGACCTCACAATTGAAAACAGCAGCCACGCACCTAGCACTGGCCTAGCAGGCACTGAGCCACCACTGACCTCACAATTGAAAACAGCAGCCACGCACCTAGCACTGGCCTAGCAGGCACTGCGCCACCACTGACCTCACAATTGAAAACAGCAGCCACGCACCTAGCACTGGCCTAGCAGGCACTGAGCCACCACTGACCTCGCAACCACAAACAGCACCCACGCACCTAGCACTGGCCTAGCAGGCACTGAGCCACCACTGACCTCACAATTGAAAACAGCAGCCACGCACCTAGCACTGGAGTAGCAGGCACTGAGCTACCACTGACCTCACAAGCACAAACAGCAGCCACGCACCAAGCACTGGCCTAGCAGGCCCTGAGCCACCACTGACCTCACAAGCACAAACAGCAGCCACGCACTTAGCACTGGCCTAGCAGGCACTGAGCCACCACTGTCCTCACAATTGAAAACAGCAGCCACGCACCCAGCACTGGCCTAGCAGGCACTGAGCCACCACTGACCTCACAATTGAAAACAGCAGCCACGCACCTAGCACTGGCCTAGTAGGCACTGAGCCACCACTGACCTCACAAGCACAAACAGAAGCCACGCACCTAGCACTGGCCTAGCAGGCACTGAGCCACCACTGACCTCACAGTTGAGAACAGCAGCCACGCACCTAGCACTGGCCTAGCAGGCACTGAGCCACAAGTGACCTCACAACCACAAACAGCAGCCATGCACCTAGCACTGGCCTAGCAGGCACTGAGCCACCACTGACCTCACAACCACAAACAGCAGCCACGCACCTAGCACTGGCCTAGCAGGCACTGAGCCACAAGTGACCTCACAATTGAAAACAGCAGCCACGCACCCAGCACTGGCCTAGCAGGCACTGAGCCACCACTGAACTCACAACCACAAACAGCAGCCACGCACCTAGCACTGGCCTAGCAGGCACTGAGCCACCACTGACCTCACAATTGAAAACAGCAGCCACGCACCTAGCACTGGCCTAGCAGGCACTGAGCCACAAGTGACCTCACAATTGAAAACAGCAGCCACGCACCGAGCACTGGCCTAGCAGGCACTGAGCCACAAGTGACCTCACAATTGAAAACAGCAGCCATGCACCTAGCACTGGCCTAGCAGGCACTGAGCCACCACTGACCTCACAATTGAAAACAGCAGCCACGCACCTAGCACTGGCCTAGCAGGCACTGAGCCACCACTGACCTCACAATTGAAAACAGCAGCCACGCACCTAGCACTGGCCTAGCAGGCACTGAGCCACCACTGACCTCACCACCACAAACAGCACCCACGCACCTAGCACTGGCCTAGCAGGCACTGAGCCACCACTGACCTCACAATTGAAAACAGCACCCACGCACCGAGCACTGGCCTAGCAGGCACTGAGCCACAAGTGACCTTACAATTGAAAACAGCAGCCACGCACCTAGCACTGGCCTAGCAGGCACTGCGCCACCACTGACCTCACAATTGAAAACAGCAGCCATGCACCTAGCACTGGCCTAGCAGGCACTGAGCCACCACTGACCTCGCAACCACAAACAGCACTCACGCACCTAGCACTGGCCTAGCAGGCACTGAGCCACCACTGACCTCACAATTGAAAACAGCAGCCACGCACCTAGCACTGGAGTAGCAGGCACTGAGCTACCACTGACCTCACAAGCACAAACAGCAGCCACGCACCAAGCACTGGCCTAGCAGGCACTGAGCCACCACTGACCTCACAAGCACAAACAGCAGCCACGCACCTAGCACTGGCCTAGCAGGCACTGAGCCACCACTGTCCTCACAATTGAAAACAGCAGCCACGCACCCAGCACTGGCCTAGCAGGCACTGAGCCACCACTGACCTCACAATTGAAAACAGCAGCCACGCACCTAGCACTGGCCTAGTAGGCACTGAGACACCACTGACCTAACAAGCACAAACAGCAGCCACGCACCTAGCACTGGCCTAGCAGGCACTGAGCCACAAGTGACCTCACAATTGAAAACAGCAGCCACGCACCTAGCACTGGCCTAGCAGGCACTGAGCCACAAGTGACCTCACAACCACAAACAGCAGCCATGCACCTAGCACTGGCCTAGCAGGCACTGAGCCACAAGTGACCTCACAATTGAAAACAGCAGCCACGCACCTAGCACTGGCCTAGCAGGCACTGAGCCACAAGTGACCTCACAATTGAAAACAGCAGCCACGCACCTAGCACTGGCCTAGCAGGCACTGAGCCACCACTGACCTCACAACCACAAACAGCAGCCACGCACCTAGCACTGGCCTAGCAGGCACTGAGCCACAAGTGACCTCACAATTGAAAACAGCAGCCACGCACCGAGCACTGGCCTAGCAGGCACTGAGCCACAAGTGACCTCACAATTGAAAACAGCAGCCATGCACCTAGCACTGGCCTAGCAGGCCCTGAGCCACAAGTGACCTCACAATTGAAAACATCAGCCACGCACCTAGCACTGGCCTAGCAGGCACTGAGCCACCACTGACCTCACATTTGAAAACAGCAGCCGCGCAACGAGCACTGGCCTAGCAGGCACTGAGCCACCACTGACCTCACAACCACAAACAGCAGCCACGCACCTAGCACTGGCCTAGCAGGCACTGAGCCACCACTGCCCTCACAATTGAAAACAGCAGCCACGCATCTAGCACTGGCCTAGCAGGCCGTGAGCCACCACTGACCTCACAATTGAAAACAGCACCCACGCACCGAGCACTGGCCTAGCAGGCACTGAGCCACAAGTGACCTCACAATTGAAAACAGCAGCCACGCACCTAGCACTGGCCTAGCAGGCACTGCGCCACCACTGACCTCACAATTGAAAACAGCAGCCATGCACCTAGCACTGGCCTAGCAGGCACTGAGCCACCACTGACCTCACAACCACAAACAGCAGCCACGCACCTAGCACTGGCCTAGCAGGCACTGAGCCACCACTGACCTCACAATTGAAAACAGCAGCCACGCACCTAGCACTGGCCTAGCAGGCACTGAGCCACCACTGACCTCACAATTGAAAACAGCAGCCACGCACCTAGCACTGGCCTAGCAGGCACTGAGCTACCACTGACCTCACAAGCACAAACAGCAGCCACGCACCAAGCACTGGCCTAGCAGGCACTGAGCCACCACTGACCTCACAAGCACAAACAGCAGCCACGCACCTAGCACTGGCCTAGCAGGCACTGAGCCACAAGTGACCTCACAATTGAAAACAGGAGCCACGCACCCAGCACTGGCCTAGCAGGCACTGAGCCACCACTGACCTCACAATTGAAAACAGCAGCCACGCACCTAGCACTGGCCTAGTAGGCACTGAGCCACCACTGACCTAACAAGCACAAACAGCAGCCACGCACCTAGCACTGGCCTAGCAGGCACTGAGCCACAAGTGACCTCACAATTGAAAACAGCAGCCACGCACCTAGCACTGGCCTAGCAGGCACTGAGCCACAAGTGACCTCACAACCACAAACAGCAGCCATGCACCTAGCACTGGCCTAGCAGGCACTGAGCCACCACTGACCTCACAACCACAAACAGCAGCCACGCACCTAGCACTGGCCTAGCAGGCACTGAGCCACCACTGACCTCACAATTGAAAACAGCACCCACGCACCGAGCACTGGCCTAGCAGGCACTGAGCCACAAGTGACCTCACAATTGAAAACAGCAGCCATGCACCTAGCACTGGCCTAGCAGGCACTGAGCCACAAGTGACCTCACAATTGAAAACAGCAGCCACGCACCTAGCACTGGCCTAGCAGGCACTGAGCCACCACTGACCTCACAAGCACAAACAGCACCCACGCACCTAGCAATGGCCTAGCAGGCACTGAGCCACAAGTGACCTCACAACCACAAACAGCACCCACGCACCTAGCACTGGCCTAGCAGGCACTGAGCCACCACTGATCTCACAAACACAAACAGCAGCCACGCACCTAGCACTGGCCTAGCAGGCACTGAGCCACCACTGACCTCACAATTGAAAACAGCAGCCACGCACCTAGCACTGGCCTAGCAGGCACTGAGCCACCACTGACCTCACAATTGAAAACAGCAGCCACGCACCTAGCACTGGCCTAGCAGGCACTGAGCCACCACTGACCTCACAACCACAAACAGCACCAACGCACCTAGCACTGGCCTAGCAGGCACTGAGCCACCACTGACCTCACAATTGAAAACAGCACCCACGCACCTAGCACTGGCCTAGCAGGCACTGAGCCACCACTGACCTCACAAACACAAACAGCAGCCACGCACCTAGCACTGGCCTAGCAGGCACTGCGCCACCACTGACCTCACAATTGAAAACAGCAGCCACGCACCTAGCACTGGCCTAGCAGGCACTGAGCCACCACTGACCTCACAATTGAAAACAGCAGCCACGCACCTAGCACTGGCCTAGCAGGCACTGAGCCACCACTGACCTCACAAGCACAAACAGCAGCCACGCATCTAGCACTGGCCTAGCAGGCACTGAGCCACCACTGACCTCACAACCACAAACAGCACCCACGCACCTAGCACTGGCCTAGCAGGCACTGAGCCACCACTGACCTCACAATTAAAAACAGCAGCCACGCACCCAGAACTGGCCTAGCAGGCACTGAGCCACTACTGACCTCACAACCACAAACAGCAGCCACGCACCTAGCACTGGCCTAGCAGGCACTGAGCCACCACTGACCTCACAAGCACAAACAGCAGCCACGCATCTAGCACTGGCCTAGCAGGCACTGAGCCACCACTGACCTCACAACCACAAACAGCAGCCACGCACCTAGCACTGGCCTAGCAGGCACTGAGCCACCACTGACCTCACAATTGAAAACAGCACCCACGCACCTAGCACTGGCCTAGCAGGCACTGAGCCACAAGTGACCTCACAATTGAAAACAGCAGCCACGCACCTAGCACTGGCCTAGCAGGCACTGAGCCACCACTGACCTCACAACCACAAACAGCAGCCACGCACCTAGCACTGGCCTAGCAGGCACTGAGCCACCACTGACCTCACAATTGAAAACAGCAGCCACGCACCCAGAACTGGCCTAGCAGGCACTGAGCCACCACTGAGCTCACAGCCACAAACAGCACCCACGCACCTAGCACTGGCCTAGCAGGCACTGAGCCACCACTGACCTCACAATTGAAAACAGCACCCACGCACCGAGCACTGAGTAGCAGGCACTGAGCCACCACTGACCTCACAACCACAAACAGCACCCACGCACCTAGCACTGGCCTAGCAGGCACTGAGCCACCACTGACCTCACAATTGAAAACAGCACACACGCACCTAGCACTGGCCTAGCAGGCACTGAGCCACCACTGACCTCACAATTGAAAACAGCAGCCACGCACCTAGCACTGGCCTAGCAGGCACTGCGCCACCACTGACCTCACAATTGAAAACAGCAGCCATGCACCTAGCACTGGCCTAGCAGGCACTGAGCCACCACTGACGTCGCAACCACAAACAGCAGCCACGCACCTAGCACTGGCCTAGCAGGCACTGAGCCACCACTGAGCTCACAATTGAAAACAGCAGCCACGCACCTAGCACTGGCCTAGCAGGCACTGAGCCACCACTGACCTCACAAGCACAAACAGCAGCCACGCACCTAGCACTGGCCTAGCAGGCACTGAGCCACAAGTGACCTCACAATTGAAAACAGCAGCCACGCACCTAGCACTGGCCTAGCAGGCACTGAGCCACAAGTGACCTCACAATTGAAAACAGCAGCCACGCACCCAGCACTGGCCTAGCAGGCACTGAGCCACCACTGACCTCACAACCACAAAGAGCAGCCACGCACCTAGCACTGGCCTATCAGGCACTGAGCCACTACTGACCTCACAACCACAAACAGCAGCCACGCACCTAGCACTGGCCTAGCAGGCACTGAGCCACAAGAGACCTCACAACCACAAACAGCAGCCACGCACCTAGCACTGGCCTAGCAGGCACTGAGCCACCACTGACCTCACAACCACAAACAGCAGCCACGCACTTAGCACTGGCCTAGCAGGCACTGAGCCACCACTGACCTCACAACCACAAACAGCAGCCACGCACCTAGCACTGGCCTAGCAGGCACTGAGCCACCACTGACCTCACAAGCACAAACAGCAGCCACGCACCTAGCACTGGCCTAGCAGGCACTGAGCCACAAGTGACCTCACAATTGAAAACAGGAGCCACGCACCTAGCACTGACCTAGCAGGCACGGAGCCACAAGTGACCTCACAATTGAAACAGCAGCCACGCACCTAGCACTGGCCTAGCAGGCACTGAGCCACCACTGACCTCAAAACTGAAAACAGCACACACGCACCTAGCCCTGGCCTAGCAGGCACTGAGCCACCACTGACCTCACAACCACAAACAGCACCCACGCACCTGGCACTGGCCTAGCAGGCACTGAGCCACCACTGACCTCACAACTGAAAACAGTAGCCACGCACCTAGCACTGGCCTAGCAGGCACTGAGCCACCACTGACCACAGAACCACAAACAGCACCCACGCACCTAGCACTGGCCTAGCAGGCACTGAGCCACCACTGATCTCACAAACACAAACAGCAGCCACGCACCTAGCACTGGCCTAGCAGGCACTGAGCCACCACTGACCTCACAATTGAAAACAGCAGCCACGCACCTAGCACTGGCCTAGCAGGCACTGAGCCACCACTGACCTCACAATTGAAAACAGCAGCCACGCACCTAGCACTGGCCTAGCAGGCACTGAGCCACCACTGACCTCACAACCACAAACAGCACCAACGCACCTAGCACTGGCCTAGCAGGCACTGAGCCACCACTGACCTCACAATTAAAAACAGCACCCACGCACCTAGCACTGGCCTAGCAGGCACTGAGCCACCACTGACCTCACAAACACAAACAGCAGCCACGCACCTAGCACTGGCCTAGCATGCACTGCGCCACCACTGACCTCACAATTGAAAACAGCAGCCACGCACCTAGCACTGGCCTAGCAGGCACTGAGCCACCACTGACCTCACAACCACAAACAGCAGCCACGCACCTAGCACTGGCCTAGCAGGCACTGAGCCACCACTGACCTCACAAGCACAAACAGCAGCCACGCATCTAGCACTGGCCTAGCAGGCACTGAGCCACCACTGACCTCACAACCACAAACAGCAGCCACGCACCTAGCACTGGCCTAGCAGGCACTGAGCCACCACTGACCTCACAATTAAAAACAGCACCCACGCACCGAGCACTGGCCTAGCAGGCACTGAGCCACAAGTGACCTCACAATTGAAAACAGCAGCCACGCACCTAGCACTGGCCTAGCAGGCACTGAGCCACCACTGACCTCACAACCACAAACAGCAGCCACGCACCTAGCACTGGCCTAGCAGGCACTGAGCCACAAGTGACCTCACAATTAAAAACAGCAGCCACGCACCCAGAACTGGCCTAGCAGGCACTGAGCCACCACTGACCTCACAATTGAAAACAGCACCCACGCACCGAGCACTGAGTAGCAGGCACTGAGCCACCACTGACCTCACAACCACAAACAGCACCCACGCACCTAGCACTGGCCTAGCAGGCACTGAGCCACCACTGACCTCACAATTGAAAACAGCACACACGCACCTAGCACTGGCCTAGCAGGCACTGAGCCACAAGTGACCTCACAATTGAAAACAGCAGCCACGCACCTAGCACTGGCCTAGCAGGCACTGAGCCACAAGTGACCTCACAATTGAAAACATCAGCCACGCACCTAGCACTGTCCTAGCAGGCACTGAGCCACCACTGACCTCACAACCACAAACAGCACCCACGCACCTAGCACTGGCCTAGCAGGCACTGAGCCACCACTGACCTCACAATTGAAAACAGCACACACGCACCTAGCACTGGCCTAGCAGGCACTGAGCCACAAGTGACCTCACAATTGAAAACAGGAGCCACGCACCTAGCACTGACCTAGCAGGCACGGAGCCACAAGTGACCTCACAATTGAAACAGCAGCCACGCACCTAGCACTGGCCTAGCAGGCACTGAGCCACCACTGACCTCAAAACTGAAAACAGCACACACGCACCTAGCCCTGGCCTAGCAGGCACTGAGCCACCACTGACCTCACAACCACAAACAGCACCCACGCACCTGGCACTGGCCTAGCAGGCACTGAGCCACCACTGACCTCACAACTGAAAACAGTAGCCACGCACCTAGCACTGGCCTAGCAGGCACTGAGCCACCACTGACCTCACAACCACAAACAGCACCCACGCACCTAGCACTGGCCTAGCAGGCACTGAGCCACCACTGACCTCACAACCACAAACAGCACCCACGCACCTAGCACTGGCCTAGCAGGCACTGAGCCACCACTGACCTCACAACCACAAACAGCACCCACGCACCTAGCACTGGTCTGTCAGGCACTGAGCCACAAGTGACCTCACAATTGAAAACAGCAGCCACGCACCCAGCACTGGCCTAGCAGGCACTGAGCCACCACTGACCTCACAATCGAAAACAGCAGCCACGCACCTAGCACTGGCCTAGCAGGCACTGAGCCACCACTGACCTCACAATTGAAAACAGCACACACGCACCTAGCACTGGCCTAGAAGGCACTGAGCCACCACTGAACTCACAAACACAAACAGCAGCCACGCACCTAGCACTGGCCTAGCAGGCACTGAGCCACCACTGACCTCACAAGCACAAACAGCAGCCACGCACCTAGCACTGGCCTAGCAGGCACTGAGCCACCACTGACCTCACAATTGAAAACAGCAGCCACGCACCTAGCACTGGCCTAGCAGGCACTGAGCCACCACTGACCTCACAACCACAAACAGCAGCCACGCACCTAGCACTGGCCTAGGAGGCACTGAGCCACAAGTGACCTCACAATTGAAAACAGCAGCCACGCACCTAGCACTGGCCTAGCAGGCACTGAGCCACAAGTGACCTCACAACCACAAACAGCAGCCACGCACCTAGCACTGGCCTAGCAGGCACTGAGCCACCACTGACCTCACAACCACAAACAGCAGCCACGCACCTAGCACTGGCCTAGCAGGCACTGAGCCACAAGTGACCTCACAACTGAAAACCTCAGCCACACACCGAGCACTGGCCTAGCAGGCACTGAGCCACCACAGACCTCACAATTGAAAACAGCAGCCACGCACCGAGCACTGGCCTAGCAGGCACTGAGCCACAAGTGACCTCACAATTGAAAACAGCAGCCACGCACCTAGCACTGGCCTAGCAGGCACTGAGCCACCACTGACCTCACAACCACAAACAGCAGCCACGCACCTAGCACTGGCCTAGCAGGCACTGAGCCACAAGTGACCTCGCAACCACAAACAGCAGCCACGCACCTAGCACTGGCCTAGCAGGCACTGAGCCACCACTGACCTCACAACCACAAACAGCAGCCACGCACCTAGCACTGGCCTAGCAGGCACTGAGCCACCACTGACCTCACAACCACAAACAGCACCCACGCACCTAGCACTGGCCTAGCAGGCACTGAGCCACCACTGACCTCACAACCACAAACAGCACCCACGCACCTAGCACTGGCCTAGCAGGCACTGAGCCACCACTGACCTCACAACCACAAACAGCAGCCACGCACCTAGCACTGGCCTAGCAGGCACTGAGACACCATTGACTTCACAACCACAAACAGCAGCCACGCCCCTAGCACTGGCCCAGCAGGCATTGAGCCACCACTGACCTCACAACCACAAACAGCACCCACACACCTAGCACTGGCCTAGCAGGCACTGAGCCACAAGTGACCTCACAACCACAGACAGCAACCACGCACCTAGCACTGGCCTAGCAGGCACTGAGCCACCACTGACCTCACATTTGAAAACAGCAGCCACGCACCGAGCACTGGCCTAGCAGGCATTGAGCCACCACTGACCTCACAACCACAAACAGCAGCCACGCACCTAGCACTGGCCTAGCAGGCACTGAGACACCATTGACTTCACAACCACAAACAGCAGCCACGCCCCTAGCACTGGCCCAGCAGGCATTGAGCCACCACTGACCTCACAACCACAAACAGCACCCACACACCTAGCACTGGCCTAGCAGGCACTGAGCCACAAGTGACCTCACAACCACAGACAGCAGCCACGCACCTAGCACTGGCCTAGCAGGCACTGAGCCACCACTGACCTCACATTTGAAAACAGCAGCCACGCACCGAGCACTGGCCTAGCAGGCATTGAGCCACCACTGACCTCACAACCACAAACAGCAGCCACGCACCTAGCACTGGCCTAGCAGGCACTGAGCCACAAGTGACCTCACAATTGAAAACAGCAGCCACGCACCTAGCACTGGCCTATCAGGCACTGAGCCACTACTGACCTCACAACCACAAACAGCAGCCACGCACCTAGCACTGGCCTAGCAGACACTGAGCCACAAGTGACCTCACAATTGAAAACAGCAGCCACGCACCCAGCACTGGCCTAGCAGGCACTGAGCCACCACTGACCTCACAATCGAAAACAGCAGCCACGCACCTAGCACTGGCCTAGCAGGCACTGAGCCACAACTGACCTCACAATTGAAAACAGCACACACGCACCTAGCACTGGCCTAGCAGGCACTGAGCCACCACTGAACTCACAAACACAAACAGCAGCCACGCACCTAGCACTGGCCTAGCAGGCACCGAGCCACCACTGACCTCACAAGCACAAACAGCAGCCACGCACCTAGCACTGGCCTAGCAGGCACTGAGCCACCACTGACCTCACAATTGAAAACAGCAGCCACGCACCTAGCACTGGCCTAGCAGGCACTGAGCCACCACTGACCTCACAACCACAAACAGCAGCCACGCACCTAGCACTGGCCTAGCAGGCACTGAGCCACCACTGAGCTCACAATTGAAAACAGCAGCCACGCACCTAGCACTGGCCTAGCAGGCACTGAGCCACAAGTGACCTCACAACCACAAACAGCAGCCACGCACCTAGCACTGGCCTAGCAGGCACTGAGCCACCACTGACCTCACAACCGCAAACAGCAGCCACGCACCTAGCACTGGCCTAGCAGGCACTGAGCCACAAGTGACCTCACAACTGAAAACAGCAGCCACACACCGAGCACTGGCCTAGCAGGCACTGAGCCACCACACACATCACAATTGAAAACAGCAGCCACGCACCGAGCACTGGCCTAGCAGGCACTGAGCCACAAGTGACCTCGCAACCACAAACAGCAGCCACGCACCTAGCACTGGCCTAGCAGGCACTGAGCCACCACTGACCTCACAACCACAAACAGCAGCCACGCACCTAGCACTGGCCTAGCAGGCACTGAGCCACCACTGACCTCACAATTAAAAACAGCAGCCACGCACCCAGAACTGGCCTAGCAGGCACTAAGCCACCACTGACCTCACAACCACAAACAGCAGCCACGCACCTAGCACTGGCCTAGCAGGCACTGAGCCACAAGTGACCTCACAATTGAAAACAGCACCCACGCACCGAGCACTGGCCTAGCAGGCACTGAGCCACAAGTGACCTCACAATTGAAAACAGCAGCCACGCACCTAGCACTGGCCTAGCAGGCACTGAGCCACCACTGACCTCACAACCACAAACAGCAGCCACGCACCTAGCACTGGCCTAGCAGGCACTGAGCCACAAGTGACCTCACAATTAAAAACAGCAGCCACGCACCCAGAACTGGTCTAGCAGGCACTGAGCCACCACTGACCTCACAATTGAAAACAGCACCCACGCACCGAGCACTGAGTAGCAGGCACTGAGCCACCACTGACCTCACAACCACAAACAGCACCCACGCACCTAGCACTGGCCTAGCAGGCACTGAGCCACCACTGACCTCACAATTGAAAACAGCACACACGCACCTAGCACTGGCCTAGCAGGCACTGAGCCACAAGTGACCTCACAATTGAAAACAGCAGCCACGCACCTAGCACTGGCCTAGCAGGCACTGAGCCACAAGTGACCTCACAATTGAAAACATCAGCCACACACCTAGCACTGTCCTAGCAGGCACTGAGCCACCACTGACCTCACAACCACAAACAGCACCAACGCACCTAGCACTGGCCTAGCAGGCACTGAGCCACCACTGACCTCACAATTGAAAACAGCAGCCACGCACCTAGCACTGGCCTAGCAGGCACTGAGCCACCACTGACCTCACAAACACAAACAGCAGCCACGCACCTAGCACTGGCCTAGCAGGCACTGCGCCACCACTGACCTCACAATTGAAAACAGCAGCCATGCACCTAGCACTGGCCTAGCAGGCACTGAGCCACAAGTGACCTCACAATTGAAAACAGCAGCCACGCACCTAGCACTGGCCTAGCAGGCACTGAGCCACAAGTGACCTCACAATTGAAAACAGCAGCCACGCACCGAGCACTGGCCTAGCAGGCACTGAGCCACAAGTGACCTCACAATTGAAAACAGCAGCCATGCACCTAGCACTGGCCTAGCAGGCCATGAGCCACAAGTGACCTCACAATTGAAAACAGCAGCCACGCACCTAGCACTGGCCTAGCAGGCACTGAGCCACCACTGAACTCACAATTGAAAACAGCAGCCACGCACCTAGCACTGGCCTAGCAGGCACTGAGCCACCACTGACCTCACAACCACAAACAGCAGCCACGCACCTAGCACTGGCCCAGCAGGCATTGAGCCACCACTGACCTCACAACCACAAACAGCACCCACACACCTAGCACTGGCCTAGCAGGCACTGAGCCACCACTGACCTCACATTTGAAAACAGCAGCCACGCACCTAGCACTGGCCTAGCAGGCATTGAGCCACCACTGACCTCACAACCACAAACAGCAGCCACGCACCTAGCACTGGCCTAGCAGGCACTGAGACACCACTGACCTCACAACCACAGACAGCAGCCACGCACCTAGCACTGGCCTAGCAGGCACTGAGCCACAAGTGACCTCACAATTGAAAACAGCAGCCACGCACCTAGCACTGGCCTATCAGGCACTGAGCCACTACTGACCTCACAACCACAAACAGCAGCCACGCGCCTAGCACTGGCCTAGCAGGCACTGAGCCACCACTGACCTCACAACCACAAACAGCAGCCACGCACTTAGCACTGGCCTAGCAGGCACTGAGCCACCACTGACCTCACAACCACAAACAGCAGCCACGCACCTAGCACTGGCCTAGCAGGCACTGAGCCACCACTGACCTCACAACCACAAACAGCACCCACGCACCTGGCACTGGCCTAGCAGGCACTGAGCCACCACTGACCTCACAACTGAAAACAGTAGCCACGCACCTAGCACTGGCCTAGCAGGCACTGAGCCACCACTGACCTCACAACCACAAACAGCACCCACGCACCTAGCACTGGCCTAGCAGGCACTGAGCCACCACTGACCTCACAACCACAAACAGCAGCCACGCACCTAGCACTGGCCTAGCAGGCACTGAGCCACCACTGACCTCACAACCACAAACAGCACCCACGCACCTAGCACTGGTCTGTCAGGCACTGAGCCACAAGTGACCTCACAATTGAAAACAGCAGCCACGCACCCAGCACTGGCCTAGCAGGCACTGAGCCACCACTGACCTCACAATCGAAAACAGCAGCCACGCACCTAGCACTGGCCTAGCAGGCACTGAGCCACCACTGACCTCACAATTGAAAACAGCACACACGCACCTAGCACTGGCCTAGAAGGCACTGAGCCACCACTGAACTCACAAACACAAACAGCAGCCACGCACCTAGCACTGGCCTAGCAGGCACTGAGCCACCACTGACCTCACAAGCACAAACAGCAGCCACGCACCTAGCACTGGCCTAGCAGGCACTGAGCCACCACTGACCTCACAATTGAAAACAGCAGCCACGCACCTAGCACTGGCCTAGCAGGCACTGAGCCACCACTGACCTCACAACCACAAACAGCAGCCACGCACCTAGCACTGGCCTAGGAGGCACTGAGCCACAAGTGACCTCACAATTGAAAACAGCAGCCACGCACCTAGCACTGGCCTAGCAGGCACTGAGCCACAAGTGACCTCACAACCACAAACAGCAGCCACGCACCTAGCACTGGCCTAGCAGGCACTGAGCCACCACTGACCTCACAACCACAAACAGCAGCCACGCACCTAGCACTGGCCTAGCAGGCACTGAGACACCATTGACTTCACAACCACAAACAGCAGCCACGCCCCTAGCACTGGCCCAGCAGGCATTGAGCCACCACTGACCTCACAACCACAAACAGCACCCACACACCTAGCACTGGCCTAGCAGGCACTGAGCCACAAGTGACCTCACAACCACAGACAGCAGCCACGCACCTAGCACTGGCCTAGCAGGCACTGAGCCACCACTGACCTCACATTTGAAAACAGCAGCCACGCACCGAGCACTGGCCTAGCAGGCATTGAGCCACCACTGACCTCACAACCACCAACAGCAGCCACGCACCTAGCACTGGCCTAGCAGGCACTGAGACACCATTGACTTCACAACCACAAACAGCAGCCACGCCCCTAGCACTGGCCCAGCAGGCATTGAGCCACCACTGACCTCACAACCACAAACAGCACCCACACACCTAGCACTGGCCTAGCAGGCACTGAGCCACAAGTGACCTCACAACCACAGACAGCAGCCACGCACCTAGCACTGGCCTAGCAGGCACTGAGCCACCACTGACCTCACATTTGAAAACAGCAGCCACGCACCGAGCACTGGCCTAGCAGGCATTGAGCCACCACTGACCTCACAACCACAAACAGCAGCCACGCACCTAGCACTGGCCTAGCAGGCACTGAGCCACAAGTGACCTCACAATTGAAAACAGCAGCCACGCACCTAGCACTGGCCTATCAGGCACTGAGCCACTACTGACCTCACAACCACAAACAGCAGCCACGCACCTAGCACTGGCCTAGCAGACACTGAGCCACAAGTGACCTCACAATTGAAAACAGCAGCCACGCACCCAGCACTGGCCTAGCAGGCACTGAGCCACCACTGACCTCACAATCGAAAACAGCAGCCACGCACCTAGCACTGGCCTAGCAGGCACTGAGCCACAACTGACCTCACAATTGAAAACAGCACACACGCACCTAGCACTGGCCTAGCAGGCACTGAGCCACCACTGAACTCACAAACACAAACAGCAGCCACGCACCTAGCACTGGCCTAGCAGGCACCGAGCCACCACTGACCTCACAAGCACAAACAGCAGCCACGCACCTAGCACTGGCCTAGCAGGCACTGAGCCACCACTGACCTCACAATTGAAAACAGCAGCCACGCACCTAGCACTGGCCTAGCAGGCACTGAGCCACCACTGACCTCACAACCACAAACAGCAGCCACGCACCTAGCACTGGCCTAGCAGGCACTGAGCCACCACTGACCTCACAACCACAAACAGCAGCCACGCACCTAGCACTGGCCTAGCAGGCACTGAGCCACAAGTGACCTCACAATTGAAAACAGCAGCCACGCACCTAGCACTGGCCTAGCAGGCACTGAGCCACAAGTGACCTCACAATTGAAAACAGCAGCCACGCACCTAGCACTGGCCTAGCAGGCACTGAGCCACAAGTGACCTCACAACCACAAACAGCAGCCACGCACCTAGCACTGGCCTAGCAGGCACTGAGCCACCACTGACCTCACAACCGCAAACAGCAGCCACGCACCTAGCACTGGCCTAGCAGGCACTGAGCCACAAGTGACCTCACAATTGAAAACAGCAGCCACACACCGAGCACTGGCCTAGCAGGCACTGAGCCACCACAGACCTCACAATTGAAAACAGCAGCCACGCACCGAGCACTGGCCTAGCAGGCACTGAGCCACAAGTGACCTCGCAACCACAAACAGCAGCCACGCACCTAGCACTGGCCTAGCAGGCACTGAGCCACCACTGACCTCACAACCACAAACAGCAGCCACGCACCTAGCACTGGCCTAGCAGGCACTGAGCCACCACTGACCTCACAATTAAAAACAGCAGCCACGCACCCAGAACTGGCCTAGCAGGCACTAAGCCACCACTGACCTCACAACCACAAACAGCAGCCACGCACCTAGCACTGGCCTAGCAGGCACTGAGCCACCACTGACCTCACAATTGAAAACAGCACCCACGCACCGAGCACTGGCCTAGCAGGCACTGAGCCACAAGTGACCTCACAATTGAAAACAGCAGCCACGCACCTAGCACTGGCCTAGCAGGCACTGAGCCACCACTGACCTCACAACCACAAACAGCAGCCACGCACCTAGCACTGGCCTAGCAGGCACTGAGCCACAAGTGACCTCACAATTAAAAACAGCAGCCACGCACCCAGAACTGGCCTAGCAGGCACTGAGCCACCACTGACCTCACAATTGAAAACAGCACCCACGCACCGAGCACTGAGTAGCAGGCACTGAGCCACCACTGACCTCACAACCACAAACAGCACCCACGCACCTAGCACCGGCCTAGCAGGCACTGAGCCACCACTGACCTCACAATTGAAAACAGCACACACGCACCTAGCACTGGCCTAGCAGGCACTGAGCCACAAGTGACCTCACAATTGAAAACAGCAGCCACGCACCTAGCACTGGCCTAGCAGGCACTGAGCCACAAGTGACCTCACAATTGAAAACATCAGCCACGCACCTAGCACTGTCCTAGCAGGCACTGAGCCACCACTGACCTCACAACCACAAACAGCAGCTACGCACCTAGCACTGGCCTAGCAGGCACTGAGCCACCACTGACCTCACAATTGAAAACAGCAGCCATGCACCTAGCACTGGCCTAGCAGGCACTGAGCCACCACTGACCTCACAAACACAAACAGCAGCCACGCACCTAGCACTGGCCTAGCAGGCACTGCGCCACCACTGACCTCACAATTGAAAACAGCAGCCATGCACCTAGCACTGGCCTAGCAGGCACTGAGCCACAAGTGACCTCACAATTGAAAACAGCAGCCACGCACCTAGCACTGGCCTAGCAGGCACTGAGCCACAAGTGACCTCACAATTGAAAACAGCAGCCACGCACCGAGCACTGGCCTAGCAGGCACTGAGCCACAAGTGACCTCACAATTGAAAACAGCAGCCATGCACCTAGCACTGGCCTAGCAGGCCATGAGCCACAAGTGACCTCACAATTGAAAACAGCAGCCACGCACCTAGCACTGGCCTAGCAGGCACTGAGCCACCACTGACCTCACATTTGAAAACAGCAGCCACGCACCGAGCACTGGCCTAGCAGGCATTGAGCCACCACTGACCTCACAACCACAAACAGCAGCCACGCACCTAGCACTGGCCTAGCAGGCACTGAGACACCACTGACCTCACAACCACAGACAGCAGCCACGCACCTAGCACTGGCCTAGCAGGCACTGAGCCACAAGTGACCTCACAATTGAAAACAGCAGCCACGCACCTAGCACTGGCCTATCAGGCACTGAGCCACTACTGACCTCACAACCACAAACAGCAGCCACGCGCCTAGCACTGGCCTAGCAGGCACTGAGCCACAAGAGACCTCACAACCACAAACAGCAGCCACGCACCTAGCACTGGCCTAGCAGGCACTGAGCCACCACTGACCTCACAACCACAAACAGCAGCCACGCACTTAGCACTGGCCTAGCAGGCACTGAGCCACCACTGACCTCACAACCACAAACAGCAGCCACGCACCTAGCACTGGCCTAGCAGGCACTGAGCCACCACTGACCTCACAACCACAAACAGCACCCACGCACCTGGCACTGGCCTAGCAGGCACTGAGCCACCACTGACCTCACAACTGAAAACAGTAGCCACGCACCTAGCACTGGCCTAGCAGGCACTGAGCCACCACTGACCTCACAACCACAAACAGCACCCACGCACCTAGCACTGGCCTAGCAGGCACTGAGCCACCACTGACCTCACAACCACAAACAGCACCCACGCACCTAGCACTGGCCTAGCAGGCACTGAGCCACCACTGACCTCACAACCACAAACAGCACCCACGCACCTAGCACTGGTCTGTCAGGCACTGAGCCACAAGTGACCTCACAATTGAAAACAGCAGCCACGCACCCAGCACTGGCCTAGCAGGCACTGAGCCACAAGTGACCTCACAATTGAAAACAGCAGCCACGCACCTAGCACTGGCCTAGCAGGCACTGAGCCACAAGTGACCTCACAATTGAAAACAGCACACACGCACCTAGCACTGGCCTAGAAGGCACTGAGCCACCACTGAACTCACAAACACAAACAGCAGCCACGCACCTAGCACTGGCCTAGCAGGCACTGAGCCACCACTGACCTCACAAGCACAAACAGCAGCCACGCACCTAGCACTGGCCTAGCAGGCACTGAGCCACCACTGACCTCACAATTGAAAACAGCAGCCACGCACCTAGCACTGGCCTAGCAGGCACTGAGCCACCACTGACCTCACAACCACAAACAGCAGCCACGCACCTAGCACTGGCCTAGGAGGCACTGAGCCACAAGTGACCTCACAATTGAAAACAGCAGCCACGCACCTAGCACTGGCCTAGCAGGCACTGAGCCACAAGTGACCTCACAACCACAAACAGCAGCCACGCACCTAGCACTGGCCTAGCAGGCACTGAGCCACCACTGACCTCACAACCACAAACAGCAGCCACGCACCTAGCACTGGCCTAGCAGGCACTGAGCCACAAGTGACCTCACAACTGAAAACCTCAGCCACACACCGAGCACTGGCCTAGCAGGCACTGAGCCACCACAGACCTCACAATTGAAAACAGCAGCCACGCACCGAGCACTGGCCTAGCAGGCACTGAGCCACAAGTGACCTCACAATTGAAAACAGCAGCCACGCACCTAGCACTGGCCTAGCAGGCACTGAGCCACCACTGACCTCACAACCACAAACAGCAGCCACGCACCTAGCACTGGCCTAGCAGGCACTGAGCCACAAGTGACCTCGCAACCACAAACAGCAGCCACGCACCTACCACTGGCCTAGCAGGCACTGAGCCACCACTGACCTCACAACCACAAACAGCAGCCACGCACCTAGCACTGGCCTAGCAGGCACTGAGCGACCACTGACCTCACAACCACAAACAGCACCCACGCACCTAGCACTGGCCTAGCAGGCACTGAGCCACCACTGACCTCACAACCACAAACAGCACCCACGCACCTAGCACTGGCCTAGCAGGCACTGAGCCACCACTGACCTCACAACCACAAACAGCAGCCACGCACCTAGCACTGGCCTAGCAGGCACTGAGACACCATTGACTTCACAACCACAAACAGCAGCCACGCCCCTAGCACTGGCCCAGCAGGCATTGAGCCACCACTGACCTCACAACCACAAACAGCACCCACACACCTAGCACTGGCCTAGCAGGCACTGAGCCACAAGTGACCTCACAACCACAGACAGCAGCCACGCACCTAGCACTGGCCTAGCAGGCACTGAGCCACAAGTGACCTCACAATTGAAAACAGCAGCCACGCACCGAGCACTGGCCTAGCAGGCATTGAGCCACCACTGACCTCACAACCACAAACAGCAGCCACGCACCTAGCACTGGCCTAGCAGGCACTGAGACACCATTGACTTCACAACCACAAACAGCAGCCACGCCCCTAGCACTGGCCCAGCAGGCATTGAGCCACCACTGACCTCACAACCACAAACAGCACCCACACACCTAGCACTGGCCTAGCAGGCACTGAGCCACAAGTGACCTCACAACCACAGACAGCAGCCACGCACCTAGCACTGGCCTAGCAGACACTGAGCCACAAGTGACCTCACAATTGAAAACAGCAGCCACGCACCCAGCACTGGCCTAGCAGGCACTGAGCCACCACTGACCTCACAATCGAAAACAGCAGCCACGCACCTAGCACTGGCCTAGCAGGCACTGAGCCACAACTGACCTCACAATTGAAAACAGCACACACGCACCTAGCACTGGCCTAGCAGGCACTGAGCCACCACTGAACTCACAAACACAAACAGCAGCCACGCACCTAGCACTGGCCTAGCAGGCACCGAGCCACCACTGACCTCACAAGCACAAACAGCAGCCACGCACCTAGCACTGGCCTAGCAGGCACTGAGCCACCACTGACCTCACAATTGAAAACAGCAGCCACGCACCTAGCACTGGCCTAGCAGGCACTGAGCCACCACTGACCTCACAACCACAAACAGCAGCCACGCACCTAGCACTGGCCTAGCAGGCACTGAGCCACAAGTGACCTCACAATTGAAAACAGCAGCCACGCACCTAGCACTGGCCTAGCAGGCACTGAGCCACAAGTGACCTCACAACCACAAACAGCAGCCACGCACCTAGCACTGGCCTAGCAGGCACTGAGCCACCACTGACCTCACAACCGCAAACAGCAGCCACGCACCTAGCACTGGCCTAGCAGGCACTGAGCCACAAGTGACCTCACAACTGAAAACAGCAGCCACACACCGAGCACTGGCCTAGCAGGCACTGAGCCACCACAGACCTCACAATTGAAAACAGCAGCCACGCACCGAGCACTGGCCTAGCAGGCACTGAGCCACAAGTGACCTCGCAACCACAAACAGCAGCCACGCACCTAGCACTGGCCTAGCAGGCACTGAGCCACCACTGACCTCACAACCACAAACAGCAGCCACGCACCTAGCACTGGCCTAGCAGGCACTGAGCCACCACTGACCTCACAATTAAAAACAGCAGCCACGCACCCAGAACTGGCCTAGCAGGCACTAAGCCACCACTGACCTCACAACCACAAACAGCAGCCACGCACCTAGCACTGGCCTAGCAGGCACTGAGCCACCACTGACCTCACAATTGAAAACAGCACCCACGCACCGAGCACTGGCCTAGCAGGCACTGAGCCACCACTGACCTCACAACCACAAACAGCAGCCACGCACCTAGCACTGGCCTAGCAGGCACTGAGCCACAAGTGACCTCACAATTAAAAACAGCAGCCACGCACCCAGAACTGGCCTAGCAGGCACTGAGCCACCACTGACCTCACAATTGAAAACAGCACCCACGCACCGAGCACTGAGTAGCAGGCACTGAGCCACCACTGACCTCACAACCACAAACAGCGCCCACGCACCTAGCACCGGCCTAGCAGGCACTGAGCCACCACTGACCTCACAATTGAAAACAGCACACACGCACCTAGCACTGGCCTAGCAGGCACTGAGCCACAAGTGACCTCACAATTGAAAACAGCAGCCACGCACCTAGCACTGGCCTAGCAGGCACTGAGCCACAAGTGACCTCACAATTGAAAACATCAGCCACGCACCTAGCACTGTCCTAGCAGGCACTGAGCCACCACTGACCTCACAACCACAAACAGCACCAACGCACCTAGCACTGGCCTAGCAGGCACTGAGCCACCACTGACCTCACAATTGAAAACAGCAGCCACGCACCTAGCACTGGCCTAGCAGGCACTGAGCCACCACTGACCTCACAAACACAAACAGCAGCCACGCACCTAGCACTGGCCTAGCAGGCACTGCGCCACCACTGACCTCACAATTGAAAACAGCAGCCATGCACCTAGCACTGGCCTAGCAGGCACTGAGCCACAAGTGACCTCACAATTGAAAACAGCAGCCACGCACCTAGCACTGGCCTAGCAGGCACTGAGCCACAAGTGACCTCACAATTGAAAACAGCAGCCACGCACCGAGCACTGGCCTAGCAGGCACTGAGCCACAAGTGACCTCACAATTGAAAACAGCAGCCATGCACCTAGCACTGGCCTAGCAGGCCATGAGCCACAAGTGACCTCACAATTGAAAACAGCAGCCACGCACCTAGCACTGGCCTAGCAGGCACTGAGCCACCACTGAACTCACAATTGAAAACAGCAGCCACGCACCTAGCACTGGCCTAGCAGGCACTGAGCCACCACTGACCTCACAACCACAAACAGCAGCCACGCACCTAGCACTGGCCCAGCAGGCATTGAGCCACCACTGACCTCACAACCACAAACAGCACCCACACACCTAGCACTGGCCTAGCAGGCACTGAGCCACCACTGACCTCACATTTGAAAACAGCAGCCACGCACCGAGCACTGGCCTAGCAGGCATTGAGCCACCACTGACCTCACAACCACAAACAGCAGCCACGCACCTAGCACTGGCCTAGCAGGCACTGAGACACCACTGACCTCACAACCACAGACAGCAGCCACGCACCTAGCACTGGCCTAGCAGGCACTGAGCCACAAGTGACCTCACAATTGAAAACAGCAGCCACGCACCTAGCACTGGCCTATCAGGCACTGAGCCACTACTGACCTCACAACCACAAACAGCAGCCACGCGCCTAGCACTGGCCTAGCAGGCACTGAGCCACAAGTGACCTCACAACCACAAACAGCAGCCACGCACCTAGCACTGGCCTAGCAGGCACTGAGCCACCACTGACCTCACAACCACAAACAGCAGCCACGCACTTAGCACTGGCCTAGCAGGCACTGAGCCACCACTGACCTCACAACCACAAACAGCAGCCACGCACCTAGCACTGGCCTAGCAGGCACTGAGCCACCACTGACCTCACAACCACAAACAGCACCCACGCACCTGGCACTGGCCTAGCAGGCACTGAGCCACCACTGACCTCACAACTGAAAACAGTAGCCACGCACCTAGCACTGGCCTAGCAGGCACTGAGCCACCACTGACCTCACAACCACAAACAGCACCCACGCACCTAGCACTGGCCTAGCAGGCACTGAGCCACCACTGACCTCACAACCACAAACAGCACCCACGCACCTAGCACTGGTCTGTCAGGCACTGAGCCACAAGTGACCTCACAATTGAAAACAGCAGCCACGCACCCAGCACTGGCCTAGCAGGCACTGAGCCACCACTGACCTCACAATCGAAAACAGCAGCCACGCACCTAGCACTGGCCTAGCAGGCACTGAGCCACCACTGACCTCACAATTGAAAACAGCACACACGCACCTAGCACTGGCCTAGAAGGCACTGAGCCACCACTGAACTCACAAACACAAACAGCAGCCACGCACCTAGCACTGGCCTAGCAGGCACTGAGCCACCACTGACCTCACAAGCACAAACAGCAGCCACGCACCTAGCACTGGCCTAGCAGGCACTGAGCCACCACTGACCTCACAATTGAAAACAGCAGCCACGCACCTAGCACTGGCCTAGCAGGCACTGAGCCACCACTGACCTCACAACCACAAACAGCAGCCACGCACCTAGCACTGGCCTAGGAGGCACTGAGCCACAAGTGACCTCACAATTGAAAACAGCAGCCACGCACCTAGCACTGGCCTAGCAGGCACTGAGCCACAAGTGACCTCACAACCACAAACAGCAGCCACGCACCTAGCACTGGCCTAGCAGGCACTGAGCCACCACTGACCTCACAACCACAAACAGCAGCCACGCACCTAGCACTGGCCTAGCAGGCACTGAGCCACAAGTGACCTCACAACTGAAAACCTCAGCCACACACCGAGCACTGGCCTAGCAGGCACTGAGCCACCACAGACCTCACAATTGAAAACAGCAGCCACGCACCGAGCACTGGCCTAGCAGGCACTGAGCCACAAGTGACCTCACAATTGAAAACAGCAGCCACGCACCTAGCACTGGCCTAGCAGGCACTGAGCCACCACTGACCTCACAACCACAAACAGCAGCCACGCACCTAGCACTGGCCTAGCAGGCACTGAGCCACAAGTGACCTCGCAACCACAAACAGCAGCCACGCACCTACCACTGGCCTAGCAGGCACTGAGCCACCACTGACCTCACAACCACAAACAGCAGCCACGCACCTAGCACTGGCCTAGCAGGCACTGAGCGACCACTGACCTCACAACCACAAACAGCACCCACGCACCTAGCACTGGCCTAGCAGGCACTGAGCCACCACTGACCTCACAACCACAAACAGCACCCACGCACCTAGCACTGGCCTAGCAGGCACTGAGCCACCACTGACCTCACAACCACAAACAGCAGCCACGCACCTAGCACTGGCCTAGCAGGCACTGAGACACCATTGACTTCACAACCACAAACAGCAGCCACGCCCCTAGCACTGGCCCAGCAGGCATTGAGCCACCACTGACCTCACAACCACAAACAGCACCCACACACCTAGCACTGGCCTAGCAGGCACTGAGCCACAAGTGACCTCACAACCACAGACAGCAGCCACGCACCTAGCACTGGCCTAGCAGGCACTGAGCCACCACTGACCTCACATTTGAAAACAGCAGCCACGCACCGAGCACTGGCCTAGCAGGCATTGAGCCACCACTGACCTCACAACCACAAACAGCAGCCACGCACCTAGCACTGGCCTAGCAGGCACTGAGACACCATTGACTTCACAACCACAAACAGCAGCCACGCCCCTAGCACTGGCCCAGCAGGCATTGAGCCACCACTGACCTCACAACCACAAACAGCACCCACACACCTAGCACTGGCCTAGCAGGCACTGAGCCACAAGTGACCTCACAACCACAGACAGCAGCCACGCACCTAGCACTGGCCTAGCAGGCACTGAGCCACCACTGACCTCACATTTGAAAACAGCAGCCACGCACCGAGCACTGGCCTAGCAGGCATTGAGCCACCACTGACCTCACAACCACAAACAGCAGCCACGCACCTAGCACTGGCCTAGCAGGCACTGAGCCACAAGTGACCTCACAATTGAAAACAGCAGCCACGCACCTAGCACTGGCCTAGCAGGCACTGAGCCACTACTGACCTCACAACCACAAACAGCAGCCACGCACCTAGCACTGGCCTAGCAGACACTGAGGTACAAGTGACCTCACAATTGAAAACAGCAGCCACGCACCCAGCACTGGCCTAGCAGGCACTGAGCCACCACTGACCTCACAATCGAAAACAGCAGCCACGCACCTAGCACTGGCCTAGCAGGCACTGAGCCACAACTGACCTCACAATTGAAAACAGCACACACGCACCTAGCACTGGCCTAGCAGGCACTGAGCCACCACTGAACTCACAAACACAAACAGCAGCCACGCACCTAGCACTGGCCTAGCAGGCACCGAGCCACCACTGACCTCACAAGCACAAACAGCAGCCACGCACCTAGCACTGGCCTAGCAGGCACTGAGCCACCACTGACCTCACAATTGAAAACAGCAGCCACGCACCTAGCACTGGCCTAGCAGGCACTGAGCCACCACTGACCTCACAACCACAAACAGCAGCCACGCACCTAGCACTGGCCTAGCAGGCACTGAGCCACAAGTGACCTCACAATTGAAAACAGCAGCCACGCACCTAGCACTGGCCTAGCAGGCACTGAGCCACAAGTGACCTCACAACCACAAACAGCAGCCACGCACCTAGCACTGGCCTAGCAGGCACTGAGCCACCACTGACCTCACAACCGCAAACAGCAGCCACGCACCTAGCACTGGCCTAGCAGGCACTGAGCCACAAGTGACCTCACAACTGAAAACAGCAGCCACACACCGAGCACTGGCCTAGCAGGCACTGAGCCACCACAGACCTCACAATTGAAAACAGCAGCCACGCACCGAGCACTGGCCTAGCAGGCACTGAGCCACAAGTGACCTCGCAACCACAAACAGCAGCCACGCACCTAGCACTGGCCTAGCAGGCACTGAGCCACCACTGACCTCACAACCACAAACAGCAGCCACGCACCTAGCACTGGCCTAGCAGGCACTGAGCCACAAGTGACCTCACAATTGAAAACAGCAGCCACGCACCTAGCACTGGCCTAGCAGGCACTGAGCCACAAGAGACCTCACAATCGAAATCAGCAGCCACGCCCCTAGCACTGGCCTAGCAGGCACTGAGCCACCACTGACCTCACAATTGAAAACAGCAGCCACGCACCTAGCACTGGCCTAGCAGGCACTGAGCCACCACTGACCTCACAACCACAAACAGCACCCACGCACCCAGCACTGGCCTAGCAGGCACTGAGCCACCACTGACCTCACAACTGAAAACAGCAGCCACGCACCTAGCACTGGCCTAGCAGGCACTGAGCCACCACGGACCTCACAATTGAAAACAGCAGCCACGCACCTAGCACTGGCCTAGCAGGCACTGAGCCACCACTGACCTCACTATTGAAAACAGCAGCCACGCACCTAGCACTGGCCTAGCAGGCACTGAGCCACCACTGACCTCACAACCACAAACAGCAGCCACGCACCTAGCACTGGCCTAGCAGGCACTGAGCCACAAGTGACCTCACAGTTGAAAACAGCAGCCACACACCCAGCACTGGCCTAGCAGGCACTGAGCCACTACTGACCTCACAACCACAAACAGCAGCCACGCACCTAGCACTGGCCTAGCAGGCACTGAGGTACAAGTGACCTCACAATTGAAAACAGCAGCCACGCACCCAGCACTGGCCTAGCAGGCACTGAGCCACCACTGACCTCACAACCACAAACAGCAGCCACGCACCTAGCACTGGCCTAGCAGGCACTGAGCCACAACTGACCTCACAATTGAAAACAGCACACACGCACCTAGCACTGGCCTAGCAGGCACTGAGCCACCACTGAACTCACAAACACAAACAGCAGCCACGCACCTAGCACTGGCCTAGCAGGCACCGAGCCACCACTGACCTCACAAGCACAAACAGCAGCCACGCACCTAGCACTGGCCTAGCAGGCACTGAGCCACCACTGACCTCACAATTGAAAACAGCAGCCACGCACCTAGCACTGGCCTAGCAGGCACTGAGCCACCACTGACCTCACAACCACAAACAGCAGCCACGCACCTAGCACTGGCCTAGCAGGCACTGAGCCACAAGTGACCTCACAATTGAAAACAGCAGCCACGCACCTAGCACTGGCCTAGCAGGCACTGAGCCACAAGTGACCTCACAACCACAAACAGCAGCCACGCACCTAGCACTGGCCTAGCAGGCACTGAGCCACCACTGACCTCACAACCGCAAACAGCAGCCACGCACCTAGCACTGGCCTAGCAGGCACTGAGCCACAAGTGACCTCACAACTGAAAACAGCAGCCACACACCGAGCACTGGCCTAGCAGGCACTGAGCCACCACAGACCTCACAATTGAAAACAGCAGCCACGCACCGAGCACTGGCCTAGCAGGCACTGAGCCACAAGTGACCTCGCAACCACAAACAGCAGCCACGCACCTAGCACTGGCCTAGCAGGCACTGAGCCACCACTGACCTCACAACCACAAACAGCAGCCACGCACCTAGCACTGGCCTAGCAGGCACTGAGCCACAAGTGACCTCACAATTGAAAACAGCAGCCACGCACCTAGCACTGGCCTAGCAGGCACTGAGCCACAAGAGACCTCACAATCGAAATCAGCAGCCACGCCCCTAGCACTGGCCTAGCAGGCACTGAGCCACCACTGACCTCACAATTGAAAACAGCAGCCACGCACCTAGCACTGGCCTAGCAGGCACTGAGCCACCACTGACCTCACAACCACAAACAGCACCCACGCACCCAGCACTGGCCTAGCAGGCACTGAGCCACCACTGACCTCACAACTGAAAACAGCAGCCACGCACCTAGCACTGGCCTAGCAGGCACTGAGCCACCACGGACCTCACAATTGAAAACAGCAGCCACGCACCTAGCACTGGCCTAGCAGGCACTGAGCCACCACTGACCTCACTATTGAAAACAGCAGCCACGCACCTAGCACTGGCCTAGCAGGCACTGAGCCACCACTGACCTCACAACCACAAACAGCAGCCACGCACCTAGCACTGGCCTAGCAGGCACTGAGCCACAAGTGACCTCACAGTTGAAAACAGCAGCCACACACCCAGCACTGGCCTAGCAGGCACTGAGCCACAAGTGACCTCACAATTGAAAACAGCAGCCACGCACCTAGCACTGACCTAGCAGGCACTGAGCCACAAGTGACCTCACAATTGAAAACAGCAGCCACGCACCTAGCACTGGCCTAGCAGGCATTGAGCCACCACTGACCTCACAACTGAAAACAGCACACACGCACCTAGCACTGGCCTAGCAGGCACTGAGCCACAAGTGACCTCACAATTGAAAACAGCAGCCACGCACCTAGCACTGGCCTAGCAGGCACTGAGCCACAAGTGACCTCACAATTGAAAACAGCAGCCACGCACCCAGCACTGGCCTAGCAGGCACTGAGCCACCACTGACCTCACAATTGAAAACAGCAGCCACGCACCTAGCACTGGCCTAGCAGGCACTGAGCCACCACTGACCTCACAATTGAAAACAGCAGCCACGCACCTAGCACTGGCCTAGCAGGCACTGAGCCACCACTGACCTCACAATTGAAAACAGCACCCACGCACCTAGCACTGGCCTAGCAGGCACTGAGCCACCACTGACCTCACAAGCACAAGGAGCAGCCACGCACCTAGCACTGGCCTAGCAGGCACTGAGCCACCACTGACCTCACAGTTGAAAACAGCAGCCACGCACCTAGCACTGGCCTAGCAGGCACTGAGCCACAAGTGACCTCACAACCACAGAAAGCAGCCACGCACCTAGCACTGGCCTAGCAGGCACTGAGCCACCACTGACCTCACAATTGAAAACAGCAGCCACGCACCCAGCACTGGCCTAGCAGGCACTGAGCCACCACTGACCTCACAATTGAAAACAGCAGCCACGCACCTAGCACTGGCCTAGCAGGCACTGAGCCACCACTGACCTCACAATTGAAAACAGCAGCCACGCACCTAGCACTGGCCTAGCAGGCACTGAGCCACCACTGACCTCACAATTGAAAACAGCAGCCACGCACCTAGCACTGGCCTAGCAGGCACTGAGCCACAAGTGACCTCACAACCACAAACAGCAGCCATGCACCTAGCACTGGGCTACCAGGCACTGAGCCACCACTGACCTCACAGTTGAAAACAGCAGCCACGCACCTAGCACTGGCCTAGCAGGCACTGAGCCACAAGTGACCTCACAACCACAAACAGCAGCCACGCACCTAGCACTGGCCTAGGAGGCACTGAGCCACCACTGACCTCACAATTGAAAACAGCAGCCACGCACCTAGCACTGGCCTAGCAGGCACTGAGCCACCACTGACCTCACAATTGAAAACAGCAGCCACGCACCTAGCACTGGCCTAGCAGGCACTGAGCCACCACTGACCTCACAATTGAAAACAGCAGCCACGCACCTAGCACTGGCCTAGCAGGCACTGAGCCACAAGTGACCTCACAATTGAAAACAGCAGCCACGCACCTAGCACTGGCCTAGCAGGCACTGAGCCACCACTGACCTCACAGTTGAAAACAGCAGCCACGCACCTAGCACTGGCCTAGCAGGCACTGAGCCACAAGTGACATCACAACCACAAACAGCAGCCACGCACCTAGCACTGGCCTAGCAGGCACTGAGCCACCACTGACCTCACAACCACAAACAGCAGCCACGCACCTAGCACTGGCCTAGCAGGCACTGAGCCACAAGTGACCTCACAGTTGAAAACAGCAGCCATGCACCTAGCACTGGCCTAGCAGGCACTGAGCCACCACTGACCTCACAACTGAAAACAGCAGCCACACACCGAGCACTGGCCTAGCAGGCACTGAGCCACCACAGACCTCACAATTGAAAACAGCAGCCACGCACCTAGCACTGGCCTAGCAGGCACTGAGCCACCACTGACCTCACAAGCACAAACAGCAGCCACGCACCTAGCACTGGCCTAGCAGGCACTGAGCAACAAGTGACCTCGCAACCACAAACAGGAGCCACGCACCTAGCACTGGCCTAGCAGGCACTGAGCCACCACTGACCTCATAACCACAAACAGCAGCCATGCACCTAGCACTGGCCTAGCAGGCACTGAGCCACCACTGACCTCACAACCACAAACAGCACCCACACACCTAGCACTGGCCTAGCAGGCACTGAGCCACAAGTGACCTCACAACCACAGACAGCAGCCACGCACCTAGCACTGGCCTAGCAGGCACTGAGCCACCACTGACCTCACATTTGAAAACAGCAGCCACGCACCGAGCACTGGCCTAGCAGGCATTGAGCCACCACTGACCTCACAACCACAAACAGCAGCCACGCACCTAGCACTGGCCTAGCAGGCACTGAGCCACAAGTGACCTCACAGTTGAAAACAGCAGCCATGCACCTAGCACTGGCCTAGCAGGCACTGAGCCACCACTGACCTCACAACTGAAAACAGCAGCCACACACCGAGCACTGGCCTAGCAGGCACTGAGCCACCACAGACCTCACAATTGAAAACAGCAGCCACGCACCTAGCACTGGCCTAGCAGGCACTGAGCCACCACTGACCTCACAAGCACAAACAGCAGCCACGCACCTAGCACTGGCCTAGCAGGCACTGAGCAACAAGTGACCTCGCAACCACAAACAGGAGCCACGCACCTAGCACTGGCCTAGCAGGCACTGAGCCACCACTGACCTCACAATTGAAAACAGCAGCCACGCACCTAGCACTGGCCTAGCAGGCACTGAGCCACCACTGACCTCACAATTGAAAACAGCAGCCACGCACCTAGCACTGGCCTAGCAGGCACTGAGCCACCACTGACCTCACAATTGAAAACAGCAGCCACGCACCTAGCACTGGCCTAGCAGGCACTGAGCCACCACTGACCTCACAATTGAAAACAGCAGCCACGCACCGAGCACTGGCCTAGCAGGCACTAAGCCACCACTGACATCACAATTGAAAACAGCAGGCACACACCTAGCACTGGCCTAGCAGGCACTGAGCCACCACTGACCTCACAACCACAAACAGCACCCACACACCTAGCACTGGCCCAGCAGGCACTGAGCCACCACTGACCTCACAACCACAAACAGCACCCAAGCACCTAGCACTGGCCTAGCATGCACTGAGCCACCACTGAGCTCAAAATTGAAAACAGCAGCCACGCACCTAGCACTGGCCTAGCAGGCACTGAGCCACCACTGACCTCACAATTGAAAACAGCAGCCACGCACCTAGCACTGGCCTAGCAGGCACTGAGCCACCACTGACCTCACAATTGAAAACAGCAGCCACGCACCGAGCACTGGCCTAGCAGGCACTAAGCCACCACTGACATCACAAGCACAAACAGCAGCCACGCACCTAGCACTGGCCTAGCAGGCACTGAGCCACCACTGACCTCACAATTGAAAACAGCAGCCACGCACCTAGCACTGGCCTAGCAGGCACTGAGCCACCACTGACCTCACAACCACAAACAGCACCCACGCACCTAGCACTGGCCTAGCAGGCACTGAGCCACCACTGACCTCACAACTGAAAACAGTAGCCACGCACCTAGCACTGGCCTAGCAGGCACTGAGCCACCACTGACCTCACAACCACAAACAGCACCCACACACCTAGCACTGGCCTAGCAGGCACTGAGCCACAAGTGACCTCACAACCACAGACAGCAGCCACGCACCTAGCACTGGCCTAGCAGGCACTGAGCCACCACTGACCTCACATTTGAAAACAGCAGCCACGCACCGAGCACTGGCCTAGCAGGCATTGAGCCACCACTGACCTCACAACCACAAACAGCAGCCACGCACCTAGCACTGGCCTAGCAGGCACTGAGCCACAAGTGACCTCACAATTGAAAACAGCAGCCACGCACCTAGCACTGGCCTATCAGGCACTGAGCCACTACTGACCTCACAACCACAAACAGCAGCCACGCACCTAGCACTGGCCTAGCAGACACTGAGCCACAAGTGACCTCACAATTGAAAACAGCAGCCACGCACCCAGCACTGGCCTAGCAGGCACTGAGCCACCACTGACCTCACAATCGAAAACAGCAGCCACGCACCTAGCACTGGCCTAGCAGGCACTGAGCCACAACTGACCTCACAATTGAAAACAGCACACACGCACCTAGCACTGGCCTAGCAGGCACTGAGCCACCACTGACCTCACAAGCACAAACAGCAGCCACGCACCTAGCACTGGCCTAGCAGGCACCGAGCCACCACTGACCTCACAAGCACAAACAGCAGCCACGCACCTAGCACTGGCCTAGCAGGCACTGAGCCACCACTGACCTCACAATTGAAAACAGCAGCCACGCACCTAGCACTGGCCTAGCAGGCACTGAGCCACCACTGACCTCACAACCACAAACAGCAGCCACGCACCTAGCACTGGCCTAGCAGGCACTGAGCCACAAGTGACCTCACAATTGAAAACAGCAGCCACGCACCTAGCACTGGCCTAGCAGGCACTGAGCCACAAGTGACCTCACAACCACAAACAGCAGCCACGCACCTAGCACTGGCCTACCAGGCACTGAGCCACCACTGACCTCACAACCACAAACAGCAGCCACGCACCTAGCACTGGCCTAGCAGGCACTGAGCCACAAGTGACCTCACAACTGAAAACAGCAGCCACACACCGAGCACTGGCCTAGCAGGCACTGAGCCACCACAGACCTCACAATTGAAAACAGCAGCCACGCACCGAGCACTGGCCTAGCAGGCACTGAGCCACCACTGACCTCACAATTGAAAACAGCAGCCACGCACCTAGCACTGGCCTAGCAGGCACTGAGCCACCACTGACCTCACAACCACAAACAGCAGCCACGCACCTAGCACTGGCCTAGCAGGCACTGAGCCACAAGTGACCTCGCAACCACAAACAGCAGCCACGCACCTAGCACTGGCCTAGCAGGCACTGAGCCACCACTGACCTCACAACCACAAACAGCAGCCACGCACCTAGCACTGGCCTAGCAGGCACTGAGCCACCACTGACCTCACAATTGAAAACAGCAGCCACGCACCTAGCACTGGCCTAGCAGGCACTGAGCCACAAGTGACCTCACAATCGAAATCAGCAGCCACGCACCTAGCACTGGCCTAGCAGGCACTGAGCCACCACTGACCTCACAATTGAAAACAGCAGCCACGCACCTAGCACTGGCCTAGCAGGCACTGAGCCACCACTGACCTCACAACCACAAACAGCACCCACGCACCCAGCACTGGCCTAGCAGGCACTGAGCCACCACTGACCTCACAACTGAAAACAGCAGCCACGCACCTAGCACTGGCCTAGCAGGCACTGAGCCACCACTGACCTCACTATTGAAAACAGCAGCCACGCACCTAGCACTGGCCTAGCAGGCACTGAGCCACCACTGACCTCACAACCACAAACAGCAGCCACGCACCTAGCACTGGCCTAGCAGGCACTGAGCCACAAGTGACCTCACAGTTGAAAACAGCAGCCACACACCCAGCACTGGCCTAGCAGGCACTGAGCCACAAGTGACCTCACAATTGAAAACAGCAGCCACGCACCTAGCACTGACCTAGCAGGCACTGAGCCACCACTGACCTCACAATTGAAAACAGCAGCCACGCACCTAGCACTGGCCTAGCAGGCATTGAGCCACCACTGACCTCACAACTGAAAACAGCACACACGCACCTAGCACTGGCCTAGCAGGCACTGAGCCACAAGTGACCTCACAATTGAAAACAGCACCCGCGCACCTAGCACTGGCCTAGCAGGCACTGAGCCACAAGTGACCTCACAATTGAAAACAGCAGCCACGCACCCAGCACTGGCCTAGCAGGCACTGAGCCACCACTGACCTCACAATTGAAAACAGCAGCCACGCACCTAGCACTGGCCTAGCAGGCACTGAGCCACCACTGACCTCACAATTGAAAACAGCAGCCACGCACCTAGCACTGGCCTAGCAGGCACTGAGCCACCACTGACCTCACAATTGAAAACAGCACCCACGCACCTAGCACTGGCCTAGCAGGCACTGAGCCACCACTGACCTCACAAGCACAAGGAGCAGCCACGCACCTAGCACTGGCCTAGCAGGCACTGAGCCACCACTGACCTCACAGTTGAAAACAGCAGCCACGCACCTAGCACTGGCCTAGCAGGCACTGAGCCACAAGTGACCTCACAACCACAAACAGCAGCCACGCACCTAGCACTGGCCTAGCAGGCACTGAGCCACCACTGACCTCACAATTGAAAACAGCAGCCACGCACCCAGCACTGGCCTAGCAGGCACTGAGCCAGCACTGACCTCACAAGCACAAACAGCAGCCACGCACCTAGCACTGGCCTAGCAGGCACTGAGCCACCACTGACCTCACAATTGAAAACAGCAGCCACGCACCTAGCACTGGCCTAGCAGGCACTGAGCCACCACTGACCTCACAATTGAAAACAGCAGCCACGCACCTAGCACTGGCCTAGCAGGCACTGAGCCACAAGTGACCTCACAACCATAAACAGCAGCCATGCACCTAGCACTGGGCTACCAGGCACTGAGCCACCACTGACCTCACAGTTGAAAACAGCAGCCACGCACCTAGCACTGGCCTAGCAGGCACTGAGCCACAAGTGACCTCACAACCACAAACAGCAGCCACGCACCTAGCACTGGCCTAGGAGGCACTGAGCCACCACTGACCTCACAATTGAAAACAGCAGCCACGCACCTAGCACTGGCCTAGCAGGCACTGAGCCACCACTGACCTCACAATTGAAAACAGCAGCCACGCACCTAGCACTGGCCTAGCAGGCACTGAGCCACCACTGACCTCACAATTGAAAACAGCAGCCACGCACCTAGCACTGGCCTAGCAGGCACTGAGCCACCACTGACCTCACAATTGAAAACAGCAGCCACGCACCTAGCACTGGAGTAGCAGGCACTGAGCCACCACTGACCTCACAGTTGAAAACAGCAGCCACGCACCTAGCACTGGCCTAGCAGGCACTGAGCCACAAGTGACATCACAACCACAAACAGCAGCCACGCACCTAGCACTGGCCTAGCAGGCACTGAGCCACCACTGACCTCACAACCACAAACAGCAGCCACGCACCTAGCACTGGCCTAGCAGGCACTGAGCCACAAGTGACCTCACAGTTGAAAACAGCAGCCATGCACCTAGCACTGGCCTAGCAGGCACTGAGCCACCACTGACCTCACAACTGAAAACAGCAGCCACACACCGAGCACTGGCCTAGCAGGCACTGAGCCACCACAGACCTCACAATTGAAAACAGCAGCCACGCACCTAGCACTGGCCTAGCAGGCACTGAGCCACCACTGACCTCACAAGCACAAACAGCAGCCACGCACCTAGCACTGGCCTAGCAGGCACTGAGCAACAAGTGACCTCGCAACCACAAACAGGAGCCACGCACCTAGCACTGGCCTAGCAGGCACTGAGCCACCACTGACCTCACAATTGAAAACAGCAGCCACGCACCAAGCACTGGCCTAGCAGGCACTAAGCCACCACTGACATCACAAGCACAAACAGCAGCCACGCACCTAGCACTGGCCTAGCAGGCACTGAGCCACAAGTGACCTCACAAGCACAAACAGCAGCCACGCACCTAGCACTGGCCTAGCAGGCACTGAGCCACCACTGACCTCACAACCACAAACAGCAGCCACGCACCTGGCACTGGCCTAGCAGGCACTGAGCCACCACTGACCTCACAACTGAAAACAGTAGCCACGCACCTAGCACTGGCCTAGCAGGCACTGAGCCACCACTGACCTCACAATTGAAAACAGCAGCCACGCACCTAGCACTGGCCTAGCAGGCACTGAGCCACCTCTGACCTCACAACCACAAACAGCACCCACGCACCTAGCACTCGCCTATCAGACACTGAGCCACAAGTGACCTCACAATTGAAAACAGCAGCCACGCACCTAGCACTGGCCTAGCAGGCAGTGAGCCACCACTGACCTCACAACCACAAACAGCACCCACGCACCTAGCACTGGCCTAGCAGGCACTGAGCCACCACTGACCTCGCAATTGAAACAGCACCCACGCACCTAGCACTGGCCTAGCAGGCACTGAGCCACCACTGACCTCACAACCACAAACAGCACCCACGCACCTAGCACTGGCCTAGCAGGCACTGAGCCACAAGTGACCTAACAAAAACAAACAGCAGCCACGCACCTAGCACTGGCCTAGCAGGCACTGAGCCACAAGTGACCTCACAATTGAAAACAGCAGCCACGCACCTAGCACTGGCCTAGTAGGCACTGAGCCACAAGTGACCTCACAGTTGAAAACAGCAGCCATGCACCTAGCACTGGCCTAGCAGGCACTGAGCCACCACTGACCTCACAAGCACAAACAGCAGCCACGCACCTAGCACTGGCCTAGCAGGCACTGAGCCACCACTGACCTCACAACCACAAACAGCAGCCACGCACCTAGCACTGGCCTAGCAGGCACTGAGCCACCACTGACCTCACAACTGAAAACAGCAGCCACGCACCTAGCACTGGCCTAGCAGGCACTGAGCCACCACTGACCTCACAATTGAAAACAGCAGCCACGCACCTAGCACTGGCCTAGCAGGCACTGAGCCACCACTGACCTCACAATTGAAAACAGCAGCCATGCACCTAGCACTGGCCTAGCAGGCACTGAGCCACCACTGACCTCACAAGCACAAACAGCAGCCACGCACCTAGCACTGGCCTAGCAGGCACTGAGCCACAAGTGACCTCACAATTGAAAACAGCACCCACGCACCTAGCACTGGCCTAGCAGGCACTGAGCCACCACTGACCTCAAAATTGAAAACAGCAGCCACGCACCTAGCACTGGCCTAGCAGGCACTGAGCCACAAGTGACCTCACAATTGAAAACAGCATCAACGCACCTAGCACTGGCCTAGCAGGCACTGAGCCACCACTGACCTCAAAATTGAAAACAGCAGCCACGCACCTAGCACTGGCCTAGCAGGCACTGAGCCACCACTGACCTCACAATTGAAAACAGCAGCCACGCACCTAGCACTGGCCTAGCAGGCACTGAGCCACAAGTGACCTCATAACCACAAACAGCAGCCATGCACCTAGCACTGGCCTAGCAGGCACTGAGCCACAAGAGACCTCACAAACACAAACAGCAGCCATGGACCTAGCACTGGCCTAGCAGGCACTGAGCCACAAGTGACCTCACAATTGAAAACAGCAGCCACGCACCTAGCACTGGCCTAGCAGGCACTGAGCCACCACTGACCTCACAAGCACAAACAGCAGCCACGCACCTAGCACTGGCCTAGCAGGCACTGAGCCACCACTGACCTCACAAGCACAAACAGCAGCCACGCACCTAGCACTGGCCTAGCAGGCACTGAGCCACAAGTGACCTAACAAAAACAAACAGCAGCCATGCACCTAGCACTGGCCTAGCAGGCACTGAGCCACAAGTGACCTCACAATTGAAAACAGCAGCCACGCACCTAGCACTGGCCTAGCAGGCACTGAGCCACCACTGACCTCACAGTTGAAAACAGCAGCCATGCACCTAGCACTGGCCTAGCAGGCACTGAGCCACAAGTGACTTCGCAGCCACAAACAGCAGCCACGCACCTAGCACTGGCCTAGCAGGCACTGAGGCACAAGTGACCTCACAGTTGAAAACAGCAGCCATGCACCTAGCACTGGCCTAGCAGGCACTGAGCCACCACTGACCTCACAAGCACAAACAGCAGCCACGCACCTAGCACTGGCCTAGCAGGCACTGAGCCACCACTGACCTCACAAGCACAAACAGCAGCCACGCACCTAGCACTGGCCTAGCAGGCACTGAGCCACCACTGACCTCACAATTGAAAACAGCAGCCACGCACCTAGCACTGGCCTAGCAGGCACTGAGCCACCACTGACCTCACAAGCACAAACAGCAGCCACGCACCTAGCACTGGCCTAGCAGGCACTGCGCCACCACTGACCTCACAACCACAAACAGCAGCCACGCACCTAGCACTGGCCTAGCAGGCACTGAGCCACCACTGACCTCACAAGCACAAACAGCAGCCACGCACCTAGCACTGGCCTAGCAGGCACTGAGCCACAAGTGACCTCACAATTGAAAACAGCAGCCACGCACCTAGCACTGGCCTAGCAGGCACTGAGCCAAAACTGACCTCACAATTGAAAACAGCAGCCACGCACCTAGCACTGGCCTAGCAGGCACTGAGCAACAAGTGACCTCGCAACCACAAACAGCAGCCACGCACCTAGCACTGGCCTAGCAGGCACTGAGCCACCACTGACCTCACAAGCACAAACAGCAGCCACGCACCTAGCACTGGCCTAGCAGGCACTGAGCCACAAGTGACCTCACAATTGAAAACAGCACCCACGCACCTAGCACTGGCCTAGCAGGCACTGAGCCACCACTGACCTCACAGTTGAAAACAGCAGCCACGCACCTAGCACTGGCCTAGCAGGCACTGAGCCACAAGTGACCTCACAACCACAAACAGCACCCACGCACCTAGCACTGGCCTAGCAGGCACTGAGCCATCACTGACCTCACAATTGAAAACAGCAGCCACGCACCTAGCACTGGCCTAGCAGGCACTGAGCCACCACTGACCTCACAATTGAAAACAGCAGCCACACACCTAGCACTGGCCTAGCAGGCACTGAGCCACAAGTGACCTCAGAACCACAAACAGCAGCCACGCACCTAGCACTGGCCTAGCAGGCACTGAGCCACAAGTGACCTCACAATTGAAAACAGCAGCCACGCACCTAGCACTGGCCTAGTAGGCACTGAGCCACAAGTGACCTCACAGTTGAAAACAGCAGCCATGCACCTAGCACTGGCCTAGCAGGCACTGAGCCACCACTGACCTCACAACCACAAACAGCAGCCACGCACCTAGCACTGGCCTAGCAGGCACTGAGCCACCACTGACCTCACAACCACAAACAGCACCCACGCACCTAGCACTGGCCTAGCAGGCACTGAGCCACCACTGACCTCACAACCACAAACAGCACCCACGCACCTAGCACTGGCCTAGCAGGCACTGAGCCACCACTGACCTCACAACCACAAACAGCACCCACGCACCTAGCACTGGTCTGTCAGGCACTGAGCCACAAGTGACCTCACAATTGAAAACAGCAGCCACGCACCCAGCACTGGCCTAGCAGGCACTGAGCCACAAGTGACCTCACAATTGAAAACAGCAGCCACACACCTAGCACTGGCCTAGCAGGCACTGAGCCACCACTGACCTCACAACCACCAACAGCACCCACGCACCTAGCACTGGCCTAGCAGGCACTGAGCCACCACTGACCTCACAACTGAAAACAGCAGCCACGCACCAAGCACTGGCCTAGCAGGCACTGAGCCACCACTGACCTCACAATTGAAAACAGCAGCCATGCACCTAGCACTGGCCTAGCAGGCACTGAGCCACAAGTGACCTCACAATTGAAAACAGCAGCCACGCACCTAGCACTGGCCTAGCAGGCACTGAGCCACAAGTGACCTCACAACCACAAACAGCAGCCATGCACCTAGCACTGGCCTAGCAGGCACTGAGCCACAAGTGACCTCACAGTTGAAAACAGCAGCCATGCACCTAGCACTGGCCTAGCAGGCACTGAGCCACCACGGACCTAACAACCACAAACAGCAGCCACGCACCTAGCACTGGCCTAGCAGGCACTGAGCAACAAGTGACCTCGCAACCACAAACAGCAGCCATGCACCTAGCACTGGCCTAGCAGGCACTGAGCCACAAGTGACCTCACAATTGAAAACAGCAGCCACGCACCTAGCACTGGCCTAGCAGGCACTGAGCCACAAGTGACCTCACAATTGAAAACAGCAGCCACGCACCCAGCACTGGCCTAGCAGGCACTGAGCCACCACTGACCTCACAATTGAAAACAGCAGCCACGCACCTAGCACTGGCCTAGCAGGCACTGAGCCACAAGTGACCTCACAATTGAAAACAGCACCCACGCACCTAGCACTGGCCTAGCAGGCACTGAGCCACAAGTGACCTCACAACCACAAACAGCAGCCACGCACCTAGCACTGGCCTACCAGGCACTGAGCCACAAGTGACTTCGCAGCCACAAACAGCAGCCACGCACCTAGCACTGGCCTAGCAGGCACTGAGCCACCGCTGACCTCACAATTGAAAACAGCAGCCACGCACCTAGCACTGGCCTATCAGGCACTGAGCCACCACTGACCTCACAAGCACAAACAGCAGCCACGCACCTAGCACTGGCCTAGCAGGCACTGAGCCACCACTGACCTCACAAGCACAAACAGCAGCCACGCACCTAGCACTGGCCTAGCAGGCACTGAGCCACAAGTGACCTCACAATTGAAAACAGCACCCACGCACCTAGCACTGGCCTAGCAGGCACTGAGCCACCACTGACCTCACAGTTGAAAACAGCACCCACGCACCTAGCACTGGCCTAGCAGGCACTGAGCCACCACTGACCTCACAATTGAAAACAGCAGCCACGCACCTAGCACTGGCCTAGCAGGCACTGAGCCACCACTGACCTCACAACCACAAACAGCAGCCACACACCTAGCACTGGCCTAGCAGGCACTGAGCCACCACTGACCTCACAGCCACAAACAGCAGCCACGCACCTAGCACTGGCCTAGCAGGCACTGAGCCACAAGTGACCTCACAATTGAAAACAGCACCCACGCACCTAGCACTGGCCTAGCAGGCACTGAGACACCACTGACCTCACAGTTGAAAACAGCAGCCACGCACCTAGCACTGGCCTAGCAGGCACTGAGCCACAAGTGACCTCACAATTGAAAACAGCATCAACGCACCTAGCACTGGCCTAGCAGGCACTGAGCCACCACTGACCTCAAAATTGAAAACAGCAGCCACGCACCTAGCACTGGCCTAGCAGGCACTGAGCCACCACTGACCTCACAATTGAAAACAGCAGCCACACACCTAGCACTGGCCTAGCAGGCACTGAGCCACCACTGACCTCACAATTGAAAACAGCAGCCACGCACCTAGCACTGGCCTAGCAGGCACTGAGCCACAAGTGACCTCAGAACCACAAACAGCAGCCACGCACCAAGCACTGGCCTACCAGGCACTGAGCCACCACTGACCTCACAAGCACAAACAGCAGCCACGCACCTAGCACTGGCCTAGCAGGCACTGAGCCACCACTGACCTCACAATTGAAAACAGCAGCCACGCACCTAGCACTGGCCTAGCAGGCACTGAGCCACCACTGACCTCACAACCACAAACAGCAGCCACGCACCTAGCACTGGCCTAGCAGGCACTGAGCCACAAGTGACCTAACAAAAACAAACAGCAGCCACGCACCTAGCACTGGCCTAGCAGGCACTGAGCCACAAGTGACCTCACAATTGAAAACAGCAGCCACGCACCTAGCACTGGCCTAGCAGGCACTGAGCCACCACTGACCTCACAGTTGAAAACAGCAGCCATGCACCTAGCACTGGCCTAGCAGGCACTGAGCCACAAGTGACTTCGCAGCCACAAACAGCAGCCACGCACCTAGCACTGGCCTAGCAGGCACTGAGCCACAAGTGACCTCACAGTTGAAAACAGCAGCCATGCACCTAGCACTGGCCTAGCAGGCACTGAGCCACCACTGACCTCACAAGCACAAACAGCAGCCACGCACCTAGCACTGGCCTAGCAGGCACTGAGCCACCACTGACCTCACAAGCACAAACAGCAGCCACGCACCTAGCACTGGCCTAGCAGGCACTGAGCCACCACTGACCTCACAATTGAAAACAGCAGCCACGCACCTAGCACTGGCCTAGCAGGCACTGAGCCACCACTGACCTCACAAGCACAAACAGCAGCCACGCACCTAGCACTGGCCTAGCAGGCACTGAGCCACAAGTGACCTCACAACCACAAACAGCAGCCACGCACCTAGCACTGGCCTAGCAGGCACTGAGCCACCACTGACCTCACAACCACAAACAGCAGCCACGCACCTAGCACTGGCCTAGCAGGCACTGAGCCACCACTGACCTCACAACCACCAACAGCAGCCACGCACCTAGCACTGGCCTAGCAGGCACTGAGCCACAATTGACCTCAAAACCACAAACAGCACCAATGCACCTAGCACTGGCCTAGCAGGCACTGAGCCACCACTGACCTCACAATTGAAAACAGCAGCCACGCACCTAGCACTGGCCTAGCAGGCACTGAGCCACCACTGACCTCACAACCACCAACAGCAGCCACGCACCTAGCACTGGCCTAGCAGGCACTGAGCCACAAGTGACCTCATAACCACAAACAGCAGCCATGCACCTAGCACTGGCCTAGCAGGCACTGAGCCACAAGAGACCTCACAAACACAAACAGCAGCCATGGACCTAGCACTGGCCTATCAGGCACTGAGCCACAAGTGACCTCACAATTGAAAACAGCACCCACGCACCTAGCACTGGCCTAGCAGGCACTGAGCCACCACTGACCTCACAGTTGAAAACAGCACCCACGCACCTAGCACTGGCCTAGCAGGCACTGAGCCACCACTGACCTCACAATTGAAAACAGCAGCCACGCACCTAGCACTGGCCTAGCAGGCACTGAGCCACCACTGACCTCAAAATTGAAAACAGCAGCCACGCACCTAGCACTGGCCTAGCAGGCACTGAGCCACCACTGACCTCACAATTGAAAACAGCAGCCACACACCTAGCACTGGCCTAGCAGGCACTGAGCCACAAGTGACCTCATAACCACAAACAGCAGCCATGCACCTAGCACTGGCCTAGCAGGCACTGAGCCACCACTGACCTCACAACCACAAACAGCAGCCACGCACCTAGCACTGGCCTAGCAGGCACTGAGCCACCACTGACCTCACAATTGAAAACAGCAGCCACGCGCCTAGCACTGGCCTAGCAGGCACTGAGCCACAAGTGACCTCACAGTTGAAAACAGCAGCCACGCACCTAGCACTGGCCTAGCAGGCACTGCGCCACCACTGACCTCACAACCACAAACAGCAGCCACGCACCTAGCACTGGCCTAGCAGGCACTGAGCCACCACTGACCTCACAATTGAAAACAGCAGCCACGCACCTAGCACTGGCCTAGCAGGCACTGAGCCACAAGTGACCTCACAATTGAAAACAGCAGCCATGCACCTAGCACTGACCTAGCAGGCACGGAGCCACAAGTGACCTCACAATTGAAAACAGCAGCCACGCACCTAGCACTGGCCTAGCAGGCACTGAGCCACAAGTGACCTCGCAACCACAAACAGCAGCCACGCACCTAGCACTGGCCTAGCAGGCACTGAGCCACCACTGACCTCACAAGCACAAACAGCAGCCACGCACCTAGCACTGGCCTAGCAGGCACTGAGCCACAAGTGACCTCACAATTGAAAACAGCACCCACGCACCTAGCACTGGCCTAGCAGGCACTGAGCCACCACTGACCTCACAGTTGAAAACAGCAGCCACGCACCAAGCACTGGCCTAGCAGGCACTGAGCCACAAGTGACCTCACAATTGAAAACAGCATCCACGCACCTAGCACTGGCCTAGCAGGCACTGAGCCACCACTGACCTCAAAACTGAAAACTGCAGCCACGCACCTAGCACTGGCCTAGCAGGCACTGAGCCACCACTGACCTCATAACCACAAACAGCAGCCATGCACCTAGCACTGGCCTAGCAGGCACTGAGCCACCACTGACCTCACAACCACAAACAGCAGCCACGCACCTAGCACTGGCCTAGCAGGCACTGAGCCACCACTGACCTCACAATTGAAAACAGCAGCCACGCGCCTAGCACTGGCCTAGCAGGCACTGAGCCACAAGTGACCTCACAGTTGAAAACAGCAGCCACGCACCTAGCACTGGCCTAGCAGGCACTGCGCCACCACTGACCTCACAACCACAAACAGCAGCCACGCACCTAGCACTGGCCTAGCAGGCACTGAGCCACCACTGACCTCACAATTGAAAACAGCAGCCACGCACCTAGCACTGGCCTAGCAGGCACTGAGCCACAAGTGACCTCACAATTGAAAACAGCAGCCATGCACCTAGCACTGGCCTAGCAGGCACTGAGCCACAAGTGACCTCACAATTGAAAACAGCAGCCACGCACCTAGCACTGGCCTAGCAGGCACTGAGCAACAAGTGACCTCGCAACCACAAACAGCAGCCACGCACCTAGCACTGGCCTAGCAGGCACTGAGCCACCACTGACCTCACAAGCACAAACAGCAGCCACGCACCTAGCACTGGCCTAGCAGGCACTGAGCCACAAGTGACCTCACAATTGAAAACAGCACCCACGCACCTAGCACTGGCCTAGCAGGCACTGAGCCACCACTGACCTCACAGTTGAAAACAGCAGCCACGCACCAAGCACTGGCCTAGCAGGCACTGAGCCACAAGTGACCTCACAATTGAAAACAGCATCCACGCACCTAGCACTGGCCTAGCAGGCACTGAGCCACCACTGACCTCACAACTGAAAACAGCAGCCACGCACCAAGCACTGGCCTAGCAGGCACTGAGCCACCACTGACCTCACAATTGAAAACAGCAGCCACGCACCTAGCACTGGCCTAGCAGGCACTGAGCCACAAGTGACCTCACAATTGAAAACAGCAGCCACGCACCTAGCACTGGCCTAGCAGGCACTGAGCCACAAGTGACCTCACAATTGAAAACAGCACCCACGCAACTAGCACTGGCCTAGCAGGCACTGAGCCACCACTGACCTCACAATTGAAAACAGCAGCCACGCACCAAGTACTGGCCTAGCAGGCACTGAGCCACAAGTGACATCGCAGCCGCAAACATCACCCACGCACCTAGCACTAGCCTAGCAGGCACAGAGCCACCACTGACCTCACAATTGAAAACAGCAGCCACGCACCTAGCACTGGCCTAGCAGGCACTGAGCCACAAGTGACCTCACAACCACAAACAGCAGCCACGCACCTAGCACTGGCCTACCAGGCACTGAGCCACAAGTGACTTCGCAGCCACAAACAGCAGCCACGCACCTAGCACTGGCCTAGCAGGCACTGAGCCACCACTGACCTCACAATTGAAAACAGCAGCCACGCACCTAGCACTGGCCTAGCAGGCACTGAGCCACCACTGACCTCACAAGCACAAACAGCAGCCACGCACCTAGCACTGGCCTAGCAGGCACTGAGCCACAAGTGACCTCACAATTGAAAACAGCACCCACGCACCTAGCACTGGCCTAGCAGGCACTGAGACACCACTGACCTCACAGTTGAAAACAGCAGCCACGCACCTAGCACTGGCCTAGCAGGCACTGAGCCACAAGTGACCTCACAATTGAAAACAGCATCAACGCACCTAGCACTGGCCTAGCAGGCACTGAGCCACCACTGACCTCAAAATTGAAAACAGCAGCCACGCACCTAGCACTGGCCTAGCAGGCACTGAGCCACCACTGACCTCACAATTGAAAACAGCAGCCACACACCTAGCACTGGCCTAGCAGGCACTGAGCCACAAGTGACCTCATAACCACAAACAGCAGCCATGCACCTAGCACTGGCCTAGCAGGCACTGAGCCACAAGAGACCTCACAAACACAAACAGCAGCCATGGACCTAGCACTGGCCTATCAGGCACTGAGCCACAAGTGACCTCACAATTGAAAACAGCAGCCACGCACCTAGCACTGGCCTAGCAGGCACTGAGCCACCACTGACCTCACAATTGAAAACAGCAGCCACGCACCTAGCACTGGCCTAGCAGGCACTGAGCCACAAGTGACCTCACAATTGAAAACAGCACCCACGCACCTAGCACTGGCCTAGCAGGCACTGAGCCACCACTGACCTCACAGTTGAAAACAGCACCCACGCACCTAGCACTGGCCTAGCAGGCACTGAGCCCCCACTGACCTCACAATTGAAAACAGCAGCCACGCACCTAGCACTGGCCTAGCAGGCACTGAGCCACCACTGACCTCACAAGCACAAACAGCAGCCACACACCTAGCACTGGCCTAGCAGGCACTGAGCCACCACTGACCTCACAGCCACAAACAGCAGCCACGCACCTAGCACTGGCCTAGCAGGCACTGAGCCACAAGTGACCTCACAATTGAAAACAGGACCCACGCACCTAGCACTGGCCTAGCAGGCACTGAGACACCACTGACCTCACAGTTGAAAACAGCAGCCACGCACCTAGCACTGGCCTAGCAGGCACTGAGCCACAAGTGACCTCACAATTGAAAACAGCATCAACGCACCTAGCACTGGCCTAGCAGGCACTGAGCCACCACTGACCTCAAAATTGAAAACAGCAGCCACGCACCTAGCACTGGCCTAGCAGGCACTGAGCCACCACTGACCTCACAATTGAAAACAGCAGCCACACACCTAGCACTGGCCTAGCAGGCACTGAGCCACAAGTGACCTCATAACCACAAACAGCAGCCATGCACCTAGCACTGGCCTAGCAGGCACTGAGCCACAAGAGACCTCACAAACACAAACAGCAGCCATGGACCTAGCACTGGCCTATCAGGCACTGAGCCACAAGTGACCTCACAATTGAAAACAGCAGCCACGCACCTAGCACTGGCCTAGCAGGCACTGAGCCACCACTGACCTCACAATTGAAAACAGCAGCCACGCACCTAGCACTGGCCTAGCAGGCACTGAGCCACCACTGACCTCACAACCACAAACAGCAGCCACGCACCTAGCACTGGCCTAGCAGGCACTGAGCCACAAGTGACCTAACAAAAACAAACAGCAGCCACGCACCTAGCACTGGCCTAGCAGGCACTGAGCCACAAGTGACCTCACAATTGAAAACAGCAGCCACGCACCTAGCACTGGCCTAGCAGGCACTGAGCCACCACTGACCTCACAGTTGAAAACAGCAGCCATGCACCTAGCACTGGCCTAGCAGGCACTGAGCCACAAGTGACTTCGCAGCCACAAACAGCAGCCACGCACCTAGCACTGGCCTAGCAGGCACTGAGCCACAAGTGACCTCACAGTTGAAAACAGCAGCCATGCACCTAGCACTGGCCTAGCAGGCACTGAGCCACCACTGACCTCACAAGCACAAACAGCAGCCACGCACCTAGCACTGGCCTAGCAGGCACTGAGCCACCACTGACCTCACAAGCACAAACAGCAGCCACGCACCTAGCACTGGCCTAGCAGGCACTGAGCCACCACTGACCTCACAATTGAAAACAGCAGCCACGCACCTAGCACTGGCCTAGCAGGCACTGAGCCACCACTGACCTCACAAGCACAAACAGCAGCCACGCACCTAGCACTGGCCTAGCAGGCACTGAGCCACAAGTGACCTCACAATTGAAAACAGCACCCACGCACCTAGCACTGGCCTAGCAGGCACTGAGCCACCACTGACCTCACAGTTGAAAACAGCACCCACGCACCTAGCACTGGCCTAGCAGGCACTGAGCCACCACTGACCTCACAATTGAAAACAGCAGCCACGCACCTAGCACTGGCCTAGCAGGCACTGAGCCACCACTGACCTCACAATTGAAAACAGCAGCCACGCACCTAGCACTGGCCTAGCAGGCACTGAGCCACCACTGACCTCACAATTGAAAACAGCAGCCACACACCTAGCACTGGCCTAGCAGGCACTGAGCCACAAGTGACCTCATAACCACAAACAGCAGCCATGCACCTAGCACTGGCCTAGCAGGCACTGAGCCACAAGTGACCTCACAGTTGAAAACAGCAGCCACGCACCTAGCACTGGCCTAGCAGGCACTGCGCCACCACTGACCTCACAACCACAAACAGCAGCCACGCACCTAGCACTGGCCTAGCAGGCACTGAGCCACCACTGACCTCACAATTGAAAACAGCAGCCACGCACCTAGCACTGGCCTAGCAGGCACTGAGCCACAAGTGACCTCACAATTGAAAACAGCAGCCATGCACCTAGCACTGGCCTAGCAGGCACTGAGCCACAAGTGACCTCACAATTGAAAACAGCAGCCACGCACCTAGCACTGGCCTAGCAGGCACTGAGCAACAAGTGACCTCGCAACCACAAACAGCAGCCACGCACCTAGCACTGGCCTAGCAGGCACTGAGCCACCACTGACCTCACAAGCACAAACAGCAGCCACGCACCTAGCACTGGCCTAGCAGGCACTGAGCCACAAGTGACCTCACAATTGAAAACAGCACCCACGCACCTAGCACTGGCCTAGCAGGCACTGAGCCACCACTGACCTCACAGTTGAAAACAGCAGCCACGCACCTAGCACTGGCCTAGCAGGCACTGAGCCACAAGTGACCTCACAATTGAAAACAGCATCCACGCACCTAGCACTGGCCTAGCAGGCACTGAGCCACCACTGACCTCACAATTGAAAACAGCAGCCACGCACCTAGCACTGGCCTAGCAGGCACTGAGCCACCACTGACCTCACAAGCACAAACAGCAGCCACGCACCTAGCACTGGCCTAGCAGGCACTGAGCCACAAGTGACCTCACAATTGAAAACAGCAGCCACGCACCTAGCACTGGCCTAGCAGGCACTGAGCCACAAGTGACCTCATAACCACAAACAGCAGCCATGCACCTAGCACTGGCCTAGCAGGCACTGAGCCACCACTGACCTCACAACCACAAACAGCAGCCACGCACCTAGCACTGGCCTAGCAGGCACTGAGCCACCACTGACCTCACAATTGAAAACAGCAGCCACGCGCCTAGCACTGGCCTAGCAGGCACTGAGCCACAAGTGACCTCACAGTTGAAAACAGCAGCCACGCACCTAGCACTGGCCTAGCAGGCACTGCGCCACCACTGACCTCACAACCACAAACAGCAGCCACGCACCTAGCACTGGCCTAGCAGGCACTGAGCCACCACTGACCTCACAATTGAAAACAGCAGCCACGCACCTAGCACTGGCCTAGCAGGCACTGAGCCACAAGTGACCTCACAATTGAAAACAGCAGCCATGCACCTAGCACTGGCCTAGCAGGCACTGAGCCACAAGTGACCTCACAATTGAAAACAGCAGCCACGCACCTAGCACTGGCCTAGCAGGCACTGAGCAACAAGTGACCTCGCAACCACAAACAGCAGCCACGCACCTAGCACTGGCCTAGCAGGCACTGAGCCACCACTGACCTCACAAGCACAAACAGCAGCCACGCACCTAGCACTGGCCTAGCAGGCACTGAGCCACCACTGACCTCACAATTGAAAACAGCAGCCACGCACCTAGCACTGGCCTAGCAGGCACTGAGCCACCACTGACCTCACAGTTGAAAACAGCAGCCACGCACCAAGCACTGGCCTAGCAGGCACTGAGCCACAAGTGACCTCACAATTGAAAACAGCATCCACGCACCTAGCACTGGCCTAGCAGGCACTGAGCCACCACTGACCTCACAACTGAAAACAGCAGCCACGCACCAAGCACTGGCCTAGCAGGCACTGAGCCACCACTGACCTCACAATTGAAAACAGCAGCCACGCACCTAGCACTGGCCTAGCAGGCACTGAGCCACAAGTGACCTCACAATTGAAAACAGCAGCCACGCACCTAGCACTGGCCTAGCAGGCACTGAGCCACAAGTGACCTCACAATTGAAAACAGCACCCACGCAACTAGCACTGGCCTAGCAGGCACTGAGCCACCACTGACCTCACAATTGAAAACAGCAGCCACGCACCAAGTACTGGCCTAGCAGGCACTGAGCCACAAGTGACATCGCAGCCGCAAACATCACCCACGCACCTAGCACTAGCCTAGCAGGCACAGAGCCACCACTGACCTCACAATTGAAAACAGCAGCCACGCACCTAGCACTGGTCTAGCAGGCACTGAGCCACAAGTGACCTCACAACCACAAACAGCAGCCACGCACCTAGCACTGGCCTACCAGGCACTGAGCCACAAGTGACTTCGCAGCCACAAACAGCAGCCACGCACCTAGCACTGGCCTAGCAGGCACTGAGCCACCACTGACCTCACAATTGAAAACAGCAGCCACGCACCTAGCACTGGCCTAGCAGGCACTGAGCCACCACTGACCTCACAAGCACAAACAGCAGCCACGCACCTAGCACTGGCCTAGCAGGCACTGAGCCACAAGTGACCTCACAATTGAAAACAGCACCCACGCACCTAGCACTGGCCTAGCAGGCACTGAGACACCACTGACCTCACAGTTGAAAACAGCAGCCACGCACCTAGCACTGGCCTAGCAGGCACTGAGCCACAAGTGACCTCACAATTGAAAACAGCATCAACGCACCTAGCACTGGCCTAGCAGGCACTGAGCCACCACTGACCTCAAAATTGAAAACAGCAGCCACGCACCTAGCACTGGCCTAGCAGGCACTGAGCCACCACTGACCTCACAATTGAAAACAGCAGCCACACACCTAGCACTGGCCTAGCAGGCACTGAGCCACAAGTGACCTCATAACCACAAACAGCAGCCATGCACCTAGCACTGGCCTAGCAGGCACTGAGCCACAAGAGACCTCACAAACACAAACAGCAGCCATGGACCTAGCACTGGCCTATCAGGCACTGAGCCACAAGTGACCTCACAATTGAAAACAGCAGCCACGCACCTAGCACTGGCCTAGCAGGCACTGAGCCACCACTGACCTCACAATTGAAAACAGCAGCCACGCACCTAGCACTGGCCTAGCAGGCACTGAGCCACAAGTGACCTCACAATTGAAAACAGCACCCACGCACCTAGCACTGGCCTAGCAGGCACTGAGCCACCACTGACCTCACAGTTGAAAACAGCACCCACGCACCTAGCACTGGCCTAGCAGGCACTGAGCCACCACTGACCTCACAATTGAAAACAGCAGCCACGCACCTAGCACTGGCCTAGCAGGCACTGAGCCACCACTGACCTCACAAGCACAAACAGCAGCCACACACCTAGCACTGGCCTAGCAGGCACTGAGCCACCACTGACCTCACAGCCACAAACAGCAGCCACGCACCTAGCACTGGCCTAGCAGGCACTGAGCCACAAGTGACCTCACAATTGAAAACAGCACCCACGCACCTAGCACTGGCCTAGCAGGCACTGAGACACCACTGACCTCACAGTTGAAAACAGCAGCCACGCACCTAGCACTGGCCTAGCAGGCACTGAGCCACAAGTGACCTCACAATTGAAAACAGCATCAACGCACCTAGCACTGGCCTAGCAGGCACTGAGCCACCACTGACCTCAAAATTGAAAACAGCAGCCACGCACCTAGCACTGGCCTAGCAGGCACTGAGCCACCACTGACCTCACAATTGAAAACAGCAGCCACACACCTAGCACTGGCCTAGCAGGCACTGAGCCACAAGTGACCTCATAACCACAAACAGCAGCCATGCACCTAGCACTGGCCTAGCAGGCACTGAGCCACAAGAGACCTCACAAACACAAACAGCAGCCATGGACCTAGCACTGGCCTATCAGGCACTGAGCCACAAGTGACCTCACAATTGAAAACAGCAGCCACGCACCTAGCACTGGCCTAGCAGGCACTGAGCCACCACTGACCTCACAATTGAAAACAGCAGCCACGCACCTAGCACTGGCCTAGCAGGCACTGAGCCACCACTGACCTCACAACCACAAACAGCAGCCACGCACCTAGCACTGGCCTAGCAGGCACTGAGCCACAAGTGACCTAACAAAAACAAACAGCAGCCACGCACCTAGCACTGGCCTAGCAGGCACTGAGCCACAAGTGACCTCACAATTGAAAACAGCAGCCACGCACCTAGCACTGGCCTAGCAGGCACTGAGCCACCACTGACCTCACAGTTGAAAACAGCAGCCATGCACCTAGCACTGGCCTAGCAGGCACTGAGCCACAAGTGACTTCGCAGCCACAAACAGCAGCCACGCACCTAGCACTGGCCTAGCAGGCACTGAGCCACAAGTGACCTCACAGTTGAAAACAGCAGCCATGCACCTAGCACTGGCCTAGCAGGCACTGAGCCACAAGTGACTTCGCAGCCACAAACAGCAGCCACGCACCTAGCACTGGCCTAGCAGGCACTGAGCCACAAGTGACCTCACAACCACAAACAGCACCCAGGCACCTAGCACTGGCCTAGCAGGCACTGAGCCACCACTGACCTCACAAGCACAAACAGCAGCCACGCACCTAGCACTGGCCTAGCAGGCACTGAGCCACCACTGACCTCACAAGCACAAACAGCAGCCACGCACCTAGCACTGGCCTAGCAGGCACTGAGCCACAAGTGACCTCACAACCACAAACAGCAGCCACACACCTAGCACTGGCCTAGCAGGCACTGAGCCACCACTGACCTCACAGCCACAAACAGCAGCCACGCACCTAGCACTGGCCTAGCAGGCACTGAGCCACAAGTGACCTCACAATTGAAAACAGCACCCACGCACCTAGCACTGGCCTAGCAGGCACTGAGACACCACTGACCTCACAGTTGAAAACAGCAGCCACGCACCTAGCACTGGCCTAGCAGGCACTGAGCCACAAGTGACCTCACAATTGAAAACAGCATCAACGCACCTAGCACTGGCCTAGCAGGCACTGAGCCACCACTGACCTCAAAATTGAAAACAGCAGCCACGCACCTAGCACTGGCCTAGCAGGCACTGAGCCACCACTGACCTCACAATTGAAAACAGCAGCCACACACCTAGCACTGGCCTAGCAGGCACTGAGCCACAAGTGACCTCATAACCACAAACAGCAGCCATGCACCTAGCACTGGCCTAGCAGGCACTGAGCCACAAGAGACCTCACAAACACAAACAGCAGCCATGGACCTAGCACTGGCCTATCAGGCACTGAGCCACAAGTGACCTCACAATTGAAAACAGCAGCCACGCACCTAGCACTGGCCTAGCAGGCACTGAGCCACCACTGACCTCACAGTTGAAAACAGCAGCCATGCACCTAGCACTGGCCTAGCAGGCACTGAGCCACAAGTGACTTCGCAGCCACAAACAGCAGCCACGCACCTAGCACTGGCCTAGCAGGCACTGAGCCACAAGTGACCTCACAGTTGAAAACAGCAGCCATGCACCTAGCACTGGCCTAGCAGGCACTGAGCCACCACTGACCTCACAAGCACAAACAGCAGCCACGCACCTAGCACTGGCCTAGCAGGCACTGAGCCACCACTGACCTCACAAGCACAAACAGCAGCCACGCACCTAGCACTGGCCTAGCAGGCACTGAGCCACCACTGACCTCACAATTGAAAACAGCAGCCACGCACCTAGCACTGGCCTAGCAGGCACTGAGCCACCACTGACCTCACAAGCACAAACAGCAGCCACGCACCTAGCACTGGCCTAGCAGGCACTGAGCCACAAGTGACCTCACAATTGAAAACAGCACCCACGCACCTAGCACTGGCCTAGCAGGCACTGAGCCACCACTGACCTCACAGTTGAAAACAGCACCCACGCACCTAGCACTGGCCTAGCAGGCACTGAGCCACCACTGACCTCACAATTGAAAACAGCAGCCACGCACCTAGCACTGGCCTAGCAGGCACTGAGCCACCACTGACCTCACAACCACAAACAGCAGCCACACACCTAGCACTGGCCTAGCAGGCACTGAGCCACCACTGACCTCACAGCCACAAACAGCAGCCACGCACCTAGCACTGGCCTAGCAGGCACTGAGCCACAAGTGACCTCACAATTGAAAACAGCACCCACGCACCTAGCACTGGCCTAGCAGGCACTGAGACACCACTGACCTCACAGTTGAAAACAGCAGCCACGCACCTAGCACTGGCCTAGCAGGCACTGAGCCACAAGTGACCTCACAATTGAAAACAGCATCAACGCACCTAGCACTGGCCTAGCAGGCACTGAGCCACCACTGACCTCACAAGCACAAACAGCACCCACGCACCTAGCACTGGCCTAGCAGGCACTGAGCCACCACTGACCTCACAACCACAAACAGCAGCCACGCACCTAGCACTGGCCTGGCAGGCACTGAGCCACAAGTGACCTAACAAAAACAAACAGCAGCCACGCACCTAGCACTGGCCTAGCAGGCACTGAGCCACAAGTGACCTCACAATTGAAAACAGCAGCCATGCACCTAGCACTGGCCTAGCAGGCACTGAGCCACCACTGACCTCACAGTTGAAAACAGCAGCCATGCACCTAGCACTGGCCTAGCAGGCACTGAGCCACCACTGACCTCACAAGCACAAACAGCAGCCACGCACCTAGCACTGGCCTAGCAGGCACTGAGCCACCACTGACCTCACAAGCACAAACAGCAGCCACGCACCTAGCACTGGCCTAGCAGGCACTGAGCCACCACTGACCTCACAATTGAAAACAGCAGCCACGCACCTAGCACTGGCCTAGCAGGCACTGAGCCACCACTGACCTCACAATTGAAAACAGCAGCCAGGCACCTAGCACTGGCCTAGCAGGCACTGAGCCACAAGTGACCTCACAATTGAAAACAGCACCCACGCACCTAGCGCTGGCCTAGCAGGCACTGAGCCACCACTGACCTCACAGTTGAAAACAGCACCCACGCACCTAGCACTGGCCTAGCAGGCACTGAGCCACCACTGACCTCACAATTGAAAACAGCAGCCACGCACCTAGCACTGGCCTAGCAGGCACTGAGCCACCACTGACCTCAAAATTGAAAACAGCAGCCACGCACCTAGCACTGGCCTAGCAGGCACTGAGCCACCACTGACCTCACAATTGAAAACAGCAGCCACACACCTAGCACTGGCCTAGCAGGCACTGAGCCACAAGTGACCTCATAACCACAAACAGCAGCCACGCACCTAGCACTGGCCTAGCAGGCACTGAGCCACCACTGACCTCACAGTTGAAAACAGCAGCCATGCACCTAGCACTGGCCTAGCAGGCACTGAGCCACCACTGACCTCACAAGCACAAACAGCAGCCACGCACCTAGCACTGGCCTAGCAGGCACTGAGCCACCACTGACCTCACAAGCACAAACAGCAGCCACGCACCTAGCACTGGCCTAGCAGGCACTGAGCCACCACTGACCTCACAATTGAAAACAGCAGCCACGCACCTAGCACTGGCCTAGCAGGCACTGAGCCACCACTGACCTCACAACCACAAACAGCAGCCACGCACCTAGCACTGGCCTAGCAGGCACTGAGCCACCACTGACCTCACAATTGAAAACAGCACCCACGCACCTAGCACTGGCCTAGCAGGCACTGAGCCACCACTGACCTCACAGTTGAAAACAGCACCCACGCACCTAGCACTGGCCTAGCAGGCACTGAGCCACCACTGACCTCACAATTGAAAACAGCAGCCACGCACCTAGCACTGGCCTAGCAGGCACTGAGCCACCACTGACCTCACAATTGAAAACAGCAGCCACGCACCTAGCACTGGCCTAGCAGGCACTGAGCCACCACTGACCTCACAATTGAAAACAGCAGCCACACACCTAGCACTGGCCTAGCAGGCACTGAGCCACAAGTGACCTCATAACCACAAACAGCACCCACGCACCTAGCACTGGCCTAGCAGGCACTGAGCCACCACTGACCTCACAACCACAAACAGCAGCCACGCACCTAGCACTGGCCTAGCAGGCACTGAGCCACCACTGACCTCACAATTGAAAACAGCAGCCACGCGCCTAGCACTGGCCTAGCAGGCACTGAGCCACAAGTGACCTCACAGTTGAAAACAGCAGCCACGCACCTAGCACTGGCCTAGCAGGCACTGCGCCACCACTGACCTCACAACCACAAACAGCAGCCACGCACCTAGCACTGGCCTAGCAGGCACTGAGCCACCACTGACCTCACAATTGAAAACAGCAGCCACGCACCTAGCACTGGCCTAGCAGGCACTGAGCCACAAGTGACCTCACAATTGAAAACAGCAGCCATGCACCTAGCACTGGCCTAGCAGGCACTGAGCCACAAGTGACCTCGCAACCACAAACAGCAGCCACGCACCTAGCACTGGCCTAGCAGGCACTGAGCCACCACTGACCTCACAAGCACAAACAGCAGCCACGCACCTAGCACTGGCCTAGCAGGCACTGAGCCACAAGTGACCTCACAACCACAAACAGCACCCAGGCACCTAGCACTGGCCTAGCAGGCACTGAGCCACAAGTGACCTCAGAACCACAAACAGCAGCCACGCACCTAGCACTAGCCTAGCAGGCACTGAGCCACCACTGACCTCACAACCACAAACAGCAGCCACGCACCTAGCACTGGCCTAGCAGGCACTGAGCCACCACTGACCTCACAACTGAAAACAGCAGCCACACACCGAGCACTGGCCTAGCAGGCACTGAGCCACCACAGACCTCACAATTGAAAACAGCAGCCACGCACCTAGCACTGGCCTAGCAGGCACTGAGCCACAAGTGACCTCACAATTGAAAACAGCAGCCAAGCACCTAGCACTGGCCTAGCAGGCACTGAGCAACAAGTGACCTCGCAACCACAAACAGGAGCCACGCACCTAGCACTGGCCTAGCAGGCACTGAGCCACCACTGACCTCACAATTGAAAACAGCAGCCACGCACCTAGCACTGGCCTAGCAGGCACTGAGCCACCACTGACCTCACAACCACAAACAGCAGCCACGCACCTGGCACTGGCCTAGCAGGCACTGAGCCACCACTGACCTCACAACTGAAAACAGTAGCCACGCACCTAGCACTGGCCTAGCAGGCACTGAGCCACCACTGACCTCACAATTGAAAACAGCAGCCACGCACCTAGCACTGGCCTAGCAGGCACTGAGCCACCACTGACCTCACAACCACAAACAGCACCCACGCACCTAGCACTCGCCTATCAGACACTGAGCCACAAGTGACCTCACAATTGAAAACAGCAGCCACGCACCTAGCACTGGCCTAGCAGGCACTGAGCCACCACTGACCTCACAACCACAAACAGCACCCACGCACCTAGCACTGGCCTAGCAGGCACTGAGCCACCACTGACCTCGCAATTGAAACAGCACCCACGCACCTAGCACTGGCCTAGCAGGCACTGAGCCACCACTGACCTCACAACCACAAACAGCACCCACGCACCTAGCACTGGCCTAGCAGGCACTGAGCCACAAGTGACCTAACAAAAACAAACAGCAGCCACGCACCTAGCACTGGCCTAGCAGGCACTGAGCCACAAGTGACCTCACAATTGAAAACAGCAGCCACGCACCTAGCACTGGCCTAGTAGGCACTGAGCCACAAGTGACCTCACAGTTGAAAACAGCAGCCATGCACCTAGCACTGGCCTAGCAGGCACTGAGCCACCACTGACCTCACAACCACAAACAGCAGCCACGCACCTAGCACTGGCCTAGCAGGCACTGAGCCACCACTGACCTCACAATTGAAAACAGCAGCCACGCACCTAGCACTGGCCTAGCAGGCACTGAGCCACCACTGACCTCAAAATTGAAAACAGCAGCCACACACCTAGCACTGGCCTAGCAGGCACTGAGCCACCACTGACCTCACAAGCACAAACAGCAGCCACGCACCTAGCACTGGCCTAGCAGGCACTGAGCCACCACTGACCTCACAATTGAAAACAGCAGCCACGCACCTAGCACTGGCCTAGCAGGCACTGAGCCACAAGTGACCTCACAATTGAAAACAGCAGCCATGCACCTAGCACTGGCCTAGCAGGCACTGAGCCACAAGTGACCTCACAATTGAAAACAGCAGCCACGCACCTAGCACTGGCCTAGCAGGCACTGAGCCACCACTGACCTCACAACCACAAACAGCAGCCACGCACCTAGCACTGGCCTAGCAGGCACTGAGCCACCACTGACCTCACAACTGAAAACAGCAGCCACGCACCTAGCACTGGCCTAGCAGGCACTGAGCCACCACTGACCTCACAATTGAAAACAGCAGCCACGCACCTAGCACTGGCCTAGCAGGCACTGAGCCACAAGTGACTTCACAGTTGAAAACAGCAGCCATGCACCTAGCACTGGCCTAGCAGGCACTGAGCCACAAGTGACCTCACAACCACAAACAGCAGCCACGCACCTAGCACTGGCCTAGCAGGCACTGAGCAACAAGTGACCTCGCAACCACAAACAGCAGCCACGCACCTAGCACTGGCCTAGCAGGCACTGAGCCACCACTGACCTCACAATTGAAAACAGCAGCCACGCACCTAGCACTGGCCTAGCAGGCACTGAGCCACCACTGACCTCACAACCACAAACAGCACCCACGCACCTAGCACTCGCCTATCAGACACTGAGCCACAAGTGACCTCACAATTGAAAACAGCAGCCACGCACCTAGCACTGGCCTAGCAGGCACTGAGCCACCACTGACCTCACAACCACAAACAGCACCCACGCACCTAGCACTGGCCTAGCAGGCACTGAGCCACCACTGACCTCGCAATTGAAACAGCACCCACGCACCTAGCACTGGCCTAGCAGGCACTGAGCCACCACTGACCTCACAACCACAAACAGCAGCCACGCACCTAGCACTGGCCTAGCAGGCACTGAGCCACAAGTGACCTAACAAAAACAAACAGCAGCCACGCACCTAGCACTGGCCTAGCAGGCACTGAGCCACAAGTGACCTCACAATTGAAAACAGCAGCCACGCACCTAGCACTGGCCTAGTAGGCACTGAGCCACAAGTGACCTCACAGTTGAAAACAGCAGCCATGCACCTAGCACTGGCCTAGCAGGCACTGAGCCACCACTGACCTCACAACCACAAACAGCAGCCACGCACCTAGCACTGGCCTAGCAGGCACTGAGCCACCACTGACCTCACAATTGAAAACAGCAGCCACGCACCTAGCACTGGCCTAGCAGGCACTGAGCCACCACTGACCTCAAAATTGAAAACAGCAGCCACACACCTAGCACTGGCCTAGCAGGCACTGAGCCACCACTGACCTCACAAGCACAAACAGCAGCCACGCACCTAGCACTGGCCTAGCAGGCACTGAGCCACCACTGACCTCACAATTGAAAACAGCAGCCACGCACCTAGCACTGGCCTAGCAGGCACTGAGCCACAAGTGACCTCACAATTGAAAACAGCAGCCATGCACCTAGCACTGGCCTAGCAGGCACTGAGCCACAAGTGACCTCACAATTGAAAACAGCAGCCACGCACCTAGCACTGGCCTAGCAGGCACTGAGCCACCACTGACCTCACAACCACAAACAGCAGCCACGCACCTAGCACTGGCCTAGCAGGCACTGAGCCACCACTGACCTCACAACTGAAAACAGCAGCCACGCACCTAGCACTGGCCTAGCAGGCACTGAGCCACCACTGACCTCACAATTGAAAACAGCAGCCACGCACCTAGCACTGGCCTAGCAGGCACTGAGCCACAAGTGACCTCACAATTGAAAACAGCAGCCACGCACCTAGCACTGGCCTAGCAGGCACTGAGCCACAAGTGACCTCACAACCACAAACAGCAGCCATGCACCTAGCACTGGCCTAGCAGGCACTGAGCCACAAGTGACTTCACAGTTGAAAACAGCAGCCATGCACCTAGCACTGGCCTAGCAGGCACTGAGCCACAAGTGACCTCACAACCACAAACAGCAGCCACGCACCTAGCACTGGCCTAGCAGGCACTGAGCAACAAGTGACCTCGCAACCACAAACAGCAGCCACGCACCTAGCACTGGCCTAGCAGGCACTGAGCCACAAGTGACCTCACAACCACAAACAGCAGCCACGCACCTAGCACTGGCCTAGCAGGCACTGAGCAACAAGTGACCTCGCAACCACAAACAGCAGCCACGCACCTAGCACTGGCCTAGCAGGCACTGAGCCACAAGTGACCTCACAATTGAAAACAGCAGCCACGCACCTAGCACTGGCCTAGCAGGCACTGAGCCACAAGTGACCTCACAACCACAAACAGCAGCCACGCACCTAGCACTGGCCTACCAGGCACTGAGCCACAAGTGACTTCGCAGCCACAAACAGCAGCCACGCACCTAGCACTGGCCTAGCAGGCACTGAGCCACCACTGACCTCACAATTGAAAACAGCAGCCACGCACCTAGCACTGGCCTAGCAGGCACTGAGCCACCACTGACCTCACAAGCACAAACAGCAGCCACGCACCTAGCACTGGCCTAGCAGGCACTGAGCCACAAGTGACCTCACAATTGAAAACAGCACCCACGCACCTAGCACTGGCCTAGCAGGCACTGAGCCACCACTGACCTCACAGTTGAAAACAGCAGCCACGCACCTAGCACTGGCCTAGCAGGCACTGAGCCACAAGTGACCTCACAATTGAAAACAGCATCAACGCACCTAGCACTGGCCTAGCAGGCACTGAGCCACCACTGACCTCAAAATTGAAAACAGCAGCCACGCACCTAGCACTGGCCTAGCAGGCACTGAGCCACCACTGACCTCACAATTGAAAACAGCAGCCACACACCTAGCACTGGCCTAGCAGGCACTGAGCCACAAGTGACCTCATAACCACAAACAGCAGCCATGCACCTAGCACTGGCCTAGCAGGCACTGAGCCACAATAGACCTCACTAACACAAACAGCAGCCATGGACCTAGCACTGGCCTAGCAGGCACTGAGCCACAAGTGACCTCACAATTGAAAACAGCAGCCACGCACCTAGCACTGGCCTAGCAGGCACTGAGCCACCACTGACCTCACAATTGAAAACAGCAGCCACACACCTAGCACTGGCCTAGCAGGCACTGAGCCACAAGTGACCTCAGAACCACAAACAGCAGCCACGCACCTAGCACTAGCCTAGCAGGCACTGAGCCACCACTGACCTCACAACCACAAACAGCAGCCACGCACCTAGCACTGGCCTAGCAGGCACTGAGCCACCACTGACCTCACAACTGAAAACAGCAGCCACACACCGAGCACTGGCCTAGCAGGCACTGAGCCACCACAGACCTCACAATTGAAAACAGCAGCCACGCACCTAGCACTGGCCTAGCAGGCACTGAGCCACAAGTGACCTCACAATTGAAAACAGCAGCCACGCACCTAGCACTGGCCTAGCAGGCACTGAGCAACAAGTGACCTCGCAACCACAAACAGGAGCCACGCACCTAGCACTGGCCTAGCAGGCACTGAGCCACCACTGACCTCACAATTGAAAACAGCAGCCACGCACCGAGCACTGGCCTAGCAGGCACTAAGCCACCACTGACATCACAAGCACAAACAGCAGCCACGCACCTAGCACTGGCCTAGCAGGCACTGAGCCACAAGTGACCTCACAATTGAAAACATCAGCCACGCACCTAGCACTGGCCTAGCAGGCACTGAGCCACCACTGACCTCACAACCACAAACAGCAGCCACGCACCTGGCACTGGCCTAGCAGGCACTGAGCCACCACTGACCTCACAACTGAAAACAGTAGCCACGCACCTAGCACTGGCCTAGCAGGCACTGAGCCACCACTGACCTCACAATTGAAAACAGCAGCCACGCACCTAGCACTGGCCTAGCAGGCACTGAGCCACCACTGACCTCACAACCACAAACAGCACCCACGCACCTAGCACTCGCCTATCAGACACTGAGCCACAAGTGACCTCACAATTGAAAACAGCAGCCACGCACCTAGCACTGGCCTAGCAGGCACTGAGCCACCACTGACCTCACAACCACAAACAGCACCCACGCACCTAGCACTGGCCTAGCAGGCACTGAGCCACAAGTGACCTAACAAAAACAAACAGCAGCCACGCACCTAGCACTGGCCTAGCAGGCACTGAGCCACAAGTGACCTCACAATTGAAAACAGCAGCCACGCACCTAGCACTGGCCTAGTAGGCACTGAGCCACAAGTGACCTCACAGTTGAAAACAGCAGCCATGCACCTAGCACTGGCCTAGCAGGCACTGAGCCACCACTGACCTCACAACCACAAACAGCAGCCACGCACCTAGCACTGGCCTAGCAGGCACTGAGCCACCACTGACCTCACAATTGAAAACAGCAGCCACGCACCTAGCACTGGCCTAGCAGGCACTGAGCCACCACTGACCTCAAAATTGAAAACAGCAGCCACACACCTAGCACTGGCCTAGCAGGCACTGAGCCACCACTGACCTCACAAGCACAAACAGCAGCCACGCACCTAGCACTGGCCTAGCAGGCACTGAGCCACCACTGACCTCACAATTGAAAACAGCAGCCACGCACCTAGCACTGGCCTAGCAGGCACTGAGCCACAAGTGACCTCACAATTGAAAACAGCAGCCATGCACCTAGCACTGGCCTAGCAGGCACTGAGCCACAAGTGACCTCACAATTGAAAACAGCAGCCACGCACCTAGCACTGGCCTAGCAGGCACTGAGCCACCACTGACCTCACAACCACAAACAGCAGCCACGCACCTAGCACTGGCCTAGCAGGCACTGAGCCACCACTGACCTCACAACTGAAAACAGCAGCCACGCACCTAGCACTGGCCTAGCAGGCACTGAGCCACCACTGACCTCACAATTGAAAACAGCAGCCACGCACCTAGCACTGGCCTAGCAGGCACTGAGCCACCACTGACCTCACAATTGAAAACAGCAGCCACGCACCTAGCACTGGCCTAGCAGGCACTGAGCCACAAGTGACCTCACAATTGAAAACAGCAGCCATGCACCTAGCACTGGCCTAGCAGGCACTGAGCCACAAGTGACTTCACAGTTGAAAACAGCAGCCATGCACCTAGCACTGGCCTAGCAGGCACTGAGCCACAAGTGACCTCACAACCACAAACAGCAGCCACGCACCTAGCACTGGCCTAGCAGGCACTGAGCAACAAGTGACCTCGCAACCACAAACAGCAGCCACGCACCTAGCACTGGCCTAGCAGGCACTGAGCCACAAGTGACCTCACAACCACAAACAGCAGCCACGCACCTAGCACTGGCCTAGCAGGCACTGAGCAACAAGTGACCTCGCAACCACAAACAGCAGCCACGCACCTAGCACTGGCCTAGCAGGCACTGAGCCACAAGTGACCTCACAATTGAAAACAGCAGCCACGCACCTAGCACTGGCCTAGCAGGCACTGAGCCACAAGTGACCTCACAACCACAAACAGCAGCCACGCACCTAGCACTGGCCTACCAGGCACTGAGCCACAAGTGACTTCGCAGCCACAAACAGCAGCCACGCACCTAGCACTGGCCTAGCAGGCACTGAGCCACCACTGACCTCACAATTGAAAACAGCAGCCACGCACCTAGCACTGGCCTAGCAGGCACTGAGCCACCACTGACCTCACAAGCACAAACAGCAGCCACGCACCTAGCACTGGCCTAGCAGGCACTGAGCCACCACTGACCTCACAGTTGAAAACAGCAGCCACGCACCTAGCACTGGCCTAGCAGGCACTGAGCCACAAGTGACCTCACAATTGAAAACAGCAGCCACGCACCTAGCACTGGCCTAGCAGGCACTGAGCCACCACTGACCTCAAAATTGAAAACAGCAGCCACGCACCTAGCACTGGCCTAGCAGGCACTGAGCCACCACTGACCTCACAATTGAAAACAGCAGCCACACACCTAGCACTGGCCTAGCAGGCACTGAGCCACAAGTGACCTCATAACCACAAACAGCAGCCATGCACCTAGCACTGGCCTAGCAGGCACTGAGCCACAATAGACCTCACTAACACAAACAGCAGCCATGGACCTAGCACTGGCCTATCAGGCACTGAGCCACAAGTGACCTCACAATTGAAAACAGCAGCCACGCACCTAGCACTGGCCTAGCAGGCACTGAGCCACCACTGACCTCACAACTGAAAACAGCAGCCACGCACCTAGCACTGGCCTAGCAGGCACTGCGCCACCACTGACCTCACAACCACAAACAGCAGCCACGCACCTAGCACTGGCCTAGCAGGCACTGAGCAACAAGTCACCTCGCAACCACAAACAGCAGACACGCACCTAGCACTGGCCTAGCAGGCACTGAGCCACCACTGACCTCACAAGCACAAACAGCAGCCACACACCTAGCACTGGCCTAGCAGGCACTGAGCCACAAGTGACCTCACAACCACAAACAGCAGCCACGCACCTAGCACTAGCCTAGCAGGCACTGAGCCACCACTGACCTCACAACCACAAACAGCAGCCACGCACCTAGCACTGGCCTAGCAGGCACTGAGCCACAAGTGACCTCACAATTGAAAACAGCATCCACACACCGAGCACTGGCCTAGCAGGCACTGAGCCACCACAGACCTCACAATTGAAAACAGCAGCCACGCACCTAGCACTGGCCTAGCAGGCACTGAGCCACCACTGACCTCACAAGCACAAACAGCAGCCAAACATCTAGCACTGGCCTAGCAGGCACTGAGCAACAAGTGACCTCGCAACCACAAACAGGAGCCACGCACCTAGCACTGGCCTAGCAGGCACTGAGCCACCACTGACCTCACAATTGAAAACAGCAGCCACGCACCGAGCACTGGCCTAGCAGGCACTAAGCCACCACTGACATCACAAGCACAAACAGCAGCCACGCACCTAGCACTGGCCTAGCAGGCACTGAGCCACAAGTGACCTCACAATTGAAAACATCAGCCACGCACCTAGCACTGGCCTAGCAGGCACTGAGCCACCACTGACCTCACAACCACAAACAGCAGCCACGCACCTGGCACTGGCCTAGCAGGCACTGAGCCACCACTGACCTCACAACTGAAAACAGTAGCCACGCACCTAGCACTGGCCTAGCAGGCACTGAGCCACCACTGACCTCACAATTGAAAACAGCAGCCACGCACCTAGCACTGGCCTAGCAGGCACTGAGCCACCACTGACCTCACAACCACAAACAGCACCCACGCACCTAGCACTCGCCTATCAGGCACTGAGCCACAAGTGACCTCACAATTGAAAACAGCAGCCACGCACCTAGCACTGGCCTAGCAGGCACTGAGCCACCACTGACCTCACAACTGAAAACAGCAGCCACGCACCTAGCACTGGCCTAGCAGGCACTGCGCCACCACTGACCTCACAACCACAAACAGCAGCCACGCACCTAGCACTGGCCTAGCAGGCACTGAGCAACAAGTCACCTCGCAACCACAAACAGCAGACACGCACCTAGCACTGGCCTAGCAGGCACTGAGCCACCACTGACCTCACAAGCACAAACAGCAGCCACACACCTAGCACTGGCCTAGCAGGCACTGAGCTACAAGTGACCTCACAACCACAAACAGCAGCCACGCACCTAGCACTAGCCTAGCAGGCACTGAGCCACCACTGACCTCACAACCACAAACAGCAGCCACGCACCTAGCACTGGCCTAGCAGGCACTGAGCCACAAGTGACCTCACAATTGAAAACAGCATCCACACACCGAGCACTGGCCTAGCAGGCACTGAGCCACCACAGACCTCACAATTGAAAACAGCAGCCACGCACCTAGCACTGGCCTAGCAGGCACTGAGCCACCACTGACCTCACAAGCACAAACAGCAGCCAAACATCTAGCACTGGCCTAGCAGGCACTGAGCAACAAGTGACCTCGCAACCACAAACAGGAGCCACGCACCTAGCACTGGCCTAGCAGGCACTGAGCCACCACTGACCTCACAATTGAAAACAGCAGCCACGCACCGAGCACTGGCCTAGCAGGCACTAAGCCACCACTGACATCACAAGCACAAACAGCAGCCACGCACCTAGCACTGGCCTAGCAGGCACTGAGCCACAAGTGACCTCACAATTGAAAACATCAGCCACGCACCTAGCACTGGCCTAGCAGGCACTGAGCCACCACTGACCTCACAACCACAAACAGCAGCCACGCACCTGGCACTGGCCTAGCAGGCACTGAGCCACCACTGACCTCACAACTGAAAACAGTAGCCACGCACCTAGCACTGGCCTAGCAGGCACTGAGCCACCACTGACCTCACAATTGAAAACAGCAGCCACGCACCTAGCACTGGCCTAGCAGGCACTGAGCCACCACTGACCTCACAACCACAAACAGCACCCACGCACCTAGCACTCGCCTATCAGACACTGAGCCACAAGTGACCTCACAATTGAAAACAGCAGCCACGCACCTAGCACTGGCCTAGCAGGCACTGAGCCACCACTGACCTCACAACCACAAACAGCACCCACGCACCTAGCACTGGCCTAGCAGGCACTGAGCCACCACTGACCTCGCAATTGAAACAGCACCCACGCACCTAGCACTGGCCTAGCAGGCACTGAGCCACCACTGACCTCACAACCACAAACAGCACCCACGCACCTAGCACTGGCCTAGCAGGCACTGAGCCACAAGTGACCTAACAAAAACAAACAGCAGCCACGCACCTAGCACTGGCCTAGCAGGCACTGAGCCACAAGTGACCTCACAATTGAAAACAGCAGCCACGCACCTAGCACTGGCCTAGTAGGCACTGAGCCACAAGTGACCTCACAGTTGAAAACAGCAGCCATGCACCTAGCACTGGCCTAGCAGGCACTGAGCCACCACTGACCTCACAACCACAAACAGCAGCCACGCACCTAGCACTGGCCTAGCAGGCACTGAGCCACCACTGACCTCACAATTGAAAACAGCAGCCACGCACCTAGCACTGGCCTAGCAGGCACTGAGCCACCACTGACCTCAAAATTGAAAACAGCAGCCACACACCTAGCACTGGCCTAGCAGGCACTGAGCCACCACTGACCTCACAAGCACAAACAGCAGCCACGCACCTAGCACTGGCCTAGCAGGCACTGAGCCACCACTGACCTCACAATTGAAAACAGCAGCCACGCACCTAGCACTGGCCTAGCAGGCACTGAGCCACAAGTGACCTCACAATTGAAAACAGCAGCCATGCACCTAGCACTGGCCTAGCAGGCACTGAGCCACAAGTGACCTCACAATTGAAAACAGCACCCACGCACCTAGCACTGGCCTAGCAGGCACTGAGCCACCACTGACCTCACAACCACAAACAGCAGCCACGCACCTAGCACTGGCCTAGCAGGCACTGAGCCACCACTGACCTCACAACTGAAAACAGCAGCCACGCACCTAGCACTGGCCTAGCAGGCACTGAGCCACCACTGACCTCACAATTGAAAACAGCAGCCACGCACCTAGCACTGGCCTAGCAGGCACTGAGCCACAAGTGACCTCACAATTGAAAACAGCACCCACGCACCTAGCACTGGCCTAGCAGGCACTGAGCCACAAGTGACCTCACAACCACAAACAGTAGCCATGCACCTAGCACTGGCCTAGCAGGCACTGAGCCACAAGTGACTTCACAGTTGAAAACAGCAGCCATGCACCTAGCACTGGCCTAGCAGGCACTGAGCCACAAGTGACCTCACAACCACAAACAGCAGCCACGCACCTAGCACTGGCCTAGCAGGCACTGAGCCACAAGTGACCTAACAAAAACAAACAGCAGCCACGCACCTAGCACTGGCCTAGCAGGCACTGAGCCACAAGTGACCTCACAATTGAAAACAGCAGCCACGCACCTAGCACTGGCCTAGTAGGCACTGAGCCACAAGTGACCTCACAGTTGAAAACAGCAGCCATGCACCTAGCACTGGCCTAGCAGGCACTGAGCCACCACTGACCTCACAACCACAAACAGCAGCCACGCACCTAGCACTGGCCTAGCAGGCACTGAGCCACCACTGACCTCACAATTGAAAACAGCAGCCACGCACCTAGCACTGGCCTAGCAGGCACTGAGCCACCACTGACCTCAAAATTGAAAACAGCAGCCACACACCTAGCACTGGCCTAGCAGGCACTGAGCCACCACTGACCTCACAAGCACAAACAGCAGCCACGCACCTAGCACTGGCCTAGCAGGCACTGAGCCACCACTGACCTCACAATTGAAAACAGCAGCCACGCACCTAGCACTGGCCTAGCAGGCACTGAGCCACAAGTGACCTCACAATTGAAAACAGCAGCCATGCACCTAGCACTGGCCTAGCAGGCACTGAGCCACAAGTGACCTCACAATTGAAAACAGCAGCCACGCACCTAGCACTGGCCTAGCAGGCACTGAGCCACCACTGACCTCACAACCACAAACAGCAGCCACGCACCTAGCACTGGCCTAGCAGGCACTGAGCCACCACTGACCTCACAACTGAAAACAGCAGCCACGCACCTAGCACTGGCCTAGCAGGCACTGAGCCACCACTGACCTCACAATTGAAAACAGCAGCCATGCACCTAGCACTGGCCTAGCAGGCACTGAGCCACCACTGACCTCACAATTGAAAACAGCAGCCACGCACCTAGCACTGGCCTAGCAGGCACTGAGCCACAAGTGACCTCACAATTGAAAACAGCAGCCACGCACCTAGCACTGGCCTAGCAGGCACTGAGCCACAAGTGACCTCACAACCACAAACAGCAGCCATGCACCTAGCACTGGCCTAGCAGGCACTGAGCCACAAGTGACCTCACAGTTGAAAACAGCAGCCATGCACCTAGCACTGGCCTAGCAGGCACTGAGCCACCACGGACCTCACAACCACAAACAGCAGCCACGCACCTAGCACTGGCCTAGCAGGCACTGAGCAACAAGTGACCTCGCAACCACAAACAGCAGCCACGCACCTAGCACTGGCCTAGCAGGCACTGAGCCACAAGTGACCTCACAATTGAAAACAGCAGCCACGCACCTAGCACTGGCCTAGCAGGCACTGAGCCACCACTGACCTCACAATTGAAAACAGCAGCCACGCACCTAGCACTGGCCTAGCAGGCACTGAGCCACAAGTGACCTCAGAACCACAAACAGCAGCCACGCACCAAGCACTGGCCTACCAGGCACTGAGCCACCACTGACCTCACAACCACAAACAGCAGCCACGCACCTAGCACTGGCCTAGCAGGCACTGAGCCACAAGTGACCTCACAGTTGAAAACAGCAGCCATGCACCTAGCACTGGCCTAGCAGGCACTGAGTCACCACTGACCTCACAAGCACAAACAGCAGCCACGCATCTAGCACTGGCCTAGCAGGCACTGAGCCACCACTGACCTCACAACCACAAACAGCAGCCACGCACCTAGCACTGGCCTAGCAGGCACTGAGCCACCACTGAACTCACAAGCACAAACAGCAGCCACACACCCAGCACTGGCCTAGCAGGCACTGAGCCACAAGTGACCTCACAATTGAAAACAGCAGCCACGCACCAAGCACTGGCCTAGCAGGCACTGAGCCACAAGTGACTTCACAACCACAAACAGCACCCACGCACCTAGCACTGGCCTAGCAGGCACTGAGCCACCACTGACCTCACAATTGAAAACAGCAGCCACGCACCTAGCACTGGCCTAGCAGGCACTGAGCCACAAGTGACCTCACAACCACAAACAGCAGCCACGCACCTAGCACTGGCCTAGCAGGCACTGAGCCACCACTGACCTCACAACTGAAAACAGCAGCCACGCACCTAGCACTGGCCTAGCAGGCACTGAGCCACCACTGACCTCACAATTGAAAACAGCAGCCACGCAACGAGCACTGGCCTAGCAGGCACTGAGCCACAAGTGACCTCACAATTGAAAACAGCAGCCACGCACCTAGCACTGGCCTAGCAGGCACTGAGCCACAAGTGACCTCACAACCACAAACAGCAGCCATGCACCTAGCACTGGCCTAGCAGGCACTGAGCCACAAGTGACCTCACAGTTGAAAACAGCAGCCATGCACCTAGCACTGGCCTAGCAGGCACTGAGCCACCACGGACCTCACAACCACAAACAGCAGCCACGCACCTAGCACTGGCCTAGCAGGCACTGAGCCACAAGTGACCTCACAATTGAAAACAGCAGCCATGCACCTAGCACTGGCCTAGCAGGCACTGAGCCACAAGTGACCTCACAACCACAAACAGCAGCCACGCACCAAGCACTGGCCTACCAGGCACTGAGCCACAAGTGACTTCGCAGCCACAAACAGCAGCCACGCACCTAGCACTGGCCTAGCAGGCACTGAGCCACCACTGACCTCACAATTGAAAACAGCAGCCACGCACCTAGCACTGGCCTAGCAGGCACTGAGCCACCACTGACCTCACAATTGAAAACAGCAGCCACGCACCTAGCACTGGCCTAGCAGGCACTGAGCCACCACTGACCTCACAAGCACAAAGAGCAGCCATGCACCTAGCACTGGCCTGGCAGGCACTGAGCCACCACTGACCTCACAACCACAAACAGCAGCCACGCACCTAGCACTGGCCTAGCAGGCACTGAGACACCACTGACCTCACAATTGAAAACAGCAGCCACGCGCCTAGCACTGGCCTAGCAGGCACTGAGCCACAAGTGACCTCACAGTTGAAAACAGCAGCCATGCACCTAGCACTGGCCTAGCAGGCACTGAGCCACCACTGACCTCACAAGCACAAACAGCAGCCACGCACCTAGCACTGGCCTAGCAGGCACTGAGCCACCACTGACCTCACAATTGAAAACAGCAGCCACGCACCTAGCACTGGCCTAGCAGGCACTGAGCCACAAGTGACCTCACAATTGAAAACAGCAGCCACGCACCTAGCACTGGCCTAGCAGGCACTGAGCCAAAACTGACCTCACAATTGAAAACAGCAGCCACGCACCTAGCACTGGCCTAGCAGGCACTGAGCAACAAGTGACCTCGCAACCACAAACAGCAGCCACGCACCTAGCACTGGCCTAGCAGGCACTGAGCCACCACTGACCTCACAAGCACAAACAGCATCCACGCACCTAGCACTGGCCTAGCAGGCACTGAGCCACCACTGACCTCACAATTGAAAACAGCAGCCACGCACCTAGCACTGGCCTAGCAGGCACTGAGCCACAAGTGACCTCAGAACCACAAACAGCAGCCACGCACCAAGCACTGGCCTACCAGGCACTGAGCCACCACTGACCTCACAACCACAAACAGCAGCCACGCACCTAGCACTGGCCTAGCAGGCACTGAGCCACAAGTGACCTAACAAAAACAAACAGCAGCCACGCACCTAGCACTGGCCTAGCAGGCACTGAGCCACAAGTGACCTCACAATTGAAAACAGCAGCCACGCACCTAGCACTGGCCTAGCAGGCACTGAGCCACCACTGACCTCACAGTTGAAAACAGCAGCCATGCACCTAGCACTGGCCTAGCAGGCACTGAGCCACAAGTGACTTCGCAGCCACAAACAGCAGCCACGCACCTAGCACTGGCCTAGCAGGCACTGAGCCACAAGTGACCTCACAGTTGAAAACAGCAGCCATGCACCTAGCACTGGCCTAGCAGGCACTGAGCCACCACTGACCTCACAAGCACAAACAGCAGCCACGCACCTAGCACTGGCCTAGCAGGCACTGAGCCACCACTGACCTCACAAGCACAAACAGCAGCCACGCACCTAGCACTGGCCTAGCAGGCACTGAGCCACCACTGACCTCACAATTGAAAACAGCAGCCACGCACCTAGCACTGGCCTAGCAGGCACTGAGCCACCACTGACCTCACAAGCACAAACAGCAGCCACGCACCTAGCACTGGCCTAGCAGGCACTGAGCCACAAGTGACCTCACAATTGAAAACAGCACCCACGCACCTAGCACTGGCCTAGCAGGCACTGAGCCACCACTGACCTCACAGTTGAAAACAGCACCCACGCACCTAGCACTGGCCTAGCAGGCACTGAGCCACCACTGACCTCACAATTGAAAACAGCAGCCACGCACCTAGCACTGGCCTAGCAGGCACTGAGCCACCACTGACCTCACAATTGAAAACAGCACACACGCACCTAGCACTGGCCTAGCAGGCACTGAGCCACCACTGACCTCACAATTGAAAACAGCAGCCACACACCTAGCACTGGCCTAGCAGGCACTGAGCCACAAGTGACCTCATAACCACAAACAGCAGCCATGCACCTAGCACTGGCCTATCAGGCACTGAGCCACAAGAGACCTCACAAACACAAACAGCAGCCATGGACCTAGCACTGGCCTATCAGGCACTGAGCCACCACTGACCTCACAAGCACAAACAGCAGCCACGCACCTAGCACTGGCCTAGCAGGCACTGAGCCACCACTGACCTCACAACCACAAACAGCAGCCACGCACCTAGCACTGGCCTAGCAGGCACTGAGCCACCACTGACCTCACAATTGAAAACAGCAGCCACGCACCTAGCACTGGCCTAGCAGGCACTGAGCCACAAGTGACCTCACAATTGAAAACAGCAGCCACGCACCTAGCACTGGCCTAGCAGGCACTGAGCCAAAACTGACCTCACAATTGAAAACAGCAGCCACGCACCTAGCACTGGCCTAGCAGGCACTGAGCAACAAGTGACCTCGCAACCACAAACAGCAGCCACGCACCTAGCACTGGCCTAGCAGGCACTGAGCCACCACTGACCTCACAAGCACAAACAGCAGCCACGCACCTAGCACTGGCCTAGCAGGCACTGAGCCACAAGTGACCTCACAATTGAAAACAGCACCCACGCACCTAGCACTGGCCTAGCAGGCACTGAGCCACCACTGACCTCACAGTTGAAAACAGCAGCCACGCACCTAGCACTGGCCTAGCAGGCACTGAGCCACAAGTGACCTCACAATTGAAAACAGCATCCACGCACCTAGCACTGGCCTAGCAGGCACTGAGCCACCACTGACCTCACAATTGAAAACAGCAGCCACGCACCTAGCACTGGCCTAGCAGGCACTGAGCCACCACTGACCTCACAATTGAAAACAGCAGCCACACACCTAGCACTGGCCTAGCAGGCACTGAGCCACAAGTGACCTCATAACCACAAACAGCAGCCACGCACCTAGCACTGGCCTAGCAGGCACTGAGCCACCACTGACCTCACAATTGAAAACAGCAGCCACGCACCTAGCACTGGCCTAGCAGGCACTGAGCCACAAGTGACCTCACAATTGAAAACATCAGCCACGCACCTAGCACTGGCCTAGCAGGCACTGAGCCAAAACTGACCTCACAATTGAAAACAGCAGCCACGCACCTAGCACTGGCCTAGCAGGCACTGAGCAACAAGTGACCTCGCAACCACAAACAGCAGCCACGCACCTAGCACTGGCCTAGCAGGCACTGAGCCACCACTGACCTCACAAGCACAAACAGCATCCACGCACCTAGCACTGGCCTAGCAGGCACTGAGCCACCACTGACCTCACAATTGAAAACAGCAGCCACGCACCTAGCACTGGCCTAGCAGGCACTGAGCCACCACTGACCTCACAACCACAAACAGCAGCCACGCACCAAGCACTGGCCTACCAGGCACTGAGCCACCACTGACCTCACAACCACAAACAGCAGCCACGCACCTAGCACTGGCCTAGCAGGCACTGAGCCACCACTGACCTCACAATTGAAAACAGGAGCCACGCACCCAGCACTGGCCTAGCAGGCACTGAGCCACAAGTGACCTCACAATTGAAAACAGCAGCCACGCACCTAGCACTGGCCTAGCAGGCACTGAGCCACAAGTGACTTCACAACCACAAACAGCACCCACGCACCTAGCACTGGCCTAGCAGGCACTGAGCCACCACTGACCTCACAATTGAAAACAGCAGCCACGCACCTAGCACTGGCCTAGCAGGCACTGAGCCACAAGTGACCTCACAATTGAAAACAGCAGCCACGCACCTAGCACTGGCCTAGCAGGCACTGAGCCAAAACTGACCTCACAATTGAAAACAGCAGCCACGCACCTAGCACTGGCCTAGCAGGCACTGAGCAACAAGTGACCTCGCAACCACAAACAGCAGCCACGCACCTAGCACTGGCCTAGCAGGCACTGAGCCACCACTGACCTCACAAGCACAAACAGCATCCACGCACCTAGCACTGGCCTAGCAGGCACTGAGCCACCACTGACCTCACAATTGAAAACAGCAGCCACGCACCTAGCACTGGCCTAGCAGGCACTGAGCCACAAGTGACCTCAGAACCACAAACAGCAGCCACGCACCAAGCACTGGCCTACCAGGCACTGAGCCACCACTGACCTCACAACCACAAACAGCAGCCACGCACCTAGCACTGGCCTAGCAGGCACTGAGCCACAAGTGACCTAACAAAAACAAACAGCAGCCACGCACCTAGCACTGGCCTAGCAGGCACTGAGCCACAAGTGACCTCACAATTGAAAACAGCAGCCACGCACCTAGCACTGGCCTAGCAGGCACTGAGCCACCACTGACCTCACAGTTGAAAACAGCAGCCATGCACCTAGCACTGGCCTAGCAGGCACTGAGCCACAAGTGACTTCGCAGCCACAAACAGCAGCCACGCACCTAGCACTGGCCTAGCAGGCACTGAGCCACAAGTGACCTCACAGTTGAAAACAGCAGCCATGCACCTAGCACTGGCCTAGCAGGCACTGAGCCACCACTGACCTCACAAGCACAAACAGCAGCCACGCACCTAGCACTGGCCTAGCAGGCACTGAGCCACCACTGACCTCACAAGCACAAACAGCAGCCACGCACCTAGCACTGGCCTAGCAGGCACTGAGCCACCACTGACCTCACAATTGAAAACAGCAGCCACGCACCTAGCACTGGCCTAGCAGGCACTGAGCCACCACTGACCTCACAAGCACAAACAGCAGCCACGCACCTAGCACTGGCCTAGCAGGCACTGAGCCACAAGTGACCTCACAATTGAAAACAGCACCCACGCACCTAGCACTGGCCTAGCAGGCACTGAGCCACCACTGACCTCACAGTTGAAAACAGCACCCACGCACCTAGCACTGGCCTAGCAGGCACTGAGCCACCACTGACCTCACAATTGAAAACAGCAGCCACGCACCTAGCACTGGCCTAGCAGGCACTGAGCCACCACTGACCTCACAATTGAAAACAGCACACACGCACCTAGCACTGGCCTAGCAGGCACTGAGCCACCACTGACCTCACAATTGAAAACAGCAGCCACACACCTAGCACTGGCCTAGCAGGCACTGAGCCACAAGTGACCTCATAACCACAAACAGCAGCCATGCACCTAGCACTGGCCTATCAGGCACTGAGCCACAAGAGACCTCACAAACACAAACAGCAGCCATGGACCTAGCACTGGCCTATCAGGCACTGAGCCACCACTGACCTCACAAGCACAAACAGCAGCCACGCACCTAGCACTGGCCTAGCAGGCACTGAGCCACCACTGACCTCACAACCACAAACAGCAGCCACGCACCTAGCACTGGCCTAGCAGGCACTGAGCCACCACTGACCTCACAATTGAAAACAGCAGCCACGCACCTAGCACTGGCCTAGCAGGCACTGAGCCACAAGTGACCTCACAATTGAAAACAGCAGCCACGCACCTAGCACTGGCCTAGCAGGCACTGAGCCAAAACTGACCTCACAATTGAAAACAGCAGCCACGCACCTAGCACTGGCCTAGCAGGCACTGAGCAACAAGTGACCTCGCAACCACAAACAGCAGCCACGCACCTAGCACTGGCCTAGCAGGCACTGAGCCACCACTGACCTCACAAGCACAAACAGCAGCCACGCACCTAGCACTGGCCTAGCAGGCACTGAGCCACAAGTGACCTCACAATTGAAAACAGCACCCACGCACCTAGCACTGGCCTAGCAGGCACTGAGCCACCACTGACCTCACAGTTGAAAACAGCAGCCACGCACCTAGCACTGGCCTAGCAGGCACTGAGCCACAAGTGACCTCACAATTGAAAACAGCATCCACGCACCTAGCACTGGCCTAGCAGGCACTGAGCCACCACTGACCTCACAATTGAAAACAGCAGCCACGCACCTAGCACTGGCCTAGCAGGCACTGAGCCACCACTGACCTCACAATTGAAAACAGCAGCCACACACCTAGCACTGGCCTAGCAGGCACTGAGCCACAAGTGACCTCATAACCACAAACAGCAGCCACGCACCTAGCACTGGCCTAGCAGGCACTGAGCCACCACTGACCTCACAATTGAAAACAGCAGCCACGCACCTAGCACTGGCCTAGCAGGCACTGAGCCACAAGTGACCTCACAATTGAAAACATCAGCCACGCACCTAGCACTGGCCTAGCAGGCACTGAGCCAAAACTGACCTCACAATTGAAAACAGCAGCCACGCACCTAGCACTGGCCTAGCAGGCACTGAGCAACAAGTGACCTCGCAACCACAAACAGCAGCCACGCACCTAGCACTGGCCTAGCAGGCACTGAGCCACCACTGACCTCACAAGCACAAACAGCATCCACGCACCTAGCACTGGCCTAGCAGGCACTGAGCCACCACTGACCTCACAATTGAAAACAGCAGCCACGCACCTAGCACTGGCCTAGCAGGCACTGAGCCACCACTGACCTCACAACCACAAACAGCAGCCACGCACCAAGCACTGGCCTACCAGGCACTGAGCCACCACTGACCTCACAACCACAAACAGCAGCCACGCACCTAGCACTGGCCTAGCAGGCACTGAGCCACCACTGACCTCACAATTGAAAACAGGAGCCACGCACCCAGCACTGGCCTAGCAGGCACTGAGCCACAAGTGACCTCACAATTGAAAACAGCAGCCACGCACCTAGCACTGGCCTAGCAGGCACTGAGCCACAAGTGACTTCACAACCACAAACAGCACCCACGCACCTAGCACTGGCCTAGCAGGCACTGAGCCACCACTGACCTCACAATTGAAAACAGCAGCCACGCACCTAGCACTGGCCTAGCAGGCACTGAGCCACAAGTGACCTCACAACCACAAACAGCAGCCACGCACCTAGCACTGGCCTAGCAGGCACTGAGCCACCACTGGCCTCACAACCACCAACAGCAGCCACGCACCTAGCACTGGCCTAGCAGGCACTGAGCCACAAGTGACCTCACAATTGAAAACAGCAGCCACGCACCTAGCACTGGCCTAGCAGGCACTGAGCCACAAGTGACCTCACAGTTGAAAACAGCAGCCATGCACCTAGCACTGGCCTAGCAGGCACTGAGCCACCACTGACCTCACAATTGAAAACAGCAGCCACGCACCTAGCACTGGCCTAGCAGGCACTGAGACACAAGTGACCTCACAATTGAAAACAGCAGCCACGCACCTAGCACTGGCCTAGCAGGCACTGAGCCACCACTGACCTCACAATTGAAAACAGCAGCCAAACATCTAGCACTGGCCTAGCAGGCACTGAGCCACCACTGACCTCACAACTGAAAACAGCAGCCACGCACCTAGCACTGGCCTAGCAGGCACTGAGACACAAGTGACCTCACAATTGAAAACAGCAGCCACGCACCTAGCACTGGCCTAGCAGGCACTGAGCCACCACTGACCTCACAATTGAAAACAGCAGCCAAACATCTAGCACTGGCCTAGCAGGCACTGAGCCACCACTGACCTCAAAAGCACAAACAGCAGCCACGCACCTAGCACTGGCCTAGCAGGCACTGAGCCACCACTGACCTCACAATTGAAAACAGCAGCCACGCACCTAGCACTGGCCTAGCAGGCACTGAGCCACAAGTGACCTCACAAGCACAAACAGCAGCCACGCACCTAGCACTGGCCTAGCAGGCACTGAGCCACCACTGACCTCACAATTGAAAACAGCAGCCACGCACCTAGCACTGGCCTAGCAGGCACTGAGCCACCACTGACCTCACAAGCACAAACAGCAGCCACGCACCTAGCACTGGCCTAGCAGGCACTGAGCCACCACTGACCTCACAATTGAAAACAGCAGCCACGCACCTAGCACTGGCCTAGCAGGCACTGAGCCACAAGTGACCTCACAATTGAAAACAGCAGCCACGCACCTAGCACTGGCCTAGCAGGCACTGAGCCAAAACTGACCTCACAATTGAAAACAGCAGCCACGCACCTAGCACTGGCCTAGCAGGCACTGAGCAACAAGTGACCTCGCAACCACAAACAGCAGCCACGCACCTAGCACTGGCCTAGCAGGCACTGAGCCACCACTGACCTCACAAGCACAAACAGCATCCACGCACCTAGCACTGGCCTAGCAGGCACTGAGCCACCACTGACCTCACAATTGAAAACAGCAGCCACGCACCTAGCACTGGCCTAGCAGGCACTGAGCCACAAGTGACCTCAGAACCACAAACAGCAGCCACGCACCAAGCACTGGCCTACCAGGCACTGAGCCACCACTGACCTCACAACCACAAACAGCAGCCACGCACCTAGCACTGGCCTAGCAGGCACTGAGCCACAAGTGACCTCACAGTTGAAAACAGCAGCCATGGACCTAGCACTGGCCTAGCAGGCACTGAGCCACCACTGGCCTCACAACCACCAACAGCAGCCACGCATCTAGCACTGGCCTAGCAGGCACTGAGCCACCACTGACCTCACAACCACAAACAGCAGCCACGCACCTAGCACTGGCCTAGCAGGCACTGAGCCACAAGTGACCTCACAAGCACCAACAGCAGCCACGCACCTAGCACTGGCCTAGCAGGCACTGAGCCACAAGTGACTTCACAACCACAAACAGCACCCACGCACCTAGCACTGGCCTAGCAGGCACTGAGCCACCACTGACCTCACAATTGAAAACAGCAGCCACGCACCTAGCACTGGCCTAGCAGGCACTGAGCCACAAGTGACCTCACAACCACAAACAGCAGCCACGCACCTAGCACTGGCCTAGCAGGCACTGAGCCACCACTGACCTCACAACTGAAAACAGCAGCCACGCACCTAGCACTGGCCTAGCAGGCACTGAGCCACCACTGACCTCACAATTGAAAACAGCAGCCACGCAACGAGCACTGGCCTAGCAGGCACTGAGCCACAAGTGACCTCACAATTGAAAACAGCAGCCACGCACCTAGCACTGGCCTAGCAGGCACTGAGCCACAAGTGACCTCACAACCACAAACAGCAGCCATGCACCTAGCACTGGCCTAGCAGGCACTGAGCCACAAGTGACCTCACAGTTGAAAACAGCAGCCATGCACCTAGCACTGGCCTAGCAGGCACTGAGCCACCACGGACCTCACAACCACAAACAGCAGCCACGCACCTAGCACTGGCCTAGCAGGCACTGAGCAACAAGTGACCTCGCAACCACAAACAGCAGCCACGCACCTAGCACTGGCCTAGCAGGCACTGAGCCACCACTGACCTCACAATTGAAAACAGCAGCCACGCACCTAGCACTGGCCTATCAGGCACTGAGCCCCAAGTGACCTCACAATTGAAAACAGCAGCCACGCACCTAGCACTGGCCTAGCAGGCACTGAGCCACCACTGACCTCACAATTGAAAACAGCAGCCACGCACCTAGCACTGGCCTAGCAGGCACTGAGCCACCACTGACCTCACAATTGAAAACAGCAGCCACACACCTAGCACTGGCCTAGCAGGCACTGAGCCACAAGTGACCTCATAACGACAAACAGCAGCCATGCACCTAGCACTGGCCTATCAGGCACTGAGCCACAAGAGACCTCACAAACACAAACAGCAGCCATGGACCTAGCACTGGCCTATCAGGCACTGCGCCACCACTGACCTCACAAGCACAAACAGCAGCCACGCACCTAGCACTGGCCTAGCAGGCACTGAGCCACCACTGACCTCACAAGCACAAACAGCAGCCACGCACCTAGCACTGGCCTAGCAGGCACTGAGCCACAAGTGACCTAACAAAAACAAACAGCAGCCACGCACCTAGCACTGGCCTAGCAGGCACTGAGCCACAAGTGACCTCAGAACCACAAACAGCAGCCACGCACCAAGCACTGGCCTAGCAGGCACTGAGCCACCACTGACCTCACAGTTGAAAACAGCAGCCATGCACCTAGCACTGGCCTAGCAGGCACTGAGCCACCACTGACCTCACAAGCACAAACAGCAGCCACGCACCTAGCACTGGCCTAGCAGGCACTGAGCCACAAGTGACCTCACAGTTGAAAACAGCAGCCATGCACCTAGCACTGGCCTAGCAGGCACTGAGCCACCACTGGCCTCACAACCACCAACAGCAGCCACGCACCTAGCACTGGCCTAGCAGGCACTGAGCCACCACTGACCTCACAATTAAAAACAGCAGCCACGCACCTAGCACTGGCCTAGCAGGCACTGAGCCACCACTGACCTCACAATTGAAAACAGTAGCCACGCACCTAGCACTGGCCTAGCAGGCACTGAGCCACAAGTGACCTCACAATTGAAAACAGCAGCCACGCACCTAGCACTGGCCTAGCAGGCACTGAGCCACTACTGACCTCACAATTGAAAACAGCAGCCATGCACCTAGCACTGGCCTAGCAGGCACTGAGCCACAAGTGACCTCACAATTGAAAACAGCAGCCACGCACCTAGCACTGGCCTAGCAGGCACTGAGCCACAAGTGACCTCACAACCACAAACAGCAGCCACGCACCAAGCACTGGCCTAGCAGGCACTGAGCCACAAGTGACTTCGCAGCCACAAACAGCAGCCACGCACCTAGCACTGGCCTAGCAGGCACTGAGCCACCACTGACCTCACAATTGAAAACAGCAGCCACGCACCTAGCACTGGCCTAGCAGGCACTGAGCCACCACTGACCTCACAATTGAAAAGAGCAGCCACGCACCTAGCACTGGCCTAGCAGGCACTGAGCCACCACTGACCTCACAAGCACAAAGAGCAGCCATGCACCTAGCACTGGCCTAGCAGGCACTGAGCCACCACTGACCTCACAACCACAAACAGCAGCCACGCACCTAGCACTGGCCTAGCAGGCACTGAGCCACCACTGACCTCACAATTGAAAACAGCAGCCACGCGCCTAGCACTGGCCTAGCAGGCACTGAGCCACAAGTGACCTCACAGTTGAAAACAGCAGCCATGCACCTAGCACTGGCCTAGCAGGCACTGCGCCACCACTGACCTCACAAGCACAAACAGCAGCCACGCACCTAGCACTGGCCTAGCAGGCACTGAGCCACCACTGACCTCACAATTGAAAACAGCAGCCACGCACCTAGCACTGGCCTAGCAGGCACTGAGCCACAAGTGACCTCACAATTGAAAACAGCAGCCACACACCTAGCACTGGCCTAGCAGGCACTGAGCCAAAACTGACCTCACAATTGAAAACAGCAGCCACGCACCTAGCACTGGCCTAGCAGGCACTGAGCAACAAGTGACCTCGCAACCACAAACAGCAGCCACGCACCTAGCACTGGCCTAGCAGGCACTGAGCCACCACTGACCTCACAACCACAAACAGCATCCACGCACCTAGCACTGGCCTAGCAGGCACTGAGCCACAAGTGACCTCACAATTGAAAACAGCAGCCACGCACCTAGCACTGGCCTAGCAGGCACTGAGCCACAAGTGACCTCAGAACCACAAACAGCAGCCACGCACCAAGCACTGGCCTACCAGGCACTGAGCCACCACTGACCTCACAACCAGAAACAGCAGCCACGCACCTAGCACTGGCCTAGCAGGCACTGAGCCACAAGTGACCTCACAATTGAAAACAGCAGCCACGCACCTAGCACTGGCCTAGCAGGCACTGAGCCACAAGTGACCTCACAAGCACAAACAGCAGCCAGGCACCTAGCACTGGCCTAGCAGGCACTGAGCCACCACTGACCTCACAACCACAAACAGCAGCCACGCACCTAGCACTGGCCTAGCAGGCACTGAGCCACAAGTGACCTCACAGTTGAAAACAGCAGCCATGCACCTAGCACTGGCCTAGCAGGCACTGAGCCACCACTGACCTCACAACCACAAACAGCAGCCACGCACCTAGCACTGGCCTAGCAGGCACTGAGCCACCACTGACCTCACAACCACAAACAGCACCCACACACCCAGCACTGGCCTAGCAGGCACTGAGCCACAAGTGACCTCACAATTGAAAACAGCAGCCACGCACCTAGCACTGGCCTAGCAGGCACTGAGCAACAAGTGACTTCACAACCACAAACAGCACCCACGCACCTAGCACTGGCCTAGCAGGCACTGAGCCACCACTGACCTCAAAACCACAAACAGCTCCCACGCACCTAGCACTGGCCTAGCAGGCACTGAGCCACAAGTGACCTCACAAGCACAAACAGCAGCCACGCACCTAGCACTGGCCTAGCAGGCACTGAGCCACCACTGACCTCACAACTGAAAACAGCAGCCACGCACCTAGCACTGGCCTAGCAGGCACTGAGCCACCACTGACCTCACAATTGAAAACAGCAGCCACGCACCTAGCACTGGCCTAGCAGGCACTGAGCCACCACTGACCTCACAAGCACAAACAGCAGCCACGCACCTAGCACTGGCCTAGCAGGCACTGAGCCACCACTGACCTCAGAAGCACAAACAGCAGCCACGCACCTAGCACTGGCCTAGCAGGCACTGAGCCACCACTGACCTCAAAACCACAAACAGCTCCCACGCACCTAGCACTGGCCTAGCAGGCACTGAGCCACCACTGACCTCACAACCACAAACAGCAGCCACACACCTAGCACTGGCCTAGCAGGCACTGAGCCACCACTGACCTCACAATTGAAAACAGCAGCCACGCGCCTAGCACTGGCCTAGCAGGCACTGAGCCACCACTGACCTCACAGTTGAAAACAGCAGCCACGCACCTAGCACTGGCCTAGCAGGCACTGCGCCACCACTGACCTCACAAGCACAAACAGCAGCCACGCACCTAGCACTGGCCTAGCAGGCACTGAGCCACCACTGACCTCACAATTGAAAACAGCAGCCACGCACCTAGCACTGGCCTAGCAGGCACTGAGCCACAAGTGACCTCACAATTGAAAACAGCAGCCACGCACCTAGCACTGGCCTAGCAGGCACTGAGCCAAAACTGACCTCACAATTGAAAACAGCAGCCACGCACCTAGCACTGGCCTAGCAGGCACTGAGCAACAAGTGACCTCGCAACCACAAACAGCAGCCACGCACCTAGCACTGGCCTAGCAGGCACTGAGCCACCACTGACCTCACAACCACAAACAGCATCCACGCACCTAGCACTGGCCTAGCAGGCACTGAGCCACAAGTGACCTCACAATTGAAAACAGCAGCCACGCACCTAGCACTGGCCTAGCAGGCACTGAGCCACAAGTGACCTCAGAACCACAAACAGCAGCCACGCACCAAGCACTGGCCTACCAGGCACTGAGCCACCACTGACCTCACAACCAGAAACAGCAGCCACGCACCTAGCACTGGCCTAGCAGGCACTGAGCCACAAGTGACCTCACAATTGAAAACAGCAGCCACGCACCTAGCACTGGCCTAGCAGGCACTGAGCCACAAGTGACCTCACAAGCACAAACAGCAGCCAGGCACCTAGCACTGGCCTAGCAGGCACTGAGCCACCACTGACCTCACAACCACAAACAGCAGCCACGCACCTAGCACTGGCCTAGCAGGCACTGAGCCACAAGTGACCTCACAGTTGAAAACAGCAGCCATGCACCTAGCACTGGCCTAGCAGGCACTGAGCCACCACTGACCTCACAACCACAAACAGCAGCCACGCACCTAGCACTGGCCTAGCAGGCACTGAGCCACCACTGACCTCACAACCACAAACAGCACCCACACACCCAGCACTGGCCTAGCAGGCACTGAGCCACAAGTGACCTCACAATTGAAAACAGCAGCCACGCACCTAGCACTGGCCTAGCAGGCACTGAGCAACAAGTGACTTCACAACCACAAACAGCACCCACGCACCTAGCACTGGCCTAGCAGGCACTGAGCCACCACTGACCTCACAATTGAAAACAGCAGCCACGCACCTAGCACTGGCCTAGCAGGCACTGAGCCACAAGTGACCTCACAAGCACAAACAGCAGCCACGCACCTAGCACTGGCCTAGCAGGCACTGAGCCACCACTGACCTCACAACTGAAAACAGCAGCCACGCACCTAGCACTGGCCTAGCAGGCACTGAGCCACCACTGACCTCACAATTGAAAACAGCAGCCACGCACCTAGCACTGGCCTAGCAGGCACTGAGCCACCACTGACCTCACAAGCACAAACAGCAGCCACGCACCTAGCACTGGCCTAGCAGGCACTGAGCCACCACTGACCTCAGAAGCACAAACAGCAGCCACGCACCTAGCACTGGCCTAGCAGGCACTGAGCCACCACTGACCTCAAAACCACAAACAGCTCCCACGCACCTAGCACTGGCCTAGCAGGCACTGAGCCACCACTGACCTCACAACCACAAACAGCAGCCACACACCTAGCACTGGCCTAGCAGGCACTGAGCCACCACTGACCTCACAATTGAAAACAGCAGCCACGCACCTAGCACTGGCCTAGCAGGCACTGAGCCACAAGTGACCTCACAATTGAAAACAGCACCCACGCACCTAGCACTGGCCTAGCAGGCACTGAGCCACCACTGACCTCACAGTTGAAAACAGCAGCCACGCACCTAGCACTGGCCTAGCAGGCACTGAGCCACAAGTGACCTCACAATTGAAAACAGCATCCACGCACCTAGCACTGGCCTAGCAGGCACTGAGCCACCACTGACCTCAAAATTGAAAACAGCAGCCACGCACCTAGCACTGGCCTAGCAGGCACTGAGCCACCACTGACCTCACAATTGAAAACAGCAGCCACACACCAACACTGGCCTAGCAGGCACTGAGCCACAAGTGACCTCATAACCACAAACAGCAGCCATGCACCTAGCACTGGCCTATCAGGCACTGAGCCACAAGAGACCTCACAAACACAAACAGCAGCCATGCACCTAGCACTGGCCTATCAGGCACTGAGCCACAAGTGACCTCACAATTGAAAACAGCAGCCACGCACCTAGCACTGGCCTAGCAGGCACTGAGCCACCACTGACCTCACAAGCACAAACAGCAGCCACGCACCTAGCACTGGCCTAGCAGGCACTGAGCCACCACTGACCTCACAACCACAAACAGCAGCCACGCACCTAGCACTGGCCTAGCAGGCACTGAGCCACAAGTGACCTAACAAAAACAAACAGCAGCCACGCACCTAGCACTGGCCTAGCAGGCACTGAGCCACAAGTGACCTCACAATTGAAAACAGCAGCCATGCACCTAGCACTGGCCTAGCAGGCACTGAGCCACCACTGACCTCACAAGCACAAACAGCAGCCACGCGCCTAGCACTGGCCTAGCAGGCACTGAGCCACCACTGACCTCACAACCACAAACAGCACCCACGCACCTAGCACTGGCCTAGCAGGCACTGAGCCACCACTGACCTCACAATTGAAAACAGCAGCCACGCACCTAGCACTGGCCTAGCAGGCACTGAGCCACCATTGACCTCACAACCACAAACAACAGCCACGCACCTAGCACTGGCCTAGCAGGCACTGAGCCACCACTGACCTCACAATTGAAAACAGCAGCCACGCGCCTAGCACTGGCCTAGCAGGCACTGAGCCACAAGTGACCTCACAGTTGAAAACAGCAGCCATGCACCTAGCACTGGCCTAGCAGGCACTGAGCCACCACTGACCTCACAAGCACAAACAGCAGCCACGCACCTAGCACTGGCCTAGCAGGCACTGAACCACCACTGACCTCACAATTGAAAACAGCAGCCACGCACCTAGCACTGGCCTAGCAGGCACTGAGCCACAAGTGACCTCACAATTGAAAACAGCAGCCACGCACCTAGCACTGGCCTAGCAGGCACTGAGCCACCACTGACCTCACAATTGAAAACAGCAGCCACGCACCTAGCACTGGCCTAGCAGGCACTGAGCAACAAGTGACCTCGCAACCACAAACAGCAGCCACGCACCTAGCACTGGCCTAGCAGGCACTGAGCCACCACTGACCTCACAAGCACAAACAGCATCCACGCACCTAGCACTGGCCTAGCAGGCACTGAGCCACCACTGACCTCACAATTGAAAACAGCAGCCACGCACCTAGCACTGGCCTAGCAGGCACTGAGCCACAAGTGACCTCACAGTTGAAAACAGCAGCCATGCACCTAGCACTGGCCTAGCAGGCACTGAGCCACCACTGGCCTCACAACCACCAACAGCAGCCACGCACCTAGCACTGGCCTAGCAGGCACTGAGCCACAAGTGACCTCACAACCACAAACAGCACCCACGCACCTAGCACTGGCCTAGCAGGCACTGAGCCACCACTGACCTCACAATTGAAAACAGTAGCCACGCACCTAGCACTGGCCTAGCAGGCACTGAGCCACCACTGACCTCACAATTGAAAACAGCAGCCACGCACCTAGCACTGGCCTAGCAGGCACTGAGCCACTACTGACCTCACAATTGAAAACAGCAGCCATGCACCTAGCACTGGCCTAGCAGGCACTGAGCCACAAGTGACCTCACAATTGAAAACAGCAGCCACGCACCTAGCACTGGCCTAGCAGGCACTGAGCCACAAGTGACCTCACAACCACAAACAGCAGCCACGCACCAAGCACTGGCCTACCAGGCACTGAGCCACAAGTGACTTCGCAGCCACAAACAGCAGCCACGCACCTAGCACTGGCCTAGCAGGCACTGAGCCACCACTGACCTCACAAGCACAAACAGCAGCCACGCACCTAGCACTGGCCTAGCAGGCACTGAGCCACCACTGACCTCAAAACCACAAACAGCTCCCACGCACCTAGCACTGGCCTAGCAGGCACTGAGCCACCACTGACCTCACAATTGAAAACAGCAGCCACGCACCTAGCACTGGCCTAGCAGGCACTGAGCCACCACTGACCTCACAAGCACAAACAGCAGCCACACACCTAGCACTGGCCTAGCAGGCACTGAGCCACAAGTGACCTCACAATTGAAAACAGCAGCCACGCACCTAGCACTGGCCTAGCAGGCACTGAGCCACCACTGACCTCACAGTTGAAAACAGCAGCCACGCACCTAGCACTGGCCTAGCAGGCACTGAGCCACAAGTGACCTCACAATTGAAAACAGCATCCACGCACCTAGCACTGGCCTAGCAGGCACTGAGCCACCACTGACCTCAAAATTGAAAACAGCAGCCACGCACCTAGCACTGGCCTAGCAGGCACTGAGCCACCACTGACCTCACAATTGAAAACAGCAGCCACACACCAACACTGGCCTAGCAGGCACTGAGCCACCACTGACCTCACAACCACAAACAGCAGCCATGCACCTAGCACTGGCCTATCAGGCACTGAGCCACAAGAGACCTCACAAACACAAACAGCAGCCATGCACCTAGCACTGGCCTATCAGGCACTGAGCCACAAGTGACCTCACAATTGAAAACAGCAGCCACGCACCTAGCACTGGCCTAGCAGGCACTGAGCCACCACTGACCTCACAAGCACAAACAGCAGCCACGCACCTAGCACTGGCCTAGCAGGCACTGAGCCACCACTGACCTCACAACCACAAACAGCAGCCACGCACCTAGCACTGGCCTAGCAGGCACTGAGCCACAAGTGACCTAACAAAAACAAACAGCAGCCACGCACCTAGCACTGGCCTAGCAGGCACTGAGCCACAAGTGACCTCACAATTGAAAACAGCAGCCATGCACCTAGCACTGGCCTAGCAGGCACTGAGCCACCACTGACCTCACAAGCACAAACAGCAGCCACGCACCTAGCACTGGCCTAGCAGGCACTGAGCCACCACTGACCTCACAACCACAAACAGCAGCCACGCACCTAGCACTGGCCTAGCAGGCACTGAGCCACCACTGACCTCACAACCACAAACAGCACCCACGCACCTAGCACTGGCCTAGCAGGCACTGAGCCACCACTGACCTCACAACTGAAAACAGCAGCCATGCACCTAGCACTGGCCTAGCAGGCACTGAGCCACCACTGACCTCACAATTGAAAACAGCAGCCACGCACCTAGCACTGGCCTAGCAGGCACTGAGCCACAAGTGACCTCACAACCACAAACAGCAGCCACGCACCAAGCACTGGCCTACCAGGCACTGAGCCACAAGTGACTTCGCAGCCACAAACAGCAGCCACGCACCTAGCACTGTCCTAGCAGGCACTGAGCCACCACTGACCTCACAACCACAAACAGCAGCCACGCACCTAGCACTGGCCTAGCAGGCACTGAGCCACCACTGACCTCACAATTGAAAACAGCAGCCACGCACCTAGCACTGGCCTAGCAGGCACTGAGCCACCATTGACCTCACAACCACAAACAACAGCCACGCACCTAGCACTGGCCTAGCAGGCACTGAGCCACCACTGACCTCACAATTGAAAACAGCAGCCACGCGCCTAGCACTGGCCTAGCAGGCACTGAGCCACAAGTGACCTCACAGTTGAAAACAGCAGCCATGCACCTAGCACTGGCCTAGCAGGCACTGCGCCACCACTGACCTCACAAGCACAAACAGCAGCCACGCACCTAGCACTGGCCTAGCAGGCACTGAGCCACCACTGACCTCACAATTGAAAACAGCAGCCACGCACCTAGCACTGGCCTAGCAGGCACTGAGCCACAAGTGACCTCACAATTGAAAACAGCAGCCACGCACCTAGCACTGGCCTAGCAGGCACTGAGCCAAAACTGACCTCACAATTGAAAACAGCAGCCACGCACCTAGCACTGGCCTAGCAGGCACTGAGCAACAAGTGACCTCGCAACCACAAACAGCAGCCACGCACCTAGCACTGGCCTAGCAGGCACTGAGCCACCACTGACCTCACAACCACAAACAGCATCCACGCACCTAGCACTGGCCTAGCAGGCACTGAGCCACAAGTGACCTCACAATTGAAAACAGCAGCCACGCACCTAGCACTGGCCTAGCAGGCACTGAGCCACAAGTGACCTCAGAACCACAAACAGCAGCCACGCACCAAGCACTGGCCTACCAGGCACTGAGCCACCACTGACCTCACAACCAGAAACAGCAGCCACGCACCTAGCACTGGCCTAGCAGGCACTGAGCCACAAGTGACCTCACAATTGAAAACAGCAGCCACGCACCTAGCACTGGCCTAGCAGGCACTGAGCCACAAGTGACCTCACAAGCACAAACAGCAGCCAGGCACCTAGCACTGGCCTAGCAGGCACTGAGCCACCACTGACCTCACAACCACAAACAGCAGCCACGCACCTAGCACTGGCCTAGCAGGCACTGAGCCACAAGTGACCTCACAGTTGAAAACAGCAGCCATGCACCTAGCACTGGCCTAGCAGGCACTGAGCCACCACTGACCTCACAACCACAAACAGCAGCCACGCACCTAGCACTGGCCTAGCAGGCACTGAGCCACCACTGACCTCACAACCACAAACAGCACCCACACACCCAGCACTGGCCTAGCAGGCACTGAGCCACAAGTGACCTCACAATTGAAAACAGCAGCCACGCACCTAGCACTGGCCTAGCAGGCACTGAGCAACAAGTGACTTCACAACCACAAACAGCACCCACGCACCTAGCACTGGCCTAGCAGGCACTGAGCCACCACTGACCTCACAATTGAAAACAGCAGCCACGCACCTAGCACTGGCCTAGCAGGCACTGAGCCACAAGTGACCTCACAAGCACAAACAGCAGCCACGCACCTAGCACTGGCCTAGCAGGCACTGAGCCACCACTGACCTCACAACTGAAAACAGCAGCCACGCACCTAGCACTGGCCTAGCAGGCACTGAGCCACCACTGACCTCACAATTGAAAACAGCAGCCACGCACCTAGCACTGGCCTAGCAGGCACTGAGCCACCACTGACCTCACAAGCACAAACAGCAGCCACGCACCTAGCACTGGCCTAGCAGGCACTGAGCCACCACTGACCTCAGAAGCACAAACAGCAGCCACGCACCTAGCACTGGCCTAGCAGGCACTGAGCCACCACTGACCTCAAAACCACAAACAGCTCCCACGCACCTAGCACTGGCCTAGCAGGCACTGAGCCACCACTGACCTCACAACCACAAACAGCAGCCACACACCTAGCACTGGCCTAGCAGGCACTGAGCCACCACTGACCTCACAATTGAAAACAGCAGCCACGCACCTAGCACTGGCCTAGCAGGCACTGAGCCACAAGTGACCTCACAATTGAAAACAGCACCCACGCACCTAGCACTGGCCTAGCAGGCACTGAGCCACCACTGACCTCACAGTTGAAAACAGCAGCCACGCACCTAGCACTGGCCTAGCAGGCACTGAGCCACAAGTGACCTCACAATTGAAAACAGCATCCACGCACCTAGCACTGGCCTAGCAGGCACTGAGCCACCACTGACCTCAAAATTGAAAACAGCAGCCACGCACCTAGCACTGGCCTAGCAGGCACTGAGCCACCACTGACCTCACAATTGAAAACAGCAGCCACACACCAACACTGGCCTAGCAGGCACTGAGCCACAAGTGACCTCATAACCACAAACAGCAGCCATGCACCTAGCACTGGCCTATCAGGCACTGAGCCACAAGAGACCTCACAAACACAAACAGCAGCCATGCACCTAGCACTGGCCTATCAGGCACTGAGCCACAAGTGACCTCACAATTGAAAACAGCAGCCACGCACCTAGCACTGGCCTAGCAGGCACTGAGCCACCACTGACCTCACAAGCACAAACAGCAGCCACGCACCTAGCACTGGCCTAGCAGGCACTGAGCCACCACTGACCTCACAACCACAAACAGCAGCCACGCACCTAGCACTGGCCTAGCAGGCACTGAGCCACAAGTGACCTAACAAAAACAAACAGCAGCCACGCACCTAGCACTGGCCTAGCAGGCACTGAGCCACAAGTGACCTCACAATTGAAAACAGCAGCCATGCACCTAGCACTGGCCTAGCAGGCACTGAGCCACCACTGACCTCACAAGCACAAACAGCAGCCACGCACCTAGCACTGGCCTAGCAGGCACTGAGCCACCACTGACCTCACAACCACAAACAGCACCCACGCACCTAGCACTGGCCTAGCAGGCACTGAGCCACCACTGACCTCACAATTGAAAACAGCAGCCACGCACCTAGCACTGGCCTAGCAGGCACTGAGCCACCACTGACCTCACAATTGAAAACAGCAGCCACGCACCTAGCACTGGCCTAGCAGGCACTGAGCCACAAGTGACCTCACAACCACAAACAGCAGCCACGCACCAAGCACTGGCCTACCAGGCACTGAGCCACAAGTGACTTCGCAGCCACAAACAGCAGCCACGCACCTAGCACTGGCCTAGCAGGCACTGAGCCACCACTGACCTCACAACCACAAACAGCAGCCACGCACCTAGCACTGGCCTAGCAGGCACTGAGCCACCACTGACCTCACAATTGAAAACAGCAGCCACGCACCTAGCACTGGCCTAGCAGGCACTGAGCCACCATTGACCTCACAACCACAAACAACAGCCACGCACCTAGCACTGGCCTAGCAGGCACTGAGCCACCACTGACCTCACAATTGAAAACAGCAGCCACGCGCCTAGCACTGGCCTAGCAGGCACTGAGCCACAAGTGACCTCACAACCACAAACAGCAGCCACGCACCTAGCACTGGCCTAGCAGGCACTGAGCCACAAGTAACCTAACAAAAACAAACAGCAGCCACGCACCTAGCACTGGCCTAGCAGGCACTGAGCCACCACTGACCTCACAATTGAAAACAGCAGCCATGCACCTAGCACTGGCCTAGCAGGCACTGAGCCACCACTGACCTCACAAGCACAAACAGCAGCCACGCACCTAGCACTGGCCTAGCAGGCACTGAACCACCACTGACCTCACAATTGAAAACAGCAGCCACGCACCTAGCACTGGCCTAGCAGGCACTGAGCCACAAGTGACCTCACAATTGAAAACAGCAGCCACGCACCTAGCACTGGCCTAGCAGGCACTGAGCCACCACTGACCTCACAATTGAAAACAGCAGCCACGCACCTAGCACTGGCCTAGCAGGCACTGAGCAACAAGTGACCTCGCAACCACAAACAGCAGCCACGCACCTAGCACTGGCCTAGCAGGCACTGAGCCACCACTGACCTCACAAGCACAAACAGCATCCACGCACCTAGCACTGGCCTAGCAGGCACTGAGCCACCACTGACCTCACAATTGAAAACAGCAGCCACGCACCTAGCACTGGCCTAGCAGGCACTGAGCCACAAGTGACCTCACAGTTGAAAACAGCAGCCATGCACCTAGCACTGGCCTAGCAGGCACTGAGCCACCACTGGCCTCACAACCACCAACAGCAGCCACGCACCTAGCACTGGCCTAGCAGGCACTGAGCCACAAGTGACCTCACAACCACAAACAGCACCCACGCACCTAGCACTGGCCTAGCAGGCACTGAGCCACCACTGACCTCACAATTGAAAACAGTAGCCACGCACCTAGCACTGGCCTAGCAGGCACTGAGCCACCACTGACCTCACAATTGAAAACAGCAGCCACGCACCTAGCACTGGCCTAGCAGGCACTGAGCCACTACTGACCTCACAATTGAAAACAGCAGCCATGCACCTAGCACTGGCCTAGCAGGCACTGAGCCACAAGTGACCTCACAATTGAAAACAGCAGCCACGCACCTAGCACTGGCCTAGCAGGCACTGAGCCACAAGTGACCTCACAACCACAAACAGCAGCCACGCACCAAGCACTGGCCTACCAGGCACTGAGCCGCAAGTGACTTCGCAGCCACAAACAGCAGCCACGCACCTAGCACTGGCCTAGCAGGCACTGAGCCACAAGTGACCTCATAACCACAAACAGCAGCCATGCACCTAGCACTGGCCTAGCAGGCACTGAGCCACCACTGACCTCACAATTGAAAACAGCAGCCACGCGCCTAGCACTGGCCTAGCAGGCACTGAGCCACAAGTGACCTCACAGTTGAAAACAGCAGCCATGCACCTAGCACTGGCCTATCAGGCACTGCGCCACCACTGACCTCACAAGCACAAACAGCAGACACGCACCTAGCACTGGCCTAGCAGGCACTGAGCCACCACTGACCTCACAATTGAAAACAGCAGCCACGCACCTAGCACTGGCCTAGCAGGCACTGAGCCACAAGTGACCTCACAATTGAAAACAGCAGCCACGCACCTAGCACTGGCCTAGCAGGCACTGAGCCAAAACTGACCTCACAATTGAAAACAGCAGCCACGCACCTAGCACTGGCCTAGCAGGCACTGAGCAACAAGTGACCTCGCAACCACAAACAGCAGCCACGCACCTAGCACTGGCCTAGCAGGCACTGAGCCACCACTGACCTCACAAGCACAAACAGCATCCACGCACCTAGCACTGGCCTAGCAGGCACTGAGCCACAAGTGACCTCACAATTGAAAACAGCAGCCACGCACCTAGCACTGGCCTAGCAGGCACTGAGCCACAAGTGACCTCAGAACCACAAACAGCAGCCACGCACCAAGCACTGGCCTACCAGGCACTGAGCCACCACTGACCTCACAACCACAAACAGCAGCCACGCACCTAGCACTGGCCTAGCAGGCACTGAGCCACAAGTGACCTCACAATTGAAAACAGCAGCCACGCACCTAGCACTGGCCTAGCAGGCACTGAGCCACAAGTGACCTCACAAGCACAAACAGCAGCCAGGCACCTAGCACTGGCCTAGCAGGCACTGAGCCACCACTGACCTCACAACCACAAACAGCAGCCACGCACCTAGCACTGGCCTAGCAGGCACTGAGCCACAAGTGACCTCACAGTTGAAAACAGCAGCCATGCACCTAGCACTGGCCTAGCAGGCACTGAGCCACCACTGACCTCACAACCACAAACAGCAGCCACGCACCTAGCACTGGCCTAGCAGGCACTGAGCCACCACTGACCTCACAACCACAAACAGCACCCACACACCCAGCACTGGCCTAGCAGGCACTGAGCCACAAGTGACCTCACATTTGAAAACAGCAGCCACGCACCTAGCACTGGCCTAGCAGGCACTGAGCAACAAGTGACTTCACAACCACAAACAGCACCCACGCACCTAGCACTGGCCTAGCAGGCACTGAGCCACCACTGACCTCACAACCACAAACAGCACCCACGCACCTAGCACTGGCCTAGCAGGCACTGAGCCACAAGTGACCTCACAAGCACAAACAGCAGCCACGCACCTAGCACTGGCCTAGCAGGCACTGAGCCACCACTGACCTCACAACTGAAAACAGCAGCCACGCACCTAGCACTGGCCTAGCAGGCACTGAGCCACCACTGACCTCACAACAACAAACAGCACCCACGCACCTAGCACTGGCCTACCAGGCACTGAGCCACAAGTGACTTCGCAGCCACAAACAGCAGCCACGCACCTAGCACTGGCCTAGCAGGCACTGAGCCACAAGTGACCTCACAACAACAAACAGCACCCACGCACCTAGCACTGGCCTACCAGGCACTGAGCCACAAGTGACTTCGCAGCCACAAACAGCAGCCACGCACCTAGCACTGGCCTAGCAGGCACTGAGCCACAAGTGACCTCACAGTTGAAAACAGCAGCCATGCACCTAGCACTGGCCTAGCAGGCACTGAGCCACCACTGACCTCACAATTGAAAACAGCAGCCACGCATCTAGCACTGGCCTAGCAGGCACTGAGCCACCACTGACCTCACAAGCACAAACAGCAGCCACGCACCTAGCACTGGCCTAGCAGGCACTGAGCCACCACTGACCTCAAAACCACAAACAGCAGCCATGCACCTAGCACTGGCCTAGCAGGCACTGAGCCACCACTGACCTCACAACCACAAACAGCAGCCACACACCTAGCACTGGCCTAGCAGGCACTGAGCCACCACTGACCTCACAAGCACAAACAGCAGCCACGCACCTAGCACTGGCCTAGCAGGCACTGAGCCACCACTGACCTCACAAGCACAAACAGCAGCCACGCACCTAGCACTGGCCTAGCAGGCACTGAGCCACAAGTGACCTCACAATTGAAAACAGCAGCCACGCACCTAGCACTGGCCTAGCAGGCACTGAGCCACCACTGACCTCAAAATTGAAAACAGCAGCCACGCACCTAGCACTGGCCTAGCAGGCACTGAGCCACAAGTGACCTCACAATTGAAAACAGCAGCCACGCACCTAGCACTGGCCTAGCAGGCACTGAGCCAAAACTGACCTCACAATTGAAAACAGCAGCCACGCACCTAGCACTGGCCTAGCAGGCACTGAGCAACAAGTGACCTCGCAACCACAAACAGCAGCCACGCACCTAGCACTGGCCTAGCAGGCACTGAGCCACCACTGACCTCACAAGCACAAACAGCATCCACGCACCTAGCACTGGCCTAGCAGGCACTGAGCCACAAGTGACCTCACAATTGAAAACAGCAGCCACGCACCTAGCACTGGCCTAGCAGGCACTGAGCCACAAGTGACCTCAGAACCACAAACAGCAGCCACGCACCAAGCACTGGCCTACCAGGCACTGAGCCACCACTGACCTCACAACCACAAACAGCAGTCACGCACCTAGCACTGGCCTAGCAGGCACTGAGCCACAAGTGACCTCACAATTGAAAACAGCAGCCACGCACCTAGCACTGGCCTAGCAGGCACTGAGCCACAAGTGACCTCACAAGCACAAACAGCAGCCAGGCACCTAGCACTGGCCTAGCAGGCACTGAGCCACCACTGACCTCACAACCACAAACAGCAGCCACGCACCTAGCACTGGCCTAGCAGGCACTGAGCCACAAGTGACCTCACAGTTGAAAACAGCAGCCATGCACCTAGCACTGGCCTAGCAGGCACTGAGCCACCACTGACCTCACAACCACAAACAGCAGCCACGCACCTAGCACTGGCCTAGCAGGCACTGAGCCACCACTGACCTCACAACCACAAACAGCACCCACACACCCAGCACTGGCCTAGCAGGCACTGAGCCACAAGTGACCTCACAATTGAAAACAGCAGCCACGCACCTAGCACTGGCCTAGCAGGCACTGAGCAACAAGTGACTTCACAACCACAAACAGCACCCACGCACCTAGCACTGGCCTAGCAGGCACTGAGCCACCACTGACCTCACAATTGAAAACAGCAGCCACGCACCTAGCACTGGCCTAGCAGGCACTGAGCCACAAGTGACCTCACAAGCACAAACAGCAGCCACGCACCTAGCACTGGCCTAGCAGGCACTGAGCCACCACTGACCTCACAACTGAAAACAGCAGCCACGCACCTAGCACTGGCCTAGCAGGCACTGAGCCACCACTGACCTCACAACAACAAACAGCACCCACGCACCTAGCACTGGCCTACCAGGCCCTGAGCCACAAGTGACTTCGCAGCCACAAACAGCAGCCACGCACCTAGCACTGGCCTAGCAGGCACTGAGCCACAAGTGACCTCACAACAACAAACAGCACCCACGCACCTAGCACTGGCCTACCAGGCACTGAGCCACAAGTGACTTCGCAGCCACAAACAGCAGCCACGCACCTAGCACTGGCCTAGCAGGCACTGAGCCACAAGTGACCTCACAGTTGAAAACAGCAGCCATGCACCTAGCACTGGCCTAGCAGGCACTGAGCCACCACTGACCTCACAATTGAAAACAGCAGCCACGCATCTAGCACTGGCCTAGCAGGCACTGAGCCACCACTGACCTCACAAGCACAAACAGCAGCCACGCACCTAGCACTGGCCTAGCAGGCACTGAGCCACCACTGACCTCAAAACCACAAACAGCAGCCATGCACCTAGCACTGGCCTAGCAGGCACTGAGCCACCACTGACCTCACAACCACAAACAGCAGCCACACACCTAGCACTGGCCTAGCAGGCACTGAGCCACCACTGACCTCACAAGCACAAACAGCAGCCACGCACCTAGCACTGGCCTAGCAGGCACTGAGCCACCACTGACCTCACAAGCACAAACAGCAGCCACGCACCTAGCACTGGCCTAGCAGGCACTGAGCCACAAGTGACCTCACAATTGAAAACAGCACCCACGCACCTAGCACTGGCCTAGCAGGCACTGAGCCACCACTGACCTCACAGTTGAAAACAGCAGCCACTCACCTAGCACTGGCCTAGCAGGCACTGAGCCACAAGTGACCTCACAATTGAAAACAGCAGCCACGCACCTAGCACTGGCCTAGCAGGCACTGAGCCACCACTGACCTCAAAATTGAAAACAGCAGCCACGCACCTAGCACTGGCCTAGCAGGCACTGAGCCACAAGTGACCTCACAATTGAAAACAGCAGCCACGCACCTAGCACTGGCCTAGCAGGCACTGAGCCACCACTGACCTCACAAGCACAAACAGCAGCCACGCACCTAGCACTGGCCTAGCAGGCACTGAGCCACCACTGACCTCACAACCACAAACAGCAGCCACGCACCTAGCACTGGCCTAGCAGGCACTGAGCCACAAGTGACCTAACAAAAACAAACAGCAGCCACGCACCTAGCACTGGCCTAGCAGGCACTGAGCCACAAGTGACCTCAGAACCACCAACAGCAGCCACGCACCTAGCACTGGCCTAGCAGGCACTGAGCCACCACTGACCTCACAATTAAAAACAGCAGCCACGCACCTAGCACTGGCCTAGCAGGCACTGAGCCACCACTGACCTCACAAGCACAAACAGCAGCCACGCATCTAGCACTGGCCTAGCAGGCACTGAGCCACCACTGACCTCACAACCACAAACAGCAGCCACGCACCTAGCACTGGCCTAGCAGGCACTGAGCCACCACTGACCTCACAATTAAAAACAGCAGCCACGCACCCAGAACTGGCCTAGCAGGCACTGAGCCACCACTGACCTCACAACCACAAACAGCAGCCACGCACCTAGCACTGGCCTAGCAGGCACTGAGCCACCACTGACCTCACAATTGAAAACAGCAGCCACGCACCTAGCACTGGCCTAGCAGGCACTGAGCCACCACTGACCTCACAATTGAAAACAGCACCCACGCACCGAGCACTGGCCTAGCAGGCACTGAGCCACAAGTGACCTCACAATTGAAAACAGCAGCCATGCACCTAGCACTGGCCTAGCAGGCACTGAGCCACCACTGACCTCACAATTGAAAACAGCAGCCACGCACCTAGCACTGGCCTAGCAGGCACTGAGCCACCACTGACCTCACAAGCACAAACAGCAGCCACGCACCTAGCACTGGCCTAGCAGGCACTGAGCCACAAGTGACCTCACAACCACAAACAGCACCCACGCACCTAGCACTGGCCTAGCAGGCACTGAGCCAACACTGATCTCACAAACACAAACAGCAGCCACGCACCTAGCACTGGCCTAGCAGGCACTGAGCCACCACTGACCTCACAATTGAAAACAGCAGCCACGCACCTAGCACTGGCCTAGCAGGCACTGAGCCACAAGTGACCTCACAATTGAAAACATCAGCCACGCACCTAGCACTGGCCTAGCAGGCACTGAGCCACCACTGACCTCACAACCACAAACAGCACCAACGCACCTAGCACTGGCCTAGCAGGCACTGAGCCACCACTGACCTCACAATTGAAAACAGCACCCACGCACCTAGCACTGGCCTAGCAGGCACTGAGCCACCACTGACCTCACAAACACAAACAGCAGCCACGCACCTAGCACTGGCCTAGCAGGCACTGCGCGACCACTGACCTCACAATTGAAAACAGCAGCCACGCACCTAGCACTGGCCTAGCAGGCACTGAGCCACCACTGACCTCACAACCACAAACAGCACCCACGCACCTAGCACTGGCCTAGCAGGCACTGAGCCACCACTGACCTCACAAGCACAAACAGCAGCCACGCATCTAGCACTGGCCTAGCAGGCACTGAGCCACCACTGACCTCACAACCACAAACAGCAGCCACGCACCTAGCACTGGCCTAGCAGGCACTGAGCCACCACTGACCTCACAATTAAAAACAGCAGCCACGCACCCAGAACTGGCCTAGCAGGCACTAAGCCACCACTGACCTCACAACCACAAACAGCAGCCACGCACCTAGCACTGGCCTAGCAGGCACTGAGCCACCACTGACCTCACAATTGAAAACAGCAGCCAAGCACCTAGCACTGGCCTAGCAGGCACTGAGCCACAAGTGACCTCACAATTGAAAACAGCAGCCACGCACCTAGCACTGGCCTAGCAGGCAGTGAGCCACCACTGACCTCACAACCACAAACAGCAGCCACGCACCTAGCACTGGCCTAGCAGGCACTGAGCCACAAGTGACCTCACAATTAAAAACAGCAGCCACGCACCCAGAACTGGCCTAGCAGGCACTGAGCCACCACTGAGCTCACAACCACAAACAGCACCCACGCACCTAGCACTGGCCTAGCAGGCACTGAGCCACCACTGACCTCACAATTGAAAACAGCACCCACGCACCGAGCACTGGAGTAGCAGGCACTGAGCCACCACTGACCTCACAACCACAAACAGCACCCACGCACCTAGCACTGGCCTAGCAGGCACTGAGCCACCACTGACCTCACAACCACAAACAGCAGCCACGCACCTAGCACTGGCCTAGCAGGCACTGAGCCACAAGTGACCTCACAATTGAAAACAGCACCCACGCACCTAGCACTGGCCTAGCAGGCACTGAGCCACCACTGACCTCACAGTTGAAAACAGCAGCCACGCACCTAGCACTGGCCTAGCAGGCACTGAGCCACAAGTGACCTCACAATTGAAAACAGCAGCCACGCACCTAGCACTGGCCTAGCAGGCACTGAGCCACCACTGACCTCAAAATTGAAAACAGCAGCCACGCACCTAGCACTGGCCTAGCAGGCACTGAGCCACAAGTGACCTCACAATTGAAAACAGCAGCCACGCACCTAGCACTGGCCTAGCAGGCACTGAGCCACCACTGACCTCACAAGCACAAACAGCAGCCACGCACCTAGCACTGGCCTAGCAGGCACTGAGCCACCACTGACCTCACAACCACAAACAGCAGCCACACACCTAGCACTGGCCTAGCAGGCACTGAGCCACCACTGACCTCACAAGCACAAACAGCAGCCACGCACCTAGCACTGGCCTAGCAGGCACTGAGCCACCACTGACCTCACAAGCACAAACAGCAGCCACGCACCTAGCACTGGCCTAGCAGGCACTGAGCCACAAGTGACCTCACAATTGAAAACAGCACCCACGCACCTAGCACTGGCCTAGCAGGCACTGAGCCACCACTGACCTCACAGTTGAAAACAGCAGCCACTCACCTAGCACTGGCCTAGCAGGCACTGAGCCACAAGTGACCTCACAATTGAAAACAGCAGCCACGCACCTAGCACTGGCCTAGCAGGCACTGAGCCACCACTGACCTCAAAATTGAAAACAGCAGCCACGCACCTAGCACTGGCCTAGCAGGCACTGAGCCACAAGTGACCTCACAATTGAAAACAGCAGCCACGCACCTAGCACTGGCCTAGCAGGCACTGAGCCACCACTGACCTCACAAGCACAAACAGCAGCCACGCACCTAGCACTGGCCTAGCAGGCACTGAGCCACCACTGACCTCACAACCACAAACAGCAGCCACGCACCTAGCACTGGCCTAGCAGGCACTGAGCCACAAGTGACCTAACAAAAACAAACAGCAGCCACGCACCTAGCACTGGCCTAGCAGGCACTGAGCCACAAGTGACCTCAGAACCACAAACAGCAGCCACGCACCAAGCACTGGCCTAGCAGGCACTGAGCCACCACTGACCTCACAGTTGAAAACAGCAGCCATGCACCTAGCACTGGCCTAGCAGGCACTGAGCCACCACTGACCTCACAAGCACAAACAGCAGCCACGCACCTAGCACTGGCCTAGCAGGCACTGAGCCACCACTGACCTCACAGTTGAAAACAGCAGCCATGCACCTAGCACTGGCCTAGCAGGCACTGAGCCACCACTGGCCTCACAACCACCAACAGCAGCCACGCACCTAGCACTGGCCTAGCAGGCACTGAGCCACAAGTGACCTCACAACCACAAACAGCACCCACGCACCTAGCACTGGCCTAGCAGGCACTGAGCCACCACTGACCTCACAATTGAAAACAGTAGCCACGCACCTAGCACTGGCCTAGCAGGCACTGAGCCACCACTGACCTCACAATTGAAAACAGCAGCCACGCACCTAGCACTGGCCTAGCAGGCACTGAGCCACAAGTGACCTCACAATTGAAAACAGCAGCCACGCACCTAGCACTGGCCTAGCAGGCACTGAGCCACAAGTGACCTCACAACCACAAACAGCAGCCACGCACCAAGCACTGGCCTACCAGGCACTGAGCCACAAGTGACTTCGCAGCCACAAACAGCAGCCACGCACCTAGCACTGGCCTAGCAGGCACTGAGCCACAAGTGACCTCATAACCACAAACAGCAGCCATGCACCTAGCACTGGCCTAGCAGGCACTGAGCCACCACTGACCTCACAATTGAAAACAGCAGCCACGCGCCTAGCACTGGCCTAGCAGGCACTGAGCCACAAGTGACCTCACAGTTGAAAACAGCAGCCATGCACCTAGCACTGGCCTAGCAGGCACTGCGCCACCACTGACCTCACAAGCACAAACAGCAGCCACGCACCTAGCACTGGCCTAGCAGGCACTGAGCCACCACTGACCTCACAATTGAAAACAGCAGCCACGCACCTAGCACTGGCCTAGCAGGCACTGAGCCACAAGTGACCTCACAATTGAAAACAGCAGCCACGCACCTAGCACTGGCCTAGCAGGCACTGAGCCAAAACTGACCTCACAATTGAAAACAGCAGCCACGCACCTAGCACTGGCCTAGCAGGCACTGAGCAACAAGTGACCTCGCAACCACAAACAGCAGCCACGCACCTAGCACTGGCCTAGCAGGCACTGAGCCACCACTGACCTCACAAGCACAAACAGCAGCCACGCACCTAGCACTGGCCTAGCAGGCACTGAGCCACAAGTGACCTCACAATTGAAAACAGCAGCCACGCACCTAGCACTGGCCTAGCAGGCACTGAGCCACAAGTGACCTCAGAACCACAAACAGCAGCCACGCACCAAGCACTGGCCTACCAGGCACTGAGCCACCACTGACCTCACAACCACAAACAGCAGCCACGCACCTAGCACTGGCCTAGCAGGCACTGAGCCACAAGTGACCTCACAATTGAAAACAGCAGCCACGCACCTAGCACTGGCCTAGCAGGCACTGAGCCACAAGTGACCTCACAAGCACAAACAGCAGCCAGGCACCTAGCACTGGCCTAGCAGGCACTGAGCCACCACTGACCTCACAACCACAAACAGCAGCCACGCACCTAGCACTGGCCTAGCAGGCACTGAGCCACCACTGACCTCACAACCACAAACAGCACCCACACACCCAGCACTGGCCTAGCAGGCACTGAGCCACAAGTGACCTCACAATTGAAAACAGCAGCCACGCACCTAGCACTGGCCTAGCAGGCACTGAGCAACAAGTGACTTCACAACCACAAACAGCACCCACGCACCTAGCACTGGCCTAGCAGGCACTGAGCCACCACTGACCTCACAATTGAAAACAGCAGCCACGCACCTAGCACTGGCCTAGCAGGCACTGAGCCACAAGTGACCTCACAAGCACAAACAGCAGCCACGCACCTAGCACTGGCCTAGCAGGCACTGAGCCACCACTGACCTCACAACTGAAAACAGCAGCCACGCACCTAGCACTGGCCTAGCAGGCACTGAGCCACCACTGACCTCACAACAACAAACAGCACCCACGCACCTAGCACTGGCCTACCAGGCACTGAGCCTCAAGTGACTTCGCAGCCACAAACAGCAGCCACGCACCTAGCACTGGCCTAGCAGGCACTGAGCCACAAGTGACCTCACAACAACAAACAGCACCCACGCACCTAGCACTGGCCTACCAGGCACTGAGCCACAAGTGACTTCGCAGCCACAAACAGCAGCCACGCACCTAGCACTGGCCTAGCAGGCACTGAGCCACAAGTGACCTCACAGTTGAAAACAGCAGCCATGCACCTAGCACTGGCCTAGCAGGCACTGAGCCACCACTGACCTCACAATTGAAAACAGCAGCCACGCATCTAGCACTGGCCTAGCAGGCACTGAGCCACCACTGACCTCACAAGCACAAACAGCAGCCACGCACCTAGCACTGGCCTAGCAGGCACTGAGCCACAAGTGACCTCACAATTGAAAACAGCAGCCACGCACCTAGCACTGGCCTAGCAGGCACTGAGCCACCACTGACCTCACAAGCACAAACAGCAGCCACGCACCTAGCACTGGCCTAGCAGGCACTGAGCCACCACTGACCTCACAACCACAAACAGCAGCCACACACCTAGCACTGGCCTAGCAGGCACTGAGCCACCACTGACCTCACAAGCACAAACAGCAGCCACGCACCTAGCACTGGCCTAGCAGGCACTGAGCCACCACTGACCTCACAAGCACAAACAGCAGCCACGCACCTAGCACTGGCCTAGCAGGCACTGAGCCACAAGTGACCTCACAATTGAAAACAGCACCCACGCACCTAGCACTGGCCTAGCAGGCACTGAGCCACCACTGACCTCACAGTTGAAAACAGCAGCCACTCACCTAGCACTGGCCTAGCAGGCACTGAGCCACAAGTGACCTCACAATTGAAAACAGCAGCCACGCACCTAGCACTGGCCTAGCAGGCACTGAGCCACCACTGACCTCAAAATTGAAAACAGCAGCCACGCACCTAGCACTGGCCTAGCAGGCACTGAGCCACAAGTGACCTCACAATTGAAAACAGCAGCCACGCACCTAGCACTGGCCTAGCAGGCACTGAGCCACCACTGACCTCACAAGCACAAACAGCAGCCACGCACCTAGCACTGGCCTAGCAGGCACTGAGCCACCACTGACCTCACAACCACAAACAGCAGCCACGCACCTAGCACTGGCCTAGCAGGCACTGAGCCACAAGTGACCTAACAAAAACAAACAGCAGCCACGCACCTAGCACTGGCCTAGCAGGCACTGAGCCACAAGTGACCTCAGAACCACAAACAGCAGCCACGCACCAAGCACTGGCCTAGCAGGCACTGAGCCACCACTGACCTCACAGTTGAAAACAGCAGCCATGCACCTAGCACTGGCCTAGCAGGCACTGAGCCACCACTGACCTCACAAGCACAAACAGCAGCCACGCACCTAGCACTGGCCTAGCAGGCACTGAGCCACAAGTGACCTCACAGTTGAAAACAGCAGCCATGCACCTAGCACTGGCCTAGCAGGCACTGAGCCACCACTGGCCTCACAACCACCAACAGCAGCCACGCACCTAGCACTGGCCTAGCAGGCACTGAGCCACAAGTGACCTCACAACCACAAACAGCACCCACGCACCTAGCACTGGCCTAGCAGGCACTGAGCCACCACTGACCTCACAATTGAAAACAGTAGCCACGCACCTAGCACTGGCCTAGCAGGCACTGAGCCACCACTGACCTCACAATTGAAAACAGCAGCCACGCGCCTAGCACTGGCCTAGCAGGCACTGAGCCACAAGTGACCTCACAGTTGAAAACAGCAGCCATGCACCTAGCACTGGCCTAGCAGGCACTGCGCCACCACTGACCTCACAAGCACAAACAGCAGCCACGCACCTAGCACTGGCCTAGCAGGCACTGAGCCACCACTGACCTCACAATTGAAAACAGCAGCCACGCACCTAGCACTGGCCTAGCAGGCACTGAGCCACAAGTGACCTCACAATTGAAAACAGCAGCCACGCACCTAGCACTGGCCTAGCAGGCACTGAGCCAAAACTGACCTCACAATTGAAAACAGCAGCCACGCACCTAGCACTGGCCTAGCAGGCACTGAGCAACAAGTGACCTCGCAACCACAAACAGCAGCCACGCACCTAGCACTGGCCTAGCAGGCACTGAGCCACCACTGACCTCACAAGCACAAACAGCATCCACGCACCTAGCACTGGCCTAGCAGGCACTGAGCCACAAGTGACCTCACAATTGAAAACAGCAGCCACGCACCTAGCACTGGCCTAGCAGGCACTGAGCCACAAGTGACCTCAGAACCACAAACAGCAGCCACGCACCAAGCACTGGCCTACCAGGCACTGAGCCACCACTGACCTCACAACCACAAACAGCAGCCACGCACCTAGCACTGGCCTAGCAGGCACTGAGCCACAAGTGACCTCACAATTGAAAACAGCAGCCACGCACCTAGCACTGGCCTAGCAGGCACTGAGCCACAAGTGACCTCACAAGCACAAACAGCAGCCAGGCACCTAGCACTGGCCTAGCAGGCACTGAGCCACCACTGACCTCACAACCACAAACAGCAGCCACGCACCTAGCACTGGCCTAGCAGGCACTGAGCCACCACTGACCTCACAACCACAAACAGCACCCACACACCCAGCACTGGCCTAGCAGGCACTGAGCCACAAGTGACCTCACAATTGAAAACAGCAGCCACGCACCTAGCACTGGCCTAGCAGGCACTGAGCAACAAGTGACTTCACAACCACAAACAGCACCCACGCACCTAGCACTGGCCTAGCAGGCACTGAGCCACCACTGACCTCACAATTGAAAACAGCAGCCACGCACCTAGCACTGGCCTAGCAGGCACTGAGCCACCACTGACCTCACAAGCACAAACAGCAGCCACGCACCTAGCACTGGCCTAGCAGGCACTGAGCCACCACTGACCTCACAACTGAAAACAGCAGCCACGCACCTAGCACTGGCCTAGCAGGCACTGAGCCACCACTGACCTCACAACAACAAACAGCACCCACGCACCTAGCACTGGCCTACCAGGCACTGAGCCACAAGTGACTTCGCAGCCACAAACAGCAGCCACGCACCTAGCACTGGCCTAGCAGGCACTGAGCCACAAGTGACCTCACAACAACAAACAGCACCCACGCACCTAGCACTGGCCTACCAGGCACTGAGCCACAAGTGACTTCGCAGCCACAAACAGCAGCCACGCACCTAGCACTGGCCTAGCAGGCACTGAGCCACAAGTGACCTCACAGTTGAAAACAGCAGCCATGCACCTAGCACTGGCCTAGCAGGCACTGAGCCACCACTGACCTCACAATTGAAAACAGCAGCCACGCATCTAGCACTGGCCTAGCAGGCACTGAGCCACCACTGACCTCACAAGCACAAACAGCAGCCACGCACCTAGCACTGGCCTAGCAGGCACTGAGCCACCACTGACCTCACAATTGAAAACAGCACCCACGCACCTAGCACTGGCCTAGCAGGCACTGAGCCACCACTGACCTCACAGTTGAAAACAGCAGCCACTCACCTAGCACTGGCCTAGCAGGCACTGAGCCACAAGTGACCTCACAATTGAAAACAGCAGCCACGCACCTAGCACTGGCCTAGCAGGCACTGAGCCACCACTGACCTCAAAATTGAAAACAGCAGCCACGCACCTAGCACTGGCCTAGCAGGCACTGAGCCACAAGTGACCTCACAATTGAAAACAGCAGCCACGCACCTAGCACTGGCCTAGCAGGCACTGAGCCACCACTGACCTCACAAGCACAAACAGCAGCCACGCACCTAGCACTGGCCTAGCAGGCACTGAGCCACCACTGACCTCACAACCACAAACAGCAGCCACGCACCTAGCACTGGCCTAGCAGGCACTGAGCCACAAGTGACCTAACAAAAACAAACAGCAGCCACGCACCTAGCACTGGCCTAGCAGGCACTGAGCCACAAGTGACCTCAGAACCACCAACAGCAGCCACGCACCTAGCACTGGCCTAGCAGGCACTGAGCCACCACTGACCTCACAATTAAAAACAGCAGCCACGCACCTAGCACTGGCCTAGCAGGCACTGAGCCACCACTGACCTCACAACCACAAACAGCAGCCACGCACCCAGCACTGGCCTAGCAGGCACTGAGCCACCACTGACCTCACAACCACAAACAGCAGCCACGCACCTAGCACTGGCCTAGCAGGCACTGAGCCACCACTGACCTCACAATTAAAAACAGCAGCCACGCACCCAGAACTGGCCTAGCAGGCACTGAGCCACCACTGACCTCACAACCACAAACAGCAGCCACGCACCTAGCACTGGCCTAGCAGGCACTGAGCCACCACTGACCTCACAATTGAAAACAGCAGCCACGCACCTAGCACTGGCCTAGCAGGCACTGAGCCACCACTGACCTCACAATTGAAAACAGCACCCACGCACCGAGCACTGGCCTAGCAGGCACTGAGCCACAAGTGACCTCACAATTGAAAACAGCAGCCATGCACCTAGCACTGGCCTAGCAGGCACTGAGCCACCACTGACCTCACAATTGAAAACAGCAGCCACGCACCTAGCACTGGCCTAGCAGGCACTGAGCCACCACTGACCTCACAAGCACAAACAGCACCCACGCACCTAGCACTGGCCTAGCAGGCACTGAGCCACAAGTGACCTCACAACCACAAACAGCACCCACGCACCTAGCACTGGCCTAGCAGGCACTGAGCCACCACTGATCTCACAAACACAAACAGCAGCCACGCACCTAGCACTGGCCTAGCAGGCACTGAGCCACCACTGACCTCACAATTGAAAACAGCAGCCACGCACCTAGCACTGGCCTAGCAGGCACTGAGCCACAAGTGACCTCACAATTGAAAACATCAGCCACGCACCTAGCACTGGCCTAGCAGGCACTGAGCCACCACTGACCTCACAACCACAAACAGCACCAACGCACCTAGCACTGGCCTAGCAGGCACTGAGCCACCACTGACCTCACAATTGAAAACAGCACCCACGCACCTAGCACTGGCCTAGCAGGCACTGAGCCACCACTGACCTCACAAACACAAACAGCAGCCACGCACCTAGCACTGGCCTAGCAGGCACTGCGCGACCACTGACCTCACAATTGAAAACAGCAGCCACGCACCTAGCACTGGCCTAGCAGGCACTGAGCCACCACTGACCTCACAACCACAAACAGCAGCCACGCACCTAGCACTGGCCTAGCAGGCACTGAGCCACCACTGACCTCACAAGCACAAACAGCAGCCACGCATCTAGCACTGGCCTAGCAGGCACTGAGCCACCACTGACCTCACAACCACAAACAGCAGCCACGCACCTAGCACTGGCCTAGCAGGCACTGAGCCACCACTGACCTCACAATTAAAAACAGCAGCCACGCACCCAGAACTGGCCTAGCAGGCACTAAGCCACCACTGACCTCACAACCACAAACAGCAGCCACGCACCTAGCACTGGCCTAGCAGGCACTGAGCCACCACTGACCTCACAATTGAAAACAGCAGCCAAGCACCTAGCACTGGCCTAGCAGGCACTGAGCCACCACTGACCTCACAATTGAAAACAGCAGCCACGCACCTAGCACTGGCCTAGCAGGCAGTGAGCCACCACTGACCTCACAACCACAAACAGCAGCCACGCACCTAGCACTGGCCTAGCAGGCACTGAGCCACAAGTGACCTCACAATTAAAAACAGCAGCCACGCACCCAGAACTGGCCTAGCAGGCACTGAGCCACCACTGAGCTCACAACCACAAACAGCACCCACGCACCTAGCACTGGCCTAGCAGGCACTGAGCCACCACTGACCTCACAATTGAAAACAGCACCCACGCACCGAGCACTGGAGTAGCAGGCACTGAGCCACCACTGACCTCACAACCACAAACAGCACCCACGCACCTAGCACTGGCCTAGCAGGCACTGAGCCACCACTGACCTCACAACCACAAACAGCAGCCACGCACCTAGCACTGGCCTAGCAGGCACTGAGCCACCACTGACCTCACAATTGAAAACAGCACCCACGCACCTAGCACTGGCCTAGCAGGCACTGAGCCACCACTGACCTCACAGTTGAAAACAGCAGCCACGCACCTAGCACTGGCCTAGCAGGCACTGAGCCACAAGTGACCTCACAATTGAAAACAGCACCCACGCACCTAGCACTGGCCTAGCAGGCACTGAGCCACCACTGACCTCAAAATTGAAAACAGCAGCCACGCACCTAGCACTGGCCTAGCAGGCACTGAGCCACAAGTGACCTCACAATTGAAAACAGCAGCCACGCACCTAGCACTGGCCTAGCAGGCACTGAGCCACCACTGACCTCACAAGCACAAACAGCAGCCACGCACCTAGCACTGGCCTAGCAGGCACTGAGCCACCACTGACCTCACAACCACAAACAGCAGCCACGCACCTAGCACTGGCCTAGCAGGCACTGAGCCACAAGTGACCTCACAGTTGAAAACAGCAGCCATGCACCTAGCACTGGCCTAGCAGGCACTGAGCCACCACTGGCCTCACAACCACCAACAGCAGCCACGCACCTAGCACTGGCCTAGCAGGCACTGAGCCACAAGTGACCTCACAACCACAAACAGCACCCACGCACCTAGCACTGGCCTAGCAGGCACTGAGCCACCACTGACCTCACAACCACAAACAGCAGCCACGCACCTAGCACTGGCCTAGCAGGCACTGAGCCACAAGTGACCTCACAGTTGAAAACAGCAGCCATGCACCTAGCACTGGCCTAGCAGGCACTGAGCCACCACTGGCCTCACAACCACCAACAGCAGCCACGCACCTAGCACTGGCCTAGCAGGCACTGAGCCACAAGTGACCTCACAACCACAAACAGCACCCACGCACCTAGCACTGGCCTAGCAGGCACTGAGCCACCACTGACCTCACAATTGAAAACAGTAGCCACGCACCTAGCACTGGCCTAGCAGGCACTGAGCCACCACTGACCTCACAATTGAAAACAGCAGCCACGCACCTAGCACTGGCCTAGCAGGCACTGAGCCACTACTGACCTCACAATTGAAAACAGCAGCCATGCACCTAGCACTGGCCTAGCAGGCACTGAGCCACAAGTGACCTCACAATTGAAAACAGCAGCCACGCACCTAGCACTGGCCTAGCAGGCACTGAGCCACAAGTGACCTCACAACCACAAACAGCAGCCACGCACCAAGCACTGGCCTACCAGGCACTGAGCCACAAGTGACTTCGCAGCCACAAACAGCAGCCACGCACCTAGCACTGGCCTAGCAGGCACTGAGCCACAAGTGACCTCATAACCACAAACAGCAGCCACGCACCTAGCACTGGCTTAGCAGGCACTGAGCCACCACTGACCTCACAACCACAAACAGCAGCCACGCACCTAGCACTGGCCTAGCAGGCACTGAGCCACAAGTGACCTCACAATTGAAAACAGCAGCCACGCACCTAGCACTGGCCTAGCAGGCACTGAGCCACCACTGACCTCACAATTGAAAACAGCAGCCACGCACCTAGCACTGGCCTAGCAGGCACTGAGCCACCACTGACCTCACAATTAAAAACAGCAGCCACGCACCTAGCACTGGCCTAGCAGGCACTGAGCCACCACTGACCTCACAAGCACAAACAGCAGCCACGCACCTAGCACTGGCCTAGCAGGCACTGAGCCACCACTGACCTCACAATTAAAAACAGCAGCCACGCACCCAGAACTGGCCTAGCAGGCACTGAGCCACCACTGACCTCACAACCACAAACAGCAGCCACGCACCTAGCACTGGCCTAGCAGGCACTGAGCCACCACTGACCTCACAATTGAAAACAGCAGCCACGCACCTAGCACTGGCCTAGCAGGCACTGAGCCACCACTGACCTCACAATTGAAAACAGCACCCACGCACCGAGCACTGGCCTAGCAGGCACTGAGCCACCACTGACCTCACCATTGAAAACAGCAGCCATGCACCTAGCACTGGCCTAGCAGGCACTGAGCCACCACTGACCTCACAATTGAAAACAGCAGCCACGCACCTAGCACTGGCCTAGCAGGCACTGCGCCACCACTGACCTCACAATTGAAAACAGCAGCCATGCACCTAGCACTGGCCTAGCAGGCACTGAGCCACCACTGACCTCGCAACCACAAACAGCACCCACGCACCTAGCACTGGCCTAGCAGGCACTGAGCCACCACTGACCTCACAATTGAAAACAGCAGCCACGCACCCAGCACTGGAGTAGCAGTCACTGAGCTACCACTGACCTCACAAGCACAAACAGCAGCCACGCACCTAGCACTGGCCTAGCAGGCACTGAGCCACCACTGACCTCACAACCACAAACAGCAGCCACGCACCTAGCACTGGCCTAGCAGGCACTGAGCCACAAGTGACCTCACAATTGAAAACAGCAGCCACGCACCTAGCACTGGCCTAGCAGGCACTGAGCCACAAGTGACCTCACAATTGAAAACAGCAGCCACGCACCCAGCACTGGCCTAGCAGGCACTGAGCCACCACTGACCTCACAATTGAAAACAGCAGCCACGCACCTAGCACTGGCCTAGCAGGCACTGAGCCACCACTGACCTCACAATTGAAAACAGCAGCCACGCACCTAGCACTGGCCTAGCAGGCACTGAGCCACCACTGACCTCACAATTAAAAACAGCAGCCACGCACCTAGCACTGGCCTAGCAGGCACTGAGCCACCACTGACCTCACAACCACAAACAGCAGCCACGCACCTAGCACTGGCCTAGCAGGCACTGAGCCACCACTGACCTCACAATTAAAAACAGCAGCCACGCACCCAGAACTGGCCTAGCAGGCACTGAGCCACCACTGACCTCACAACCACAAACAGCAGCCACGCACCTAGCACTGGCCTAGCAGGCACTGAGCCACCACTGACCTCACAATTGAAAACAGCAGCCACGCACCTAGCACTGGCCTAGCAGGCACTGAGCCACCACTGACCTCACAATTGAAAACAGCACCCACGCACCTAGCACTGGCCTAGCAGGCACTGAGCCACAAGTGACCTCACCATTGAAAACAGCAGCCATGCACCTAGCACTGGCCTAGCAGGCACTGAGCCACCACTGACCTCACAATTGAAAACAGCAGCCACGCACCTAGCACTGGCCTAGCAGGCACTGCGCCACCACTGACCTCACAATTGAAAACAGCAGCCACGCACCTAGCACTGGCCTAGCAGGCACTGAGCCACTACTGACCTCACAATTAAAAACAGCAGCCACGCACCTAGCACTGGCCTAGCAGGCACTGAGCCACCACTGACCTCACAACCACAAACAGCAGCCACGCACCCAGCACTGGCCTAGCAGGCACTGAGCCACCACTGACCTCACAACCACAAACAGCAGCCACGCACCTAGCACTGGCCTAGCAGGCACTGAGCCACCACTGACCTCACAATTAAAAACAGCAGCCACGCACCCAGAACTGGCCTAGCAGGCACTGAGCCACCACTGACCTCACAACCACAAACAGCAGCCACGCACCTAGCACTGGCCTAGCAGGCACTGAGCCACCACTGACCTCACAATTGAAAACAGCAGCCACGCACCTAGCACTGGCCTAGCAGGCACTGAGCCACCACTGACCTCACAATTGAAAACAGCACCCACGCACCGAGCACTGGCCTAGCAGGCACTGAGCCACAAGTGACCTCACAATTGAAAACAGCAGCCATGCACCTAGCACTGGCCTAGCAGGCACTGAGCCACCACTGACCTCACAATTGAAAACAGCAGCCACGCACCTAGCACTGGCCTAGCAGGCACTGAGCCACCACTGACCTCACAAGCACAAACAGCACCCACGCACCTAGCACTGGCCTAGCAGGCACTGAGCCACAAGTGACCTCACAACCACAAACAGCACCCACGCACCTAGCACTGGCCTAGCAGGCACTGAGCCACCACTGATCTCACAAACACAAACAGCAGCCACGCACCTAGCACTGGCCTAGCAGGCACTGAGCCACCACTGACCTCACAATTGAAAACAGCAGCCACGCACCTAGCACTGGCCTAGCAGGCACTGAGCCACAAGTGACCTCACAATTGAAAACATCAGCCACGCACCTAGCACTGGCCTAGCAGGCACTGAGCCACCACTGACCTCACAACCACAAACAGCACCAACGCACCTAGCACTGGCCTAGCAGGCACTGAGCCACCACTGACCTCACAATTGAAAACAGCACCCACGCACCTAGCACTGGCCTAGCAGGCACTGAGCCACCACTGACCTCACAAACACAAACAGCAGCCACGCACCTAGCACTGGCCTAGCAGGCACTGCGCGACCACTGACCTCACAATTGAAAACAGCAGCCACGCACCTAGCACTGGCCTAGCAGGCACTGAGCCACCACTGACCTCACAACCACAAACAGCAGCCACGCACCTAGCACTGGCCTAGCAGGCACTGAGCCACCACTGACCTCACAAGCACAAACAGCAGCCACGCATCTAGCACTGGCCTAGCAGGCACTGAGCCACCACTGACCTCACAACCACAAACAGCAGCCACGCACCTAGCACTGGCCTAGCAGGCACTGAGCCACCACTGACCTCACAATTAAAAACAGCAGCCACGCACCCAGAACTGGCCTAGCAGGCACTAAGCCACCACTGACCTCACAACCACAAACAGCAGCCACGCACCTAGCACTGGCCTAGCAGGCACTGAGCCACCACTGACCTCACAATTGAAAACAGCAGCCAAGCACCTAGCACTGGCCTAGCAGGCACTGAGCCACCACTGACCTCACAATTGAAAACAGCAGCCACGCACCTAGCACTGGCCTAGCAGGCAGTGAGCCACCACTGACCTCACAACCACAAACAGCAGCCACGCACCTAGCACTGGCCTAGCAGGCACTGAGCCACAAGTGACCTCACAATTAAAAACAGCAGCCACGCACCCAGAACTGGCCTAGCAGGCACTGAGCCACCACTGAGCTCACAACCACAAACAGCACCCACGCACCTAGCACTGGCCTAGCAGGCACTGAGCCACCACTGACCTCACAATTGAAAACAGCACCCACGCACCGAGCACTGGAGTAGCAGGCACTGAGCCACCACTGACCTCACAACCACAAACAGCACCCACGCACCTAGCACTGGCCTAGCAGGCACTGAGCCACCACTGACCTCACAACCACAAACAGCAGCCACGCACCTAGCACTGGCCTAGCAGGCACTGAGCCACCACTGACCTCACAATTGAAAACAGCACCCACGCACCTAGCACTGGCCTAGCAGGCACTGAGCCACCACTGACCTCACAGTTGAAAACAGCAGCCACGCACCTAGCACTGGCCTAGCAGGCACTGAGCCACAAGTGACCTCACAATTGAAAACAGCACCCACGCACCTAGCACTGGCCTAGCAGGCACTGAGCCACCACTGACCTCAAAATTGAAAACAGCAGCCACGCACCTAGCACTGGCCTAGCAGGCACTGAGCCACAAGTGACCTCACAATTGAAAACAGCAGCCACGCACCTAGCACTGGCCTAGCAGGCACTGAGCCACCACTGACCTCACAAGCACAAACAGCAGCCACGCACCTAGCACTGGCCTAGCAGGCACTGAGCCACCACTGACCTCACAACCACAAACAGCAGCCACGCACCTAGCACTGGCCTAGCAGGCACTGAGCCACAAGTGACCTCACAGTTGAAAACAGCAGCCATGCACCTAGCACTGGCCTAGCAGGCACTGAGCCACCACTGGCCTCACAACCACCAACAGCAGCCACGCACCTAGCACTGGCCTAGCAGGCACTGAGCCACAAGTGACCTCACAACCACAAACAGCACCCACGCACCTAGCACTGGCCTAGCAGGCACTGAGCCACCACTGACCTCACAATTGAAAACAGCAGCCATGCACCTAGCACTGGCCTAGCAGGCACTGAGCCACAAGTGACCTCACAGTTGAAAACAGCAGCCATGCACCTAGCACTGGCCTAGCAGGCACTGAGCCACCACTGGCCTCACAACCACCAACAGCAGCCACGCACCTAGCACTGGCCTAGCAGGCACTGAGCCACAAGTGACCTCACAACCACAAACAGCACCCACGCACCTAGCACTGGCCTAGCAGGCACTGAGCCACCACTGACCTCACAATTGAAAACAGTAGCCACGCACCTAGCACTGGCCTAGCAGGCACTGAGCCACCACTGACCTCACAATTGAAAACAGCAGCCACGCACCTAGCACTGGCCTAGCAGGCACTGAGCCACTACTGACCTCACAATTGAAAACAGCAGCCATGCACCTAGCACTGGCCTAGCAGGCACTGAGCCACAAGTGACCTCACAATTGAAAACAGCAGCCACGCACCTAGCACTGGCCTAGCAGGCACTGAGCCACAAGTGACCTCACAACCACAAACAGCAGCCACGCACCAAGCACTGGCCTACCAGGCACTGAGCCACAAGTGACTTCGCAGCCACAAACAGCAGCCACGCACCTAGCACTGGCCTAGCAGGCACTGAGCCACAAGTGACCTCATAACCACAAACAGCAGCCACGCACCTAGCACTGGCTTAGCAGGCACTGAGCCACCACTGACCTCACAACCACAAACAGCAGCCACGCACCTAGCACTGGCCTAGCAGGCACTGAGCCACAAGTGACCTCACAATTGAAAACAGCAGCCACGCACCTAGCACTGGCCTAGCAGGCACTGAGCCACCACTGACCTCACAATTGAAAACAGCAGCCACGCACCTAGCACTGGCCTAGCAGGCACTGAGCCACCACTGACCTCACAATTAAAAACAGCAGCCACGCACCTAGCACTGGCCTAGCAGGCACTGAGCCACCACTGACCTCACAAGCACAAACAGCAGCCACGCACCTAGCACTGGCCTAGCAGGCACTGAGCCACCACTGACCTCACAATTAAAAACAGCAGCCACGCACCCAGAACTGGCCTAGCAGGCACTGAGCCACCACTGACCTCACAACCACAAACAGCAGCCACGCACCTAGCACTGGCCTAGCAGGCACTGAGCCACCACTGACCTCACAATTGAAAACAGCAGCCACGCACCTAGCACTGGCCTAGCAGGCACTGAGCCACCACTGACCTCACAATTGAAAACAGCACCCACGCACCGAGCACTGGCCTAGCAGGCACTGAGCCACCACTGACCTCACCATTGAAAACAGCAGCCATGCACCTAGCACTGGCCTAGCAGGCACTGAGCCACCACTGACCTCACAATTGAAAACAGCAGCCACGCACCTAGCACTGGCCTAGCAGGCACTGCGCCACCACTGACCTCACAATTGAAAACAGCAGCCATGCACCTAGCACTGGCCTAGCAGGCACTGAGCCACCACTGACCTCGCAACCACAAACAGCACCCACGCACCTAGCACTGGCCTAGCAGGCACTGAGCCACCACTGACCTCACAATTGAAAACAGCAGCCACGCACCCAGCACTGGAGTAGCAGTCACTGAGCTACCACTGACCTCACAAGCACAAACAGCAGCCACGCACCTAGCACTGGCCTAGCAGGCACTGAGCCACCACTGACCTCACAAGCACAAACAGCAGCCACGCACCTAGCACTGGCCTAGCAGGCACTGAGCCACAAGTGACCTCACAATTGAAAACAGCAGCCACGCACCTAGCACTGGCCTAGCAGGCACTGAGCCACAAGTGACCTCACAATTGAAAACAGCAGCCACGCACCCAGCACTGGCCTAGCAGGCACTGAGCCACCACTGACCTCACAATTGAAAACAGCAGCCACGCACCTAGCACTGGCCTAGCAGGCACTGAGCCACCACTGACCTCACAATTGAAAACAGCAGCCACGCACCTAGCACTGGCCTAGCAGGCACTGAGCCACCACTGACCTCACAATTAAAAACAGCAGCCACGCACCTAGCACTGGCCTAGCAGGCACTGAGCCACCACTGACCTCACAACCACAAACAGCAGCCACGCACCTAGCACTGGCCTAGCAGGCACTGAGCCACCACTGACCTCACAATTAAAAACAGCAGCCACGCACCCAGAACTGGCCTAGCAGGCACTGAGCCACCACTGACCTCACAACCACAAACAGCAGCCACGCACCTAGCACTGGCCTAGCAGGCACTGAGCCACCACTGACCTCACAATTGAAAACAGCAGCCACGCACCTAGCACTGGCCTAGCAGGCACTGAGCCACCACTGACCTCACAATTGAAAACAGCACCCACGCACCTAGCACTGGCCTAGCAGGCACTGAGCCACAAGTGACCTCACCATTGAAAACAGCAGCCATGCACCTAGCACTGGCCTAGCAGGCACTGAGCCACCACTGACCTCACAATTGAAAACAGCAGCCACGCACCTAGCACTGGCCTAGCAGGCACTGCGCCACCACTGACCTCACAATTGAAAACAGCAGCCACGCACCTAGCACTGGCCTAGCAGGCACTGAGCCACTACTGACCTCACAATTGAAAACAGCAGCCATGCACCTAGCACTGGCCTAGCAGGCACTGAGCCACAAGTGACCTCACAATTGAAAACAGCAGCCACGCACCTAGCACTGGCCTAGCAGGCACTGAGCCACAAGTGACCTCACAACCACAAACAGCAGCCACGCACCAAGCACTGGCCTACCAGGCACTGAGCCACAAGTGACTTCGCAGCCACAAACAGCAGCCACGCACCTAGCACTGGCCTAGCAGGCACTGAGCCACAAGTGACCTCATAACCACAAACAGCAGCCACGCACCTAGCACTGGCTTAGCAGGCACTGAGCCACCACTGACCTCACAACCACAAACAGCAGCCACGCACCTAGCACTGGCCTAGCAGGCACTGAGCCACAAGTGACCTCACAATTGAAAACAGCAGCCACGCACCTAGCACTGGCCTAGCAGGCACTGAGCCACCACTGACCTCACAATTGAAAACAGCAGCCACGCACCTAGCACTGGCCTAGCAGGCACTGAGCCACCACTGACCTCACAATTAAAAACAGCAGCCACGCACCTAGCACTGGCCTAGCAGGCACTGAGCCACCACTGACCTCACAAGCACAAACAGCAGCCACGCACCTAGCACTGGCCTAGCAGGCACTGAGCCACCACTGACCTCACAATTAAAAACAGCAGCCACGCACCGAGCACTGGCCTAGCAGGCACTGAGCCACCACTGACCTCACAACCACAAACAGCAGCCACGCACCTAGCACTGGCCTAGCAGGCACTGAGCCACCACTGACCTCACAATTGAAAACAGCAGCCACGCACCTAGCACTGGCCTAGCAGGCACTGAGCCACCACTGACCTCACAATTGAAAACAGCACCCACGCACCGAGCACTGGCCTAGCAGGCACTGAGCCACCACTGACCTCACCATTGAAAACAGCAGCCATGCACCTAGCACTGGCCTAGCAGGCACTGAGCCACCACTGACCTCACAATTGAAAACAGCAGCCACGCACCTAGCACTGGCCTAGCAGGCACTGCGCCACCACTGACCTCACAATTGAAAACAGCAGCCATGCACCTAGCACTGGCCTAGCAGGCACTGAGCCACCACTGACCTCGCAACCACAAACAGCACCCACGCACCTAGCACTGGCCTAGCAGGCACTGAGCCACCACTGACCTCACAATTGAAAACAGCAGCCACGCACCCAGCACTGGAGTAGCAGTCACTGAGCTACCACTGACCTCACAAGCACAAACAGCAGCCACGCACCTAGCACTGGCCTAGCAGGCACTGAGCCACCACTGACCTCACAACCACAAACAGCAGCCACGCACCTAGCACTGGCCTAGCAGGCACTGAGCCACAAGTGACCTCACAATTGAAAACAGCAGCCACGCACCTAGCACTGGCCTAGCAGGCACTGAGCCACAAGTGACCTCACAATTGAAAACAGCAGCCACGCACCCAGCACTGGCCTAGCAGGCACTGAGCCACCACTGACCTCACAATTGAAAACAGCAGCCACGCACCTAGCACTGGCCTAGCAGGCACTGAGCCACCACTGACCTCACAATTGAAAACAGCAGCCACGCACCTAGCACTGGCCTAGCAGGCACTGAGCCACCACTGACCTCACAATTAAAAACAGCAGCCACGCACCTAGCACTGGCCTAGCAGGCACTGAGCCACCACTGACCTCACAACCACAAACAGCAGCCACGCACCTAGCACTGGCCTAGCAGGCACTGAGCCACCACTGACCTCACAATTAAAAACAGCAGCCACGCACCCAGAACTGGCCTAGCAGGCACTGAGCCACCACTGACCTCACAACCACAAACAGCAGCCACGCACCTAGCACTGGCCTAGCAGGCACTGAGCCACCACTGACCTCACAATTGAAAACAGCAGCCACGCACCTAGCACTGGCCTAGCAGGCGCTGAGCCACCACTGACCTCACAATTGAAAACAGCACCCACGCACCGAGCACTGGCCTAGCAGGCACTGAGCCACAAGTGACCTCACCATTGAAAACAGCAGCCATGCACCTAGCACTGGCCTAGCAGGCACTGAGCCACCACTGACCTCACAATTGAAAACAGCAGCCACGCACCTAGCACTGGCCTAGCAGGCACTGCGCCACCACTGACCTCACAATTGAAAACAGCAGCCATGCACCTAGCACTGGCCTAGCAGGCACTGAGCCACCACTGACCTCGCAACCACAAAAAGCACCCACGCACCTAGCACTGGCCTAGCAGGCACTGAGCCACCACTGACCTCACAATTGAAAACAGCAGCCACGCACCCAGCACTGGAGTAGCAGGCACTGAGCCACAAGTGACCTCACAATTGAAAACAGCAGCCACGCACCTAGCACTGGCCTAGCAGGCACTGAGCCACAAGTGACCTCACAATTGAAAACAGCAGCCACGCACCCAGCACTGGCCTAGCAGGCACTGAGCCACCACTGACCTCACAATTGAAAACAGCAGCCACGCACCTAGCACTGGCCTAGCAGGCACTGAGCCACAAGTGACCTCACAATTGAAAACAGCAGCCACGCACCTAGCACTGGCCTAGCAGGCACTGAGCCACAAGTGACCTCACAATTGAAAACAGCAGCCACGCACCTAGCACTGGCCTAGCAGGCACTGAGCCACCACTGACCTCACAACCACAAACAGCACCCACGCACCTAGCACTGGCCTAGCAGGCACTGAGCCACCACTGACCTCACAATTGAAAACAGCAGCCACGCACCTAGCACTGGCCTAGCAGGCACTGAGCCACAAGTGACCTCACAATTGAAAACAGCAGCCACGCACCTAGCACTGGCCTAGCAGGCACTGAGCCACAAGTGACCTCACAATTGAAAACAGCAGCCACGCACCTAGCACTGGCCTAGCAGGCACTGAGCCACCACTGACCTCACAACCACAAACAGCACCCACGCACCTAGCACTGGCCTAGCAGGCACTGAGCCACAAGTGACCTCACAATTGAAAACAGCAGCCACGCACCTAGCACTGGCCTAGCAGGCACTGAGCCACCACTGACCTCACAAACACAAACAGCAGCCACGCACCTAGCACTGGCCTAGCAGGCACTGCGCCACCACTGACCTCACAATTGAAAACAGCAGCCATGCACCTAGCACTGGCCTAGCAGGCACTGAGCCACAAGTGACCTCACAATTGAAAACAGCAGCCACGCACCTAGCACTGGCCTAGCAGGCACTGAGCCACAAGTGACCTCACAATTGAAAACAGCAGCCACGCACCTAGCACTGGCCTAGCAGGCACTGAGCCACCACTGACCTCACAACCACAAACAGCAGCCACGCACCTAGCACTGGCCTAGCAGGCACTGAGCAACAAGTGACCTCACAATTGAAAACAGCAGCCACGCACCTAGCACTGGCCTAGCAGGCACTGAGCCACCACTGACCTCACAATTGAAAACAGCAGCCACGCACCTAGCACTGGCCTAGCAGGCACTGAGCCACCACTGACCTCACAAGCACAAACAGCAGCCACGCATCTAGCACTGGCCTAGCAGGCACTGAGCCACCACTGACCTCACAAGCACAAACAGCAGCCACGCACCTAGCACTGGCCTAGCAGGCACTGAGCCACCACTGACCTCACAACCACAAACAGCACCCACGCACCTAGCACTCGCCTATCAGACACTGAGCCACAAGTGACCTCACAATTGAAAACAGCAGCCACGCACCTAGCACTGGCCTAGCAGGCACTGAGCCACCACTGACCTCACAATTGAAAACAGCAGCCACGCACCTAGCACTGGCCTAGCAGGCACTGAGCCACCACTGACCTCACAATTGAAAACAGCAGCCACGCACCTAGCACTGGCCTAGCAGGCACTGAGCCACAAGTGACCTCACAATTGAAAACAGCAGCCACGCACCTAGCACTGGCCTAGCAGGCACTGAGCCACCACTGACCTCACAATTGAAAACAGCAGCCACGCACCTAGCACTGGCCTAGCAGGCACTGAGCCACCACTGACCTCACAACCACAAACAGCAGCCACGCACCCAGCACTGGCCTAGCAGGCACTGAGCCACCACTGACCTCACAAGCACAAACAGCAGCCACGCACCTAGCACTGGCCTAGCAGGCACTGAGCCACCACTGACCTCACAATTAAAAACAGCAGCCACGCACCCAGAACTGGCCTAGCAGGCACTGAGCCACCACTGACCTCACAACCACAAACAGCAGCCACGCACCTAGCACTGGCCTAGCAGGCACTGAGCCACCACTGACCTCACAATTGAAAACAGCAGCCACGCACCTAGCACTGGCCTAGCAGGCACTGAGCCACCACTGACCTCACAATTGAAAACAGCAGCCACGCACCTAGCACTGGCCTACCAGGCACTGAGCCACCACTGACCTCACAATTGAAAACAGCACCCACGCACCGAGCACTGGCCTAGCAGGCACTGAGCCACAAGTGACCTCACAATTGAAAACAGCAGCCATGCACCTAGCACTGGCCTAGCAGGCACTGAGCCACAAGTGACCTCACAATTGAAAACAGCAGCCACGCACCTAGCACTGGCCTAGCAGGCACTGAGCCACCACTGACCTCACAAGCACAAACAGCAGCCACGCACCTAGCACTGGCCTAGCAGGCACTGAGCCACAAGTGACCTCACAACCACAAACAGCACCCACGCACCTAGCACTGGCCTAGCAGGCACTGAGCCACCACTGACCTCACAATTGAAAACAGCAGCCACGCACCTAGCACTGGCCTAGCAGGCACTGAGCCACCACTGACCTCACAATTGAAAACAGCAGCCACGCACCTAGCACTGGCCTAGCAGGCACTGAGCCACCACTGACCTCACAATTGAAAACAGCAGCCACGCACCTAGCACTGGCCTAGCAGGCACTGAGCCACCACTGACCTCACAATTGAAAACAGCAGCCACGCACCTAGCACTGGCCTAGCAGGCACTGAGCCACCACTGACCTCACAATTGAAAACAGCAGCCACGCACCTAGCACTGGCCTAGCAGGCACTGAGCCACCACTGACCTCACAACCACAAACAGCACCCACGCACCTAGCACTGGCCTAGCAGGCACTGAGCCACCACTGACCTCACAATTGAAAACAGCACCCACGCACCGAGCACTGGAGTAGCAGGCACTGAGCCACCACTGACCTCACAACCACAAACAGCACCCACGCACCTAGCACTGGCCTAGCAGGCACTGAGCCACCACTGACCTCACAATTGAAAACAGCACACACGCACCTAGCACTGGCCTAGCAGGCACTGAGCCACCACTGACCTCACAATTGAAAACAGCAGCCACGCACCTAGCACTGGCCTAGCAGGCACTGCGCCACCACTGACCTCACAATTGAAAACAGCAGCCATGCACCTAGCACTGGCCTAGCAGGCACTGAGCCACCACTGACCTCGCAACCACAAACAGCAGCCACGCACCTAGCACTGGCCTAGCAGGCACTGAGCCACAAGTGACCTCACAATTGAAAACAGCAGCCACGCACCTAGCACTGGCCTAGCAGGCACTGAGCCACAAGTGACCTCACAACCACAAACAGAAGCCACGCACCCAGCACTGGCCTAGCAGGCACTGAGCCACCACTGACCTCACAATTGAAAACAGCAGCCACGCACCTAGCACTGGCCTAGCAGGCACTGAGCCACCACTGACCTCACAATTGAAAACAGCAGCCACGCACCTAGCACTGGCCTAGCAGGCACTGAGCCACAAGTGACCTCACAATTGAAAACAGCAGCCACGCACCTAGCACTGGCCTAGCAGGCACTGAGCCACAAGTGACCTCACAATTGAAAACATCAGCCACGCACCTAGCACTGGCCTAGCAGGCACTGAGCCACCACTGACCTCACAACCACAAACAGCACCAACGCACCTAGCACTGGCCTAGCAGGCACTGAGCCACCACTGACCTCACAATTGAAAACAGCAGCCACGCACCTAGCACTGGCCTAGCAGGCACTGAGCCACCACTGACCTCACAACCACAAACAGCAGCCACGCATCTAGCACTGGCCTAGCAGGCACTGAGCCACCACTGACCTCACAACCACAAACAGCAGCCACGCACCTAGCACTGGCCTAGCAGGCACTGAGCCACCACTGACCTCACAATTAAAAACAGCAGCCACGCACCCAGAACTGGCCTAGCAGGCACTGAGCCAACACTGACCTCACAACCACAAACAGCAGCCACGCACCTAGCACTGGCCCAGCAGGCATTGAGCCACCACTGACCTCACAACCACAAACAGCACCCACACACCTACCACTGGCCTAGCAGGCACTGAGCCACCACTGACCTCACAACCACAAACAGCAGCCACGCACTTAGCACTGGCCTAGCAGGCACTGAGCCACCACTGACCTCACAACCACAAACAGCACCCACGCACCTAGCACTGGCCTAGCAGGCACTGAGCCACCACTGACCTCACAACTGAAAACAGCACCCACGCACCTAGCACTGACCTAGCAGGCACGGAGCCACAAGTGACCTCACAATTGAAACAGCAGCCACGCACCTAGCACTGGCCTAGCAGGCACTGAGCCACCACTGACCTCAAAACTGAAAACAGCACACACGCACCTAGCCCTGGCCTAGCAGGCACTGAGCCACCACTGACCTCACAACCACAAACAGCACCCACGCACCTGGCACTGGCCTAGCAGGCACTGAGCCACCACTGACCTCACAACTGAAAACAGTAGCCACGCACCTAGCACTGGCCTAGCAGGCACTGAGCCACCACTGACCTCACAACCACAAACAGCACCCACGCACCTAGCACTGGCCTAGCAGGCACTGAGCCACCACTGACCTCACAACCACAAACAGCACCCACGCACCTAGCACTGGCCTAGCAGGCACTGAGCCACCACTGACCTCACAACCACAAACAGCACCCACGCACCTAGCGCTGGCCTAGCAGGCACTGAGCCACCACTGACCTCACAACCACAAACAGCAGCCACGCACCTAGCACTGGCCTAGCAGGCACTGAGCCACCACTGACCTCACAACCACAAACAGCAGCCACGCACCTAGCACTGGCCTAGCAGGCACTGAGCCACCACTGACCTCACAACTGAAAACAGCACCCACGCACCGAGCACTGGCCTAGCAGGCACTGAGCCACCACTGACCTCACCATTGAAAACAGCAGCCATGCACCTAGCACTGGCCTAGCAGGCACTGAGCCACCACTGACCTCACAATTGAAAACAGCAGCCACGCACCTAGCACTGGCCTAGCAGGCACTGAGCCACCACTGACCTCACAATTGAAAACAGCAGCCACGCACCTAGCACTGGCCTAGCAGGCACTGAGCCACCACTGACCTCACAACCACAAACAGCACCACGCACCTAGCACTGGCCTAGCAGGCACTGAGCCACAAGTGACCTCACAACAACAAACAGCACCCACGCACCTAGCACTGGCCTACCAGGCACTGAGCCACAAGTGACTTCGCAGCCACAAACAGCAGCCACGCACCTAGCACTGGCCTAGCAGGCACTGAGCCACAAGTGACCTCACAACAACAAACAGCACCCACGCACCTAGCACTGGCCTACCAGGCACTGAGCCACAAGTGACTTCGCAGCCACAAACAGCAGCCACGCACCTAGCACTGGCCTAGCAGGCACTGAGCCACAAGTGACCTCACAATTGAAAACAGCAGCCACGCACCTAGCACTGGCCTAGCAGGCACTGAGCCACAAGTGACCTCACAATTGAAAACATCAGCCACGCACCTAGCACTGGCCTAGCAGGCACTGAGCCACCACTGACCTCACAACCACAAACAGCACCAACGCACCTAGCACTGGCCTAGCAGGCACTGAGCCACCACTGACCTCACAATTGAAAACAGCAGCCACGCACCTAGCACTGGCCTAGCAGGCACTGAGCCACCACTGACCTCACAATTAAAAACAGCAGCCACGCACCCAGAACTGGCCTAGCAGGCACTGAGCCAACACTGACCTCACAACCACAAACAGCAGCCACGCACCTAGCACTGGCCCAGCAGGCATTGAGCCACCACTGACCTCACAACCACAAACAGCACCCACACACCTACCACTGGCCTAGCAGGCACTGAGCCACCACTGACCTCACAACCACAAACAGCAGCCACGCACTTAGCACTGGCCTAGCAGGCACTGAGCCACCACTGACCTCACAACCACAAACAGCACCCACGCACCTAGCACTGGCCTAGCAGGCACTGAGCCACCACTGACCTCACAACTGAAAACAGCACCCACGCACCTAGCACTGACCTAGCAGGCACGGAGCCACAAGTGACCTCACAATTGAAACAGCAGCCACGCACCTAGCACTGGCCTAGCAGGCACTGAGCCACCACTGACCTCAAAACTGAAAACAGCACACACGCACCTAGCCCTGGCCTAGCAGGCACTGAGCCACCACTGACCTCACAACCACAAACAGCACCCACGCACCTGGCACTGGCCTAGCAGGCACTGAGCCACCACTGACCTCACAACTGAAAACAGTAGCCACGCACCTAGCACTGGCCTAGCAGGCACTGAGCCACCACTGACCTCACAACCACAAACAGCACCCACGCACCTAGCACTGGCCTAGCAGGCACTGAGCCACCACTGACCTCACAACCACAAACAGCACCCACGCACCTAGCACTGGCCTAGCAGGCACTGAGCCACCACTGACCTCACAACCACAAACAGCACCCACGCACCTAGCGCTGGCCTAGCAGGCACTGAGCCACCACTGACCTCACAACCACAAACAGCAGCCACGCACCTAGCACTGGCCTAGCAGGCACTGAGCCACCACTGACCTCACAACCACAAACAGCAGCCACGCACCTAGCACTGGCCTAGCAGGCACTGAGCCACCACTGACCTCACAACTGAAAACAGCACCCACGCACCGAGCACTGGCCTAGCAGGCACTGAGCCACCACTGACCTCACCATTGAAAACAGCAGCCATGCACCTAGCACTGGCCTAGCAGGCACTGAGCCACCACTGACCTCACAATTGAAAACAGCAGCCACGCACCTAGCACTGGCCTAGCAGGCACTGAGCCACCACTGACCTCACAATTGAAAACAGCAGCCACGCACCTAGCACTGGCCTAGCAGGCACTGAGCCACCACTGACCTCACAACCACAAACAGCACCACGCACCTAGCACTGGCCTAGCAGGCACTGAGCCACAAGTGACCTCACAACAACAAACAGCACCCACGCACCTAGCACTGGCCTACCAGGCACTGAGCCACAAGTGACTTCGCAGCCACAAACAGCAGCCACGCACCTAGCACTGGCCTAGCAGGCACTGAGCCACAAGTGACCTCACAACAACAAACAGCACCCACGCACCTAGCACTGGCCTACCAGGCACTGAGCCACAAGTGACTTCGCAGCCACAAACAGCAGCCACGCACCTAGCACTGGCCTAGCAGGCACTGAGCCACAAGTGACCTCACAGTTGAAAACAGCAGCCATGCACCTAGCACTGGCCTAGCAGGCACTGAGCCACCACTGACCTCACAATTGAAAACAGCAGCCACGCATCTAGCACTGGCCTAGCAGGCACTGAGCCACCACTGACCTCACAAGCACAAACAGCAGCCACGCACCTAGCACTGGCCTAGCAGGCACTGAGCCACCACTGACCTCAAAACCACAAACAGCAGCCATGCACCTAGCACTGGCCTAGCAGGCACTGAGCCACCACTGACCTCACAACCACAAACAGCAGCCACACACCTAGCACTGGCCTAGCAGGCACTGAGCCACCACTGACCTCACAAGCACAAACAGCAGCCACGCACCTAGCACTGGCCTAGCAGGCACTGAGCCACCACTGACCTCACAAGCACAAACAGCAGCCACGCACCTAGCACTGGCCTAGCAGGCACTGAGCCACAAGTGACCTCACAATTGAAAACAGCACCCACGCACCTAGCACTGGCCTAGCAGGCACTGAGCCACCACTGACCTCAAAATTGAAAACAGCAGCCACGCACCTAGCACTGGCCTAGCAGGCACTGAGCCACAAGTGACCTCACAATTGAAAACAGCAGCCACGCACCTAGCACTGGCCTAGCAGGCAGTGAGCCACCACTGACCTCACAACCACAAACAGCAGCCACGCACCTAGCACTGGCCTAGCAGGCACTGAGCCACAAGTGACCTCACAATTAAAAACAGCAGCCACGCACCCAGAACTGGCCTAGCAGGCACTGAGCCACCACTGAGCTCACAACCACAAACAGCACCCACGCACCTAGCACTGGCCTAGCAGGCACTGAGCCACCACTGACCTCACAATTGAAAACAGCACCCACGCACCGAGCACTGGAGTAGCAGGCACTGAGCCACCACTGACCTCACAACCACAAACAGCACCCACGCACCTAGCACTGGCCTAGCAGGCACTGAGCCACCACTGACCTCACAACCACAAACAGCAGCCACGCACCTAGCACTGGCCTAGCAGGCACTGAGCCACCACTGACCTCACAATTGAAAACAGCACCCACGCACCTAGCACTGGCCTAGCAGGCACTGAGCCACCACTGACCTCACAGTTGAAAACAGCAGCCACGCACCTAGCACTGGCCTAGCAGGCACTGAGCCACAAGTGACCTCACAATTGAAAACAGCACCCACGCACCTAGCACTGGCCTAGCAGGCACTGAGCCACCACTGACCTCAAAATTGAAAACAGCAGCCACGCACCTAGCACTGGCCTAGCAGGCACTGAGCCACAAGTGACCTCACAATTGAAAACAGCAGCCACGCACCTAGCACTGGCCTAGCAGGCACTGAGCCACCACTGACCTCACAAGCACAAACAGCAGCCACGCACCTAGCACTGGCCTAGCAGGCACTGAGCCACCACTGACCTCACAACCACAAACAGCAGCCACGCACCTAGCACTGGCCTAGCAGGCACTGAGCCACAAGTGACCTCACAGTTGAAAACAGCAGCCATGCACCTAGCACTGGCCTAGCAGGCACTGAGCCACCACTGGCCTCACAACCACCAACAGCAGCCACGCACCTAGCACTGGCCTAGCAGGCACTGAGCCACAAGTGACCTCACAACCACAAACAGCACCCACGCACCTAGCACTGGCCTAGCAGGCACTGAGCCACCACTGACCTCACAATTGAAAACAGTAGCCACGCACCTAGCACTGGCCTAGCAGGCACTGAGCCACCACTGACCTCACAATTGAAAACAGCAGCCACGCACCTAGCACTGGCCTAGCAGGCACTGAGCCACTACTGACCTCACAATTGAAAACAGCAGCCATGCACCTAGCACTGGCCTAGCAGGCACTGAGCCACAAGTGACCTCACAATTGAAAACAGCAGCCACGCACCTAGCACTGGCCTAGCAGGCACTGAGCCACAAGTGACCTCACAACCACAAACAGCAGCCACGCACCAAGCACTGGCCTACCAGGCACTGAGCCACAAGTGACTTCGCAGCCACAAACAGCAGCCACGCACCTAGCACTGGCCTAGCAGGCACTGAGCCACAAGTGACCTCATAACCACAAACAGCAGCCACGCACCTAGCACTGGCTTAGCAGGCACTGAGCCACCACTGACCTCACAACCACAAACAGCAGCCACGCACCTAGCACTGGCCTAGCAGGCACTGAGCCACAAGTGACCTCACAATTGAAAACAGCAGCCACGCACCTAGCACTGGCCTAGCAGGCACTGAGCCACCACTGACCTCACAATTGAAAACAGCAGCCACGCACCTAGCACTGGCCTAGCAGGCACTGAGCCACCACTGACCTCACAATTAAAAACAGCAGCCACGCACCTAGCACTGGCCTAGCAGGCACTGAGCCACCACTGACCTCACAAGCACAAACAGCAGCCACGCACCTAGCACTGGCCTAGCAGGCACTGAGCCACCACTGACCTCACAATTAAAAACAGCAGCCACGCACCCAGAACTGGCCTAGCAGGCACTGAGCCACCACTGACCTCACAACCACAAACAGCAGCCACGCACCTAGCACTGGCCTAGCAGGCACTGAGCCACCACTGACCTCACAATTGAAAACAGCAGCCACGCACCTAGCACTGGCCTAGCAGGCACTGAGCCACCACTGACCTCACAATTGAAAACAGCACCCACGCACCGAGCACTGGCCTAGCAGGCACTGAGCCACCACTGACCTCACCATTGAAAACAGCAGCCATGCACCTAGCACTGGCCTAGCAGGCACTGAGCCACCACTGACCTCACAATTGAAAACAGCAGCCACGCACCTAGCACTGGCCTAGCAGGCACTGCGCCACCACTGACCTCACAATTGAAAACAGCAGCCATGCACCTAGCACTGGCCTAGCAGGCACTGAGCCACCACTGACCTCGCAACCACAAACAGCACCCACGCACCTAGCACTGGCCTAGCAGGCACTGAGCCACCACTGACCTCACAATTGAAAACAGCAGCCACGCACCCAGCACTGGAGTAGCAGTCACTGAGCTACCACTGACCTCACAAGCACAAACAGCAGCCACGCACCTAGCACTGGCCTAGCAGGCACTGAGCCACCACTGACCTCACAACCACAAACAGCAGCCACGCACCTAGCACTGGCCTAGCAGGCACTGAGCCACAAGTGACCTCACAATTGAAAACAGCAGCCACGCACCTAGCACTGGCCTAGCAGGCACTGAGCCACCACTGACCTCACAATTGAAAACAGCAGCCACGCACCCAGCACTGGCCTAGCAGGCACTGAGCCACCACTGACCTCACAATTGAAAACAGCAGCCACGCACCTAGCACTGGCCTAGCAGGCACTGAGCCACCACTGACCTCACAATTGAAAACAGCAGCCACGCACCTAGCACTGGCCTAGCAGGCACTGAGCCACCACTGACCTCACAATTAAAAACAGCAGCCACGCACCTAGCACTGGCCTAGCAGGCACTGAGCCACCACTGACCTCACAACCACAAACAGCAGCCACGCACCTAGCACTGGCCTAGCAGGCACTGAGCCACCACTGACCTCACAATTAAAAACAGCAGCCACGCACCCAGAACTGGCCTAGCAGGCACTGAGCCACCACTGACCTCACAACCACAAACAGCAGCCACGCACCTAGCACTGGCCTAGCAGGCACTGAGCCACCACTGACCTCACAATTGAAAACAGCAGCCACGCACCTAGCACTGGCCTAGCAGGCACTGAGCCACCACTGACCTCACAATTGAAAACAGCACCCACGCACCGAGCACTGGCCTAGCAGGCACTGAGCCACAAGTGACCTCACCATTGAAAACAGCAGCCATGCACCTAGCACTGGCCTAGCAGGCACTGAGCCACCACTGACCTCACAATTGAAAACAGCAGCCACGCACCTAGCACTGGCCTAGCAGGCACTGCGCCACCACTGACCTCACAATTGAAAACAGCAGCCATGCACCTAGCACTGGCCTAGCAGGCACTGAGCCACCACTGACCTCGCAACCACAAAAAGCACCCACGCACCTAGCACTGGCCTAGCAGGCACTGAGCCACCACTGACCTCACAATTGAAAACAGCAGCCACGCACCCAGCACTGGAGTAGCAGGCACTGAGCCACAAGTGACCTCACAATTGAAAACAGCAGCCACGCACCTAGCACTGGCCTAGCAGGCACTGAGCCACAAGTGACCTCACAATTGAAAACAGCAGCCACGCACCCAGCACTGGCCTAGCAGGCACTGAGCCACCACTGACCTCACAATTGAAAACAGCAGCCACGCACCTAGCACTGGCCTAGCAGGCACTGAGCCACCACTGACCTCACAATTGAAAACAGCAGCCACGCACCTAGCACTGGCCTAGCAGGCACTGAGCCACAAGTGACCTCACAATTGAAAACAGCAGCCACGCACCTAGCACTGGCCTAGCAGGCACTGAGCCACAAGTGACCTCACAATTGAAAACAGCAGCCACGCACCTAGCACTGGCCTAGCAGGCACTGAGCCACCACTGACCTCACAACCACAAACAGCACCCACGCACCTAGCACTGGCCTAGCAGGCACTGAGCCACAAGTGACCTCACAATTGAAAACAGCAGCCACGCACCTAGCACTGGCCTAGCAGGCACTGAGCCACCACTGACCTCACAAACACAAACAGCAGCCACGCACCTAGCACTGGCCTAGCAGGCACTGCGCCACCACTGACCTCACAATTGAAAACAGCAGCCATGCACCTAGCACTGGCCTAGCAGGCACTGAGCCACAAGTGACCTCACAATTGAAAACAGCAGCCACGCACCTAGCACTGGCCTAGCAGGCACTGAGCCACAAGTGACCTCACAATTGAAAACAGCAGCCACGCACCTAGCACTGGCCTAGCAGGCACTGAGCCACCACTGACCTCAAAATTGAAAACAGCAGCCACGCACCTAGCACTGGCCTAGCAGGCACTGAGCAACAAGTGACCTCACAATTGAAAACAGCAGCCACGCACCTAGCACTGGCCTAGCAGGCACTGAGCCACCACTGACCTCACAATTGAAAACAGCAGCCACGCACCTAGCACTGGCCTAGCAGGCACTGAGCCACCACTGACCTCACAAGCACAAACAGCAGCCACGCATCTAGCACTGGCCTAGCAGGCACTGAGCCACCACTGACCTCACAAGCACAAACAGCAGCCACGCACCTAGCACTGGCCTAGCAGGCACTGAGCCACCACTGACCTCACAACCACAAACAGCACCCACGCACCTAGCACTCGCCTATCAGACACTGAGCCACAAGTGACCTCACAATTGAAAACAGCAGCCACGCACCTAGCACTGGCCTAGCAGGCACTGAGCCACCACTGACCTCACAATTGAAAACAGCAGCCACGCACCTAGCACTGGCCTAGCAGGCACTGAGCCACCACTGACCTCACAATTGAAAACAGCAGCCACGCACCTAGCACTGGCCTAGCAGGCACTGAGCCACAAGTGACCTCACAATTGAAAACAGCAGCCACGCACCTAGCACTGGCCTAGCAGGCACTGAGCCACCACTGACCTCACAATTGAAAACAGCAGCCACGCACCTAGCACTGGCCTAGCAGCCACTGAGCCACCACTGACCTCACAACCACAAACAGCAGCCACGCACCCAGCACTGGCCTAGCAGGCACTGAGCCACCACTGACCTCACAAGCACAAACAGCAGCCACGCACCTAGCACTGGCCTAGCAGGCACTGAGCCACCACTGACCTCACAATTAAAAACAGCAGCCACGCACCCAGAACTGGCCTAGCAGGCACTGAGCCACCACTGACCTCACAACCACAAACAGCAGCCACGCACCTAGCACTGGCCTAGCAGGCACTGAGCCACCACTGACCTCACAATTGAAAACAGCAGCCACGCACCTAGCACTGGCCTAGCAGGCACTGAGCCACCACTGACCTCACAATTGAAAACAGCAGCCACGCACCTAGCACTGGCCTACCAGGCACTGAGCCACCACTGACCTCACAATTGAAAACAGCACCCACGCACCGAGCACTGGCCTAGCAGGCACTGAGCCACAAGTGACCTCACAATTGAAAACAGCAGCCATGCACCTAGCACTGGCCTAGCAGGCACTGAGCCACAAGTGACCTCACAATTGAAAACAGCAGCCACGCACCTAGCACTGGCCTAGCAGGCACTGAGCCACCACTGACCTCACAAGCACAAACAGCAGCCACGCACCTAGCACTGGCCTAGCAGGCACTGAGCCACAAGTGACCTCACAACCACAAACAGCACCCACGCACCTAGCACTGGCCTAGCAGGCACTGAGCCACCACTGACCTCACAATTGAAAACAGCAGCCACGCACCTAGCACTGGCCTAGCAGGCACTGAGCCACCACTGACCTCACAATTGAAAACAGCAGCCACGCACCTAGCACTGGCCTAGCAGGCACTGAGCCACCACTGACCTCACAATTGAAAACAGCAGCCACGCACCTAGCACTGGCCTAGCAGGCACTGAGCCACCACTGACCTCACAATTGAAAACAGCAGCCACGCACCTAGCACTGGCCTAGCAGGCACTGAGCCACCACTGACCTCACAATTGAAAACAGCAGCCACGCACCTAGCACTGGCCTAGCAGGCACTGAGCCACCACTGACCTCACAACCACAAACAGCACCCACGCACCTAGCACTGGCCTAGCAGGCACTGAGCCACCACTGACCTCACAATTGAAAACAGCACCCACGCACCGAGCACTGGAGTAGCAGGCACTGAGCCACCACTGACCTCACAACCACAAACAGCACCCACGCACCTAGCACTGGCCTAGCAGGCACTGAGCCACCACTGACCTCACAATTGAAAACAGCACACACGCACCTAGCACTGGCCTAGCAGGCACTGAGCCACCACTGACCTCACAATTGAAAACAGCAGCCACGCACCTAGCACTGGCCTAGCAGGCACTGCGCCACCACTGACCTCACAATTGAAAACAGCAGCCATGCACCTAGCACTGGCCTAGCAGGCACTGAGCCACCACTGACCTCGCAACCACAAACAGCAGCCACGCACCTAGCACTGGCCTAGCAGGCACTGAGCCACAAGTGACCTCACAATTGAAAACAGCAGCCACGCACCTAGCACTGGCCTAGCAGGCACTGAGCCACAAGTGACCTCACAATTGAAAACAGCAGCCACGCACCTAGCACTGGCCTAGCAGGCACTGAGCCACCACTGACCTCACAACCACAAACAGCACCAACGCACCTAGCACTGGCCTAGCAGGCACTGAGCCACCACTGACCTCACAATTGAAAACAGCAGCCACGCACCTAGCACTGGCCTAGCAGGCACTGAGCCACCACTGACCTCACAAACACAAACAGCAGCCACGCACCTAGCACTGGCCTAGCAGGCACTGCGCCACCACTGACCTCACAATTGAAAACAGCAGCCATGCACCTAGCACTGGCCTAGCAGGCACTGAGCCACCACTGACCTCACAATTGAAAACAGCAGCCACGCACCTAGCACTGGCCTAGCAGGCACTGAGCCACAAGTGACCTCACAATTGAAAACAGCAGCCACGCACCGAGCACTGGCCTAGCAGGCACTGAGCCACAAGTGACCTCACAATTGAAAACAGCAGCCATGCACCTAGCACTGGCCTAGCAGGCCATGAGCCACAAGTGACCTCACAATTGAAAACAGCAGCCACGCACCTAGCACTGGCCTAGCAGGCACTGAGCCACCACTGACCTCACAATTGAAAACAGCAGCCACGCACCTAGCACTGGCCTAGCAGGCACTGAGCCACCACTGACCTCACAACCACAAACAGCAGCCACGCATCTAGCACTGGCCTAGCAGGCACTGAGCCACCACTGACCTCACAACCACAAACAGCAGCCACGCACCTAGCACTGGCCTAGCAGGCACTGAGCCACCACTGACCTCACAATTAAAAACAGCAGCCACGCACCCAGAACTGGCCTAGCAGGCACTGAGCCAACACTGACCTCACAACCACAAACAGCAGCCACGCACCTAGCACTGGCCCAGCAGGCATTGAGCCACCACTGACCTCACAACCACAAACAGCACCCACACACCTACCACTGGCCTAGCAGGCACTGAGCCACCACTGACCTCACAACCACAAACAGCAGCCACGCACTTAGCACTGGCCTAGCAGGCACTGAGCCACCACTGACCTCACAACCACAAACAGCACCCACGCACCTAGCACTGGCCTAGCAGGCACTGAGCCACCACTGACCTCACAACTGAAAACAGCACCCACGCACCTAGCACTGACCTAGCAGGCACGGAGCCACAAGTGACCTCACAATTGAAACAGCAGCCACGCACCTAGCACTGGCCTAGCAGGCACTGAGCCACCACTGACCTCAAAACTGAAAACAGCACACACGCACCTAGCCCTGGCCTAGCAGGCACTGAGCCACCACTGACCTCACAACCACAAACAGCACCCACGCACCTGGCACTGGCCTAGCAGGCACTGAGCCACCACTGACCTCACAACTGAAAACAGTAGCCACGCACCTAGCACTGGCCTAGCAGGCACTGAGCCACCACTGACCTCACAACCACAAACAGCACCCACGCACCTAGCACTGGCCTAGCAGGCACTGAGCCACCACTGACCTCACAACCACAAACAGCACCCACGCACCTAGCACTGGCCTAGCAGGCACTGAGCCACCACTGACCTCACAACCACAAACAGCACCCACGCACCTAGCGCTGGCCTAGCAGGCACTGAGCCACCACTGACCTCACAACCACAAACAGCAGCCACGCACCTAGCACTGGCCTAGCAGGCACTGAGCCACCACTGACCTCACAACCACAAACAGCAGCCACGCACCTAGCACTGGCCTAGCAGGCACTGAGCCACCACTGACCTCACAACTGAAAACAGCACCCACGCACCGAGCACTGGCCTAGCAGGCACTGAGCCACCACTGACCTCACCATTGAAAACAGCAGCCATGCACCTAGCACTGGCCTAGCAGGCACTGAGCCACCACTGACCTCACAATTGAAAACAGCAGCCACGCACCTAGCACTGGCCTAGCAGGCACTGAGCCACCACTGACCTCACAATTGAAAACAGCAGCCACGCACCTAGCACTGGCCTAGCAGGCACTGAGCCACCACTGACCTCACAACCACAAACAGCACCACGCACCTAGCACTGGCCTAGCAGGCACTGAGCCACAAGTGACCTCACAACAACAAACAGCACCCACGCACCTAGCACTGGCCTACCAGGCACTGAGCCACAAGTGACTTCGCAGCCACAAACAGCAGCCACGCACCTAGCACTGGCCTAGCAGGCACTGAGCCACAAGTGACCTCACAACAACAAACAGCACCCACGCACCTAGCACTGGCCTACCAGGCACTGAGCCACAAGTGACTTCGCAGCCACAAACAGCAGCCACGCACCTAGCACTGGCCTAGCAGGCACTGAGCCACAAGTGACCTCACAGTTGAAAACAGCAGCCATGCACCTAGCACTGGCCTAGCAGGCACTGAGCCACCACTGACCTCACAATTGAAAACAGCAGCCACGCATCTAGCACTGGCCTAGCAGGCACTGAGCCACCACTGACCTCACAAGCACAAACAGCAGCCACGCACCTAGCACTGGCCTAGCAGGCACTGAGCCACCACTGACCTCAAAACCACAAACAGCAGCCATGCACCTAGCACTGGCCTAGCAGGCACTGAGCCACCACTGACCTCACAACCACAAACAGCAGCCACACACCTAGCACTGGCCTAGCAGGCACTGAGCCACCACTGACCTCACAAGCACAAACAGCAGCCACGCACCTAGCACTGGCCTAGCAGGCACTGAGCCACCACTGACCTCACAAGCACAAACAGCAGCCACGCACCTAGCACTGGCCTAGCAGGCACTGAGCCACAAGTGACCTCACAATTGAAAACAGCACCCACGCACCTAGCACTGGCCTAGCAGGCACTGAGCCACCACTGACCTCACAGTTGAAAACAGCAGCCACTCACCTAGCACTGGCCTAGCAGGCACTGAGCCACAAGTGACCTCACAATTGAAAACAGCAGCCACGCACCTAGCACTGGCCTAGCAGGCACTGAGCCACCACTGACCTCAAAATTGAAAACAGCAGCCACGCACCTAGCACTGGCCTAGCAGGCACTGAGCCACAAGTGACCTCACAATTGAAAACAGCAGCCACGCACCTAGCACTGGCCTAGCAGGCACTGAGCCACAAGTGACCTCACAATTGAAAACAGCAGCCACGCACCTAGCACTGGCCTAGCAGGCACTGAGCCACCACTGACCTCACAAGCACAAACAGCAGCCACGCACCTAGCACTGGCCTAGCAGGCACTGAGCCACCACTGACCTCACAACCACAAACAGCAGCCACGCACCTAGCACTGGCCTAGCAGGCACTGAGCCACAAGTGACCTAACAAAAACAAACAGCAGCCACGCACCTAGCACTGGCCTAGCAGGCACTGAGCCACAAGTGACCTCAGAACCACCAACAGCAGCCACGCACCTAGCACTGGCCTAGCAGGCACTGAGCCACCACTGACCTCACAATTAAAAACAGCAGCCACGCACCTAGCACTGGCCTAGCAGGCACTGAGCCACCACTGACCTCACAAGCACAAACAGCAGCCACGCATCTAGCACTGGCCTAGCAGGCACTGAGCCACCACTGACCTCACAACCACAAACAGCAGCCACGCCCCTAGCACTGGCCTAGCAGGCACTGAGCCACCACTGACCTCACAATTAAAAACAGCAGCCACGCACCCAGAACTGGCCTAGCAGGCACTGAGCCACCACTGACCTCACAACCACAAACAGCAGCCACGCACCTAGCACTGGCCTAGCAGGCACTGAGCCACCACTGACCTCACAATTGAAAACAGCAGCCACGCACCTAGCACTGGCCTAGCAGGCACTGAGCCACCACTGACCTCACAATTGAAAACAGCACCCACGCACCGAGCACTGGCCTAGCAGGCACTGAGCCACAAGTGACCTCACAATTGAAAACAGCAGCCATGCACCTAGCACTGGCCTAGCAGGCACTGAGCCACCACTGACCTCACAATTGAAAACAGCAGCCACGCACCTAGCACTGGCCTAGCAGGCACTGCGCCACCACTGACCTCACAATTGAAAACAGCAGCCATGCACCTAGCACTGGCCTAGCAGGCACTGAGCCACCACTGACCTCGCAACCACAAACAGCACCCACGCACCTAGCACTGGCCTAGCAGGCACTGAGCCACCACTGACCTCACAATTGAAAACAGCAGCCACGCACCCAGCACTGGAGTAGCAGTCACTGAGCTACCACTGACCTCACAAGCACAAACAGCAGCCACGCACCAAGCACTGGCCTAGCAGGCACTGAGCCACCACTGACCTCACAACCACAAACAGCACCCACGCACCTAGCACTGGCCTAGCAGGCACTGAACCACCACTGACCTCACAATTGAAAACAGCAGCCACGCACCTAGCACTGGCCTAGCAGGCACTGAGCCACCACTGACCTCACAAACACAAACAGCAGCCACGCACCTAGCACTGGCCTAGCAGGCACTGAGCCACCACTGACCTCACAATTGAAAACAGCAGCCATGCACCTAGCACTGGCCTAGCAGGCACTGAGCCACAAGTGACCTCACAATTGAAAACAGCAGCCACGCACCTAGCACTGGCCTAGCAGGCACTGAGCCACAAGTGACCTCACAATTGAAAACAGCAGCCACGCACCGAGCACTGGCCTAGCAGGCACTGAGCCACAAGTGACCTCACAATTGAAAACAGCAGCCACGCACCGAGCACTGGCCTAGCAGGCACTGAGCCACCACTGACCTCACAATTGAAAACAGCAGCCATGCACCTAGCACTGGCCTAGCAGGCACTGAGCCACAAGTGACCTCACAATTGAAAACAGCAGCCACGCACCTAGCACTGGCCTAGCAGGCACTGAGCCACCACTGACCTCACAATTGAAAACAGCAGCCACGCACCTAGCACTGGCCTAGCAGGCACTGAGCCACCACTGACCTCACAAGCACAAACAGCAGCCACGCATCTAGCACTGGCCTGGCAGGCACTGAGCCACCACTGACCTCACAACCACAAACAGCAGCCACGCACCTAGCACTGGCCTAGCAGGCACTGAGCCACCACTGACCTCACAACTGAAAACAGCACCCACGCACCTAGCACTGGCCTAGCAGGCACTGAGCCACCACTGACCTCACAATTGAAAACAGCAGCCACGCAACGAGCACTGGCCTAGCAGGCACTGAGCCACCACTGACCTCACAATTGAAAACAGCAGCCACGCACCTAGCACTGGCCTAGCAGGCACTCAGCCACCACTGACCTCACAATTGAAAACAGCAGCCACGCACCTAGCACTGGCCTAGCAGGCACTGAGCCACCACTGACCTCACAACCACAAACAGCAGCCACGCACCTAGCACTGGCCTAGCAGGCACTGAGCCACCACTGACCTCACAATTGAAAACAGCACCCACGCACCGAGCACTGGCCTAGCAGGCACTGAGCCACAAGTGACCTCACAATTGAAAACAGCAGCCATGCACCTAGCACTGGCCTAGCAGGCACTGAGCCACAAGTGACCTCACAACTGAAAACAGCAGCCACGCACCTAGCACTGGCCTAGCAGGCACTGAGCCACCACTGACCTCACAAGCACAAACAGCACCCACGCACCTAGCACTGGCCTAGCAGGCACTGAGCCACAAGTGACCTCACAACCACAAACAGCACCCACGCACCTAGCACTGGCCTAGCAGGCACTGAGCCACCACTGATCTCACAAACACAAACAGCAGCCACGCACCTAGCACTGGCCTAGCAGGCACTGAGCCACCACTGACCTCACAATTGAAAACAGCAGCCACGCACCTAGCACTGGCCTAGCAGGCACTGAGCCACAAGTGACCTCACAATTGAAAACATCAGCCACGCACCTAGCACTGGCCTAGCAGGCACTGAGCCACCACTGACCTCACAACCACAAACAGCACCAACGCACCTAGCACTGGCCTAGCAGGCACTGAGCCACCACTGACCTCACAATTGAAAACAGCACCCACGCACCTAGCACTGGCCTAGCAGGCACTGAGCCACCACTGACCTCACAAACACAAACAGCAGCCACGCACCTAGCACTGGCCTAGCAGGCACTGCGCGACCACTGACCTCACAATTGAAAACAGCAGCCACGCACCTAGCACTGGCCTAGCAGGCACTGAGCCACCACTGACCTCACAACCACAAACAGCACCCACGCACCTAGCACTGGCCTAGCAGGCACTGAGCCACCACTGACCTCACAAGCACAAACAGCAGCCACGCATCTAGCACTGGCCTAGCAGGCACTGAGCCACCACTGACCTCACAACCACAAACAGCAGCCACGCACCTAGCACTGGCCTAGCAGGCACTGAGCCACCACTGACCTCACAATTAAAAACAGCAGCCACGCACCCAGAACTGGCCTAGCAGGCACTAAGCCACCACTGACCTCACAACCACAAACAGCAGCCACGCACCTAGCACTGGCCTAGCAGGCACTGAGCCACCACTGACCTCACAATTGAAAACAGCAGCCAAGCACCTAGCACTGGCCTAGCAGGCACTGAGCCACAAGTGACCTCACAATTGAAAACAGCAGCCACGCACCTAGCACTGGCCTAGCAGGCAGTGAGCCACCACTGACCTCACAACCACAAACAGCAGCCACGCACCTAGCACTGGCCTAGCAGGCACTGAGCCACAAGTGACCTCACAATTAAAAACAGCAGCCACGCACCCAGAACTGGCCTAGCAGGCACTGAGCCACCACTGAGCTCACAACCACAAACAGCACCCACGCACCTAGCACTGGCCTAGCAGGCACTGAGCCACCACTGACCTCACAATTGAAAACAGCACCCACGCACCGAGCACTGGAGTAGCAGGCACTGAGCCACCACTGACCTCACAACCACAAACAGCACCCACGCACCTAGCACTGGCCTAGCAGGCACTGAGCCACCACTGACCTCACAACCACAAACAGCAGCCACGCACCTAGCACTGGCCTAGCAGGCACTGAGCCACAAGTGACCTCACAATTGAAAACAGCACCCACGCACCTAGCACTGGCCTAGCAGGCACTGAGCCACCACTGACCTCACAGTTGAAAACAGCAGCCACGCACCTAGCACTGGCCTAGCAGGCACTGAGCCACAAGCGACCTCACAATTGAAAACAGCAGCCACGCACCTAGCACTGGCCTAGCAGGCACTGAGCCACCACTGACCTCAAAATTGAAAACAGCAGCCACGCACCTAGCACTGGCCTAGCAGGCACTGAGCCACAAGTGACCTCACAATTGAAAACAGCAGCCACGCACCTAGCACTGGCCTAGCAGGCACTGAGCCACCACTGACCTCACAAGCACAAACAGCAGCCACGCACCTAGCACTGGCCTAGCAGGCACTGAGCCACCACTGACCTCACAATTGAAAACAGCAGCCACGCACCTAGCACTGGCCTAGCAGGCACTGAGCCACAAGTGACCTCACAGTTGAAAACAGCAGCCATGCACCTAGCACTGGCCTAGCAGGCACTGAGCCACCACTGGCCTCACAACCACCAACAGCAGCCACGCACCTAGCACTGGCCTAGCAGGCACTGAGCCACAAGTGACCTCACAACCACAAACAGCACCCACGCACCTAGCACTGGCCTAGCAGGCACTGAGCCACCACTGACCTCACAACCACAAACAGCAGCCACGCACCTAGCACTGGCCTAGCAGGCACTGAGCCACAAGTGACCTCACAGTTGAAAACAGCAGCCATGCACCTAGCACTGGCCTAGCAGGCACTGAGCCACCACTGGCCTCACAACCACCAACAGCAGCCACGCACCTAGCACTGGCCTAGCAGGCACTGAGCCACAAGTGACCTCACAACCACAAACAGCACCCACGCACCTAGCACTGGCCTAGCAGGCACTGAGCCACCACTGACCTCACAATTGAAAACAGTAGCCACGCACCTAGCACTGGCCTAGCAGGCACTGAGCCACCACTGACCTCACAATTGAAAACAGCAGCCACGCACCTAGCACTGGCCTAGTAGGCACTGAGCCACAAGTGACCTCACAGTTGAAAACAGCAGCCACGCACCTAGCACTGGCCTAGCAGGCACTGAGCCACAAGTGACCTCATAACCACAAACAGCAGCCATGCACCTAGCACTGGCTTAGCAGGCACTGAGCCACCACTGACCTCACAACCACAAACAGCAGCCACGCACCTAGCACTGGCCTAGCAGGCACTGAGCCACAAGTGACCTCACAATTGAAAACAGCAGCCACGCACCTAGCACTGGCCTAGCAGGCACTGAGCCACCACTGACCTCACAATTGAAAACAGCAGCCACGCACCTAGCACTGGCCTAGCAGGCACTGAGCCACCACTGACCTCACAATTAAAAACAGCAGCCACGCACCTAGCACTGGCCTAGCAGGCACTGAGCCACCACTGACCTCACAAGCACAAACAGCAGCCACGCACCTAGCACTGGCCTAGCAGGCACTGAGCCACCACTGACCTCACAATTAAAAACAGCAGCCACGCACCCAGAACTGGCCTAGCAGGCACTGAGCCACCACTGACCTCACAACCACAAACAGCAGCCACGCACCTAGCACTGGCCTAGCAGGCACTGAGCCACCACTGACCTCACAATTGAAAACAGCAGCCACGCACCTAGCACTGGCCTAGCAGGCACTGAGCCACCACTGACCTCACAATTGAAAACAGCACCCACGCACCGAGCACTGGCCTAGCAGGCACTGAGCCACCACTGACCTCACCATTGAAAACAGCAGCCATGCACCTAGCACTGGCCTAGCAGGCACTGAGCCACCACTGACCTCACAATTGAAAACAGCAGCCACGCACCTAGCACTGGCCTAGCAGGCACTGCGCCACCACTGACCTCAAAATTGAAAACAGCAGCCATGCACCTAGCACTGGCCTAGCAGGCACTGAGCCACCACTGACCTCGCAACCACAAACAGCACCCACGCACCTAGCACTGGCCTAGCAGGCACTGAGCCACCACTGACCTCACAATTGAAAACAGCAGCCACGCACCCAGCACTGGAGTAGCAGTCACTGAGCTACCACTGACCTCACAAGCACAAACAGCAGCCACGCACCTAGCACTGGCCTAGCAGGCACTGAGCCACCACTGACCTCACAACCACAAACAGCAGCCACGCACCTAGCACTGGCCTAGCAGGCACTGAGCCACAAGTGACCTCACAATTGAAAACAGCAGCCACGCACCTAGCACTGGCCTAGCAGGCACTGAGCCACAAGTGACCTCACAATTGAAAACAGCAGCCACGCACCCAGCACTGGCCTAGCAGGCACTGAGCCACCACTGACCTCACAATTGAAAACAGCAGCCACGCACCTAGCACTGGCCTAGCAGGCACTGAGCCACCACTGACCTCACAATTGAAAACAGCAGCCACGCACCTAGCACTGGCCTAGCAGGCACTGAGCCACCACTGACCTCACAATTAAAAACAGCAGCCACGCACCTAGCACTGGCCTAGCAGGCACTGAGCCACCACTGACCTCACAACCACAAACAGCAGCCACGCACCTAGCACTGGCCTAGCAGGCACTGAGCCACCACTGACCTCACAATTAAAAACAGCAGCCACGCACCCAGAACTGGCCTAGCAGGCACTGAGCCACCACTGACCTCACAACCACAAACAGCAGCCACGCACCTAGCACTGGCCTAGCAGGCACTGAGCCACCACTGACCTCACAATTGAAAACAGCAGCCACGCACCTAGCACTGGCCTAGCAGGCACTGAGCCACCACTGACCTCACAATTGAAAACAGCACCCACGCACCGAGCACTGGCCTAGCAGGCACTGAGCCACAAGTGACCTCACCATTGAAAACAGCAGCCATGCACCTAGCACTGGCCTAGCAGGCACTGAGCCACCACTGACCTCACAATTGAAAACAGCAGCCACGCACCTAGCACTGGCCTAGCAGGCACTGCGCCACCACTGACCTCACAATTGAAAACAGCAGCCATGCACCTAGCACTGGCCTAGCAGGCACTGAGCCACCACTGACCTCGCAACCACAAACAGCACCCACGCACCTAGCACTGGCCTAGCAGGCACTGAGCCACCACTGACCTCACAAGCACAAACAGCAGCCACGCACCTAGCACTGGCCTAGCAGGCACTGAGCCACCACTGACCTCACAATTGAAAACAGCACCCACGCACCGAGCACTGGCCTAGCAGGCACTGAGCCACAAGTGACCTCACAATTGAAAACAGCAGCCACGCACCTAGCACTGGCCTAGCAGGCACTGAGCCACCACTGACCTCACCATTGAAAACAGCAGCCACGCACCGAGCACTGGCCTAGCAGGCACTGAACCACCACTGACCTCACAATTGAAAACAGCAGCCACGCACCTAGCACTGGCCTAGCAGGCACTGAGCCACCACTGACCTCACAAACACAAACAGCAGCCACGCACCTAGCACTGGCCTAGCAGGCACTGAGCCACCACTGACCTCACAATTGAAAACAGCAGCCATGCACCTAGCACTGGCCTAGCAGGCACTGAGCCACAAGTGACCTCACAATTGAAAACAGCAGCCATGCACCTAGCACTGGCCTAGCAGGCACTGAGCCACAAGTGACCTCACAATTGAAAACAGCAGCCACGCACCTAGCACTGGCCTAGCAGGCACTGAGCCACCACTGACCTCAAAATTGAAAACAGCACCCACGCACCTAGCACTGGCCTAGCAGGCACTGAGCAACAAGTGACCTCACAATTGAAAACAGCAGCCACGCACCTAGCACTGGCCTAGCAGGCACTGAGCCACCACTGACCTCACAATTGAAAACAGCAGCCACGCACCTAGCACTGGCCTAGCAGGCACTGAGCCACCACTGACCTCACAAGCACAAACAGCAGCCACGCATCTAGCACTGGCCTAGCAGGCACTGAGCCACCACTGACCTCACAAGCACAAACAGCAGCCACGCACCTAGCACTGGCCTAGCAGGCACTGAGCCACCACTGACCTCACAACCACAAACAGCACCCACGCACCTAGCACTCGCCTATCAGACACTGAGCCACAAGTGACCTCACAATTGAAAACAGCAGCCACGCACCTAGCACTGGCCTAGCAGGCACTGAGCCACCACTGACCTCACAATTGAAAACAGCAGCCACGCACCTAGCACTGGCCTAGCAGGCACTGAGCCACCACTGACCTCACAATTGAAAACAGCAGCCACGCACCTAGCACTGGCCTAGCAGGCACTGAGCCACAAGTGACCTCACAATTGAAAACAGCAGCCACGCACCTAGCACTGGCCTAGCAGGCACTGAGCCACCACTGACCTCACAATTGAAAACAGCAGCCACGCACCTAGCACTGGCCTAGCAGGCACTGAGCCACCACTGACCTCACAAGCACAAACAGCAGCCACGCACCCAGCACTGGCCTAGCAGGCACTGAGCCACCACTGACCTCACAAGCACAAACAGCAGCCACGCACCTAGCACTGGCCTAGCAGGCACTGAGCCACCACTGACCTCACAATTAAAAACAGCAGCCACGCACCCAGAACTGGCCTAGCAGGCACTGAGCCACCACTGACCTCACAACTGAAAACAGCAGCCACGCACCTAGCACTGGCCTAGCAGGCACTGAGCCACCACTGACCTCACAATTGAAAACAGCAGCCACGCACCTAGCACTGGCCTAGCAGGCACTGAGCCACCACTGACCTCACAATTGAAAACAGCAGCCACGCACCTAGCACTGGCCTACCAGGCACTGAGCCACCACTGACCTCACAATTGAAAACAGCACCCACGCACCGAGCACTGGCCTAGCAGGCACTGAGCCACAAGTGACCTCACAATTGAAAACAGCAGCCATGCACCTAGCACTGGCCTAGCAGGCACTGAGCCACAAGTGACCTCACAATTGAAAACAGCAGCCACGCACCTAGCACTGGCCTAGCAGGCACTGAGCCACCACTGACCTCACAAGCACAAACAGCAGCCACGCACCTAGCACTGGCCTAGCAGGCACTGAGCCACAAGTGACCTCACAACCACAAACAGCACCCACGCACCTAGCACTGGCCTAGCAGGCACTGAGCCACCACTGACCTCACAATTGAAAACAGCAGCCACGCACCTAGCACTGGCCTAGCAGGCACTGAGCCACAAGTGACCTCACAATTGAAAACAGCAGCCACGCACCTAGCACTGGCCTAGCAGGCACTGAGCCACCACTGACCTCACAATTGAAAACAGCAGCCACGCACCTAGCACTGGCCTAGCAGGCACTGAGCCACCACTGACCTCACAACCACAAACAGCAGCCACGCACCTAGCACTGGCCTAGCAGGCACTGAGCCACCACTGACCTCACAATTGAAAACAGCAGCCACGCACCTAGCACTGGCCTAGCAGGCACTGAGCCACCACTGACCTCACAACCACAAACAGCACCCACGCACCTAGCACTGGCCTAGCAGGCACTGAGCCACCACTGACCTCACAATTGAAAACAGCACCCACGCACCGAGCACTGGAGTAGCAGGCACTGAGCCACCACTGACCTCACAACCACAAACAGCACCCACGCACCTAGCACTGGCCTAGCAGGCACTGAGCCACCACTGACCTCACAATTGAAAACAGCACACACGCACCTAGCACTGGCCTAGCAGGCACTGAGCCACCACTGACCTCACAATTGAAAACAGCAGCCACGCACCTAGCACTGGCCTAGCAGGCACTGCGCCACCACTGACCTCACAATTGAAAACAGCAGCCATGCACCTAGCACTGGCCTAGCAGGCACTGAGCCACCACTGACCTCGCAACCACAAACAGCAGCCACGCACCTAGCACTGGCCTAGCAGGCACTGAGCCACAAGTGACCTCACAATTGAAAACAGCAGCCACGCACCTAGCACTGGCCTAGCAGGCACTGAGCCACAAGTGACCTCACAATTGAAAACAGCAGCCACGCACCCAGCACTGGCCTAGCAGGCACTGAGCCACCACTGACCTCACAATTGAAAACAGCAGCCACGCACCTAGCACTGGCCTAGCAGGCACTGAGCCACCACTGACCTCACAATTGAAAACAGCAGCCACGCACCTAGCACTGGCCTAGCAGGCACTGAGCCACAAGTGACCTCACAATTGAAAACAGCAGCCACGCACCTAGCACTGGCCTAGCAGGCACTGAGCCACAAGTGACCTCACAATTGAAAACATCAGCCACGCACCTAGCACTGGCCTAGCAGGCACTGAGCCACCACTGACCTCACAACCACAAACAGCACCAACGCACCTAGCACTGGCCTAGCAGGCACTGAGCCACCACTGACCTCACAATTGAAAACAGCAGCCACGCACCTAGCACTGGCCTAGCAGGCACTGAGCCACCACTGACCTCACAAACACAAACAGCAGCCACGCACCTAGCACTGGCCTAGCAGGCACTGCGCCACCACTGACCTCACAATTGAAAACAGCAGCCATGCACCTAGCACTGGCCTAGCAGGCACTGAGCCACAAGTGACCTCACAATTGAAAACAGCAGCCACGCACCTAGCACTGGCCTAGCAGGCACTGAGCCACAAGTGACCTCACAATTGAAAACAGCAGCCACGCACCGAGCACTGGCCTAGCAGGCACTGAGCCACAAGTGACCTCACAATTGAAAACAGCAGCCATGCACCTAGCACTGGCCTAGCAGGCCATGAGCCACAAGTGACCTCACAATTGAAAACAGCAGCCACGCACCTAGCACTGGCCTAGCAGGCACTGAGCCACCACTGACCTCACAATTGAAAACAGCAGCCACGCACCTAGCACTGGCCTAGCAGGCACTGAGCCACCACTGACCTCACAAGCACAAACAGCAGCCACGCATCTAGCACTGGCCTAGCAGGCACTGAGCCACCACTGACCTCACAACCACAAACAGCACCCACGCACCTAGCACTGGCCTAGCAGGCACTGAGCCACCACTGACCTCACAATTAAAAACAGCAGCCACGCACCCAGAACTGGCCTAGCAGGCACTGAGCCAACACTGACCTCACAACCACAAACAGCAGCCACGCACCTAGCACTGGCCCAGCAGGCATTGAGCCACCACTGACCTCACAACCACAAACAGCACCCACACACCTACCACTGGCCTAGCAGGCACTGAGCCACCACTGACCTCACAACCACAAACAGCAGCCACGCACTTAGCACTGGCCTAGCAGGCACTGAGCCACCACTGACCTCTCAACCACAAACAGCACCCACGCACCTAGCACTGGCCTAGCAGGCACTGAGCCACCACTGACCTCACAACTGAAAACAGCACCCACGCACCTAGCACTGACCTAGCAGGCACGGAGCCACAAGTGACCTCACAATTGAAACAGCAGCCACGCACCTAGCACTGGCCTAGCAGGCACTGAGCCACCACTGACCTCAAAACTGAAAACAGCACACACGCACCTAGCCCTGGCCTAGCAGGCACTGAGCCACCACTGACCTCACAACCACAAACAGCACCCACGCACCTGGCACTGGCCTAGCAGGCACTGAGCCACCACTGACCTCACAACTGAAAACAGTAGCCACGCACCTAGCACTGGCCTAGCAGGCACTGAGCCACCACTGACCTCACAACCACAAACAGCACCCACGCACCTAGCACTGGCCTAGCAGGCACTGAGCCACCACTGACCTCACAACCACAAACAGCACCCACGCACCTAGCACTGGCCTAGCAGGCACTGAGCCACCACTGACCTCACAACCACAAACAGCAGCCACGCACCTAGCACTGGCCTAGCAGGCACTGAGCCACCATTGACTTCACAACCACAAACAGCAGCCACGCACCTAGCACTGGCCCAGCAGGCATTGAGCCACCACTGACCTCACAACCACAAACAGCACCCACACACCTAGCACTGGCCTAGCAGGCACTGAGCCACCACTGACCTCACATTTGAAAACAGCAGCCACGCACCGAGCACTGGCCTAGCAGGCATTGAGCCACCACTGACCTCACAACCACAAACAGCAGCCACGCACCTAGCACTGGCCTAGCAGGCACTGAGCCACAAGTGACCTCACAATTGAAAACAGCAGCCACGCACCTAGCACTGGCCTATCAGGCACTGAGCCACTACTGACCTCACAACCACAAACAGCAGCCACGCACCTAGCACTGGCCTAGCAGACACTGAGCCACAAGTGACCTCACAATTGAAAACAGCAGCCACGCACCCAGCACTGGCCTAGCAGGCACTGAGCCACCACTGACCTCACAATCGAAAACAGCAGCCACGCACCTAGCACTGGCCTAGCAGGCACTGAGCCACAACTGACCTTACAATTGAAAACAGCACACACGCACCTAGCACTGGCCTAGCAGGCACTGAGCCACCACTGAACTCACAAACACAAACAGCAGCCACGCACCTAGCACTGGCCTAGCAGGCACTGAGCCACCACTGACCTCACAAGCACAAACAGCAGCCACGCACCTAGCACTGGCCTAGCAGGCACTGCGCCACCACTGACCTCACAATTGAAAACAGCAGCCATGCACCTAGCACTGGCCTAGCAGGCACTGAGCCACCACTGACCTCACAACCACAAACAGCAGCCACGCACCTAGCACTGGCCTAGCAGGCACTGAGCCACAAGTGACCTCACAATTGAAAACAGCAGCCACGCACCTAGCACTGGCCTAGCAGGCACTGAGCCACAAGTGACCTCACAACCACAAACAGCAGCCACGCACCTAGCACTGGCCTAGCAGGCACTGAGCCACCACTGACCTCACAACCACAAACAGCAGCCACGCACCTAGCACTGGCCTAGCAGGCACTGAGCCACAAGTGACCTCACAACTGAAAACAGCAGCCACACACCGAGCACTGGCCTAGCAGGCACTGAGCCACCACAGACCTCACAATTGAAAACAGCAGCCACGCACCGAGCACTGGCCTAGCAGGCACTGAGCCACCACTGACCTCACAATTGAAAACAGCAGCCACGCACCTAGCACTGGCCTAGCAGGCACTGAGCCACCACTGACCTCACAACCACAAACAGCAGCCACGCACCTAGCACTGGCCTAGCAGGCACTGAGCCACAAGTGACCTCGCAACCACAAACAGCACCCACACACCTACCACTGGCCTAGCAGGCACTGAGCCACCACTGACCTCACAACCACAAACAGCAGCCACGCACTTAGCACTGGCCTAGCAGGCACTGAGCCACCACTGACCTCACAACCACAAACAGCACCCACGCACCTAGCACTGGCCTAGCAGGCACTGAGCCACCACTGACCTCACAAGCACAAACAGCAGCCACGCACCTAGCACTGACCTAGCAGGCACGGAGCCACAAGTGACCTCACAATTGAAACAGCAGCCACGCACCTAGCACTGGCCTAGCAGGCACTGAGCCACCACTGACCTCAAAACTGAAAACAGCACACACGCACCTAGCCCTGGCCTAGCAGGCACTGAGCCACCACTGACCTCACAACCACAAACAGCACCCACGCACCCAGCACTGGCCTAGCAGGCACTGAGCCACCACTGACCTCACAACTGAAAACAGCAGCCACGCACCTAGCACTGGCCTAGCAGGCACTGAGCCACCACGGACCTCACAATTGAAAACAGCAGCCACGCACCTAGCACTGGCCTAGCAGGCACTGAGCCACCACTGACCTCACTATTGAAAACAGCAGCCACGCACCTAGCACTGGCCTAGCAGGCACTGAGCCACCACTGACCTCACAACCACAAACAGCAGCCACGCACCTAGAACTGGCCTAGCAGGCACTCAGCCACCACTGACCTCACAATTGAAAACAGCAGCCACGCACCTAGCACTGGCCTAGCAGGCATTGAGCCACCACTGACCTCACAACTGAAAACAGCACATACGCACCTAGCACTGGCCTAGCAGGCACTGAGCCACAAGTGACCTCACAATTGAAAACAGCACCCGCGCACCTAGCACTGGCCTAGCAGGCACTGAGCCACAAGTGACCTCACAATTGAAAACAGCAGCCACGCACCTAGCACTGGCCTAGCAGGCACTGAGCCACCACTGACCTCACAATCGAAAACAGCAGCCACGCACCTAGCACTGGCCTAGCAGGCACTGAGCCACCACTGACCTCACAATTGAAAACAGCAGCCACGCACCTAGCACTGGCCTAGCAGGCACTGAGCCACCACTGACCTCACAACCACAAACAGCAGCCACGCACCTAGCACTGGCCTAGCAGGCACTGAGCCACCACTGACCTCACAGTTGAAAACAGCAGCCACGCACCTAGCACTGGCCTAGCAGGCACTGAGCCACAAGTGACCTCACAAGCACAGAAAGCAGCCACGCACCTAGCACTGGCCTAGCAGGCACTGAGCCACCACTGACCTCACAATTGAAAACAGCAGCCACGCACCCAGCACTGGCCTAGCAGGCACTGAGCCACAAGTGACCTCACAATTGAAAACAGCAGCCACGCACCTAGCACTGGCCTAGCAGGCACTGAGCCACCACTGACCTCACAATTGAAAACAGCAGCCACGCACCTAGCACTGGCCTAGCAGGCACTGAGCCACCACTGACCTCACAATTGAAAACAGCAGCCACGCACCTAGCACTGGCCTAGCAGGCACTGAGCCACAAGTGACCTCACAACCACAAACAGCAGCCATGCACCTAGCACTGGCCTACCAGGCACTGAGCCACCACTGACCTCACAGTTGAAAACAGCAGCCACGCACCTAGCACTGGCCTAGCAGGCACTGAGCCACAAGTGACCTCACAACCACAAACAGCAGCCACGCACCTAGCACTGGCCTAGGAGGCACTGAGCCACCACTGACCTCACAGTTGAAAACAGCAGCCACGCACCTAGCACTGGCCTAGCAGGCACTGAGCCACCACTGACCTCACAATTGAAAACAGCAGCCACGCACCTAGCACTGGCCTAGCAGGCACTGAGCCACAAGTGACCTCACAACCACAAACAGCAGCCATGCACCTAGCACTGGAGTAGCAGGCACTGAGCCACCACTGACCTCACAGTTGAAAACAGCAGCCACGCACCTAGCACTGGCCTAGCAGGCACTGAGCCACAAGTGACCTCACAACCACAAACAGCAGCCACGCACCTAGCACTGGCCTAGGAGGCACTGAGCCACCACTGACCTCACAGTTGAAAACAGCAGCCACGCACCTAGCACTGGCCTAGCAGGCACTGAGCCACCACTGACCTCACAATTGAAAACAGCAGCCACGCACCTAGCACTGGCCTAGCAGGCACTGAGCCACAAGTGACCTCACAACCACAAACAGCAGCCATGCACCTAGCACTGGAGTAGCAGGCACTGAGCCACCACTGACCTCACAGTTGAAAACAGCAGCCACGCACCTAGCACTGGCCTAGCAGGCACTGAGCCACAAGTGACATCACAACCACAAACAGCAGCCACGCACCTAGCACTGGCCTAGCAGGCACTGAGCCACAAGTGACCTCACAATTGAAAACAGCAGCCACGCACCTAGCACTGGCCTAGCAGGCACTGAGCCACCACTGACCTCACAACCACAAACAGCAGCCACGCACCTAGCACTGGCCTAGCAGGCACTGAGCCACCACTGACCTCACAACTGAAAACAGCAGCCACACACCGAGCACTGGCCTAGCAGGCACTGAGCCACCACAGACCTCACAATTGAAAACAGCAGCCACGCACCTAGCACTGGCCTAGCAGGCACTGAGCCACCACTGAACTCACAAACACAAACAGCAGCCACGCACCTAGCACTGGCCTAGCAGGCACTGAGCCACCACTGACCTCACAACCAGAAACAGCACCCACGCACCTAGCACTCGCCTATCAGACACTGAGCCACAAGTGACCTCACAATTGAAAACAGCAGCCACGCACCTAGCACTAGCCTAGCAGGCACTGAGCCACCACTGACCTCACAACCACAAACAGCAGCCACGCACCTAGCACTGGCCTAGCAGGCACTGAGCCACCACTGACCTCACAACCACAAACAGCAGCCACACACCGAGCACTGGCCTAGCAGGCACTGAGCCACCACAGACCTCACAATTGAAAACAGCAGCCACGCACCTAGCACTGGCCTAGCAGGCACTGAGCCACCACTGACCTCACAAGCACAAACAGCAGCCACGCACCTAGCACTGGCCTAGCAGGCACTGAGCCACAAGTGACCTCACAATTGAAAACAGCAGCCACGCACCTAGCACTGGCCTAGCAGGCACTGAGCCACCACTGACCTCACAACCACAAACAGCAGCCACGCACCTAGCACTGGCCTAGCAGGCACTGAGCCACCACTGACCTCGCAATTGAAACAGCACCCACGCACCTAGCACTGGCCTAGCAGGCACTGAGCCACCACTGACCTCACAACCACAAACAGCACCCACGCACCTAGCACTGGCCTAGCAGGCACTGAGCCACAAGTGACCTAACAAAAACAAACAGCAGCCACGCACCTAGCACTGGCCTAGCAGGCACTGAGCCACAAGTGACCTCACAATTGAAAACAGCAGCCACGCACCTAGCACTGGCCTAGTAGGCACTGAGCCACAAGTGACCTCACAGTTGAAAACAGCAGCCATGCACCTAGCACTGGCCTAGCAGGCACTGAGCCACCACTGACCTCACAAGCACAAACAGCAGCCACGCACCTAGCACTGGCCTAGCAGGCACTGAGCCACCACTGACCTCACAAGCAAAAACAGCAGCCATGCACCTAGCACTGGAGTAGCAGGCACTGAGCCACCACTGACCTCACAGTTGAAAACAGCAGCCACGCACCTAGCACTGGCCTAGCAGGCACTGAGCCACAAGTGACATCACAACCACAAACAGCAGCCACGCACCTAGCACTGGCCTAGCAGGCACTGAGCCACAAGTGACCTCACAATTGAAAACAGCAGCCACGCACCTAGCACTAGCCTAGCAGGCACTGAGCCACCACTGACCTCACAAACACAAACAGCAGCCACGCACCTAGCACTGGCCTAGCAGGCACTGAGCCACCACTGACCTCACAACTGAAAACAGCAGCCACACACTGAGCACTGGCCTAGCAGGCACTGAGCCACCACAGACCTCACAATTGAAAACAGCAGCCACGCACCTAGCACTGGCCTAGCAGGCACTGAGCCACCACTGACCTCACAAGCACAAACAGCAGCCACGCACCTAGCACTGGCCTAGCAGGCACTGAGCAACAAGTGACCTCGCAACCACAAACAGGAGCCACGCACCTAGCACTGGCCTAGCAGGCACTGAGCCACCACTGACCTCACAATTGAAAACAGCAGCCACGCACCGAGCACTGGCCTAGCAGGCACTAAGCCACCACTGACATCACAAGCACAAACAGCAGCCACGCACCTAGCACTGGCCTAGCAGGCACTGAGCCACCACTGACCTCACAAGCACAAACAGCAGCCACGCACCTAGCACTGGCCTAGCAGGCACTGAGCCACCACTGACCTCACAACCACAAACAGCAGCCACGCACCTGGCACTGGCCTAGCAGGCACTGAGCCACCACTGACCTCACAACTGAAAACAGTAGCCACGCACCTAGCACTGGCCTAGCAGGCACTGAGCCACCACTGACCTCACAATTGAAAACAGCAGCCACGCACCTAGCACTGGCCTAGCAGGCACTGAGCCACCACTGACCTCACAACCACAAACAGCACCCACGCACCTAGCACTCGCCTATCAGACACTGAGCCACAAGTGACCTCACAATTGAAAACAGCAGCCACGCACCTAGCACTGGCCTAGCAGGCACTGAGCCACCACTGACCTCACAACCACAAACAGCACGCACGCACCTAGCACTGGCCTAGCAGGCACTGAGCCACCACTGACCTCACAACCACAAACAGCAGCCACGCACCTAGCACTGGCCTAGCAGGCACTGAGCAACAAGTGACCTCACAACCACAAACAGCAGCCATGCACCTAGCACTGGCCTAGCAGGCACTGAGCCACAAGTGACCTCACAATTGAAAACAGCAGCCACGCACCTAGCACTGGCCTAGCAGGCACTGAGCCACAAGTGACCTCACAACCACAAACAGCAGCCACGCACCTAGCACTGGCCTACCAGGCACTGAGCCACAAGTGACTTCGCAGCCACAAACAGCAGCCACGCACCTAGCACTGGCCTAGCAGGCACTGAGCCACAAGTGACCTCACAATTGAAAACAGCAGCCAAACATCTAGCACTGGCCTAGCAGGCACTGAGCCACCACTGACCTCACAACCACAAACAGCACCCACGCACCTAGCACTGGCCTAGCAGGCACTGAGCCACCACTGACCTCACAACCACAAACAGCAGCCACGCACCTAGCACTGGCCTAGCAGGCACTGAGCCACCACTGACCTCACAATTGAAAACAGCAGCCACGCACCTAGCACTGGCCTAGCAGGCACTGAGCCACCACTGACCTCACAATTGAAAACAGCATCAACGCACCTAGCACTGGCCTAGCAGGCACTGAGCCACCACTGACCTCACAATTGAAAACAGCAGCCACGCACCTAGCACTGGCCTAGCAGGCACTGAGCCACCACTGACCTCACAACTGAAAACAGCAGCCACACACCTAGCACTGGCCTAGCAGTCACTGAGCCACAAGTGACCTCATAACCACAAACAGCAGCCACACACCAACACTGGCCTAGCAGGCACTGAGCCACAAGAGACCTCACAAACACAAACAGCAGCCATGGACCTAGCACTGGCCTATCAGGCACTGAGCCACCACTGACCTCACAATTGAAAACAGCAGCCACGCACCTAGCACAGGCCTAGCAGGCACTGAGCCACCACTGACCTCACAATTGAAAACAGCAGCCACGCACCTAGCACTGGCCTAGCAGGCACTGAGCCACCACTGACCTCACAACCACAAACAGCAGCCACGCGCCTAGCACTGGCCTAGCAGGCACTGAGCCACAAGTGACCTAACAAAAACAAACAGCAGCCACGCACCTAGCACTGGCCTAGCAGGCACTGAGCCACAAGTGACCTCACAATTGAAAACAGCAGCCACGCACCTAGCACTGGCCGAGCAGGCACTGAGCCACCACTGACCTCACAGTTGAAAACAGCAGCCATGCACCTAGCACTGGCCTAGCAGGCACTGAGACACCACTGACCTCACAACCACAAACAGCACCCACGCACCTAGCACTCGCCTATCAGACACTGAGCCACAAGTGACCTCACAATTGAAAACAGCAGCCACGCACCTAGCACTGGCCTAGCAGGCACTGAGCCACCACTGACCTCACAACCACAAACAGCACCCACGCACCTAGCACTGGCCTAGCAGGCACTGAGCCACCACTGACCTCGCAATTGAAACAGCACCCACGCACCTAGCACTGGCCTAGCAGGCACTGAGCCACCACTGACCTCACAACCACAAACAGCACCCACGCACCTAGCACTGGCCTAGCAGGCACTGAGCCACAAGTGACCTAACAAAAACAAACAGCAGCCACGCACCTAGCACTGGCCTAGCAGGCACTGAGCCACCACTGACCTCACAATTGAAAACAGCAGCCACGCACCTAGCACTGGCCTAGTAGGCACTGAGCCACAAGTGACCTCACAGTTGAAAACAGCAGCCATGCACCTAGCACTGGCCTAGCAGGCACTGAGCCACCACTGACCTCACAAGCACAAACAGCAGCCACGCACCTAGCACTGGCCTAGCAGGCACTGAGCCACCACTGACCTCACAACCACAAACAGCAGCCACGCACCTAGCACTGGCCTAGCAGGCACTGAGCCACCACTGACCTCACAAGCAAAAACAGCAGCCATGCACCTAGCACTGGAGTAGCAGGCACTGAGCCACCACTGACCTCACAGTTGAAAACAGCAGCCACGCACCTAGCACTGGCCTAGCAGGCACTGAGCCACAAGTGACATCACAACCACAAACAGCAGCCACGCACCTAGCACTGGCCTAGCAGGCACTGAGCCACAAGTGACCTCACAATTGAAAACAGCAGCCACGCACCTAGCACTAGCCTAGCAGGCACTGAGCCACCACTGACCTCACAACCACAAACAGCAGCCACGCACCTAGCACTGGCCTAGCAGGCACTGAGCCACCACTGACCTCACAACTGAAAACAGCAGCCACACACCGAGCACTGGCCTAGCAGGCACTGAGCCACCACAGACCTCACAATTGAAAACAGCAGCCACGCACCTAGCACTGGCCTAGCAGGCACTGAGCCACCACTGACCTCACAAGCACAAACAGCAGCCACGCACCTAGCACTGGCCTAGCAGGCACTGAGCAACAAGTGACCTCGCAACCACAAACAGGAGCCACGCACCTAGCACTGGCCTAGCAGGCACTGAGCCACCACTGACCTCACAATTGAAAACAGCAGCCACGCACCGAGCACTGGCCTAGCAGGCACTAAGCCACCACTGACATCACAAGCACAAACAGCAGCCACGCACCTAGCACTGGCCTAGCAGGCACTGAGCCACCACTGACCTCACAAGCACAAACAGCAGCCACGCACCTAGCACTGGCCTAGCAGGCACTGAGCCACCACTGACCTCACAACCACAAACAGCAGCCACGCACCTGGCACTGGCCTAGCAGGCACTGAGCCACCACTGACCTCACAACTGAAAACAGTAGCCACGCACCTAGCACTGGCCTAGCAAGCACTGAGCCACCACTGACCTCACAATTGAAAACAGCAGCCACGCACCTAGCACTGGCCTAGCAGGCACTGAGCCACCACTGACCTCACAACCACAAACAGCACCCACGCACCTAGCACTCGCCTATCAGACACTGAGCCACAAGTGACCTCACAATTGAAAACAGCAGCCACGCACCTAGCACTGGCCTAGCAGGCACTGAGCCACCACTGACCTCACAACCACAAACAGCACGCACGCACCTAGCACTGGCCTAGCAGGCACTGAGCCACCACTGACCTCACAACCACAAACAGCAGCCACGCACCTAGCACTGGCCTAGCAGGCACTGAGCAACAAGTGACCTCACAACCACAAACAGCAGCCACGCACCTAGCACTGGCCTAGCAGGCACTGAGCCACAAGTGACCTCACAGTTGAAAACAGCAGCCACGCACCTAGCACTGGCCTAGCAGGCACTGAGCCACAAGTGACCTCACAACCACAAACAGCAGCCACGCACCTAGCACTGGCCTAGCAGGCACTGAGCCACCACTGACCTCACAATTGAAAACAGCAGCCACGCGCCTAGCACTGGCCTAGCAGGCACTGAGCCACAAGTGACCTCACAGTTGAAAACAGCAGCCACGCACCTAGCACTGGCCTAGCAGGCACTGTGCCACCACTGACCTCACAACCACAAACAGCAGCCACGCACCTAGCACTGGCCTAGCAGGCACTGAGCCACCACTGACCTCACAACCACAAACAGCAGCCACGCACCTAGCACTCGCCTAGCAGGCACTGAGCCACAAGTGACCTCACAATCACAAACAGCAGCCACGCACCTAGCACTGGCCTAGCAGGCACTGAGCCACCACTGACCTCAAAACCACAAACAGCAGCCACGCACCTGGCACTGGCCTAGCAGGCACTGAGCCACCACTGACCTCAAAATTGAAAACAGCAGCCACGCACCTAGCACTGGCCCAGCAGGCACTGAGCCACCACTGACCTCACAATTGAAAACAGCAGCCACGCACCTAGCACTGGCCTAGCAGGCACTGAGCCACCACTGACCTCACAAGCACAAACAGCAGCCACGCACCTAGCACTGGCCTAGCAGGCACTGAGACACAAGTGACCTCACAATTGAAAACAGCACCCACGCACCTAGCACTGGCCTAGCAGGCACTGAGACACCACTGACCTCACAGTTGAAAACAGCAGCCACGCACCTAGCACTGGCCTAGCAGGCACTGAGCCACAAGTGACCTCACAATTGAAAACAGCATCAACGCACCTAGCACTGGCCTAGCAGGCACTGAGCCACCACTGACCTCAAAATTGAAAACAGCAGCCACGCACCTAGCACTGGCCTAGCAGGCACTGAGCCACCACTGACCTCACAATTGAAAACAGCAGCCACACACCTAGCACTGGCCTAGCAGGCACTGAGCCACAAGTGACCTCATAACCACAAACAGCAGCCACACACCAACACTGGCCTAGCAGGCACTGAGCCACAAGAGACCTCACAAACACAAACAGCAGCCATGGACCTAGCACTGGCCTATCAGGCACTGAGCCACAAGTGACCTCACAATTGAAAACAGCAGCCACGCACCTAGCACTGGCCTAGCAGGCACTGAGCCACCACTGACCTCACAATTGAAAACAGCAGCCACGCACCTAGCACTGGCCTAGCAGGCACTGAGCCACCACTGACCTCACAACCACAAACAGCAGCCACGCGCCTAGCACTGGCCTAGCAGGCACTGAGCCACAAGTGACCTAACAAAAACAAACAGCAGCCACGCACCTAGCACTGGCCTAGCAGGCACTGCGCCACAAGTGACCTCACAATTGAAAACAGCAGCCACGCACCTAGCACTGGCCTAGCAGGCACTGAGCCACCACTGACCTCACAGTTGAAAACAGCAGCCATGCACCTAGCACTGGCCTAGCAGGCACTGAGACACAAGTGACTTCGCAGCCACAAACAGCAGCCACGCACCTAGCACTGGCCTAGCAGGCACTGAGCCACAAGTGACCTCACAGTTGAAAACAGCAGCCATGCACCTAGCACTGGCCTAGCAGGCACTGAGCCACCACTGACCTCACAAGCACAAAGAGCAGCCACGCACCTAGCACTGGCCTAGCAGGCACTGAGCCACCACTGACCTCACAAGCACAAACAGCAGCCACGCACCTAGCACTGGCCTAGCAGGCACTGAGCCACCACTGACCTCACAATTGAAAACAGCAGCCACGCACCTAGCACTGGCCTAGCAGGCACTGAGCCACCACTGACCTCACAGTTGAAAACAGCACCCACGCACCTAGCACTGGCCTAGCAGGCACTGAGCCACCACTGACCTCACAATTGAAAACAGCAGCCACGCACCTAGCCCTGGCCTAGCAGGCACTGAGCCACCACTGACCTCACAGTTGAAAACAGCAGCCATGCACCTAGCACTGGCCTAGCAGGCACTGAGACACAAGTGACTTCGCAGCCACAAACAGCAGCCACGCACCTAGCACTGGCCTAGCAGGCACTGAGCCACAAGTGACCTCACAGTTGAAAACAGCAGCCATGCACCTAGCACTGGCCTAGCAGGCACTGAGCCACCACTGACCTCACAAGCACAAAGAGCAGCCACGCACCTAGCACTGGCCTAGCAGGCACTGAGCCACCACTGACCTCACAAGCACAAACAGCAGCCACGCACCCAGCACTGGCCTAGCAGGCACTGAGCCAGCACTGACCTCACAATTGAAAACAGCAGCCACGCACCTAGCACTGGCCTAGCAGGCACTGAGCCACAAGTGACCTCACAGTTGAAAACAGCAGCCACGCACCTAGCACTGGCCTAGCAGGCACTGCGCCACCACTGACCTCACAACCACAAACAGCAGCCACGCACCTAGCACTGGCCTAGCAGGCACTGAGCCACCACTGACCTCACAATTGAAAACAGCAGCCACGCACCTAGCACTGGCCTAGCAGGCACTGAGCCACAAGTGACCTCACAATTGAAAACAGCAGCCACGCACCTAGCACTGGCCTAGCAGGCACTGAGCCAAAACTGACCTCACAATTGAAAACAGCAGCCACGCACCTAGCACTGGCCTAGCAGGCACTGAGCCACCACTGACCTCACAAGCACAAATAGCAGCCACGCATCTAGCACTGGCCTAGCAGGCACTGAGCCACCACTGACCTCACAACCACAAACAGCAGCCACGCACCTAGCACTGGCCTAGCAGGCACTGAGCCACCACTGACCTCACAAGCACAAACAGCAGCCACACACCCAGCACTGGCCTAGCAGGCACTGAGCCACAAGTGACCTCACAATTGAAAACAGCAGCCACGCACCTAGCACTGGCCTAGCAGGCACTGAGCCACAAGTGACTTCACAACCACAAACAGCACCCACGCACCTAGCACTGGCCTAGCAGGCACTGAGCCACCACTGAGCTCACAACCACAAACAGCAGCCACGCACCTAGCACTGGCCTAGCAGGCACTGAGCCACCACTGACCTCACAACCACAAACAGCAGCCACGCACCTAGCACTGGCCTAGCAGGCACTGAGCCACCACTGGCCTCACAACCACCAACAGCAGCCACGCACCTAGCACTGGCCTAGCAGGCACTGAGCCACAAGTGACCTCACAATTGAAAACAGCAGCCACGCACCTAGCACTGGCCTAGCAGGCACTGAGCCACAAGTGACCTCACAGTTGAAAACAGCAGCCACGCACCTAGCACTGGCCTAGCAGGCACTGAGCCACCACTGACCTCACAATTGAAAACAGCAGCCACGCACCTAGCACTGGCCTAGCAGGCACTGAGCCACCACTGACCTCACAATTGAAAACAGCAGCCACACACCTAGCACTGGCCTAGCAGGCACTGAGCCACAAGTGACCTCATAACCACAAACAGCAGCCATGCACCTAGCACTGGCCTAGCAGGCACTGAGCCACCACTGACCTCACAACCACAAACAGCAGCCACGCACCTAGCACTGGCCTAGCAGGCACTGAGCCACCACTGACCTCACAATTGAAAACAGCAGCCACGCGCCTAGCACTGGCCTAGCAGGCACTGAGCCACAAGTGACCTCACAGTTGAAAACAGCAGCCATGCACCTAGCACTGGCCTAGCAGGCACTGAGCCACCACTGACCTCACAAGCACAAACAGCAGCCACGTACCTAGCACTGGCCTAGCAGGCACTGAGCCACCACTGACCTCACAATTGAAAACAGCAGCCACGCACCGAGCACTGGCCTAGCAGGCACTGAGCCACAAGTGACCTCACAATTGAAAACAGCAGCCACGCACCTAGCACTGGCCTAGCAGGCACTGAGCCAAAACTGACCTCACAATTGAAAACAGCAGCCACGCACCTAGCACTGGCCTAGCAGGCACTGAGCAACAAGTGACCTCGCAACCACAAACAGCAGCCACGCACCTAGCACTGGCCTAGCAGGCACTGAGCCACCACTGACCTCACAAGCACAAACAGCATCCACGCACCTAGCACTGGCCTAGCAGGCACTGAGCCACCACTGACCTCACAATTGAAAACAGCAGCCACGCACCTAGCACTGGCCTAGCAGGCACTGAGCCACCACTGACCTCAAAAGCACAAACAGCAGCCACGCACCAAGCACTGGCCTACCAGGCACTGAGCCACCACTGACCTCACAACCACAAACAGCAGCCACGCACCTAGTACTGGCCTAGCAGGCACTGAGCCACAAGTGACCTCACAGTTGAAAACAGCAGCCATGCACCTAGCACTGGCCTAGCAGGCACTGAGCCACCACTGACCTCACAAGCACAAATAGCAGCCACGCATCTAGCACTGGCCTAGCAGGCACTGAGCCACCACTGACCTCACAACCACAAACAGCAGCCACGCACCTAGCACTGGCCTAGCAGGCACTGAGCCACCACTGACCTCACAAGCACAAACAGCAGCCACACACCCAGCACTGGCCTAGCAGGCACTGAGCCACAAGTGACCTCACAATTGAAAACAGCAGCCACGCACCTAGCACTGGCCTAGCAGGCACTGAGCCACAAGTGACTTCACAACCACAAACAGCACCCACGCACCTAGCACTGGCCTAGCAGGCACTGAGCCACCACTGACCTCACAAGCACAAACAGCAGCCACGCACCTAGCACTGGCCTAGCAGGCACTGAGCCACCACTGACCTCACAACCACAAACAGCAGCCACGCACCTAGCACTGGCCTAGCAGGCACTGAGCCACCACTGGCCTCACAACCACCAACAGCAGCCACGCACCTAGCACTGGCCTAGCAGGCACTGAGCCACAAGTGACCTCACAATTGAAAACAGCAGCCACGCACCTAGCACTGGCCTAGCAGGCACTGAGCCACAAGTGACCTCACAGTTGAAAACAGCAGCCATGCACCTAGCACTGGCCTAGCAGGCACTGAGCCACAAGTGACCTCACAATTGAAAACAGCAGCCACGCACCTAGCACTGGCCTAGCAGGCACTGAGCCACCACTGACCTCACAATTGAAAACAGCAGCCACGCACCTAGCACTGGCCTAGCAGGCACTGAGCCACCACTGACCTCACAATTGAAAACAGCAGCCACGCACCTAGCACTGGCCTAGCAGGCACTGAGACACAAGTGACCTCACAATTGAAAACAGCAGCCACGCACCTAGCACTGGCCTAGCAGGCACTGAGCCACCACTGACCTCACATTTGAAAACAGCAGCCAAACATCTAGCACTGGCCTAGCAGGCACTGAGCCACCACTGACCTCAAAAGCACAAACAGCAGCCACGCACCTAGCACTGGCCTAGCAGGCACTGAGCCACCACTGACCTCACAATTGAAAACAGCAGCCACGCACCTAGCACTGGCCTAGCAGGCACTGAGCCACAAGTGACCTCACAGTTGAAAACAGCAGCCATGCACCTAGCACTGGCCTAGCAGGCACTGAGCCACCACTGACCTCACAATTGAAAACAGCAGCCACGCGCCTAGCACTGGCCTAGCAGGCACTGAGCCACAAGTGACCTCACAGTTGAAAACAGCAGCCATGCACCTAGCACTGGCCTAGCAGGCACTGAGCCACCACTGACCTCACAACCACAAACAGCAGCCACGCACCTAGCACTGGCCTAGCAGGCACTGAGCCACCACTGACCTCACAATTGAAAACAGCAGCCACGCACCTAGCACTGGCCTAGCAGGCACTGAGCCACAAGTGACCTCACAATTGAAAACAGCAGCCACGCACCTAGCACTGGCCTAGCAGGCACTGAGCCAAAACTGACCTCACAATTGAAAACAGCAGCCACGCACCTAGCACTGGCCTAGCAGGCACTGAGCAACAAGTGACCTCGCAACCACAAACAGCAGCCACGCACCTAGCACTGGCCTAGCAGGCACTGAGCCACCACTGACCTCACAAGCACAAACAGCATCCACGCACCTAGCACTGGCCTAGCAGGCACTGAGCCACCACTGACCTCACAATTGAAAACAGCAGCCACGCACCTAGCACTGGCCTAGCAGGCACTGAGCCACAAGTGACCTCAGAACCACAAACAGCAGCCACGCACCAAGCACTGGCCTACCAGGCACTGAGCCACCACTGACCTCACAACCACAAACAGCAGCCACGCACCTAGCACTGGCCTAGCAGGCACTGAGCCACAAGTGACCTCACAGTTGAAAACAGCAGCCATGCACCTAGCACTGGCCTAGCAGGCACTGAGTCACCACTGACCTCACAAGCACAAACAGCAGCCACGCATCTAGCACTGGCCTAGCAGGCACTGAGCCACCACTGACCTCACAACCACAAACAGCAGCCACGCACCTAGCACTGGCCTAGCAGGCACTGAGCCACAAGTGACCTCACAATTGAAAACAGCAGCCACGCACCTAGCACTGGCCTAGCAGGCACTGAGCCACAAGGGACCTCACAACCACAAACAGCACCCACGCACCTAGCACTGGCCTAGCAGGCACTGAGCCACCACTGACCTCACAATTGAAAACAGCAGCCACGCACCTAGCACTGGCCTAGCAGGCACTGAGCCACAAGTGACCTCACAACCACAAACAGCAGCCACGCACCTAGCACTGGCCTAGCAGGCACTGAGCCACCACTGGCCTCACAACCACCAACAGCAGCCACGCACCTAGCACTGGCCTAGCAGGCACTGAGCCACCACTGACCTCACAATTGAAAACAGCAGCCACGCACCTAGCACTGGCCTAGCAGGCACTGAGACACAAGTGACCTCACAATTGAAAACAGCAGCCACGCACCTAGCACTGGCCTAGCAGGCACTGAGCCACCACTGACCTCACAATTGAAAACAGCAGCCACGCACCTAGCACTGGCCTAGCAGGCACTGAGCCACCACTGACCTCACAATTGAAAACAGCAGCCACGCACCTAGCACTGGCCTAGCAGGCACTGAGACACAAGTGACCTCACAATTGAAAACAGCAGCCACGCACCTAGCACTGGCCTAGCAGGCACTGAGCCACCACTGACCTCACAATTGAAAACAGCAGCCAAACATCTAGCACTGGCCTAGCAGGCACTGAGCCACCACTGACCTCAAAAGCACAAACAGCAGCCACGCACCTAGCACTGGCCTAGCAGGCACTGAGCCACCACTGACCTCACAATTGAAAACAGCAGCCACGCACCTAGCACTGGCCTGGCAGGCACTGAGCCACAAGTGACCTCACAAGCACAAACAGCAGCCACGCACCTAGCACTGGCCTAGCAGGCACTGAGCCACCACTGACCTCACAATTGAAAACAGCAGCCATGCACCTAGCACTGGCCTAGCAGGCACTGAGCCACAAGTGACCTCACAGTTGAAAACAGCAGCCATGCACCTAGCACTGGCCTAGCAGGCACTGAGACACCACTGACCTCACAACCACAAACAGCAGCCACGCACCTAGCACTGGCCTAGCAGGCACTGAGCCACCACTGACCTCACAATTGAAAACAGCAGCCACGCACCTAGCACTGGCCTAGCAGGCACTGAGCCACAAGTGACCTCACAATTGAAAACAGCAGCCACGCACCTAGCACTGGCCTAGCAGGCACTGAGCCAAAACTGACCTCACAATTGAAAACAGCAGCCACGCACCTAGCACTGGCCTAGCAGGCACTGAGCAACAAGTGACCTCGCAACCACAAACAGCAGCCACGCACCTAGCACTGGCCTAGCAGGCACTGAGCCACCACTGACCTCACAAGCACAAACAGCATCCACGCACCTAGCACTGGCCTAGCAGGCACTGAGCCACCACTGACCTCACAATTGAAAACAGCAGCCACGCACCTAGCACTGGCCTAGCAGGCACTGAGCCACAAGTGACCTCAGAACCACAAACAGCAGCCACGCACCAAGCACTGGCCTACCAGGCACTGAGCCACCACTGACCTCACAACCACAAACAGCAGCCACGCACCTAGCACTGGCCTAGCAGGCACTGAGCCACAAGTGACCTCACAGTTGAAAACAGCAGCCATGCACCTAGCACTGGCCTAGCAGGCACTGAGTCACCACTGACCTCACAAGCACAAACAGCAGCCACGCATCTAGCACTGGCCTAGCAGGCACTGAGCCACCACTGACCTCACAACCACAAACAGCAGCCACGCACCTAGCACTGGCCTAGCAGGCACTGAGCCACCACTGAACTCACAAGCACAAACAGCAGCCACACACCCAGCACTGGCCTAGCAGGCACTGAGCCACAAGTGACCTCAGAACCACAAACAGCAGCCACGCACCAAGCACTGGCCTAGCAGGCACTGAGCCACAAGTGACTTCACAACCACAAACAGCACCCACGCACCTAGCACTGGCCTAGCAGGCACTGAGCCACCACTGACCTCACAATTGAAAACAGCAGCCACGCACCTAGCACTGGCCTAGCAGGCACTGAGCCACAAGTGACCTCACAACCACAAACAGCAGCCACGCACCTAGCACTGGCCTAGCAGGCACAGAGCCACAAGTGACCTCACAACTGAAAACAGCAGCCACGCACCTAGCACTGGCCTAGCAGGCACTGAGCCACCACTGACCTCACAATTGAAAACAGCAGCCACGCAACGAGCACTGGCCTAGCAGGCACTGAGCCACAAGTGACCTCACAATTGAAAACAGCAGCCACGCACCTAGCACTGGCCTAGCAGGCACTGAGCCACAAGTGACCTCACAACCACAAACAGCAGCCATGCACCTAGCACTGGCCTAGCAGGCACTGAGCCACAAGTGACCTCACAGTTGAAAACAGCAGCCATGCACCTAGCACTGGCCTAGCAGGCACTGAGCCACCACGGACCTCACAACCACAAACAGCAGCCACGCACCTAGCACTGGCCTAGCAGGCACTGAGCAACAAGTGACCTCGCAACCACAAACAGCAGCCACGCACCTAGCACTGGCCTAGCAGGCACTGAGCCACAAGTGACCTCACAATTGAAAACAGCAGCCACGCACCTAGCACTGGCCTAGCAGGCACTGAGCCACAAGTGACCTCACAACCACAAACAGCACCCACGCACCTAGCACTGGCCTACCAGGCACTGAGCCACAAGTGACTTCGCAGCCACAAACAGCAGCCACGCACCTAGCACTGGCCTAGCAGGCACTGAGCCACAAGTGACCTCACAGTTGAAAACAGCAGCCATGCACCTAGCACTGGCCTAGCAGGCACTGAGCCACCACTGACCTCACAATTGAAAACAGCAGCCACGCACCTAGCACTGGCCTAGCAGGCACTGAGCCACAAGTGACCTCACAAGCACAAACAGCAGCCACGCACCTAGCACTGGCCTAGCAGGCACTGAGCCACCACTGACCTCAAAACCACAAACAGCAGCCATGCACCTAGCACTGGCCTAGCAGGCACTGAGCCACCACTGACCTCACAACCACAAACAGCACCCACGCACCTAGCACTGGCCTAGCAGGCACTGAGCCACCACTGACCTCACAATTGAAAACAGCAGCCACGCACCTAGCACTGGCCTAGCAGGCACTGAGCCACCACTGACCTCACAAGCACAAACAGCAGCCACGCACCTAGCACTGGCCTAGCAGGCACTGAGCCACCACTGACCTCACAACTGAAAACAGCACCCACGCACCTAGCACTGGCCTAGCAGGCACTGAGCCACCACTGACCTCACAGTTGAAAACAGCAGCCACGCACCTAGCACTGGCCTAGCAGGCACTGAGCCACAAGTGACCTCACAATTGAAAACAGCAGCCACGCACCTAGCACTGGCCTAGCAGGCACTGAGCCACCACTGACCTCAAAATTGAAAACAGCAGCCACGCACCTAGCACTGGCCTAGCAGGCACTGAGCCACCACTGACCTCACAATTGAAAACAGCAGCCACACACCTAGCACTGGCCTAGCAGGCACTGAGCCACAAGTGACCTCATAACCACAAACAGCAGCCATGCACCTAGCACTGGCCTATCAGGCACTGAGCCACCACTGACCTCACAAGCACAAACAGCAGCCACGCACCTAGCACTGGCCTAGCAGGCACTGAGCCACCACTGACCTCACAACCACAAACAGCAGCCACGCACCTAGCACTGGCCTAGCAGGCACTGAGCCACAAGTGACCTAACAAAAACAAACAGCAGCCACGCACCTAGCACTGGCCTAGCAGGCACTGAGCCACAAGTGACCTCAGAACCACAAACAGCAGCCACGCACCAAGCACTGGCCTAGCAGGCACTGAGCCACCACTGACCTCACAGTTGAAAACAGCAGCCATGCACCTAGCACTGGCCTAGCAGGCACTGAGCCACCACTGACCTCACAACCACAAACAGCAGCCACGCACCTAGCACTGGCCTAGCAGGCACTGAGCCACAAGTGACCTCACAGTTGAAAACAGCAGCCATGCACCTAGCACTGGCCTAGCAGGCACTGAGCCACCACTGGCCTCACAACCACCAACAGCAGCCACGCACCTAGCACTGGCCTAGCAGGCACTGAGCCACAAGTGACCTCACAACCACAAACAGCACCCACGCACCTAGCACTGGCCTAGCAGGCACTGAGCCACCACTGACCTCACAATTGAAAACAGTAGCCACGCACCTAGCACTGGCCTAGCAGGCACTGAGCCACCACTGACCTCACAAGCACAAACACCATCCACGCACCTAGCACTGGCCTAGCAGGCACTGAGCCACCACTGACCTCACAATTGAAAACAGCAGCCACGCACCTAGCACTGGCCTAGCAGGCACTGAGCCACAAGTGACCTCAGAACCACAAACAGCAGCCACGCACCAAGCACTGGCCTACCAGGCACTGAGCCACCACTGACCTCACAACCACAAACAGCAGCCACGCACCTAGCACTGGCCTAGCAGGCACTGAGCCACAAGTGACCTCACAGTTGAAAACAGCAGCCATGCACCTAGCACTGGCCTAGCAGGCACTGAGTCACCACTGACCTCACAAGCACAAACAGCAGCCACGCATCTAGCACTGGCCTAGCAGGCACTGAGCCACCACTGACCTCACAACCACAAACAGCAGCCACGCACCTAGCACTGGCCTAGCAGGCACTGAGCCACAAGTGACCTCACAATTGAAAACAGCAGCCACGCACCTAGCACTGGCCTAGCAGGCACTGAGCCACAAGGGACCTCACAACCACAAACAGCACCCACGCACCTAGCACTGGCCTAGCAGGCACTGAGCCACCACTGACCTCACAGTTGAAAACAGCAGCCACGCACCTAGCACTGGCCTAGCAGGCACTGAGCCACAAGTGACCTCACAACCACAAACAGCAGCCACGCACCTAGCACTGGCCTAGCAGGCACTGAGCCACCACTGGCCTCACAACCACCAACAGCAGCCACGCACCTAGCACTGGCCTAGCAGGCACTGAGCCACCACTGACCTCACAACTGAAAACAGCACATACGCACCTAGCACTGGCCTAGCAGGCACTGAGACACAAGTGACCTCACAATTGAAAACAGCAGCCACGCACCTAGCACTGGCCTAGCAGGCACTGAGCCACCACTGACCTCACAAGCACAAACAGCAGCCAAACATCTAGCACTGGCCTAGCAGGCACTGAGCCACCACTGACCTCACAATTGAAAACAGCAGCCACGCACCTAGCACTGGCCTAGCAGGCACTGAGACACAAGTGACCTCACAATTGAAAACAGCAGCCACGCACCTAGCACTGGCCTAGCAGGCACTGAGCCACCACTGACCTCACAATTGAAAACAGCAGCCAAACATCTAGCACTGGCCTAGCAGGCACTGAGCCACCACTGACCTCAAAAGCACAAACAGCAGCCACGCACCTAGCACTGGCCTAGCAGGCACTGAGCCACCACTGACCTCACAATTGAAAACAGCAGCCACGCACCTAGCACTGTCCTAGCAGGCACTGAGCCTCAAGTGACCTCACAAGCACAAACAGCAGCCACGCACCTAGCACTGGCCTAGCAGGCACTGAGCCACCACTGACCTCACAATTGAAAACAGCAGCCATGCACCTAGCACTGGCCTAGCAGGCACTGAGCCACAAGTGACCTCACAGTTGAAAACAGCAGCCATGCACCTAGCACTGGCCTAGCAGGCACTGAGCCACCACTGACCTCACAACCACAAACAGCAGCCACGCACCTAGCACTGGCCTAGCAGGCACTGAGCCACCACTGACCTCACAATTGAAAACAGCAGCCACGCACCTAGCACTGGCCTAGCAGGCACTGAGCCACAAGTGACCTCACAATTGAAAACAGCAGCCACGCACCTAGCACTGGCCTAGCAGGCACTGAGCCAAAACTGACCTCACAATTGAAAACAGCAGCCACGCACCTAGCACTGGCCTAGCAGGCACTGAGCAACAAGTGACCTCGCAACCACAAACAGCAGCCACGCACCTAGCACTGGCCTAGCAGGAACTGAGCCACCACTGACCTCACAAGCACAAACAGCATCCACGCACCTAGCACTGGCCTAGCAGGCACTGAGCCACCACTGACCTCACAATTGAAAACAGCAGCCACGCACCTAGCACTGGCCTAGCAGGCACTGAGCCACAAGTGACCTCAGAACCACAAACAGCAGCCACGCACCAAGCACTGGCCTAGCAGGCACTGAGCCACCACTGACCTCACAACCACAAACAGCAGCCACGCACCTAGCACTGGCCTAGCAGGCACTGAGCCACAAGTGACCTCACAGTTGAAAACAGCAGCCATGCACCTAGCACTGGCCTAGCAGGCACTGAGTCACCACTGACCTCACAAGCACAAACAGCAGCCACGCATCTAGCACTGGCCTAGCAGGCACTGAGCCACCACTGACCTCACAACCACAAACAGCAGCCACGCACCTAGCACTGGCCTAGCAGGCACTGAGCCACCACTGAACTCACAAGCACAAACAGCAGCCACACACCCAGCACTGGCCTAGCAGGCACTGAGCCACAAGTGACCTCAGAACCACAAACAGCAGCCACGCACCAAGCACTGGCCTAGCAGGCACTGAGCCACAAGTGACTTCACAACCACAAACAGCACCCACGCACCTAGCACTGGCCTAGCAGGCACTGAGCCACCACTGACCTCACAATTGAAAACAGCAGCCACGCACCTAGCACTGGCCTAGCAGGCACTGAGCCACAAGTGACCTCACAACCACAAACAGCAGCCACGCACCTAGCACTGGCCTAGCAGGCCCTTAGCCACCACTGACCTCACAACTGAAAACAGCAGCCACGCACCTAGCACTGGCCTAGCAGGCACTGAGCCACCACTGACCTCACAATTGAAAACAGCAGCCACGCAACGAGCACTGGCCTAGCAGGCACTGAGCCACAAGTGACCTCACAATTGAAAACAGCAGCCACGCACCTAGCACTGGCCTAGCAGGCACTGAGCCACAAGTGACCTCACAAGCACAAACAGCAGCCATGCACCTAGCACTGGCCTAGCAGGCACTGAGCCACAAGTGACCTCACAGTTGAAAACAGCAGCCATGCACCTAGCACTGGCCTAGCAGGCACTGAGCCACCACGGACCTCACAACCACAAACAGCAGCCACGCACCTAGCACTGGCCTAGCAGGCACTGAGCAACAAGTGACCTCGCAACCACAAACAGCAGCCACGCACCTAGCACTGGCCTAGCAGGCACTGAGCCACAAGTGACCTCACAATTGAAAACAGCAGCCACACACCTAGCACTGGCCTAGCAGGCACTGAGCCACAAGTGACCTCACAACCACAAACAGCACCCACGCACCTAGCACTGGCCTACCAGGCACTGAGCCACAAGTGACTTCGCAGCCACAAACAGCAGCCACGCACCTAGCACTGGCCTAGCAGGCACTGAGCCACAAGTGACCTCACAGTTGAAAACAGCAGCCATGCACCTAGCACTGGCCTAGCAGGCACTGAGCCACCACTGACCTCACAAGCACAAACAGCAGCCACGCACCTAGCACTGGCCTAGCAGGCACTGAGCCACCACTGACCTCACAAGCACAAACAGCAGCCACGCACCTAGCACTGGCCTAGCAGGCACTGAGCCACCACTGACCTCAAAACCACAAACAGCAGCCATGCACCTAGCACTGGCCTAGCAGGCACTGAGCCACCACTGACCTCACAAGCACAAACAGCAGCCACGCACCTAGCACTGGCCTAGCAGGCACTGAGCCACCACTGACCTCACAATTGAAAACAGCAGCCAAGCACCTAGCACTGGCCTAGCAGGCACTGAGCCACCACTGACCTCACAAGCACAAACAGCAGCCACGCACCTAGCACTGGCCTAGCAGGCACTGAGCCACAAGTGACCTCACAATTGAAAACAGCACCCACGCACCTAGCACTGGCCTAGCAGGCACTGAGCCACCACTGACCTCACAGTTGAAAACAGCAGCCACGCACCTAGCACTGGCCTAGCAGGCACTGAGCCACAAGTGACCTCACAATTGAAAACAGCAGCCACGCACCTAGCACTGGCCTAGCAGGCACTGAGCCACCACTGACCTCACAAGCACAAACAGCAGCCACGCACCTAGCACTGGCCTAGCAGGCACTGAGCCACCACTGACCTCACAATTGAAAACAGCAGCCACACACCTAGCACTGGCCTAGCAGGCACTGAGCCACAAGTGACCTCATAACCACAAACAGCAGCCATGCACCTAGCACTGGCCTATCAGGCACTGAGCCACCACTGACCTCACAAGCACAAACAGCAGCCACGCACCTAGCACTGGCCTAGCAGGCACTGAGCCACCACTGACCTCACAACCACAAACAGCAGCCACGCACCTAGCACTGGCCTAGCAGGCACTGAGCCACAAGTGACCTAACAAAAACAAACAGCAGCCACGCACCTAGCACTGGCCTAGCAGGCACTGAGCCACAAGTGACCTCAGAACCACAAACAGCAGCCACGCACCAAGCACTGGCCTAGCAGGCACTGAGCCACAAGTGACCTCACAGTTGAAAACAGCAGCCATGCACCTAGCACTGGCCTAGCAGGCACTGAGCCACCACTGACCTCACAACCACAAACAGCAGCCACGCACCTAGCACTGGCCTAGCAGGCACTGAGCCACAAGTGACCTCACAGTTGAAAACAGCAGCCATGCACCTAGCACTGGCCTAGCAGGCACTGAGCCACCACTGGCCTCACAACCACCAACAGCAGCCACGCACCTAGCACTGGCCTAGCAGGCACTGAGCCACAAGTGACCTCACAACCACAAACAGCACCCACGCACCTAGCACTGGCCTAGCAGGCACTGAGCCACCACTGACCTCACAATTGAAAACAGTAGCCACGCACCTAGCACTGGCCTAGCAGGCACTGAGCCACCACTGACCTCACAATTGAAAACAGCAGCCACGCACCTAGCACTGGCCTAGCAGGCACTGAGCCACTACTGACCTCACAATTGAAAACAGCAGCCATGCACCTAGCACTGGCCTAGCAGGCACTGAGCCACAAGTGACCTCACAATTGAAAACAGCAGCCACGCACCTAGCACTGGCCTAGCAGGCACTGAGCCACCACTGACCTCACAATTGAAAACAGTAGCCACGCACCTAGCACTGGCCTAGCAGGCACTGAGCCACCACTGACCTCACAATTGAAAACAGCAGCCACGCACCTAGCACTGGCCTAGCAGGCACTGAGCCACTACTGACCTCACAATTGAAAACAGCAGCCATGCACCTAGCACTGGCCTAGCAGGCACTGAGCCACAAGTGACCTCACAATTGAAAACAGCAGCCACGCACCTAGCACTGGCCTAGCAGGCACTGAGCCACAAGTGACCTCACAACCACAAACAGAAGCCACGCACCAAGCACTGGCCTACCAGGCACTGAGCCACAAGTGACTTCGCAGCCACAAACAGCAGCCACGCACCTAGCACTGGCCTAGCAGGCACTGAGCCACAAGTGACCTCACAGTTGAAAACAGCAGCCATGCACCTAGCACTGGCCTAGCAGGCACTGCGCCACCACTGACCTCACAAGCACAAACAGCACCCACGCACCTAGCACTGGCCTAGCAGGCACTGAGCCACCACTGACCTCACAATTGAAAACAGCAGCCACGCACCTAGCACTGGCCTAGCAGGCACTGAGCCACAAGTGACCTCACAATTGAAAACAGCAGCCACGCACCTAGCACTGGCCTAGCAGGCACTGAGCCAAAACGGACCTCACAATTGAAAACAGCAGCCACGCACCTAGCACTGGCCTAGCAGGCACTGAGCAACAAGTGACCTCGCAACCACAAATAGCAGCCACGCACCTAGCACTGGCCTAGCAGGCACTGAGCCACCACTGACCTCACAAGCACAAACAGCATCCACGCACCTAGCACTGGCCTAGCAGGCACTGAGCCACCGCTGACCTCACAATTGAAAACAGCAGCCACGCACCTAGCACTGGCCTAGCAGGCACTGAGCCACAAGTGACCTCAGAACCACAAACAGCAGCCACGCACCTAGCACTGGCCTAGCAGGCACTGAGCCACCACTGACCTCACAACCACAAACAGCAGCCACGCACCTAGCACTGGCCTAGCAGGCACTGAGCCACAAGTGACCTCACAATTGAAAACAGTGGCCACGCACCTAGCACTGGCCTAGCAGGCACTGAGCCACCACGGACCTCACAAGCACAAACAGCAGCCACGCACCTAGCACTGGCCTAGCAGGCACTGAGCCACCACTGACCTCACAACCACAAACAGCAGCCACGCACCTAGCACTGGCCTAGCAGGCACTGAGCCACAAGTGACCTCACAGTTGAAAACAGCAGCCATGCACCTAGCACTGGCCTAGCAGGCACTGAGCCACCACTGACCTCACAAGCACAAACAGCAGCCACGCACCTAGCACTGGCCTAGCAGGCACTGAGCCACCACTGACCTCACAACCACAAACAGCACCCACACACCCAGCACTGGCCTAGCAGGCACTGAGCCACAAGTGACCTCACAATTGAAAACAGCAGCCACGCACCTAGCACTGGCCTAGCAGGCACTGAGCCACAAGTGACCTCACAGGCACAAACAGCACCCACGCACCTAGCACTGGCCTAGCAGGCACTGAGCCACCACTGACCTCACAATTGAAAACAGCAGCCACGCACCTAGCACTGGCCTAGCAGGCACTGAGCCACCACTGACCTCACAAGCACAAACAGCAGCCACGCACCTAGCACTGGCCTAGCAGGCACTGAGCCACCACTGACCTCACAACTGAAAACAGCAGCCACGCACCTAGCACTGGCCTAGCAGGCACTGAGCCACCACTGACCTCACAATTGAAAACAGCAGCCACGCACCTAGCACTGGCCTAGCAGGCACTGAGCCACCACTGACCTCACAAGCACAAACAGCAGCCACGCACCTAGCACTGGCCTAGCAGGCACTGAGCCACCACTGACCTCACAAGCACAAACAGCAGCCACGCACCTAGCACTGGCCTAGCAGGCACTGAGCCACCACTGACCTCAAAACCACAAACAGCTCCCACGCACCTAGCACTGGCCTAGCAGGCACTGAGCCACCACTGACCTCACAACCACAAACAGCAGCCACACACCTAGCACTGGCCTAGCAGGCACTGAGCCACCACTGACCTCACAATTGAAAACAGCACCCACGCACCTAGCACTGGCCTAGCAGGCACTGAGCCACCACTGACCTCACAAGCACAAACAGCAGCCACGCACCTAGCACTGGCCTAGCAGGCACTGAGCCACAAGTGACCTCACAATTGAAAACAGCACCCACGCACCTAGCACTGGCCTAGCAGGCACTGAGCCACCACTGACCTCACAATTGAAAACAGTAGCCACGCACCTAGCACTGGCCTAGCAGGCACTGAGCCACCACTGACCTCACAATTGAAAACAGCAGCCACGCACCTAGCACTGGCCTAGCAGGCACTGAGCCACTACTGACCTCACAATTGAAAACAGCAGCCATGCACCTAGCACTGGCCTAGCAGGCACTGAGCCACAAGTGACCTCACAATTGAAAACAGCAGCCACGCACCTAGCACTGGCCTAGCAGGCACTGAGCCACAAGTGACCTCACAACCACAAACAGAAGCCACGCACCAAGCACTGGCCTACCAGGCACTGAGCCACAAGTGACTTCGCAGCCACAAACAGCAGCCACGCACCTAGCACTGGCCTAGCAGGCACTGAGCCACAAGTGACCTCACAGTTGAAAACAGCAGCCATGCACCTAGCACTGGCCTAGCAGGCACTGCGCCACCACTGACCTCACAAGCACAAACAGCACCCACGCACCTAGCACTGGCCTAGCAGGCACTGAGCCACCACTGACCTCACAATTGAAAACAGCAGCCACGCACCTAGCACTGGCCTAGCAGGCACTGAGCCACAAGTGACCTCACAATTGAAAACAGCAGCCACGCACCTAGCACTGGCCTAGCAGGCACTGAGCCAAAACTGACCTCACAATTGAAAACAGCAGCCACGCACCTAGCACTGGCCTAGCAGGCACTGAGCAACAAGTGACCTCGCAACCACAAACAGCAGCCACGCACCTAGCACTGGCCTAGCAGGCACTGAGCCACCACTGACCTCACAAGCACAAACAGCATCCACGCACCTAGCACTGGCCTAGCAGGCACTGAGCCACCGCTGACCTCACAATTGAAAACAGCAGCCACGCACCTAGCACTGGCCTAGCAGGCACTGAGCCACAAGTGACCTCAGAACCACAAACAGCAGCCACGCACCAAGCACTGGCCTACCAGGCACTGAGCCACCACTGACCTCACAACCACAAACAGCAGCCACGCACCTAGCACTGGCCTAGCAGGCACTGAGCCACAAGTGACCTCACAATTGAAAACAGCGGCCACGCACCTAGCACTGGCCTAGCAGGCACTGAGCCACAAGTGACCTCACAAGCACAAACAGCAGCCACGCACCTAGCACTGGCCTAGCAGGCACTGAGCCACCACTGACCTCACAACCACAAACAGCAGCCACGCACCTAGCACTGGCCTAGCAGGCACTGAGCCACAAGTGACCTCACAGTTGAAAACAGCAGCCATGCACCTAGCACTGACCTAGCAGGCACTGAGCCACCACTGACCTCACAAGCACAAACAGCAGCCACGCATCTAGCACTGGCCTAGCAGGCACTGAGCCACCACTGACCTCACAACCACAAACAGCAGCCACGCACCTAGCACTGGCCTAGCAGGCACTGAGCCACCACTGACCTCACAACCACAAACAGCACCCACACACCCAGCACTGGCCTAGCAGGCACTGAGCCACAAGTGACCTCACAATTGAAAACAGCAGCCACGCACCTAGCACTGGCCTAGCAGGCACTGAGCCACAAGTGACCTCACAGGCACAAACAGCAGCCACGCACCTAGCACTGGCCTAGCAGGCACTGAGCCACCACTGACCTCACAATTGAAAACAGCAGCCACGCACCTAGCACTGGCCTAGCAGGCACTGAGCCAAAACTGACCTCACAATTGAAAACAGCAGCCACGCACCTAGCACTGGCCTAGCAGGCACTGAGCAACAAGTGACCTCGCAACCACAAACAGCAGCCACGCACCTAGCACTGGCCTAGCAGGAACTGAGCCACCACTGACCTCACAAGCACAAACAGCATCCACGCACCTAGCACTGGCCTAGCAGGCACTGAGCCACCACTGACCTCACAATTGAAAACAGCAGCCACGCACCTAGCACTGGCCTAGCAGGCACTGAGCCACAAGTGACCTCAGAACCACAAACAGCAGCCACGCACCAAGCACTGGCCTAGCAGGCACTGAGCCACCACTGACCTCACAACCACAAACAGCAGCCACGCACCTAGCACTGGCCTAGCAGGCACTGAGCCACAAGTGACCTCACAGTTGAAAACAGCAGCCATGCACCTAGCACTGGCCTAGCAGGCACTGAGTCACCACTGACCTCACAAGCACAAACAGCAGCCACGCATCTAGCACTGGCCTAGCAGGCACTGAGCCACCACTGACCTCACAACCACAAACAGCAGCCACGCACCTAGCACTGGCCTAGCAGGCACTGAGCCACCACTGAACTCACAAGCACAAACAGCAGCCACACACCCAGCACTGGCCTAGCAGGCACTGAGCCACAAGTGACCTCAGAACCACAAACAGCAGCCACGCACCAAGCACTGGCCTAGCAGGCACTGAGCCACAAGTGACTTCACAACCACAAACAGCACCCACGCACCTAGCACTGGCCTAGCAGGCACTGAGCCACCACTGACCTCACAATTGAAAACAGCAGCCACGCACCTAGCACTGGCCTAGCAGGCACTGAGCCACAAGTGACCTCACAACCACAAACAGCAGCCACGCACCTAGCACTGGCCTAGCAGGCCCTTAGCCACCACTGACCTCACAACTGAAAACAGCAGCCACGCACCTAGCACTGGCCTAGCAGGCACTGAGCCACCACTGACCTCACAATTGAAAACAGCAGCCACGCAACGAGCACTGGCCTAGCAGGCACTGAGCCACAAGTGACCTCACAATTGAAAACAGCAGCCACGCACCTAGCACTGGCCTAGCAGGCACTGAGCCACAAGTGACCTCACAAGCACAAACAGCAGCCATGCACCTAGCACTGGCCTAGCAGGCACTGAGCCACAAGTGACCTCACAGTTGAAAACAGCAGCCATGCACCTAGCACTGGCCTAGCAGGCACTGAGCCACCACGGACCTCACAACCACAAACAGCAGCCACGCACCTAGCACTGGCCTAGCAGGCACTGAGCAACAAGTGACCTCGCAACCACAAACAGCAGCCACGCACCTAGCACTGGCCTAGCAGGCACTGAGCCACAAGTGACCTCACAATTGAAAACAGCAGCCACACACCTAGCACTGGCCTAGCAGGCACTGAGCCACAAGTGACCTCACAACCACAAACAGCACCCACGCACCTAGCACTGGCCTACCAGGCACTGAGCCACAAGTGACTTCGCAGCCACAAACAGCAGCCACGCACCTAGCACTGGCCTAGCAGGCACTGAGCCACAAGTGACCTCACAGTTGAAAACAGCAGCCATGCACCTAGCACTGGCCTAGCAGGCACTGAGCCACCACTGACCTCACAAGCACAAACAGCAGCCACGCACCTAGCACTGGCCTAGCAGGCACTGAGCCACCACTGACCTCACAAGCACAAACAGCAGCCACGCACCTAGCACTGGCCTAGCAGGCACTGAGCCACCACTGACCTCAAAACCACAAACAGCAGCCATGCACCTAGCACTGGCCTAGCAGGCACTGAGCCACCACTGACCTCACAAGCACAAACAGCAGCCACGCACCTAGCACTGGCCTAGCAGGCACTGAGCCACCACTGACCTCACAATTGAAAACAGCAGCCAAGCACCTAGCACTGGCCTAGCAGGCACTGAGCCACCACTGACCTCACAAGCACAAACAGCAGCCACGCACCTAGCACTGGCCTAGCAGGCACTGAGCCACAAGTGACCTCACAATTGAAAACAGCACCCACGCACCTAGCACTGGCCTAGCAGGCACTGAGCCACCACTGACCTCACAGTTGAAAACAGCAGCCACGCACCTAGCACTGGCCTAGCAGGCACTGAGCCACAAGTGACCTCACAATTGAAAACAGCAGCCACGCACCTAGCACTGGCCTAGCAGGCACTGAGCCACCACTGACCTCACAAGCACAAACAGCAGCCACGCACCTAGCACTGGCCTAGCAGGCACTGAGCCACCACTGACCTCACAATTGAAAACAGCAGCCACACACCTAGCACTGGCCTAGCAGGCACTGAGCCACAAGTGACCTCATAACCACAAACAGCAGCCATGCACCTAGCACTGGCCTATCAGGCACTGAGCCACCACTGACCTCACAAGCACAAACAGCAGCCACGCACCTAGCACTGGCCTAGCAGGCACTGAGCCACCACTGACCTCACAACCACAAACAGCAGCCACGCACCTAGCACTGGCCTAGCAGGCACTGAGCCACAAGTGACCTAACAAAAACAAACAGCAGCCACGCACCTAGCACTGGCCTAGCAGGCACTGAGCCACAAGTGACCTCAGAACCACAAACAGCAGCCACGCACCAAGCACTGGCCTAGCAGGCACTGAGCCACAAGTGACCTCACAGTTGAAAACAGCAGCCATGCACCTAGCACTGGCCTAGCAGGCACTGAGCCACCACTGACCTCACAACCACAAACAGCAGCCACGCACCTAGCACTGGCCTAGCAGGCACTGAGCCACAAGTGACCTCACAGTTGAAAACAGCAGCCATGCACCTAGCACTGGCCTAGCAGGCACTGAGCCACCACTGGCCTCACAACCACCAACAGCAGCCACGCACCTAGCACTGGCCTAGCAGGCACTGAGCCACAAGTGACCTCACAACCACAAACAGCACCCACGCACCTAGCACTGGCCTAGCAGGCACTGAGCCACCACTGACCTCACAATTGAAAACAGTAGCCACGCACCTAGCACTGGCCTAGCAGGCACTGAGCCACCACTGACCTCACAATTGAAAACAGCAGCCACGCACCTAGCACTGGCCTAGCAGGCACTGAGCCACTACTGACCTCACAATTGAAAACAGCAGCCATGCACCTAGCACTGGCCTAGCAGGCACTGAGCCACAAGTGACCTCACAATTGAAAACAGCAGCCACGCACCTAGCACTGGCCTAGCAGGCACTGAGCCACCACTGACCTCACAATTGAAAACAGTAGCCACGCACCTAGCACTGGCCTAGCAGGCACTGAGCCACCACTGACCTCACAATTGAAAACAGCAGCCACGCACCTAGCACTGGCCTAGCAGGCACTGAGCCACTACTGACCTCACAATTGAAAACAGCAGCCATGCACCTAGCACTGGCCTAGCAGGCACTGAGCCACAAGTGACCTCACAATTGAAAACAGCAGCCACGCACCTAGCACTGGCCTAGCAGGCACTGAGCCACAAGTGACCTCACAACCACAAACAGAAGCCACGCACCAAGCACTGGCCTACCAGGCACTGAGCCACAAGTGACTTCGCAGCCACAAACAGCAGCCACGCACCTAGCACTGGCCTAGCAGGCACTGAGCCACAAGTGACCTCACAGTTGAAAACAGCAGCCATGCACCTAGCACTGGCCTAGCAGGCACTGCGCCACCACTGACCTCACAAGCACAAACAGCACCCACGCACCTAGCACTGGCCTAGCAGGCACTGAGCCACCACTGACCTCACAATTGAAAACAGCAGCCACGCACCTAGCACTGGCCTAGCAGGCACTGAGCCACAAGTGACCTCACAATTGAAAACAGCAGCCACGCACCTAGCACTGGCCTAGCAGGCACTGAGCCAAAACGGACCTCACAATTGAAAACAGCAGCCACGCACCTAGCACTGGCCTAGCAGGCACTGAGCAACAAGTGACCTCGCAACCACAAATAGCAGCCACGCACCTAGCACTGGCCTAGCAGGCACTGAGCCACCACTGACCTCACAAGCACAAACAGCATCCACGCACCTAGCACTGGCCTAGCAGGCACTGAGCCACCGCTGACCTCACAATTGAAAACAGCAGCCACGCACCTAGCACTGGCCTAGCAGGCACTGAGCCACAAGTGACCTCAGAACCACAAACAGCAGCCACGCACCTAGCACTGGCCTAGCAGGCACTGAGCCACCACTGACCTCACAACCACAAACAGCAGCCACGCACCTAGCACTGGCCTAGCAGGCACTGAGCCACAAGTGACCTCACAATTGAAAACAGTGGCCACGCACCTAGCACTGGCCTAGCAGGCACTGAGCCACCACGGACCTCACAAGCACAAACAGCAGCCACGCACCTAGCACTGGCCTAGCAGGCACTGAGCCACCACTGACCTCACAACCACAAACAGCAGCCACGCACCTAGCACTGGCCTAGCAGGCACTGAGCCACAAGTGACCTCACAGTTGAAAACAGCAGCCATGCACCTAGCACTGGCCTAGCAGGCACTGAGCCACCACTGACCTCACAAGCACAAACAGCAGCCACGCACCTAGCACTGGCCTAGCAGGCACTGAGCCACCACTGACCTCACAACCACAAACAGCACCCACACACCCAGCACTGGCCTAGCAGGCACTGAGCCACAAGTGACCTCACAATTGAAAACAGCAGCCACGCACCTAGCACTGGCCTAGCAGGCACTGAGCCACAAGTGACCTCACAGGCACAAACAGCACCCACGCACCTAGCACTGGCCTAGCAGGCACTGAGCCACCACTGACCTCACAATTGAAAACAGCAGCCACGCACCTAGCACTGGCCTAGCAGGCACTGAGCCACCACTGACCTCACAAGCACAAACAGCAGCCACGCACCTAGCACTGGCCTAGCAGGCACTGAGCCACCACTGACCTCACAACTGAAAACAGCAGCCACGCACCTAGCACTGGCCTAGCAGGCACTGAGCCACCACTGACCTCACAATTGAAAACAGCAGCCACGCACCTAGCACTGGCCTAGCAGGCACTGAGCCACCACTGACCTCACAAGCACAAACAGCAGCCACGCACCTAGCACTGGCCTAGCAGGCACTGAGCCACCACTGACCTCACAAGCACAAACAGCAGCCACGCACCTAGCACTGGCCTAGCAGGCACTGAGCCACCACTGACCTCAAAACCACAAACAGCTCCCACGCACCTAGCACTGGCCTAGCAGGCACTGAGCCACCACTGACCTCACAACCACAAACAGCAGCCACACACCTAGCACTGGCCTAGCAGGCACTGAGCCACCACTGACCTCACAATTGAAAACAGCACCCACGCACCTAGCACTGGCCTAGCAGGCACTGAGCCACCACTGACCTCACAAGCACAAACAGCAGCCACGCACCTAGCACTGGCCTAGCAGGCACTGAGCCACAAGTGACCTCACAATTGAAAACAGCACCCACGCACCTAGCACTGGCCTAGCAGGCACTGAGCCACCACTGACCTCACAATTGAAAACAGTAGCCACGCACCTAGCACTGGCCTAGCAGGCACTGAGCCACCACTGACCTCACAATTGAAAACAGCAGCCACGCACCTAGCACTGGCCTAGCAGGCACTGAGCCACTACTGACCTCACAATTGAAAACAGCAGCCATGCACCTAGCACTGGCCTAGCAGGCACTGAGCCACAAGTGACCTCACAATTGAAAACAGCAGCCACGCACCTAGCACTGGCCTAGCAGGCACTGAGCCACAAGTGACCTCACAACCACAAACAGAAGCCACGCACCAAGCACTGGCCTACCAGGCACTGAGCCACAAGTGACTTCGCAGCCACAAACAGCAGCCACGCACCTAGCACTGGCCTAGCAGGCACTGAGCCACAAGTGACCTCACAGTTGAAAACAGCAGCCATGCACCTAGCACTGGCCTAGCAGGCACTGCGCCACCACTGACCTCACAAGCACAAACAGCACCCACGCACCTAGCACTGGCCTAGCAGGCACTGAGCCACCACTGACCTCACAATTGAAAACAGCAGCCACGCACCTAGCACTGGCCTAGCAGGCACTGAGCCACAAGTGACCTCACAATTGAAAACAGCAGCCACGCACCTAGCACTGGCCTAGCAGGCACTGAGCCAAAACTGACCTCACAATTGAAAACAGCAGCCACGCACCTAGCACTGGCCTAGCAGGCACTGAGCAACAAGTGACCTCGCAACCACAAACAGCAGCCACGCACCTAGCACTGGCCTAGCAGGCACTGAGCCACCACTGACCTCACAAGCACAAACAGCATCCACGCACCTAGCACTGGCCTAGCAGGCACTGAGCCACCGCTGACCTCACAATTGAAAACAGCAGCCACGCACCTAGCACTGGCCTAGCAGGCACTGAGCCACAAGTGACCTCAGAACCACAAACAGCAGCCACGCACCAAGCACTGGCCTACCAGGCACTGAGCCACCACTGACCTCACAACCACAAACAGCAGCCACGCACCTAGCACTGGCCTAGCAGGCACTGAGCCACAAGTGACCTCACAATTGAAAACAGCGGCCACGCACCTAGCACTGGCCTAGCAGGCACTGAGCCACAAGTGACCTCACAAGCACAAACAGCAGCCACGCACCTAGCACTGGCCTAGCAGGCACTGAGCCACCACTGACCTCACAACCACAAACAGCAGCCACGCACCTAGCACTGGCCTAGCAGGCACTGAGCCACAAGTGACCTCACAGTTGAAAACAGCAGCCATGCACCTAGCACTGACCTAGCAGGCACTGAGCCACCACTGACCTCACAAGCACAAACAGCAGCCACGCATCTAGCACTGGCCTAGCAGGCACTGAGCCACCACTGACCTCACAACCACAAACAGCAGCCACGCACCTAGCACTGGCCTAGCAGGCACTGAGCCACCACTGACCTCACAACCACAAACAGCACCCACACACCCAGCACTGGCCTAGCAGGCACTGAGCCACAAGTGACCTCACAATTGAAAACAGCAGCCACGCACCTAGCACTGGCCTAGCAGGCACTGAGCCACAAGTGACCTCACAGGCACAAACAGCAGCCACGCACCTAGCACTGGCCTAGCAGGCACTGAGCCACCACTGACCTCACAATTGAAAACAGCAGCCACGCACCTAGCACTGGCCTAGCAGGCACTGAGCCACCACTGACCTCACAAGCACAAACAGCAGCCACGCACCTAGCACTGGCCTAGCAGGCACTGAGCCACCACTGACCTCACAACTGAAAACAGCAGCCACGCACCTAGCACTGGCCTAGCAGGCACTGAGCCACCACTGACCTCACAATTGAAAACAGCAGCCACGCACCTAGCACTGGCCTAGCAGGCACTGAGCCACCACTGACCTCACAAGCACAAACAGCAGCCACGCACCTAGCACTGGCCTAGCAGGCACTGAGCCACCACTGACCTCACAAGCACAAACAGCAGCCACGCACCTAGCACTGGCCTACCAGGCACTGAGCCACCACTGACCTCACAATTGAAAACAGCAGCCAAGCACCTAGCACTGGCCTAGCAGGCACTGAGCCACCACTGACCTCACAAGCACAAACAGCAGCCACGCACCTAGCACTGGCCTAGCAGGCACTGAGCCACAAGTGACCTCACAATTGAAAACAGCACCCACGCACCTAGCACTGGCCTAGCAGGCACTGAGCCACCACTGACCTCACAGTTGAAAACAGCAGCCACGCACCTAGCACTGGCCTAGCAGGCACTGAGCCACAAGTGACCTCACAATTGAAAACAGCAGCCACGCACCTAGCACTGGCCTAGCAGGCACTGAGCCACCACTGACCTCAAAATTGAAAACAGCAGCCACGCACCTAGCACTGGCCTAGCAGGCACTGAGCCACCACTGACCTCACAATTGAAAACAGCAGCCACACACCTAGCACTGGCCTAGCAGGCACTGAGCCACAAGTGACCTCATAACCACAAACAGCAGCCATGCACCTAGCACTGGCCTATCAGGCACTGAGCCACCACTGACCTCACAAGCACAAACAGCAGCCACGCACCTAGCACTGGCCTAGCAGGCACTGAGCCACCACTGACCTCACAACCACAAACAGCAGCCACGCACCTAGCACTGGCCTAGCAGGCACTGAGCCACAAGTGACCTAACAAAAACAAACAGCAGCCACGCACCTAGCACTGGCCTAGCAGGCACTGAGCCACAAGTGACCTCAGAACCACAAACAGCAGCCACGCACCAAGCACTGGCCTAGCAGGCACTGAGCCACCACTGACCTCACAGTTGAAAACAGCAGCCATGCACCTAGCACTGGCCTAGCAGGCACTGAGCCACCACTGACCTCACAAGCACAAACAGCAGCCACGCACCTAGCACTGGCCTAGCAGGCACTGAGCCACAAGTGACCTCACAGTTGAAAACAGCAGCCATGCACCTAGCACTGGCCTAGCAGGCACTGAGCCACCACTGGCCTCACAACCACCAACAGCAGCCACGCACCTAGCACTGGCCTAGCAGGCACTGAGCCACAAGTGACCTCACAACCACAAACAGCACCCACGCACCTAGCACTGGCCTAGCAGGCACTGAGCCACCACTGACCTCACAATTGAAAACAGTAGCCACGCACCTAGCACTGGCCTAGCAGGCACTGAGCCACCACTGACCTCACAATTGAAAACAGCAGCCATGCACCTAGCACTGGCCTAGCAGGCACTGAGCCACTACTGACCTCACAATTGAAAACAGCAGCCATGCACCTAGCACTGGCCTAGCAGGCACTGAGCCACAAGTGACCTCACAATTGAAAACAGCAGCCACGCACCTAGCACTGGCCTAGCAGGCACTGAGCCACCACTGACCTCACAATTGAAAACAGTAGCCACGCACCTAGCACTGGCCTAGCAGGCACTGAGCCACCACTGACCTCACAATTGAAAACAGCAGCCACGCACCTAGCACTGGCCTAGCAGGCACTGAGCCACTACTGACCTCACAATTGAAAACAGCAGCCATGCACCTAGCACTGGCCTAGCAGGCACTGAGCCACAAGTGACCTCACAATTGAAAACAGCAGCCACGCACCTAGCACTGGCCTAGCAGGCACTGAGCCACAAGTGACCTCACAACCACAAACAGAAGCCACGCACCAAGCACTGGCCTACCAGGCACTGAGACACAAGTGACTTCGCAGCCACAAACAGCAGCCACGCACCTAGCACTGGCCTAGCAGGCACTGAGCCACAAGTGACCTCACAGTTGAAAACAGCAGCCATGCACCTAGCACTGGCCTAGCAGGCACTGCGCCACCACTGACCTCACAAGCACAAACAGCACCCACGCACCTAGCACTGGCCTAGCAGGCACTGAGCCACCACTGACCTCACAATTGAAAACAGCAGCCACGCACCTAGCACTGGCCTAGCAGGCACTGAGCCACAAGTGACCTCACAATTGAAAACAGCAGCCACGCACCTAGCACTGGCCTAGCAGGCACTGAGCCAAAACTGACCTCACAATTGAAAACAGCAGCCACGCACCTAGCACTGGCCTAGCAGGCACTGAGCAACAAGTGACCTCGCAACCACAAACAGCAGCCACGCACCTAGCACTGGCCTAGCAGGCACTGAGCCACAAGTGACCTCACAATTGAAAACAGCAGCCATGCACCTAGCACTGGCCTAGCAGGCACTGAGCCACCACTGACCTCACAAGCACAAACAGCATCCACGCACCTAGCACTGGCCTAGCAGGCACTGAGCCACCGCTGACCTCACAATTGAAAACAGCAGCCACGCACCTAGCACTGGCCTAGCAGGCACTGAGCCACAAGTGACCTCAGAACCACAAACAGCAGCCACGCACCAAGCACTGGCCTACCAGGCACTGAGCCACCACTGACCTCACAACCACAAACAGCAGCCACGCACCTAGCACTGGCCTAGCAGGCACTGAGCCACAAGTGACCTCACAATTGAAAACAGCGGCCACGCACCTAGCACTGGCCTAGCAGGCACTGAGCCACAAGGGACCTCACAAGCACAAACAGCAGCCACGCACCTAGCACTGGCCTAGCAGGCACTGAGCCACCACTGACCTCACAACCACAAACAGCAGCCACGCACCTAGCACTGGCCTAGCAGGCACTGAGCCACAAGTGACCTCACAGTTGAAAACAGCAGCCATGCACCTAGCACTGGCCTAGCAGGCACTGAGCCACCACTGACCTCACAAGCACAAACAGCAGCCACGCATCTAGCACTGGCCTAGCAGGCACTGAGCCACCACTGACCTCACAACCACAAACAGCAGCCACGCACCTAGCACTGGCCTAGCAGGCACTGAGCCACCACTGACCTCACAACCACAAACAGCACCCACACACCCAGCACTGGCCTAGCAGGCACTGAGCCACAAGTGACCTCACAATTGAAAACAGCAGCCACGCACCTAGCACTGGCCTAGCAGGCACTGAGCCACAAGTGACCTCACAGGCACAAACAGCAGCCACGCACCTAGCACTGGCCTAGCAGGCACTGAGCCACCACTGACCTCACAATTGAAAACAGCAGCCACGCACCTAGCACTGGCCTAGCAGGCACTGAGCCACAAGTGACCTCACAATTGAAAACAGCAGCCACGCACCTAGCACTGGCCTAGCAGGCACTGAGCCAAAACTGACCTCACAATTGAAAACAGCAGCCACGCACCTAGCACTGGCCTAGCAGGCACTGAGCAACAAGTGACCTCGCAACCACAAACAACAGCCACGCACCTAGCACTGGCCTAGCAGGCACTGAGCCACCACTGACCTCACAAGCACAAACAGCATCCACGCACCTAGCACTGGCCTAGCAGGCACTGAGCCACCACTGACCTCACAATTGAAAACAGCAGCCACGCACCTAGCACTGGCCTATCAGGCACTGAGCCACAAGTGACCTCACAACCACAAACAGCAGCCACGCACCAAGCACTGGCCTAGCAGGCACTGAGCCACCACTGACCTCACAACCACAAACAGCAGCCACGCACCTAGCACTGGCCTAGCAGGCACTGAGCCACAAGTGACCTCACAGTTGAAAACAGCAGCCATGCACCTAGCACTGGCCTAGCAGGCACTGAGTCACCACTGACCTCACAAGCACAAACAGCAGCCACGCATCTAGCACTGGCCTAGCAGGCACTGAGCCACCACTGACCTCACAACCACAAACAGCAGCCATGCACCTAGCACTGGCCTAGCAGGCACTGAGCCACCACTGACCTCACAAGCACAAACAGCAGCCACACACCCAGCACTGGCCTAGCAGGCACTGAGCCACAAGTGACCTCACAATTGAAAACAGCAGCCACGCACCAAGCACTGGCCTAGCAGGCACTGAGCCACCACTGACCTCACAACCACAAACAGCACCCACGCACCTAGCACTGGCCTAGCAGGCACTGAGCCACCACTGACCTCACAATTGAAAACAGCAGCCACGCACCTAGCACTGGCCTAGCAGGCACTGAGCCACAAGTGACCTCACAAGCACAAACAGCAGCCACGCACCTAGCACTGGCCTAGCAGGCACTGAGCCACCACTGACCTCACAACCGCAAACAGCAGCCACGCACCTAGCACTGGCCTAGCAGGCACTGAGCCACCACTGACCTCACAATTGAAAACAGCAGCCACGCAACGAGCACTGGCCTAGCAGGCACTGAGCCACCACTGACCTCACAATTGAAAACAGCAGCCACGCACCTAGCACTGGCCTAGCAGGCACTGAGCCACAAGTGACCTCACAACCACAAACAGCAGCCATGCACCTAGCACTGGCCTAGCAGGCACTGAGCCACAAGTGACCTCACAGTTGAAAACAGCAGCCATGCACCTAGCACTGGCTTAGCAGGCACTGAGCCACCACGGACCTCACAACCACAAACAGCAGCCACGCACCTAGCACTGGCCTAGCAGGCACTGAGCAACAAGTGACCTCGCAACCACAAACAGCAGCCACGCACCTAGCACTGGCCTAGCAGGCACTGAGCCACCACTGACCTCACAATTGAAAACAGCAGCCACGCACCTAGCACTGGCCTAGCAGGCACTGAGCCACAAGTGACCTCACAACCACAAACAGCACCCACGCACCTAGCACTGGCCTACCAGGCACTGAGCCACAAGTGACTTCGCAGCCACAAACAGCAGCCACGCACCTAGCACTGGCCTAGCAGGCACTGAGCCACAAGTGACCTCACAGTTGAAAACAGCAGCCATGCACCTAGCACTGGCCTAGCAGGCACTGAGCCACCACTGACCTCACAAGCACAAACAGCAGCCACGCACCTAGCACTGGCCTAGCAGGCACTGAGCCACCACTGACCTCAAAACCACAAACAGCAGCCATGCACCTAGCACTGGCCTAGCAGGCACTGAGCCACCACTGACCTCACAACCACAAACAGCAGCCACACACCTAGCACTGGCCTAGCAGGCACTGAGCCACCACTGACCTCACAATTGAAAACAGCAGCCATGGACCTAGCACTGGCCTAGCAGGCACTGAGCCACAAGTGACCTCACAATTGAAAACAGCAGCCACGCACCTAGCACTGGCCTAGCAGGCACTGAGCCACCACTGACCTCACAAGCACAAACAGCAGCCACGCACCTAGCACTGGCCTAGCAGGCACTGAGCCACCACTGACCTCACAACCACAAACAGCAGCCACGCACCTAGCACTGGCCTAGCAGGCACTGAGCCACAAGTGACCTAACAAAAACAAACAGCAGCCACGCACCTAGCACTGGCCTAGCAGGCACTGAGCCACCACTGACCTCACAATTGAAAACAGCAGCCACGCACCTAGCACTGGCCTAGCAGGCACTGAGCCACCACTGACCTCACAAGCACAAACAGCAGCCACGCACCTAGCACTGGCCTAGCAGGCACTGAGCCACCACTGACCTCACAACCACAAACAGCACCCACGCACCTAGCACTGGCCTAGCAGGCACTGAGCCACCACTGACCTCACAATTGAAAACAGCAGCCACGCACCTAGCACTGGCCTAGCAGGCACTGAGCCACCACTGACCTCACAATTGAAAACAGCAGCCACGCACCTAGCACTGGCCTAGCAGGCACTGAGCCACTACTGACCTCACAATTGAAAACAGCAGCCATGCACCTAGCACTGGCCTAGCAGGCACTGAGCCACCACTGACCTCACAATTGAAAACAGCAGCCACGCACCTAGCACTGGCCTAGCAGGCACTGAGCCACAAGTGACCTCACAACCACAAACAGCAGCCACGCACCAAGCACTGGCCTACCAGGCACTGAGCCACAAGTGACTTCGCAGCCACAAACAGCAGCCACGCGCCTAGCACTGGCCTAGCAGGCACTGAGCCACAAGTGACCTCACAGTTGAAAACAGCAGCCATGCACCTAGCACTGGCCTAGCAGGCACTGAGCCACCACTGACCTCACAAGCACAAACAGCAGCCACGCACCTAGCACGGGCCTAGCAGGCACTGAGCCACCACTGACCTCACAATTGAAAACAGCAGCCACGCACCTAGCACTGGCCTAGCAGGCACTGAGCCACCACTGACCTCACAATTGAAAACAGCAGCCATGCACCTAGCACTGGCCTAGCAGGCACTGAGCCACCACGGACCTCACAAGCACAAACAGCAGCCACGCACCTAGCACTGGCCTAGCAGGCACTGAGCCACAAGTGACCTCACAATTGAAAACAGCACCCACGCACCTAGCACTGGCCTAGCAGGCACTGAGCCACAAGTGACCTCACAATTGAAAACAGCAGCCACGCACCTAGCACTGGCCTAGCAGGCACTGAGCCACCACTGACCTCACAAGCACAAACAGCAGCCACGCACCTAGCACTGGCCTAGCAGGCACTGAGCCACCACTGACCTCACAACCACAAACAGCAGCCACGCACCTAGCACTGGCCTATCAGGCACTGAGCCACAAGAGACCTCACAAACACAAACAGCAGCCATGGACCTAGCACTGGCCTAGCAGGCACTGAGCCACAAGTGACCTCACAATTGAAAACAGCAGCCACGCACCTAGCACTGGCCTAGCAGGCACTGAGCCACCACTGACCTCACAACCACAAACAGCACCCACGCACCTAGCACTGGCCTAGCAGGCACTGAGCCACCACTGACCTCACAAGCACAAACAGCAGCCACGCACCTAGCACTGGCCTAGCAGGCACTGAGCCACCACTGACCTCACAATTGAAAACAGCAGCCACGCACCTAGCACTGGCCTAGCAGGCACTGAGCCACCACTGACCTCACAAGCACAAACAGCAGCCACGCACCTAGCACTGGCCTAGCAGGCACTGAGCCACCACTGACCTCACAAGCACAAACAGCAGCCACGCACCTAGCACTGGCCTAGCAGGCACTGAGCCACAAGTGACCTCACAACCACAAACAGCAGCCACGCACCAAGCACTGGCCTACCAGGCACTGAGCCACAAGTGACTTCGCAGCCACAAACAGCAGCCACGCACCTAGCACTGGCCTAGCAGGCACTGAGCCACAAGTGACCTCACAGTTGAAAACAGCAGCCATGCACCTAGCACTGGCCTAGCAGGCACTGAGCCACCACTGACCTCACAGGCACAAACAGCAGCCACGCACCTAGCACTGGCCTAGCAGGCACTGAGCCACCACTGACCTCACAATTGAAAACAGCAGCCACGCACCTAGCACTGGCCTAGCAGGCACTGAGCCACCACTGACCTCACAAGCACAAACAGCAGCCACGCACCTAGCACTGGCCTAGCAGGCACTGAGCCACCACTGACCTCACAAGCACAAACAGCAGCCACGCACCTAGCACTGGCCTAGCAGGCACTGAGCCACCACTGACCTCAAAACCACAAACAGCTCCCACGCACCTAGCACTGGCCTAGCAGGCACTGAGCCACCACTGACCTCAAAACCACAAACAGCAGCCATGCACCTAGCACTGGCCTAGCAGGCACTGAGCCACCACTGACCTCACAATTGAAAACAGCAGCCACGCACCTAGCACTGGCCTAGCAGGCACTGAGCCACCACTGACCTCACAAGCACAAACAGCAGCCACGCACCTAGCACTGGCCTAGCAGGCACTGAGCCACAAGTGACCTCACAATTGAAAACAGCACCCACGCACCTAGCACTGGCCTAGCAGGCACTGAGCCACCACTGACCTCACAGTTGAAAACAGCAGCCACGCACCTAGCACTGGCCTAGCAGGCACTGAGCCACAAGTGACCTCACAACTGAAAACAGCATCCACGCACCTAGCACTGGCCTAGCAGGCACTGAGCCACCACTGACCTCAAAATTGAAAACAGCAGCCACGCACCTAGCACTGGCCTAGCAGGCACTGAGCCACCACTGACCTCACAATTGAAAACAGCAGCCACACACCAACACTGGCCTAGCAGGCACTGAGCCACAAGTGACCTCATAACCACAAACAGCAGCCATGCACCTAGCACTGGCCTATCAGGCACTGAGCCACAAGAGACCTCACAAACACAAACAGCAGCCATGGACCTAGCACTGGCCTATCAGGCACTGAGCCACAAGTGACCTCACAATTGAAAACAGCAGCCACGCACCTAGCACTGGCCTAGCAGGCACTGAGCCACCACTGACCTCACAAGCACAAACAGCAGCCACGCACCTAGCACTGGCCTAGCAGGCACTGAGCCACCACTGACCTCACAACCACAAACAGCAGCCACGCACCTAGCACTGGCCTAGCAGGCACTGAGCCACAAGTGACCTAACAAAAACAAACAGCAGCCACGCACCTAGCACTGGCCTAGCAGGCACTGAGCCACCACTGACCTCACAATTGAAAACAGCAGCCACGCACCTAGCACTGGCCTAGCAGGCACTGAGCCACCACTGACCTCACAAGCACAAACAGCAGCCACGCACCTAGCACTGGCCTAGCAGGCACTGAGCCACCACTGACCTCACAACCACAAACAGCACCCACGCACCTAGCACTGGCCTAGCAGGCACTGAGCCACCACTGACCTCACAATTGAAAACAGCAGCCACGCACCTAGCACTGGCCTAGCAGGCACTGAGCCACCACTGACCTCACAACCACCAACAGCAGCCACGCACCTAGCACTGGCCTAGCAGGCACTGAGCCACTACTGACCTCACAATTGAAAACAGCAGCCATGCACCTAGCACTGGCCTAGCAGGCACTGAGCCACAAGTGACCTCACAATTGAAAACAGCAGCCACACACCTAGCACTGGCCTAGCAGGCACTGAGCCACAAGTGACCTCACAATTGAAAACAGCAGCCACGCACCAAGCACTGGCCTACCAGGCACTGAGCCACAAGTGACTTCGCAGCAACAAACAGCAGCCACGCACCTAGCACTGGCCTAGCAGGCACTGAGCCACAAGTGACCTCACAGTTGAAAACAGCAGCCATGCACCTAGCACTGGCCTAGCAGGCACTGAGCCACCACTGACCTCACAACCACAAACAGCATCCACGCACCTAGCACTGGCCTAGCAGGCACTGAGCCACCACTGACCTCACAAGCACAAACAGCAGCCACGCACCTAGCACTGGCCTAGCAGGCACTGAGCCACCACTGACCTCACAACCACAAACAGCACACACGCACCTAGCACTGGCCTAGCAGGCACTGAGCCACCACTGACCTCACAACCACAAACAGCTCCCACGCACCTAGCACTGGCCTAGAAGGCACTGAGCCACCACTGACCTCACAATTGAAAACAGCAGCCACGCGCCTAGCACTGGCCTAGCAGGCACTGAGCCACCACTGACCTCACAGTTGAAAACAGCAGCCATGCACCTAGCACTGGCCTAGCAGGCACTGAGCCACCACTGACCTCACAAGCACAAACAGCAGCCACGCACCTAGCACTGGCCTAGCAGGCACTGAGCCACCACTGACCTCACAACTGAAAACAGCAGCCACGCACCTAGCACTGGCCTAGCAGGCACTGAGCCACCACTGACCTCACAATTGAAAACAGCAGCCATGGACCTAGCACTGGCCTAGCAGGCACTGAGCCACAAGTGACCTCACAATTGAAAACAGCAGCCACGCACCTAGCACTGGCCTAGCAGGCACTGAGCCACCACTGACCTCACAAGCACAAACAGCAGCCACGCACCTAGCACTGGCCTAGCAGGCACTGAGCCACCACTGACCTCACAACCACAAACAGCAGCCACGCACCTAGCACTGGCCTAGCAGGCACTGAGCCACAAGTGACCTAACAAAAACAAACAGCAGCCACGCACCTAGCACTGGCCTAGC